>NC_141698.1:254953606-257353606 GCF_964263255.1 Lissotriton vulgaris
TACCGTGTATTGCTGTCCGGATTTGCTCCCGTTTTTTTGTGGTCAGGGTGTCCCACTCGTCTGTCTGCGCGATTGTGTCGATGAGTTCTTGGTTCTGTAGTAACGACTGACCTGCTAGGATTTCGTCGATGTCACTGCCTGTAAAGCTTAAACCCATATTGTTCTCCATGGTTCCTCTCTCCAAGTGATTCAGAGTCTAGATAGTACTGTAACTAGGTCTCTGTAGAATCCCTGCAGCTGTGCGCTGCTTAAAGACTTATATCAAATCAAAGGAAGGGAAGAGGATAGGAAGTCCATTCGTTTCCCCTTAACTGATAGCTATTAATCAAAAGAGAATGGACACTTGTATCTGTAAAAACCATTAGTTTTTATCGAAGACCCTCATAGACATCCTGGAGTTGTTATAGCGGTATATCTTTTCATCCGCCCCATCAGGAGTCTTGGCATAGTCATCGGATCAACGAGTAACGTGCAGCATGCCTGCCTCACCCGAGGCTACTTCTGGTGTATACAGAAGTGTCCAGAAATGAAAAACAAAATATTTAAAAAACGTAATGACTTAGCCTAGAGGACTTGGTTTTAATCTGAAAAATGACTAGTCATTAGTATTTAAAAAGGTTTTGGATATAGCGGTAGTTGGGTTACTGAACTACCATATCACTGTTTAACAGAAGTCGACATGTTTCAGCTCTTCCGGCCCACAGAGGGTCAATGGAGCTTTCGTCAGGACAGAGAACAAACACTTAAACATATATGGCACATACACCCTTTATGTGTATGGTGAGAGTAACACAACGGAATTTCCGATCTGTGAAAGAAACCAACACGGTCATTGTGTCAACAGTGCATTAACTGGGTAAAGGCAGACAAAACAAAAATTAGCATTACTAAATGCTGAAACGAGGAGTAAACCTAATTGTGGCTTAGCTCTCGAAAAGAGAGTACATAGGGGAAAATTCACGGGTTTGAGGACTTTTGTACAGGGTAAGGTGTGGAGTTCCAAAAATAGAGGTGATTTTTGTGACGGATAAGATTTAGAGGTAAAGCGGCATAGTGACTATACATATCGCCGAGTACAAGTCTATACACAACTGGTGAAACGTTATACAAGAGAACGACTCGCATGTGCAGTGAGACTCGGGTGTAAGGAGACCTGGGTTTTACTAGAGGGGTTTACAACATATGTGGTTTGTGTTACCAACTTCATGCACACCCCAACGAAGACCCATAAGGTACCTGGTGTTTTCAGAGGTGTGGTATCCAACAGGGAATCAGAGTCGCATCTGGATTTACTCTGTATTCGGGATAATGTACATTCATTCAGGTTAGTATAGGTCGTCACCTTACCTTATTTCTTCTGGAAAACTCTAAGAACGCCATTCTTACCCATGCGGCACCAGTCTGTGGGCCTTGTGCTGACTCTGCCCCTGGTTGTGGGCGGGTCATGAATTGCTGGTTATTTATAGGCCAACAACACAAAAAAAGGACCAGTTGTTGTAGTTTTTTAGGCCGCTAAACAGAATAGGCGTGAGGGGATTACGGAACCTGCTCGTGCATCTCAGGATCAGAGATACCTGGTGTTCATTAGGCAAGATGGAGATCTCTTTAGTTAAGTTGATTCCACGGAATGTGGTCGTTCATTCCTATTTCATCTGTCTTTAAGCGATCAACCCATCTTTGTTCTTTATTAAAAAGAATTTGTTCTGCGTTTTGATCCTTGATTTCAAGCATTTCTAGTACCGTCCACTTCAACTCATCACATGTATGTCCAGCTTCTATGTAGTGGGTGCATAGTTTTGTTGAGTTCTTTTTCAATCTTACATTACTCCGATGTTCCCCTATGCGGAGTTTGACTTTCCGGCAAGTCATGCCCACATATTGCTTTTGGCAAGGACAGGTGATCATATAGATCACGTGCGAGGAGTTACAGTTAGTATGGCTCCTTTGAGTCCATTTAAGTTTGTCATTTAACTGTAATGTCTTGGTGCTAGATGTAAACTTACATACTCCGCATGTCCCACATGGATAGTGTCCTGTGACTGGCATCATATGTACATCTCTGATCGTAGACTTTAGGAGTGTTTTCCTGGGTCTGGTGTGTACCAGGAAGTCTTTTAAGTTCTTGGTTCTTTTGTTGGCAAAGCGTGGCTTTGGCCAATTCAATGTTCCAGAGGTCAATATTTGCCAGTTCTTCTTTATTAGTTTTTGCACCTCGTAGGTAGCAGGGCAGAACGTGGTTACACAGGTGACGAGATCTTTGATGGGTTCTTTTTGTGTGCTTTGTAGTAGGCAGTCTCTGGGTTGGTTATAGGCTCTTTTTTTGCATTTTGATATTGTTTTTGCAGTGTAGTTTCTCTTTTTGAGTTTTTGGCTCAATTCGTCTGCTTGTTTTTTATAATCCTCCTTTTTACTACAGTTCCGTTTATGCCTCAGGAATTGGCTATATGGGAGATTATCTCGCAACGGACGTGGGTGATAGCTATCATAGGACAGCAAACAATTCTTAGCTGTTGGCTTAGTGAATGTTTTCGTCTCCAGTTTTCCGTTTTCCACAAATATGGTGAGGTCCAAGAAATCAATAGTTTTCTTGTGTGCTGTGGAGGTGAATTTAAGCCAGCGATCTCTGCTGTTTAGCCATTCCAGAAATGTTTCGAGGTCATTTTTTGTGTCCCAGATAAGGAGAACATCATCTATGTAACGTTTCCAGTATTTTATACTGGAAACGTACGGGTTGCTGTCGTGTAGGATGTTTCGTTCCGTGGAATCAACTTAACTAAAGAGATCTCCATCTTGCCTAATGAACACCAGGTATCTCTGATCCTGAGATGCACGAGCAGGTTCCGTAATCCCCTCACGCCTATTCTGTTTAGCGGCCTAAAAAACTACAACAACTGGTCCTTTTTTTGTGTTGTTGGCCTATAAATAACCAGCAATTCATGACCCGCCCACAACCAGGGGCAGAGTCAGCACAAGGCCCACAGACTGGTGCCGCATGGGTAAGAATGGCGTTCTTAGAGTTCTCCAGAAGAAATAAGGTAAGGTGACGACCTATACTAACCTGAATGAATGTACATTATCCCGAATACAGAGTAAATCCAGATGCGACTCTGATTCCCTGTTGGATACCACACCTCTGAAAACGCCAGGTACCTTATGGGTCTTCGTTGGGGTGTGCATGAAGTTGGTAACACAAACCACATATGTTGTAAACCCCTCTAGTAAAACCCAGGTCTCCTTACACCCGAGTCTCACTGCACATGCGAGTCGTTCTCTTGTATAACGTTTCACCAGTTGTGTATAGACTTGTACTCGGCGATATGTATAGTCACTATGCCGCTTTACCTCTAAATCTTATCCGTCACAAAAATCACCTCTATTTTTGGAACTCCACACCTTACCCTGTACAAAAGTCCTCAAACCCGTGAATTTTCCCCTATGTACTCTCTTTTCGAGAGCTAAGCCACAATTAGGTTTACTCCTCGTTTCAGCATTTAGTAATGCTAATTTTTGTTTTGTCTGCCTTTACCCAGTTAATGCACTGTTGACACAATGACCGTGTTGGTTTCTTTCACAGATCGGAAATTCCGTTGTGTTACTCTCACCATACACATAAAGGGTGTATGTGCCATATATGTTTAAGTGTTTGTTCTCTGTCCTGACGAAAGCTCCATTGACCCTCTGTGGGCCGGAAGAGCTGAAACATGTCGACTTCTGTTAAACAGTGATATGGTAGTTCAGTAACCCAACTACCGCTATATCCAAAACCTTTTTAAATACTAATGACTAGTCATTTTTCAGATTAAACCAAGTCCTCTAGGCTAAGTCATTACGTTTTTAAATATTTTGTTTTTCATTTCTGGACACTTCTGTATACACCAGAAGTAGCCTCGGGTGAGGCAGGCATGCTGCACGTTACTCGTTGATCCGATGACTATGCCAAGACTCCTGATGGGGCGGATGAAAAGATATACCGCTATAACAACTCCAGGATGTCTATGAGGGTCTTCGATAAAAACTAATGGTTTTTACAGATACAAGTGTCCATTCTCTTTTGATTAATAGCTATCAGTTAAGGGGAAACGAATGGACTTCCTATCCTCTTCCCTTCCTTTGATTTGATATAAGTCTTTAAGCAGCGCACAGCTGCAGGGATTCTACAGAGACCTAGTTACAGTACTATCTAGACTCTGAATCACTTGGAGAGAGGAACCATGGAGAACAATATGGGTTTAAGCTTTACAGGCAGTGACATCGACGAAATCCTAGCAGGTCAGTCGTTACTACAGAACCAAGAACTCATCGACACAATCGCGCAGACAGACGAGTGGGACACCCTGACCACAAAAAAACGGGAGCAAATCCGGACAGCAATACACGGTATAATAATGACCGAATATTTGAGATCTAAATCCGCGCCGAAAGGCTTATGGATCACCAACGCACCGAGAATCTTTTTACACGACTTAGTCTTCCGACGCGATTGGTCGTCCATCTCGTGGAAATGTACACTGGATTACCTTGTATTAATAGTGAAAACAGCCAAAAGATTATCGGACGCACTTTTACAAGAAATACAAGATTTAGAAAATGAAATGAAGAAAAACATCAATCCCCAGGTATATAAGAAGCGTCTGGATGAAATTAACAAGGAGATGGAAGATACGCAAGAATATCTTACACAAAACAAACTACAGAAACTGGCTAAAGAACTAAAAAAGTTCAGCCAGGAGAAAATGCACCCGTATTCTAAGGAAGACTTCACTGCTACCAACGATGGTACTGATGGAGACACATCAGGAGGAACTTCCTCAGATGGGTCAGAAGCGAGTTTTGATGGTTCTACCCCAAGAAGGGGTCGGAACAACTTCAGGTTCTCACGTCCCCGACGAGGCAACAGATGGCAGAGACCACCGTTCTTTCATGGCAACCCAATGCCCTACTATCCCCCTTACATGCCACCTTTTGCGGGTTGGATGAATCCATACCATCCTAATGCAAACCAACAGCAACAAATGGAAAATCAACATATGCCCAACAATGCCAATCAACACCAAACACAGCCTTTTTTATCGAGGGGCCACAACACCACAAGAGGCAAAAAGAAAAATCTCAAGTGGCAAGACCAACAACCCAACGTGCAAACGAGAAGCATGGCCTCAGCACAACCGGGACCGAGCAAGTAGATTCGCTCATAGTGAACCTAACAACAATCACCCTCACTGAAGACCAAAAAAACGTCCTTAATAAAGGACTGGGATTTGTACCGACGCCTACAACGGACCGCTTCAAACTCAAGTGTGAAGCGGCAGAGTTCTGTAGAACTCTCAAACTTAAGGCTTTCTTTGGCAATTCTGACAATCCCCCGATGGAGGGAGACACCAATCTCAGAAGAAAATCCAAATTCTGCCCTCCACCAGCTAATGTACCTATCGAGGTTCAAACATTCGAACAAGCCATAATGAAAGGAATCGACAAAATGGACAAAGACAAAAAGGTATACCATAACATGAGCAAAAAAGAAAAACAGGCTCTGCTCGAACTTAGAGACAATGAGACAATCATCATTAAACCCGCTGATAAGGGTGGCGGGGTAGTAATCCTTACCAAAGAAGGTTACAACGAACAATGCCTTTCCCTACTGTCCAACGAAACCTTCTACAAACAATTGGACGAAGATCCCACTGAGAGACTGACCAATACAATCGCTATAATGGTACACGAAGCAGAAATAAACAGATGGATCTCGAAAAAAGAGGCGGAATTCTTAACACCGAAATCACCGAAAATACCTTTCTTCTACTCGTTACCAAAAACTCACAAGAACAAAACACCGCCACCTGGACGCCCGATAGTCTCGGGAATCGGCTCCCTACTCGAGCCCCTATCCAAGTTTGCTGATGAGTTCCTTAAACCGTTGGTACAAAAGACACCCACTTACCTCAAGGACACGAGAGACCTACTAAACCAGATTGGGGGAATCACTTTTGATCAAAATAACATGTTATTGGTAGGGCTGGATGTGGAATCCCTTTACACCAGCCTACCTCAAGAAGACACTTTGAACATGTTGGAGGACTTGCTTTTCAAGCTTGACTGGAAATACAAAACTCCACGTCACTTCTTACTAGAATGCTGCAGACTAGCACTGCAAGAAAACTATTTCGAGTACAATGGCCAGTTGTTTCTCCAATGCCATGGGACATCCATGGGCAGTGCGTTTGCGCCTTCGGTGGCAGGACTCTACGTGAGCCGCCTTGAAGAAGAAAACATCCTACACGACAGCAACCCGTACGTTTCCAGTATAAAATACTGGAAACGTTACATAGATGATGTTCTCCTTATCTGGGACACAAAAAATGACCTCGAAACATTTCTGGAATGGCTAAACAGCAGAGATCGCTGGCTTAAATTCACCTCCACAGCACACAAGAAAACTATTGATTTCTTGGACCTCACCATATTTGTGGAAAACGGAAAACTGGAGACGAAAACATTCACTTAGCCAACAGCTAAGAATTGTTTGCTGTCCTATGATAGCTATCACCCACGTCCGTTGCGAGATAATCTCCCATATAGCCAATTCCTGAGGCATAAACGGAACTGTAGTAAAAAGGAGGATTATAAAAAACAAGCAGACGAATTGAGCCAAAAACTCAAAAAGAGAAACTACACTGCAAAAACAATATCAAAATGCAAAAAAAGAGCCTATAACCAACCCAGAGACTGCCTACTACAAAGCACACAAAAAGAACCCATCAAAGATCTCGTCACCTGTGTAACCACGTTCTGCCCTGCTACCTACGAGGTGCAAAAACTAATAAAGAAGAACTGGCAAATATTGACCTCTGGAACATTGAATTGGCCAAAGCCACGCTTTGCCAACAAAAGAACCAAGAACTTAAAAGACTTCCTGGTACACACCAGACCCAGGAAAACACTCCTAAAGTCTACGATCAGAGATGTACATATGATGCCAGTCACAGGACACTATCCATGTGGGACATGCGGAGTATGTAAGTTTACATCTAGCACCAAGACATTACAGTTAAATGACAAACTTAAATGGACTCAAAGGAGCCATACTAACTGTAACTCCTCGCACGTGATCTATATGATCACCTGTCCTTGCCAAAAGCAATATGTGGGCATGACTTGCCGGAAAGTCAAACTCCGCATAGGGGAACATCGGAGTAATGTAAGATTGAAAAAGAACTCAACAAAACTATGCACCCACTACATAGAAGCTGGACATACATGTGATGAGTTGAAGTGGACGGTACTAGAAATGCTTGAAATCAAGGATCAAAACGCAGAACAAATTCTTTTTAATAAAGAACAAAGATGGGTTGATCGCTTAAAGACAGATGAAATAGGAATGAATGACCACATTCCGTGGAATCAACTTAACTAAAGAGATCTCCATCTTGCCTAATGAACACCAGGTATCTCTGATCCTGAGATGCACGAGCAGGTTCCGTAATCCCCTCACGCCTATTCTGTTTAGCGGCCTAAAAAACTACAACAACTGGTCCTTTTTTTGTGTTGTTGGCCTATAAATAACCAGCAATTCATGACCCGCCCACAACCAGGGGCAGAGTCAGCACAAGGCCCACAGACTGGTGCCGCATGGGTAAGAATGGCGTTCTTAGAGTTCTCCAGAAGAAATAAGGTAAGGTGACGACCTATACTAACCTGAATGAATGTACATTATCCCGAATACAGAGTAAATCCAGATGCGACTCTGATTCCCTGTTGGATACCACACCTCTGAAAACACCAGGTACCTTATGGGTCTTCGTTGGGGTGTGCATGAAGTTGGTAACACAAACCACATATGTTGTAAACCCCTCTAGTAAAACCCAGGTCTCCTTACACCCGAGTCTCACTGCACATGCGAGTCGTTCTCTTGTATAACGTTTCACCAGTTGTGTATAGACTTGTACTCGGCGATATGTATAGTCACTATGCCGCTTTACCTCTAAATCTTATCCGTCACAAAAATCACCTCTATTTTTGGAACTCCACACCTTACCCTGTACAAAAGTCCTCAAACCCGTGAATTTTCCCCTATGTACTCTCTTTTCGAGAGCTAAGCCACAATTAGGTTTACTCCTCGTTTCAGCATTTAGTAATGCTAATTTTTGTTTTGTCTGCCTTTACCCAGTTAATGCACTGTTGACACAATGACCGTGTTGGTTTCTTTCACAGATCGGAAATTCCGTTGTGTTACTCTCACCATACACATAAAGGGTGTATGTGCCATATATGTTTAAGTGTTTGTTCTCTGTCCTGACGAAAGCTCCATTGACCCTCTGTGGGCCGGAAGAGCTGAAACATGTCGACTTCTGTTAAACAGTGATATGGTAGTTCAGTAACCCAACTACCGCTATATCCAAAACCTTTTTAAATACTAATGACTAGTCATTTTTCAGATTAAACCAAGTCCTCTAGGCTAAGTCATTACGTTTTTAAATATTTTGTTTTTCATTTCTGGACACTTCTGTATACACCAGAAGTAGCCTCGGGTGAGGCAGGCATGCTGCACGTTACTCGTTGATCCGATGACTATGCCAAGACTCCTGATGGGGCGGATGAAAAGATATACCGCTATAACAACTCCAGGATGTCTATGAGGGTCTTCGATAAAAACTAATGGTTTTTACAGATACAAGTGTCCATTCTCTTTTGATTAATAGCTATCAGTTAAGGGGAAACGAATGGACTTCCTATCCTCTTCCCTTCCTTTGATTTGATATAAGTCTTTAAGCAGCGCACAGCTGCAGGGATTCTACAGAGACCTAGTTACAGTACTATCTAGACTCTGAATCACTTGGAGAGAGGAACCATGGAGAACAATATGGGTTTAAGCTTTACAGGCAGTGACATCGACGAAATCCTAGCAGGTCAGTCGTTACTACAGAACCAAGAACTCATCGACACAATCGCGCAGACAGACGAGTGGGACACCCTGACCACAAAAAAACGGGAGCAAATCCGGACAGCAATACACGGTATAATAATGACCGAATATTTGAGATCTAAATCCGCGCCGAAAGGCTTATGGATCACCAACGCACCGAGAATCTTTTTACACGACTTAGTCTTCCGACGCGATTGGTCGTCCATCTCGTGGAAATGTACACTGGATTACCTTGTATTAATAGTGAAAACAGCCAAAAGATTATCGGACGCACTTTTACAAGAAATACAAGATTTAGAAAATGAAATGAAGAAAAACATCAATCCCCAGGTATATAAGAAGCGTCTGGATGAAATTAACAAGGAGATGGAAGATACGCAAGAATATCTTACACAAAACAAACTACAGAAACTGGCTAAAGAACTAAAAAAGTTCAGCCAGGAGAAAATGCACCCGTATTCTAAGGAAGACTTCACTGCTACCAACGATGGTACTGATGGAGACACATCAGGAGGAACTTCCTCAGATGGGTCAGAAGCGAGTTTTGATGGTTCTACCCCAAGAAGGGGTCGGAACAACTTCAGGTTCTCACGTCCCCGACGAGGCAACAGATGGCAGAGACCACCGTTCTTTCATGGCAACCCAATGCCCTACTATCCCCCTTACATGCCACCTTTTGCGGGTTGGATGAATCCATACCATCCTAATGCAAACCAACAGCAACAAATGGAAAATCAACATATGCCCAACAATGCCAATCAACACCAAACACAGCCTTTTTTATCGAGGGGCCACAACACCACAAGAGGCAAAAAGAAAAATCTCAAGTGGCAAGACCAACAACCCAACGTGCAAACGAGAAGCATGGCCTCAGCACAACCGGGACCGAGCAAGTAGATTCGCTCATAGTGAACCTAACAACAATCACCCTCACTGAAGACCAAAAAAACGTCCTTAATAAAGGACTGGGATTTGTACCGACGCCTACAACGGACCGCTTCAAACTCAAGTGTGAAGCGGCAGAGTTCTGTAGAACTCTCAAACTTAAGGCTTTCTTTGGCAATTCTGACAATCCCCCGATGGAGGGAGACACCAATCTCAGAAGAAAATCCAAATTCTGCCCTCCACCAGCTAATGTACCTATCGAGGTTCAAACATTCGAACAAGCCATAATGAAAGGAATCGACAAAATGGACAAAGACAAAAAGGTATACCATAACATGAGCAAAAAAGAAAAACAGGCTCTGCTCGAACTTAGAGACAATGAGACAATCATCATTAAACCCGCTGATAAGGGTGGCGGGGTAGTAATCCTTACCAAAGAAGGTTACAACGAACAATGCCTTTCCCTACTGTCCAACGAAACCTTCTACAAACAATTGGACGAAGATCCCACTGAGAGACTGACCAATACAATCGCTATAATGGTACACGAAGCAGAAATAAACAGATGGATCTCGAAAAAAGAGGCGGAATTCTTAACACCGAAATCACCGAAAATACCTTTCTTCTACTCGTTACCAAAAACTCACAAGAACAAAACACCGCCACCTGGACGCCCGATAGTCTCGGGAATCGGCTCCCTACTCGAGCCCCTATCCAAGTTTGCTGATGAGTTCCTTAAACCGTTGGTACAAAAGACACCCACTTACCTCAAGGACACGAGAGACCTACTAAACCAGATTGGGGGAATCACTTTTGATCAAAATAACATGTTATTGGTAGGGCTGGATGTGGAATCCCTTTACACCAGCCTACCTCAAGAAGACACTTTGAACATGTTGGAGGACTTGCTTTTCAAGCTTGACTGGAAATACAAAACTCCACGTCACTTCTTACTAGAATGCTGCAGACTAGCACTGCAAGAAAACTATTTCGAGTACAATGGCCAGTTGTTTCTCCAATGCCATGGGACATCCATGGGCAGTGCGTTTGCGCCTTCGGTGGCAGGACTCTACGTGAGCCGCCTTGAAGAAGAAAACATCCTACACGACAGCAACCCGTACGTTTCCAGTATAAAATACTGGAAACGTTACATAGATGATGTTCTCCTTATCTGGGACACAAAAAATGACCTCGAAACATTTCTGGAATGGCTAAACAGCAGAGATCGCTGGCTTAAATTCACCTCCACAGCACACAAGAAAACTATTGATTTCTTGGACCTCACCATATTTGTGGAAAACGGAAAACTGGAGACGAAAACATTCACTAAGCCAACAGCTAAGAATTGTTTGCTGTCCTATGATAGCTATCACCCACGTCCGTTGCGAGATAATCTCCCATATAGCCAATTCCTGAGGCATAAACGGAACTGTAGTAAAAAGGAGGATTATAAAAAACAAGCAGACGAATTGAGCCAAAAACTCAAAAAGAGAAACTACACTGCAAAAACAATATCAAAATGCAAAAAAAGAGCCTATAACCAACCCAGAGACTGCCTACTACAAAGCACACAAAAAGAACCCATCAAAGATCTCGTCACCTGTGTAACCACGTTCTGCCCTGCTACCTACGAGGTGCAAAAACTAATAAAGAAGAACTGGCAAATATTGACCTCTGGAACATTGAATTGGCCAAAGCCACGCTTTGCCAACAAAAGAACCAAGAACTTAAAAGACTTCCTGGTACACACCAGACCCAGGAAAACACTCCTAAAGTCTACGATCAGAGATGTACATATGATGCCAGTCACAGGACACTATCCATGTGGGACATGCGGAGTATGTAAGTTTACATCTAGCACCAAGACATTACAGTTAAATGACAAACTTAAATGGACTCAAAGGAGCCATACTAACTGTAACTCCTCGCACGTGATCTATATGATCACCTGTCCTTGCCAAAAGCAATATGTGGGCATGACTTGCCGGAAAGTCAAACTCCGCATAGGGGAACATCGGAGTAATGTAAGATTGAAAAAGAACTCAACAAAACTATGCACCCACTACATAGAAGCTGGACATACATGTGATGAGTTGAAGTGGACGGTACTAGAAATGCTTGAAATCAAGGATCAAAACGCAGAACAAATTCTTTTTAATAAAGAACAAAGATGGGTTGATCGCTTAAAGACAGATGAAATAGGAATGAATGACCACATTCCGTGGAATCAACTTAACTAAAGAGATCTCCATCTTGCCTAATGAACACCAGGTATCTCTGATCCTGAGATGCACGAGCAGGTTCCGTAATCCCCTCACGCCTATTCTGTTTAGCGGCCTAAAAAACTACAACAACTGGTCCTTTTTTTGTGTTGTTGGCCTATAAATAACCAGCAATTCATGACCCGCCCACAACCAGGGGCAGAGTCAGCACAAGGCCCACAGACTGGTGCCGCATGGGTAAGAATGGCGTTCTTAGAGTTCTCCAGAAGAAATAAGGTAAGGTGACGACCTATACTAACCTGAATGAATGTACATTATCCCGAATACAGAGTAAATCCAGATGCGACTCTGATTCCCTGTTGGATACCACACCTCTGAAAACACCAGGTACCTTATGGGTCTTCGTTGGGGTGTGCATGAAGTTGGTAACACAAACCACATATGTTGTAAACCCCTCTAGTAAAACCCAGGTCTCCTTACACCCGAGTCTCACTGCACATGCGAGTCGTTCTCTTGTATAACGTTTCACCAGTTGTGTATAGACTTGTACTCGGCGATATGTATAGTCACTATGCCGCTTTACCTCTAAATCTTATCCGTCACAAAAATCACCTCTATTTTTGGAACTCCACACCTTACCCTGTACAAAAGTCCTCAAACCCGTGAATTTTCCCCTATGTACTCTCTTTTCGAGAGCTAAGCCACAATTAGGTTTACTCCTCGTTTCAGCATTTAGTAATGCTAATTTTTGTTTTGTCTGCCTTTACCCAGTTAATGCACTGTTGACACAATGACCGTGTTGGTTTCTTTCACAGATCGGAAATTCCGTTGTGTTACTCTCACCATACACATAAAGGGTGTATGTGCCATATATGTTTAAGTGTTTGTTCTCTGTCCTGACGAAAGCTCCATTGACCCTCTGTGGGCCGGAAGAGCTGAAACATGTCGACTTCTGTTAAACAGTGATATGGTAGTTCAGTAACCCAACTACCGCTATATCCAAAACCTTTTTAAATACTAATGACTAGTCATTTTTCAGATTAAACCAAGTCCTCTAGGCTAAGTCATTACGTTTTTAAATATTTTGTTTTTCATTTCTGGACACTTCTGTATACACCAGAAGTAGCCTCGGGTGAGGCAGGCATGCTGCACGTTACTCGTTGATCCGATGACTATGCCAAGACTCCTGATGGGGCGGATGAAAAGATATACCGCTATAACAACTCCAGGATGTCTATGAGGGTCTTCGATAAAAACTAATGGTTTTTACAGATACAAGTGTCCATTCTCTTTTGATTAATAGCTATCAGTTAAGGGGAAACGAATGGACTTCCTATCCTCTTCCCTTCCTTTGATTTGATATAAGTCTTTAAGCAGCGCACAGCTGCAGGGATTCTACAGAGACCTAGTTACAGTACTATCTAGACTCTGAATCACTTGGAGAGAGGAACCATGGAGAACAATATGGGTTTAAGCTTTACAGGCAGTGACATCGACGAAATCCTAGCAGGTCAGTCGTTACTACAGAACCAAGAACTCATCGACACAATCGCGCAGACAGACGAGTGGGACACCCTGACCACAAAAAAACGGGAGCAAATCCGGACAGCAATACACGGTATAATAATGACCGAATATTTGAGATCTAAATCCGCGCCGAAAGGCTTATGGATCACCAACGCACCGAGAATCTTTTTACACGACTTAGTCTTCCGACGCGATTGGTCGTCCATCTCGTGGAAATGTACACTGGATTACCTTGTATTAATAGTGAAAACAGCCAAAAGATTATCGGACGCACTTTTACAAGAAATACAAGATTTAGAAAATGAAATGAAGAAAAACATCAATCCCCAGGTATATAAGAAGCGTCTGGATGAAATTAACAAGGAGATGGAAGATACGCAAGAATATCTTACACAAAACAAACTACAGAAACTGGCTAAAGAACTAAAAAAGTTCAGCCAGGAGAAAATGCACCCGTATTCTAAGGAAGACTTCACTGCTACCAACGATGGTACTGATGGAGACACATCAGGAGGAACTTCCTCAGATGGGTCAGAAGCGAGTTTTGATGGTTCTACCCCAAGAAGGGGTCGGAACAACTTCAGGTTCTCACGTCCCCGACGAGGCAACAGATGGCAGAGACCACCGTTCTTTCATGGCAACCCAATGCCCTACTATCCCCCTTACATGCCACCTTTTGCGGGTTGGATGAATCCATACCATCCTAATGCAAACCAACAGCAACAAATGGAAAATCAACATATGCCCAACAATGCCAATCAACACCAAACACAGCCTTTTTTATCGAGGGGCCACAACACCACAAGAGGCAAAAAGAAAAATCTCAAGTGGCAAGACCAACAACCCAACGTGCAAACGAGAAGCATGGCCTCAGCACAACCGGGACCGAGCAAGTAGATTCGCTCATAGTGAACCTAACAACAATCACCCTCACTGAAGACCAAAAAAACGTCCTTAATAAAGGACTGGGATTTGTACCGACGCCTACAACGGACCGCTTCAAACTCAAGTGTGAAGCGGCAGAGTTCTGTAGAACTCTCAAACTTAAGGCTTTCTTTGGCAATTCTGACAATCCCCCGATGGAGGGAGACACCAATCTCAGAAGAAAATCCAAATTCTGCCCTCCACCAGCTAATGTACCTATCGAGGTTCAAACATTCGAACAAGCCATAATGAAAGGAATCGACAAAATGGACAAAGACAAAAAGGTATACCATAACATGAGCAAAAAAGAAAAACAGGCTCTGCTCGAACTTAGAGACAATGAGACAATCATCATTAAACCCGCTGATAAGGGTGGCGGGGTAGTAATCCTTACCAAAGAAGGTTACAACGAACAATGCCTTTCCCTACTGTCCAACGAAACCTTCTACAAACAATTGGACGAAGATCCCACTGAGAGACTGACCAATACAATCGCTATAATGGTACACGAAGCAGAAATAAACAGATGGATCTCGAAAAAAGAGGCGGAATTCTTAACACCGAAATCACCGAAAATACCTTTCTTCTACTCGTTACCAAAAACTCACAAGAACAAAACACCGCCACCTGGACGCCCGATAGTCTCGGGAATCGGCTCCCTACTCGAGCCCCTATCCAAGTTTGCTGATGAGTTCCTTAAACCGTTGGTACAAAAGACACCCACTTACCTCAAGGACACGAGAGACCTACTAAACCAGATTGGGGGAATCACTTTTGATCAAAATAACATGTTATTGGTAGGGCTGGATGTGGAATCCCTTTACACCAGCCTACCTCAAGAAGACACTTTGAACATGTTGGAGGACTTGCTTTTCAAGCTTGACTGGAAATACAAAACTCCACGTCACTTCTTACTAGAATGCTGCAGACTAGCACTGCAAGAAAACTATTTCGAGTACAATGGCCAGTTGTTTCTCCAATGCCATGGGACATCCATGGGCAGTGCGTTTGCGCCTTCGGTGGCAGGACTCTACGTGAGCCGCCTTGAAGAAGAAAACATCCTACACGACAGCAACCCGTACGTTTCCAGTATAAAATACTGGAAACGTTACATAGATGATGTTCTCCTTATCTGGGACACAAAAAATGACCTCGAAACATTTCTGGAATGGCTAAACAGCAGAGATCGCTGGCTTAAATTCACCTCCACAGCACACAAGAAAACTATTGATTTCTTGGACCTCACCATATTTGTGGAAAACGGAAAACTGGAGACGAAAACATTCACTAAGCCAACAGCTAAGAATTGTTTGCTGTCCTATGATAGCTATCACCCACGTCCGTTGCGAGATAATCTCCCATATAGCCAATTCCTGAGGCATAAACGGAACTGTAGTAAAAAGGAGGATTATAAAAAACAAGCAGACGAATTGAGCCAAAAACTCAAAAAGAGAAACTACACTGCAAAAACAATATCAAAATGCAAAAAAAGAGCCTATAACCAACCCAGAGACTGCCTACTACAAAGCACACAAAAAGAACCCATCAAAGATCTCGTCACCTGTGTAACCACGTTCTGCCCTGCTACCTACGAGGTGCAAAAACTAATAAAGAAGAACTGGCAAATATTGACCTCTGGAACATTGAATTGGCCAAAGCCACGCTTTGCCAACAAAAGAACCAAGAACTTAAAAGACTTCCTGGTACACACCAGACCCAGGAAAACACTCCTAAAGTCTACGATCAGAGATGTACATATGATGCCAGTCACAGGACACTATCCATGTGGGACATGCGGAGTATGTAAGTTTACATCTAGCACCAAGACATTACAGTTAAATGACAAACTTAAATGGACTCAAAGGAGCCATACTAACTGTAACTCCTCGCACGTGATCTATATGATCACCTGTCCTTGCCAAAAGCAATATGTGGGCATGACTTGCCGGAAAGTCAAACTCCGCATAGGGGAACATCGGAGTAATGTAAGATTGAAAAAGAACTCAACAAAACTATGCACCCACTACATAGAAGCTGGACATACATGTGATGAGTTGAAGTGGACGGTACTAGAAATGCTTGAAATCAAGGATCAAAACGCAGAACAAATTCTTTTTAATAAAGAACAAAGATGGGTTGATCGCTTAAAGACAGATGAAATAGGAATGAATGACCACATTCCGTGGAATCAACTTAACTAAAGAGATCTCCATCTTGCCTAATGAACACCAGGTATCTCTGATCCTGAGATGCACGAGCAGGTTCCGTAATCCCCTCACGCCTATTCTGTTTAGCGGCCTAAAAAACTACAACAACTGGTCCTTTTTTTGTGTTGTTGGCCTATAAATAACCAGCAATTCATGACCCGCCCACAACCAGGGGCAGAGTCAGCACAAGGCCCACAGACTGGTGCCGCATGGGTAAGAATGGCGTTCTTAGAGTTCTCCAGAAGAAATAAGGTAAGGTGACGACCTATACTAACCTGAATGAATGTACATTATCCCGAATACAGAGTAAATCCAGATGCGACTCTGATTCCCTGTTGGATACCACACCTCTGAAAACACCAGGTACCTTATGGGTCTTCGTTGGGGTGTGCATGAAGTTGGTAACACAAACCACATATGTTGTAAACCCCTCTAGTAAAACCCAGGTCTCCTTACACCCGAGTCTCACTGCACATGCGAGTCGTTCTCTTGTATAACGTTTCACCAGTTGTGTATAGACTTGTACTCGGCGATATGTATAGTCACTATGCCGCTTTACCTCTAAATCTTATCCGTCACAAAAATCACCTCTATTTTTGGAACTCCACACCTTACCCTGTACAAAAGTCCTCAAACCCGTGAATTTTCCCCTATGTACTCTCTTTTCGAGAGCTAAGCCACAATTAGGTTTACTCCTCGTTTCAGCATTTAGTAATGCTAATTTTTGTTTTGTCTGCCTTTACCCAGTTAATGCACTGTTGACACAATGACCGTGTTGGTTTCTTTCACAGATCGGAAATTCCGTTGTGTTACTCTCACCATACACATAAAGGGTGTATGTGCCATATATGTTTAAGTGTTTGTTCTCTGTCCTGACGAAAGCTCCATTGACCCTCTGTGGGCCGGAAGAGCTGAAACATGTCGACTTCTGTTAAACAGTGATATGGTAGTTCAGTAACCCAACTACCGCTATATCCAAAACCTTTTTAAATACTAATGACTAGTCATTTTTCAGATTAAACCAAGTCCTCTAGGCTAAGTCATTACGTTTTTAAATATTTTGTTTTTCATTTCTGGACACTTCTGTATACACCAGAAGTAGCCTCGGGTGAGGCAGGCATGCTGCACGTTACTCGTTGATCCGATGACTATGCCAAGACTCCTGATGGGGCGGATGAAAAGATATACCGCTATAACAACTCCAGGATGTCTATGAGGGTCTTCGATAAAAACTAATGGTTTTTACAGATACAAGTGTCCATTCTCTTTTGATTAATAGCTATCAAGACTGACTTAGCCATGATATCCTATGTAAGGTGGATATCATGGCTAAGTACGTCTTGCCCTATCAGCAAGCTTTTGCCAAATCTTTTGCGCTCTGAATTTTATCGCTTTGGAGATAAGCGTTGCTGATAGCATGCTATCTCCGCGATAAAATTCAGAGTTGGCCTGCAATAATTATCCTCGTGCTAAGAGCGCTGAGCGATAATTATCGCATGGCCTTGATGATATGCCCCTAAGACCACTATAAGCCCCAGGAAATTTTGTTTTCTCAGGTCCCCAAGTGAGTGCTGCAGTAGAGGGGCGTCCATTAGACATCAGGATGATGAGTGATCGAATAACACCAAAGTGGCCTTTTTGTCCCCCACCTTGAACAAGGATACTATACAGGAGAATTTTAAATGTGAACCAGGCTCAGAGCTCAAAGTTCTCAGCACCTTGGTACTCAGATGTGGATTCTGTTGCAGGACCCCTCGGACATAGATATGGGTAATGAACTGGTCAACTTGAACTTGGAAAATCCAAAGAGCGGCTCTCCAGACAGCCAAAAAATGCAAATTTTTGGTGGAAAAAATTAAATACCTGGGACATACTATCTCTGGTCAGGGTGTTCATCTGAAAGTTGATTTCATAGAAGCTATACACGATCCTCCCATTCCCAGCAACAAAGATAAACTTAGGTCCTTTATGGGCTTAATCGAGTATTACGCTAAGTTTGTGAGTTCCTTTGCCACCAAAACCGAAGCCTTAAGACTACTGTTGAAAAAGGAATGTTCCTTTTCATGGGGTGAGGCGCAACAGGTAGCTTTAGAGCAAATTAAAAGAAACATATGTGATGCTCATGTACTCGCTCCTTTTGACACCCGATTTAGCACCTTTCTTACTCTTGACACAAGTGCGTGTGGACTGGGGGCTGTCCTGTCCCAAATCCATAAGGGGCGTGAACGCACTGTGACGTTTGTATCCCGTACTTTGACTGAGTACGAGTGCAATTATTCCGTTATAGAGCGGGAGGCATTGGCTGCAGAGAGGTCGGTCGAACACTTCAGGACCTTCTTGTGGGGTCTTGATTTCTGTATCCGTATGGACCACAAGCCCCTGGTGAAAGTGCTGAGCCCTTGGGGTGCTAGTAAGGGGTCAGCAAGATTAGCCAGACTCGCATCTTGGCTGCAGGAGTACAGGTATCAGGTCACACGCATTCCACGGTGGAGAAACGCACAGGCAGACTGTTTGTCACTGCTGTAAATAAAAATAAGGATGTAGTGTATGGAAGCTCTTTGTGGGAGCAAGAAGGTGCTGTTGCCTCTTTAGACGATGCGGCTGAATGTGGGGGAGGTGCATTTTTAAAAATTGGAATGGAGGTCGAACATGGATCTTGACTCCACCCTCAGAGAGGTAGAACATATGTTGATTGCAGGCGGAAGAAGAGAAAGTACTGTTTTGCCCACTGTCAGACCATACATAAAGATATTGGATGAGTTGAGCATGAGCGAGGCTAAGGTGTCAATGAGAGGTGACAAATTTGTACCACCTAGTGGGTTGAGACATAAGATAATCGCACTTGCACATGAGGGCCATCTCGGCCAAACCTTGACAAAGAAATGTGTGAGAGAAAAATTTTAGTGGCCTAGTATGGACGAGGAAATTAACGCGTGGGTGGTTGATTGTGAGGTGTGCTTGAGGAGCGGGAAAAGACTTAAGACTTGTCCTAAGTATGCCATTGGGCACATTGAGGATCCAGGATTATCCTGGAGTACGGTCTGGTTAGACTTCATTGGACCCATGTATGGCGTTGGTGAGTAAATCAAAAATGCGTTGATCATGGTAGACGTCCACACCAGGTGGCTCACTGTGCATGTTATGCCTGAAGTCACTACTCACAGCACCATTGAGCAACTTAAAGCTGTTTTCAAAGAGATGGGAATACCACATGTCCTGGTCACTGATAACGGGACCAAACTTGTCTCAAAAGAAATGAGATATTTCCTGGACAAGTGTGGGATCACGCATCATCATAAAGCTTTGTACAACCCCCAAGCTAATGGCATGGTTGAACGGGCTAACGTCTGGTCAAGGATACTATTTCCATGGCCATCCAGAGTGGGAAGAATGTGAGAGTGATGGTGGATGAGATGGTGTGGGTGCATCAAACTACTGTGCACAGAGTAACTGAGTCTTCTCCATTTGAGAAAATGCGTGGGAGGAAGTCCGGCACTAAACCCATACCTGCATGGCTTGTGGAACCCAATTCTATTAATGTGAAGGAGGTTGCATCCAACTCTAATGCTTCTATGATCTGTGCCGGTGACTTAGTTAAAATCAGGTACGGAAGGACTGTCAGATGTCTGCCCAAGTTTTGGGGTCCATTGAGGTTAAAGCAAGTGTTTACAAATTACGTTGTACTCAATAATGGTAACAAGTGGAACAAAGTCAAGGTCGCATTGTTTCACAAAGACAGAGGAAGATGGAAAAAAGCCGACAGTAAAGACATTATTGATTTTAAGAACATTTCCATTGACTTCTGGCTTTTGAGTGATGTTGAAAACTGTGTTAATGACATTGTTGTGTGTGTTGACGGTTGTTCTGGGCTCACATCAGTGGGGGGCACTAGACACCCTTCCCAGTACCTTTTCCCTCCCTTTGGGGGATGAGTCTTTACATCCCGGCCGTGACTTAGACCCCCTTGTTATTTGGCTGACTATGTACTTACATGATTTCTTTTGTCTTTCGTTTCATGCATCCTCTTCCTTCTCTTTTTCTTCACCTTTTTCTCCGTCTTTGTTCTGCTTTCCTTTCAGGTGAAGGGAGGGGGGTGTTGTAATGTGACTTCTCCTTTTTGGACTCAGCTGCATCCGGTCCCTGCATCTGTAGTTTAGAATGTTCATGTTGCGGCGTTCTAGGAGCGACAGTTGGTGTGAGGCTGGCGTGAAGTAATACGTCTTTCTTGCTGCTTTGAGGAGTGTCTTTGCTTGAAGAAAATAAGGAGGAGAGAAACAGAAAGAAACAGAGAGAGCAGAGCAGTGAAGGAGGAGAGAGAAGAAAAGAGGCCAATAGAGAGAAGTGAAACCTAGTTGTTGGACTTGGCCCTTTTGGCAGGTTCACCCCTAAAATGTTTGCCTTAAGCTCTGACATGGTGGTAGTGATTTTAGGCCGCTGCGCACTCTAGTACTGTGGCCCAGTGTAAAGTGTGTGCGCTCTTTGAGTGCTTGTGGTGAGATTGGCCTGCCCTCCCATAGGAATGCATGGGGGATATGTGTGTCCATGGTAATTCCTGGTATGAGGGGAGTCCAGGGTCAAATTTAGTATATGCAAACTTGTGAGAATAAATGCTGCGCAATAGTGTGCGCAGATTTATTGTGTTTATTTTAGAAATGCCACTTTTAGAAGTTGACATTTCTGTGTGCTGTGTCTGCCTACATGATGTGAATTGCATGTCTGGCTTGTGATTGACAGGGGCTGGATGGTGTGGTTGGCTCCAGGAGTCAGGATGAGTCTTCCCAGTGGTGATTAGGGAGATCTGCATGAAGATGGGAGGGAGGAGTTGCACCTGGGACCTGAATAGGGCTGTGAGTTCACTCCACAATGCTGGCTCCACCTCCTGTGGTGCGTCTGATGTCCCTGGCCTGTCCTATGAAAAGAAGGGAGGAGCTGAGCAAAGCAAAGTGCTCCAAAGGTCCCCTGAACCAGTTGTTTCTGGTTCCCCCAAACCCTTCACCTTTTAGACAAAGGAAATGGTGTATAAAAGATGGGGCTGTGACCCCATGAAAATGTTCTTGTTCTTGGACTTGAATCTGCCAGGGGCGTTGTTAGACCTGGCACCTTGGCGTGAGTCTCCCTGCCACTTTTTTCTGATGTGCCTCCGATGTTTTGCTGGTTTTCCGATACTCAGGGCACTGCGCCACGGCTGATCCGTGCCGCAGTGCAAGTGCTCCCTACTGTAAACTGTACATACGATTGGTATCCATGATTGGTGCATTGGATTTACTGTTAGTCCCTAGTAAAGTGCACTAGAGAGTGCCGGGGCTTGTAGATGCCAATACTGCTGGTGGGCCTGCAGCGCTGGTTGCGCCACCCACCCAAGCAGCCGTAAAGATGTGTCTGGGAACTGCGACCGCAGAACCCGCGTGCGGTCTCGTACTGTCACGCTAGCTGGGCAAGTGTCCCCACTTGCCAGCACCGACCCTTCCCTTGACTACATATTAGACACCCCTATGGTAGGCCTGCGGGCAGGGTGCATTGTAGGTACAAGGTAGGACAAGCCCTGATGTGCGTGGCATGTCCTGGTAGTGACTTACAACGAAGACCGTATTTCACTACTGAAGGCTACCGGCTCCATTAGGCCAGACTGAGCTGCGAGGATTATTACAACCTATAACCCCCGCAGGCTCAAGGAGCATGGTAGTGAGTCATGTTTAGTATGCCTGAACTCAGGATAATGAGATATTTCTTGTAGTCAAGTTTATTTTAGTATCCTGGGTTTGCAAATGCTACTTTTAGAAAGTTAGCATTTGCTTGCTTAACCATTTCAGTTGCCTCTGCCAGTATGTGTATCCGACTGTCTGGGATGTGTGAGTGACAGGGCTGGAGGGATGACAGGTGGTGAATGCGCAGATTACACCTTAGTGGGAGGTAGGAGTGCCTCTTGACTCGAACTGTCACTGTGCTCGGCCACCACAATGCTGGCTCCACCCTCCTGGGGAGCGGCGGATGACTCTGCCGGCACCTGGCCCAGGAAGGGCGAAGCCCCATCAACAAGGTACTCTGGCCACCCCTGTCCGGACAATGCTGGCTCCACCTCCTGTGGGGCGTCTGATGCGCCTGCTCCTCACACTGAAAGCAGAAGCCGGAGTACACCCGCCGGGGTACTCCAGAACTGAGAGTGGCTATGCAAAGGCCCCCCTGGCCTGCGAGAACAAAAGAATTGGCCTATAAAAGATGGAGCCCTGCTCCTTGAAAGTTAGATCCAGTTTGGGCCACAGAACGACTCTGCCCTACGAGAAGGACCGTGAGAGACAAGGAAGGGTGTTGACTCTTGCCTGTGTCTGGTGCCTTGCTGCTGAAGGAGAGGAAGACAAAACGACTACGAAAATACTTTTGTGCTACTTGTGCCAAACTCTGCAAAGAGATCTCCAAGGGCTTGGAACTGAACTTGCCCCCTGACCAGTGTCCCAGGACCAGTGGACGCTACCCCCCTTGGAAGAAAGCGACTGCGGGTGCTGACCATCGCCGCAGCACCGACAAAGAGGAATCTCCTCTAAGGCATCCACACCCTCCCGACCACCGTGACCGGGGCCCAAAGCGACAGCGGAAGCAAAGTGAGGACCAGCAGCCGCTGGCCCGAACACCGTGACCGCCACTGCACCGGGAGCCCGAGAGCAAAGCAAAGGAGGACCCGTCCGGTCCGAGCTATCGAGGGGACTGCATAGCGAGCAGCCCCTCACCTGCAAGGACAGACAGTTGCCCTACGAGAATCCACAAGGTCGGTAGTCTGCCCGACAGCCCAGCTGTGAGCCCACAGCTGCACCGACATTTGGCTGGGTACGTCCTGCACTTGGGGACCGTACTGCCACTTGTCACCGCCGCACAGCCGCCGTCTCCGAGGTCGGAGCGGGCAACAAGGAAAGGACCGTGCCGCCACAGAGCACCGCTGCCCCGGACGACCAGTGACCTGCTCGGCCGAAGAGCCGCAACGATCAGCGACACCGGGAAGGCAACGCGACGTGGGACAGATCCCCTGGAAGCCGCTTGCTCCACAAAGAACTTTGTTTAACGCCGGCCTACGGGCCTCAAAAGAACTACGATAAGAACTGTGGTAACTTGAATCTAATATCCTGCAACCGTATCCGTAAAGTTATTGACTGTATTCCCAAGCCTGCCTAAAATCTATATAAAGATATCTATTTTTACAAGAATACAGTCTGGTCTCGTTGTGTGGTGGGTTGGTTGTGAAGGTGTACTGTTGCAAGTGTTTAACCCTATGTGCCCCAAAGATTAGCCTACGACTGCTTAAGCCACACTACCTAGAGGGTAAGCAGAGGTTGTCTGGAAGGTAACCCTCAGCCCTGACGAGGAAGAGAGAGTCCCTGCTTGTCGCTAGTGTTGCACTGCGCCAACTAGAGCCTCCCCCTTCCTACATTGGACGCAGCGGTGAGGATTTCGAATTTACACTTGCGATAGTTATACCTGAGCTTCTGACCGCTACACAAGGATTACGGTACAGTTACTAAACCACAGGCTTTGCTTTTTGGAAAAAGATTCCGAGTGCAGAAACCATGCCGGGCACCAAGAGCCTGGATGGAGCAGAGTCCACGACCTCCGAGGTGTTGGAGGTGGAGTGGGACGCCGCAAAGCTGGATAAATACACCAGAGTGGAACTGAAATTTTTCTGTAGGAAACTCAAAGTTCCGCACGCTGGCTGCAAGAACAAGCCGGAGCTCTACAAGGCCCTGAAAGCCTGGATAGAGTCCCGAAAGACCCCGGAAGAGCAAGACGTCCTCGCCGAGCAGAATGCAACGGAGGAGCAGAATGCAACGGAGGAGCAGAATGCGCTTGGAGATCTGATCGATCTCGAGCGACGAGACAGCGAGCACAGCTTTGGAAAGGGCCTGTCGCCAGAGGAGCTGGCGGACAGGAAGGAAACCCGGAATCACGAAAGAAAGTTGGCAGAATTGAAAATCCAGCTGGAGCTGGAAACAAAAAGAATGGCGCTGGAAGAACGAAAGCACCAGATGAATTACGAAATCAAGATGAGGGAGATAAGTCTCAAGGAGAGAGACTTGGATCGGCCTCCCTCTGGTGGCAGCACATCGCCAGTGCAGGTAGAGTCAAGAGTGCATATCCCGAAGGACGTAGTCAAGGAGTTCTTTAAGGGGGATGACATAGGACCATGGTTTAGGGCATATGAGGTAGCCATGTCCTCCCACCGGGTCCCTGACAAGGATTGGGGAGCGGGGTTGTGGGGAAGGTTCCTTAGCGAAGGGAGAGATACCTTGCTAGATTTGCCCGTTGAGAATCAGAGGTCCTATACCCACATGAAAGAAGCTTTGTTGAACAGGTACGGGCTTACCCCTGAAATGTATAGACAGAAGTTTAGGGGATGTACTAAGCGGCCTGGGAATACGTATGTGGAGTATGTGACTTACTTTTGCAGAGCACTGGATGGTTGGGTGAAAGGTAACAAAGTGAATGATTTTCAAGGTCTCTTTGATTTAATTGCATGGGAGCACTTGTCTGATCACTGTTTTCCTGAGTTACGCCAACACCTGATCGATAGCAAGCTGCCCAACCCGAGGAAGCTTGCTGAGGAGGCGGACCGCTGGCTCAGCACCAGGGTCCACAAGGGTCCCGTGGGAGATTCCGCCAAGAGTGGGCAGGGTCCCCAGCAGAAGAGTGGGGGGGACAAGGGGGGAAAACAGAAGGGGTTCCAAAAAGGCCCCCAAAGTATTTCCCAAGGGAATCCGCAGCAGGGTTCTCAGCCTCCCCCACCCCCGAAGCAGAATGGGGCCCCGACAGGTAAACCTGTTCCAAAGGGGCCCTTCAATTGTTTCAAATGTGGCGAGCCTGGGCACATATCCAGTGACCCCAAGTGTCGCCTATTTGGAAAACCCGCACCCACTGGTGCTCCGCCCCGACAGGTGACTAGCGTTCACCTGGGAGAAGAAATGATGGTCCCGGGGGGTGGAGATCCCGTTCACATGACCCTGGTCTCGTTAGGAGACAGTGAGATGATCCCTACGAACTACCTGCCCTCTAACACTAAGAAATATGGGCAGGTGGTGATCATCAATGGCAAGGAAGCTGAGGCTCTTAGAGACACAGGAGCCAGTGTGACTGCAGTGAGGCAGCACCTGGTGTCTCAGGAGCAGGTTGTACCCCATGCCTACTGTAGGGTTATCAACGCTGATAATTCTGAGAGTAAGTGTCCGATGGCTCAAGTTCCCTTCGAGTGGGGGGGGGTCTCTGGTACTCTGTAGGTCTGTGTGAGAAAAACCATGCCTGTTGACTGTTTGCTAGGGAACGACTTGGAGCACTCCCCTTGGGAAAAGGTGGAGAAAACGACTCACCTGCGGATGGTGGGTCTGCCTGACTGGGCGTGCGTGACCACCCGGTCGATGGCAGCCAGTAAGGGTGATCGAGAGGTCCTGGGGCCTGATGGAGAGGCCCAGGAACCGGCCTTAGGGAGAAGGCGCAGGGGGCGCGGGAAGCCGGCCCCTGAAGTTCCTACGGCCCAGGAGGAGGCAGACCTTGAGGGGGATGCCCTGGAGCCTACGGGGGAACAGATCGCCGAACTGGGGGACCTGCCTGAGCTGACCCATTGGCAGCAAGAAGGAGGACCCTCCAGGGAGGAATTCTGCAGGGAGCAGAAAGAATGCCCTTCTCTCGTGGGTATGCGGCAGCAGGCTGCAGACCAGGCCAATGGTGTTCAGGCCAAAACACATTACGTGTACTGGGAGAACGACCTCCTGTATTCGGAGCCTAAGGCTGCTGAACCTGGGTCAGCCCGTGTGCTGGTGGTACCCCAGAAGTTCAGAGCCTTCCTACTGGGTCTGGCTCATGATGTGCCTTTAGCAGGACATTTGGGGATGGACAAGACCTATGACAGGCTTGTCACCCACTTTTACTGGCCCCAAATGCATAAGAGTTCAGATGCTTATTGCAGAACCTGTCCGACTTGCCAGGCAAGTGGGAAGACGGAAGGGAAGAACAAGGCTCCCCTCCAACCCTTCCCTGTGGTCGGTACGCCATTCCAGCGAGTGGGTATTGACATCGTTGGGCCTCTAGACCCCAAGACAGCCATGGGCAACAGGTTCATCCTGGTCTTGGTGGACCATGCCACCCGGTACCCTGAAGCCATTCCTCTGAGGACAGTGACGGCTCCCGTGGTGGGGCGTGCACTGATGGGAATTTTCTCACGAGTAGGATTCCCTCTAGAGGTAGTGAGCGACAGGGGGACCAATTTCATATCGAAATATATGAAATCCCTTTGGCAGGAGTGTGGCGTAACGTACAAGTTCACCACACCCTACCATCCCCAAGGTAACGGGTTGGTTGAAAGATTCAACCGAACCCTCAAAGGCATGATCATGGGCCTGGACGGTCCGATGAGGCGTAAGTGGGACGTCCTCTTACCATGCCTGCTGTTTGCATATCGCGAGGTACCACAGAAGTCCCTAGGGTTCAGCCCCTTTGAACTGCTGTACGGTCACCCCGTGAGAGGACCACTGAGTTTGATAAAGGAAGGCTGGGAGCAATCTCCCAGGAAACCTCCCCAGAATGTATATAGCTACATGCTGGCCTTCAGAAATCAAACCAGACGCTTCAGACAACTTGCCGAGGCAAATCTGGAAGCGAGCCAGGAAGAAATGAAGCGGTGGTACGATCAGAATGCCACTCTGGTCGAGCTTCAGCCTGGACAAGAGGTGTATGTCCTGGCCCCAGTGGAGCCCTGTGCCCTTCAAGATAAGTGGACAGGACCCTTTGAGGTTGTGGAGCGGAAGAGCCCCGTGACATACTTAGTGGACATGAAGACGCCCAGGAACCCTTTGCGGGTCCTACATGTCAACCGCCTCAAGCCCCACTTACGAAGGTCCGAAGTGGGCATGTTGTTGGCAACCGATGACGGAATGGAGGAGGAGTCAGAGCCTCTCCCGGACCTCTTGGTGGCCTGTGAGAAGGATGGGTCAGTGGATGGAGTTAACCTCTCACCCTCCCTGACCGCCGAACAACAGGAGGATTGCCGCCAGTTGCTGGGGCAGTTTCCAGACCTGTTTTCCCTGGTTCCGAGTGTCACGGATTGGTGCGTCCATGATGTGGACACTGGAGACAGCTTACCGGTGAAGCATAAGGCTTACCGGGTAACTGACAGGGTACGGGCCAGCATCAAGGAGGAGGTCTCCAAGATGCTTGCCCTCGGGGTGGTTGAGTCTTCCAGCAGTCCTTGGTCCAGCCCCGTGGTCTTGGTTCCGAAGGCTGCTGCGCCGGGAGCCACACCCGAACTCCGGTTCTGTGTGGACTACAGAGGACTCAATTCAGTCACGAAGACTGACGCGCACCCCATCCCCCGAGCTGACGAGCTCATTGATCGGCTAGGGGCTGCCCGGTTCCTCAGCACGTTTGATTTAACGTCTGGGTACTGGCAGATCGCCTTGACCGATGGGGCAAAGGAGAGGTCGGCATTCTCTACACCAGATGGGCATTTCCAGTTCCGGGTCATGCCATTTGGAATGAAGAATGCCCCTGCCACCTTTCAGAGATTGGTCAACCAGGTGTTGGCTGGACTGGACGAGTTCAGTGCCGCCTACCTGGATGACATCGCGGTGTTCAGCGGCACCTGGCCCGAACACCTGCGACACCTCTGGGAAGTGTTGATGGCCCTGCGCAGAGCAGGCCTCACAATCAAGGCAAGCAAGTGCCAGATTGGGCAGGGTTCCGTGGTGTACTTGGGACACCAAGTTGGGAGTGGCAAGGTAGCCCCCTTGCAGCCCAAGATCGAAACCATCCTGGCTTGGGAACCCCCCAAGACCCAGACTGCAGTGAGAGCCTTCCTGGGGCTCACTGGGTATTACAGGAGGTTTGTCAAGGGCTATGGCACGATTGTGACCCCCTTGACAGAGCTGACTTCGAAAAAGCAGCCCAGGAATGTGATTTGGACTGACACCTGTCAGAAAGCTTTCGACACCCTGAAGACTGCCATGTGCACGGCGCCCGTGCTCCTGGCACCAGATTTCTCCAAGGAGTTCATTGTGCAAACAGACGCTTCAGAGCATGGTGTAGGGGCTGTTCTTTCACAGATGACTGAGGAGGGCTTTGACCAACCCGTAGCCTTCATAAGTCGGAGGTTACTTCCACGGGAAAGTAGGTGGAGAGCAATAGAGCGTGAAGCATTTGCTGTGGTCTGGGCGCTGAAGAAGCTAAGACCCTACTTGTTTGGGTCTCACTTCCGAGTTCAGACGGACCACAGGCCCCTCAGATGGTTGATGCAAATGAGGGGTGAGAACCCGAAACTGTTGAGGTGGTCCATTTCTCTACAGAGTATGGACTTTACGGTGGAACACCGCCCTGGCACCGATCACGCCAACGCTGACGGTCTGTCCAGATTTTTCCGCCTTAGTGATGTGGAACTCCCTGGGGAAGGGTAGTTCCCCCCACATTTCAGCTGGAGGGGACACATGTTAGACCTGGCACCTTGGCGTGAGTCTCCCTGCCACTTTTTGCTGATGTGCCTCCGATGTTTTGCTGGTTTTCCGATACTCAGGGCACTGCGCCACGGCTGATCCGTGCCGCAGTGCAAGTGCTCCCTACTGTAAACTGTACATACGATTGGTATCCATGATTGGTGCATTGGATTTACTGTTAGTCCCTAGTAAAGTGCACTAGAGAGTGCCGGGGCTTGTAGATGCCAATACTGCTGGTGGGCCTGCAGCGCTGGTTGCGCCACCCACCCAAGCAGCCGTAAAGATGTGTCTGGGAACTGCGACCGCAGAACCCGCGTGCGGTCTCGTACTGTCACGCTAGTTGGGCAAGTGTCCCCACTTGCCAGCACCGACCCTTCCCTTGACTACATATTAGACACCCCTATGGTAGGCCTGCGGGCAGGGTGCATTGTAGGTACAAGGTAGGACAAGCCCTGATGTGCGTGGCATGTCCTGGTAGTGACTTACAACGAAGACCGTATTTCACTACTGAAGGCTACCGGCTCCATTAGGCCAGACTGAGCTGCGAGGATTATTACAACCTATAACCCCCGCAGGCTCAAGGAGCATGGTAGTGAGTCATGTTTAGTATGCCTGAACTCAGGATAATGAGATATTTCTTGTAGTCAAGTTTATTTTAGTATCCTGGGTTTGCAAATGCTACTTTTAGAAAGTTAGCATTTGCTTGCTTAACCATTTCAGTTGCCTCTGCCAGTATGTGTATCCGACTGTCTGGGATGTGTGAGTGACAGGGCTGGAGGGATGACAGGTGGTGAATGCGCAGATTACACCTTAGTGGGAGGTAGGAGTGCCTCTTGACTCGAACTGTCACTGTGCTCGGCCACCACAATGCTGGCTCCACCCTCCTGGGGAGCGGCGGATGACTCTGCCGGCACCTGGCCCAGGAAGGGCGAAGCCCCATCAACAAGGTACTCTGGCCACCCCTGTCCGGACAATGCTGGCTCCACCTCCTGTGGGGCGTCTGATGCGCCTGCTCCTCACACTGAAAGCAGAAGCCGGAGTACACCCGCCTGGGTACTCCAGAACTGAGAGTGGCTATGCAAAGGCCCCCCTGGCCTGCGAGAACAAAAGAATTGGCCTATAAAAGATGGAGCCCTGCTCCTTGAAAGTTAGATCCAGTTTGGGCCACAGAACGACTCTGCCCTACGAGAAGGACCGTGAGAGACAAGGAAGGGTGTTGACTCTTGCCTGTGTCTGGTGCCTTGCTGCTGAAGGAGAGGAAGACAAAACGACTACGAAAATACTTTTGTGCTACTTGTGCCAAACTCTGCAAAGAGATCTCCAAGGGCTTGGAACTGAACTTGCCCCCTGACCAGCGTCCCAGGACCAGTGGACGCTACCCCCCTTGGAAGAAAGCGACTGCGGGTGCTGACCATCGCCGCAGCACCGACAAAGAGGAATCTCCTCTAAGGCATCCACACCCTCCCGACCACCGTGACCGGGGCCCAAAGCGACAGCGGAAGCAAAGTGAGGACCAGCAGCCGCTGGCCCGAACACAGTGACCGCCACTGCACCGGGAGCCCGAGAGCAAAGCAAAGGAGGACCCGTCCGGTCCGAGCTATCGAGGGGACTGCATAGCGAGCAGCCCCTCACCTGCAAGGACAGACAGTTGCCCTACGAGAATCCACAAGGTCGGTAGTCTGCCCGACAGCCCAGCTGTGAGCCCACAGCTGCACCGACATTTGGCTGGGTACGTCCTGCACTTGGGGACCGTACTGCCACTTGTCACCGCCGCACAGCCGCCGTCTCCGAGGTCGGAGCGGGCAACAAGGAAAGGACCGTGCCGCCACAGAGCACCGCTGCCCCGGACGACCAGTGACCTGCTCGGCCGAAGAGCCGCAACGATCAGCGACACCGGGAAGGCAACGCGACGTGGGACAGATCCCCTGGAAGCCGCTGGCTCCACAAAGAACTTTGTTTAACGCCGGCCTACGGGCCTCAAAAGAACTACGATAAGAACTGTGGTAACTTGAATCTAATATCCTGCAACCGTATCCGTAAAGTTATTGACTGTATTCCCAAGCCTGCCTAAAATCTATATAAAGATATCTATTTTTACAAGAATACAGTCTGGTCTCGTTGTGTGGTGGGTTGGTTGTGAAGGTGTATTGTTGCAAGTGTTTAACCCTATGTGCCCCAAAGATTAGCCTACGACTGCTTAAGCCACACTACCTAGAGGGTAAGAAGAGGTTGTCTGGAAGGTAACCCTCAGCCCTGACGAGGAAGAGAGAGTCCCTGCTTGTCGCTAGTGTTGCACTGCGCCAACTAGAGCCTCCCCCTTCCTACAGGCGTGCTGCTGCTGGGGCCCGGGGGGGCTGCCATGAGGGCTTGCTAACCATGAGCGGAAAATCCGTTCCGCTACCGGATTTCGCGGATTTTCGGTAAATCCGCGATACGCGAACTCCCGCGAATTTACTGAAAATCCACGAGATTCGCGAGCGGCGGATTTGGGGGGCAAAAGTTCAAGCCTGTTGAACTTTTAACTATTTTAGGATGGTGCCGGTAAGCTGCCGGCGCCATCCTAAAATAGTTACTAAGTTAGCTTCAACAGGAAGCACTAATAGATAAAATAAAGCAGGTGCTCGAGCACCTGCTTTATTTTATCTATTAGTGCTTCCTGATGATGTAGCTAATTTAGTAACTATTTTAGGATGGCGCTGGCAGCTTGCCGGCGCCATCCTAAAATAGTTACAGGATGATGTAATTGATGTGTGTTTTGTCGAGGCTGGGTAGGTGTGCGTTCTCCCCATATCTATCGTCGAAAATTAGCTATGATGCTTGATGGAGGCCTTTGCATAACTGACTTTCAAAAGCTCAATCCCTGTGCAGTTCCTGTGACCACGAGCTTCTCTGATCCGTGCCTGTCCTTTTATACACATAAGAGGCATGTGAACTCGCATATAAGCCCCGTCCATTTGGCCCCTCCCCACACACTAGTGGTGTGTGCACCGTCTTCGCGCCCTTTAGCCACTTGATGGACAGCTCACTCGAGGGACGCCGGCGCTCTTTGGTGTGATGGCAAAGTTAATCAGCCCCCCCCAAAAATGTGACTTTTGTCGAGGCTGGGCAGGTGTGCGTTTTCCCCATATCTATCGTCGAAAATTAGCTATGATGCTTGATGGAGGCCTTAGCATATTGACTTTCACAAGCTCAATCCCTGTGCAGTTCCTGTGACCACGAGCTTCTCTGATCCGTGCCTGTCCTTTTATGCACACAAGAGGCATGTGAACTCGCATATAAGCCTCACCTGTTTGGCCCTGCCCCTCACACTAGCGATGTGCACCGTTTTTCCGCCCGGCCATTACCCACACAATCCACAAAATCCGCGAATCCGCAAATTCGCGGATTTTGCGGATCGCAAATTTGCAAATTTGCAAATTGCGAATTCGCAAAATTCGCCCATGCTTAAGGCTTGCCTCCCTGGGCCCTGCCTTGCCCCTGGACGTGGAAGACCTGTTATTTGGACTATTCTGCTTTGCTTTTCATCCCAAGATCTTCAGGACTGTATGCAGTCTTTCAGCGCACTGGGCGCGCTTTGATTTACTTCCCCCAGAAGAGCGTGTTGGCTGTGCAGCACTGTTGCTGCAGCCCTTTTGGAGGGAATCCCCAGCGTAGGGATTCCCCCCTCCTTGTGAGCTTAGCGGGTGCCCGCCCCGTTTATTTCCTTATTTAGGGGCGGGTGCCCACCTCGCATTTCGCTGCAATTATCGCGGGTGCCTACCCTGCATTTTGCCACTTTGAGCAGGTGCCCACCCTGCTTTATATTTTGAATTAAGAGGGAGACTAACCCTCATTTGCCTTGAGAAGAAACAAAATCACGTCCGCGGCCCGAGCGCTTTAAAAGCTCCCTCTCCGGGTCGCCATCAGCACGACCCAGAAGACAGGCGCTGTTGCCTGGTTGGGGGCGGGCCAACCGGAAGCTGTGAGAGCCGTCCAATTGCAGGACGGCCCCAGGAGAGAGGTCCCGGCAGTAGGAGGAAGTGCTACAGTGGTTCGGCGGAGCTCCCGTGAAGAAGGGAGAGCCCCGCAGCTCATGGAGATCGAGGCAAAGGGGGCTGCAAGACAGAAGTGGCGTCAGTCACGAGGAAAGGAGCAAGTCCCCAAAGAGCAGCAGGGTGAGTTAAAGAGGGGTTGGGGGGCTCTGTGTGGGATGTTGTTGGTGCCTGATCAATGCACAGTGCCATTTTCTGCATTTCGAGCGACCCCGTCTTGCAGTGGGCCACTCCCACGAGTGGGCGTAGTTGTTGTCAGAGCCCCGGAGGCTCCAAAGTGGACCATGTTTGTTCCAGAGCCTACGTGGCTCCAACAGTTGGGGGCAAGTTCTGTCTGGCATAATTATTTTAGAGCTGCATGTGCTCCACCGAGGGCCCCATAGTTTAGGGGCACCTGAGGGCCACAGTGCTTGGGGGCAGGTTTGCTTTTAGAGCCTAGGTGGCTCCAAAGTTTGGCTATTGCTTCCAGAGCCCAGTGTGGCTCTAACAAGGGGGGGCATATTTGTTTAAAGCGCCATTGAGAGCCCATGCCTCATTTTAACATTTCCAGCTGCCCAGCAAGTAGTGGGCAGCTGCACTGTTTAGGTGTTTCTTTGTTTTAGGTATGTCTGAAGTTAGGAGTGAGACGCATTCCTTCGCCCCATCCATTCACAGGTGCGCAGCACTTAGTGCCAGCTGCAACGTTTAGGCCTGCGCGGATTGCGCACCCTTGACTTTCGCTGCATTAGCAGTGCGTCCTGACTTTTGGAAAGAGGGCGTTTGAGCCCCTTAGTGATGGTCAGTTGACCAAGGGGACTGTTAGATTCATGGAGCGGCAGGCCCTAATGTGATTATAGGGTGCTAGGAAATGTAATGTATGTAGAATGTTTCATGCACCCTGATTTATGCCTCAAGATATGATTTTATGATTAGGAGGTTTTACATATTGTGTTTATGTTTGAGCTATTCTCTACTGTGGTTTAGGTATGATTTATTCCCTTCTGCGGTTTATGTTAGTAAGTTTATTTCCTAATGCGAGGTATGTTTAGGAGATTATGGTCTACTATGTTTAGGCTTATGAGATTGGCGCAGAATATATTTTTTGCCTGATGTAATACTGTGCGTAATATGATTTGTTACAGGATGATGCTGAGTATGGTGTCTGGCAGTGATTACTGGTTGTGGTCTACGTTTATGATATATTCTTACTTTTACTATTTTTAGCAAGTGATGATTCTGACAGTGGCCCATGTGGCCCTGTCATGTGTAAATAATCCCCTGAAAATATTGCCCAGTGCCAGTTGGCACAGTGTATATTCTGTGATTACCATCTAATGTGTTTTATGATAATACAAAGGCTATTTTTATGTATAACCTTGTGTGGAGTTCCTTTTGTGGTGTGCCTAGTATGTTGTTGCTGTGTGTGTTGTGCAAATGCTTTACAGATCGCCACCGGGATGAGCCTGACTGCTCGTGCCAAGCTACCAAGGGGATGAGCAGGGGTTATCTTTGGCATGTAACTCCCTTTCCCTGACTAGAATGGTGGTCTCTGCATGGCTTTGGCGCAAGCCTTAGCAAATCAGAGATCCCCATTTCTAACACTAGTATTGAGTGGAATTCAGAAAACAAGGAAACCAAGTGATACTGGACCTCTGCAGCCGCATCTGGATCAGAGGTGGGGGGGATGTATGTAGAAATAACGTATGGGTTTAAAAACACACACAAGAGAGTTATTTAGATATCCAGCAGTTTTCAGGCAACAATAAAAAGGTCAATATATCTCTGGTGATTTATATAACGGCCAGAGAAACATCGAGTTGTCTCTAGTGCCAGTCTTAACACATCATAAAGTAGCACAGAAGGTAATATGCCTGCTGAAAAGAAAGTGCACCATGGAGATCAAAGAACGAGATTTCATGTGGTTAGCTCAATGAGCTACTGCTATTGTCACAGAAGTATATTTGTTACTTGCAGTTCATTAAGTTACAACCGTAATATAGAGACCTATGAACTGTCATCAAAGAGCTGCATGCAAACTGCATTGTATGGGTTCTAGCGTTTATTTTTTCCCCAGTCTTACATTATCCTCATGTCGAAAGAAAAGGGTTTGTTTGGATAGAAAAACATTCTTATTAGTAAAGCTAACCCCAAACACTGTGGTAGTTTTCAATCCTGAGTTTGTACTTCTCCTGAGCAAACACTCGTAAAAAATACTATGGATGAAATGTGATTCTTTTATCTGGGAATTCTCATTGTTTATGTACCATTTCCTAAAGACTGATTTACACATGTTTGATTCATTGTGTCTCTATAAAGTTTGCATGATAGACACTGGTAGGAGTAGGTTTATAAAACAAATGAAAATAACATGAAATGCTTGAGAGAGGGACTATAGAGAGACGAAGGGCATTGGTGGAGGGTGATAGTGAGGATGTCTTGGGAGAAGGAGGTTCTTGGAGGGGCACCACAAAAACATTGTTGCACAAGTGCCACCAGCACTACAGCCGACCCTCTTTAAGAACATAAGAGAGGAGGAGATAAACAGGACAGAGAGGGGGCAGGTGAAAGGATCATGGAGGGGAGAGAATGAAAGGAACGAGGAAAAGTGGACAGAGATGACAAAGCAAGAATGGAGAATAATACTGGATGGAAATGCAGGAAAGGAAAGTGCAGGGGAGAGAACGGAAGTGAAGAAGTAAAAGTGGCCACTGAGAGGAGCCTGAGAAAGGAAAGTGAAGGGAAGAACAAGGCAAGAGAGTTGAGGTGAGAGAATGGGACGAGGGAAAGTGGAAAGAAAGAGTGGGGAGAACTAGACAAGCTTCGGTAAACCTAGTCTTTCCTGGTAAGCAACTGTGGCATTTGTTTCCTTTATTTGGAGTTGTACTATCTAAAGCAGTGTTCCTTTACCCTGTACCAAGGTTTGAAGCATCACCCTTGCCCTGCTAGGACAGCATTGAGTGGCAAGATTAGCCGATCCTTAGTGATTGCGTTGGCCGGAAAGACAACAGTGCCTTTCTCTTGCCTGCTTCACATTGCATCCATCTAATTTTTGTCACCACACTGCATATGCTATTTTAGAATGTTCAATGGGGAGGGGATCCCCAAACCCAGCTTGATCACTTAGCAACACTATACTGTTTATTTTTTTGCTTCAGACCCTGTCTTTACAAATGTATGTTGATATTAATGGAAGAAAAAACTGGTGTAGGATCCCTAATCAATTGAAGAATGTTGATCTCTTTTAAGGTAATTCCTCTAGAATTACATTTCATGAAAGTGGTTGTTTCTGTGGTTTATTTCATTGCAGGGACACGACTGCTTTGTCCTTTTTATAATATGTGTCACTCTAGTGTCACACATAAGGCTTTAAAATGTCACATACGGGCGTGGCCAAGATGGCGTTGGGACAGGACGGGTTTCACTATCCTCCGGCGCTGCCAGTCATTAGCCTTGATATATCTGCCCTTCTGCTGCCCATCCGAGCTTGCCACCGAACGTTGGGGTACCTGCTGCTGCCTTGACATTGATGGGGAGCCCCTTTGTCGATTTTGCTGCGGCTCTAGTGGTCCGTCTGGGCAGCCCAGCCCCGGCCTTGCTGCAGCCCGGTGTGCCTGGCGGGTCCCTGCTGCCGGAGTGACCTGGAACCCTGAGTCTGCCTCGTCTGCCTGGGAGGAATCCAGGGGCCAGCTGAAGCCACGGTGAGGCCGAGCATAAGTGGTCGCGAAGGGCAGTGACCACGGGTGATTGTGCAGTGGCGAACTAGAAGTGGCGGCTGCCATTTTACTGCACCGGAGGACGCTGCCTGCCTGCCATGATCCAAGACCCTAGAGGCGGGGGGCCTCGTGTCGGAGCCCTTAAGCGATCCTCCCAGCAGCTATGAGAGAGGCCCCCGCGATCATCCGCATCTCTGCTCTGGCTGCCCTGAATTGGGAGGATCGTTCTCCCGGTGTGAGGAGGTGAAGAGCAGAGGGGCGGTGGAACGGCGCCCAGCCTCTGGTTGTGGATCCTGCTCCGCATCTCTGTGGATGGTGCGGCTCTTGTGGCGGGCGCTGGGGTCCTACCCCGCGCACATAGTGAGTGCTCCCTGACTCCTCAGACCGTCCCTCCTTGCTGGTTTGGGGGCCGTGTGCCTTAGGGCGGATTCCAGCTAGCCCTGGGGCTGTTGTCTGAGATTGTGAGGAGAGGAGTGGTGACCGTCGCCCACAGTGAACTGTTGATGGTAGAGTGCGAGTAGGGCGGTGTGGGGTGTGGAGACCCCCCTCCTGTGGGTCCCCTCAGAGGCCTTACCTCTGCTCTGAAGGCCTCGTGGATTAGTGGTGCTGTGGCTGGGAGTGTTTAACAACAAGGCGTGGTGACGGACAGAGTTTCTGAATTAAGCAGAATACTCTCACCCAGTCAAGAGATCAGGGCTAGATCCAACACCGTTTTTTAGCTCACTGCACCATCCCAGCTCAGAACCTGGCTATATGCAAATTAGTCTGTTCCCGTCCCAGTGCATGATGGGAACAGGGCAAACCAAACTACCAAGCCAATTCTTACACTGGGAAGAAAACAAGCTTCCGGGGGACCGGTTTCTGGCATTTCGTGGCTGGGAGTGAGGGGGGCCTGCCCTCGGCCCGTGGCTCGGTGGGTGGCGATCCCTGTAACTGCTGTTGTGCCCTGCCTCATGGCCCGGTGGGGCATTGATCTCTTCGGTATTGACCTGGGGGAGCCCTATCTTACAGCTGAAAGTCCCGCTGAGGGTGCCGCTGTGTGACCTGCATGTGGGGCTCATTGACTCTATCCTCTCTCCACGTGGGCTCTCTAGCTCCCTACCACCGCTGGTCAGGAGACGACTGTGAACCTTTTTTAAGCACCAGTAGCTGGGTCGCAGTCCCTTGGGCTTGAAATCCCCCCCCCCGGTGGCCCACGCACATGGCACTATGTCCCTGTCCTTCAGTGCTGGGCTCCCGGTGAGAAAGGAATTGAGGGCTTGCGGTCTGCCGCCTGGGGCCCGCGATTTCGAAGCACCCCACTAGGCCCTATACTGCACTGCACTACGGGCGCTGCCACCGCCCGCCCTCCTATTTGTACTATGGCCCGGTGTGCCCTGTGAGAAACGAGCTCACAAACGCCTTGACCTGGTCCTGTCACAGGTAGGCTTAAACTGTATTGCCTCACGGAGTTCGGCATTGTCCGCCCTCTCTCTTATGCTCCAGCCCGGCTTACCCTGCGGGGGTTGGTCTACTAAGCACCTTCGACATCTCTTACTGCTGCCCTGCTTTGGTTGCACTCAGCCACGCATAAACCCCTGCCTGTGGCGCCATGTCTTCCTCCAGGAATAGAAAGGACAAACCCCTGAAAGATCTCCTGCAAAAATCATCGAGCCACTCTGCTTCTCAGTCGGAATCCAAATTGCCGCAACTCGACAACGATGATGCGCCAGCAAACAAAGCTTTTATGGTCGAACTGTTCATGGCCATAAAGGAGGACATTCTGGAGCTCCGCTCCCAGCTTTCTTCAGACCTTAGTGAAGTTCGGCGTGATGTGGACGCCATAGGAGAGCGGGTGGCGACCTTGGAAGAACATGACTCAGGACGAGAAGACAAGCACCTTCAGCTCCAGCAAGATGTGATTCACCTTAAGGAACAGAATCTTGATCTCCAGGCCCACGCTGAGGACTTGGAAAACCGTTCCAGGCATAACACCATCAGAATCCAGTCTGTTCCTTGGAAAGGAGAAAGCGATAACCCCTGTGCTTATGTCTGTGATCTCTTTCATCAGATCTTGGGTGAGTACAGGGATCAGGAAATACAGTTGGATCGTATCATCGTGTAGGCTTGCCATGTGGTGCTAAAGCTCCCCCACTGGACATACTTGTATGTGTTCACGATTTCCAACTTAAGGACTGAATCCTTCGTAAAGCTCGAGATCTCAACCCAGTGCAGTTCCGTGGTCATCAGCCCACTCTTTACCAAGATTTGGCGGCCTCCACGCTGGTCAAACGTAGGACTTTAAACCCATCACTAATCATCTTCGGGATTAAGGTATCCCCTACTCTTGGGACCATATGTTTTGCCACATCTTCAAGCACCATGGCAAGCTCCTACAAATTCGCTCTCTGGATATCGCTTATGACGTATTGGGATTGGAGAGGCCCTCCCCCAGTCTGGGAACAACGAGTCTCCTTCGCGGCGGCGCAGGTGCTCCTCCGATTGGCAGCGTGTTGGGAGATCACCCCCCCTTCAAAGCCGTACATGTCCACTAGAATGCTGGTGAGAGAGGCGGCCCTTACATCAGTGGCACCGGTGATGGATAATACAGTTGTCCCTTGATTTTCAAAAGTTTGGCATCCAGTTGGGCTTATCTATCGGCGCCGGACGAGGGCAGTAGTCTGGAGAGGAACAGTGTCATCACTCCCCTTTCTACGGTGGACTTGCTCTGTATCTAGGATGGCGCCATGTCCCCCTAAACATCTGACTTATGAGACAGACTGTTGTCACTGCATTCGACTTCTAGGTTTTCTTCTTTTTTATGTTCTGTTGCATTAATTGTTATGAAAGTGGGTTCTGTGGGACTTTTGGGGTTGTTTTTGGGGTTCCGCATCAGTTTTCAGGCAGGCATGGCATGCACCCGGCCCACGGAAATTGACTCATTCTGGTCCTAGTACTGTTGGATTTCGGCAGCTAGATGTCTATTTTTTCCTCCCTTAGATGCAATGGGTAGGGATTTAAAAATTGTAAGCTTGAATGTTAGAGGGTTAAACAACCCAGTTAAATGCTCTGCAATACTTTCTCTCTTTGAAAATGCTGAGGGTGATTATGTCTGCTTCAGGAAACCCACCTGTTATCCAAAGATACTAAGCGGATGAAGGATAAACGCTTTCCGCTGCAACTGTGGTCCTCAGGTTCGGTTAAGAAAAATGGGGTTGCAATCATTTTGAGCGCGCGCTCTCACTGCAAAGAACTCTCTACTGTGGTAGATATCAAAGGCAGGTTCCTGGCTGTCCGCATACAATGGGGGGGACACACAAATGACAGTAGGGTCATTATATGCCCTGAACAAACAACAAGAGCCCTTCCTGCGCCTAGCCCTCTCTGAAGTTCTTGCCTCTCCAGATGCGGCACTAATAGTGGGTGGGGACCTGAATGTAGTGATGGATCCACGGAAGGGTAGATCAGAGCAGCGATCACATCAGGCAGGAGCTCTGTCACAGGGAGGGAAGCAATGGTTGATTGATTGTGGATTGAGCGCTGTGTGGCGCACCCAGCACCCTAATGAGCGCGACTACACTTACTACTCCACAGTGCACAAAACCTATGCACGCTTAGATCACTTTTTAGCCACCCCCTCTCTCCTCCCCCACTTGCACACAGCAGATATAACTCCCCGGTCCCTGTCGGACCATGCCCTCATCTCATTGCTGATTCAGAAAAGGGGGTGGTGATGAACAGAGTGTCTGAATTAAGCAGACCACTCTTACCCAGTCCAAAGATCAGGGCTTGATCCATCACCGTTATTTATCTCACTGCACCATCCCAGCTCAGAACCTGGCTATATGCAAATCAGTCTGTCTCTGGCCCAGTGCATCATGGGAGCAGGGCAGACTAAACTACCAAGCCAATTCTTCACCAGAAAGGAGACAAGCTACCGGGGACCGGTTTCTGGCATTTCAACCGTCTTCGGCCCGGCTTGCTTGAATCCTGATGGTGCAGTGAGAAAGGGACTCATGTCTGAGTATACCCTGCCACACCTATAGTGGCCAAAAACGATTCAGAAAAGGGGGTGGTGATGAACAGAGTGTCTGAATTAAGCAGACCACTCTTACCCAGTCCAAAGATCAGGGCTTGATCCATCACCGTTATTTATCTCACTGCACCATCCCAGCTCAGAACCTGGCTATATGCAAATCAGTCTGTCTCTGGCCCAGTGCATCATGGGAACAGGGCAGACTAAACTACCAAGCCAATTCTTCACCAGAAAGGAGACAAGCTACCGGGGACCGGTTTCTGGCATTTCAGCCGTCTTTGGCCCAGCTTGCTTGAATCCTGATGGTGCAGTGAGAAAGGGACTCATGTCTGAGTATACCCTGCCACACCTATAGTGGCCAAAAACGATTCAGAAAAGGGGGTGGTGATGAACAGAGTGTCTGAATTAAGCAGACCACTCTTACCCAGTCCAAAGATCAGGGCTTGATCCATCACCGTTATTTATCTCACTGCACCATCCCAGCTCAGAACCTGGCTATATGCAAATCAGTCTGTCCCTGGCCCAGTGCATCATGGGAACAGGGCAGACTAAACTACCAAGCCAATTCTTCACCAGAAAGGAGACAAGCTACCGGGGACCGGTTTCTGGCATTTCAGCCGTCTTCGGCCCGGCTTGCTTGAATCCTGATGGTGCAGTGAGAAAGGGACTCTTGTCTGAGTATACCCTGCCACACCTATAGTGGCCAAAAACGATTCAGAAAAGGGTGTGGTGATGAACAGAGTGTCTGAATTAAGCAGACCACTCTTACCCAGTCCAAAGATCAGGGCTTGATCCATCACCGTTATTTATCTCACTGCACCATCCCAGCTCAGAACCTGGCTATATGCAAATCAGTCTGTCCCTGGCCCAGTGCATCATGGGAACAGGGCAGACTAAACTACCAAGCCAATTCTTCACCAGAAAGGAGACAAGCTACCGGGACCGGTTTCTGGCATTTCAGCCGTCTTCGGCCCGGCTTGCTTGAATCCTGATGGTGCAGTGAGAAAGGGACTCATGTCTGAGTATACCCTGCCACACCTATAGTGGCCAAAAACGATTCAGAAAAGGGGGTGGTGATGAACAGAGTGTCTGAATTAAGCAGACCACTCTTACCCAGTCCAAAGATCAGGGCTTGATCCATCACCGTTATTTATCTCACTGCACCATCCCAGCTCAGAACCTGGCTATATGCAAATCAGTCTGTCCCTGGCCCAGTGCATCATGGGAACAGGGCAGACTAAACTACCAAGCCAATTCTTCACCAGAAAGGAGACAAGCTACCGGGGACCGGTTTCTGGCATTTCAGCTGTCTTCGGCCCGGCTTGCTTGAATCCTGATGGTGCAGTGAGAAAGGGACTCATGTCTGAGTATACCCTGCCACACCTATAGTGGCCAAAAACGATTCAGAAAAGGGGGTGGTGATGAACAGAGTGTCTGAATTAAGCAGACCACTCTTACCCAGTCCAAAGATCAGGGCTTGATCCATCACCGTTATTTATCTCACTGCACCATCCCAGCTCAGAACCTGGCTATATGCAAATCAGTCTGTCCCTGGCTCAGTGCATCATGGGAACAGGGCATCTCATATCCCATGGCAGGTGTCCACCACTGAAGGGCTGGCGTCTCCGTGATTCTCTTCTGTACTCGGTGGAAGTCACTACTCGATATCGGAATACTATAGTACACTACCTTGCAGACAACGAAGAGTACACTCCTCTTGCGGCGGTATGGGAAGCTTTGAAATTTGTACTGTGGGGCGAGTTCATTGCGATTGCGGCATCCTTTGTGTGGTTACACAAAGAAAAGCGTGCAGAGTTGGAGAGGGAGGTGGGAGCCCAAAAAGCAGTGCACAAGCGGGTCGAAGCCCCGAGAGTTTTGGAGGGAATTGGAAACAAGGTGACGCATGCTGAAACACTTGGACTTGGACAGGGCAGAGCATGTCCTCCTGTGTCTACGACATAAGTTTTATCTCAGCAGGGATAAGGGAGGGAAGATGTTGGCCCATACCCTACGGGCGCAAACACAGATGTCAGCTATCCAATCCATCCGGGACCTAAGAGCGGTGGAGCATATCACTGACACCCTTATTGTCGACACCTTTCACCAGTTCTATCAATGCCTTTAACTGGGGGGGACACTCGCCCGCAGGGTATGGAGGAACATTTAAATTCTTGCGAAAATATTCCTCTGTTTAATCATCGGCTGACACTTTAGATGCCGCCATTCGCATAGAGGATTTCATCTCAGCGATAGCACGTTTGAAAGAGGCCAAACCCCCGGGTCCAGGCGGCTTCTCAGCTCTGTTTTATAAAACCTTTTGCGTGGAGCTGGTACCTCTTTTAACAAGACCTTTTAACTCCTTCCTCGACACTGGGGAGGTGACTCCCTCAATGTCAGAGGAAGCAATTACTATTATTCTTAAACGTGGAAAGGATCCGAAAGAATGCAGGTCGTACCGGCCAATTTCACTCCTTAACATCAACGCGAAGCTCTTCGCAAGTATATTGGCAGTGCGACTTAGCCCCTTGATGGATGGCCTTATTGACCCGGACCAGTCCGGCTTTGTTCCGACGCAGCAAGGAGGGGACAATACCAAACAGCTCCTCCACCTTATAGACTTAATACACCGGTCTCGTACCAAGGCCTTTTTGCTCTCAATCGACGAGGAGAAGGCCTTTGACCGCGTTGACTGGTAATATCTATTCGCAGTCTTACGTGCTTTTGGATTCGGGGATAACTTTGTCCACTGGGTCCAGTGTCTCTATGCAGCCTTTAAGGCGGCGGTGCAAGTGAACGGGTATAAATCGGCCCCCTTCCCCATTTCCAGAGGAACACGGCAGGGGTGTCCCTTGTCCCTGCTGCTCTTCACGCTCTATATGGAGCCTTTTGCCCAACGCGTTCGGTCAAATCCTGACATTGTAGGTATCAAATTTGGCGCTGACACACACAAAATTAGTATGTATGGGGACAATGTTATTCTGTCGCTCACACAACCCCATTCCACATTGCGGCACCTGTTGAGAGAGCTTCTTGCTTTTGGAAGTGTTGTGGGGTTTAAAGTTAACTTTCAAAATAGCAAATTCTCAACATCTCTATTCCTGAAGTTGAGGTCCAGGACCTGCAGCAGGATTTCGCCTTCGAATGGGTGCACACCGACATCACGTATTTGGCCGTTCGGCTGACCTTGTCCATCGCTAAAACAACTGCCCTCAATTACAAATTACTGGTGGATCAAACGACCAAGGCATTGTTTGATTGGAACCTAGCAGGGTATGGGAGATTAGCAGCAGTGAAAATGACTGTGTTCCCGCGTATCCTTTACTTGTTTCAAATGCTCCATATAAGCCCACCACCAGGCATCCTTTGGAATTTGCAGGGGTTCCTTAACAAATTTTTGTGGGATAATAAAAAACTGCGGCTTGCATTATCACTTGTCACTTCCTCGAAAGCTAGTGGGGGGGTGGGCTTCCCGTTTGTGGGAGCTTATTATCAAGCGTCTTGTCTCCGCTACATCACGGAGTGGAACAGGCCCTTGTCCAGCAAACACTGGAACTTTATGGACCAAACAGTGCCTGGCTGTAATATCTGCAAAAAGAAGGAGTCAGGTCCTGATCGGGACTGAGGGGGGCTGGACCATACTATATTGAAGAGAAAATAGGAAGTGCCCACACCTCATGAAATAAACAATTATTCAAGGAAGCATGTGTAACTAAATGACACATGTGGAGGTACATTTATTTATACCAAAAACGTAGGAACACAGAGCAAAAATATTAACACAATGTTCATTAGCACAAATACATTTAATGTATTACTCCGCTCGTGCAAGAGCGGAGTAATACATTAAATGTATTTGTGCTAATGAACATTGTACAAGCTCTTGCCCCCCCTTTTTCACTTCGCTTTGGTGGTTATAAAATAGGCATTTATATGTAACCATGAATCATCAAATGTGTTAATATTTTTGCTCTGTGTTCCTACGTTTTTCATTAATTGTTGTTGTCTATTTTGTGAATAATCGTATGTATTTGTATGTAATCATTGTATTGATTGTGTGGATTTACCCCCTTTTTCTGCTTTCCAAAAAATATTCTGTTGAAAAAATTCAAAAAAACATTAGTCGTTGGTATAAATAAATGTACCTCCACATGTGTCATTTAGTTACACGTGCTTCCTTGAATAATTGTTTATTTCATGAGGTGTGGGCACTTCCTATTTTCTCTTCAATATGGCTGTAATATCTGGCATGAACTCTGGCTTCTGCGGAAACACAGAGCATGGGGCCATCACTTCTCTCCAGTTATATTGCCGACTCTTAAGGTATGGGATCAGGTAGCAGGCCAGAGGGGTTAAACTACGTTTCCCTCCCCTATGACCCCTATTGTGGACAACCCCGACGTTCTGCCTGATTGCACATCCCCAGACTTCCACCATTGGAGAGAGGAGGGTTGTAAAAGGGTGGGCTCCCTTTTTGATCTAGACGGCTTGATCCCCTTCCCTCAACTGCGTAAGGATTATTATGATCTGCCAGAGTCGGACGCTTTCCATTACTTACAGCTTGCACACTGGGTGACCCAACCCTCAAATATTGCTCTTATGTCCCGTCCCTTGACTACTTTTGAAAAGTGGCTGGTATGCAAAAAGGATGAATAAACAAGGAGAATCCTACTACCAGTGTGAAAGGAAAAAGGAAAGAAGGGGGGACACACAGTGTTGTGTAAAATACCCCTCACACACCAACAGGCCCCTTGGTGTCATGCTTCATCATCGGGGTCTTCGCACCCCGCTAAGGGGATGCGGCACGCTTCGACCTGCGACTACGCGGGAGCGTTGACAAATCAGACTATGTGTGGTGTGTGTTGAGTGCAAGTGAAAGGAATTAGATGTGAGTGGGAGGTGTAGTGAGAAATTAAAAAGTACCTGGCTAGTGGGTAAAATGAAAAAAAACTTTATTTCGTACCCCTGGCTGGTGCTGTTAAAAAATGTGCAAAGGAACGAGGCTTCTTGTCTTATTTAGGGACAAAACCTCTGGTGTGCGTCGACATGTTTCGGTACAGTTGTACCTTCTTCAGGACGGGGCACAACTCCCAACCCTACTCACGTTTTTCTAAGGAAAATAAGTTTTGTTTTACTTTTTCTGAAAAGTGATAACACTCATTAAAGGTGGCTACAATGTGCCTACAGCGGTTCTCTGGAACATGTATTTACATGTCCTGAAAAAAAGAAAAAACCATTAGGTTTGGTTACCATAAAGGGTTGGCTCAGACAGATGCAGTCACCTGGAGCCCCAAACAGTTCATTAAACCTGTAAAGGAAAAAAGACATACAAAACACACAACACACAACAACATGTAAGACACACTTAGAGTTTTTGTTTGTTTTTCGACATACTTATGGTCATAGTTGGCTATTGCCTCATGAGCAAGTCCTGAGCATCAAGGTAGGTAGGTGGATCCACAATCTATAAGAATAGAGGAGTGGATTCAGTGTTGTTGCTTTTACTCACTTTTCAACTCCGTCATGCACCTAGAGAGGCTGGACTTTGTTTGACAAATACTCACGAAATCCGCCTATATTGGCCTCCTTCTACCACCCTGTGCTGCTCCGCCGTGAATGGAGTACGGAAGAGCTAGGCGGTATATAAAGGAGGATGGGGTGTGTTTCCATAGGTTGATTAGCGGAAATGGCAAAAGACCATGTATGGACGATACCTGTGTTGCCGCCCCCTCCACGCATGTGGTCTAGTCACATGTAACATGTAACCCTCTGTTATTCGTTTATTACCGGGTTTTCGGTACGCCCAAATATGGGCTTTCCGCTCGTCAGCCATTCACTGGCTGTTGCGCTAAACGAGGGCCCATGTTGTGCCGCTGCCGCGCAGTTGACTCTTGTACGCGCATGTGCACTGCCGGTTCCTCGGTATTTTATTCCACGCATGCGCGAAAGTCGGATGTCGACCGAGCATGCGCGATGGTGTAGTGTAGTTGGCGCTAGTCATTGAGGATGCATTGTCTCCATTTAGCCAACATATATCCACATTCTCTGGGCATCTGGTCGTTGTTTGCCAGATACTGGCATTGGTTTCAGTTTGAAATAACAATGTCTGTTTTCAAGGATTCAGTGCCATATCTTGATAGTTATAAGGAAGTTTTTACTCAGATGTATTCAGCACTGTAACCTCATGTTATCTGTACAGAGGGTAATACATGTAATAGCCCCATAATTAACATTGATGGCCACTAGTGTGAGTTCCCAGGCTCACGTATGGTATTTCTCACGTATTCCGGGGGTGATCAGGAGATTTGGCTCCACGGAATATCATCATTGAGTCCTGTGATATGAGTCGCCAGGCGGAACACCCAACGTTGTTCCTTTTGGAACAAGCCTGTTTCCGAGGGTAATCGTTCGATGACAGTCCAGCGTAGATCGTTGATACAGTGCTGGTGTGATAAAAAATGTGATGCCATCTTGGTTGTTGTTTTTTTGCAGCGTATATTGCTTTTGTGTTCCACATTCCTTATTTTGACGGGTCGAGTGGTCATGCCTACATATTCCAGGCCACATGGGCAAGTTATTATGTAAATCACATTTTTCGTATTACAGTTGGAAAACTGGCGTTGTTCCCACGTTGTGCCATTTCTGAAGGTTACATTCTTGCTTTTCTGGGTCTGATGGCAGCAACTGCAATCCCCGCATGGGAAGTGACCCTGTATGCCAGTTACATTGAGTCTTGACGTCTGGTTTTCCTGTGGTCTAGTATGGACCACGATGTCCTTGATGTTTTTGCCCCTCCGATGTGCATGCATCGGTTTTTCAAAACTTAAGTCTCCACAGTTCAATATGCCCCAGTGCTTGTTGATGACCTTTGATACCTGGTTTGATATGGTGGAATAGGTTGTTACACAGATCGGCCGATCTGTGTAACAACCTATTCCACCATATCAAACCAGGTATCTAAGGTCATCAGACCCAGAAAAGCAAGAATTTAACCTTCAGAAATGGCACAACGTGGGAACAACGCCAGTTTTCCAACTGTAATACGAAAAATGTGATTTACATAATAACTTGCCCATGTGGCCTGGAATATGTAGGCATGACCACTCGACCCGTCAAAATAAGGATAGGGGAACACAAAAGCAATATACGCTGCAAAAAAACAACAACCAAGATGGCATCACATTTTTTATCACACCAGCACTGTATCAACGATCTACGCTGGACTGTCATCGAACGATTACCCTCAGAAACAGGCTTGTTCCAAAAGGAACAACGTTGGGTGTTCCGCCTGGCGACTCATATCACAGGACTCAATGATGATATTCCGTGGAGCCAAATCTCCTGATCACCCCCGGAATACGTGAGAAATACCATACGTGAGCCTGGGAACTCACACTAGTGGCCATCAACGTTAATTATAGGGCTATTACATGTATTACCCTCTGTACAGATAACATGAGGTTACAGTGCTGAATACATCTGAGTAAAAACTTCCTTATAACTATCAAGATATGGCACTGAATCCTTGAAAACAGACATTGTTATTTCAAACTGAAACCAATGCCAGTATCTGGCAAACAACGACCAGATGCCCAGAGAATGTGGATATATGTTGGCTAAATGGAGACAATGCATCCTCAATGACTAGCGCCAACTACACTACACCATCGCGCATGCTCGGTCGACATCCGACTTTCGCGCATGCGCGGAATAAAATACCGAGGAACCGGCAGTGCACATGCGCGTACAAGAGTCAACTGCGCGGCAGCGGCACAACATGGGCCCTCATTTAGCGCAACAGCCAGTGAATGGCTGACGAGCGGAAAGCCCATATTTGGGCGTACCGAAAACCCGGTAATAAACGAATAACAGAGGGTTACATGTTACATGTGACTAGACCACATGCGTGGAGGGGGCGGCAACACAGGTATCGTCCATACATGGTCTTTTGCCATTTCCGCTAATCAACCTATGGAAACACACCCCATCCTCCTTTATATACCGCCTAGCTCTTCCGTACTCCATTCACGGCGGAGCAGCACAGGGTGGTAGAAGGAGGCCAATATAGGCGGATTTCGTGAGTATTTGTCAAACAAAGTCCAGCCTCTCTAGGTGCATGACGGAGTTGAAAAGTGAGTAAAAGCAACAACACTGAATCCACTCCTCTATTCTTATAGATTGTGGATCCACCTACCTACCTTGATGCTCAGGACTTGCTCATGAGGCAATAGCCAACTATGACCATAAGTATGTCGAAAAACAAACAAAAACTCTAAGTGTGTCTTACATGTTGTTGTGTGTTGTGTGTTTTGTATGTCTTTTTTCCTTTACAGGTTTAATGAACTGTTTGGGGCTCCAGGTGACTGCATCTGTCTGAGCCAACCCTTTATGGTAACCAAACCTAATGGTTTTTTCTTTTTTTCAGGACATGTAAATACATGTTCCAGAGAACCGCTGTAGGCACATTGTAGCCACCTTTAATGAGTGTTATCACTTTTCAGAAAAAGTAAAACAAAACTTATTTTCCTTAGAAAAACGTGAGTAGGGTTGGGAGTTGTGCCCCGTCCTGAAGAAGGTACACCTGTACCGAAACATGTCGACGCACACCAGAGGTTTTGTCCCTAAATAAGACAAGAAGCCTCGTTCCTTTGCACATTTTTTAACAGCACCAGCCAGGGGTACGAAATAAAGTTTTTTTTCATTTTACCCACTAGCCAGGTACTTTTTAATTTCTCACTACACCTCCCACTCACATCTAATTCCTTTCACTTGCACTCAACACACACCACACATAGTCTGATTTGTCAACGCTCCCGCGTAGTCGCAGGTCGAAGCGTGCCGCATCCCCTTAGCGGGGTGCGAAGACCCCGATGATGAAGCATGACACCAAGGGGCCTGTTGGTGTGTGAGGGGTATTTTACACAACAGTGTGTGTCCCCCCTTCTTTCCTTTTTCCTTTCACACTGGTAGTAGGATTCTCCTTGTTTATTTATCAGTGCCCGTGGAGTAGGAATCCTACGTTGTACTCTACCTCCCTTCCTTGTTAAGTATAATGCAAAAAGGATGACCATAAGCTCATATCTGAACTTTACGCGATGAACATTGCATGCCCCAGGAAGCAACATACAAAGGCGCAAGTCCTTTGGGAAACTAAATTAGGGCGACCTTTAATGCACAAAGAATGGGAACACATCTTTACCAGGCACACCACACTGCTTCCAACTCGGCGGGTGTGAAATCTGCCTATAAAGTAGTCACTTATTGGTACTATACCCCAGGGTGCATCAAATCATGGGATGGAACTTAGTCAGACCTCTGCTGGCGAGGGTGTGGTCTTACTGGCACCGTGGTACATTTACTGTGGCACTGTCCGAAACTAGTACTGTATTTTTTTTTTTGTCCTCATTTGCCTGACCCTCATTACCAAGAAAAGAACGCCAACCACCGTACATGTCACAAGGCCAAAGGTAAGATAATATTCCTCGACCGCCCCCAGACATGGAATTGAGGCTGGCGGGAGATGCTTTCTGGGATAACCGAGAAGGGAAAGATGTTGGCGGCCTGCCGATCCCCTCGTCCAACTCCATCAAGGCATATTTCGGCCTGTGGGACCAAATGTTTTCGAACGGAAACCTCACCCTTGAACCCTGGAGAATATAGGCATAATCATCGGACCCGGGGAAAAAAAACAACAAAAAAAACAACAACAACAAAAAACCCCGGGAATGATGACTGAAGTTCTACAGATCTACCTCCACTGAACCAACAGGATCCAAAAGGTGAGGTTACCTTTACTGCAGGGTCTGGCCAAGTCCACCTTTGAAGTATCATATAGGGACGTTAGCCAGCCTGAGTGTGATGGTGCCTTAGAGTCGACCCAAAATTTACAAATCTGCCGTCTCGCAAGAAGGATTGCATAGAACAGGAAGGTTTTAGCCGGTCCAATCACATTGTCATCCAAGCTAAAAATGATCAATGGTAGTGTAAGAGATAATTATGTTTTAAGGATTGAGTCCAAAGTGACCTTTACCTCGACCCAAAATAGGTTGATTGGGGGACATTCCAAAAACATATGGACGTCAGAGGCGCCGGGAAGGTTGCATTTGTTACAGAATTTTCCAGATTGAAATTTGGATAACCTTAGCGGGGATAGGTGCGCACGATGTACCGTGAACAGGTGGTTCCGCCTTAACCAGGCGGGCTTAACGGTTTTGTACAGGAGAGTGAAAGATCGTATCTACAAATCCTCACACTGAAGGCCCATGTCACCTGCCCACTGCTCATCGGGGAGGGTAAACTCCCCATCTACCTCCTCCAATATGGTCCAATACCAAAAGGCTACTTCTTTGCCCCCAAATTGCCTTTCTACTAGCTGATGTTCCAAATTACTACTCCTCCCCAAATGGGCCTTTTTTCTAAGCAACTCTCTGGACCAGCTGACAAGCTGTATATATTTAAACCTATATAAAGCTGGACCTACTCTCTCATATAACTCATCCCATTCTACCAATGCCCCTCCTGCTAGCAATTCGCCCCATCTTAGGATCCCTGCCTCTTTCAAGGGGACTGAAAGAATACCTTCAAAGCAGGGAGGAAGCCGCGGGGAATCCCAAATTTGAGCGTGGTTTGAAAGTAGGCCAACCCTATTCTTGCTTTAATCAGCACCCAGGCTTTTGCTAATGAATGTAGGCTCGCAGTCGTGGACTCTGTATTTTAAAACTGGTGTTCTCATCTTTAAAAGCCCTTGTTCATGCTGGGTCCGTGCTGGGACCGGGACTGCGGACTCACAAGCCGTCATTGCATTGGGGGACCTGGAGCTGCTGTTGCTTTCTTCGTAACTATCTTTTTAACGGGGCGTTCTCCGGGGTGCGGGACTGAGAGGCCCAGAGGTCTCTGCACTGTTGCAACCTTGCGCACCTGGTGCCTCTTCCCGCCGCTCCTCCCTGCCAAGCTCAAATAAGACTCGCGGCCCCCGCTCCGCGGGGGCCGCTCGCAGTCGTGGACTCTGTATTTTAAAACTGGTGTTCTCATCTTTAAAAGCACTCGTTCATGCTGGGTCCGTGCTGGGACCGGGACTGCTGACTCACAAGCCGTCATTGCATCGGGGGACCTGGAGCTGCTGTTGCTTTCTTTGTAACTATCTTTGCACCGGGGCGTTCCCGGGGTGCGGGACTGCGAGGCCCAGAGGTCTCTGCACTGTTGCAACCTTGCACACCTGGTGCCACTTCCCGCCCCTCCTCCTCCTTTTTGAGGTGCACACATTACGCTACCGCGGGACGCGCGCGGGTCGAAGCCTGGGCAAAGGGCGGGCCGTCTAAGACCATCCAAGGACAATCAGGCCGGGCTGGGCCCCCCCCTTAAGTTTGACTTTGGTGTCTGGTAACTGTAGATAATTGAGCATATGAAAGACTCTGAAGGACCACAGGTACGATTGTGATTGCTACTTAAAACTGTGGGTTAGTTTTGACTATCATTATTATGTCTCTGCGGTCCGGGAAAAATCGCCATGTTGCAATCTCCACTTCTAGCGGGGTGGTCTCAGGTACTCTGGACCACTTCTTCAAGAGAGCCTCCACCATACTGGAAAAGGAGATTGCCTTTGCAGAAAAACGCCTCTCCTTGGATTTAATAACGGGGAAACGGTCTTCTTTAGGTCGTATAGGCACGACGGTCTCCCCCGCGCCACCAATTAACATCGCCGGGGATTAAATCAGGCTGTGGATGTTGGGGATGTATCAGACAGTTCGAGCCTAAATCTATCTTCCCTGAGCCCGGATCCCAGCAGTGACATTGCTGGCATGCATAACTCCCCAGGCCCTGCTATCCAATCTGTTCCCACTTTGTCCCAGGGCTCCCCAGACAGGGTGAAAACTAATAGCAGGAAAAGAAGGTGCAGCTCTCTGATGGGCCATCTTGCTAAGCAACAAAAGTTGTTCCTAGATTTGGCCCCGAAAGCTGTTCCCCAACCTCCCACCCCTCCTAGGCCCGGTACAGAAGTCACTAGCCCCTCTGCTTGCCTAACAGTCCCTGATGGAGATCTCCTGGGGAAAATTGAGATTCTGATGAAATCCCTCATGTTGCCACTCCTAGAGAGAACCAGGATGATCAACTCTAAGTTAGATCAGATTGAAAAGCAGGTTGGAGAAAATTCACTCCTATTAGCTGATTTGGCCAAGGGTAATGCTCACACTAGGTCATCGGGGACTACTACAAAGGATCCGGGCCCCAGTACTGTAATTGCTGGGGCGGCAGCTGAGGAACCCCCAAAAAATCGGAAAAAAAATTAAATACACCCACCCCAAAACCATACTCGAACAAACACCTAGGCACATTAAGGCAGGGTGGAAAGGTAATGGATCTGGTACGTGCATCCCAGCCCTTATTTAGTGGTTTACCTGCAGACAGAAGGCCAAATAGGCAACCCCAGCAGGATAAGGAAGCTAGTAAAGACCAACTCCCTAGCTTAAACTTTCCGCCAGAGGCAGCACCTTATACAATAGTTTTAGTAGGGGTGCGATCCCTGGGGGCAGGAAATTCAGAATCGAAAAGGGAACTAAAGAACAAGGCGGTCTTTTGGCTAGATAGGAATAGGACCCTTCCCCCATCCTCGACTACAGAGATTATGGGCGTCAGAAGGGTGCATTGGGTGGGCAACAACCCTAAAGATCTTGAAGGGGATTGCATCCTAGTGAATTTTAGAGATAATTGGGTTGTAGAACACATTCGGAGAGAACCCAGATTTGGCCGAGAGGGCGATATCCAATCTCTGGGCCTTGAGTATTTTTACCCAGGGGTTATGCAGGGGTTATGAACAATGGATGCCAAAATTCTTTTCCCATTTTTCGACAGAGAGGATTTCATGGAGCAAACCCATTCCATAGGTTAGTGCATCCTTTTCCACTTTATAATAGGTTTGATCCCCTAAAAGATCTGGAGGGTGTAGACTGACTCCCCAAATGAGACGGTGAGACTAATGAATTTGAAAGCCAAATAGGTCCAATGGTTTCACCCCCTGATACTGACACTAATAGCGAGGATATGATACACTTAAATGGACCCAGTAGCCCAATTACAATGCAGGCACTACCATCTCAGGCTGTAAGCGGGGCTATGAACCTTAGAAAAAGAGTAAACATGGAGCTTGGTTCCCTGTCAATTGTTTCCTGGAATCTGGCAGGAATATCGAACAAGCTTGACCTGCCAGACTGGGGGTCATTTATCGACTCACAAGATGTCTGCCTATTTCAGGAAATTTGGGCCAGGGAAGACCACCATCACACTGGTTTCGCCTCATTTTCAATCGAGGCAAAATGGGGTGGGAAGGGACGCCCATCTGGTGGACTACTTATCTGGGTGGGTTCACACTTGGGATATTCTGCAAGGAAACTAGAGACAAATTTCGCGGATATCCAAAGTGTGGCATTGGAATGGCCCAATGCGGCTAAACTACTATTAGTCAATGTCTATTTAAGACCAACGGGCGGGTATGCAACTGTTTCAACGCAACTTTTACAACGCATACGTTTTCAATGCACACCATTACAACGCAGGATCCTTTACACCGAATGCCTTTACAACGCAAGACATTACATAGCAGATGCTATTACAACGCTTGCCATTAAAAACATAAGTATAGGTGAGTATATCATTTTTTTAAACAAAATAAATTGAATAAATTAATTTAAGTAATTTTATATATATAGTTTTGGGTTATGGGGTACAGGGCTATTTTTAGTGTTCAGGGCTGGGTTTGGGTTATGGGGTACAGGGGTATTTTTAGGGTTCAGGGCTGGGTTTGGGTTATGGGGTACAGGGGTATTTTTAGTGTTCAGGGCTGGGTTTGGGTTATGGGGTACAGGGGTATTTTTAGGGTTCAGGGCTGGGTTTGGGTTATGGGGTAGAGGGGTATTTTTAAGGTTCAGGGCTGGGTTTGGGTTATGGGGTACAGGTGTATTTTTAGGGTTCAGGGCTAGGTATGGGTTATGGGGTACAGGGGTATTTTTAGGGTTCAGGGCTGGGTTTGGGTTATGCGGTACAGGGGTATTTTTAGGGTTCAGGGCTGGGTTTGGGTTATGGGGTACAGGGGTATTTTTAGGGTTCAGGGCTGGGTTTGGGTTATGGGGTACAGGGTATTTTTAGGGTTTAGGGCTAGGTTTGGGTTATGGGTTACAGGGGTATTTTCAGGGTTCAGGGCTGGGTTTGGGTTTTACACTAACTGGATTTTGTATATTATTTTTAAACACCTACACTATTTTTTAAAAATATATAAATATATTAACAATTATATTAATAAAAAATATTTAATAAATAAAATTAAGTAAATATTTATTGATTACATTTGTTAAAAAAATAAAATACTTACCTAGACTTACGTTGTAATGGCATGCGTTGTAATAGCATCTGCTATGTAATGTCATGCGTTGTAAAGGCTTTCGTTGTAAAGGATCCTGAGTTGTAAAAAATGCGTTGTAATGGTGTGCGTTGAAAAAGTATGCGTTGTAACGTCATACATCCATCTGGTAGGGGGTGACTTTAATTGTCAATTCGAGCCACTGCCATCCTTCCTGGAAGGTACCACACTGGAGGAGGATGATCAATGGGACATACCATCTGTTGGGGGTTCTCCAGTTAAGTCCTGGACACCGTTCGCTACCCAAATTATGGCCCTGACTCTCAATAACTCTATAAGGGCCTGCAATGGGCGGGTCAGCGGGGACATCCCCCCGAAACACACCTATAACAAACCAGAGTCTGAGTCACGCATAGACTACATTTTTGGGAAAATCCATAACTGGGCTATGGTAAGGAGTTTTCAGGGAACCCCACGTGATGAAAGCGATCACAATGCATTGATCCTGAATTTCCAGGTTCCTGGTACTATCATTGACAACCAGATGCTTAATACCCCCCCGGACCATAGTGTGATCGTTTCTAGCGATAGACGCAGAATAAGATGGGCAAAAGTCATAGGGAACCCAGCATCTATTTCCCGGCTTTATGCCAAAATCCTACTGGTCCTTGAAAGTGTAGCAGAGCTCATTTTATTAAGCCCGTCTGCGGAGAAACACAATGCACTTGGTGATCTCCATTTGGAGCTCACCAACGCAATAGCAGAAGTGTTGAACCCGCGAGTAACAAAAAGGCTTAGCAAATCAATAAAAGCCTCATGGTATAACACAGCCTGCAGGAAGGCTAAAGCCGAACTCCTTGAGGCTATGAAGCAAAGGGCTAGCACCGTGTTGATTAGGGCAAAAAGGATAGAATATAGACACCAAATTCAGATTGTCAAGACTGAGCGGGATAACGAAAATTGGACTGAAATGGTGGGTGCTCTTAACTTTAGAGATGCCCGGAAATTCTGGCAGATCGTCAAAAATGGTTCTGTGGACCCAGCACCAGCAGTAGAAGCTAACATTGCTCCTAGTGTCTGGGAGACTCACTTCCGCACCCTATATTCGCTGGCTAATATAGACCAGCCAGATGATACATGCAATCCGGTGAGGGGCCTTAGCTTCGAATTGGCCCAGGAGGAATTTACTGTTGTGGAGGTTTGCGCTGTAATTGATAAATTAAGAGCGGAGAAAGCTCCAGGCTTGGACAGGCTCCCTGGAGACTTGTTCAAGCATGAACCAACTGTATGGGCTCCATATTTACAGGTCCTCTTTAACTCAATCTTGGGTGGGATGAAGGTACCTAGTACTTGGCTGGGGGCAGAGATTGTACCGATCTTCAAGAAAGGCTCTCCTCTGCTCCCAGCCAACTACAGGCCTATTAGCCTCATAGATGTTCCCCAAAAGGTCTTTGCAAGGCTCATCCTGGACCGCCTATTAGAGTGGATGCTTGAACACTCAGTCCTGAGCCCTTACCAAGCGGGGTTCAGAAAGGACTATAGACCAAATTTTCTGCTTTGCTCTTCTATATTAGAAAACGGTAAATATGGAGGGTGGCATCCTCTATACCGTTTTCGTAGATCTACGGGCGGCATTTGATCTCGTACCCCATAGAAAACTTTGGTCTGTTCTGTCCAACATGGCGGTACCACAACATCTCCTAAATATGATCATCCACCTTCATACAAATAACTATGCGCAGGTTAGATGCGGTCGAGATGGTTCTCTATCTCACAGATTCCCCATTGACAGGGGGGTAAGACAGGGTTGTGTGTTAGCACCGACCCTGTTCTGCCTCTATGTCAACGGGGTAATCTCTCACTTAAATGGGGTAGAGGATGGTGATGTCCCCAGACTCGCAGGAAGCAGGGTGCCGGCGATTATGTTCGCTGATGACACCCTGCTTCTGTCTAAGACACCCATGGGGATCCAACGAGTCCTCAAGGGTTTCGAGGAATTCTGTGGAATCTATGGTCTTGAGATGAATGCCCTCAAGACCAAATATATGATCTTCAATCCCCCATCAAAAACACGCCCTAACCCATGCATTGGTGGAAATAGGCTGGAGAGGGTCCGAACCTACGAATACCTAGGGGTGACTTTAAATGAGCATATGTCTTGGTGACATCACCAAACAAAATCACAAATCAAATTGGCCCAAATGGCGGGAGGAGTTATAGCCCTCATACATAAAAACAAATCCTCCATCAAGACAATTGGTCCGCCGCTAGAGATCTACAGTGCAGGCTAGGGGAGCGGTCATGTATGGTAGTGAACTATGGGGCCACACGTGTACTCGCGAGCTAGTGGTAACGGAGAACAAATTTATCAGGCAGCTTTTATCTCTCCCCCCTAGTACCCCCTTTTACCGATGAGGCTTGATTTGGGATTAAGGCCACTTGATGAAGATCTGGGAGTTAGGCCCCTAATCTTCTGGCGCAGAGTCTGGACCACTCCGGAGTTGGTAAGCTATAGGTCTGAGCTCCAGGAAATCGTGAACTATCCGATCGCAGGGAATATCTCCTGGTTCCAGCACATAAAAAAATGAGTTCATGGTTTGGGACTATCTAACTGGTCATTTGACCCTGCGACAACCTGCTCCCCGGTTTCAAGGAGACAGTTACTTTTACTTTACTGAGAAAGCAAAATTGTGGAACAGAGACAGGGCATACAGTCAGGTATTCTGACTGACTCCTTCCTAAAGACCAAGGACACTTATAAGCTGGAGGGAATCCTAGATGTTATATTTCCATCTAATACTAGGAAACTGTACCTACAGTGGAGGTACGGAAGTCTACCAATCCGAGCCTTCACTAGCAAGTGGACTGGCCCCTCCCTGAGTCACTGCCCCGGGTGCAACCATGATCAGGAAACCGAGTTGCACATACTGTTTTTCTGCCAAACTTACGGGCAGGCGAGAAGGAAGTGGATAGTTCCGGTCTGTAAAAATCTCGGCTTTCCTCACTGCCTGCAGGCATACAGGGTTCTCAAAACGGACCTTTCTAGCATGATAGTCTTTGCGGTAGCCAAATACCTGGAAACCTTCTGGCTGAAGAGAAGACATGTGTTACCCATGACTGTAGACTAACTGAATAATTTTAAACATCATCAACTTGTAACTACCTTTTAATAATTTTAATGTTCCAATGGACTAATTCTAGCTTCTTGCATGATGATATGTATGTGTGTATGCATGTATGTATATATATGTAGGCTACTGTTTTTTATAACAAATTTATTTTTGATTAATTGTTCAAGATGCAATTGTTTGTTTTATCTGTATCACCGCTGTGTATTATCTTTTATGGCAACCTAGCCGAAATGAAGATTTTGATGATGAATGAATGTAGGAACTTTAACCTCACCTTTTTGAAGAACTTCTGCTCCCCAAATTTGAATAAAAAACCATCAAGTGGCAGGTCTACCCCATTCAGCATAGCCTTGAACATTTTCCCAATGGATGAGTTAGATGGGGATTTCAGCAGCATCCTAGAATGCGACAGCCGAAACGCCCACGCGTATTATTGTAAATCTGGTAGGGCAAGCCCTTCCTTTTCCCTCCTCCTTCTCAGTTTCTTCCAGGCCAGCCTGGTTGCCTTATAATTTCAGACAAATGAATTAATTTCCTGTTGGCATTTTTGGAGTTGTTTGGAGTCAAAGGCTAGTGGAATGGTGTTAAAAATAAACGTAAACTTAGGGAGAATGGACATTTTTATTAAGCTTATTCTCCTAAGTCTGGTCAATGGGAGAAAAGTCCAAGGATTTAAAAGCGCCCAACATTCCCGGAGGACCTGATCCAAGTTGATCTGTGCAGTGTTACCGATTTCCTGAGTGATCTTTATTCCCAGATAGCGCGTTGAAGGAGTTGTTGCCAGCTGTGTGTTACAAATGTTCCATATCATTATCTCGGTTTTCCCAGCATTGATCTCATAGCCAGAGATCTGCCCGAATTCTTCCGCACTTTTAACAATTGTGGGAAAAGCTTGCACAAGGTCAGAGGTATGGATAAGGATGTCGTCTGCGTACAGTCCTACCCGCTTAACCCATCCTCCAAACTCGAAAGAAGGGATGTTGTGCTCCTCTCTCAAAGTTTGCGCAAAGGGTTCAATATATAAATTGAATAGGAAGGGGGAAAGCGGGCAGCCCTACCTGGTTCCCCTCATTGTTTTAAAGAGCCCTGTTAGAGTACCATTGACCAACAGTTTGGCCCTGGGGTCCCTATACAAAAGATCGATTGTTCGACAGAAGTTGGCCCCCAGCTGAAACTTTCTCATTACTGCGGCCAGATAGGGCCAATTGACCCTATCGAACGCTTTAGTAGCGTCCAGGGTAAAAGTGGCCAAGGGGAGAGAAAAAGTGGAGGCAATGTCTATAGGCCCGACCAGGTCATGAGTTAGGTCTGCCAGCTGACGCCCCCTTATAAATCCCTTCTGGTCTTGATGGATTATTGAGCCGATCTCGCTCCCCATTCATGCCGACAGAATGGCTGCAAAGATCTTATAGTCATTATTTAGGAGCGAGATCGGCCGGTAAGACCCACAGTCCGTCGGGTCCTTGCCAGGTTTAGGGATTAGCACTATGGTCGCCTCACCCCATGACTCAGGTGGTATTGAGCCATTTAAGAAGATTCAGTTGAAGAGGGCAGTCAGCGTTGGAACTATGGCAGGACCTATTACCGGGACAACTCCCCTGGTAAGCCGTCTGGGCCTGCCGCTTTAATTCGCTTCAGTTGCCCAATAGCCTTACTGACTCCAGCTTCCGAAATTTCCTTGTCAAGGCGGTTGCTCTGATCACTTGTTAGCATAGGCAGTTGAACCTTTCCTGACCAGGAGTCCCTAGCCGTGGGGTCGTCCGTGATCTCCTCCCTATAGATGGTCTGGAAGAACTCCTGGAAAGCGCTTCCAATTTCCGAGTTAGAGGTCCGGGCTATTGATTCTCCTTCCTGTCTTATTTCCCTGATGTGTTTTTTAGCTTGGTCCATTTTAATTTTCCAGGCTAGAACCTTACCTGCCGCCTCTCCATATTCAAAATTTGAGAGTTTACTCGCCTCCCACCTCTTTGCGACCCTTCCCTGTAATACACTTTCCAGATTTTTTTTTAGTTTGGCCCGATTCTCTTGATCTTCTGTGGATCCTCCAGCAGGGCCACACCTCTGATCTATAGTACGCAGTTCCTGCTCTAGATTTTTGATTTCCTCCATGTATACCTTCCCTCTATGGGAGGCTCTGTTGGTTATGCACCCTCTTAAATAAGCTTTGAGAGCATCCCACACCGTTGCTATGCTAGCCGAGTTTAGATTGGTTTCCAGGAGTGAAGTAGACTCAGCTAGCAGAAAGCTCTTCTCTACCTCCTCAAGCAGGATCGTCCGGTCAAAAGACCAAGAGTTATGTCTGATCTGTTGGGAATGTGTCAGAGTAAAGAGGATAGCTGAGTGATCAGATAAGTGGGAGGGGAGGTAAACCAACTCCTTCAATGTCTCTCTGAGATTATAGCTGAAGAGAGCATAGTCAATCCTCGACTTATGTTTGTACTTGAAATTCTGAAAAGAGACCCCCAGTGAGCTGCCCGCCCTCTCCCTCCATACATCCGCTAAACCCAAGGTTGACATTATTGATAAAAGGATAAGCCTTGATTTGGAAGGCATCAAAGCTCTTGAGTTTGGGGATTTGTCAAGCCTGGGGTTCAAAACTATATTAAAATCTCCAGCCCAAATTATCGGGTCATGAGAGGTGATCAAGGAACTCTGAATCTTGTTTAAATAGGATGGGTCGTAGTGGTTCGGGCCATAGTAGCCCACTAAAGTACATGGGTGGCCGTCTAAGACTATTCTAGTCAAAAGACATCTCCCACTGAAATCCTCGTCGTAATCCTTGATCTGTGCCTTAGCTAGCCTCTTAAAAATGACGAGGATCCCTGGAATATTGGCATTGTGGTTCGTACAGATGAATTTGTCCACCCACCTCTGCTTTTTCAACATTTCATTCACCTCATGCTTAAGCAAATATGTCTCCTGTATGACGATGACCTGCGCGGGGAATCTCTCAGGTACTGTAAGATTCTATGCCACCTTCCCCTCACACGCAGGCCATTGACATTCCAGGATAAAAATTGAACCACGGTCATACCCCTTTCCTACTCCCACCCATCCACCCGCCAATGAAATTAAGACCTCTTGAATGTAAGAAGAAAAAACCCTTGACCTGGTGGAGATTGCTCAGGTGACGTTTAGAAAGGTCATTGCTAAAAGTAAAGTTGACGAGGACAGGTTTATAAGGACATTTTAACTCTTCCCCCTCCCCTCCGTGCCCCTCCCCCTCCCTCCTCCCCTAGAAAACCCTACCTCATTTACACTGGCCAGATGGGTACCCAGGTTTGTGTCGTTGGACTGACCCCCCCTCCCACCCCACCACAACTGTGTACAAAAACCGGTTAAAATACAAGCATATTAAGAGTTACTGTCTCCCAAAACGTGGAAAGGGCTTGAGGAAGGCAAGAGGGAAATATATTTCGTGTCTCACCCCTTTTTATATTTCTTATTGTTGTTTTTTTTTTTCCTTTTCCCTTGTTCTACTTTTATTAAAGAAGGAAACCCTTATTTTTAATTTATTTATTATTATTTTTTATTTATTTATTTTTTCCCTTTCCCTTTCCTTCTCCTTCCCCTTCATTCCATTTCTTTCTCCCCTCGCCTTTGAATTACACCTATGTTTAAGTCTTTTTATCTATGTTTTTTGTTTTCCCTTATTTAAGCCACTTAGGTTATCCTTATTTAGATTTAATCTTTCCCGTTATTTACTCTGTTTTCAAGAGTATATATGCGGCTAACCTTCAGATGCCTCCCTGGAAGGGAAAGATCTATACTCAATATGTGGGGAGATCTACCTCCTTGGGTCCCAGGTAACCTCAAGAACAAAAGCGGCATGATACCCTGGTCACTTTGGAACCTTAGAACCCCCCTGTGAGTGTGAGTGCGCCGTGATAGATGCTATTAGTTCATCGGCTTCCAGAGGGGAGCGGATGTTATATATTTTATTATTGTACATCACCCTCTGAAAAGCGGGAAACCTCATCTGTACCGTCGCCCTCGCAGCCCTAAACGTCTCCATTTTTTGTCCGAGCTCTCACTGTCTGTCTAAGGTGGTTTTGAAAAGATCGGACCTAACCTCGAACGAGAAGTCGGGGGCCTTTAGCGACTTAGCCTTCAGTGCCAGGTTGATGATTTTCTCCTTAAGTTTATATGTTAAGAAATTCAGCAAGATCTTTCTAGGTTTCACTCTCCCGGGGTTGAGGCGGAAGGAATCTCTGTGGATTCTCTGGATATCTCTCTCCAAAGTTTCCACCGTTTCCTCCAGGTTGAGAGCGTTCTTTAGTAATGCCACCACATAAGCCTTGATGTCTCCACCCTCCTTCCCCTTCGGAACCTTCAAGAGTCAGAGGTTATTCCTTCTGGAATAGTTCTCCAGGGATTCAACCCTTTACTTCATCACATCCCCCTCTCTCCTTAGGAATTGGATCTTAGTCTCTGCTGACTCCAGACTCGCTTTTAGTTCCCCAACTGTGCCTTCCAGACTCTCTGTTCTTTCAAAAAGCCCATCCACCTTTCTCTCAAGAGTATCACAGACTGCCCTGATCTCGTTCTGGTTTGTCTTGGATTCTGCAAAACCGTTCCTTATCTCGTCTCTCATGGTATACAACAGTACCTCCAGTGGGCCACCACCCCCCTTTTCTCCGCCCATCTCACCGACCCTCTGGTCTCCCGTGGCCCCCTCAATGACCTCCTCACTGGGGTTAGGCTCCCCGAGCTCTACTGCTAATTTTGGTTCTAGGGTCAGTGTTGTGACAGCTGGGCTAATAGAGTCGGTCGCTGTGACCACCGGAGCAATTGTATCCTAATTCATGATTCCCAGAGGGGTGCCGTCTGTGCTTTGTGTGATATCCAGTACTTGGGGCAGCGCTTTGAAGTTGGATCGCAGCGATGGTGTAATAAGCGTAACACTGCCAATAGACCGGTTAGATTTACTTTTTACCTTTGACTGTGAACCGGAACTGGCTTTAGGGTGTGATTCTCCCCCACTGAAAAGAGTCCCTTGCTTCACCCCTGGTCTATCACTGATGTTACCAGCCGCTACCGCAACCTCAGCCTCCGCCTCAGTCCCGGCCTCCCCCTCTACTTCTGCCACACTTCCTCCGTCCGCGCCACCATCTGTGATACAGTGGGGGGGTATCTTACAGCCATCCCCTTGCCTCCCCATGCGGGGGATATTTCGGGAAGCCTTCCCCCACATTCTACCCTTAGCTCCTCTTCTCCCTAATGTGCTGTTGGCAACTTTTGGGGGCTTCAGACACTCTGCTGCCTCACAACTCTCCAAATCCTTTAGGTCACCAGCCCGCCCCCCCTCCTTACTGCAGAGTACATTGTTGCTGGACGCTGCGTGGGATCCACAGGCAATCTCGGTCGCTTTTTCTCTCTGCTTGGGCTTTCCTCCTGTAGCCTCAGACTCCGTTAGTCCCATTTGTCTCGAGCGGGTACTTGCTAAAATCGGGTGTACCCTCACCCGTCCTTCTCCTCTCTCACCTCCTGCTCTCAGAAGCCCGCGAGCCGCCGCCCTGAAGCCACACCGTAGCTCCACGGCTGCCTGTCTCCACCTCAGAAGCGAGGCGGGGGGAGGTTCCAAACCTACGACCTGACACATCAGTGCCGAGCACAGAGCGTCGTCGTTTTTTTATCGTACACGCCCGTTTGTCCGAAAATCACCATGGCACATAAATCATTCCTTGATCCCTATGCCAAGTGGTTTCGCGCAGTCTTCGGTGCCGGTAAACTCCCAGTTACGGTGCGGTATGATGCGGTGGGAGAGAGTCAATCCCCGCCGCGCGCGCCGCCCTAATCAGTGGCCTCAATGTACTGTATTGGACAACGGTCCTCGATGCTGCATTCTCTGCGGAGAAGTGTGGCTCACTGGTTAGAGGAGGCAGACCCTGATGCAGAGGTCAGACCTGGGACCAGGGTTCAATTCCCTACACGGCAGGGTCTTGAGCTCAAAATGTCCACAGACTCGATAATTCTCGCCTCGGTGCCTACTCGAATCATGGGTTCACACTCTGCAACTCTGGGCAATAGCTTGCTTAATCTCCACTACGTCCCTACCGTGATGGGATGCCTGGTCTTCACCTTGGGGATGCCCAGTAGGGGTTATCTCGCAGGGAAAGCCCGGACGGGTTCCCAAAGCAAGCACTAAGAGACCTGTCGATGATTTGGCGCTATATAAATCGAAATTAACATAACATAACATAACATTACAGATTACATTCCCCGAGCACCTGAACACACGATATTGGGACTCCCCCATTCTAAGTCCTTCCCTTTACGGTCGCTGAGGTTTAAGCAATTAGCCCTAGCATTGCTTGCGGTGAGGCAGGTTCTACTGGTGCACTGGTGGTTCCTCGACAACCCCTGACCCTCGAGATTGGATGCAGAGGCTCTGGCACCTTTCGGCAATGGAGCACCTCTTGCTCAGCATTGATGGGAAGAGAAGTTACGTGCCCGAAATACCTGCAAATCCTACAACTCATTCTTCTGGAACCATCAGGGGCCACCAAAACTTAGTCTGAACGACACTAGCCTGGGGCCGGCTTTTAGGGAAAGGTACAAATGATGGTTAAGAACTGATGCGGAGAGGGGTGGGGGGGCTTGGGGGTTGGAGGGTTTAGTTGTTTGTCTATTTCTGTGATTCTTTTGTCCTATAAAAGTGGTATCTTAGACAGGTGCCTTATCTTTACGCTGTGGTCGCCCTCTGAGATGTAGACCTAAACGCTGTGTATTGACCATAAGATTACGCTCTGCCGGCGCCTTGATGTAGGAAGCTAAGCTGTGTTTAATGATTCTCTACCATGCAATAAAATATGATTGATTCTAAAATGTCACACACAAGCACACTGAAATCATTTAAATATCACACAAGAGCCAGCAGAAAACCTGAAAGTTCTGAAGACCACTCCTGCTGGAGCTGCCAGAATAAATACTCTGTAGGCCAGTTCACCCTGTTTATCAGCAAATTCCAATATCGGTAGAAGCTCTTTCTTGATTTAACACGCATTGGCATAGCCGATAGGTCTCACCTTTGGGACCTTATGAGTGTTTGGTTATTCAGCACAATATCTTTGGTGCAACAACATAAACTGTTGCATGGCTAAACACTTTTATTGTCCAAAGACGAGACCTATTGGCTATGCCAATGCTTGTTTTTGCATGTTTATGGGTCCTTTAGAGTCTTCTGGGTCGGTTTTTACAGTAGATTTCCCTGATATTGAAACAAATATTGTCTGCAGCAAGGTCAAATTAATGAAGTCTTCCACTGATAGCAAAACACTTATAAAGTTTCTTTACAAGTTCAAAAGTGTCTCAATTTGCAAACATTTTCCACTTTTTTAGGTATCTAATTAATTAACAGTAGACACTTTTCTTTTTGGGCTAGGCCTATTTTCATTCCCTGACCAACTCTGAACTTATGTGTTCAAAACATTCCAGGGCATCCTCATACTCAATTCAATTCAATTCAATGTACTTTATTCGGTTTACTTGATATGAAACCATAAAAGTTGCAAGTTTCAAAATACAATAAAGTCACAAGTTAAAATACACAATGTACAAACACATTAGATGTACACGTTCCCGATTTCTAAAACAGTAGTGATGATATAACTTCAATGTTAACGCGATGGGGAGGGCATCATAAGAGATCCAATAAATAGAACGAGTTAATAAAATCATAAACTACTTTGACCATTTCATTTAGAGTTCCAGACATTTTCTATACTTCAGAGAACGTTTCAGAAAACCGGCCACAAAAGGAATACATTCAGGTTTTAACAGTTGCAGGTAATAGAGAGCGGGACGTACTTGCACAAAATTTAACTTTTTTAAAAGAGTTTTTAAATAAAGGATCCCGGGCGTTTCATAAAATTTGCAAAAAAACATGAAGTGCAGCAGGTCCTGTGGAGACAGGTTTTCGCAGCCACAGGGTGCTAGCACTTTCCCTTTATGACATCCCCTAGGAACAGCCAGTAAGAGATGGAAGAGGTCCATTCTAAACCTGATTAGTAAAAATCTCTCGTAGGCTGGTAACGGCCAAGATAAATATGGTTCCAAGTCTATTGATGTTTTGAACATCATATATTTATGAAAACTTGGTTTCAGCAGTTCTTTCTCCTCTCTTTCCATTATTTTTCGTAGGATAAAGGAGTGTTTTACAAGTGCTACATCTTCTTTAATAATACAAACCGGTGTTAAAAACAGGTCCAAGCATCCCAGCTCGCTAAAACACATCTTTAATGTTTCATCCATGGAATGTTAATCATATGATCTAGGCTCATGAAGTTTCTGTGTGAGATCACGGTGTTTATTAAGCCAACATTGTAGCCAGAAAGTTAAGAGACGCAGAGCCAAGATGTCACTTAAATAAGGCGTACCGGTTTCTTCGTGTACTATTATGTTCGCAGTCCTCATTGGCTGTTTAAAAAAATTGTTTTCCGTCACCTGTAGACCCTCAAGTCCGGAATATCCCCATAGGTCACTCCCGTTGCTGGCTATAGATATATTTCTAGCTCAATAGATTTTTAACATTGCAGCCACAGGGCGGTTGCCCATTTTGGCTGCAAAGCCAAATAGCGCAGCGTTAGCCCTGGTGACCTCTCCGCTTTTCTTTTTATGGAGAGCGACCCAGTTAAGCCGGTCTTCTAAAAGGACACCCAGATATGAAAAGGTTGTGCATATTGGCACTCTATCGCCATTCACCATGAAAAGGATACTATCGTTTTGGGCGCAACCCTACCTGCATCACATAGGATTTGGAGTTATTTATGGACAGATCTCATTTTGCCATAAACCCATGGAAAGCATCAAGTAGCGTTTGTAACCCTTTCGGGGTACGTGCCAGGAGGACTGTGTCGTCTGCATATAGCAAGACGGGCAGGCCCCGCCGGCCCACATACGGGTAGTCAGCCCCAGTTTCTAACAGTGATCCCTCTAGGTCATTGATATAAAGATTAAAAAGGAAAGGTGCCAATAAACACCCTTGATGCACACCCCTTTCAGTGCTAAAAAATTCCTATTAACCTTGAGGTCTATGGTGTATCTGATGTTTGCCTTGGTATCTCTATGCAGTTCCATTGGAAAGTCCACCAAATTGGGCTCCACTCCCATAGTCCTCATGGACTGCCACAGCTTTCCCTGGTTGACGCAGTCAAAAGCGGACGAAAGATCCATGAAGGCCATGTAGATAGTTCCTGAGCGAGCGATGGTGTACTTTCCTAGGACCAGGTAGAGATTTAGGCATTGTGCCATAGTCGAGTAGCCTGGGCGGAACCCATACTGGATATCTGAGATGATCTTATTCTCCTCCGCCCAAGCAATAAATCTCTTCAAAATGGCTCCCCCTATAACCTTTACAATGGAGTCAAGCAGGGAGATTGGCCTATAATTCATGGTGCTATTGCGATCTCCCTTTTTAAATACTTTTTAAATACTGGCACAATTGTTGAGATTCCCCAAGATGTTGGGCATCCTTCTTTAGCCGCGGCATTACCCACTGCGGCCAAGATCGAGGCCCAAAGGGAGGGATTTGATTTAAAAAGGTCCAGAGGGATACCGTCCAGGCCTGGGGCCTTCTTGTTTGTAAGTTTGTTAATACCCTCCTCCATTTCGTTAACAGAGAACACAACTACATCCTTCCTTGCCCGATGACGTATCCGGCAAGTACAGTGGGATTGATGTACTTTTAAAAATGTTGACAAAATGGGACACCCATTCGTCCTCCGTTATGTTGGTGCCCACATCTTTTGCCCCTTCCACTAAAAAAGGCGACCTATTAATGATGTTACAGAATCTGGAGCTGCTAGATAGAGCCAGTGGATCTAGGAGCTCCCTCCAGATTGCTTCTTTCATTTCCCTTTTTCGAATGGCCAACACTTTTTTATAATTTTTCCGGAGTCTACCTATCTGGGTTCTGACCCTGGGTGTTTCTTTCAGTCCCGCCTTAAGATCTTTTGCGGCTTTAGAACATAGGGGACAGAACCATTTGGGACCACTAAACACCCTGAGTTTCCCTGGGGCAGATAACATATCCCCCACTTTGGAAGCAATCCCTTCAAAGGCTTTAAGAATTCCGGTAGCCGATGATTCGTCGTGGAGGCAACAAGATATTTCTGCCGCGCAAACATCTTTGAGTCTTTCATGAAAAAGGGACGGAATTACATTGTTCCATTTTAACCGCCGCCCACCATCGATTAGTTGCAGAGTATTAGTACCCTTACTAGACCCTTTTTCTTCATAATGCTCCCACCTATAGTGACACAGACCGGGTTATGATCACTGTATGCACTTGGTACTATTAAAAAACCCTGAAGAAGAGATAGGATGGTTCTGGAGAGCAATATGTGATCTATAAAGGATCCACCTCCTCTGCCTTTATAGGTCGGTTCCCCTTGCTTACTAAGCGGAGAAGTGTAACTCATTGCGGAGGACAAATTGAACTTGTTAATCATATGAGCATTACCCTGTTTAGAGTGCTCAAAATGAAGTCCCGAAATCAACGGGCAACCCAGTGTCCCTATGTCATTAGATTTAGGATCACCACATGGGCGCATGTTAAAGACTCCTACAATGATCAGGTTACTTCTAGAAAAGCCACAGCACTGTTCAACAAAATTATTCGTGTGTTTATTATATACAAGGGAAACCCCATACAGTAGAACCTGGGGTAGAATGATAATTTTATAGAACAATGGTTCGGAGTAGGCCTTATGTGGTCCTTAAAGGAAAACAAGGGTATTAGCGAGTATTTAATAAGTCGCTAGGGAGCATTGGTAGTAGGATAAAATTTGAGTTTTTTATTTGTTACTCTTTTCTCATAGCAAGACACAAAATTAAATATATATATATATACACTGTATTTCAGGTGCTCAAGTGAATATTACGGTGCAGGACGTGACATAGGTGATCAAAGTGAACGAACTGTCACACACAACAAGGATAAACACACACAACAATTATATACAATGGTACAAGTGAAATTTCCTTGGGTAGGTCGACGGCGTTTCGATCTATATTATTTTAGATCTTCATCAGGACAGTTGAGCCTCCTGAAACTACAGAAAATTCAATTATACTCTCTTTCTTATATGTACTTAGTGTTCCTACATGTTTAGATCTGACATTGTTTTGGTGCTCCCGGAGAGAATAAAATTAAAAATAAGAGTAGAAATGATTTCCCAAACATGCACATATTGAATTTACTATGCATGCAATTTTTCGGAAATGTAATAGTTAGGGGGCAGATGAGCTAATCACACCCAGGTGCGCTGCGCTTTTTTAAGCTTGGTGGTGCGCGCATGCAAAAAAAGGTTGACTGCTATAATCTAAAAAATCATTATATACCTTGCCTATGGAGAGGGCAAGGATGTTCATTCGCACAATACAGCTGGGCGGATGTCGCAGCTTTTCATGGGATCTGTGGGTGATTAAATAAGCAAAGGTTTGGCTCAGTAGCTGTAACCAGTTACTAGGTATTAGCAAAAAAGGGGGGACTAAGGGCTAACCATAACTTGTTTATTAGTCAAAGACTCACATAAAATTCGGTTAGATTCCAGGCTTTAACTGGGGATTCAGGTGGTGGCTGTTTGCTTCAATTTGGGGAAATTACTTGAGCTTATGGAATGAGAGGAATAAAAGTTATTAGGATTTTTGAGTGTTAATAGTCATACTACGATTTTTAAAAAAAGAGAGAAGGGGGGGTTGTGGGGTGGGGGGCTTACTTACAGAAAAATTAGGTTAAAACATAATCAATATCGATGCCAAGGCGCATTCGTCGCTATGGTAGGTAAGGTTTATCTGCAACTGAAAAATATTGCTGGTCAGTAAATGGTTAGGTTAAGGTAGGGATGGTGGTGGTAATGGCCACTGTATCGACGAAGCACTTACGAAATTACTGAGGATTCAGACAGCGCATTCGTCGCTTTTGTAGAAGGGTCCGCCTGTAACTAAAAGAGCGTTACCGGTCAAGGCGCGTTAAATACGATTCTAAAAACGCCAGCATGGCGAAAGAAGGCCATGGGGGGGAAGATTCACTTACTTAGTTTTTAGCAGGTCGGTGCGGCAAGCCGGGGGTCCGAGTACCTCTTTCTGGCAGCTCACAACTTAGGTGAGCGTCCTGACTCCATTAAGAGCGTGCCGGGGCAGTGCGCGCGCAGACACGGAAGCGTGTCTCGATTGAGCATGCGCGGAAAGGGTTGCTCTGGGCATGCGCTTCTAAATAGTGTTGTGGCTTGGTGTATGCGTGGAATGGAAGATCGCGCAATTCTTTAAGCAATCTAAACACAGAGATTATCGAGGGACGAGTTAACAAGGAAATAAAAATAAATAAATTGGAGTGAACAAAAGTTATAAATACAGATTAATCACAGTATTGAGAACAGTATTCGTTTTGTGGAACAAACTTTTCACATTGGCAAGTAATTGTACAATAGTATGTGTACATTGCTTCAATGGGTTCACGTTACAGTGTTGCATAGTAGTGTCCATTGAGTCCAACTCAGGTGCACATATTCCATTCATCGAGGGAGTTGAGTCCTTTCTCTATTGTTTTACACAGGTAAATCCATTTGCATTCTAGACGATTTAATATTGTTTGCTGATTACCTCCTCTGGCATTGGGCATCAGTTTATCAATCACCTGCCACTTCATTTCATTTTCCGAGTGTCCTAGTTCAAGGTAGTGTTCCACTAGTGGGGCTGTTGTAACTTTACATCGGATCCTGCTTCTGTGTTGGGATATCCTGGTTTTTATCTGTTGGGTAGTTTGTCCGATGTACAATAGTTTGCATGGGCATTCAATACAGTAAATCACATTCTTAGAATTGCAGTTTGTGAAAAATTTGAGATTGTGCCTAATACATCCATACTCGAATACTTTAGTGTTGGTGGTGAATTCGCATGCCATGCACTTATTACACTTGGAATGTCCTAGTACTGGTGGAAGATTTAACCTAGTTTCAATTGTATTATTAGCTGTTGGGTTGGTGGCTGCTCTTACCAGATGGTCTTTTAGATTGCGACCACGTTTGAAAGAAAACAGAGGGAGTCCTGTATTCAATTCTAAGGGATCCAGTACATTCCAATGTTTTTTAATCATTTTAGTGAGTTTGTTGCTGGCCGTGTTAAAGGTGGTGACACATGTGATCTTAGATGAGATTTTCTTTGGCTGAGGTTCAAGTAAACATTCTCTGTGTGTGTACCAGGCCCTTTTCATAGCCCTTCTTACTAGTTTGCGTGGATAGCCCCTCGTAGTTAATTTTTTACAGAGGATCTCCGCTTCAGTGAAGAAGTCTGCTTTGTATTTACAATTTCTCCTGATTCTCAAGAATTGTCCATAGGGCAATCCATCCCTCAGAGCCCTGGGGTGTGCACTATGGTATTGCAGGAGGGTATTGCGTTCCGTAGGTTTTCGGAACAATGTGGTGTACAGTTGGTTTTCTTCACATTTAATGGTTACATCAAGGTAGTCAATTTGGTGTCTATTATATGAGTAGGTGAATTTGAGGTCAGTTTGGTTGGTATTCAGCCAAATACAAAAATCATTTAGTGACTCTTCTGTGCCCCTCCAGATCATGAGGACGTCATCGATGTATCGATGCCAAGATTTTATTTGATTGCGGAATGGGTTTGTGTTGTTAAGGATAATGTTAGTTTCTAAGTCATCAACGAAAAGAATCGCAAAGTTGGGAGCAAAAACAGCTCCCATGGAGGTGCCCTTACACTGTCTGTAAAATGTGTCTTTAAATAGGAAGTAGTTCTTGGTCAAGGCTATTTCCAGAAGCTTGATTATGAATTCCGTGGGGACTTGGTGTGGAGCCGGGCGGTTATCTAGGTGTTTTTTAATTACGTTGATGCCTTTTTCTTGGGGAATGTTGGTATAAAGTGACTCTATGTCTAGAGTCACTAGGATTTCATTGTCTGGGTCGAATGAGTGTGCCTCGATGAGATTGATCAGGTGTGTGGTATCTTTAACATACGTTATAGTGTCTTGGACCATGTCTCGAATGAAAAAATCAATATATTTACCCAAGGGTTCTACAATAGAACCGCAGCCTGAAAGTATTGGTCTCCCAGGGGGATGTTCAGAATCCTTGTGGACTTTAGGCAGTGTGTAAAGCACAGGGGTACGTGGGTTCTTATTGTTAAGGAATAGGAATTCGTTCTTACTCAGAAAACCTGATTCAAGTGCTTCTTGGGTGACATTAAGGATTGTCTCACTAATATTTTTAATGGGGTTGCCTCTTAGTTGCTCGTAGTGATCTTTATTGTTGATCTGACGAAAAATTTCGTTGTCATAAGTGGCGCGGTCTTGAATGGCTATACCGCCGCCCTTGTCACATGGTTTTATGACGATGTCTTGATTCTGTTTAAGGGAATTCAGACTGTTCCTTTCTTCCTTACTGATGTTGTAGGGTGTAAATCTATAGTTCTCCTTTATTTTGTCCAGATCACGTAGCACTAGGTGTTCAAAAGTGATTACTTCTGGTGGCATGGTTCCACTAGATGGACGAAAAGTGGACGGTGGGCGTAGACCTGTCATGTCATTCCTATTGTGACCATCTCGATTTTTAAAGAAAGTCTGGAGTCTTACTTTTCTGAAAAACTGCATAATTTCTGCTTGGATATTAAACCAGTTAGGTTTTTCGGCTATCACAAATGAGAGACCTCTACTTAAAAGGGCTATATCAGTAGAATTGAGCTGGTGTTGGGACAGATTGAATATCGGTATTGTTTCTGTGTTGGTATTCATTTCTGTTTCCCTTTCTAGTACTGGTAGCCCCATTGGTAGAACCTGTTCCTGGTTTGGCGTTCCCCCGGGGGGAAATTGTACCTGGGTTTGGGTCGTGTCCTCCCTCTCCCTCTCCCCCTGGGAGGGTCTGGGGGCCTCACCTGGCCTCTCCCTAAAAAATGGGGGTTTGTGCCAGCGGAGGTACCAGGTCCTTCTGCGCCCTCTGAGTCTTCTGATTCTGCTGAAGACTCTGAAAAAGTCACTGGTGCACGGTTTCTAAACCTGCCCCACGAACCGGTAGGAACTTTTTGCTGGTCTGGGGGGCCTGCAGTGAAAAAATCTTCCCTAAGGTATGGGTAGGTTTTTTCTTTGTTATATTGATTGATGTCCTTTGAGACTTTAGTTGTTTTTTTGTGGTGTTCGAAGCTCTCAAAATCCTTAATAGTGCGGTCTATTTTCTCTAAAGCTGATTTGGCGTCAGCCAAACAGTCTAGGTCTCGAATTGCTTGTTCCAAAGCTGCAATTTCCTCTAGCTCTTTTTTGCTATGCTCAAGGGCGGTGTCAATGCCTAGCACCATCCAATGGCGTGAGCACGTTGTTCCTATGTGTGAGAATCCTAATTTGAATTTGGGATCTTGGATAAAAATGGCTGGTACGTTACGTCGCTGAAGCCCTATTGGGATAACTTCTGCTCTTAGGTAGTCTGTTAACATACGGGCATGGAGTTCCGTGCGTATATGTTTCTTCCTTAAATGTTCTAGTTGAGCTAGTTTCTCACTGGCTGTGTCTGTGGGGGCCCTAGGGTTGGTTACAGGACCTTTAAACAGTGATGGACCTGTGAGTTTTGAGGCAATATATTCTTCTGTGTATGTACCAGCTGTGTTTGTAGACATTATCTAGGAGGGGACTAGGTATTTTTGGTTTTATTATATAAAGGAAAGAAAAAACCACTCAGTGAGTGATACCCTTGCAGTGTAGCCACTGCGCATACAATGTTTATTATATACAAGGGAAACCCCATACAGTAGAACCTGGGGTAGAATGATAATTTTATAGAACAATGGTTCGGAGTAGGCCTTATGTGGTCCTTAAAGGAAAACAAGGGTATTAGCGAGTATTTAATACGTCGCTAGGGAGCATTGGTAGTAGGATAAAATTTGAGTTTTTTATTTGTTACTCTTTTCTCATAGCAAGACACAAAATTAAATATATATATATATACACTGTATTTCAGGTGCTCAAGTGAATATTACGGTGCAGGACGTGACATAGGTGATCAAAGTGAACGAACTGTCACACACAACAAGGATAAACACACACAACAATTATATACAATGGTACAAGTGAAATTTCCTTGGGTAGGTCGACGGCGTTTCGATCTATATTATTTTAGATCTTCATCAGGACAGTTGAGCCTCCTGAAACTACAGAAAATTCAATTATACTCTCTTTCTTATATGTACTTAGTGTTCCTACATGTTTAGATCTGACATTGTTTTGGTGCTCCCGGAGAGAATAAAATTAAAAATAAGAGTAGAAATGAATTCCCAAACATGCACATATTGAATTTACTATGCATGCAATTTTTCGGAAATGTAATAGTTAGGGGGCAGATGAGCTAATCACACCCAGGTGCGCTGCGCTTTTTTAAGCTTGGTGGTGCGCGCATGCAAAAAAAGGTTGACTGCTATAATCTAAAAAATCATTATATACCTTGCCTATGGAGAGGGCAAGGATGTTCATTCGCACAATACAGCTGGGCGGATGTCGCAGCTTTTCATGGGATCTGTGGGTGATTAAATAAGCAAAGGTTTGGCTCAGTAGCAGTAACCAGTTACTAGGTATTAGCAAAAAAGGGGGGACTAAGGGCTAACCATAACTTGTTTATTAGTCAAAGACTCACATAAAATTCGGTTAGATTCCAGGCTTTAACTGGGGATTCAGGTGGTGGCTGTTTGCTTCAATTTGGGGAAATTACTTGAGCTTATGGAATGAGAGGAATAAAAGTTATTAGGATTTTTGAGTGTTAATAGTCATACTACGATTTTTAAAAAAAGAGAGAAGGGGGGGTTGTGGGGTGGGGGGCTTACTTACAGAAAAATTAGGTTAAAACATAATCAATATCGATGCCAAGGCGCATTCGTCGCTATGGTAGGTAAGGTTTATCTGCAACTGAAAAATATTGCTGGTCAGTAAATGGTTAGGTTAAGGTAGGGATGGTGGTGGTAATGGCCACTGTATCGACGAAGCACTTACGAAATTACTGAGGATTCAGACAGCGCATTCGTCGCTTTTGTAGAAGGGTCCGCCTGTAACTAAAAGAGCGTTACCGGTCAAGGCGCGTTAAATACGATTCTAAAAACGCCAGCATGGCGAAAGAAGGCCACGGGGGGGAAGATTCACTTACTTAGTTTTTAGCAGGTCGGTGCGGCAAGCCGGGGGTCCGAGTACCTCTTTCTGGCAGCTCACAACTTAGGTGAGCGTCCTGACTCCATTAAGAGCGTGCCGGGGCAGTGCGCGCGCAGACACGGAAGCGTGTCTCGATTGAGCATGCGCGGAAAGGGTTGCTCTGGGCATGCGCTTCTAAATAGTGTTGTGGCTTGGTGTATGCGTGGAATGGAAGATCGCGCAATTCTTTAAGCAATCTAAACACAGAGATTATCGAGGGACGAGTTAACAAGGAAATAAAAATAAATAAATTGGAGTGAACAAAAGTTATAAATACAGATTAATCACAGTATTGAGAACAGTATTCGTTTTGTGGAACAAACTTTTCACATTGGCAAGTAATTGTACAATAGTATGTGTACATTGCTTCAATGGGTTCACATTACAGTGTTGCATAGTAGTGTCCATTGAGTCCAACTCAGGTGCACATATTCCATTCATCGAGGGAGTTGAGTCCTTTCTCTATTGTTTTACACAGGTAAATCCATTCGCATTCTAGACGATTTAATATTGTTTGCTGATTACCTCCTCTGGCATTGGGCATCAGTTTATCAATCACCTGCCAAAATTATTCAGCTCGGTAATCCCACAACTCTCTTCTTTATGGGTGGCGTTATAAAAGTTTATCACATAAAAACTATTGTTTTTTTCCCCAGGGAGATGGCCTGTATTTCTGTTTACAATAGGGACAACCTTGATGTTACATCTCAAGGCCAAAGATGTAAAGATTACCAAACCTCCCTTTGCTCTACCACTATTTGATGGAGTTGCTGGGACAAAAAACGCTCTATACCCCACCAACGAGAGATTACAGTTAACAAGCCACGTCTCTTGAAGACATATTATCGAGAAGTGGCTGACAAACTGTACCCAAACGGGGTCTGAGACTTTCGCCCACCAACCCCGCAATATTCCATGAGAATACGTTATGATCGTTTGGACCTAAAGTATCATTTGTTGCTCCCCAGGGGAAATAGCCATTATTTCTACAGGGGGGTTAACTTCCCAAGTCCCTGCTCCCGGGGAAGGAACGGGGGTTTCCGGGAATAGCTCCACAGACAGAGACTCCGATGCTGGGCGATCGTCTCGAAGATGCCAATCAGAGGGTATGCTACTGCTATCTCTGGTGACTGATATGGTATGTTTCCCACGCAGTCAGTCACAGTCATTAAGACCAGAGAGAACAGCATATTTGTTTGCGCCCACTAGAAACAGGAAATAGCCATTTCCACCCCAATTGTGTACCCCATTTGGTCTCAAAAATGAAGGGTCCAGCCTTGGTTGATCTCTGGGGTAGGGTGGCCTATCTTGTTGACCCATATTCCAGTTATCGAGCCAACCTGGGGTCTCCCTCCTGTAAAAGAAGCCCAGTGGCAGTATCGCTATACCTTGGCCCTTAGAAACTTTTCCCATCTCCACTTCTCTGAATATCTTTTCTACTGGAGCGGGGCTGTTAAAGTTTATCACTATACAATCTCCCCTTCTAACTTTTCTAGAACTACCCAGCCAGGACACTCTGCGAACCATGATAACATCATACACAGCCATTTGTCCTTCTACAGTGTTGCGGGACAGCCAATGAGTTACTTTATTTTTAAGTTGACTGTACTCCTCTTTGACTTCCTCAAGGAGAGGTGGTACATTACCCAGTACTATCACCAATGGGGTAGATTGTGGGGGTAGGTCGATAACAGGAAGGTTTCCCACACTTCTAGTTGTCTTTTCTAAGTTCAGACTTCCCTCTACCTGTGTTAATGGTACAGTGCTGTTTTTCCTGTCTTTCCTGTTTACCCCCTCCGCGCATTCATTTTCCGTAATTCCCATGATTTTAATTCTTTCAGCCTCTGTGTTGTGCTCCCTATTAGTTGGGTTGTGATGCTCCTCAGCTACAGTAGTAGGTATTAAACGTGACATCGTTAGTAAACATTTATTGGGCTCTGAGTTTTTTTTGGGACGTGTGACAGTGCTGCTAATTCGCATGCAGGCTGACAGACTTGCTGGTGTATGTGTGTTTTCCGAGGTGGCCTTTTGCAGTTTTCCCAAGTTCTCATTTATTACCTTCAAGCTCTCTATCAGTGGAAGCATAAATGACTTAAGTATCTGTTCCACTTGTGCGACGAGGCCATCAGGAATATGTAATGCTGATTTAGGGCATTTGGATGGCTGGTCATTTTGGGTATGCTCTGCGTAGTATTGAGGGCAATAGATGAAGAGGGATTAACTTGGGAAGTTAAATTTGCCACGATGTTAGATGTTTTAATTACCTTTGGGCATCGGCCCTTTTGTCTTCCCCCACCCCTCTTTCTTTTCCCAGGTTGTTTGGAACGTGTTACTCGAATTTGTGGTGTGGGGTCAACTAGGTCCTTGATTGAGCTTATTTCAGCGGGCCCACTCTCTGCAGATGATATACTACTGCCTAAAGTAGTGTTCCCAGAGGAGATGGTGTTACACCCAGCTAATCCTGTGCACACTTCTAGCGAACTAGCCCCGCTATGCCTCAGGCTACCAAGTTGTTCTGGGGTTACAACATTCTTGATGTTACCCAATGATGACCGCTTCGAGCCAAGGGATTCCAAATATAGCTGTTTCTCTGTAAGGGCTATCTCACGTTCTAAGACAACAGCTGCTCTGGTGATAAAGTTGTCTAGTGTCCCAGTAATACTGCCCCCTATGGTATTCGGCACTATCTTCCTCTCCCACCCAGTTTGTTGTGCCATAGTCACTGTTTGTAAGTTGAATTTGTGAAAGCAAAGCAAATACCTGCAGTTGGATCAAGATGCAGAGTTCACAGTCCAGTTCACAGGCAAAGTCTCTCGTTTGAATTGAGGACACGTTATGGGGGGTGGCCCAGCCCGGCCTCCTCCGGCCTACAATGGCCTCAGACGGTCCCGCCCTTGTCCGGGGCTTAACCCGGTGCGACCAGCGCGTGATACCGCAACGCGGAGGATGTCCGCAGATGTATGCGCCTCCTGGCGTGGAATACGCGGTGGCGGCTTCCGGCCACAAAAGGCTCCCGGCACTTGTGGTCCCCCCCTCACTGCGGCCGCGCTCTGGTGGATGGGAGCTGCGGCGGCAGAGGGAGATCAACTGCGGCACTGCGGGGACTGGCGGGATCAGCAGCAACAAAGACGACCTCAGGGAAGTGTCCCCAATGTCTGAAGCACCCCCGCTTCACAGGGGATGTCAGCAAATTTATGCGCCTTCTGGCGCGGAATATGCGGTGGCGGCTTCCGGCCACAAAGGCTCCCGGCACTTGTGGTCCCCCCTCAATGCGGCCGCGCTCTGGTGGAAGGGAGCTGCGGCAGCAGAGGGAGACCAACTGCGGCACTGCTGGGACTGGCGATATCAGCGGCAACAAAGACGTCCTCAGGTAAGTGTCTCCCAATGTCTGAAGCATCCTCATACTCAAATGTGCACTACTTGTTCCAGTCAAATTTACTTGTGAAATTGTATGCCACCTTGGTGTGATGTTCCCCTGGTGTAAATGGAAGGCAAGTTCACAGCTTGAGAATGCCTTACACACATACCTCAAGCTATTTTCAGATGTACTTGAAGTTACATGCACAAAAACAATGGAATACTAAAAAACGGGTTGGCCTGTTGTGGAATATAGTCTGGTGGGTTAATATACTTGCCCCACAGATTTATTTTGTGTACAGAAGTCATATTCCAATCATGTTAAGATGGTTTGATGGGTTAATGTGCCTGTTGCAGAGGTCTGCACATACTCTAAATATCAGCTTTATGAATCTGAATTGCCCTAACTAGACTTCTATTGAACTGAAAGGCTGCTAAAGGGGAGTGTCTTGCGTTAAAGACTGATTTCATTTCAAGATAACTCCTTGAGCGTCAACACATCAACCCTCATCTCTTTGGACTCAATATTGTGTGAGCCAGGGTTTCTGATGTAGGAAATAATAGGCTCTTAATTGAGCCCTCACAAGTGTCTCCACAAAGCACTAGTGAACTTTTATGATTTTTATGTCTGCCTTGAAAGCTAAACTGTCTGGTTTACATATTGGTACCAATTATTTAAAAAGAAAAAGTACTGCGCAGAGGCGTTTTAAGTCATAGGCAAAGTGGGCAATTGCGCAGGGCCCCCTCCTTCCAATGGCCCCCTATGAAAGTGAACCATCTTTCTATTTGCCTCTGCCTATTCTATTTTTCTATGTAAACCGCTCTCTCTATCCATCCACCTCTACCTCTGAGTGTGTCTGTCTATTCTGTGTCATCTTAAGGATTTTTGGCTTCACAGGCAAGACATATGTCACCTGTTTTTGTATGACCTGTTAAAGAGTAACATAATTTAGCACTGATTGTTTTAATGCAGGCTTGAATTAGCAGAAAATGTGTAATAAAATTCAAAGTTATTCTGTATAGGAGCCCTAAAAATATGGTTTGCCCGTGGACTCCAAAATCCTTAAGATTACACTGGTATTTTGTGCTTTCAAGGCGTCTGTCTCTATTATACCTTTTTTCCTATAAATATTAGGAAGAGCCTACCCCCTAAAGCTCTTCTTCAATGTCAGGTCATTACTTGGGGCCAAGCCCCCAAACATATATTTCTAGCCATGGGCTTGAGCTCATGCGATGTGAGAGGTGTCTAGGGCCTCAGACTCCTTTCACACAGCAGGCCAGCATTGCTTTGTTACTCCCATTAGAAGCAGCCTTTGAAAGTAACTGACAGCAAGCACTAACTGAGCGACTCCTTGTTTACATGTATACAACTGTCAAGATTTGCAGCGCCTTTCAATTGTACACGTGTTATCTATCCACAAAAAAAACCTGCACTCTAATAAAATCAAATCAACCGAATGTACTATAAAAAAAACATGGCGGAATGTGAATTTCATTGGCTTCTGAAATCACTTAATACAATGACACCAGGGTAGCAACAATATGATGACGTGAGATTTGGAATCATCATTGTTGGTGGAAGATAAATTGATGCGTCTTTCACCCCGGTGCTGTGAAAAGACATGTGACGTCACTTGCGCTATTCTGGCAGTTTTGAGAACTGGCGTGGCGTCACAACTCGCAGCGCCTGAAACTGTTACATCACTACTTCTCTGTAGGATAACAGGGTCTTTTAAAGATACGCAAACACTGATGTTCTGCGGCACAGCGCGTGCTCTCAAAGGTACTTTATGTACCATGTCTCTGTTAATGTGCGGGTACCGTAACAACATTCCTATGTGACGTTGCTCGATCTTTCAGTTTTAAAGATACATAGCGGTGCATAGTTTTCATGTTTACGTTGCGAGCAGGGTTGCTGCACGACACCCGATCTTTAGGAGGGGCCTCTTTCCTGCTTCTATTCTTATAAATACTAGACAAAGTTAAGAAACAACAAGCATTGGCCGCGCGACCCGGACGGGAGTTGTGTGTGTGTGCGCACTCAAACAATAATAATTTTTTTTTTTAAACATGAGTGGTGACGCGAGTGGTGCGCGCGTGTGCTCCGACGTGAAAAAGTGCTGTGCACCTCGTGAGCCTATGCGCGTTCTAGCAAGCTGGTGGCCAGCCTGGAGCATTTTTCAAAGCAGCTACTAACTGTCCCGCAAGACAGCGCATGCGCGCTGACTCTAGCGAGGCCTAACAAGAGCAGCTCATGCGCGCTGACTCTAGCGAGACTTAAAAAGGAGATCTGTGATGCTTAGTTATGTGGTGTGTGAATATTACACAAGTTGTTGATAAATTTCTCTTTTCCACTACAGTCAAAGACAGACTCGAATGGTGCGAGCAAAATGTAAATCAGCTGTTACAACGTCACAAAACTAACGACGAAGGAAGAGGAACATCATATCTAGGTATGTGAGTGTGCCTATTTATTTTAAGCAAAACTTGTGAGTGATGAAAAATATGTTGAATTATAGCAGTTTTCAATAACAGAGAAGCCCTTTCAACTTTCATTTAAAGCATTCAAGGTCATACGCTTTGAAATCCCTTGTGTTAATAAGAGTTAACCGTGGGGCAGATTTTCCACCCCCTTGCCTGCCATTGCAATACTTTTTCTGACCCACCAGCAGTGCATTGTTCTGCCCCATGCTTACAAGGACAGGAAAAGCCACCATGCATGGCTTTTTGCCACCCTGCTTGGCTTTTCCTGTCCTTTTAAATACTGCCCCTTTAGACACACAACTTTGCTTGATAGAGGCGTTCCATGGGTGTTGCTGTGGTTGTTTCCATGCAACACCCATGGAACCAGACACACTTCCAGATTCAAAAGAAAACGTAAATTTGGAAATTTGCCTGAATGCTATGCCTCCCTGGGGGATGCGTAGGGAGGCACAACAAGGAGAAATGCATTTCTCCTCGTTTTTTCGCCTCTTTCTATGCATGCTGCATTCTGCAGCACACGTAGGGTATATTCTCAAAGACCTATCGCCGAGTTATCAGTACTTTAGTGTAGCCAAAGACACAATAAAGTTATCGCCCCTTCACAAGCTGGTGCTAACAGCCGATAACACAAGTTTACCTGCAATAGCAGCCGCAAAAGACATTGCTGCGGATGACCCCGGCAACTAACGCTAATGAGATGCAGAGTAGGCGTTCCTGAGCAAAAAGTTGTGACAACACCACCCGAAACATTCTCAATGACCAGCCAGATCTGCGAATAGATCACAAAACAGGCGATAAGGTGCGTTAGCAGCAGGAAACTAACAGCTGCTCTGACCTGGTGCAAAGTCGGACGACAACCGGCAGCAGCCAAGGGAGCACAGCCCATAGCCAAGCATGAAGAAAAACAGATGCCCCTGAGCAACTGAACATGCAGCCCGGAGCCCCAATAGGGCTACAACACCCACCACCACCACCCCCAGGACCCCCCGCCTTTGGACAAAGATGATGGACATCAAATTCACAAAACCATGAACCAAACAAATCGCCTGAAGTCGCATAATCACAACACCTAATATACAGGTGTGGCCAGAAAAAGGGAAATCATACATTCATATCATATGAACCAAATAAAACGTTTATTACAGATTAAACAAAAAACAACAATTTTAAAGAGGCACAGCAGATCTTTTCTGGGCAATCTATAAGTCACTGCCTGCAAGACATAAATACAGATAAGAAGGTGTGTCATGCGCACATCAAAGTACTGAGAGATCGCGCGAAAGAGATTGAGGGGGAGAGCGAAAGAGAGGGAGAGAGAGAGGGGGGGAAAGAAAGAGAGGGAGAAAGAAAGAGAGAGGGAGAGAAAGAGAGGGAGAGAGAAAGATAGGAAGAGCGAAACAGAGGGAGAGAGAAAGACAGGGAGAGAGAAAGAGAGGGAGAGTGTATACCGGCACGTATACAGTGTATACGTGCCGGTATACACTGTAGTCCCCCAGGTCCCCTATCTGCAACAGTTCACAGAGACATGAATAACAGAGTCCAAACAGTTGCACACGCCATCATCGCTTGCCCACCCCTACGCACAGAGAGGGCCGCACCCCAGCCCCTCCCGCCACCCAGCGGTGATTGCCCGCCCCTTCTCAACCAGGCCTCACTGCTCATCTTCTGACACGTCGTGACTCCAAGAGGGCACAACACGTGCTGGTGGAAGCACCAAGCCCAGGGTCCACGGCCATGGCACCCTCCACATCATGCAGCACCGCACCATGGGCCAAAAGGTCAAACACTTGATTCTGGTTCTTGATTATGCAATGGCAGAGACCATATCAGTGCATACGGCATCATCGCAGGCTGCACACCCGCTCAGCCTTATAGGTGCCACTAACTCTGTGAACCCCTAGGCAGCGCCACATGTCGAGAGTCCCGCACTGCCCGCTGGCTCCGGCCTACACTGTGGTCCAGCAGGGCGCACACTAATTGTCACCAGTCCGGACCGCCACGACGGGGCATCATCGTCGGCTGCACACCCGCTTAGCACTTAAAGTGCCCCTACCTCAGTGCACCGAAAGACACTGTCCCGTGGCAGTGTGCCTGTGCCTGCTGTAGTGTATCTGGTGCCACCAAGTCTGGGCACCACAAGCCATGTACCCTTTATGATTGAGTATTGTGGTGCGGACGCCACCATGTCACCCGCGGCATGGTGCAATGTGCTGTGGCAGGACCCTAGGGCCTCATGCAGAAATGAGAATCACACGGAGACACCCAGTTACAGAGTGGAAATGGCATCCAGTACGTGCACCAGACCCTTTATATTGGCAGGGTCACATGTCCTGTGACGGCTGTGCTGGATGGGTGTGGTGTGGGTGTAAACCAGCTGTAAGGGAGTGGCTGTGGCATGCTGACAACTAGACCTGGTAGCAGCAGATCGCAACAGGAAAGAGCTGGGACATGTAGCATTGTCCCCCCCCGTGAGCATAAGCTGAGTGGGCTGCCCCGTCGTATGCCAGTCCAGTGTAAGGGTGTGAACAATGACCCCGGGGCACTGGGTGTGGTTCCGTCCTGGGCTGGACAAGGAAGTTACTATTAGTGTGTCCCCATTGTAGTGTCTGGGCCACTCGTGCCAAAGTCCCACAACATGAGCAACATGGACATAAGGGGGAATCACTGACCCTACATACATCCATACTTCCACACTTGAAAGATAATAGGCATGACACATCGGTGTGACCACAAATGTTTATTGCCCAATCAGTGGAGTTGTGAAGCCTGAGGAGTACAGAGCCATGTAAACCCCACTTCACATTTGTGGCCCGTATAGGGCCAGCCAGAGTCCTTCAGGGCATGACAGGTGCATCAGAAGAGGAGGAGTTCAGTCCGTAGTCTGATAGCTGTCATTGGTGACCAAATAGAATATGGCAGTCCATGTCGAGGTCCAAGGTGAGTGTCACCGAGTGCATCGGGGGACAGTGGAAGGTGATGATGCAGAGGGCAGAACCAAGCAGAAATAGGCAATATGGCAGAGATGAATGCTACTGCGTCCTTCTGACCACAGAGTCAGATTCATCCACATCTTCGTCCTCTGCTGTTGCATGTGCCTCACATGTGGGTGGTGGTGTGCTGTCTCCAGCACTGTGTGGCAGTGACACCTCAGGGGCCAGAGGTGGAATGTCTGCCGCACTGTGTGGCACTGAGACATCAGGGGCCGGAGATGTGGATAGAGTGGTAGCAGCAGCATGCATCAGCGCCAGGCCTTCAATGCCATGAGGAAGGTCTTTAGGGCATTGAGAGACCCAGCTATCTCTTGTTGGTGTGTAGCCGTAGCAGCGGATCTTCCCGCCTGCATCTGCTCTGTGTTCTGCATGAGCCTCCGCATGAGTCCCAACTCCCGACAAGTTCACTGGAGGCACTCTGAATGGACAGTCATTCTTGTCGCAGAGTCAGGACTCTGGCAATCTCAGCCATTGGAGAGCATGGAGCAGACTGTTGGTGTCCGTTAGGGACTGTGAGTGGTCCCTGATGGGACTTAGACACCCACGTATGGTCTCTAGTTTGGCTGCCATGGGGTCGAACCCCACCTGCACCTATTCAGCCAGCTTCTCCTGGCACCCTAACACACAGTGTTAGAAGGCCATGTGTTTGTTGTGGGGGTCCTGGGAGGCAGCCGTGGTGGTGGGTGCTGCCTGCTGTGTGTTCTGTGCAGGGGGAGGGTTCTACTCATAGCAGCAGGACTGCCCTGCTCCTGGAGGTGGGGTACAGAGGCACTCCACGAGCTGTTGGAGGGCGTCAGTGTTGAAGGTGTGGTGGTCCTCTTCATCATCATAGAAGAGAGGGGGAGATGCAGTTTAACATTATGTTCACATGCATGTTGCCGATTGCATTATACATGTTTACATTCAGACTGAATGACATTGTACAGTGTGCGTGTTTGTGGGGAGCTGCCTATATGATGCAGGACAGTGGACATTTTGACAACATAACGGATGTGTTTATGTAGTTGTACATTGTCAACTCACATTTCCCTGTGATGTCATATGTGATTGACAATTTTCTGCACACAAGCGGCACCAGTTGTGTCCTCTGTTCTGTTGCGGACATGTTGTGGATTCTGCCACATCGTTGTCAATGTTGATGTGCTTTGCATGTGATGTGTGTGTGTGCCCCTTTTTGGGGGAGTCACCCCTGCAGCTCTGACTTGGCTGCCCCTTATCCCTTATATACGGTGTGCTTCTGACTTCGGTGCTTATACAATGCTGAGATGTTACATACTTGGGTGCATTGGTCTCGGATGGGAGTTGGGGGTCTGGAGCATAGTTTGTCCGCAGATCTGCTATGCTTACTTGTGCGTTTGTGCCATTGTGCCCATCTCCCCCTGTCCCCCCAGTCCCTGGTCGTTACTCACCCTGTTGCTATTGTGCCCGGTCAACTTGAGCAGTTTCCGGTCCCCCAACTCCTACAACCGACTCCCCACTGATGACCGTGGAGGCGATTTCCTCCATCTCGTCCAGCTCCTCCTGGGGTGCTGGACTCCCACCTCTAGTCTGCATTGCTGCCTTCCGGTTGTTTGCGAGTTTCTGCTTGGTTTTGCGCTTGACATCATTCCAACACCTCTTGACCTCTTCCATTGACCTCTTCACCACTCCGACTGCATTCAACTTGTCCATGATGGTCTGCCATATTCCATTTTTAGTTCCCAGTGACACAGTGGAGGTGACCAACAGTAGTTGATGGTGTTCTATCACCTTTGTTATCAAAAACCTGTTTTCCTGCAGACTGAACCGCTTCTTCCTACTCTTCTTCTCCTTGCCCTTCCCTGACCCCTGAAGTCCCAGGCTGATCGTCCAGTGGGCTTGTGGGGTTCTGGTTGTCCTCTGCACTTGCTCTGGCTACCTCCATTGTGCTTCACTGTTGCTTGGCCTTTGAGTGTGTTTTTTACTTTGACTTTTATGGCGCATTTTCTCGCATGACGTGTGGGAATTGCAGGCCTGTGGCTGGTTCTCGCTGATTTTTGTATCACATTTTGGCCTCATCGCAAGCTTTTATTGTGTTCTTGTTTCACATTTTTGCTGCATCACGTTGAATTTATCAATGTCATTTGGCACGTTATCGTGGGGCTATCGCATTGTACCGCTGGGTTGAGAATACCACGTTGACACAGAGTTATTTTCCCGCAAAGAACTGGGATGTGAAGAGTTGCTATAAGCTAAATTTGAGATGATTATCACAAGTGCTTGAGAATACTCCCCATAGAAAGAGGAAATCACCTCTGAGGATTGCAGGAAGTTGTCCCTTCCTGCACATAAACAATCCTTTAAATAAATACATTTTACAAGTTCCATATGTGCTAATGGAGCACATATAGAAGTTTGAAACACCATTTCTGATTGTTTATGTGCAGGAACGGAACCCTTCCTGCACACAAACAATCATCCCTGTGACGTCCTTGCAGCATACTTGCAGCATGGTGCAAGGGTGCCTGAGTCGGCGCATGGCAGCAGTTTGTGTGCCTGCACAGGGGGAAGCACAGAGATGAGACATATTGTTGTAAATAGGTTGCATCCTTGTGCTTCCAAACTAACAGCGCAGCAAATTGACTTGCTGCACTGCACTACGTTAGTTTATTGTAAATTTGCCCCATAGTGTTTTGTCAGTGCATGGCCTGGCTGATGGATACAGAGATATTGTCATTTACCGAAGAGCCCATACAAGCTAAGCACTTTCCTTTTGATAGTCAGCATACGGAACTCACTGAAGCGGGGGCCTTTATTTTGTATCGACAATGTTTACTTTCAAAATTAGACAAAATCAGGTATATAGTCTACGTAAAGTAGCTCTACTGTGATGCCAAATATTTATCAAAGACAGGCTAAAATACAGTGGTGGGATAAAAGCTGAGAACATACAATTGTATTCAGTGTAGATCATCCATGTCCTTTTTACAGCTACTAAAGGGGAAAGAGAAAAGAAGTTTGTTTTGTAGTGAGCTTCATTTTTAAAATCTGTTATGAAATGCCAGAAGTTTGTTTTTTTACATTTTATTGTGTATTTTATTGTGTATGTTTTACTTTTATGATTATTTCTAATCTAACAAAGTATTGTTTACTGATTGATTGATGTTTCGTAAGGGCCTAATTTATGGGCAATGGCATGGGGCAGCACTGCAAGTCTTCTTGCTGAGTTGTCCTACACCAATGTGGAAGGCCCTGTATTTATGAAATAAGGTGCTTTTCTGTCCATTCCCCTGGAACTGATGCACACTTTGCTGCCAAGCACCATCATAGGCGCTCTTTCACCCTGGTGCAAGGGTGCCTTTGTTGCAGGTAGATTGTCTTTGTGCAAAAAAGGGCCACCTTCCTGCACAAACATAATCCAGAGAGACGTTTTCAAATATGTCTCCTTGTAATGCCTGCTTTGGAGAGGATTAATGTTTTAGCGCTGCCCTGGGTTATGTGATTAAGCAAATCTGAGGCAGTGTCAAAATCCAAGGGGGCTGCATGGGAAACCCCACTGCAATGCCCATGTAACACCTTCTTGCTGCAGAGTAAGGCAAGGCAGTGACTTGTGCTGCTTTATCTTACTTAATATATATATATATATATATATATATATATATATATATATATATATATATATATATATATATATATATATATATTCCAAGGATAATCCGGCTGCAAGGCAGGCTCAGCTCGTCCTGAAAACACGGACCCAAGTTTTGTGCAAGGTGGTTTATTCGGTGTTAGTGCTCCCACCCATCTTGACGCGTTTCGCGCTACACAGAGCGCTTGATCACATGACACAGGTAAGTTTTTGGCATTGGTTTAAATACATTGCTGACGTTACAGGTATTGGCCTACAGGTTACACAAACATAGAAGAAATCTTGGTTTGTGAACTACAAAATCTTTTTCTTTTATCAGTTCATTTTGAATACCAAAGATACTATGTATGTAAGTTTGGCCACTGAAAATAAATGCAAACCTGTGTACTAGTATAAAAACATACAATGCCTGATTTTCGTGAAGGTGAGAAAAAGTAAATAAACGTGAATAAAATAAATAAATTCATTATTGTTAAATCTCAGTGCGGCTTAAATCCTGATAATTGTACTAAATCAATAGACTTAGAATATAGCAGCATGTTTTCCTTAAATCCCTGGGTGTATTTTTTTGGGTGGATCAGTATGGAGCCCAATACGCTTGAAATGTCCAATAATTACAGGTCCCAAAGGGATGGAGATAAAGTGCAAACGGGCATAAAAGTTAATCGCCGAAAGAGCCACTTATATTGTGAAAGGATGTAGTGCCATTGAAATACCATAGTGGTAAAAGACTGGCCACAATTTATGTGCAAAACAACGCATATCATATATGGATCTAGAAATTCATATCTATAAATGAATTTCAATCTGTACATTATAAACCATCAACAGCAAAATATACACAAGCAAATCAATTAATTATTACACCTATAAAAACCTTAAATGGTATATAAAGGCTAAAATTGATTTATAATTAAAGTATATCTAAAATGACCATCACAGTAAATTTCATTGCTAAAAGATGGTGTTACAAAACAGATTAAAAAAATCTTCATCAGAATAAATATGTATCTAAAATCCATAAAATATGCTAATTGATAGTGCAAATGAAGTAAATATATATATTCACTGAAAAAACCATAGGTTATAGACCATATATAGTTAGGAATTCGCATTTACAAAACCTTATTTTACTCACACAAAACCATTGAAATTCCATATATAGTTAGTTGCACTAACTATATATCGCGCACCCGCAATCCACTGCTGATGATGTCACATATTACATCATTCATGACATGGTCAGTGACATCACTGATGACATCACTGATGACATCTCAAATGACATCACTGATGACATCTCAAATGACATCACTGATGACATCACTGATGACATCTCATTTGACATTACTGATCACATCACTGATGATATCATTCATGTGCTAATACGATGAACCTCTTCAGACTCTAATATAACCTTAGATACAATCAGTGTAAACAGACACTCACAGACTGTCACTCATCCATGGAGTTACTCACACACCTAGTCAGTCATGCAAAGAATCAATCACACCTCCATTTCCTCAACTATACAGTTATACAAACTTTACTTATTCAAACATATACTAACACATATTTACTCTCTTATACAATCCCTGATACAAGTTCACAATGATCCATACAGCCACTCACACATTCACTGGCTCTTATGCACAGTTATTTATATATGTCAACTCTCACATGTACTGTGTTTTACATATGTACTTACTTTGACATGTAGCACTGAGATATCCATTCACTCACCAATACACTCATGCACACAGTCAACCGCCCATACAGCTGTTTCCACATGCACTTTTGAAACCATACATCTAGTGAATCAACTGCTCACACATCTATGCACAGAGTCATACACCTCCCAGCCACCCACACACACACTCAGTCTCCCATACAAATACTTGGGCAACCAATCAATAACCCATATAGTTACTCATATAGCTACTTATCAACATATGCAACAGTTTACAGAACAACAGACATAATGATGCACAAATTAAGACAGTTTAGTCACTAACCCATGCACTCAGTGAGACACATTTAATCACTCACTCATACAGTCAGTCATGCACCTACTAAATCCTTCATCCAGACACTTATACATCCACTCATTCTTCAATATGTAAGACATATTTTACCTTTACAGAAACATACAGTCACTGGATGTTGTCATCAGTGATGTCATCAGTGATGTCATTTGAGATGTCATCAGTGATGTCATCAGTGATGTCACTGACCATGTCATGAATGATGTAATATGTGACATCATCAGCAGTGGATTGCGGGTGCGCGATATATAGTTAGTGCAACTAACTATATATGGAATTTCAATGGTTTTGTGTGAGTAAAATAAGGTTTTGTAAATGCGAATTCGTAACTATATATGGTCTATAACCTATGGTTTTTTCAGTGAATTTTCAAGGTTTTGTAAATGCTAATTCCTAACTATATATGGTCTATAACCTATGGTTTTTTCAGTGTATTTTCAAGGTTTTGTAAATGCTAATTCCTAACTATATATGGTCTATAACCTATGGTTTTTTCAGTGAATATATATATATACATACATATATAAACATATATCATCTGTATACCTATATAAATACAAACATAAATGCATGCATACATATACTTATATGCATACAGATGCATGTTATTTACATGAAAGTTGAAAAAACACTAATAAAAGCAAAGCTAAAAAGCCACCTCATTACAAACAGAATGGCTTTAACTTAAACGAGGGCGAGATCTATTGCATTTTCAATGCTTGTTTACTTTGGTTCCATCAAGAAGGCATTCAGATGTGTCACACATTTGCCATACATTCTGAATGTTAGCACTCTAGTTGCACATTAGATCACTGTAGTAAAGCTACTGCTCACCAGGGACGTCTGCTGCTGGTATTCAAAGTGCATGTTTCAGTCTGCATGTCAGAATTTTTTTAATGAAATAGAAGAGGATTTGAGAAGTCACTCAAAATGATCCCTAATTTTTCTTTCTGAAGCACTAATCATACTTTCTATGGCAAAATTAACCCCCTCATGTTGTACCTTTTTAAATTGAGTGTTTTCAGACTTACCACTTCATTCCAATCAAGATGGCTTCTGGTGTGCCATACTTTTGTCATAAGTAAGACTGTTAGCGCTCTAGTTGCTCTTTAGAACACTCTGGGACATTCTGTCATTGGGATATACTTGGGGTACATCTGGGTGATATTTGGGCTACGTTTAGGCTCTTTTGACCCTGGTGGCCATCTTGGGAGACTGTATGTCAGAATTTTTTAATGAAATTGAAGAGGGTTTGAGAAGTCACTCAAAATGTGCCCTAATTTTTCTTTCTGCAGCACTAATCATAATTCATATGGCAAAATATACCCCCTCATTTTGTTCCTTTTTAAATTAAATGTTTTAAGAGTTACCACTTTATTCCAATCAAGATGGCTTCAGGTGTGCCATACCTTTGTAATAAGTAGGACTGTTAGCGCTCTAGTTGTTCTTTAGAACACTCTGGGACATTCTGTCATTGGGCTATACTTGGGCTACATCTGGGTGATATTTGGGCTACATTTGGGCTCTTTTGTCTCTGGTGGCCATTTTGGGAGACTGCATGTCAGAATGTTTTAATGAAATAGAAAAGGATTTGAGAAGTCACTCAAAATGTGCCCTAATTTTTCATTCTGCAGCACTAATCATACTTTCTATGGCAAAATATACCCCCTCATGTTGTTTCTTTTTAAATTAAATGTTTTAAGAGTTACCACTTTATTCCAATCAAGATGGCTTCAGGTGTGCCATACCTTTGTAATAAGTAGGACTGTTAGCGCTCTAGTTGTTCTTTAGAACACTCTGGGACATTCTGTCATTGGGCTATACTTGGGCTACATCTGGGTGATATTTGGGCTACATTTGGGCTCTTTTGTCTCTGGTGGCCATTTTGGGAGACTGCATGTCAGAATGTTTTAATGAAATAGAAAAGGATTTGAGAAGTCACTCAAAATGTGCCCTAATTTTTCATTCTGCAGCACTAATCATACTTTCTATGGCAAAATATACCCTCTCATGTTGTTTCTTTTTAAATTAAATGTTTTAAGAGTTACCACTTTATTCTAATCAAGATGGCTTCAGGTGTGCCATACCTTTGTAATAAGTAGAACTGTTAGCGCTCTAGTTGTTCTTTAGAACACTCTAGGAGGCTGCAGTAGAACACAAAGGAATCAACTGACAGTCTCTGTCCTTGTTGGATGTACATGTTTTACTGAGAATGTCAGACTTCATTTTCACATGACTGAGAAAGATAATGTGAATTTACAGAAAATATGCTTTCAGTTTAGCTTATAGATCCCCTTCCAAACCACTGTGGGAAAATCATGAGATATTAGTTTTCTTTCAAACAATATTCATGATATCACAGCAGAAGTTTTTTTCACATGGTAAAATCACCTTAGAACCCACCACAATTCCTAAAACGAGTATGGTACCATCAACAAATGATTTATAATGTAACTAAAGTCCTAAAACCCTCTATTAACTACAATGCTTTTTAATGAGGTGCTATCATGTATATTGGTCCCAAGATGGCTACCAACACTTCTTGGATGAAGTGCTGACAGCCAATCAGATCAGATGTGTGGTTAGGCTCCGCCCAGATATATATATTTTTTTGAACCTAAATTACTCAAAATCCACTGGAGCACATATATTGAGACCTAGCAAAGGCACATCGGGCTAACAGTCCCTACAATTTTGCCAAGTTTCGTGCAAATCCATTCAGCCGTTCGAGCTAAAAGTGAGGCCAACCGCCCTATGGAAATTAACATGGGAAAAAGGTGTTTTGGGACCCCCCTTTTTTCTCGGCCCCCCCTTAATGAAACCCCCCCAAATTGTCAGGGGCTGCTCAGAAACAAAATGTTCAATTTTCCTGAAAATTTCAGCCAATTCCGTCCACAAACGCCAAAGTTATTAGACATAGAATTTTCAAAATCCCATAGAGAAAAAATCCTAACTACATATACCTACTGGCGACCGCCAGTAGGTAATATATATATATATATATATATATATATATATATATATATATATATATATATATATATATATATATATATATATATATATATATATATATATATACGATCATGCTAAGTCATGCAGAGTTGCTTTGCGTCACCTCATAGATATGATTGAGAAGCTAGTGCTGCCGGAGCATCAAAAAAAGTGACACTCGGGTGGAACAAGCCTCTCATTAATAAGCCTCTCAGGGGCTTATATGCATTTGCCTTGCTCTTCCAGAATGTCACACTTTTAGACGTTCTGGTGGCACACAGAGCTTGCCATATCTAGGAGGCCCAGAAATTCACTATTAGAAATGGGATTTCTGGTTGGCTAGGGCAAGCGCCTTATTTTAGGCAGAAACCACCACTCTAGTAAGGGCAAGGGAATTACACCCTGAAGATAACCCCTGCTCACCCCCTTGATAGCTTGGCAGAGCAGCCAGGCTTATCCCAGAGACAATGTGTAAAGCGTTTGCACAACGCACAGCAGCAACACACTAGGCAAACCACAAAATAAACTCCACACAAGGTTATATCAAAAATAGCCTTTGTTTTATTCACAAAACACATTATAATGTAATCACATCTATACACTGTGCCACCAGGCACTTGGTATGACCTTACAGGGATTATATACACTAAAGGGCCAATCGGGCCACTGTCATAACCATTATAACTCACAGTTAGTGAAAACAACCAGTAACTACTGGTGAGGGTACATTTAGCATGAATGAGTTAGACATTAACTTCATAATCATCAATGCATCCTAGTAAGAAGCATTATGCATACATCATAATTAGCAACAGTGCACCACAGCAATCAGGGCACACATGGGTGCTCAGCATTGCACTTTATGCCTTAGCAGCAGAAGCAGTGCACCAAAGTAAGCACTTGTACAGTGCACATATTCCTAAAGTCCCCACAACAGTACAAGCTGCCACCCAAGGGTACCCAGGGCCTCATACTGGGCATGCCCCAAAAATGCTCTTTCCGACACGAAGCCTCCAAACTGGCCCCAGCTGCCGATGCAGCAGAAACAAGGCATGCAATGCAAAGGGTGTGGGGGTGCAACTCACCCTTGTCTCCTTCAGTGGAGAATGCCCCTAATGCCCGGTTTCAGGAGTAATGGCCTGACAGTCCAGCAGGCATGCCAGGGGACTGCCAACAACAAATGGAGGACATACAGGCCCCTGAGGGTGGGAGAGACACACACTGTCTGCTCCGGCGGGGTGACCTCCCTTGGCCACCCCACAGACATCAGCAATGAAGGCAAAAAAGGACAACAGGGCTCCTCACCGGGGTCTCCTTGGTCTCTTGCCGGTGAGGAGCCCTCCTCTGAACTTCACCGAGAGCCCGCAAGCTCAGACTTGTGCTCGCTTCCGGCCCCGCCCACAACCAGACTGCAACTGCCTGACTTCCTTTCAGTGGCCACGGAAGCCCACAAACGCAAGGTAGGCTCATGCCCGACTTTGGGATTTGAGGCCTAACTCTTACTGTAGTGGGCCCTGCCCACCATCAGCTGTAGACTCTGCCTGACTTCAGGCGGGCCTTCCTTAGTGGCTGGCCTCGCCCCCAATGACGGCAGACGACATCCGCGGTGCTATCACTTTCCACACGGGAGCTCCGCCCAAAGTCAGGCGTCCTCAGCCTGACTTCCTGTTGGTGCTTGCAGTTGTTTTTACCTGTTCAGTGTTTGAGCCAACTCCTTGGGCTCAGCAGGAAACCCCAGGAAGCGCCCCCACTGCTCTTCTCGTGTGCGGACACATCAAGGTCCCCACGCCGCAGGGACGCAGATGAACACCTCCTTAGGGGCCCCAACTGCTAGCATGCAGCAGTGCTCCAAGCCTAGGTCCAGGGCAAATAAGACAAATATGAAGCCCCCAGCCTGTCTCCCAGATGAAGACCGAACAGGGAGCAGGCAGCGCTTGTTGCTTCTCCCTCACAGAAAACGCTTCTCCTATGCTGAGCTTCAGATTGACATGGGGCAGAGCTGGGCCCAGGCAAGCCAGCTCACAGGGCCCTCTAGCAGAGGGGTGTTCTCCATGGTGGTTCCTCCTGGCGCCCAGCAGTCCTCCAGCAACACAGCTCCAAGCAGATACCACCAAACATGGGGTCACAGCCCCAACATTTATACAGGTGTCTTTGTTCTCCCCCTGGCACAGGGCTCTGTGCCCGGTCCAAACCAGTTCTGGAGACCACTTACACAACTCTTTTCAGGAAACATGGCTGGAAGAGCCTTTTCACTTACAAGGCTTCAAACCATACCATCTCTCAGGGACTAAAAATTCAAAATGTGGGCATTTGAAAGGCGGGCTTCCAACCTACGCTTCAATCAAATCGACAAATTCAGTGAAGGAGCTACCAAGCATAAATACCGCAACAAATGGAATAAAAACAATACAGTTTCAAATATTACGTCGCAGAAATAAAGAAGTTTTAACAATTATCAATTCCTATATTCACCCCCTCAATAAAAGAACCGGTGTAAACACTCTAGTAACTGAACTGACAAATCTCATCACTGCGGAACCTTCTTCAAATTATATCGTCTCGGGGGACTTTAATATGTTCCTCACTGGAGGGACTGACCTGGACAGTCCGGCAGCAGAACGCCATGCAGAATGGGGTATCCCTAACCAGGACGCCTGCAGATGGGGCAAGTCATCCAAAATCTTGACGGGCCTTCTAACTGAGCTGACGAATTTGTCTTTGGTTGCATTAAATGGGCGTTTCGCCGGAGACTGCCCACAGGCTGCCACCTTCCACACTGCCCACTGTAATACCGCAATCGGCTACACTTTCACGTCTTTATCAATGTTTGGCCTAATAAAAGGGGTTAGGATTGGAAACCAGGATTACAGCGACCACCAGCCCCAAGAGTTCACACTCAACGTTCACGGAACAGCAACTACTTACCCAACGGAGGAATACAATTTATAATGGTTTAAAATGATTCCAGAGCTGGAGTTTTTGCTCTTGGGCTGTGGAGTATGAAGATTCTTCTGATTTATTCTACGACTACAGTGACAGTTGAAAAATGGTAAAGGGGGAATTCAATCTCATCGCATACGTGTGCTTGTGATTGCGGCCAGCAGAGAGCAGTTGCAGAAGCGAGCAGAACGCCAGTCGCCATACTCAGCGGTGCGGCAAGCAGTAGCGGCAGCTGCAAGCAGTACTCTCGCCCAGAGTTCCCTCAAGGTCCCTCCCGGCCCAGACCGGCCTCCCGTAACCCGATAAAAGGCTCCCGGTGCTCGGCAAGACGGGACAGTGGAGAAGCCAGCAGGGTTCAACTGACGCATCGTAACGCTCCGCTTCCATCCGGCCCCCGGCTCCCGAGAGAGTGAGAGTGAGGGAGTGATCTCGGCAAACCGCTACGGACCCCCATTGGCAGAGGGCGGCAGCTGCAGTCTAGCTGTCTAGCATCAACCGGTGAGTGGTGACAACCGGCATCAGCCTCAGCGGGCCCCCAGCAGGCTGCTATCTGCACAATAGCACTAATACATCAAACAGAGGCGCACCTGGTAAGCTGATTTATAGCGGAATTAATAGCGGGATCCACGCTGATTGATAGCGGGATCTGCGTTGCTACCTCATGCCTGGGAGTGCTTGTGAGACGCGGGGTGACGCAGGGAAACTTCCAGAGAGAAAGCCACTGAGATTTGCGACCTGGGGATGGGGCTGTGCAGATGATCAGAGTGACGCTTTCTTGCGGCTATCGGTCTTTGGGTCTTGGCCTTGGGCGACTGGCAATTGGACCAGACCGGAGCCTGGAATAGCCACCCTGTCTCTCTTCAGCTGCTTACCCCCCCCGCAAGCAGCCAACAGTGCTCCTGACTATAGAACCTTGGGCCCTAGCACCAGCCCCAGCACCAGACAAGAGGGTAATCCAAGCCCTAAGGAGGAATTAGAGTTGCAGTAAGAGCCTCCCCCCCCCGGCAGGTGATCCGCTGGTAGAAAGGGGGCTGATAAAGTGACACAGTGGGTAGTTTGCTGCCCGCAAAATAAACTCTGGTCATTTGGTGCATAAGCCGAGCCGAGCCGAATCCGGATCAATTATGAGGTCTGGCAAAGTGAGGAAGGCTCCGGGAGAAAAGTCAACTGCTCCAAGGGGAATAGCCAAACGGAGAAGAATCGATAAAACAAACGCAAACAAGGCAAACAACACCTTGAAAAACCCACTAATTTCACCAATTGCTTCTCTATTCGAAAAATCTGCCTCAAACAAAAACTCTTCACAGAGCTTACAATTTCAATTTTTGAAGGACCTTGGGCCAGCACCGTTTTCCTCAACAGGGGAAGTTGTGGGATTATCGACTCCCATAGCCCCCGTAAAAAACTTTGTAGTGAACGATCAGAGGCTGGATGATGCCATTCATATGTCTACTTCAGGGAATCTAAATCCCCAATCCAGCGAAAATTGCGACTCACCTAAAGGGCCAGACCAATCGGAAAATTTAGACTACAAAAAAAAATCCATTTGAGACAAAAAGCAATCTAATTACATCAGCAATAGTACACTCTGCTTTTGATGATTTTAATACCATATCTACACAACTAAAGCTTCCAATAAATTCAACAAATCGAAGCCCAGGTCCAGAAGTAATGAGAAAAGTTCAACAAAATCATATACAATCTTTGCATTCAAGCTTTGACGAGATTTCCCATCTCTGGCCTAACCCAAGCCATTCATCAGACAAAAGCAAAGAGAATGATCCACTGGCTGATCCAAATTCAGTCTATGAGGAGGAAGTCGCGGCAGCTGGAAAGAGAAGCAACGAAGAGGACCAACAATCAGCCGGCTCACGCTGCAAAGAGAATCAACACAGGCCAACGGGCCTCAGCAGAACCCATTTACCAGCAGCAAACGCGAGGCATAATAAATCAACAAATAATGAGGCCAAGACAAATTCCCGCAAGGATGTAGGGCCTTCGGATTTTGTTGCTCCCCTATTACAAGCACTACAAACATCTACGACAACATTAATAATGCAATCCAATAAATTGGACATTCAAATCGACCTATTGAATGTAATTGCATCTTATATAGCCGGGATAAATACGAAATTAGGTAATCTGAATAATCTAATTAAAAGAACACAAGCAAATACTCCCCAACTCCAACCAACCTGCACTTGCGGACCAGTTCTCGACAAATTGAGTTCACTACCAATTGTACTAAAACAGATACTCACTCTAAACAAACGCTTTATTAACCCTGACACAGAGTCAGATCGACTGGGCACTCTCAAAATTGAGCATCAACTACCAACCGATAATGAGCCTTCCTTAGGGCAATTTAATAAAGAAGAAATCCTCAGGCCCGGTAACATTACAATTAGTGATGATACCAATGAAATAGTTACGACCGAGGCAATCATCTCAGAACCAATTAAGGAAATACTAACTAAGAGACAAAGGAAAAAAGAACGGAAATCCAGAAACAAAAATGCGAAGCAGACCCACAGTCAGGCATTAGAATATACCCCATTTTTTCAAAGCTAAACGCAAGAATAAGAAAAGAGGATCGCATTAGGGAAATTTGTTCGGAAGCAACAGAAAGAGATGATAAGTCCATTTATGTAAACCTGATGACCAAAAAGGAACCCAAGGGCTCCCAACTATCACGAAGCGTGATAAGCCCCTCACATATGATGAAAAATCAGCGGAATGTGACGCTAAGAGCGAACTATTCGCCTACCATTGGCTCTGACAAAAACCCCAACAAAACTGCGAACTGGGGAAAAAACAGCGATCCTTATTCTAAACAGATCACGCAGTCAAAAGCTATTCGGAAGAGCATGCCACCTCAAGGTATTGCTCCAGTCCTGGAAAATAACAACACGGAGGGGCACATACAACCAACTGACACAATAACAATACTAAAACCTCAAATCCCGCAAGTTGCAAATTACCCAGCTGGTATAAATGGGGTCCCAGACCGTACAATCAGTCAATTACATGCGGAACATCGCATAGAAGCAGGGGAAAAGGTAATGACTGTTTCTTCATCACAAACAGCGTTAGAAATGGGAGTTCAAGATATTGCAGATAATCGCCAACGTCATTATCAAAGACCGACATTAGAAATTCAGAGCAATTTGTTTCAGGGTAAATTAAGCTTCTGCATAACGAATAAGGAAATCATGCAACCAAATCAGGTGGATGATAAAGAGCCAAGGATAGACTCTCTTAAGCCTGGTGATGACCGTCATCAAATTATTTGGACTCCGGAGTATAAGACACAGGGTTGTCATGATATATTAAATAGGAGCAACATCTTGAAAATTATGGCAGAAATCAAGGAACTACGTGATATTAAATCCACAAATCTTGAACAGGTTCAATTTCTAAGAGGGTCCAAGGATATAACAAATGAACAAACACTGACCACTTGGAAAACCCCAGGGATAGTGCAACTAATATCAGGGAGATCTGACCTATTTCAAACAAGGGGCATTCAACTATCACAGCCCACCACCCCAGGTTATCCGTTTCCTCTAAAGAAACCTAGTAGTTTGCAACTTACTAGGAAATTGGCTGAACTTGTTCCCCAAAAGCCAGTCTACTCGATCTTATACAATGCTAAAGGCAGAAGCGATGCAGTTCTTACCCAGGAAGGAATGGAAGCAGATAGAGTAGGGGAATCACTATTATCAAAGGATCACTGGAAATGGCTTCCCAGCATGCTAAATGATAAGCAGAAGAACTGACCGAACAGAGATAAGGCGAATCATGCAGCAAATGATGGTACACATGTACTATCAAGGAATATTGCCGGTGCTAAAAGATTGTTGGAGGACGGATTAGCCTTAGATGAATGGCCTAACTGCGATATAATCGCCTTGCAAGAAACATGGTTGCAAGAAGAAATTGCGTTGGCTGGCTTCATCCACTATACTGTAGCCGCTGAAAAATGTAAAATCTACAGTCGAGCCATTGGGGGCCTCTCAGTCTATGTGTCAACAGCTTTAAAAATTAACTCGGAACAGCTTAAATCTCCAGATCCAAGCATTCAATTAATCAAATTATCAGGACAAAATGTAACCAATAACAAGACGACAATCCTGATTAATTATTACACTCAACCCAAATTTCGAGTAAAAAAGATAAAAAATGCTTTATTATGCAATGTAATAACGGGCCTTCGCAGCACAGAGCCATCGTGGAACATAATAATAACTGGTGACTTCAATTCCAACTTGATCCATTCACCAGAGAAAGACGAAATATTAACAGCAGACAATATGCACTGGAGTGTTCCACAACAGATACAAGGCGGGGCAAGGATTCGAAAGGATCGATTAGGCATACAATTGGTAACTGAACTAGAGTATCTAGGCATGCGTGTCCTGAACGGAAGGACTGATGAAGATCTACTGCCGAAAAAAACTTACTATGGCCCGCATGCCCAATCAACATTGGACTTCACCATCATAAGTGTTTCGTTAATCTCCTTACTAATTATTTTTTATATTGAACATACACTCATGAGTGATCATGCGATGCAACATATTAAATTCAACTTCTGCATGGAAGGATTCCAACCATCATATAATTATAATTATCATTAGGATTTCACTTCATTGAAATGTAATCCTTATTTGATTTCTCTTTTTATGTGATCTTACTTTAAACATTTGTTGAGTATTGTAATGGAAATTTGTTATGGTTTTAATTAACTAAACAATAAAGACTAAATAAAAAAAAAATCAGACTGGCAAAGCAAGTCAGACGGTGGAAATGACAAATGACAACTACGGATAAAGTTCAACAATAAGAGAAACGAGTAGGAACATGTGAGGACCTTACAATTTATAACTTGACTTTCAAAGATTAAGGAACTTTACTGGTGTCTGCTTCAGCTTGCTCCGCTCCGTGCTGAATTCTTTCCTGAGAGTCAAGGGAAAGGCTAAACGCCGTGACAGGGGTCTTAGATTTACCGATTGCGGTTTATTGGATTATCGTAGAACTGGTGGGCTAATATAAAAAGAAGATATACAAGAAGAAATCGTGAAGGGGGCTGGTACCTGATATTTATTTGGCATTTGGTGATATTACAAATTGTTCGCATGATCTTTCTCGCTGGCCGGATTCCACTGTAGGTTTTGCTGCTTGCATCTGGATGTCCTGGGCGTTCTAACCAACTCCTTCCTCAGATGGATTATAATCTGCCGATTAGCCTTCTCTGCTGCAAAGTTTGGATTATGGGACCACCTAAATTGAATCTTGTGAAGGGAGGGCGCGCCGGTGTCTCTGCCAGCAGCAGTATTGGCAAGCACAGGGGCTGCTGAAAACGAAAATTGGGCAGGAGAAGAGAAAGGCGGTAAGGCTGATTTAACACAATCTGCTTCACTAGTAGGTCGGTCTACTCTAAAAGTATTACAATCTGGGAAGGCTTTGTCTGTGATTATTCCAGGGGGTGCAGCTATCTTCTCCGCCCTCATCGCAGCAACAGACGACATTCGAACACTACTGGACAATGGAGAAACAGTTGCCCTCATCCTACTTGACCTCTCCGCAGCCTTCGACACAGTCTGTCATAGCACCCTCATACAACGCCTTAGCAACGTCGGAAAACAAGGAAAAGCATTGGACTGGATCATCTCGTTCCTCGCCGGAAGAACCCAGAGAGTCCGCCTCCCCCCTTTCAGATCGGAGGCCACTGAAGTCATCTGCGGCGTACCACAAGGATCTTCACTAAGTCCCACCCTCTTCAACGTATACATGAGTCCCCTCTGGGTGAGTAGTGCGCTATACAAATTTTGAACTTGAACTTGAACTTATCTATCCTCCAGAGTCGGATAGGGTGAGGGCATTAATTAAGGCAGTGTCACAACCTATGAGCCAAAAGATACAGATGGATACAAGAGAATGTAAATCTACGGAAGAGAAAGGATTAACAGTACTAACAGTCTCAGGGGAGATGTAAACTGCACCTGCTTCTGCATTTTCCCCCTTCCAACTCCCTACCTAAATTCAGAGACTTCTTGTGCTGTTTAGTTGCCACAATCTCTCCAGACTTTGCAGGAAATTCAACCTAGGTCAATATCTCTCTGTAATGATAGCCATGGCGGGGACTCTGAAAATCAAGAAGAAATGTCTGAGGACGTGGATCATAGCACTGTTACTGCAAGGAAGGATTAAAAGAAACCAGCTTCTCAGACTTTGGAACAAAGCTCTAGCTGCTCATATGTTGGAGGGGCGGATGTTCTTCTAATAACTAACTCTGGGATTCACTAAGAGCCGCAAGACTCAACTCCTACTATTAATGAATGGACATCTGTTATATGTGACAAATCTATGACTGAGCACAGCGAGGAGGGAACTTTGCTAAACAGAGACTGAATAAAAAAAAGATTCTGGATAAGCAAGGGGATACTCCTCTTAAATCTTCCAAATCTGTGACAACTAGTGGGATACAAAGAAGGGGGAGGTGAAGAAACTGATCTCACGATTATCTGGATCAAGTCCCGAACTGCTCCCTCCAACTACTCAGGCTTTTTCAGTTCCTTCAATGGCAGAGAAGAGTAATAATGGGGCTGCAACTGGCTGTAAGGATACTAGGGATATTAATAACCAGAAACGATCATCGATTCTCCAAATGCATTACTTACTCAAGAAAATTTGGAATAGTCAACTGACCAGATTGCTGGGTCTAGCCAGGCAGCTGAACATACCTCGCTGCAAGAAATTCTTAAGATACTGCAAACACAAAGGGCAGAAGCTCAGGCATACTATGCTAAAGCCAGAGCTGATAGCTCTTCTTTTAGAACTGGTCTGACAGAGGTGAAAGATCAGATAGCTTCTATTACTTCCGATATCACAGAGCTTCAACAGAGGGTATCTGGCACTGAAGATCATATGAACCAAGTATTGAAACGTACGGATGTACACGAGACTCAAATAAAATAGATGCAGATGAGGGTTGAAGATTTTGAAAATCAACGGCGCAATAATCTGCGAGTATTTGGGGTACCAGAAGGAACGGAAGGGACGGACTAACTATATGTTGTCGATCTGTTTCAGAAGTACTTTCCACATCTGGCTGATTGGGACTGGGATAGTCACATCCAACGGGCTCATAGACTCCCATTGGTAACTAACAGACCCCCTAGCCATTTTCCTAGACCTATTCTCATATGCTTAGGTAAGTTTCTTTAACGACAATCAATATCACTCGAAGCCTAATCGACTACCCCAGTACATACGGAGGGTTTCTCAATGTTTGTTAGATCTGACTTTTGCAAGGATAAAATGGGGACTTCGGCAGCTCATAGTCCCTTTGAAAGCAGCTGGGGCACAGGTCTATCTTCAGAAGCCTGGTCATCTAAAAATAATAAAAGATGGCCACACTAAGCTGGTGTTCTCAGAGCAAGAGGCTCAGGAAGTCCTGAAGTCTTGGCAACAGGAACCGGGGAAATAGCTGGAACGTTTATGTGTTTATTTTTATTTTTTTCTTTGGCATAATTGATTAGGGATGGTAATGTTTATTCTGCATACTATTTTCTTTCTATTGGGACACTCTGCAGCTATTCATCATAAAATGTTGTCTTTTAGACAGTAATGAGGGGGCTGATTCCTTTCTTAAGACACAGGGTGGTTGAGAAGGGTGGGTTTGGGGAGGGGTTTGTTGGGCACAGGGAAAAAGCAAGGGTTTTAAGCAGGACATTTTATTTCTTACGAGGAGTGTTTTTTGAAGGGCTTTAAAGAAATCTGCACATATTGAATTTGTTGTTACAAAATGGTAGTGAGCAAATTCTTATGCTGGAACGTATCTGGACTGAATGCTACTCGTAATTGTCAACTTGTTCGGGAAGAGTTAAAAATGTACCGCCCTCATTTTGTCCTGCTAACGGAAACTCATATTGCATTTAAGGATCGGACACTGCTTAACCAATTAGGGTATAACATTGTTGTTTGCTCATCTCAAACAGTGGCAATAAGAGGGGTGGCTATCTTGGCTAGCAAATTTTTGCAGTATAATATTGAACGGGTTATGGCCGATGCGATAGGAAGGTGGACTATTGCTCAACTAGTGGTTTACGGGATTAAATACGTTTTAGTAGTGATATATGGGCCTAATATAGATGACCCTGCGGTTTCCAATATGCTCCTGATTAATCTACTTGAATTTCAGGAAACATAAGTAGTTAAGGGAGATTTTAATTGTATAATGGCTCAGAGGTTAGATACAACCTCTCGATGATTAGTTGCTAGGATGCCGAAAGTGCAGAATTCAATTTTAGAATTGGCAAGGCTTCATGATTTATAAGATGTTTGGAGAGTTCTTTATCCAAATTCCACGGATTTTACATTTTATTGGATATGGCGTAGGTTAGTAATGTGGTTTTGAACATGACAAAGATGGAGATTTGCCCCAAAATTACTTCAGATAATAGCACAATACTATTAACAGCCCAAGCATTAATGGCTGCTAAGATAAGCCGTCCCTTTTCTTTTCCACGCTATTCACTATTTAAAGATGAATATATCCTATATATGGGGAAACCCTTGGCTGAATTTTTTAGTTTTAATCTCGGTACGGCCTCTTCTTATATGAGCTGGGATTCTATGAAGGCTTACGCTAGAGGTATTACTCAGCAATTTATACTAGCTAAGAACAAAGCTGAAGAGGATGCTGTTAAGGTGGCCCTGGTTACCGTAACTGGCTTGGAACTATCTCATGCTCAAGATGTTAGAAGACAGGATGAGGATCAAGGTTCAATCTATATGAAATTAGTAGAAGCAAAGGAAAAGGCATTAGGGGTTATCAAGTAAAAGGCTGCAGTTATTTTGAATAAACTCCGATCTGAGTAATATGAATATAGTGACCAAGTCAGGAGGGTTCTAGCCTATATAATTGCTGATAAAAAGCTAAAAGTAGGATTGCTGAGATTAAGGGGCCCGATAATGCGATTCACAAGCGATCTGGGGCAATTTCGGAACAATTTGGTCGCTTTTATGAAGATTTATATGCTCCTTCAAAGGTGGTCGATCAAGGGGAGATCTCTGGCTATCTAGATAAAGCTCAAACAGCATCATTAACAGCCCAGGAGGCCGCCCAATTACAACAGGAGATATCGGTAGAGGATATATGGTCTGCTTTGGCGTCTCTCCTGACGGGGAAGGCTACGGAGGATGATCAGATCCTGATTGAATTCTATAAAGTCTTTAAAAACTTTCTAACTCCAATGTTAAGGCTATTTGGCATGGTATGATTCAGGATTTAGGGGCTAAACATTTTCTTTATGGTCTGCCTTTTCACTGCTAATTATGTAGTTAATTTTCCATTATCTGGCTGATAAAGTGTTGTTTACAGCTACCATTCCTCTAGAAAAATGAAATGTAAATGAAAAAATATGTAACAGGTTATCATTATTGTATGGATACTTTGAGTTTGAATCCTTTGCAAAATAAACATAATTAACATTTTTAAAAATAATTTTTCTTGCAAGCACTAGGCTCCTCAAACAGTATCTTGTACCCAATGTCAGTAAGGATCTTTTCCACGTAATGTAGCCATGCTATTTTGTGCCAGTTATCTAGTCTAAGGCAATCTTTTATGATCCGTTGTGTAAGGCTCACCGTATCCCTACCCCATACCGAATGCCATAACATGACTGGCTCCATTTTAATGCTATTAGTCAGGTAGGGCACTCTAAGCTCTAAATGACATGTATAGTTTGTAGAGGACTTGGGGGGGGAGACTAAACCATTGACAAAGCTATCTTCCAGGCTTTGAAGAGAGGTGAGAGCTGCCATAACCCAAATGCCTGCCCCATAAGAGGCGGCAGACACTGTTTTAGCTTGGTAAATTGTTTTAATAGTTTCAAAAGATTTTAGTCCCAGTCTTTTAGCAAAGGTTGAGATTGTCCCTACACTCCTCTTCATCACTAGAGCCCTACTATAGACCATTTTTGCCCAGCACAGAGACTTGTCAAAAATGACCCCAAGGTAGGGAAATGAGTCTACTTCTTCCAAAATTCGAATGCCGCAGTGAAAGGAAGGTGTTTTTGTTCTCCATCGACGATCTCAGCACAAGAATGAAGGATTTTGACTCATTTACCTGCAAATCCACTGAGACCATGAAGGCTACGTAATCTCTAATTAAACGCTGGAGGGCCAAACCTTTTCTGGCAATCAGGACAGCGTTGTCCACATATACCAGTATAGGAATGCTGTGTCCGCTAAAGATGGGTATATCTGGGGTAGACTTCCTGAGTGCTTTCCCAACCCCATTGATATAATTAGAAAATAGGAAGGGGGTGGGAACACACCCTTGTCTAACTCCCCTGCTGATCTTAAAGGGGCAAGTGCATTCTCCATTTTTACAGAACCGAACTGATACGTTAGCACTGGCATATAGTTGGTGGATAAAGGTTATTATTGCAGCATCGATCCCCATGATATCCATTAGGTCCCAAAATTTACTGTGGGACACAGACTCAAATGCGGTACTAAGGTCCATAAATGGCAAACAGATTTGACCCCCCCTTAGCTCTGATGTACTTTTCAATTGTCAGGCTCAGGTTAAGGCACTGATCAATGGTGCTTTTCCCTTCTTGGAACCTGTATTGCGCTTCCATCAGTATGTTTTTTTCTTTAGCCCACTCTTCCAGTCTGTGTAACAATAAGCACCCCATTACTTTGCTGTTGTGTCCTGCAGGGGTTGTTCTTATCTCCCTTTTTGAAGATCGGGATTATTATACATGACGACCATGTTGGAAGGGGGGATCCTTTTACGATTGCGTTTGGCACATTCGTGAGATGGGGGCTCACAAGTCCTGATGTGTTAGAAATAAATCGATTGTGACCCCATCTGGGCCTGGTGCCTTCCCCCCTGAGCATTTACCCCAACCTGCTTGTATTTCTTCCAGAGAGAATGCCAGATGTTTTCCAGGCAGATGGGGTCTAGGTGGATCTTCTACTGCACCATTCTCTCCTGAACCAAAGACCCTCTCAAAATATGCCACCCAGTCTTCTCCCACATGAACATCTAATGTGGGAGCATCGTGATTTTTGAAAAACGGAGTGTTAATTGTTTTCCAGAAATCACCTCTGGACTTAAATAATGCTTTTTCTAAATTGTTTCACGGCTCTTCTCTCTTGGATCTCTCCCTTAACTTCCTGGCTTTTGAATAACTTTTCCAGAGAGATGCTATCATAGCACTATTTTGCGGGCGTGCATTCAGGGCTTTGTGCAAAGATTTGAATGGTTGTGTGCAAGAGTGATCAAACCATTGAATTGGCGGGGAAGGTCGGATGTTTTAGACATGTCACTGCGTTTTTTACTTTACCAAGAAAGATACGAAAATCAGAGGTGATTTGATCTGGAGAATTCTCAGGGTCCAAGCATCTCATAACTAGTGCTATACTGATGTTTAAAATTAGCTGGACATTTATTTTAATCTATTTGATTCCACTTTACTTGAAAACTATTTTTCCTGCCCAACATGGGTTTCATGATTTTCTAGGAGGGTAGAGCATTTATCAAACCTGTCTTCAATGAGGTGAAGAGAATTTAATGATCGCTAAATGGGGATGGCTTAATTTCATCTTGCATAATATGAGGCTGAAGTGAAGCTGAGACTATTACGAAATAAAGTGTTGATTCGTAATCGTTTCTTGAAAAGGATTTTAACTAACTTATCAGTTGTGAGGTTTACCTTATTGATAATTAACAGGTGTCTAGTAATTAACAATTTATTTAGGCTATGGCCATAATCGTAGTGGGTAAAATGGCGGACGGGATCTCCCAAGGTGTCCTCAAGCCCACACACCCTATTTTGTTGAACTTGCATAGCTGGGTATTAAAATCTCCAACCCACAGGATGTTCATGACTTTTCCATGAGTTGCGCTAATACTAATCTGAATTTCAATATCTAAAAGCTCCACCACATCCTTCATATTACCCCCAAAATTACTAATAACAAATCACATTCCTTATTCCCTTCTATCAAAAGAATGTGGATATAAGGACTCGGGCGCCTAAAGCTTTTTATTTTGAGGGGGAAGGTATTTACCATCAAGTCAGTAGCCCCCTCCTTGCTCTACCTGAGGTTGATGGGAGCCCATCTGTTTGGAACAAAAACCCGTCTAAAAATATTGGCTTGGTTGCCCATGTTTCTTGAAAGCATAAAAGGTCTGCATCTTGCCAGTGGGCACCCCAATCTGGATTGCTCAACTTTGAGGAAACACCTGAAGTATTCCATATGGGTATTTTTAAAGTGAGTGTGGAGCCATTTATTACAGCCTTCCTGTCTTGACTGTTTGAATAGGCTTTATGTCCTGGGTATATACCGTATTTGCTAACTTCCTTAGCTGGGTCGTAGCTACCCATGACAGTAAATCAGAGGATTCCGAATTTACCAGCCGGGTTAAGGGCTCAAATCTATTTGCTAACACCAACCCATTTTTCTCTAAATGCCCTGACTTGGTGATGCCTGCTACGCCCTTGGTTGGTAGACCAATGGCCTTTTTTGGTGGAACTGAATGAAAGCTATAGAAATGCTCTACCGGTAATACAGAAATCTGGGAAAAAAGAGGAGATTGGTCTGAAAGTAGTGTAATATGGACCGAGTGACATGTTTATTATTGAAATTTACCACCACACAATCCCCCTGGGTTGTTTTAGGAGAAGGGCCCACACAACTCACCCTCCTTAGCATAATGATGTGTCTGGCCAAGCCCCTAGAACCATCAACGATAGTGGCTTGAGAGTGCAGGCAGTGGAAAGATGTGTCCATCTGTTGCACAGTATCTTCCCTTTGGCCATCCCTAACCAGTGGAACATTTGTCAAAACCAGAACCAGAGGGGACACTGCGGGAGGTAGGTCCAGTATCGAGTTTGAGTCCCGGGACTGTGCTAGTCGGCCTGCAGTTCACCCGCTGTCCTCAACGTGTCCTTGCCACCCCCTCTGTTGCTTGTGACCCTATTAGGATCTATGCTAGGGGAGATAATGCATCTTGCTGCCCTAGGATTTACAAACTGCCTCTGGATGGATAAAGGTAGTAAATGAGGCAAGGCATTGGGCATGGAGAGACTGGAGCGAGGGCAAATATGGTACTGCAGCCTGCTCCAATTGCCCACTGGGGGGGCCAACAGGCCTTCGAGGGGGTGGTGGGGCTATAGATGTTTTGGAATTCATGATGGGAGATATAATGTTATCCAGTTTCTCCTCAATTTTCTCAAGTCTACCAAGGAATGAACCAAGCAGAGCCTTGACCAGATTTTCCAGCTTATTCCAGTCAAAGTCATAGTTTTGGCTGATGGCAGTTCTTAGCTCTGGGGATGAGTTTTTTTCCTCTCAGATCCCATGGTAGGCCCTGTTTTGGCACTTTGGAGCTTCTTGTAACAGGTTGGTAATGCACTATACCCACCTTTTCCTCTTAGCAGCAGGTTGTGGGAACTGATCCAACTGTACCAATGAGACGTTACAGCTACAGGGGCTAGGACAGGGGGCAAAGCCTCATGGGGTTGCCTAGCCGTAGATACAAGTGTTGAAACAGGAGGTGTCTGAGAAGTAGCCTGGGGTATCCCAGGAGCACACCTACCCTCCTCCAGAGATAACTGGTGTTCAGTCAATTTGATCTCGTATGAGAGTACATTTGCAGTCCTAGATAGAAAGGCATCTAGGGCAGTTGATGTAGTCCCCTCGCCTTGGTCGTTTATGGTCTTTCTCTTAGCCATCACTGGAAGTCGCCCAATTGAGTCCTGAGAATTCTTCTTTTATTCTTTTCATGCCTATCGAGGTGGGGCCCAGTACAGCCTCCTTCGGGCTCTGATGGGTGCAGACGGGCCTGCTCTTTGCCCGGGCTTTGCCTGGGCAAGCCTGCGTGCACCCCACACTGCAGGAGAATCCGCAGGCTGAAATACGCCTCCAGGCGAGTTGATGATGAGACTGGTGTGCGATGGCCTATTAGGGAATGGAGTCCCCTCGCTCCACTCCTCCTGGTCCTGGCAAAAGTGCAAGTGCAGTGCTGAGTGCCAATTTCCATATCTACAGTAATCTTTTCATATAACTGTGACATGCAGGGCCAGACTGAGAATGCAAACCAGATCTGGCAATACAGTTGGACAGGCCCCAGGGTCAGTGCTATGTTAAACACATACATTGAGATACACTTATAATTGGCACAACCTACCCTATACATCCCTAATAGATAATGGGGGAAGGGGATACAAATTACCTATAAGTCCCTATTATATAACAGGGTATGGCAGCTTAGAGGCCTGCAGCCTTTCTTGCAGTTGCATGTGTGCACTGCTGAGAGCCTGAGGTCACTTTAAAAGCAGTCCTGTGTTGCAGCACTGCTTTTAAAAGTAGAATTCACCGCAAACTCAACTTTGGGGTATGGGCACTTCACTTTCACAATTTTTTTTTTTTTTATAAAACCATGAAATTATCTAAAACAGTACGTTAAACAAAAGGAGGCCTAAAATAATGCATTATACAGAAAAGTGACATGATTATCAAATCTTGCTTAAAAGACTCATATACGATACGTAAAAAAGATTGTGTATTAAAAAAGTGGGTATATAATAAATCTTTAAAAAAGGAGGGGAGTAAGCCCGGGATCCCAAATGGGTTGGATGGGCCCCAACCATACATACTGATACACAGTACAATCACATTGTGAGCCAGTATTAGTTAATCATTCCAGGCTCTGAGCCTCATGGCTGATTTAAAAAAATTAAGGGAATACCTTACAGTGTTACCAGATAACATTTGTAAAGCAATAAAATCTGGTTGCACCTGCCCAAACTCCAATTTTTTCAAAATCTGAATAATATTTTTTTTCCAGGGAATCTTGTAGTAATTACAAAACAGAAAAAAAATAAGCATGTCCTGTGGAGACTTACCATTGCATACATGGGACCTTAGGCTCTGACCTCTACTACACCCACAAGGCTGTGTCAACAGGAGGTGGAAGAGATCAAACCAAAACCTGACAATAAAAAACTTTTGTTAAGTACTAAGAGGCCCTAGGAGATATGGCTCAGTCGATTGCACAGTTTTCAAGATAACATATCTGCGGACACTAGATTTCTTCAACTCACACTCTTCCCTATCAGTTGTCCTCTGGCTTAAAAAGGTCTCCCATACCCAGCCCAGGTCTTTCTTATTCACTGAATCTGGGTTGGAGAATAGGTCAGCTCTTCCCAGCCTCCCATGGCAACTCTTTGATGTGATGGGCATAGTCAAGAGCCATAATCAACTTTAGGATCAGTTTACTTACTGTTGGTCCTTGATTCAGCTAAAGCTTCAACCACAATATTAACGGGTGAATGGCCAACAGATTGGAAAGCTAGGGCACACCCAGCTCTTCATGAGCCACTAAGTTTGAGGTTCCCTGGGGAATGCACAAATGACATTTCAAGAAGTTATTCTCAACTACTTGTAGTTTCACCATGGCAACATAGCTCCAGATTTCACTGCCATGGGAGACTTTAGTAATACATTTTGCCTGGTATATTTGCAGGAGTGCTACAATCGGTCTCTTGACTAATCTTGAGATTAAGTTATAAATGCCCATGTTAGCACACAGTAGATCTCCTCTCTTTCTCTACTTTAGTAGCCCCCCATTTCATCTTGTCATCTATCAGGACCCCAAGATAAGAAAAGGTGTGTGTGTTGGGAACCAGGGCAGATCCAACCATAAACATACAATGCTATCTTGTGCTAGGTCCCACCTGCATCACTTCGGATTAGTAATCATTTATTAACAAGTCCAAATTCGCGATAAATGAGGAAAGAGTTAAGCAGTAACTGCAATACTCTTGCGTTGCGGGCCATGAGAACCACATCATCCGTGTAAAATAAAACCAGCAGACCACGTCGACCAACCTGAGGATAATCTACCTCAGTCTCCAATAAAACCTTCTCCATTTTGTTAACGTATGAGTTAAGCAGAAAAGGGGCTAAGATACACCCTTGACGTACTCTTCTTTTTATAGAGAACTGACAGGAGACCTTGAGGTCTTATGAGTAATGAATGAATGAATGAATGAATGAATGAATTCTTTTTATTGTTTGATTACTTAAAACCATTACATTAAAAACAGAATACAAGGTTACAAAGTTACAAAATTTAAAAGCAAGGGAGTTTGTGCCGCTCTGGGGGCTGGGGTTATGATGAGTAAGGTTTGTATTGAGGCATGGGTCTGCAAAGTCACTATAAGGGCAGGCCCTCCGGGACCATCAGCAAGGATCGTGTCTGGTGAATGAACTTTCCAAAGGAGGCCATGTGCTTTACCGTTGTCAAGGTGTAAAGATAGATGGTCGCCTCCTTTGCGGTGCGCGTTCCCCTTTGCGGTGCGGGTCTTATGAGTATCGAACCTCGGCCTTGGAGTTGCTATGGAGGCCCTCTAAAAAAACCAGCATAGCCTGCCTGAGCTTAGCTCTGTTCACGAGATCAAAAGCGGATGACAGATCTATGAAGGTCAGATAAATGGTACCAGAGTGGCCACCGTGTATTTGTTAAGGATCAAATATAAATTAAGACACTGGGCAACAGTTGACAGTCCCGGATGAAAAACATACTAGACATCGGTTAGAATATCATTATCCTCGGCCCAGCCTGTTAACCTGTCTAGGAGGACACGACTCACCACCTTGAACACCAAGTCCTACAAAGAAATTGGTCTATACCAATGGGTGCTATCTCGATTACCCTCTTTGAAAACTGGCACTATAGTGGAGATAGCCTAAGAGCAAAGAGGAGCAGTTTTAACACAGAATTATGAACAGCTGTGAGGACAGATACCGGAAAATTCAAATTGGGTTTATAAAGATCCGGTGGAATAACGTCAGGACCCGGTGCTTTGTTATTAGACAGCCCCCAATACCTTTCCTAACCTCTTCTACTGAGAAAGTCAGGGCATATTTCTCTGCCACTAAACTGGGAGATCTATTTATGTTGAGGGGACACTGAAACATTACCTCAAAAGGCTTCACCCATTCCTCCTCCGTAATGTTGGCCCCCACAGCATTACTTGCATCCTCATTTAAAAAAGGGCTGTTTATTATGATCCAAAACTTGCTGCTGCTCTTCAAACTGCTGGCCTCAATCTACTCCTCACAGGTTTCCTCCTTCAGCCCTACCTTGCGCCTGGCCGCCAGTTCTGCTTCATACACCCTTCAACAGGTCCTGACAAAAGCGAGATATTCCATGGGCTATTACCTAGTGCTTTCTTTAATTTCCTGGCAGCACTGGAGCAATCAGAGTCAAACCATCTGGTAACTAAAACAGAGGGTCACCGCGCAGGGGCTATGAGAAGGTCTGTATTGTGGAGACGATGACCTTAAAAGCTTCTATAATGTTGCCCGGTACCATTGACGGGGCTGTACACAATACTAACTAATTATCACACAGGGCGGTTAAGGATTTGTAGAATGACTCCGGGATTATCTGGGCCCATTTTACCCTTTTTCCTCCATCTGTTGTTTTTAGTACCCCACTCCTCCCTATGCCCAAACTGGGTGCTAGTATATTCCAGCTGATTTGAACACATAGGGGGTTATGGTCACTATGTACGCTGGTCTCAATGGTAAAACCTGAGATCCATTCAAGGAGAGGCATTGATACAAGGATACAATGAATAAATGAAACTCTTCCCCACCCAACAAACAACAGATTAAGACACTTACTGCAGGGTTCTAATGTACACAAAGACGAGGATAAATAGCATTCCTGTAGTATGTAAATAAAGGAATCACTTGTGCAGTGTGCATAAAGTGAATTCCCTTCACACATGTGCAACCCAGAGCGATGAGTCTAGTTATCCTTGGGTCTCTGCATTGGTGGATGTTAAAATCCCCGGCAATCATAACATTTTTGAAATCTTCATTGAGCTGTTTCCTTGAAAAAAGATCCCCTCAAAGATATATTACCCTCACCCTGGGGACAAGTGGATGCATTATTAAAATTCAAAAGACCCAACCTACAGGACCCCTTACACAGCAACGACAACTGTAAACAGAGGTTGATCATGAACAGCATTGATACTTGGCACTCTATTGCTAGGGATACATGGATCACAAGCCCACACTTAGATCTTCCTGAACTCGAGTAGCCAGGACAAAAAAGGACTTCTAACCCTCCAACAGGAAACTATTCGTAATTGCCCATGTTTTCTGCAGACAAATCAAATGAAACCTTTTTTATGAATCAGATCCATGAGGGGTCAAGAAACTTGTTGGCCAATCCAGCAACATTTCATGAGATGAAATTACAATCCTTTCCACCCATGATGTTGCAGCCTTGCTGAGGAATGTCCTGTTGAATATTTGGTTTCCCCATTTCCACTGGACCAACCCCTCTCAGTCAATCACAAGCATCCAAGGTGCTCAAAGGTGCTAAGCTATTAGATAGCTCCAGGAGAGGCAGTACAAACATCTGCCCACCTTGAGGGGCTCAAAAAGTGTGGTTACTATTGTTCCAGGGCGCTAAAATGTTTGAAAGCATTGATGAAGGGAGGGTAGACATTTACCTTCAAGGCAGGACATCTCTGTTACTGATCATGTTGTTCCAACCAGATGCCTCAGGTTTAAAAAATCTGAGAGGAAGGGCCATGATGGTCGACTTGGTGCCAAGGGAGTTACAGCTGGAAGATGAAGCTAAGATCCTTTCTGCAACATGTGGTCTATTAAAGGTGATGATAACAAAGTCTCCTTTGTAGGCCTTTTTGGACCTCCCGACCCAGTTGACCCTATGCACCATGTTGAAATATTTTCCCACCCTTGCACCCAAAGCAGTGTTACACGGACAACCAATGAATTACTTTATTCTTCAATTGAGAAAAGTCATCCTTAAAACGTAGAGAAATAGCTGGCACATTCTCCAAGACCACAACATACGGCGTTGATTCTGACGGGAAATGTAAATTAACTAAATTCTGATTAGAGCTACCCTTAACACGGTCAGACATTTGTTCCAAGGTAGGTGCCCTTTCCGCAGATCCTAAACTTGAGCCTAGTTGATTCTGTGAAGGAGGAGGGGCTGTAGATGCTGAGGGCAGTTAGTGGCTGTCCCCAGTAAAGGCTTTGAAGATGGCGGTGGCTGCTTCCTATGTTTTACATGTGGATCATCTGTTGAGGTCCTCAATGCCTCCTCCCTAGGTGTGATACATTATTTAGGGTCATTGAGGTGAGTCATTGAAAAAGTTAATCACATTTTCAGTCCAATAATTCCTGTAAAGAGCCCTGAAAGGATTCCAGTACGACCACCATGTCTGCCTTTGAGATTACTTGCTCATTCGGTGCTTTTGACAACATCCCCTCAGCCCTCTGCCTTTTGTCCCCTCCCCCCAACAAAAGCCCTTCTTTTTTGTGCGCAAGCCTATACTGGCTGCTGCCCCTCCTCTTGTCCTCCCTTGTGGAGCTGACATAATGGCAGCTGATTGGTTGTTGGGGTGAATAGCTTGCTCCTGGGTGGTAGGTAATTTAACCCCGTGTGAGTGGGTGACCAATATAGTAGATGAGAGTGGTATATGATGACCGACCACGCAGCTAGCCATATCCTTTTATTCTTGCGTTAAAGATCTATTGAACAGTCCTGGAACAGTTTCAGGGATCAGCAGCATCCTAGGGGAACTTGAAAGAAGATGGTTGATGGGGAGCGGGAGAGGCACCGAGTCACCAGCTATATCTACTTATCAAGAACTCCAGCCGCCCTTTGTAGGAAAGAGTCCATGGTCTATTGTGCCTGTAGCGTCCCTCACAGGCAGCGTAGTCACCTTACTCTTCCCCATAGCAATCCCAGACTGGATTGATGTCTTCTCTTTACTCTCCAGCTGTAGACAGACAGTGTACGTGCTAGAGACTGGGGTAGCTCATGAAAAGCCAGAACAGAGACTGCTATGATGATAGCACACAAAGAAACAGGATGGGAAGGCTCAACATGCTGTGTTGCCAATTCAACCCAAAAATGTCACCCGGTCGCTCAGTCACAGAACAGTGGGAGATAAGCAGTTAAAATATAGCACAGGGTACACCGTCCTTCTCTACCTGCTCCGTGCTGAACAGGGTAACCGGATTTCCCAGTCCTTTTTGATCCTCCTAGTGACACTGCATACCATGGCTGTTAAACAAGTGTGGAAAGAGAGGGACCAGGATGGAAGGCCCAGCCACCCTCGTCTGGTCTCTGCTTTCAGCAAGTGGTGTGGGTGTGCACCCAGGCTCCTCCTCCTTCCTCCTTTCAGGGTATTCTGGGACACCGAGTCCCCTTGCCAGCATTCTAAATAAACGTCCCCACTCAATGTTTGCTGCCCGTCAACCAGGCCTCTGTGTGTGGTCTGCAATGTATGATGGCTTGTAATGCCTGATTAGTGCAGTTGCTGGTGCCATTGTTGGTACTAATATTGGTGCTGAGGCTGAAGGCTGAAGCCTGGGGGCTGGCGGTGGGCTGAGAATGTAGGTGATAGAGTGAACTGCTGCAAACTGCCGCTGCAGAGGGAGGTTTTTACCCTGCTCCTTACTCCCCTTTCTCACTCCCAGCTCAGTGTCACAGCCCCACCCAAAATCTATTTAGGGTCAAAGCCAGTTGCAGCGAGCCCCCCCCCCACTCTTCCCAACCAGCCAGGGGAGTGCGAGCTGCAGGGGGGTCTGATTAGCAGCAGAAACTAGGTGGTGCTCCAGGCATGCACAGACCTCGGTCATGATGACTTCTCCACTGCCGCTCTGGCCCCTCCCAGTACCTTGCGGATGGATGGCCGGCCAGCCAGGGGCGTATGGACTTCCAGAAGGCTGACTAACAGCATAAATTAGATGGTGGAAGGTTCCAGGCAGGCACAATGAGCAAACTGACTTGAGCCCATAATGATTACTCTGCTGCTGCTCCACCCCCGGTGCCTCGGGACAGATAGCTGGCTAACCAAGCTGCTTGTCTTCGGGGCCTATCCACGGCACGGCGCAAACACGAATGCCACTGTTGTTCCCAGCTACCACTCTTCCATGCATACTTCCGATTCTACGCTTCAATACACTTTCTCAGTCCCCTTTAAAAGTAACAATTACCCTTGTTTTGTACATTGTGGATACCCAAAAGGTCTCCCCTAGAGGCTCAAGGGGTTGTGGGTCATGTAACTATGAACAGGGTCCCTATAAAATATGTTTTATAAACCCTGAAGAGTGAAAGCTGCCCATTTTATTTTTCCCCAGTGAAAGAAATTCACTACAAAATCAAATTTGGTGTTGTGGGTACTGTGAAGCAATAACCAAAATTGTTTTTACATATTTGAACAACTCCAGGTCTTCCCTATATGTTCCAGTGTGGGGGTACTGTAGTTATGAGCAGGGGGCTTAAAAAAGAGGTTTTATAAATGTTGGCGAGGAAGAAATTGCACATATCATTTTCTCCATTGAAGATACTTGGCTTCAAAGGCAATATTTTATGGATGAATAACTATTGCTGGGAAAGTAATAAATATAATTCAAAGATTTAACAGAATGGTAATGATAAATCCAACAGATTACTTTTGTGGAAATTATCCTAACTTGTACAAAAAAGAAGTTATAAGACTTTCTTACCTGTAAGCCAAGGAATGCCAGAGCAGGGGGTTGGACCATAAAGCTTCAGCTTCAAAGGAACAGGCCAAGCAAGCTTGTCAGTTAGGACCACCCCTTTCCCTGCCAGATTGGAGGCTTAAGAAAGGAATTTACAGATGTGAGTGGGGGGAGTTTATGGAAATAAGCCATACTCTGAGTTTGGTTTAGTTAGCTCTGCTTTGATGAAATTTCAGCCATGACGGATTTTGAGAAAATAGTGCTTTCAGGGACAAGACTCATCCACACTTTGGAGGAAGTTGTCATGCTTTGTGGTGTTGCCCTGCACCTCATTGGACAAGGGGGCTTCCCTGCGTGTCTCCAGAAATCACTGGATAAATATATGAGAGGTGCAGAGCCTCTCAGTTCTTTTTCCAGCAACTACTAGAAGAAGGAGGATTATCCTGCAGGAATCCTGGTGTACACCCCCAAGGACCTGCCTGGTGAAGACTGCTGCCCTTCCCGGCACTACAGCTCTGAGGACTTTGCTTTGCTTCAAGAATAAGTAACGATGGACGCCCTGCAGCTAAATATTAGCAGAGCTTCACTGACCCTTCACCAGCCAGAGTCCCCTTCCTGGAGTGTGTCCAGTGGCATTTTAATGGGTTGACCAAGTGCATTGTTAGAAGAGACATCTAAACCTGCCAAGGACCATTGAGGAGATTCTAAGCCCTTGATATATGTGTTTTGGACACTCCAGAAGTTTGGGATGGTTTGGGAAACTTTGTGATAAAAGTTCCAGGAGCTGACCAACCTGACCGTGAGAGCCAAGCTTGCCACTTTCAACAGAGACTCGGCCCAGATTCCAGGGTTGTCCTGCGGAAGAGCTCTGGGGGTCCGACCGCCAGAGTTTGACTGGCAGCTCCCTGAAAGTCAAGCTGGTGAACCCTCACGGAACCTGGAGTTCTGTGTGGCCCTCTGCAGAAAAAAACTCCAGAAAAGATTCTCAGTCCGAAGGTAACATTTTGACTGTTGCCTACTGCTAACTGTGGGTGGAGAACTCTGCTCTGCATGCGGAGTGTGCAGAGTTTTGCCTACTCTGCATTCTGCGAAGAAAGCAGAGTAGGCAAAACCCACACACTTTGCAGCGGAGCGGAGTTGGCCTGCCCTATTATTGACAATTGCTGAAGTTTTAAAAAATAACTTTAAAGCACCTTACTTTATCTGTGGCGTCTGCGGCATCCCCGTCTGGCCTCCTCCTCTCTTCATCTTGTTCGCAGTGAAAACTGCGCATACGGGGGCGCCGCTCATGCATATTTCTAGCGAGAAATGCGCATGTGTCTGAGTTCGCCCACCACCCTTTTAGTACAGTGGTCGCACACTACTACCTTCATATTTTCCCATTCCAAAGCTCTTGATGATGCAGTATCTGTATTCTGTTTGAAATATTCTGACAATTGTGTAGCTAGGATTTCCCAAAGGTACCTATCTTCCCAGAGAGGCATCAGGCCAGAAAAGCCGGTCCAAACATCTCCTATTCAAGACCCAGGCATAACAGGCTATGAACCAATATATACTGCCTCAATTATTACATTTGTGATGTGCGGGGGCACAAATCCATGGAGAATATCACGCTATTTAACTTCACACAGAGATCAAGGATTGGAGAATAAAAAGATGAGAGATGAGTGGCTTGGTTACGCACCCTTCATACATCACAGAGAGTCCAGTGTTGCCAACACTGTTGCAATACTTTGATGTGAGATGTTGTCTGTGTCCCTGGAAGGGTGGGATGGGACCTCTGTGGGTGCACATGTAGTGTGCTACTAAAATCACCCCAAACAACCATAGGATATCTACCCAGCCACAGGGTGCACAGACCATTTGCTGAGGAAAATTTGCTAAGGGCCTTGGGTGCAGGTATATTACCTATAACTAAAGGGACCTGGACTAATCTGCCTTCAAAGAATCTGAACCCGTCCTCAGGGCCGAGAATTGATCTATGGACACTTAAGAGGATCCCAGCTCATATGCAGATCAAACGGCCCTGGCAAAAGAGGAGTATTCTGTGCTGAATACCTGGCCAGTCCAGCACTTTTGTAATCTATCCTCCACCTCTCCTACTATATGGGATTCCTACAAAAGTGCTATGTGAACTTTGAGGAATTGCAATAGGGAGTCTATTTTGTCCTTTTTGTCAGGTGTACCATGCCCCGAAATGTTCATGTCACAACAGTATTAGTGTAAGGAGCAATCTTTAAGGAGAATAAAGGTCAGGAGCCTTGCCTTGCATCCACTTTTATGATATTTCAACACACCCAGCCACCCCTCAATATCACATAGAGACTCTGGTGTAAGGAGGTAAACATAAGAATAGCAAACAAAAGAAAACAGTGTCAGAACAATATAAACTAGAAGGAGCACTCCGTAAATGACAAGCCACCAGAAGAGCTATAGCCATCGTGGATGTTCTGTTTGGGGGAGTGTTGGCACAGTACCAATTAGGACCTGCACTCATCTTAGAGCAGTGGTGAAGTTGCAGAGACAATATGAGGATGCAATGTTTCATATTATGGAAGTTAGAGAGCTACCGTGACCCAGCCACTCTGGTGACACAGGTGATAAACAGAGATGTGAAAGGAAGAATACACTGTCTCATGATGCCCCTCATAAACTGAGAGTAGGGATGATGTTTCCAAGTGTTCTGTCTTGATTCCACACAGAGTGACAGGTAGCAAAAGTTTAAAGAAGTCAGTGACAGCTTCGGGTACAACTACTGTGGGTGACTAAACTAGGTTCATCCGAAGATTGAGGGTTCTCACTCAGATGGGACTCTGGAGAAGAAAAATATGGGGTATGTGATAGATCTTCATGATCAAGGAAGTGAATGAGCATGAAATTATGGAGGTAAGGGATTTTTGGAAGTATGCTGCCACCAGCAGGGCCACCTGTTCATAAGAAGGAGGGTGGGTTCCATGGCAACTCATGTTGTGGGCTCCCCTAAAAAGGTGGCAGGCTCCTTCACCTCGAAACCCAGTACCCTGCAGACTGGATAGGTGGCCTCAGGGGGACACCCTGATTTTCAACCCAGTTCCAGGCCACTGCTGGGTCAGATACAATTTCAAATTCTGCCCATAGATAATCTTGAGATGAGCAGGGAATAATGAATACTTGGCTCTGTGTTCTCTGAAGTGCCTCTTAACCCCCAGAAATAAATTCTGGATTTACAGTGCCATGGTAAAGTCAGGGAACAGCATTTTTCAGCAGATGTCTTTTTCAATGTATCACACCTGACCTGCCGCTCACACCCCTGCATCCTTGTCTCAGTAATGCAGGCTCCAGACCTCCAGCAGGCATGATGGAACCCTAGAATCTGGTGTGCTCTTTCAATCAAGAAGGAGGAAAGTAGATAATGGTGTGAAACTCTTGGAACCAGGACTCAAAGAAGTTCCCAGAGTTTGAGCCCTCTACAGCTTCCAGCATACCAGTGATTCCGACTTTTTTGTGCTGCAAGCACCCCTCGGCATACATCGCTCTGCACTTCAAGAGGTGAATCCTATCTGTAAGGGACTGAACCAAGTAGTGGAGGTCCAATGTGGAGTTCTATGATCGTATTCTCCATTTGGACACCACCTGTCAACTTGGGTTGGTCATCACAGAGGAGATTATTGTCAACAGTAATAGTGTCAACTTTAGATTCCAGTAAGTTTTCATAATTTCAGTGGCACTCAATATTCAGTCAAGTTTGCAATGGTCTCAGTGGGGATTGGGGCAAGACTCACAATAGGGACTATCTCAAGGCACCGTGCACCTGCCAGTGGATGCCAGAACCTAAGGGGTCATGGACCAGGGGACAACAAAGAGAAAGGACAGCCGAGCCAGGCAAATGCAGAGTGGGCACCCACAAAGGAAACAGAGGTCCCTGATGATGGAAAGCAGAAGTGAATAGGTGGCTTCCAAGGAGGGTCAATGTGCACCAGGTTCTGCAAGAGGTTGCAGACCCTCTTTCCCATATGAGGCCAGGTGTGGGGGCCGAATGAGCCGTGTGAACCAGGCCCAGCAAATAAATTATGCTTATGGGGTTCAATCTGCTGTTTCTTTACCCTGGTGTATCAGTGACTGCACAGGCCCTGCCCTGTGACCAGTTAAGCATGCATATCAAAACAACCAAGGGCTTTGACTCTATTCAGTGAGGCAGAGTCCAATGTACCAAACTAACAAAACAAGTGTCAGCACTGAAAACTAAATTTCCTAAATAATTTTTGTCACAGACTAGAAACGTCAATTTTTAATCATGTAGTTGAATTAATCAGCATTTGGTTTTTATTTTTCAATTTTTGCAAAGGAATGTACAAAACTTTTTTACAAATATGTGCAGTCAACATAGACAAACGACGTCAGTAAACAAATACAAGTGCTCCACAACAAAGTTACATCCACCCTCTTTCACAATCTCTACCTCAATCACAACCAAATTCTCTTCCCACACTTTCAACATAAAGATGACAAAACATGCATATATTTGTGCAGACAAAAACAATCATAAAAATTGTGATGGTGTCTACGTAAAACTTTTTATAGTAGTTCAACTTTGACAATCATATCTTGATAAATGGCTACGTGAAACCTTAATCACAAACAAAATAAGCCACTATATAGTCATGACTTGTACACTTAGAATACACCAAAACAACAAGGGCCTTGTTGTTTTGGTGTATTCTACGTTGTAAAGTGAGCTTTATTTCATCAAATTCTTGTAACAAGAAGTGTACAAGTCATGATTATATAGTGGCTTATTTTGTTTGTGATTAAGGTTTCACGTAGCCATTTATCAAGATATGATTGTCAAAGTTGAACTACTATAAAAAGTTTTACGTAGACACCATCACAATTTTTATGATTGTTTTTGTCTGCACAAATATATGTATGTTTTGTCATCTTTATGTTGAAAGTGTGGGAAGAGAATTTGGTTGTGATTGAGGGAGTGATTGTGAAAGAGGGTGGATGTAACTTTGTTGTGGAGCACTTGTATTTGTTTACTGACGTCGTTTGTCTATGTTGACTGCACATATTTATAAAAAAGTCTTGTACATTCCTTTGCAAAAATTGAAAAATAAAAACCAAATGCTGATTAATTCAACTACATGACTAAAAATTGACGTTTCTAGTCTGTGACAAAAATTATTTAGGCAATTTAGTTTTCAGTGCTGGCACTTGTTTTGTTAGTTCAGTTAAGCATGCAGGCAGCATACCCTAAAAAGGGATCAGCAGGGACTCAGGGGCCAGGCTTGAGAAGGCAATTATGGTGTGACGGTTGGTGGAGAATCACAATTCTCTCTGAAAGGCCCAATACAGTAGTTTCCAGAAGCGGCTGTCTACCTGCCCAGGAGAGCATGGGATATACCCCCTGGGCATCCCATTCCAGAAGCTCCAAAATCTGGGCTCTTTGCAGGTTAGTGCAGACCTCCAGAGCAGAAGGCAGGGAGAGTTGAGTGAATTTAGGCCCTCCATTGCACCAGCTGCCTTCACAGAGCCTATAGAAGACTGGGCACTGCCACGCCAGCACTTTGTGAGCCCTGCAGGATGGAGGGGACAAAACAATGGGCCGTAACCCACCCTCACTGTGTTGTCATCTTGAAGAGCCCCGGTACCCCAAAGCATTCAGGGCACTCTGCTTCTCACCAGGGTATTAGGCTCACCAGGAGAGGCACTGGCCATTTCCAGTCAGGCCAGATGTTGGTTTAGTGAAGAATCCACTGGGCTCTCTGTGAGCTGCTTAGGCCCACCACAAACATTGTATAATGGATGGAGTGCTAAAACTTTTCAACTGCTCACTCCTAGCCACAGATCTGAGTTTGATCCATCATTATTTTGCTTACTATGACACTCCAATTAGTCTTGACCCTGCTCCTCATGGGAACAGACCAGACCAAACTGCCTGGCCAGGTCCTCCCTGGACCATAAAGAAGCATCCTGGGAATGGTTTTGGGGTTTCACCCCTCAGCAGCCAGGCTGGCTTTAATCCAGTGGCCCAGCGAGCAAGGTACCCAGGTATGGGCATACCCATGGCCACTTAGGGCAAACATGCCAAACACAATAAGATGATGGATGGAGTGCTGAACCTTTTCAACCGCTCATCCCCAGTCATAGATCTGGGTTTAATGCATCCTACTTTTGCTCACTATGCCACCCCAGTTCAGACCCAGCCAAGTAAAATTCAGTCTTGATCCTGCTCCTCATGGGAACAGACCAGCCTGAACTGCCAAGCCAGGTCCTCCCTGGACTAGAAACAAGTATCCTGGGATCGGTTTTGGAGGCTTGACCACTCATCAGCCAGGCTAGCTTGAATCCAGTGGCCCATTAAGCAAAGGCCCACTCCATGGCCCACTGCCTGCTGCAACTGGTGGTGAGGCCTTTACGACTTTGACGCTCTCCACGCATTTGTTGGGGCACTTCCTTTTTTTGCCTTGGGTGGGTTTCTGGGATTCTGCAGTGTCGATGCATGGAGGCAAATGGATGACCCAGCACTCGGGGATTAATCTAGATGAGTGAGCAATAGGCAGGGTCCAAATCACAGCACAACTGCCATGTTGAGTTGCCAGCCAAGCCCCATCTAATTCAATTCATTACATGTATTTGTACATTGACTAGCACAACATAATATACCCAAATATAACCCATCAAAGCCCATAACATGGCTCAATGAAGATTGCATGGCATGACACCCCACAAAATAAAATCCAATAATGGCATAGGAAGTGAAACCAAAGGAGAACTGGGCTTATCAAAATAGCATCAGGTTTGAATTTTAAACTATATGGTTGACAACTGTAAATAAAATGGCCACTTTAACAGGCTGGCAAAAAAGAATGAAACAGCATCTAGCCCCTGATTACAAATAGAGAACACGTTTCATGTTTGCGCAGTGGTCAAAGGTATGCCTGATGCATATCGAAACAGTGCATACTATTACAGAAAATGCAGTGTCCCCACTGCAAGCACACACTTGTGCCTGCATTTGGAAGAGAGCATTAGTAAAACGTGAATCCACTGTTTCAAGCCGGTGGTCCACCTTTGCTTGTGACAAACCTGGCATGCTGGAATCCCCATGCAAGTGGCTACAGTTTATGGCTGCACCCACATGCATGCATAAACCTTTCCTTGTGGTTTTCTAGAACCTCTTTTGTCCTTGAGGTGCCTTCAGGGGACACGCTGACAGTTGACCACTTCTTAGTGCCAAACTGTCAGTGTGCATCTCAAACTCTTTCGTGCAACTGCCCCACATCTCTAATAAGGTGCGGGTTCATTGGCAAAAGGAACAATAATGATGGAGATGAGTGACCATTGCATTTAATATCATAATAAGGCTAACAATCATATTCACTGCAAATAATAACAGCATTGTTACTCATATTCAAAGAGTACCTGAACCACTAGTTGAAGTACTGATAGTAATAGTACTAGAGGTAGTAGTAGCTGTGAGTTACATCACTGTTTGTACTCTAAATAACAATTGCTTTAGTTATATTCCTCAATTGTTCTCATTTTATCAGAATCAGAAAGAGAGATTCTGCTTTGCCATGTCTTAAAAGGCATGTAATCTGCAAGTACAAAATGATATCCTGAGCACAGCGGTATATTATATGGTGTGTTGTGCGACCTCACTTTGTAATGAACCTACAAATCAATATTGGGTTCCACCAGGCTCCTTTACAAAACCTTAGCTCAACCCTAGATAGCTGTGGATAAGAGCTGTCAGGCTTTGTCAAAGAAACAAGTGCAAAGCATTTAGAAGTACCAAAACAGTTGAATATGAAAAAACATGACACAAAGGAAATCCAACACCAGTTTATAAAATCAGAACTTATTTATATGAAATGTAGACACCAAAATGAACAATATCCACAGGAGGGTTCCTGAGATATAAATTATTAAGTAAATAATTATTCACTGCTTCTAATTCAAATGGCAAACAATCATTGGCAACTACAGTTTTTTGTGCTTTGAAAACTTTTTCTCAAGTTGTAAATGAAATACTCTGGCCTGATATGGTGGCGAACTTCCGCAGGGGGTTAGTCACAGGAGCCAATGAGACTTGCAGTCAAAGCGGTCTCCACTTCATTTCCGAGTTCTGTGGGTTAACCACCATAGACTTCTATGGAGTGGTCCTCAAGCACAGGATGCAGCATGCTGAAGATGCTAAAGGATGTTGAGGATGCCGATAAGGTGAAGTAGGCTTTCTGGGGCCACTCCTCTGTGCAACATTTGACGATCAGGACTTGGTCTCCCAGGCTGCACTTTGGCAGTCAGCTCTGGTCTGGCACTCTTGGCTACCAAGTTGCCAAAGCAGGCTTCTTCAGCTTTTGTGGCCCTGAAGCTGCAATAGGAAGAGAACTAATTGTTAGTGTTACTCTTTTAGGGATGACTTTTTCTCAAGTAGGGCACCACAGGCACAGTCCCCTTTTTAATTGTCTAAGGAGCACAGGTGTAGTCTCAAGTATAGAAACTTGTGTGCAGCTGTAAACAGTCCCTCAAATACATTGGACAATAGTGGCAAACTTCTGGAGTTGTCATTTGTGCAAAACTTACATTCAATTCGCCTTTAGTCAAGTCAGGTTCAATACAACAATTTGTTTCATAACTTGAAGCATGGCAATAATGAGACAGATTGAAAAAATGAGCTTTCTGTATGTAACTCTGTAATAACTAAAGGAGCTACTAGCCTTTCTATGAGAAAAAAACCAATATCGTTTTGTACTTTCAGGACATGTAAAAAAACACATGTCCTACTTTTTAATATACTATTAGTGATCTAATACGCTTTATTCGACATTTTAGCCATAAAAGCAATTAGAAATCAAAAGAAAAAAAATTAAAAGATAAAAATATGAACAAGATAAGATATGTAGGCAACATATGAATTCATTCAGGTATGAGAACCGTAGCATCGCACCATAGAGGAATGGAACTTCCTAAAGCATACACAATAATCCAGAGTTCAACTTCTCAGTCCCCAATGTAGACTCGAAGTAAATTGCAAGAAAAACGAGAAGGACGACTACATAATACATCGATTTTAAAGGAACGGCTCTTGAATAGACAAAAATTGGACTATATCATTCATCATGGCCATTTGAAAAGATGATTGAAGTACTCCCAGAAATAAAAGTAGACACTTGTAACAACTTCTTGTCAGGTTTATTTCTTAGAGGATCCCATCCATCAACAAGCAGGTAAAGTCAGCAACTGCTTCAGTCTCTCTTTGAATCCTAACATAGATTCTACTGACATCTCTACAATTCCTATATGGCATAACTATATGATATGAATATAATTCCATCAATGACATATTACAATTCTAATGCTGCATAGTGAACAACTTTATAAGAAAGATAGGACTCCACGATTATACAAACAAGGTAATCAAAGACAGTTAAGTTCATTTAGTTCTCCCTTATTCCCCTGGCTCTAATTACCCAAATCCACCCCAAAAAATTGGTCAATAGCACAGGCATAAGTGAGCTTTGGGTCTGAACTGAGAAACTCTGAGTGCAACCCCACTGCTACAAGCCCTTAGTTGACTGCATAATGGTTTAATCCATTTCTTACAAGGGAATGATGTAACTTGGGCAGGCAAGACCAATCGACTCTGTAGAAATGTACTAATTGGCAATACAGAATCTCCAATTGAGATCCATTTTTGAGAGAATGTTTTAAGGGGCAGGGTGCCGACCCAAAACTGGAAATATAATTTCATGTCCAAGGGAGCAGTGATAGCATTCCAACATGGTTCTGACAACTTCCTGCTTTTGAAATCTAGAAATTTACAGTGTGATTAGCCGAGGCTGGCAGCAAGCATCATTAGCAACAAATCAGGACATTAATTTCAGGTATATAGAAGGCTCTGGAGAGCATGTCCTAATGAAATAAAAGCTGTGAAGAAGACCCAGGACGTTTCAAAATATTCATGGCTGGTCTTCGAACTATTGGTTGTTTCCATGTTTGTCAGTAACAGCCATGTTGATAGCTCCAGCAAAAACTAACAAAGACAGACAGCAGGAGCTGTAAAGAGAAGGGGAAGCCTCCATAATTTCTGGATCTCCCTCGGAGATGCCAAGTTACCTCTCTTCATTTGGCATGTCACAGTCAGAGACACACACATTCCAATAGACCTGATTGAGGTGGGAGACTCTTGATTTCTAAGCCAAAAATTGCCTTATTTTAGGCATCTCTCATCTAAAAAGGCCTCTGCTTGAATATAACCAGTGGGGAAAATGCACTTCCATGATTCTTTTCAAAATCTCCCATTTCTCAGTTTGAAAATGTTGCCATGTCTGGAGACATGATCTCAAGAGGATTCCCATCTCCTCTCATGGCTCGTGCAACTTCTGCTGACCACTGACATTGTGACCCTTGGAAGGAGGAAGGGAAAGGCTCACTGTTTTTCCTCGACCACCATCTACCTCTCACATTCCCTTATATCCTGATTAGAGCCAGAAGAAAGAAAGAGGTTGTGGATTAGGATATCGACATTTTGATAACACTGATCCTACACTAGTGTTTAGAGTTCATGGCCGCATCATTGTCTTCACAGGAGAGTTCAACAATCCAGGCTTCTACTGATGGAGCGGTAATTTCTTCTGGTAGTTTCTCAATGCAAAACCTTCATGCTACCTCTAATTTACCGCTCAAAAGGTGTTGGGCCCTTCACACCATGTATTACCTTCAGGAGACTTTAAATAAAGATGAACAGTCAAAAATGCAATTATTATTTTAAGCCAATAAAGAGAGTTGTTGAGTATTTAAAGGGTTTTATTTTCTAGTCAAAAGTTAGGTTTTTCTTTGACCCTTTATTCATTAGTAAAATATCAATCAGGTTACAGAATTTGGAAAACAGGAAAAATAGCATTAATATAAAACATATTATAGTCTGGATATAAGCATCACATGTAGAAAAGAAAATGTGGCTCAAAATATCAGTCAAAATTCTTAAAGAGTTTCTAAGAAAAATAGTCTTGCAAAGCTAATCAATAATTAAATAGTTTGCAAAAATCTCCCATAAAGAGAAATAAATGCATAAGACAAATAAATCTTTTCAGACCTAATTAATTAGTCAAAGCATAAACTTAAAGTTTAGCATCTAAATCTAAAAAGCCTTTCTCTCTGTTGCTCTTCTTCTGCATCTGTCTGTGTCTAAAGAGCAAAAAGGAGCGAGACAGTCCCTCCTTCACCAGACCTCAAAGGAATGTGGCCTGCAGTGCCAAAATATGACGTGCCAAGATTCGGGAAAAAAATCACCAGGGAACCCCCCACCTGACTCTCCTCGGACGCCCAAGGATGAATCCCGTGACAATCTCATAACTAACCCATAGAATGTCTGGTCTAATCTGTTCCTTCTCTCAAGAGCTCACACACCCCCCTAATGAGCCTAGAAGCCAAAGCCCCTCCAGAGAGGCTTTTATACTCTAATCCTTGGCAGACTACACAAAATGTTTCATCTTCAGGAAAACCTGTATGTGATTGGTCAGTCATGATGGCATGAGTTCTCACTACCGTGACTCATTCTAAAAACCTGACTTTACCAGTTTTAACAAAAGAAGCATACATGATAAAAACATTTTATAAGTTTGCAACAATTGCTAGGGAAATGTTTCTATAGTTTTCCTTCCTTCCTGCCATAGCGCAGCAGGACGGATACTTTATCAAACTGGTACATTGGCACAATCACAAGAATGTACAGTTCAAGATGTCCTTGACTCCCTCGTGGTTTGAGTCAAGCTGGTGTCTGCGCAAGCTCTCTTCTCTTTCAAAGTAAGCCATAGCCTTGCTGGTTTCACAGGCAGCCATTTAATGGTAGGCCCAAAAATAAAACAAACACGAATAGAATATTAATTTCATGTAAATTAGCCCATTATGTTTCCCAACTCCATACTAATACCCCTTATAAATGTTTACCTAGCCAAGCTATTAGTGTAAAGCAGCTTTTCTATTATTTATGACAACATGCAAAATAAATGTGCAACATAGCATTTTTATGCTTTAGTGTAAAGTTTAAAAGCACACACAGTTAATATAGCGCACACAGTTAATACAACACACACAGCAACATGCTTTAGTGTTTTAGATAGCTTTTCATGCAAAAAGCATTTAGTCCCCTGTGTAGTGTTCGGTGCATTATTAATTCACACACATTATAAAAAGAGGTGTTTTTAACTGAAAATATTTATCAAAATATGCAACAAGTCAAAGTCTTTTAAGACAGAAATAGTGAATTTTAGTTGCATGGGATGAGCTGGGAAGAGAGAAACACATTCTATTAATCTTCAATGCTAAAAGGCCACTTTTCTCTACATTGCAAAAACACATGTTAATTCAGCAAAAGCATTTCAGAGTGAATAGGCCTCACTTTCATATTTTTCATGTGCCATGTTTTTAACTTGCACCAAAAGGTGCGTGGCAATTTAAATGCAGTCTGTCTGAAGCACAAAAAAATAAACAATGCCTGACTGCAGATGAAATCTGCTCCATCACTACAACTATGAGACAGAGAGAGAGAGAGAGAGAGAGAGAGAGAATGCAATAAAAACACGAAAAATTGTGTTTGATTCGAATAAATTAAAAATATTTATTTTTCCATGTCTTCAACAGGTAAAATAGATGGAGAATATGACAGCGCGAAATTGGAACTCAGGATTATACTTTTGGGTAAAACTGGAGCTGGCAAAAGTGCAGCCGGGAACACAATCCTGGGCAAGAAAAAGTTTGCTTCAAGCTACTCTTCAAATTCAGAAACCAAGAAATGTGAAAGGCATGAACGAAAATATAATAACAGAAACATTGTGGTTGTAGATACTCCAGGTTTATTTGACACAGATCTCTCAGACAAGAACGTTGTCAGGGAGATTGGGCGCAGCATTACAGAGTCCTTGCCTGGACCTCACGCCATCCTGCTGGTGCTACAAACCGGCCGTTTCACAGAAGAAGAAAAGAAGGCTTTCCAGAAGATTCAAGATTTATTTGGAAGGCAAGCGGCAGAATACATGATAGTCTTGTTCAACGGAAGGGATCGGATAGAGAGTGATAATAGAACAATGGAGCAGTATGTTAATGAGGGCAATAGAGATCTTAAGGAGCTGATCAGGATGTGTGGAGGCCGATACTGTGGCTTCAACAACAGGCTAGAAGGAGAAGCGAGTCAAAAACAAGTAGATGATCTGATCAGGATGATTGACAACATGGTGAAGCAGAATGATGGCCGATGCTACACCAATGTGATGTATGCCAACGCAGAGAAGATAGTGAAAGAGAGAGAGGCCGAGCTGATAAAAGAGTACATTGACATGTTTGAAAAGAAACTGGAAACACTGGAGCAGGACTACAAACAAACGCTACAGAAAAAGTTGGACGAAAAGACTGATAGGATGCTAAAAGTGATCAAGTGTAACTCTTCGAAGTACAAAGACATTTTAGATCAAAAAGATGAGGATACAATGGCAAAACTAGAGAAAATCAAAAATAGATTGTGTAACCAACTTATTCATGCTCTAGAAAAGGAAAAGGAAAAGTGTAGACAAGACATCAGAAATGTCAGGCGTGCTGCTACCAAAAGTTCCATGAAGAGAATTCAAGCTGATCTGTGGGATAGACTAAGATAGAGTTAATATTGCAAAATACTGTGGTATGGTCAATATAGTGTTAGTATGTTTTATTATAAGTCGATTTAAGTAGTTGACGCCTAAAATGTTTCATTCAAGCTAAACTGCATGTTATTGTGTCAGTAATCAAATCAACGCCCTAAGTCCCTAATGAGTATCACTGCATCCAATATATAAATATATGATTTCAAGAAATCTTGCCTTCTGTTTTTAATGATTCGTTAACAAAATAACGCTCAGGCTTGCCAACTATCACTAGTCTGTGTGGTTGTTTCGATGAGGAGCTTTAAATACCCATGCCTGTTCTCTATTTGGGCGTCTTTAAGGACCACCTACAATGTGTATAAAATGCTTACTTTGGCTTGTCTTTGATTCCCTACGTTTTTAGAGAACGCAGAATATGAAAAGCAAACCTTAATTTTAGAATATTTTGCTCTCTATCAGACTTTTTTTTTAATTGAAAACTAGTGACTAGTGCTCCAAACTTCACTAGGACGTATGTGTAACTCATGACTGTCCAAACTGCATGTGTATCAAGAAGAGACTCAAGATCAAGACAGTGAGCTAGCGGAGCGCCTCCTGGGAAAGGCGTAATACAGAATGGCATATATTGGCTGCTGTAGATCACGAACAGAGTGCTTGTAAAATAAATTGTGAAAATATTGGGTTTATTAGTATATCAGGAAAAAAGAGCATCCTACTGCACACTGTATTGAATTGTATTGAAATTGAATTTATATAGCACTTATTACCCTTGACAAGGCGTTGGAGTGCTTTACGGCAAGTAGTACGTTACTCGGAAGCCCAAAGTTAGTGGTCTAGCCACTGGTTATTGGAATTAGTCTTGTGCTCCTAACAAAACTATTCCATGCATTTACTCCAGTTTCTTTGTTTTACATTGATGGAATAAATAGATATTGTTAGGCTGCAGGGATATGGTTTCAAAGAATCAAAGCAGGAGATTAAGACAGGTATGCAATTTAGAGAAGTTTATATACACAACAGGCATGCAGAAGGTAGAATGGAAGGAGAGGGGCATTCAAAATAAATATGCAAAGAAAAAGTTTAAGTCAATTTAATTTTTCACACACTGTTCTAAGAATATTGCATGGAGAAAGATTTTTGTGTAGGGTGCAGTCCCTGGATGTAATCCTGTTAATAGAAACAGATATTAAATTGTGCTGTAATGGAAGGTGAGTTTTACTAGTCTTTCTAAAGACACTTTAACTTTCAAGAGGTGGCAGATACTGGCCTTGCCGCAAAAAGCAACCCCAGTGCTTGTTGACACCCCTTTACAAGTGACCATCAAGAAGTGACATTTACTCAGAACCACTTACCAGTTATTACCAATTACCTTTGACAACACCATTGAGAAAGCTCTTATAATAATTAATAAATAAATTGATACTGGTATAGCGCACTACTCACCCGCAAGGGTCTCAAGGCGCTTGTACGAATACCGCTGTGGAACCCATCCTGGCTTTCCCTGTGGGGCGTCCACTCCTGGGCACCCCCAAGGTGGAGGCCAGGCATCCTTAGCGTTGTGGAGGCCGTTGTGGAGATTAAGCAAGCTATTTCCCAGAGTTGCAGAGTGGGACTCCATGATTGGAATAGGCACCGAGGCAAGAATTATCAGGTCCGTGGACCTTTGAGCCCAAGACCCGCCAAGGCGGGGAATTGAACCCTGGTCCCGGGCTAGACCTCTGCATCAGGGTCTGCCGCTCTAACCATTGAGCCTCACTTCTCCACACTTGTGCACATCACCCCACTGTTGGTGTGATATAAGTACTTGAAGACTTAGAATGGGCACCTACTTAATCAATACATTAAATACTATGAAGAAATATTACAGTTAATTCATTAAAATTATGTAACATAATACAAACTACACATAAAAACTTGCAATGTAAACACTTCTAAATGAATGCATGATCACTAGATCAGATTTACCAAGGCCACCTTGAATGCCCCTGCTTTGCTTAGTAAACCTTGAGTTAGGGAAGGCAGCACAAGTCACTGCCTTGCTTTACTCTGCCTCAGGGAGGCATTCCATTAGTGCAGTGTGGGTGTTCCCATGCATCCACCTATGGATTTGGTGCATTCCCAAGTTCACCATTAGTGATAGACCTGGGAGTTCATCAAAATGTAACTTTGCCTCACCAGGGGAGGCATAACTTGGAGAAATATTTTTATTTCTCCTAGTTTTTTCTCTTTCTGCTTGTGCTGTAAAAGGGGAAAAACAGGGGGTTGTTTTTGTGCAGGAAGGCGTCCCTTTCTGCACCAAAAACAATGCAGCCTATAATGCAGGCACATTTGCACCATGGTGCAAGGGTGCCTACATTGCCACTAAGCAGCAGTTTGTGTGCCAGGCTGGTAGAGAAGAGGAATGTGCCATATAATGTTAAATACAACACATTCCTGCACTGTCCCTTTCATGCATCGCAGCAAGGTGCCTTGCTGCATTGCATGCATATTTGATAAATCTAGGCCACAGTCTGTGGAATAGTACCACACATTTGGAGAACCCCTCTGGTCATTTCACCTACTTGTGTGAAGTTCACAGAACATTTTGCATGGATAGAGGAGTACCACATGGGTATGGGTAAGCAAAGGGAAAGGACATGATTTGTGTTTTTTTACCATTAAGGCAAAGGCAGTTTAGGTGCAGACAATTTTCATTGGGCTTTTGGTAATGATGATGCTTACTTTTTAATGGGCTTCAGATCTTTTTTGGCAGAGATGAAGCAGCATGTCATAAGCATACATATACAAGTTGATGTCATACATGTAAATGATGGAAAACAGAGGTAGTACCTGCCAGGTAGGAGTGAGGGAGAAGCCGTCAACTATTGTGACAAGTCGCAGTTGATGTGGTTAGTTTTGGAAGAAGCCCACTTTAACTTGGTCAGTTCAGTCTTGTAAAGCAAATACAGGTGAACCAAATGAATACTACTAACCTAATATCTATAGTCTTTATTGAGCACCTGATACCTAGACGTCAAGACATCTACGACCACAAACAGGTCTAACAGTACAAGAGGGCTCACACGTGAGAAAAAAAAGGTAAGGGAAGGTTATTGAAAAGGTCGGAAGAGAAACAGAAAGGAGATGACAAGAGGATCATGATATGAGACCGAAGGGGAAGCCCTGAGTCCATGAACAGGTTTTAATGAGACGGTGAATGATTGCTTGTTTGTAGCTAATAGGAGGAATATATTATCTTATCTATTGCATTAACCATAGAAAACATCAAGATTGGTATATTGGAGGCACCAGTGGCAGGGTTGTATGTTCATGGTGTACATTTTAAACTACAAGACACTATTGCACCCCAGGAAGCAAAACTGAGGGCGAGATTTGGGGTTAAAAAACACTACAAGTGAGGAGGCCTCAGGGTTACCTATAGCTTGCAGGCTCTAATAGGTTTCATTGGCTCACTGAAACCAGATACTACTTGATCGCACAACTATCTAAGGCAGGGTGAGTGAGAAACTCTGAACTGGTTAAACTGGCTGAACATTTCTCATTAATTAGTTCTTTAGGTTTAAAGTATTTATTCAACATAACACATTGGGACAAGACATATCTTCAAGAGAGCAAGACAGTAGGGCGGAAAAGACCCACAAAGTGCAAATGCATTTTCAGCCAAAATTATCCTAACAGGTCGTGCCCCGCGTGAATTATACATCATGTTCTGCCACAATATGAAATGACTGTTCCCACACAACCCCACCCCAAACCCCAACTACCCAATTACCTCCCCCCAACTCCCTTCCCCCCCTCCCACCCCTCGTCCAGTGCACCGTCCTAGAGCAATAGGAAAACACAGCAGGCCATGCCTCATGTGAAAAAGGGGGACCAGTAGCAGAGCGTTAGGCAGGCTCCATTGGGCCCGGAAGCCGCAGAAGACGGAGGTACCTAGGGCAGGTGAGTGCTCTAAATTCCGTGAGCAATAGGGAATGAAATGGCTGCCAGAGCTCCCTGAATTGGTTCACATCCCCTGCTACCGTGAGTGACATCCTCTCCATCCCTAACACATGCCACAGCCTATGAAGCCAACCAGTGATAGACGGAATCGTAGCCGTGTGCCAGTGTATTAAAATGTTCTGGACTGCAGAACCTAGGGCTATCGCAATCTGTCTGCCTTTACTGGATCTGAGGGGGTACATCAAGCCGTTCGGAAGCCCCAACAAGGTGTAAGCAGGAAAGCGTGGCAATTCGATGTCAAAGTGTGTGTCAATATTATCCAGCACCTCTTTCCAGTAAGGCTCTAGCAGCGGACATTCCCACAAAATGTGCGTGAGAGTCCCCCGGTGCCCGGACCCCCTCCAACATGTGTCATCTTTATTATGATCAAATTTGTGGACTCGTTCAGGTGTGTAATACCAGTAGGTGGAGACCTTAGTTAGAGTGTCAGTGAGCCCCATGTGGTATGCCGAGTGCCGTGCTCTGTAGGATATGTGTTCCCATTCCTTAGGGCTTAGGGTCCTCCCCAATTCCCTTTCCCATCGCTCCCTCCAGGGTGATAACTGTGTGTAGCAGGTGGTTGCAGCAGCTTATAAAGGTCCGTGATCAGTTTAGCATCCGATGTGCGGGATAAAAGCCATTTTTCGTAGGGAAGGAAAAGCCTATCAGCCGACTCCCTTACTTGCGGCTGGAGGGCCCAGTGGCGGGCCTGCATATAGTGGTATCTGTCACTCTCTGGTAACGAAAACTCCTGATGGAATTGGGAGAAGGGGACCACTCCCTCCGGACCGTACAAATGGCATAGTGCTCGACACCCCGCCTGTCGCCAATGCGTGAACGCCCCTCTCTCTAACCCTGGTGTGAAATCTGGATTGTCCACTAGCGGCGTGAGCGGGGACGGGAACGTGGTGAGACCGTAGAGGATGTTAGTAGCGTCCCAAACCCGTAGGGGAACTCTCGTAATAAAAGAAGCGTAGAGATTTTTAGGCCTATGAGGACGGCGCAAGAAAGGAATCTCTTGCAGGGGTCTCCCCGCCACCGCTTGGTCTTGGAAGAGCCAATGTTTATCGGACTCCCACCTACTCCACTCCACTAGATAACGAAGCTGCGCAGCCTGAAAATATTTGCGGAAATCCGGTATCCCCAGACCGCCCGCCTCGGGGGCCAGCAGCGAGAGGGCTCTGCACATTCTGGGCTTCTTGCCTTGCCAAACAAAGCGTGAAACATCCGCCTGTAGTTGCGGTATCCACCCAACCGGTGGTTGGAGCGGCAGGGCTTTGAAAAGATAAAGTACTTGTGGCAAAATAGTCATTTTGACAGCAGCTATCCTGCCAAGCCAGGAGAGCGTCCCTCGATTCCACCGCCCTAATTCGTCCCTAATCTTCGCTCCTAATGCCTGGTAGTTGTCCGAAACCATGGCTGGCAGAGTGGGCGCAATCTGAATCCCCAGATAAGGTACCGCCCCCGAGGACCAAAGCATAGGAAACCTAAGTTGTAAGGAGGCTCTGGTAGCCGGCCTGAGGGAGATATCCAAGGCCACCGACTTGCCCATATTCATTTTAAACCCGCCACCGCTCCGAAAGAGTCCAATTCCGCTATACATGCCGGCAGAGCCGTCTGGGGATTATCAATGGACAAGATGACGTCATCCGCATAGAGGCTAATAGCGTGTGTGAAGCCCCCCATCCGGATTCCGGTCACCGCAGGATTATCACGCACCCATTGAGCGAAGGGCTCCATATATAGAGCAAAGAGTAACGGCGAGAGCGGGCAGCCCTGCCGGGTACCGCGTTCAATGTCAAAGGTCGCAGACGCAAACCCATTGACCAGAACTACCGCTGAAGATCGCTTGTAACAGTTAAGAATCATGGATCTGAACTTGTCCCCTATCCCGGCTTTCACCAAAACTTGCTCTAGGAAGGGCCAGTGGACTCGATGAAAAGCCTTCTCGGCGTCCACCGCTAACATCATGCGTTCTCCCGGGATCCGGGAAGCTTTCTCCAAAAGGTGGACAATCCGTTTCGTATTGTCCACTGTCTGTCTCCCGGGGACAAACCCCGCCTGGTCGGGGTCAATGAGACCGGGCAAGTGAAGAGCAAGGCGCGCGGCCAAAATCCCCGTGTATAGCTTCAAATCGATGTTCAAAAGAGAAATCGGTCGGTAGGACCCACAATATTTCGGATCTTTTCCGGGCTTAGGGATGACTGTGACTGAAGTCTGGAGTAAGTCAGGTGGGATAGCTCCGGGGTCAGCAACGGAGTTGAAAAGATGTGTGAGCACCGGGGCCAGAGATGTGCAGAAGGTTTTATAATAAAGGGCCGTGCAGCCATCTGGGCCAGGCGCCTTGCCATGTTTAAGTCTGGCAATAGCAGAGATCACCTCTTCTATTCGGATGTCTCTATCCAAATACTCTGCCTGCGAGGGAGCCAGGGAAGGCAGCGTAACCGAATCTAGATAAGCAGTCGTAGCCGCCTCATCTGGGGGGTCTCCAGTATAAAGATCCCTATAAAAATCTCGGAAAACGGCTGCAATCCGAGCATCCTCTGTCTCCACGTTCCCTGCTGGGTCCGAGATTTCTTTGACTAGCTGATTCTGGCGCGTCACCCGAAGCTTGTGGGCCAGCAACTTGCCACAGCGGTCACCTCCAGTATAGAAGGTGTGATGTAACCTAAGTGCCGCATACTCCGCCCGATCAAGATCCAAGGCCGCTAGAAGTTTCCTCGCTTCCTTGAGTTGCCTCCAGATCTGGGGAGCCCCAGTCCTACGATGCATCTGTTCCAATTCTCTAACCCGACCTGTAAGTTCATCCCTCTTAACCTGCCGTTCTTTGTTATCAGCCGCAGAAATTGCCAAGAATTCCCCTCGAATCACCGCCTTCATTGCCGCACATTGCGTAGCCCGGCTAGTATCGGTGTTGTCATTATGGGACTGATATTCTCGGATCGCCTCCTCAACATGGGTCACCACCTCCTTCCTGTGTAGCAGCATATCGCGTAGACGCCACATCCTGGGCCGAGAAGCGGCCGGCGGCAAACACAGCGTAGCCTCCACAGGGGCGTGGTCCGAAAGGGAGATCACACCCATCTCCGACCCCGACGTTAGCCCAGTACAAGGGAGGTGACCAAAAGATGGTCCAGCTTCGCGTACGTCTTGTGCGCATGGGAATAATATGAGTAATCCCTACTCGTAGGGTGCATGTGTCGCCACAAATCTAGGAGGTCAACCTCATCTAGCTGGGCCTTACGGTCTGCAGAGAATTCCCCTACCTGCGGGGAGCGTTGCGCTGATCTATCTATAGCAGAGTTAAAGACCATGTTAAAATCACCTCCCAGTATGATGTAACGGTCCTGGGAGGAGGTCATGTCCTCGATCGCGGTCTGCAAAAAGCGGTCCTGTCTTTCATTAGGGCTATATAAGGAGCCAATCGTAAACAGGAGGCCCCCAATCCTGAACGAATACGCAAGGAGCCTGCCTTTCTGTTCAGTAAACTTGTGGAGGACCTCCCCCCGAAAGTGCCTGGCCACTAGTATCACCACCCCCGCCGTTTTAGTGGTGCAAGAGGAGAAAAACTGTGAAGGGAACTTATGTGAACGGAGTCTGTGTGTGTCTTGTGAGAGGAGGTGCGTCTCCTGAAGGAGACAGATGTCCGCCTGGGTGTTCTCCAAAAGGGAGAGCACAGCCCGCCTCTTGACTGGGTTATTCAGCCCCCGAACATTCAGAGTCACCACCTTGCACGTGTCAGGAGGCATGCAAAGGGAAATAGGAAAGAGCAGTGAGGCCCCACAGTACCGGGACAGTAGGGGCGGAAGCGCTGACTAGTGGAAAAAGGTGACACAATAGGGAACAGAGCACCATCACTTGTGGGGTAGAAATGATCAAGCAGAACCAGAGGCCCAGCCAATGTCCAGCTAGCCATATTCAACAACAAGCACTGGATAACCCGTCCCCTCTCCGTCCCTCCCTGCAGCAATGCAAACAGAAAATCAAAACTGTAAGTGAGGCATGCAGAGCTAAGCAAATTAAAAAGCATACACATTATCTGAACGACAAGGAACCCCGTTGTGCACTGGACGACCCCCCCCCCCCCTTCCCGCCAACACCCGGATCCCTCCCCGGTGCCCAACCCCCATCCCGAACCCCCCAAGAACTGCTTCCCCCCCTCCTTCCCCCAAACGAACTCCAGTCCCCACCCACAACTGGAACTGTCCCAACAACCCCAACTCCACCACCGGAATCCCCCAACGCCCCATCAGAAACTAGTGTCCAAGTCCGGTCCATGACGGACAGGCCTATGGAAAGTAAAAAAAAAGTGGACGTCCAGCCACTACGCACTCCCCCAGCCCCCCGCCCCCCCGAACCCTCAAACCTGCGTTACGGACATAGCGATGTCAATCTCCCCCCGGAGTTCATTCAGGCAGTTAACGCAACATCAGTTGGCGCAGCGTCTGTAACCGCAGCTCGAGGTGCGTCGTCTTGGTCCGCGGCCGCAGCAGGCGAGCCCGGCTGCGTTGAAGAGGCCGGCGACCTCCGGCCCGGAATCGTCTGCCAGCCATCCCTGGTGATACGGCGCTGGCGAGGAGTGAATGTTCCATCGTCCGTAGCAGTGATACCCAGTACCCCACACGTATCTTGAAGGGACCACAGCCGATGTAGGGTCCCATTCCATCGAAAGATGGAACGGAAAGGGTGCCCCCAGGAGTACTGAGTGCCGTGCTCCCTAAGGAAATACGTCGCTATTTTAAAGGCCTTGCGTTTTTGCAGAGTGGATGCTGCAAGGTCCTGGAAAAGCGCCACACGATGACCCCTAACGTCCATAGATGACCGCTTCCGTGCTTCACGGAGTATCCTTTCCGGGATAGTCCGGTAGGAAGGCCAAGATATCCGGGGGGGGGGCGCCGAGGCCCTACGCTGTGTGCGCTCTATCAATACGGATAGGGAAGTCATCCGATTCCCCCAGCACTTCTCTGAATAGGTCCCGCAGATATGCCGTGACATCTTCCCCCTCTTCACAGGATGGAACACCCCGGGCTCGGATGTTATTCCGCCGGGAGCGGTTTTCAAGGTCCTCGGTATGGGACTGAAGATCGAGATTCTGCTCTCGAAGCCGGATGACCTCTTGCTGCAATTGTGTAATCTCCTCGTCCCTGGCATGGCCTTCGCCCTCCACCGCAGCCACTCTCTCCCCCAGGCCTTCCACCTCACGTCGAATCTCCCGGACCTTACCCGCTACCTCCTGTTTAAGGGTCTGGAAGTCGTCCCGCAGGGTGCCAAAAAAGGACTCAAGGAAAGATCTTGTGACTGGGGGCTCCCCTCCACTCGCTCCCTGGGAGCCGCCCGGAAGGCTCGGAGACGGTTGCCCCCTATCCTGCCTCGCGGCGTTCCGGCCCAGCATGTCCGGCGGAGTGCGGTCTCCTTTCTTGGACCCCTTGTTGTTCGCCATCGAGGCTACTGGGGTGTCTTCTGGAATGTTCAGTGCAGAGCCACTAATGGAGCCTCCGGTAGGCCGCAACAGTCACGTGCTCACTGCTAATCTCCGTGTAGGCCTCAGTCCGCCCCTCCTGCAGGCCGCATCAAGCAATGGGGCGACCACGATCCGGTCTACCCGGGGACCGGCCTCCCACCCGGGTCCCCCTGCTCACCACCGCCTATACCACCGGCAGAGTCATAGATTCCTTTGCAGACGGCCGCTACAAATGGGCCGAGAAAGTCCCCTCAAACAGTACTGCTCGGGGCATAGTGCAAATGCGTCACAGCAGTACCTCCAAGTTTGTACTGGGAATACACCTTCCACCCTAGTCTCTCAAAGGCGATGAAGCGGTGGCAGCCGATGAGGTTGTCGTGGGGGGGGGGTCGTACTACAGAAATCCGGTCACCGCCAAACCTCCCCAGGAGTGTACCTCCGGGATACTCGGAGAGGTAGGCCGCAATTTCCGGCGCCACGTGTAGAATCCTCCTCGGTCACAGCATCGAGACTCCAGTCTTCCTTTCAGTAATCGCAAGCGTGGTGATGCAGATCCGCACCCAGAGGGCTACTCCGCTGGGCCGCCGGGCAAATGTAACACCACTCGGTTCCCGGCACCTCCGTCATCCGGGGGACTAGGCCAAAGCCACGGCCTTGCGTAACATCAAGCCCCGTGGCTTCTCCATTGGACGCTCCGTCTCCGGACACCAAGCTGCTCTGCTCCTCGGAGTTTGCCTCAGATTAGGATGCCACAATGATGGTCAGGGTCCAACGAGAGGCAGCGGCGGTTCCTCCCCTATCACCAGTCCGGGCGGGCACCTAGACTAGCCCGCGGCTCCACCTCCGCTTCGAACCAAAGGCCCTCTCGGCACCCAGCCGGGGCTCCGGGTCCGTTCCGTGTCCGATGCCGGCAATTTCCGCCTTCGCAGCCTTCACACCGATATCCAGCGCCTGTATCTCGCCAAATGCACAGGTCCGGGGGGGAGACCAGTGCTAGATTAGGAGGTTAAGGGCTCGGGTCCGGCGGAGCTCACAGCGAGTGCGACCGCTCAGCCCGCCATCTTGGCCACGCCCCCATTAACTAGTTCTTTAGAACTGTTTTTTTGCAGCTACCTATTGACATCCCTTAGCAGAACATCCCTCAAAACTTTGTAGTATGCTCCGATCAGAGTAGCTAGAGAGAAAATGGAAGAAAGTGAAAAAATAATTCAAAAGAAGGGGAAGTGGGAGTCAAATAAGAGAATGGAAGACGATTGAGAAAAGAACGAATAAGAAGGAAAGAAAGGGGTGGAAGTAAAGAAAAACATAAAGAAGGTAAATCTTTAAAGTGGACACCGACGATAGCAGACAGGCCTAAATAAGTGCTGAGAAGGCTGATGGATTGCTGAACAGATCTTTTTAATGATGAATGGCTGCTGGATTACTGTGCCAAACTGATCATCTACAGCATGAAAGATGATCATCACAGCCTCGCAAATTTCAATCATGTAAACGGTATTCAATAACAAGCTTTGAAAAAGCCAATATATCTTGCTTATAAAAGAACTACAGGCTTTGGCAATGTGGTTTTGTCATGTTGTTCACCGGTTTGGCTGCTGTTCAGCAAGGCTAAACGTTAGTGGCATGGAGTGTCCTAGAGTGAAGTGGGGAGATTAGAGTGTGTAGACTGGATTTGTTGGAATTAGAGTGTCATAGAGTAGAGAAGAGGAGTAGAGTGTATTACAGGGGTGTAGAGTTCAATGTTCAAGTGGCAGAGAGTACCGTAAAGTGCAGTTTTGTAGAGTGCAGTTTTGTAGAGTGCAGTGTCATAGAGTTAAGTGGTATAGAGTGAAGTGGGCTGGAATTTGGTGGAGTGTGTTGGAGTGGATTGAGGTTGTGGGGTGAATTAGATTTGAATAGATCGGAGTGGGTTGGATTGGAGTAGCATGGGTTTGATTGAATGGAGTGGGGTTCATTGAAGCAGGTGAATTGGAGCAGGTGGACAAGTTGGTGTGGATTGCATTGGAGTCGGGCCAGAGGGGTATATTGACATGGGAGAGTAGGATTGGATAAGTGTGGATTGGAGCGGGTTGAATAGAATGGTTGGGGGTGTTGTGGATTTGATTGGGGTGGGGTGGATTCATTTTGAAAACAGTGGTTTGGAGTGGGGTGAATTAGAGTGGAGTGGAGGGAATGGATTAGACTGGACTGGGAAGGGGTGGACTGGAGTGGGGTGGACTAGATGGAGTATCTTAGATCGGAGTGTGGTGGCCTGAAATGGGGTGGGATGGGTTGGGGTAGATGGGATTTTTTAGAGTGGGTGTATTTGACTGGAGTGGGTGTGCGGAGTAGGGTATAATTAAGTGTGGTAAAAGGGAGTGGGGTGGAACAGAATGGGATGAATTAGTTTGGCATGGGGTGGGGGGATTCAATTGAGTGGGCTGGGATGAAATGGGGTGATGTGGGATGGATTGGATTGGATTGGGGAGGGATGGACTGAAGTGTGGTGGATTGGAGTGGCGTTGATTGGACTGGAGTGGGTTGGACAGGATTAGGGTGGACTGGAGTGTGGTGGTATAGAGTGGGTAGAATTGAGTGGGTTGAATTAGACTGGCATGGGATGAGGTGGATTAGAGTGGAGTAGATTAAATTGCAGTGGGGTGGAGTGGAGTGGAGTGGAGTGGTTTGGATTGATGTTGATTGGATTGAGTAGAGTGGATTGGATTAGGGTGGGATGAACTGTATTGGGGTGGGGCGGATTGGATTAGACTGAGATGGATTTGATTGGGGAAGGGGAATTGGAATGGGGTGGAGGTGGGTGGATTGTAGTGGGGTGGATTTGAGTGGGGTAGATTGGATTTGGCTGGATTAAGGTGGATTGGATTGTAATGGGGTGGATTGGATTGGGGTAAAATTGATTATATAAGAGTGGGTTGGATTGGGGGTGGAGCTTGCCATGAAGCAAGATGGCCACGTTCTAGGCGAGCTCCTCTCTGATGTCCACATAAATCCTCTAAAATGCTAGACATCAAGGCTTGACCGACTCTACTAGGTGTGCTTTGTAGCAGCGGACCGCCAGATGCCTGCTCACACCTGAAGTCGGCAATCCTAGAGACTTTCTGCTGATTGCAACGTGGTCCGAGATACCTGGGCCCAGCAACATGAAACCGAAACTGAAGCAGCAGCCTGCAGTTCAAAAGAAAGCCATGATGCACAGCACGAAACTCGGCCTGGGTAGCGATCTCCACCCGGTGGGGCCAGGACAACCTATCTGAAGCCCCGACCTGAGCGCGCCGATACAGCGGTGAAGAGGTAAGACTCGAGACGGGCGGGAAGCGGGACCGGCACCAATCCGAGTTCACCGCTGAGGGAGGCATAAGACCGCCTCGATACGCAGCAGAGAAGGGATCACTGCTGACACCGGCTGCGGGTCCCCGAGACGCGAGGTGGCCTGGGTGCTGCTCGCTGAGTGCAGCCCTTCGGCATAGAGGAGTACGAGGGGCACTGGGCGGCTGAAAGCACTTCCAATATAGACGGAAAGGAATGCAGCCCCGCCGGAAGAGAGGCGCTTTCATTTGGAAATCGACAGGTGCCATAACAGCGGTAATATTGCACAATACAGCGATGTGTAGTGAAGAGCGTCATTTGCTTTTGCCTAACTGGGGAACGTGGTCCTCACAGAAAAGAAGCCTCCACTGGAACCCACCCAGAGCTGTGATCGTAAGGAACTTCGCCCGCATTAGCGGGGCAGGCGAGGTGCGTCTACCACCACCGACTGACTGGAGAGCCTGGGCCTAGGTGTTCTACAGCATACAGAGTGCCATGATTTTCACGCTAGCCCTCAGAAACCTGCTTCTTTTTTAATACGCATGTGATTGAAGGCCCGACTCCTCAGGCCCTCTGGTTGAGAACTAAATGGTGTCAAATCACGCCTGGCTGCCCGGATACCTACAACCAACCAGAGTCCTGTAAGTAGCGGTCTTAGCCGGGGGTGGTGTGAATGGCGGAAAGACTGGGACACTTAACAGCAAACGGAGAGTTCTAAAACACCCTGGACCAGAGAACATTGCATACAAAACCCGAGTGCGGACCGCATTGGCAACGCAGTTCCCTAGATCCCACATACAGAGGTATAACCCGAGCCTACACGCCTCCTCCCCCTTCCTGACTTTGATTTTTGAACTATGTACTCCCCCCGGACTTCTCCTGGCACTCTAATTCATACTCACTGGGTCACTCTCATGGACGTTTTTTTTCTTTTGTCCTGGCCGCCATTTTGCTCCTGTTCTCGGCCGCTTTTCTCTGGACCCTGACCCGCCATCTTGTCCATTCCCTCATCCTTTACCCTTTTCCCTTGTTTCCCCCTCGTTTCCCCCTTGATGATCCATAAATGTTTATTCCTCTTTCTGATTTGCCTTTTCTCCATACCCTTGTATCCCTCCCACCTTCCCTCGGTGCTGTGACTGCGTGCCCCCTCCGACCCCACTTAATGGAACTCTGCTCTCCTGTTTTTTTGGGTCTTGACATGAGAAAATCTACTATTTGTATATATATGTATATAGAGATAACTCTAATCACTAGTATATGCAGTAGACCTTTGTACTCTCTACCATTTCTATGTGACTCTTAAAGTAAATCCATTGGTATCCCTTCCTTGAGTGAGTTTACTACTTTTACATTTGCAATTTTGTTCAGTTTATATATTTTCCTTGTGTGACTTTTTAACTTGTACATTTGCAATTTTTTTCTGTTTGTATCTTTTAAGTAACGCATGTAATCCAAAGTCCTTATGTATCGAAACTGGTTCTTATGTAAATCGCTTTGACACCATCGGGTAATGTTCGTGCTATATAAAATCGCATTAAATAAATAACCGACTCAGAACTGTCGGCCCGGTGGCGCAGGGCATACCCAAACCTGATATTGCACATTCCTGAGGAAAAGGGTGCGGAGGCCGGACTGAGATAGTGAAAATGGGCAAAACGGACAGGACCCAGCAAAAAATAACTTTTGAAAACACCAAAAAACAAACGGACCGAGGAACGGAAGAGCAGCCACTACAGCAGGAGGAATCGGGCGCCACTGGCTGAGTAACAAATTTTGAAGTGCAAGCCATTTTCACCACTATAAAGGCCGCTCTCACCAATATAGATGGGAAAATTGACTCTCTAACTTAACAGGTTGACAGGATGTTGCAGCGCCTGGACAAGCACACAGAAAGACTTGACATGGCCGAGGGCCGAATCTCGGAGGCCGACGATGCTCAAGTACAGATGGACGCGAAGCAGGTGAAGATGGACAAACATATAGCAGCTCTGTCAGCAAAAGCTGCAGATTTGGAAGCGAGATCCCGCAGAAACAACATCCACCTGACGGGTATATCGGAGACCACAAACACAGGCCGATTGGAGCGGTATGTGGAACAATTGCTCATCTCAATGCTGGGGGGGGAACCTTCTTAGAGATATTTATCATGGAAAGAGTGCACAGATCCTTGGCACCAAAACTACCGGCTGGCTCGAGACCAAGGCCAATCATAGCGTGGATATTTACCTTCAGGGCCCGAGATGCAGTGCTTCGGAAGGCCAGAGAGTTGGGGAAGTTGAATCATGAAGGTATAGACATATCAATAAACCTCGAATTCACTGTGTCTGTGCAGGAGCTAAGAAAGAGGTTTGGTCCGCCAAAACAAAAACTGAGAGATCTAAACATACCATATGCAATGCTATGCCCGGCAAGGCTCAGGATCTCAGACGAGGGGAAGGTGAAAATATATAATAAAACAAAAGATGTGCTGAACTTCGTACAACAGAAAGGACACTCAAGACCTCGACGGAGATCCCCACGAGGGGACCAGGAAGAACAGTCTACAACATCAGACGTCGAGTAACAAGACATTGCAAGGATTGATGGACACCCTCACCCGCCTGAATGATATGGATCGGCCCTGGTGGCCAGGATTAGATGAACAATGGAGCCTGCTGCTAGAGGCAGGTTTCATTTCCAGTGCTCAGACGATGTTGGGTTTCCAGACACCCACTACAGATAAAGGCATGACAAGTTATCCTGGGGAATCCCTGAGACGCTGCGCTTGCTGACAGACAGTAGGCGAGACCTGTAGGGACATGTGCCTAACGCAGATAATTTGAATATCAATACGCCCTAAGCACTCCACTAAAATGCAGAATTTCAAATTGAAATTGAATAGGTTTGAATTTTACCCACTCTTAGAGACATTGTACTGCTATCAGAGACTCACCTGGTGCAACTTAATCAATACAATAGGCTATGTAAAGTTGTTTATGTATATGCTTTGCGGAGCATCTGCCCATGTGGGGGCAGCCCACAGGAAACAGGCTGGCAGCCCTTGCCCTTCTGAGCTCAAAACACTAGTTCACTGTACGGTGTTTTTTTAATTTTAATTTTTTTATTATTTCCCTTTTGTATCTTTATGTAACGTTGAGGTAGGAATGGCTCCACCACAAGGGGCAGGGCGGAGTGGGTGGGAGCAGGGGAAGGTGGAAAATGTCTGGTCGATGAAAAGAAGCTATTCACACGATTATCGCTTTACACATGTAGCATGCAGGGAACATGGCAGACCCAAGTAGAGGTAGGCGAACATGGCCCGCCTACTCAAAAACTAACATTTATAACATGGATTGTTCGTGGGCTTCAAACCCCCCATAAAGTATTGGCATACTTTGACAGACACTGCATTGATGTGGCATGAATACAAGAAACACATCTCACCTCTATACCTGAAATGCGGTTGGGCACACAATGGGCATCGTACCGCATGGCATCCTCATTCTCTACCTATGCCAGAGGGGTCTTACTGTTAATCAGACGAAGTACCCCATTCAAACTAATTCACACAATGAATGATGACCAGGGCCATTATGTCATAGTGCTGGGAAATTTTGGGGGGCACAGTATTAACGATAGTCACGTCATATGGTCCAAAACAATCCTGGCTTTTATGCAGAGATATGGACTAAACTTAGGGAATTCCCGATAATATGGGGTGAGGATTTCAACACATGTCTGGACCCAGCCCTTGACAGATCGACCGATAATGAAAGATATGCCAAACAAACAGCTAAGGCCCTAAAAGACGGTATGGCAACATGGGGGATGACTGATATATGGAGAATGAGACATGAGGGCTGTAGGGAGGGAACATGCCCATCTACGACGCACAACACATGGTCCCGAACAGACTACTGGCTGCTTACGGCAGAGGCATGTACATGGACGAGGATGGCCAAACACTTAACTAAGACACTGTCAGATCACTCCCCGGTTTGCCTCATGATGGAAATCCCCACATACATACCCCAACATTTTAAGTCAGGGTTCCGATTGGACCAGGTATTCCAAAGTGAGCTCCGACAGGCAATAGTTGATTATTTTGAGTTAAACTCTGGATCGGTGAACAGTGCTGGGACCTTATGGGAGGCTTTCAAGGTAACAATCAGGGGTCACTGTATTAGCAAGCATGCCGGGATCCTGAAGGATAGCCAACAGCAATTAAATATGATAGAAAGGGACATTGGCACACTAGTAGCAGAACATACACAAACACACAATCCTACTCTACTGGGGAGAATCAGGGAGCGGATGGATGACTACCAGAAATACACTGCAGATGAGGTAAAATACAAATCAAGATGATACACAGCGCAAAACTACGGGGAATGCGGTAGGCCGGGATGCGCTTTGTCAAGTAAGATTAGACCTTCGCTTAAAAAATCATACATAATGCAGATCAGGGATGATGCTGACCAAATGCAATACAACACAACATCCATATCAAACTGTTTCAAGAGCTATTATTCACAGCATTATGGCAAACAAACAAACACGACAGCAGAAGAAATTAACCACTATCTTCAGGAAGTAGCTCTTGCATGGCTCTCGGACACCTAAAAGAAATTTTTAAGTCACCACATTACTAAAGATTAACTCACACTCTGGACGGGCTACCTGGGGGTTTCTAAAACAATCAAAGACCTGCTGATACCACACTTGGCTGAAATGTATGAAGAGGCGTATGAAGAGGGTAGGCTCTCTACCTCATTGAGGGAAGCACTTTTAGTGGCACTCCCCAAACCAGACAAGGACATGTCCAAATGTGACTCATATCGCCCCTTGTCATTAATAAATATAAGAGATTTTTTTTTAGCAAAGGTTTTTGCTACCAGGATACAGTTTCTACAGGAGAAGCTAGTATTATCTTACCAAACAGGATTTGTGCCAACCAGATCTACTACTCAATACATACGCACCATCTGTGCCCTGTACCACCATCTAGATCCGGAGCTGCCAGCGGCGGCTGCTTTGTTAGACGCTGCAAAAGCTTTTGATTCGGTGGAATGGACGTTTATGTTCGTGGTATTACGCAGGATGGGCTTTCCTGGGGCAGTTTTTAAGATGGATAGAGATCTTGTATCATGCCCGACTGCTAGAATAAGGCTAAATAGACAATTATCTGACCCTATAGATGTGGCCAGAAGGACGAGACAGGGCTGCCCGCTGTCACCAATATTGTTTACACTGATTCTGGAGCCCCTCGCCTGTAGGATCCGACAGTGTCACCAGTACGTTGCTCTACAGTTTAACCTGCGCCCCTTAGCATCTCATTATATGCCGAAGACATGGTACTTTTTACACATCACCCCAATGCACATTTAAATAACCTCATCAGAGAATATATTCGCTTTGAGCAATATGCTTGGTTGCGAATAAATTGGGACAAATCAGTGATCATACCTCTCACGCTAGCCACGACCCGGCCGGCACTAGACTACCCCCTAAAATGGCAAACTGACCTGGAGAAGTATCTGGGGGAATGGATACATAGGGACCCAGAACTAATCATAAGGGGAAATTACGGACGGGCAATGACTAAACTAGACGAGCAAATAGCTAGATGGATACAGATGCCTCTGTCACTGTCCGACAGGATTGCGCTACAAAAGATGGTTGTTCTGCCCAAGTTTTTATATCTATTTATCAATATCCCTATCTTGCTAACGCAGGCATTCTTCACAAAATTACGATTGGCAATGCAGAGACTAACATGGGCAGGTAAGCAGGCCAGGATCAGCTGGACCGTACTGACAAAGCCATATCATATGGGCGGCTTCGGAGAACCAGATTTGTAGCTATATTTCTATTGCGCACAGGAGCAACATGCCCACTAATGGACGCAACTGCATGCGTATATTCCATGCGTAGCAGTGGAAATGGACAGCACACAACCCACTCCACTGATCACATTTGTATCTGATCCGAGGCCCCACATACACAGGGACACGATCCAGCCTGTGCACTGCACTTCAAGCGCATGGCATGCGCTGGCGCGAAGGGCGAATAAGTTGCCCTTCTACGCCCCAGCACTGCCCATTGCTAATCATCCAAAATTATCCGCAACACAGGAGAAAAAAATGACGTTGCAGTTGGGAGATATGAAAATCACCACAATGAAGAATGTCTTCCCAAATGGCAGATTCATACAAAGGACGACCCGTTATTAAGCACACACAACACACCAATGTAGATGTTTGCCCACTAGCGGCTGCAAGTGGTGGTTAGGGAACTATATATCACTTACCCAGAGGAACCACCAACACTGCACGCATTGCAAGCTCTACTCATAGTGCCAACACGCCAGAAATTAGTTACCCGCCTATACAGTGCGTCACCATTGGAACAAAGTGGGACTGACAACAGATCACTCACTAGGTGGGAAACACTGATAGGAGACAAGATAGATAAGCGGGATTGGGAATATAGCTGCACACAACTACAATTGCTAATATCAAACTGTAATTTACGGATCATACACTTTAAATTTCTATATCTATTTTATTATACCCTGACCCAGCTCCACTGATATGGCCTTAGATTACATGATAGGTGTCATTGGTGTGACGCCATGAATGCAGACATTCTACACTTGGTGTTGGCATGCCCAACGATACACAAATATTGGGAATAGCTGCAATGCTAGCTGAACTGGTGCCGAACATGACTATTGTGTGCTTATTGGGATATACAAGTTGACACCAGCAAGTCGGCGGAAAGTTTTGATGGGGCAGTAAACGACCCCCTAGATTCAAAGACTGGTTTATGGACATGTCCTATTGTAGGGAAACCATGGAGATGTACATGGAGGAGCTACCGCTGCCATCGAGGCGCGTGATTTTTGGGAACCGTTGAAACAATACCTTTTGACAACACAGGAGAATGATTAATGTATGTTAATTGATGAAAATGTACAAAACATGCGGTCTATTATAACGTTACCCTTTTCTTTGCCACTAAGTGAAGGGAGTATGGTTAAGAGATCATTTCCATGTGTAACATAGTGTAATATCAAATGACAAATGCTGTGCTGTAAACCTATAATTCTGGGGGTTTGTCATCACACTGCGATGCAACGAAGAGTTAACTACCAGCTCTTGACACGCGCGACGACAGAAATTATTAATGTATGCAGCTTTATAAATATGCCATGACATGTAACTTGTGAACAAATAAGCTACACTGTATGTGTGTATTGAAATGTTGACCAGACGAAATAAACAAATAAAAAAGAAAAAAAGAGTGGGGTGGATTGGTGTGGGGTGGATTGCCGTGGGACAGATTATTTTGGATTGAAGTGGGGCATATTGGAGTGGGGCAAATTGTTTTGGATTGTAGTGGGGCAGATAAGAGTGGGGCATATTGGAGTGGGGTAAGTTGTTTTGGATTGGAGTGGGCAGATTGTTTTGGATTGGAGTGGGACAGATTGGATTGGGCAGATGTTTTAGGATTAGAGTGGGGTGGACTGGTGTGGAGTGGATTGGAGTCGGACAGATTATTTTGGATTGAAGTGGGGCACATTGGAGTGGGGCAAATTGTTTTGGATTGTAGTGGGGCAGATAAGAGTGGGGCATATTGGAGTGGGGTAGGTTGTTTTCGATTGGAGTGGGACAGATTGGATTGGGCAGATGTTTTTGGATTAGAGTGGGGTGGATTGGTAAGTGTCAGAATTGAATAGGGCAGATTGGTGTGTGGGAGATTGGAGTGGGACAGATTGGAATGGGATGTGTTTGAGTGGGGCAGATTGGTTTTGATTGGAGTGATGTGGATTGGAGTGGGGCAGATTGGAGTGGGAAGGATTACAGTGGGGCACATTAGAGTCGGCTGGTTGTTTTTGATTGGAGTGGGCAGATTGGTTTAGATTGGAGTGGGGCATAGTGCTTTAGATAGAGTGGGGCAGATTATTCTGGACTGCAGTGGGGCACATTGAAGTGGGGCAGATTGTTTTGGCTTGGAGTGGGGCAGATTGGAGTGTATTTTATCTCTTTCTAAGTCTGTTGCGGAAATATGTAGACTTAGAAAGAGGAAACTATGAGAAGAAATAAAGATAGATCTAATCGTTGCACTTCACCAGAGAAGGCATAGCATTTTGACAAATTCTCAGGTTCACCAATGTTGGTCAATTTAGGAATGTGCCAAAATTAATTAATGGATGAGTGAGAACAACCACACTCCACCCATTGAATGCTTTCCCAGGGCAGAGTAACATAAGTCAGAGGCATGCACTGCCTTAAGTTACTCCAGAATTGCCACGCAATGTAGGACCATGCAAGGTGGTCATGAATTGCTTGGTAAATTTGACTTAGGGATTGCATTGCCCTTGCAACACAATCCCTTGATAAATCTGGTCAATAGCATTTTATCTAACCCCACACGTGGAATTAAATATAGCAATTTTGGAATGGAATACAACTGGAGACATGATTGGCAACTTCAGGTGGAAAGATGTACTCATTAATGTGGAAAGATGACATACCAGAATGTTGAAACAAAATGAGCTATTAAGAGCTTTTCTTTATTAGTCCTATATGAGACACCTCCAACACCACTCTAACATCAAGAGCTACTTATGTTAAATGAAAATATTATGGAGCGGCTAATATTTTTAGTGCGGTAATAGTGATCATGTTAGATAAGATTATATTAGCGGACACTACACGCAAGATTATCCCCAGTGATCAACTCTGTGCATCATGCATGGTTGCCATCAGAAATGTGAAAAAGGCTTCATCAATTTGGACTGCCACTACATGATTAATACTTGACAGCCAAAGCTGCAATGTCCCTGTCACAAAGGCAAACATATAAGTAATAGGTCTCCCCAATTCCTTACGGTTTATACTAAATGTAAGCATTAAATATATTTTAGGAACCCAACTATTTTTCTTCACACATTAGGTTGTAGGTTCTAAAATATACACCTCATTTCACCCCAAGTTCACACTTTTCAATTTTGGAATCCAAAAAATAATGCAATCAAGCAAATGATTTTAATTTAATACGTTGAGTTGCATACAGAAGATCTACTTACTTGTAGCAGGATAGCTACCAATAGCTTACAAGATACTCATTGGAGGTGTCTGTACTATAACCTCATGGGCAATGGTATAAGGTGAATGGATTGGTTCAAAAGTCAGTTGTCAATGCTTCCAAAAGATTGACAGTTCAATTGGAAAGGTTGTGAAAGACCCACATTAAGGTCTCCATTGCCAGCTAAAGAGCAAGTGAGAACAAATGTGATTCATTTGAAAGTACACTACAAACATCTGATTCAATGTACAGAAGGAAGCATTTCCAAAACAAAGATACAATTCAAGTCTAAAAGATGAATCTGCGGAGCTAGGTCTTGATGCAGCAATGAATGTCCCAAAATAATCTTGAATTTGCCCCAGACAAACAAAACAAAACACAAAGGAGCACTGCTGCATAAGCTCATTTAACACTAAGCAAAGCTCCTACCAAACACCTATTTCACCTGTGAACATGATTTCACACACAGAATACTACCATTCATGTTGTACGATATCACAAATATATACAACATATTCAGATCCATATACTCAAGGGCAAAAGGGCAAAAGGGATTTAACAGCCAGCAGCACAGTACTTTCTATGTAGTGAAGGGTATAAGCCTGGACTTGGAATTCAGATTAAATGAGGCCGGTGGGTGGGTGGGCTAAAATTAAGCTAGAACTTTCATGTATTGAGGCTTTGCAGTGCAGCTGCTATTGCCTTATCTCTCCTTTAACTTGTATTTTTTTAGTGAAATGAATAAATATAAACATATAAATAGAACCCAGAATCTTCAGTTAATAACCCTTTTAATATGATGGATGACCATTTGACATCCACTGAATTACCTCCTTAGAATGGAGGACATGGAGGTGCTGTCCAACAATTCTTACTACGCGGAATGCTGACTCGCTTGTAGAGCAACATCAGAGGAACATCAGAGGGCCTCTGCTTCTGTTTGTTGTTTGGAAATTTCTGTACAGTGCCCCAGCTGTGGTTCAGGCTACCAATTCCTGTTTAAACAGTTTGCATTTAGGTTGAATTTTTCCTGTCTGTCTTCCGTTTCCCTTCTAGGGACTAGTGGAGAGCTGTTCTTGTGATGAAATTTTGCTCTTCTATGATACTGTGTCCTATCCATCTCCATCTTTTTCTCATAATAATGGTTTCATTGTTCTCTTTCATTTCCTGATTGGAGATATTTCGCAGTCCAAAAATGTGCAAGATTCTTCTTATGTTACTGGTGTTGATGACTGAAACTTTGGTAATGCCCCTTTACGTCTTCCACCAGCATTCTAATCCATGGTGTGGACAGAATGCAGCTCAGGTAACGCCTCCGCTTGGTGTTGATGCTGTACTGGATGGCTTCAAAACACTGTTCGACATCCTAAAGGCATTCCTGGTCTTGTTTGGACTGTTCTTGATGTCACTGCCTGCCCCTCCTTTTTTTTTTTATTAGCAACACAGGAAACAACAATATACAAAAATAAGTCAAACGAAAAAAGATGATCTAAACGTCTACAGAGTTGACGTTTAGGTTGGCATTAAATCATTTAACAAAATTCTTATAGGGCCCAGACAGAGTATATACATATATCTTAGCACATATATAACAGAAAACAATAATGATCTAGATAATACATCATTTTTGAACTAAAACACTGCCTGGTTAATTCTTCAGTTATGGCTAGGTCCTTTCCATCCACCTTGAAAGGTGGATGGTTTGGGCTTGTGAGGGAAATGACTTCTGACTTCTTCTTGCTGATCTTCAGACCTCCTTGCTGTGCCTAAATGTCAAGGAGTGAGTGATATCTTCTCATGCATATGCAGGTGTGCGTGAGAAAGCAAGGCTAGGTCACTCGTATAGTTAGGGTCCTCTGGTGTTGAGAAAAAGGTCCATCTGATGGCTCCAGCAGGTCTTCAGTTGTGCATCACATCACTTAGTCAATGATTAGGTTGAAGACCAGTGCTGACATCACGCATCCATGTCTCACCCCATTCTTGACTTCAAAGCTATACTCACTATCTCCCACCTTACAAGTAAAATTATCATAGACGCTTTTGATGAGAACCATCTGCTGCAGTATTCCATAGGGTATCCATGCACCAGAGGCTGTCATGATGCGACAAAGGCTTTCTTGAAATTAATTAACATTATGTATACTGGTCGCAGCCACTCTGCACTGCTTTCTGGTGATCCACAGGGTAAGGATCTGATCAATACAGCCTCTGGCCTTGCAGCCCCAGTCTTTTCTTTTCTTAACTGCTGGTGCATGGCATCAGAAATATATTGTATAATATTTTCCACCAGGATTTTACTCTGAATTCGTAGAATGATGATTCCACATCAGTTGTTCAATATTCCCTTCTTTGGAATTTTGATTATGATTCCTTGGCTCCAGTCATCTAGTACTTTATGTCCCTTCCCTAATTTATGTAAACTGTGGTCCTAGGATATTGGCCTATGTTTCAGGGTCTGCCTTGAACATTTCTGCATTAAGGTTGTCTTGGCCAAGAGCTTTTCCATTCTTTAGAGATTGGATGGCAGTGATAACTTCTTCTTTATGTGGTCTGATGCAATTCACATGCAAGTCTTTCACTGCCTCTTGGAGACCCACTTTCCTTCATTGGTACTTGTCTGTTCAAGATTTCTTTAAAATGCTAAGCCCAGCTTGCTCCCTACTCTTTCTCTGTTGCGAGTAATCTGTCTTGCTTGTGCAGGACAATAGTGTTGTATGGACGCTTGGGCAGAAATTGTGGAAATTCACTCTGCAGAATTCCATGGAGTTTCATAAAAACTCCACAAGTTTCCACTGAATTATTCGATTTAGCACCAGTAGTGCTTTCTGCCCTAAAATTGAGCTCAGCAAAAAATACCACCACATGGTGTGCAATATCACTGCCATTTTGATTTAGTTTGCACCTGCTAGTTTCTTCTCCTGCTTTACAAATCACATCCAATCCACTCCTTCTGATCACCATTTCTCTCAATCTCACATTTTCCTTAATTTATTGTATTACTTTCTGATTTTCCCTGTGTGTATTTACATTTTTGAGTGTATTTTTCTGCCATTTTTGCACTTTTTTTTTCTTTCATGATCTGTCTTCCCTGACCTCCTGTTTCCCTTCCAATCAATCAGTAACTTAATTTCGGTCATTACATCATAAAAGTGGCAAGTGCATACAGATCATATAAACAGAATAAAACAAGCAAGATAACAATACCAGTTTTACAAAGGCAAAATAGATAGCGTTTATGAATAGCAGTGCAGCAGGTCCCACAGGGCCATAGTATCTAGATGGGATAGCCAATTAATGCATAATAAAGAAAATCAGACATCATAAATGAGTAGCAGAGGTATGAAGGAATAAAAACAAGAGAGTGCAAAATGCATACAATGCATATATTTTCTACCTCACTAGTTAAAGCCAATATCAGGAATAAAAGAAAAAAATAAGGTCTAACTTGAATGATAAACTTATGTGATGGTGTGAGGGACGCTCAAAGTACTAATACCTAGGGAGCAAATGAGGCGATGACAGCATGAACGTGGCTAAAACAGTTGATTCGTCAGTTGCCAACTTGAATAAAATTAATAAAAGATATTAAAACAGTTTATTAAATCAGTTTAAAAACTAAGAAAACCAATAGGAACTATGTCTATGCAGTCGATGTTGGACAGCATGACCCGCCATGCGGATACAGATCTAAAAATGGCTCTCATCTGAACATAAGTAACTGCGTATATAATAGGATTCATAAAAAGAGTTTTAAGGGAATTATATCTGCTACGCGATCATTGTGTGCCTTCTGAAAATCCACCGTTCGCCCAGGAATTTAGCAACTGCGCATACTATTTGAGTACTTGAGTCTGACTTTAAAATGCGCAGGGTGTTTTTGTAACAACGGGTTCCAAACTTTCTACACACAGGGGCTATCCACCTGGAACTCAAATGACTACATCCTGGGCATACAAAGAGTATATTGCTAATTGTCTCAACAGCAAGAGCACAGCTTGAACAGAGCTGAGAAGCAGGAGAGGGCTGGCACCAGGAGGCGGTAAAGGAATGCACAGGGAGGGATCCAAATCTAAACATTTACCGCTTCCAGTGTTGTGGATTTGTGATAACCTCCAGATACTGCTCAAAAACTCCTTTTAGGTTGAAATACAATAAATTGGGAGTCAAACAACCCAGGGATGGATGAGAAATGGCAGACAGCGTCACCCATCCCCAGTATTGTTTCTTCATCAATGCTTTGCTGGGTAGGGATTCTATGTTGTTGGTGTCCCAGAGACCTTCCAGTCCCACAGAGTCCATCATAGCCTTCACCTTAATCAGCCAGCCATTTTTCTTAAGATGGTCAAGTGCATAAACCTCATCATTCTGCTTAATTCAGAAACTCTGTCCATCACCACCCCCTGTTGTTTAATTATTTTGTCCACCATAAGCGTGGAAGGGTATACACAGACGTGAGTCTCTTGCTCATTGCACCATCAGGATTCAAGCAAGCCGGGCCGAAGGCGGCTGAAATGCCAGAAACCGGTCCCCGGAAGCTTGTTTCCTTCCCAGTGAAAGAATTGGCTTGGTAGTTTGGTTTGCCCTGTTCCCATGATGCACTGGGCCAGGGACAGACTAATTTGCATATAGCCAGGTTCTGAGCTGGGATGGTGCAGTGAGCTAAATAACGGTGTTGGATTAAGCCCTGATCTCTTGACTGGGTGAGAGTATTCTGCTTAATTCAGAAACTCTGTCCATCACCACTCCCTGTTGTTTAATTAAACCTCATCCAGAGCCTCAGCGTTGGGTAGTAGCTCGGGGGTAGTTTTCAAGCGAAGCCAAAAGAGTAAGGAGCATATCTGTGCCTGTTCTACAATAGAGGCTCTGCCAATATCCAGTAGCAACCGATGCAGGGGGCGCTCCGGGGAGTGAACATATTGATCTTCGAAATTTTGTTTTCAGTTGCAAGTAGCGCATCTAATTTTTCAACCCCCCAGAGTTCCGCCCCATGTAAAGCTGCTCCCACCGTTTTATGATCATATATGCAGAGAGGGTCAGCCATTGATTTTCTTCCTGAGTTCCTATGCTCTTTAATCAAGGCCCCTGTGGTATGCCCATGTTGAAGATTCTGCTTCTTGACGTGGTGTTTCCAAGTAAGTTCATCCGAGAGGGTAACACCCAGATAATTGAAGGTGTGTACTCTCTCAAGGGGAATCCCATCTAGGAATAGCTTTCCCTTAAAATATTTGTGAGGATTCAACACTAAAAGTTTGGTCTTTGTGGTGTTGATTTCAAGTCATATGAGTGCACAAAAAGACTCAAAGCAATTTAAAAGATGTTGCAAACTGCTTGGGTTCTTGGAAACTAGCAAGGTGTTGTCAGAAAAAAGTGAGGCTGTTACCTTGACCCCCCAGTGTTGGCGCGTCAACTGGACTCTCAGCGAGGTAATGCACAACTCCATTAATGAAGAGTGAGAAGAGAGTGGAGGCCAGTACACAATTCTGTGGAACTCCCCTGTCGACTCTAATCGGGTCAGTCAGTTGGCCCTGGCTACCCCATCAAACCCTTGCATAGTTATTCTCATGAAGGCATACTAACAATGCCAATATCTCGCCAGGGAGGCTCATTTCCTTCAGGATTTGCCAACGTTTATGTCTGGGAAGCAGGTCAAAAGCAGATCTTAAATCAATAAAAGATACATATATGTTGCCTTGACATATGGTCACAGTCTTCCATGCTAGAAGTAGATCGCCGAAAATGTGGTAGACAGTGCTCATTTTCTGTCTGAAGCCTGCCTGGAAGGGGGACATTATGTTATTGTCACCCATCCAAGTTTGCATTTCCCTCAGAAGGGCACGGGCAAAGACCTTTTGAACACTGTCCATCAGGCTAGTGGGCCTATAGTTCAAGGGCAGTGAACGATCGCCCTTCTTATAAAGCGGGATTACCTCAGGTTCCCTCCAGGTAGTTGGAATAGGGGAGCCAGTGGCAATTCCGTTAGCCAAGGCTAAGATATATGTCGACCAATTTTCTATATTGCTAAGGAATATATCGCCGGGAAAGGTATCTGGACTTGGGACTTTGGCCCTAACATTTAGACTGATGCTGGAGCTTATTTCCACTAGGGTAAAAACTCATCTGGCTGGATATTGCTATAATCATCTCTAGGGGTTTCTCTACCTTGATTAGGCTCTTCTATATATAATGAGGAAAAATCAGGGTGCCAAGCTTCAATAGCAATATTATTGTCAGGAGTGGGTGGCCTTTCACCATCCCCCCCTGTTATTGTGAGCCAAAAACATTGGATATTGTTTTTGAGACAAGCGTCACTGAGCAGCGCCCAGCGCCCAATTTCCCTCTCTTTCTTGGCTGAAGTTAAGGCTCTCTCGTAGGCTCCTAATTTCCCTCAATTTTGGCCCCTCCTAGTGTTTGAAGTAAAATTTTAAAGTAGGAGGCTAGCTGATTAAAAAAGTTTGTGTGACAGTCGGCAATTTTAGACAAGTCCCCCTGGGGTTCTAGCAGACTAAGCATCTGACTAGTACTAGACTCCAGATCTGTGTTGATTAGTTCTAGCTTCTCCTTATCCATGGCAATGTGTGCCCATTCAAGATGACTGTTGTCGTTGGAGGGACGGATCTCCCTGGTTATAAAAATGGTGTTTGGGGGATATGAGCGATTGGCCCATAATGAGATCAGAGTAAGCTCGAGCGGGTTGTGGTTGCTATATATAGTGGTCCCAACAGCCATATTGATTACTTTTGGCCATAGTCTCAGGTCTAGTAAGAAATAGTCTTTACGACTCAAAATTGTGGTCCGATTCAAGGTATTTGCTTATCTAAATTGGTACGAGTATTTGTGGCCCTCAATCCAAATTCAAGAGTTAGTGCATTTAGTTGCAATGCCATTTGGGACCATTTTTCAATGGGGGAAGATTTAAAGGGGGGATGAGCCACAGCTCCTCCTCCTCCTGGCTTTCACACAAATCCTCCTGCCCTAGAAGTCCAAAAGTGACATTAAAATTACCAGCAAGTATTAGAGTGGACCTGGTATCCCTCGTGTCAAGGAGGCTCTCTAGTTCAGGGAGAGTGGATAATGTAACGCCCGCTTTTGTCCCTCTAGCATAGATATTTAAAAGGTCCACCTCAATCCCATTGTCACCCCTTATTTGGACCACTAATATGTCTCAGCTATTGGTCTTAAGCTCTAGGACAGAGAAATGGATCTCTATTTTAATAAGAATCAGGAAACCCCCCACAGGACGGCCTAACTTGTTCTTTATTGCAGGTCAATAGAAAGTAATAAACCCAGGAATGAAAGTGGGAGTTAAGGATCACTTTTCTTGGAAAATACAAATATCATACGTTTATACATATAGTAACCAGTCTGCAAGTGTAACTTTTGCATTCATCCCAGCCGCATTCCAAAATAGTAGTGAGCTTTTTCAAATCTACTTAGTTTTCTGGGGGGAGGAACTTTCCCCCAGATGCATCAAAGTTATGTTTTGCGAGTCCTTAATAGCGAATTTTAAGGATTCGCTATTAAGACTCGCAAAACGGGATGCATGTAAGAATCGCAATGTTATTTGCGATTCCTACTGTTCCTTATTTGCGATTTGCTAATTGCTAATCGCAAATAAGGAATGGCTTTCTCATTCATTCCTTATTTGCGATTAGCAATTAGCGAATCGCAAATGTCCCGCAATTTCAAGGGTGCCAGGGTGTCCAAAGGACACCCTATTGCACCCCTGAAATGGTAATGTTCACTGGTGTTGTGCACACACATGTCCCAAGGACATGTGTGTGTGTAATATACAACTTAGAAAAATGCACTAAAGTCCATATTTCTAAGTTTTTGCTATTTACCAAGTAGTTTGAATTTGCGGTAAATAGCGGCCCCAGATTGCGAATCTTGGAATGGTTCATGCATTACATTTAAGGAATGCAATCACAATTTGAGAACTCGCAATTATTTGCGAATTCTTAAATTGCGAGTGCATGAACCCTTGATGCATCTCAAATGCCATTTTTGCGGGTGCAAACGGACAAATTTTGCGATTCGCACCGTTTGCGCTTGCAAAAATGCTTGATGCATCTACCTGTTTGTTCCTAAGTCACCAACAGGAGTCTCTATCTGAGGTGCTGGAGGGAACCCCCCTCATTGTAGCCATCAATCATGGACATAGATTGCAGGGGCACTACAGGGCTAGGGATTGAGGCTGGAGGTGATATTGCAGTCACAAGGTGACTAATCTTAGCTGGAAAATCATTAGATTTACATGGTTACATTGTAGAGCCAATCAAGGTTGTTTAGAGTTCGAGTCAATCTTTTTTATAAAGGTTAGAACCAAGGCCATGCTGGGGTGCCAGATGGTGGGTGGCTAGCAGCAAAGGTTGCAGAGATGGTCTGTATTTCAACTATACCCCAGTATAAGTTGATGAATTTGTCCTGGCCTCTAGTGCTATTAGATTATGGGCCAGGTTTGCATCAGCTAAGGACAGCTCATTGCAATCCATCTGGGTGTTGGTTCAAATGATCCTTTTTGCCCCCAGGATATCCTCTCTATTTGCTGAACGATAATCCCTCACATGATGAATCCAATGTATGCATTTATTAATTAGCAAGTTCTCTTTTTCGTCCCTACTATAAGATGACACCTTTGGTACGTTAACCATGTAGAAGCTCTTGGTGGGCCCTCAGAGTTTGGCTCACCTACCGTTAAGATGCCAGTGAGAGTGTTCATCAGTGGAGTGAAAGGGAGGAGAGACACTGGCTGGACGAAGGTCTAATGGTGGACGGGGAGAAATGTTAGCGTGGGATATGGGATTCCTAGAGTGAGGGTCAAAGAATATCCTACAAGTGGAATATACAGCCAGAGCTGGTGAAGGGACATTTGGGCTGTCGGAGTTATTGACCATAGTCAGTGGTTTAGTGGATGCTTGCTTGGATGATTGTATATCAGAGGCACCTTTAGTAATTAAAGCTTTAATTTGCTCTGTTAGCTCTTGTACAGCTCTTTTTAAAGAATCTACCTCTGACCTCAGATCTAATATGATCTTAATGGTATCCTGCCCCATCAGGACCTGGTCTATGCAGGGGTTTTCACTTGTGAGCACTTTTGTAGACTCCCTCGTATGTAGAATTAAAGGTCCTAGGGGTTCTCTGCCAACTTCCATTTCCACCCTATACCAGCCAAGGTGGAAGACTTGCCCGTCACCTCTGCCACTACTGCATGGGACAAATGCTAAAGTTGAAGAAACCTACTAGAAGGGTGAGGTCAGTGATTGGCCTTATATTAACTAGATTCATAGCTGTGTCCCCAGCGGATAGGGAGAGGAGCTGGCCTCAATTATTTCAATGTTGGTCATTGATGTTTGGGACTCTAGTACATGGCTAGGAGAACCGTTTTGTGTGCTGCATGTCTTTGGTTTTCTTAACATCGTAGGAATCCGTTTCAGCTGGCTGGGCTTTAGGCTACTGTGGGAATTAGAGGTACTAGGAGAACAAGAGATCAGGGGTGAGTCAGCAGGTGGTGCTAGAATTTCCTCGCATTCGATGACAACGTTGTGTATGCGGTCAAGAACGCAGTTTCCACCTGCAGACTTTGGACTTGCTTGGTTTTACTAGATTTAGAACAAACCCCTTTACCTCCATGGTCATACTCCTTAGATTTCCTTTTTCCCACATTATTACATGAAACCTAGGAGGAGGAGGGGAAGAACGCAGGTCTATTCACCCCCCACTCCCCTGCCTGCCAAGCATGTGAGACCAATTTCATGCAGTAAAACAAAGAAAGTTGGCTCCAACAGTGCCAACTTCAACAGGTTAGAATAAATAACCGTAAGATGAAGCAACGCCAACTCAAACAAGAAACATCCTTAATAAAACTCAAGGATAGAATAGGAACAGACATATAGTTTGTGGCAAGAGTCAATCATTTCAAAGAGGCCCTTGGACTGAGACCGGGTTCACTAGGTACTGCTTGGGTTCCAATTGGAAAGCCAGGGGCAGAGTCAAGGGAAGTAGTAAAGAAACAACTCACAGTTTTGTTACAGAGATCTCTGTAGTCCGAAGCCAAGGGGGATGGCCCTGATCTGCCTCTTAAGGGGCATGGATTCGCTGCTCCACCTGTGTTGGCCGCACAGCATTGTGGGACATGCAGTCACCAGCAATACCAGGATCACCTGCTACAGCTCCACCCACACAAGCGTGGTCCGGCTGCAATTCCACATATGTTGGGGCAGGCTTGAAATGCTTCGCCCTTGTCAGCAGGCTTCCCAGGAAACAGCAGTGGAATTGCGGGTTCCATCCCAGTCCAACTCCTGTTCGCAATGGCGGAAACACACAGTGCCACCTGCACCTACTGTGGGTGTCATTGATCGGTGGGGGTGCAAACCTACCCTATGTATGGCAGGGTGGAGGGTGTCACACTCATTATGTGGGTGCGGCACCACTTCCCCTGCATGTTGGCAGTAGGCAGCAGGTCTAGAAAGGGTTAAACCCTGATGGAGTATTAGTGTTCTGTAAGCGAGTTCGGCACTCTATGCACCACAACACTGATATACTGCACATCCAGCAGCAATTGGTGCACCGCTGGGCAGACATCCTGCATCGGAAACTGGACCTGTTCAAACTGCTAGGTATTGAGGCTGAGGGGCTCAGTGAGTAATATTTTTGTTTTCTAAAAGTTCTAATATTATTGCTTTATTCCAGCAGCAAAGGGGGTGGTGATGGACAGAGTCTCTGAATTACGCAGAACACTCCTACCCAGTCAACAGATCAGGGCTTGATCCATCACCATTTTTTAGCTCACTGCACCATCCCAGCTCAGAACCTGGCTACATGCCAATTAGTCTGTCCCTGGCCCAGTGCATCATGGGAACAGGGCAGACCAAACTACCAAGCCAATTCTTTTACTGGAAAGGAAACAAGCTTCCGGGGACCGGTTTCTGGCATTACAGCCGTCTTCGGCCCGGCTTGCTTGAATCCTGATGGTGCAGTGAGCAAGGGACTCACATCTGAGCATACCCTTCCACGCTTATGGTGGACAAAACGATTCAAAAAAGGGGGTGGTGATGGACAGAGTCTCTGAATTAAGCAGAACACTCCTACCCAGTCAACAGATCAGGGCTTGATCCATCACTGTTTTTTAGCTCACTGCACCATCCCAGCTCAGAACCTGGCTACATGCAAATTAGTCAATCCCTGGCACAGTGCATCATGGGACCAAACTACCAAGCCAATTCTTTTACTGGAAAGGAAACAAGCTTCCGGGGACCGGTTTCTGGCATTACAGCCGTCTTCGGCCCGGCTTGCTTGAATCCTGATGGTGCAGTGAGCAAGGGACTCACATCTGAGCATACCCTTCCACGCTTATGGTGGACAAAACAATTCAGAAAAGGGGGTGGTGATGGACAGAGTCTCTGAATTAAGCAGAACACTCCTACCCAGTAAACAGATCAGGGCTTGATCCATCACCGTTTTTTAGCTCACTGCACCATCCCAGCTCAGAACCTGGCTACATGCAAATTATGTCCCTGGCCCAGGGCATCATGGGAACAGGGCAGACCAAACTATCAAGCCAATTCTTTTACTGGAAAGGAAACAAGCTTCCGGGGACCGGTTTCTGGCATTACAGCCCTCTTCGGCTCGGCTTGCTTGAATCCTGATGGTGCAGTGAGCAAGGGACTCACATCTGAGCATACCCTTCCACGCTTATGGTGGACAAAACGATTCAGAAAAGGGGGTGGTGATGGACAGAGTCTCTGAATTAAGCAGAACACTCCTACCCAGTCAACAGATCAGGGCTTGATCCATCACGGTTTTTAGCTCACTGCACCATCCCAGCTCAGAACCTGGCTACATGCAAATTAGTCTGTCCCTGGCCCAGTGCATCATGGGAACAGGGCAGACCAAACTACCAAGCCAATTCTTTTACTGGAAAGGAAACAAGGTTCCGGGGACCGGTTTCTGGCATTACAGCCGTCTTCGACCCGGCTTGCTTGAATCCTGATGGTACAGTGAGCAAGGGACTCACATCTGAGCATACCCTTCCACACTTATGGTGGACAAAACGATTCAGAAAAGGGGGTGGTTATGGATCAAGCCCTGATCTTTGGACTGGGTAAGAGTGGTCTGCTTAATTCAGACACTCTGTTCATCACCACCCCCTTTTCTGAATCGTTTTTGGCCACTATAGGTGTGGCAGGGTATACTCAGACATGAGTCCCTTGCTCACTCCACCATCAGGACTCAAGCAAGCCGGGCCGACGACAGCTGAAATGCCAGAAACCGGTCCCCGGTAGTTTGTCTCTTTTCTTGAGAAGAATTGGCTTGGAAGTTTGGTCTGCCCTGTTTCCATGATGCACTGGGCCAGGGACAGACTAATTTGCATATAGCCAGGTTTTGAGCTGGGATGGTGCAGTGAGCTAAATAACGGCGATGGATCAAGCCCTGATCTTTGGACTGGTTAAGAGTGGTCTGCTTAATTCAGACACTCTGTTCCTCACCACCCCCTTTTCTGAATCATTTTTGGCCACTATAGGTGTGGCAGGGTATACTCAGACATGAGTCCCTTGCTCACTGCACCATCAGGATTCAAGCAAGCCGGGCCGACGACGGTTGAAATGCCAGAAACCGGTCCCCGGTAGCTTGTCTCCTTTCTGGTGAAGAATTGGCTTGGTAGTTTGGTCTGCCCTGTTCCCATGATGCACTGGGCCTGGGACAGACTAATTTGCATATAGCCAGGTTCTGAGCTGGGATGGTGCAGTGAGCTAAATAACGGTGATGGATCAAGCCCTGATCTTTGGACTGGGTAAGAGTGGTCTGCTTAATTCAGACACTCTGTTCATCACCACCCCCTTTTCTGAATCGTTTTTGGCCACTATAGGTGTGGCAGGGAATACTCAGACATGAGTCCCTTGCTCACTGCACCATCAGGATTCAAGCAAGCCGGGCCGACGACGGCTGAAATGCCAGAAACCGGTCCCCGGTAGCTTGTCTCCTTTCTGGTGAAGTATTGGCTTGGTAGTTTGGTCTGCCCTGTTCCCATGATGCACTGGGCCAGGGACAGACTAATTTGCATATAGCCAGGTTCTGAGCTGGGATGGTGCAGTGAGCTAAATAACGGTGATGGATCAAGCCCTGATCTTTTGACTGGGTAAGAGTGGTCTGCTTAATTCAGACACTCTGTTCATCACCACCCCCTTTTCTGAATCGTTATTCCAGCAGCATCATTATAAGTAACCTACATTTGTATGGTGTTATTTGTATGTATTCAAGTAATGATTCCACTTATGGGATCCACTTTTGGAGTGCCACTCTCTTTCTTTATTGGATTTGCAATGACTATTGATATATATATATAACCAAAGATTAGAGGGTCTTTATAGTTCGTATCGAACTGCACTCATATAAAACCAGTGAAATTCCTCAGTTATAGTTACCTGAGCTAACTATTCCTTACTCTCATGCAATGCACTGCTTATGACCTCACATATTGCATCACTCATGACAATGTTTGTGACATCACTGATGTCACCTCAGATCACGTCACTCATGACATCATCTGCTCACATATCCAATCATACACCCACTCATGCACTTATGATCCTTACACACCCACTCACTGATCCACAGACTCACTCACTCACTCACTCACTCACTCACTCACTCACTCACTCACCCACTCACCAATATAGACACTCACACACCCACTCATTTCTCATTTTCCAATTCACACAGCCACAAATTCACCCATCCAGTCACTCACACAACCACACACTCACACTTACAGCTACTCACATACGTACTTACTTACCCATATAGTCAAGCACTCAGTCAGTCACCCATGTAGCCACTCACATAGACAGTCACTCTCCAATACAGCTACTCACACAATCAGTCAGTTAACCAAACAACCACTTAGGCCCCAAAACAACTACGGACATATCCACTCATACAGCTACTCACTCACCCATGCAGCCACTCACTCTCCTATGCAGCCACTCATATACCCACTCACCCACCAATACAGTCAATCACATACCCACTCAATCATTCATATAGCCAGTAACATACCCACTCATTCACCCATGTAGCTACTCACATAGCCACTCACCCATACAGCCACTCACACACTCACTTACTCACCAACACAGCAGGCTACACAACCACTCCCATAACCATACAGTTAGCTTGTACTCACAAACCCATATATTTACGCATACGGCCACTCACACATCCACTCACACACCAACACAGCCACTTAGACATCCACTCACACAGGGATACACAGTCACACAGTGACTCACATATACCATGTTAGAAATATGTTCAGTCATTATTAGTACACAAAGGGCCAGAAGTAGGTGGCTAAATACCAGTCGGTAATGCAGAAATTCTGTAAATTACTGTGTTACCGACTGGTATTTAGCCATGTGCAATGTAGGTGAGTTCAAACCTACTTGCAAAATAAGGAATAGCGAAATAGCGATTACTTATTTTGCTCTTGCTTTAAGGAATTGGAAATACAGATTCCTTAAATGCAATGTACATAGCACTAAAAATTGTGCACTTCAGCTTTAAGGAATTGCTAATTAGCACCAACTTCAAGTTGGTGGTAAGTAGAGATTTTCTTTAAAAAAGCACTTTTTTGCTTTTTTAATTGTGCCATGTGACACACATCCATGCCCCTAGGGCATGTATGTGCACCACATGTTCACACATGCCCATTTCAGGAGAGCAATAGGGTGTCCTTTGGACACCCTGGCACCCTTGAAATACCTCCCGCTATTAGCGGTTCGGTAATATCGAATCGCTAATAGTGAATATCTTCCCATTTATTCCTATGGGCCTTCAAGCCAATAGGAATGAATGGCTAGGTACTCCTTAATAAGGAATCTCAATTACTGATTCGTTATTAAGGAATGTTAAGGGATTGCTAATATTTAAGTGATTCCTACCTACATTCCATTTACCGAGTCCTTAAAAGGGATTCGGTAAAAATCGCTATTAATGAATCGGTAAATTGAATTTACCTACATCTCGCCCAAAGTGTTGTAATTTAACTTTTATAGTACCAAAGTATATGATGCCATCAATGATGTCAGTTGAGATGTCATCAATTGATGTCATCATTGATGTCAATGACTATGTCATGAGTTATGTAATATGTGAGGTCTAAAGCAGTGCACTGTGGGTGTGTAAGTTATAGGTTGCTAAGTAACTATTGCTGCTGAATTTCTCTGGTTTTATGCGAGTGATATCTGAGTCTAACTATAACGTCGCTGTGACCTTTCGTTTTTTCAGCACATTTCTGTGATTTTATTATGTTAACACCTTAATTGCGGCGGCAGTTCCACCGCAGTGCAGAAGTTCTAAAGAGTGGGCAGGGCTGCGACGGCCAATGGTCGTTCGCAGCACCACGGAGGGAGTGCTCCCGTTGGCCGTTGGCAGACGGGAGCGCGGAAGGAGTTAATTACTAACGATACCTACTTGTAAATGTGTTTGTATTTATATAGCGCCTTCTACCCAGAGATCTCGTAGCGCTGTATTCATACCGCTGTGGAACCCTTCCTGGCTTTTCTGTGAGATGTCCACTCCTGGGCACCCCTAAGGTGAAGCCAGGCATCCAAGCGCTGCTGGGGCCGTTGTGGAGATTAGGCAAGCTATTGCCCAGAGTCACAGAGTGGGACCCATGATTAGACTAGGCACCGAGGCGAGAAATATCAGGTCCGGGGAGATTGAGTCCAAGAGCCGCCGAGGCGGTAATTGAACCCTGGTCCCGGGCCAGACCTCTGCATCAGGGTCTGCTACTCTAATCATTGAGCCATGCTACATTTACATTTACATTTACATACATACTTGTAACCTTTAGGTTATGTCATGAATTTAGAAGTTTTTTTAATGTTATTTTCGAATTGTAATTTATAACCTTTGAAAGCATGTGTATGATTGGCTATATAGATCGGTGAGTGGGTATGCTAGTGGCTGTTTGGGTCTGTCACTGGGCTTGTTAGTGTTTTTGTGGGTGTGAGTGGCTATATGGGTGTATGAGTGGCTATATGGGTGTGAGAGTGCATGTGTGAGTGTCTGAGTGGGTCTGTGAGTTAGTGTGTGAGTGTCTGATGGGGTGCATACGTGTCTGAGTGGGTGCCTGTGTGGGTATATGAGTGAGTGTCTGAGTGGCTCTGTGAGTGGGTGAGAGATTGTCTGAGAGGGTTTGTGAGTACTTCAATGAGTGTCTTAGGCAGTTTGTAAGTGAGTGCATGAGTGTCTGAAAACGTTTGTGATTGGGTGTGTGATTCTCTGAGTGGGTCATCGAGTGAGTCCATGAGTCTCTGAGTGGGACTTTCAGTGGGTCTGTGAGTGAGTGATTCTGTGAGTGGGTCTGTGAGTAGATATGTGAGTTTCTGAGTGGGTCTGTAATTTGGAGCATTAGTCTCTGAGTAGGTCTGTGAGTGGGTGTGAGAGAGTATAAGTAAATCTGTGAGTGGTTGCATCAGTGTCTGATTGGGTCTGGGAGTGGGTATACTTGTCTGAGTGGGTCTGTGAGCGGGTGCATGAGTGTCTGAATGGGTATGAGAGCGACTGTGAGAGTGTATGGGTCTATGAGTGGGTACATGAGTGCCTGAGTGGTAATTGGAGTGGGTGTGAGAATATCTTATTGGGTCTGTGAGTGGGTGAATGTGTATCTGAGTGAGTCTACGAGTATGTGTAAGAGAGTCTGAGTAGATATATGAGTGGATGTGTGAATGGGTTTGTGAGTGAATGTGTGAGTGTGTGAGTGGGTGTATCAGTGTCTGAGTGGTTCTGTGAGTGGGTGTATCAGTGTCTGTGTGGATGTGTCAGAAGGTGTGTGAGTGACTGGGTCTCAACTGAATGGTACCCGTCTCTTTATCCAACAAGATATATATCTTCAGTGAATAATCCAAAGATCATAGGGATATTAAAGTTAGGCTCGGATTTTACTCATACAAAACCAGTGAAATTCAGCAGTTAAAGTTACCTGAGCTAAATATAACTTATGCCCCTGCAATGCACTGCTTATGGCCTCACATATTACATCGCTCATGGCATGGTCAGTGACATCACTGATGACATCATCCAGTAATTGAAAGTGTTTTTAAAAGTATATATATATATATACACACACATTGGCACTCCCTTCTCCGAGAAAAAGGGGAAACAAGCCTCACTCCCCACAATGAGGGGTAAAATCATGTATTTTCTTTCATAGTCATTCCTGGTGCGTTTCAGTCAGCTTTGACTTTTTTCAAAGTATGAGCCTTTGGCATCACGTGAAACAGGATTCCACACAACTTTAGTTCCTTTTGGGAAGGTTGCCACCCCCTAGTGGGTGTCCTTCGATGGCTCTCTATGATGTATGCTGGAACTTGTGGTTTTCTGTTCCATGAACATTAAAACCCCCCAGTGGGTGATACCATAATATTTACTCTGTTACTTTGTTTAAATAAAGTCCTTTAGCTCTCACTGTTGGCTCCGTGGCATTCCAAAGAAAGAGCTATATTAAAATAAAATTCTATATAATTCATTTTTCCTTTTTATTTTTTGGGGAAATCACACCATACGCGTATGGTGATCGCACCATACTTTGTCTGGTAAATAATCCTCTGCGCGTACAGGCGCACACGTTATGGATACGCTTTGACGTTGCGCGTCACATCAACGCTTCCGCGTGACGTCATGTATGGCACCCCGTACGCGCACCTCGCAAAGTTTCTAATTGTTCAAAAACATATAATTATGTATTTAATGCACATATTAAGGGAAGACATTATCTGGCATAATCATGAAACAAGTTTTTTAAATTTTTAATAAGCGTATATTACTTTTAAAAGCAATTACGAAAATCGCGACGGTACGTCGTACGTACTCGCATTGTGAGAGCACCATAAGCACACCGTAAGCGTACGCAAAGCCACGTGACCATAAAAGGAGACTTTTGATTGGTTCATAATACTTCCTATTCCAACTGTTGAAAGACCCCTCCCATTTTCATCATTCTACCTAGACTTTCCCAGGAGAAACATCTGTTCTGTGGAGCTGTAGTCCTTTAGAACCATCAGAACATTCCTCTGAGGAAGATTTTGTTGCTGAGCCTCCTCAGAAAAAGCAAAAAGAAGCTTTGATTTTTTTTTTTTTTTATATCCGGAGGGACAGAAAAAGGTGAATGCGCCGAAAGTAACGTGCAAGATCTGTGAGGTTACTCTTTCCAGCGGTGATCCCACTAAAAAGTACTTTTTCGGGATAGCCAGCATGGTTCGCCATGGCAAAAATTTGCATCCAATTAATTATGCAAGGATGGAAGGATGGCAACACAAAGATTGCAGGAGAATCCTGAACCTGCAGTTCCTTCGACCTCAACTGCACCACCACCTCCTCCGAGCAGTCCGCATCCTATTATTGTGCCACAGTTTGCGGATCTTACAATGCATTGCAAATTTTGCAAAGAACTGCTTTGTTACAGTGAGCAGTCTATTGACCTCATTGTGAAAAGGAAAGAAGAGCACCGTTGTCCAAGACAATCATTTTTTTTTCTTTTTTGTTCCTGTTCCACAGTTTTTTTGTTTCCAGTTCCAGTTTTTTCGCTAAAAAAAATCACAAAAAAAACTTGTTAAAAAAACAAAAATATGAACACCAAAAAAACAGTTCTTTTTAGAACTACCTTCACTGGTCAAAGAAAGAACTATATTTCTATATTAGTTCGTAAACGTTTGTCAGAATGAATGTGTAGTGCATAAATGATTGAATGAATTAGTAATGTATGGTGAATGTGAAAGTGCAGAACTATAAGGAAGTTCTACAGCATAAATCTATAAGTTATTTACTTATAGTATACTGTAGTACCTCCAAAGCACGTGAATGTAACATATGTATATACATATGTTACAAATCTATGCTTCAATTTGCTCTTCTGGTGGAACTGCCTGGGTGAATTTGTATGTGTTAGGAGCGGATTTACAACCCCCATGTGCCTCTTTTACACATCTGTTGCATCACTTTTGTGATGCAGCGGTGGTGCAAAAGATGTGCCATGGTGTGTAATATTTACAATGAGATGCATATGGAAGGTGCATCACATTGTAAAGCCCTGCACCAGAAGGAGGCTTTCCAAAGTACAGGGGAGGGTGGAGGTGTTCTGGTGCAGGAACGCCTCCTAAAAGTGAGTGAGTGAAATCTATAAGATTTCATTCAGACACTTTTAGGCTAATGCTGCATCAATAACCCTGTATCTGCTTGAAACAGGTGTAAGGATTGACACAGCATTCTAAGTATAGGGCCCCAAGAGCATTGCTGGAGCTGCATTGTGCTTGCAATGCAAGTCAAACAATGCGCCACCTACACACCACAAATACATCACATATCTGTGCCGTTTTTGCCCCATAATACACCACATTGTAAATACAGAGCATCCATTGTGGTGATGTCACAGTGCACAATAACTGGCATTTGTCTGCGGATGTACCACTTATTGTACATCTGCTGATTACTGTTTGAATGTAGTGAATGGATTACCGCACACTGATTAATGAGTCACTACAAAACTGCAACAGGAATGACAGAGTGTTTGGTGGAAGTGGAAGAATAAAGACTGGGGAATTGATCATATAAAAGGTAAATTTGCAGGCACATAGAACAGTGCATGCATAGTCTATAGGAGTTTGAAGCAGTCCATTCAATAAGGCCCACTTTCACCATGAGTACTTGGGTACTAGCTGAATGATTACAATTCTGCAAGGAGAGTGTGTGGCTGAATGTATAGCAGCTTTACTTTTACAACAGTGTATAGAAAAGCATATACTGCTGAATGGTTCACTACAATACTAAAACAGTAGTGTGAGAGTGTTTAGTGAAAGTGTAATGATACAGACTAGGCAATTAAAGGTATAAAAGGCAAGTTTGCTGGCGTATAAAACAGTGAATGCATAGTCTATAGGGATTTGAACCAGTCTATGCCCTAAAGCCTAGAAAAGGTTTCAGGTGCTTAGAAGAGTACATGCATAGTAAATCGGAGTTTGAAGCAGTCCATATACTAAGGCCTACTTTACTACATGAATATTTCAGTACTGACTGGACGATAAGCAGTGTCAAGCTGAATGTGTAACTGCTTCAGAGGGTTTGCTGTAAGTATAATGATACAGAGTGGGGAATTGAAGGTATAAAAGACAAGTGTGCAGGTACATAGAAGACTGCATGCAAAGTCTGTAGGGGTTTAAAGCACTCCATGAAATAAGGCCTACTTTGCTCTATAATTACTTGGGTACTGACTGTATAATTACAGTTCTGCAAAGAGACTGCATGACTGAATTTATAAGAGGTTCAATTTTAGCACAGTGCATAGATAAGGACATTCTGATGAATACCTCAGTACAATACTGAATCAGCAATGACAGAGTGTTTGCTGGAAGTGTAAGGATGGAGACTGGGGAGTTGAAGGTTTAGAACACAAGTGTGCCGGTACATAGAACAGTGCATGCATAGTCAAAAGGGGTTTTTAGCAGTCCATGCCCTAAGGCCCACTTTACCTCATGAGTACTTGGGTACTGGCTGAATGATTACAGTTTTGCAAGGAGACTGTCTGGCTGAATGTATAGTAGCTTCACTTTTAGAATAGTTTATAGAAAAGCATATACTGCTGTATGGCTCAATATAATACTAAAACAGTAGTGTAATAGTGTTTGCTGGAAGTGTAAGGATACAGCTTGGGAAATAGAAGGTATACACGAGAAGTTTACCAGTGCATAAAAGACTGCATGTAAAGTCTATAGGAGTTTGAAGCAGTCTAAGACCTAAGCCCTATTTTAATGCATGAGCACTTAGATACTGAGTGGATAATTACAGTTCTGCCAAGAAAATCCCTCACTCAATTTATAACAGCTTCAGGTTTACCACAGTACACACATAAGGAAATACTGCTGAATGGCTCAATACAATATTGAAACAGTAGAGAGGGAGTGATTGCTGAAAGTCTAATGATACAGACTGGGGAATTGAATATAAAAAAACAAGTTTGCAGGTACATAGAAGACTGCATGCATAGTCTATACGGGTTTAAAGCAGTCCATGGCCTAAGACCTACTTTCCATGATTACTTGGGTACTGACTAGATAATTACAGTTCTGCAAGGAGAGTGTCTGACTGAATTTAAAATAGCTTCATTTTTATCAAAGTGCATAGATTAGGACCTTCTCCTGAATAGCTCAGTACAATGCAGAATCAGCAATCACAGAAACTTTGCTGGAAGTGAAATGATATAGATTAGGAAATAAAAGCTAAAAAAGACAAGTTTGCTGGTGCACAGAAGAGTGCATACATAATCTATAGGGGTTTGAAGCAGTCCATGCCCTAAGGCCCACTTTGCGCCATGAGTACTTGGGTACTAGCTGAATGATTACAATTCTGCAAAAAGAGTCTCTCAACCCATTATTATTATATAATAATAAATGTATTCTTGTAACATTTCATAATTTAATAGAGCTTCTAAAATAACTTCATCAGGTATTTTATTTTCTTGATTAACAATTTCAAAAGTCATATGATGAAACTCGATGTCCTCTAATGCTTGCACAAAATCAGCATCCAAGGTTTCATCTAAAAAATCACAGCTGATATCTGCAGCACTAATATTTTCTTCTTCATTCTTGCTGCCCATGAGAGGTATATTTAACTCTTTTATGAGAGTGTTACTAATTTCGAAACCGTCTTCTACAGTGTTGTGTTCTTCTTCCATAGGGAATTTCTTATGTTGTAGATCCTTGTACAAAAACATAAACACTTCATTTTATCGTTTTTCTTATTACATAATACAAAACTAGTTTTACCAACTATTTTGCCCTTTAAAAAATATTGTACAAATACCATTCTCAACTAGATTATAAGATTATATAAATAAAATTAATTATAACATTTTCTTACATTTTCAAACCAGTCACTCCTTATCACTATAGGAAAAAACTAAGGCTATTTCAATAAAACGCAGTACTAAAAAAAGTACAATATATTTATTCACCTTACCAGTTCCAAAGTAGTAGATGTGTTGTAGTAAAATGCAAAGAATAAAGGTACACTCAGTATATATTTTAATTTCTTCAAATGTGTTTAAAAGATACACACCATCTTTACACACTTATGTACTCCATCCACATTCTTTTACTTCGGCTCTGTAAAAGTGCATCCCATTGATCATTTTTAACAGTTACTTATACTTACCTTCAAAATAATACATTTTTAAAATATATGTTTTAAAAAATTAGCATCTGTAGAAGACAACAAAATACAGTTACAATATATCTTTTACAACACAAAATTATTTGTAAAGCATGTAATTTGCCTTTTTTGCTGCTCTCAGAATATATTGAATTTCACTAGAAACAGAGATTTCAATAGTACTCATCACATAACAGCAGGCAAAAAAAAGACAATCAAGAAGATTATCTTAAAAAAACCATTCAACATTCTCAATACCAATCTAAAAAATTGAAATAAAACATATGTTAAATGTTTTTTCCCAAGACCAATTTCTTACGTAACTATGAGGTATGTCAAACAATCTTCAAATAACAAAACACAATCATTAATTTTCATACACTGTAAATAATGTTACTTACAAATATATGCTGACAAAATATACAAACAAAGGTCCTTAATGTTTTCAGATACTTTTCCTCATGGCCAAATAGTATGTGTCAAATTGTTAGTTTGGAAGTTGTTCAATCGTAATCCTGAGCGTCTGCCTCCCAGCCATCTGATCCAAAACCACCGACATCATTTGCACCGTCCCCCAGTGCTCATCCATCACAATCTCAACATCCTCTCCCATGCTGACGACACCCAGCTCATCCTCTTCCTCACCAAGGTGCCACATACCACCAAAACCAACCTCCACAACCCAATAAAGGACGTCACCAACTGCATAGGGAGCAGCTCTTTAAACCTGAACTTGCACAAGACGGAGGTAATCATCCTCAGACCCACCCCCTCAGCCTCGGATGACTCCTGCTAACCGACTACACTGTGAACAGTACCAATACCTACCAACCATGTACACTACCTATGATTCATCCTCAACTCCACCCTCTCCAAGTTTAAGCAGGTCTACAGCATCTCCTCGTACTGCTATAACACCCTCCACATGCTCCGCAACAATTACAAGTGGATCCTAACTGAAGGAAGAAGAACATTAACACTGGCCCTCATCATCAGCGGAGTACACTGTGGCAACACACTCTACGCACAAATTCCAGCAAACACTTACAACGAGTACAACAAATCCAAAACACCTCAACCTGACTGATCTTCAATGTCCCCTGCTGCAGCCACATCACCCACAACTTAATACACCTACACTGCCTCAACATCAACAAGAAGATCACCTTCAAGCTCCTCACCATCACTTACAAAATACTCTAAAACACCAGACTAATCTACCTTAACAGCAGTAAAACTGAAAGGCCAAATTTTGGGGCTCATTAGGATGGCGGATGGACCTGCGTCCGTCCGCCACCCCAGAGTAGGAGGGACCGTCCGCAGGGGCAGCGGCGGTCCCTCCGTGCAGTTTAGGATGTGACCGCCACCCTGGCGGTCACATCCTGTATATTTAACATTGCGACGGGTGCTGCTTGAAGCAGCACACGCCGCAATGTTAAATAAAACATGTTTTCCTTTGAGTGCACGAAGCTGCAGGCACCGCGTGGTGTCTCCCATTTCGGGCACGCAAAGGCATGGGGGTACCATAGGTACCCCCCATGTGCACCCGCCACCACCCCTTCACCCCTGGGGGCCCACAACGGGCCCCCAAAGAAAAGTCTGTATGCCTTTCCATGGCGGAAATGCCGCCATGGAAAGGCATACGACCCCCGCCATCCTAATATGGCTGGCGGTGTCTGATAGACACCGCCAGCCATGTTAGAGCTTTGCCGTCACGGTCGGAAGGCGACCACGGTGGAAAAGCGGCGGACGGAAAAAAGATCACCCAGCCATCCTAATCAGTCTTTTTTCTGTCCGCAGCACTAATCCGCATCCTCTGGGCCGGCAGTGGCTTCCGCCGGCCCAGAGGATGCAGATTAACCGCAATCCTAATGAGCCCCTAAGTTCTTAAAAATTTGGCTTTAAAAATATTAGGTAAGAATTTGGTAACTCTTTAGGCAAACGTTGTTTAAAAACCAATTGACTATCATTACAATGTATCCAACCTTTCAGACATTTTTAAAAAACAGTGTAATGTCCTGATGTTGTAGAAGCTCCATCATGAAAAATAATTGCAACAGCTACAAAAGTTTTTCCTGATATTGATAGTTGAGTAGCTACAACATTTTTAATTAAAGATTACAATTTTCTTCCATCAGGTCTACAACATTGCAACATTAAAATTACATACTGTCCATATCTTTGTATAAATATTGTTGATGACATTTCTGATTTACATTGGCTACACTCCATGTTTTGACTTGTTCCTCTAACTAGATTGTTAAAAGACACTGATTCACAGTCTGGTAAAGTCAAATATATGAATCTTTCTGTGTCTATGTTAGTGCTACATGTAAACAAACAATTTTCACAGTTATGTTGCCATTTATAAGAAAGATCAAAAAGGTTTTTAATATCTATACCTTCATCTTCCAATACACCAAGCATAAACATTAAAAATTCCTGACAATCTTGCTGAATATTCTGCGTTAATTGAGTAGAACCAGAACACATGTCCAAAACATTTTGAATATCGAAAACACTTTGTATTTTACTTTTATAACTTCTACATTTCTCATAAACAGAATACAACAATGAACAGAATCTTTCTTTCTTCACGATTTACAACAATTTGCTGTTGCAAACTTTCAAGAAAAAAACAACATTAACAACTACATTAGCATAGCAGTTGACACCACAACTATTTTCAAACCGATAACCAACATTCTCTTAAACACTGTCCTTTTTCTTTTTGCTTGCAGGCACAAATTCATCTTGTTTTTTTTCTTTCTCTACAGTTTCACTACAGATATTCTCAAATCTTCTTTTTCTACCTACCACATGCTTTTAAAATACTGGATATGGACCTAAATTGGGTGCATATTCTCTTCTTAACCTATTATACTGTTTCACACAATTTGTATCTGCACTAACCTTTGTCTCGTCAAAATCAATCGAGTACAATCCTGGTAAAGTTCTCACTCGAGACAAAGCAACATATGACATACCCTCTTTAAACACGGTACTTCCAATATTCACTAAAGCACTATCTACACTTAAACTTTGAGATTTATGAATGGTCACTGCATATGCCAAAGAAATAGGAAACTGTTTTCTGCGTACATACAAATCTTTTACAAGCAAAAACCGAGCTGAACAACGAATAAATTGTTGTACCTCAGCAATTTCATCAAATTTGATTTTCAAAAATTCAATTCCATCTCTATTTACATAATTAATAAAATCAACAATTTTACCCATTGCTCCATTTACTTAACCTTTTTCCACATTCAAATTACGTCATAAAATTACCCTACAGTTTACACATGCATACAAATTCTTTTCTAATCCAGCAGTTTTACTTATCGATTTCTCTAAAGAATACAATTTCCTCTTCAACTTTTCGGTCAAAATAATGGTAATTCCTTCATGTTCTATTTTATCAATAGCTTCCAATTTTATAATTTCTTCATTTTCCAACTTTAACATTTCTTCATTGAATATAGAACATTCACGCAGTGTTGGGAAATAAGCAGATTACAGATTTGTTTTCTGCAATTCTCATATATATTTTCTCAGAAACAATATTTTCATTTGGAAACAAATTGGAAAGTAATCGTCTCTTTAAAGCTTGTTTGCCATGTTCTGTCACTTTTCCAATTCCTATATCTTGAAGAATATTTCCATAATCTGCCTCATTTGCCTGTCGCATATTTGTAATAAGTTCCGTATATTCAAAAAATTACCAAATGTTACTTTACCAATACTCCTCAAAGACTTTCTGGTATCTTTATGGGCCAGTGTTTTAAACACTGGTTGTCCTTTTACAGGACTAAGTTGTAGTAGATCTCCAAAAACTGTGACGGGTTTTCCTCCAAATAATACGTCATACTTTGTTTTAAGAATTTGTTGCATTCTTAAAGGCAAGCATTATGTTTGATACCATGCTTACCTCATCAATATTGAGAAGTTTCATTTTCTTCAAGACTCTTGAAACTTCACAACAAGCTTCTCCAGGTAGCTTGTGGTGTTCTAATTTGTTTTGATGCTCTACCGGTTGCATTAATAAATGATGCAAAGTAATTCCTTTAATATTGTGTGCCGCCAACCCAATTGGAGCAGTGATAATACAAGAAAAATGTGACTCAGTAGTTTTATGTACATAAGTTGTAATTACTTTAATTTCAAAACATTTTCCAGTTCCAGCTTATCCACTCACGTACATTCGGGTAGTTTGAAACGAAGAGCAAGAGCACTCTTTCTTTTCATGAAGTAATCCATGGTTAATGTGTTCTCTCACTTGCTCATATATTTGTTTCTGCTCAAAATGTAGTTGTTCTTCTAAGTTTATTACATCTTCTTGAGCTTGATACATTGCTGTTTCCACCTCTTCCATAGCAGTTGCTGCTTCATTTTGAATAATTGGTTCTCCTAATGGATCCTGACTTAACGGAGCAGAAGTTTGACTGTCTTGAGAACTGTCTCTAGCAATCTCAGCTGCAATTGTAACTTCTTGCTCAATTATGTCGTTCAACATTTTCACATAATTAGCAAAAACAGGACATTCTATAGTATCTTTACTTGCGTTGAAGAAATGTTCATAGCTCTCAAAACCTCCAAGTAATAAAATTCTGAACGCCATGGCTGTAAAAGTTGCAAAAGAGCTAATTAGTAAAATTCCCTTTTGTTAGGTGTTTCGCAACTCAGTTTACGGTGAATAATCAAATGTCCTTTTCTTTGTTTCACCAAACATCCTTCAGAACCAATCTCAGCATATATGCCATTATTGATGTTTTCTGAAATATTCTGTTTAAAAATATCGTTTTGCAGCACTTCATAGAGACAAATGTACTCAAGATGATGACTTCTATTTGGATAATATGTATCCAACATATTTGTTTTCACAATATCTGTACTTTCTGACTCTTTTTCAGCTAAATATTCAATTTGTTGTACAGATTTAACTACCTAGTTTTATGTTGCAGCAAGACCTAGACTCACCCAAATGATTCTTCTAGATTTGGAGTATAGACTTGCAGATGGTAAGCGATCCGAGCATTCATACACTCCAATTTCTCGATGAGATAACATCTTCAAACTGTAAGTATATAATTCCTTAGTTAGACTCTTCTCGTGGGAAATCTCTTCCCACGTTTCAGTCTTTTCTTATTTTTTTATGTACGATATTACATATCAAGCAACAGCAATGGAATTGTCCTCAACATATTGAATATCCATATTAGCATACCACATGGACAAAATGACTGGGTTATAGTCATTTATGTATTTTGACTCTTCATTTCTTCTTAAGTTGTAGGTATTTTTTGGAGACTTTCTTGTGATAGTATGCCGCAAAGATGACATAAAATTGTTCACTCTTCCTTTTGACATTACAGGACATGGAAATCCAAAACGGTATTTGGTGTAAAATTTATCCTTAGATTTGTACTTTCGACAACATTACTTCCCACAACAATGTCTTTGGAATCGTAAGACTTGTTGTCTTAAGTCCTTATCTTGTGTACTTTTGGGTTTATCACATGTAGCATATTCTTCAATGAAAGACTATACCGTATCATCTTTGATCCACATTAGCATATGTATGTGAGGAGCACCGCTTGCTTGATACTCCTTTCTCCAAAAGAAGTCCAAAACCTCTCTGAGAGGAGGATTTTTTTATTGGTGATAAAAGACATGATAGCTTCAAATCTATGATTGAAATACCTGCATACATTAACAGGATCCAAAGAGCACAATTCTCCAGGTGTCTTGTATTCAAAATTTTGTATATTTGCATTTGCCTCTCGAAGAAATTGAAGTAAATCATCCCAAGCATATTCAGCACAGCTTAGAGTAAGGAACCATGTAGGAGTTCCTAAATTCCTTAGCATACATTTAAGTTCTCCATGACGACGGTACCAGTACTCATTAGTACCACATTGGCATTCCATGAGATTAATTTGCTGAGATTCCAAAACATTATCTTTCTGCTGTACTTTATCCATAAATTCCTTTGCCGAAACATTTTGCAGATGTACACCTGTTTTCAATATATGGTTTACTCATAAGAAAGTCCAAACAAATCACTCTCAAACAAAAGATGAAACAAATACGGAATACATTGTCGAAATCTTGGATCTTCTGCATACAATCTTAATGTCTGGTATTCAGATGCAGGAATCTGCACTGGTCAGTCATCATATCCTTCTCCTTTTCCTGTGGGAAACAAATGAGGGAAACAACAAGCTTCCAAGCTTTTTTCCCATATACTAATGAGACTTCCCTTTGCTTCTTTCATTTGGAATAACTCTATAGTATTCCCCATCACTTCTTTAGAATGAAGTGGATGAACACTGTCATGTTCATAGATTTCTTCAGTTCGGGACACATCCACTTTTTCAATTTGTCCAGATGGCAAGTCACTATCTTCTTCTACACTTATTTCTTCTTCTGTCACAAACACATTTTTATAAAATTGATTATCTTTTACCAGATACAAGGTTGCCTTTTTCACTTTCCTAACATCCACTAATTCCTGCCAGATTTTATTACTCTTAGTAGGAACGCCATTAAGAAGAATAACTAAAGTTTCCTCTTCTACATTTTCTACATCAATTGTTTCAATATTTTTCTTTAAATCTAGAGGCAAATATACAATTCTTCCCTTTAATTCTCTCTGTAAATCTGAAGGAGGCAATTTCCCTGTCTTAGGCTCCATACGAACAATCGCCTGAAAAGGATGCACACATTGAATAAGAAGAGACTCATAAGTATGTAAATCCATCAGTTCAGAAGGAATATTTACCAACTCAAGAATATTATGCACAGGTCTAGCAGGCATTTTGTTCTCATCTAATTTGTTATAACAATATTTACAGATACGCTGATCAGAACCCAAATCAAAACAATTCTCTACCAACAAATACGTTACAATTTCCTTCCACTCATTATTATTTTCCTTTTCACTTTTTAAATACAGATCAACAGTCCTGGTCTAATTTTTTAATGAGTACGTCGGCAACAAATACATGAATAATTTGGTGGTTCACCTGAAATCACCTTGAACTTTGTAATTTCTTGCTCAAATTTTTCTGTACTACAATTTTGTACATTCTCCTCTACATTTCTTTCTATTAACATATCTATTTCTGCACTGTCTTCTTCAAGACCAAAGTAACTAACCTGAATTTCATCACAAAAGTTAATTACATCTGATACAGATCTATACAAAAGAACACTGTTCAACTTTTTTAACATTAGTGCTGGACTTTTTGCATAATAGAACCTTCTGACTAATTTCCTCATTTCAGTATGATGTACTGCTAACATCCTGAAATGGTGAAAAACACTTCGACATACTTTTTTAGAAAGACAAGCCAGAGAATGACCTTGCAAACCAATATTTTCTCTCACTCCTCAAGGGTCTAATCCTGGCAACATCCTAATCTTTTGTTTAACACTTTTCTTAGTATAGTTACCTATATAGTTACAGTCCAGCCCGAACGGCAGTTCGGGCTGGACTGTTCCCATGAGGCACAGGGTCAGACTGATTTGCATTTAGCCATCTTTTGACTGGGTGAGAGTGTTTGATTGATCCAGATAATCCGTCCATCACCACCCCCTTTTGTACCGCTTTTGGCCGCCATAAGTGTGGCAGGGTATGCTCAGACGTGAGTCCCTTGCTCACTTTGCCACTGGATTCAAGCAAGCCGGGCTGAAGACGGCTGGAATGCCAGAAACCAGTCCTCGGAAGCTTGTTTCCGGTCCAGGGAAGACATGGCTTGGCAGTTTGGGCTGGACTGTTCCCATGAGGCACAGGGTCAGGCTGATTTGCATATAGCCATGTCTGAACTGAGGTGGCAGAGTGGACTAAAGAACGGTGATGAATTAAACCCAGATCTTTTGACTGGGTGAGAGTGTTCAATTGATTCAGATGCTCCGTCCATCACCACCCACTTTTGTACCGCTTTTGGCCGCCATAAGTGTGGCAGGGTATGCTCAGACGTGAGTCCCTTGCTCACTTTGCCACTGGATTCAAGCAAGCCGGACTGAAGGCGGCTGAATTGCCAGAAACCGGTCCTCGGAAGCTTGTTTCCGGTCCATGGAAGACATGGCTTGACGGTTCGGGCTGGACTGTTCCCATGAGGCACAGGGTCAGACTGATTTGCATATAGCCATGTCTGAAATGGGGAGGCAGAGTGGGCTAAAGAACGGTGATGGATTAAACCCAGATCTTTTGACTGGGTGTGAGTGTTTGATTGATTCAGATGCTCCCTCCATCACAACCTCCTGTTGTACCGCTTTTGGCCGCCATGAAGTGTGGCAGGGTTTGCTCAGACGTGAGTCCCTTGCTCACTTTCCAACTTGATTCAAGCAAGCCGGGCTGAAGACGGCTGGAATGCCAGAAACCGGTCCTCCGAAGCTTGTTTCCGGTCCAGGGAAGACATGGCTTGGCAGTTTGGGCTGGACTGTTCCCATGAGGCACAGGTTCAGACTGATTTGCATGTAGCCATGTCTGAACTGGTTTGGCAGAGTCGGCTAAAGAACGGTAATGGATTAAACCCAGACCTTTTGACTGGGTGTGAGTGTTTGATTGATTCAGATAATACGTCCATCACCACTCCCTTTTGTACCGCTTTTGGCTGCCATAAGTGTGGCAGGGTATGCTCAGACGTCAGTCCCTTGCTCACTTTTCCACTGGATTCAAGCAAGCCGGGCTGAAGAAAGCTGGAATGCCTGAAACCAGTCCTCAGAAACTTGTTTCCGGTCCAGGGAAGACATGGCTTGGCAGTTCGGGCTGGACTGTTCCCATGAGGCACAGGGTCAGACTGATTTGCATATAGCCATGTCTGAACTGGGGTGGCAGAGTGGGCTAAAGAACGGTGATGGATTAAACCCAGATATTTTGACTGGGTGTGAGTGTTTGATTGATTCAGATGCTCCGTTCATCACCACCCCCTTTTGTACCGCTTTTGGCCGCCATAAGTGTGGCAGGGTATGCTCAGACGTGAGTCCCTTGCTCACTTTGCCACTGGATTCAAGCAAGCCGGGCTGAAGACAGCTGGAATGCCAGAAACCGGTCCTCGGAAGCTTGTTTCCAGTCCAGGGAAGACATGGCTTGGCAGTTCGGGCTGGACTGTTCCCATGAGGCACAGGGTCAGACCGATTTGCATATAGCCATGTCTGAACTGGGGTGGCAGAGTGGGCTAAACAACGGTGATGAATTAAACCCAGATCTTTTAACTGGGTGTGAGTGTTTGATTGATCCAGATGCTCCGTCCATCACCACCCCTTTTTGTACCGCTTTTGGCCGCCATAAGTGTGGCAGGGTATGCTCAGACGTGAGTCCCTTGCTCACTTTGCCACTGGATTCAAGCAAGCCGGGCTGAAGACGGCTGGAATGCCAGAAACCGGTCCTCGGAAGCTTGTTTCCGGTCCAGGGAAGACATGGCTTGGCAGTTCGGGCTGGACTGTTCCCATGAGGCACAGGGTCAGACTGATTTGCATATAGCCATGTCTGAACTGGGGTGGCAGAGTGGGCTAAAGAACGGTGATGAATTAAACCCAAATCTTTTGACTGGTTGTGAGTGTTTGATTGATTCAGATGCTCTGCCCATCACCACCCCCTTTTGTACCGCTTTTGGCCGCCATAAGTGTGGCAGGGTATGCTCAGACGTGAGTCCCTTGCTCACTTTGCCACTGGATTCAAGCAAGCCGGGCTGAAGACGGCTGCTATGCCAGAAACTGGTCCTTGGAAGCTTGTTTCCGGTCCAGGGAAGACATGGCTTGGCAGTTCGGGCTGGACTGTTCCCATGAGGCACAGGTTCAGGCTGATTTGCATGTAGCCATGTCTGAACTGGGGTGGCAGAGTGGGCTAAAGAATGGTGATGGATTAAACCCAGATCTTTTGACTGGGTGTGAGTGTTTGATTGATTCAGATAATCCGTCCATCACCACCCCCTTTTGTACCGCTTTTGGCTGCCATAAGTGTGGCGGGGTATGCTCAGACGTGAGTCCCTTGCTCACTTTGCCACTGGATTCAGGCAAGCCGGGCTGAAGACAGCTGGAATGCCTGAAACCAGTCCTCAGAAACTTGTTTCCGGTCCAGGGAAGACATGGCTTGGCAGTTCGGGCTGGACTGTTCCCATGAGGCACAGGGTCAGACCGATTTGCTTATAGCCATTTCTGAACTGGGGTGGCAGAGTGGGCTAAACAACGGTGATGAATTAAACCCAGATCTTTTGACTGGGTGTGAGTGTTTGATTGATCCAGATGCTCCGTCCATCATCACCTCTTTTTGTACCGCTTTTGGCCGCCATAAGTGTGGCAGGGTATGCTCAGACGTGAGCCCCTTGCTCACTTTGCCACTGGATTCAAGCAAGCCGGGCTGAAGACGGCTGGAATGCCAGAAACCGGTCCTCGGAAGCTTGTTTCCGGTCCAGGGAAGACATGGCTTGGCAGTTTGGGCTGGACTGTTCCCATGAGGCACAGGGTCAGGCTGATTTGCATATAGCCATGTCTGAACTGGGGTGGCAGAGTGGGCTAAAGAACGGTGATGGATTAAACCCAGATCTTTTGACTGGGTGTGAGTGTTTGATGGATTCAGATGCTCCGTCCATCACCACCCCCTTTTGTACCGCTTTTGGCCGCCATAGGTGTGGCAGTGTATGCTCAGACGTGAGTCCCTTGCTCACTTTGCCACTGGATTCAAGCTAGCCGGGCTGAAGACGGCTGGATTGCCAGAAACCAGTCCTCGGAAGCTTGTTTCTGGTCCAGGGAAGACATGGCTTGGCAGTTCGGGCTGGACTGTTCCCATGAGGCACAGGGTCAGACCGATTTGCATATAGCCTTGTCTGAACTGGGGTGGCATAGTGGGGTAAAGAACGGTGATGAATTTAACCCAAATCTTTTGACTGGGTGTGAGTGTTTGATTGATTCAGATGCTTTGCCCATCACCACCCCCTTTTGTACCGATTTTGGCTGCCATAAGTGTGGCAGGGTATGCTCATACGTGAGTCCCTTGCTCACTTTGCCACTGGATTCAAGCAGGCCGGGCTGAAGACAGCTGGAATGCCTGAAACCAGTCCTCAGAAACTTGTTTCCGGTCCAGGGAAGACATGGCTTGGCAGTTCGGGCTGGACTGTTCCCATGAGGCACAGGGTCAGACTGATTTGCATATAGCCATGTCTGAACTGGGGTGGCAGAGTGGGCTAATGAACGGTGATGGATTAAACCCAGATCTTTTGACTGGGTGTGAGTGTTTGATTGATTCAGATAATCCGTCCATCACCACCCCCTTTTGTACCGCTTTTGGCTGCCATAAGTGTGGCAGGGTATGCTCAGACATGAGTCCCTTGCTCACTTTGCCACTGGATTCAAGCAAGCCGGGCTGAAGACAGCTGGAATGCCTGAAACCAGTCCTCAGAAACTTGTTTCCGGTCCAGGGAAGACATGGCTTGGCAGTTCGGGCTGGACTGTTCCCATGAGGCACAGGGTCAGACTGATTTGCATATAGCCATGTCTGAACTGGGGTGGCAGAGTGGGCTAAAGAACGGTGATGGATTAAACCCAGATATTTTGACTGGGTGTGAGTGTTTGATTGATTCAGATGCTCCGTTCATCACCACCCCCTTTTGTACTGCTTTTGGCCGCCATAAGTGTGGCAGGGTATGCTCAGACGTTAGTCCCTTGCTCACTTTGCCACTGGATTCAAGCAGGCTGGGCTGAAGACAGCTGGAATGCCAGAAACCGGTCCTCGTAAGCTTGTTTCCGGTCCAGGGAAGACATGGCTTGGCAGTTCAGGCTGGACTGTTCCCATGAGGCACAGGGTCAGACTGATTTGCATATAGCCTTGTCTGAACTGGGGTGGCAGAGTGGGCTGAAGAATGGTGATGGATTAAACCTAGATCTTTTGACTGGTTGTGAGTGTTTGATTGATTCAGATGCTCCGTCCATCACCACCTCCTTTTGTACAATTTTTGGCAGCCATAAGTGTGGCAGGGTATGCTCAGAAGTGAGTCCCTTGCTCACTTTGCCACTGGATTCAAGCAAGCCGGGCTGAAGACGGCTGGAATGCCAGAAACCGATCCTCGTAAGCTTGTTTCCGGTCCAGGGAAGACATGGCTTGGCAGTTCAGGCTGGACTGTTCCCATCAGGCACAGGGTCAGACTGATTTGCATATAGCCATGTCTGAACTGGGGTGGCAGAGTGGGCTAAAGAACGGTGATGGATTAAACCCAGATCTTTTGACTGGGTGTGAGTGTTTGATTGATTCAGATACTCCGTCCATAACAATCCCCTTTTGTACCGCTTTTGGCCGCCATAAGTGTGGCAGGGTATGCTCAGACGTGAGTCCCTTGCTCACTTTGCCACTGGATTCAAGCAAGCCGGGCTGGAGAAGGCTGGAATGCCAGAAACCGGTCCTCGGAAGCTTGTTTCCGGTCCAGGGAAGACATGGCTTGGCAGTTCGGGCTGGACTGTTCCCATGAGGCACAGGGTCAGACTGATTTGCATATAGCCATGTCTGAACTGGGGTGGCAGAGTGGGCTAAAGAACGGTGATGGATTAAACCCAGATCTTTTGACTGGGTGTGAGTGTTTGATTGATCCAGATGCTCCGTCCATCACCACCCCTTTTTGTACCGCTTTTGGCCGCCATAAGTGTGGCAGGGTATGCTCAGACGTGAGTCCCTTGCTCACTTTGCCACTGGATTCAAGCAAGCCGGGCTGAAGACGGCTGGAATGCCAGAAACTGGTCCTCGGAAGCTTGTTTCCGGTCCAGGGAAGACATGACTTGGCAGTTCGAGCTGGACTGTTCCCATGAGGCACAGGGTCAGACTGATTTGCATATAGCCATGTCTGAACTGGGGTGGCAGAGTGGGCTAAAGAACGGTGATGAATTAAACCCAAATCTTTTGACTGGGTGTGAGTGTATGATTGATTCAGATGCTTTGCCCATCACCACCCCCTTTTGTACCGCTTTTGGCCGCCATAAGTGTGGCAGGGTATGCTCAGACGTGAGTCCCTTGCTCACTTTGCCACTGGATTCAAGCAAGCTGGGCTGAAGACGGCTGGTATGCCAGAAACTGGTCCTCGGCAGCTTGTTTCTGGTCCAGGGAAGACATGGCTTGGCAGTTCGGGCTGGAGTGTTCCCATGAGGCAAAGGTTCAGACTGATTTGCATGTAGCCATGTCTGAACTGGGGTGGCAGAGTGGGCTAATGAACGGTGATGGATTAAACCCAGATCTTTTGACTGGGTGTGAGTGTTTGATTGATTTAGATAATCCGTCCATCACCACCCCCTTTTGTACCGCTTTTGGCTGCCATAAGTGTGGCAGGGTATGCTCAGACGTGAGTCCCTTGCTCACTTTGCCACTGGATTCAAGCAAGCCGGGCTGAAGACAGCTGGAATGCCTGAAACCAGTCCTCAGAAACTTGTTTCCGGTCCAGGGAAGACATGGCTTGGCAGTTCGGGCTGGACTGTTCCCACGAGGCACAGGGTCAGACTGATTTGCATATAGCCATGTCTGAACTGGGGTGGCAGAGTGGGCTAAAGAACGGTGATGGATTAAACCCAGATATTTTGACTGGGTGTGAGTGTTTGATTGATTCAGATGCTCCGTTCATCACCACCCCCTTTTTTACCGCTTTTGGCCGCCATAAGTGTGGCAGGGTATGCTCAGACGTTAGTCCCTTGCTCACTTTGCCACTGGATTCAAGCAAGCCAGGCTGAAGACAGCTGGAATGCCAGAAACCGGTCCTCGGAAGCTTGTTTCCAGTCCAGGGAAGACATGGCTTGGCAGTTCGGGCTGGACTGTTCCCATGAGGCACAGGGTCAGACCGATTTGCATATAGCCATGTCTGAACTGGGGTGGCAGAGTGGGCTAAACAACGGTGATGAATTAAACCCAGATCTTTTGACTGGGTGTGAGTATTTGATTGATCCAGATGCTCCGTCCATCACCACCCCTTTTTGAACCGCTTTTGGCCGCCATAAGTGTGGCAGGGTATGCTCAGACGTGAGTCCCTTGCTCACTTTGCCACTGGATTCAAGCAAGCCGGGCTGAAGACGGCTGGAATGCCAGAAACTGGTCCTCAGAGCTTGTTTCCGGTCCAAGGAAGATTTGGCTTTGCAGTTCCGGCTGGACTGTTTCCATGAGGCACAGGGTCAGACCGATTTGCATATAGCCTTGTCTGAACTGGGGTGGCAGAGTGGGCTAAAGAACGGTGATGAATTAAACCCAAATCTTTTGACTGGGTGTGAGTGTTTGATTGATTCAGATGCTTTGCCCATCACCACCCCCTTTTGTACCGCTTTTGGCTGCCATAAGTGTGGCAAGGTATGCTCAGACGTGAGTCCCTTGCTCACTTTGCCACTGGATTCAAGCAGGCCGGGCTGAAGACAGCTGGAATGCCTGAAACCAATCCTCAGAAACTTGTTTCCGGTCCAGGGAAGACATGGCTTGGCAGTTCGGGCTGGACTGTTCCCATGAGGCACAGGGTCAGACTGATTTGCATATAGCCATGTCTGAACTGGGGTGGCAGAGTGGGCTAATGAACGGTGATGGATTAAACCCAGATCTTCTGACTGGGTGTGAGTGTTTGATTGATTCAGATAATCCGTCCATCACCACCCCCTTTTGTACCGCTTTTGGCTGCCATAAGTGTGGCAGGGTATGCTCAGACATGAGTCCCTTGCTCACTTTGCCACTGGATTCAAGCAAGCCGGGCTGAAGACAGCTGGAATGCCTGAAACCAGTCCTCAGAAACTTGTTTCCGGTCCAGGGAAGACATGGCTTGGCAGTTCGGGCTGGACTGTTCCCATGAGGCACAGGGTCAGACTGATTTGCATATAGCCATGTCTGAACTGGGGTGGCAGAGTGGGCTAAAGAACGGTGATGGATTAAACCCAGATATTTTGACTGGGTGTGAGTGTTTGATTGATTCAGATGCTCCGTTCATCACCACCCCCTTTTGTACTGCTTTTGGCCGCCATAAGTGTGGCAGGGTATGCTCAGACGTTAGTCCCTTGCTCACTTTGCCACTGGATTCAAGCAGGCTGGGCTGAAGACAGCTGGAATGCCAGAAACCGGTCCTAGGAAGCTTGTTTCCAGTCCAGGGAAGACATGGCTTGGCAGTTCGGGCTGGACTGTTCCCATGAGGCACAGGGTCAGACCGAATTGCATATAGCCATGTCTGAACTGGGGTGGCAGAGTGGGCTAAAGAACGGTGATGAATTAAACCCAAATCTTTTGACTGGGTGTGAGTGTTTGATTGATTCCGATGCTCTGCCCATCACCACCCCCTTTTGTACCGCTTTTGGCCGCCATAAGTGTGGCAGGGTATGCTCAGACGTGAGTCCCTTGCTCACTTTGCCACTGGATTCAAGCAAGCTGGGCTGGAGAAGGCTGGAATGCCAGAAACCGGTCCTCGGAAGCTTGTTTCCGGTCCAGGGAAGACATGGCTTGGCAGTTCGGGCTGGACTGTTCCCATGAGGCACAGGGTCAGACTGATTTGCATATAGCCATGTCTGAACTGGGGTGGCAGAGTGGGCTAAAGAACGGTGATGGATTAAACCCAGATCTTTTGACTGGGTGTGAGTGTTTGATTGATCCAGATGCTCCGTCCATCACCACCCCTTTTTGTACCGCTTTTGGCTGCCATAAGTGTGGCAGGGTATGCTCAGACGTGAGTCCCTTGCTCACTTTGCCACTGGATTCAAGCAAGCCGGGCTGAAGACGGCTGGAATGCCAGAAACTGGTCCTCGGAAGCTTGTTTCCGGTCCAGGGAAGACATGACTTGGCAGTTCGAGCTGGACTGTTCCCATGAGGCACAGGGTCAGACTGATTTGCATATAGCCATGTCTGAACTGGGGTGGCAGAGTGGGCTAAAGAACGGTGATGAATTAAACCCAAATCTTTTGACTGGGTGTGAGTGTATGATTGATTCAGATGCTTTGCCCATCACCACCCCCTTTTGTACCGCTTTTGGCCGCCATAAGTGTGGCAGGGTATGCTCAGACTTGAGTCCCTTGCTCACTTTGCCACTGGATTCAAGCAAGCTGGGCTGAAGACGGCTGGTATGCCAGAAACTGGTCCTCGGCAGCTTGTTTCTGGTCCAGGGAAGACATGGCTTGGCAGTTCGGGCTGGAGTGTTCCCATGAGGCACAGGTTCAGACTGATTTGCATGTAGCCATGTCTGAACTGGGGTGGCAGAGTGGGCTAATGAACGGTGATGGATTAAACCCAGATCTTTTGACTGGGTGTGAGTGTTTGATTGATTCAGATAATCCGTCCATCACCACCCCCTTTTGTACCGCTTTTGGCTGCCATAAGTGTGGCAGGGTATGCTCAGACGTGAGTCCCTTGCTCACTTTGCCACTGGATTCAAGCAAGCCGGGCTGAAGACAGCTGGAATGCCTGAAACCAGTCCTCAGAAACTTGTTTCCGGTCCAGGGAAGACATGGCTTGGCAGTTCGGGCTGGACTGTTCCCACGAGGCACAGGGTCAGACTGATTTGCATATAGCCATGTCTGAACTGGGGTGGCAGAGTGGGCTAAAGAACGGTGATGGATTAAACCCAGATATTTTGACTGGGTGTGAGTGTTTGATTGATTCAGATGCTCCGTTCATCACCACCCCCTTTTTTACCGCTTTTGGCCGCCATAAGTGTGGCAGGGTATGCTCAGACGTTAGTCCCTTGCTCACTTTGCCACTGGATTCAAGCAAGCCGGGCTGAAGACAGCTGGAATGCCAGAAACCGGTCCTCGGAAGCTTGTTTCCAGTCCAGGGAAGACATGGCTTGGCAGTTCGGGCTGGACTGTTCCCATGAGGCACAGGGTCAGACCGATTTGCATATAGCCATGTCTGAACTGGGGTGGCAGAGTGGGCTAAACAACGGTGATGAATTAAACCCAGATCTTTTGACTGGGTGTGAGTGTTTGATTGATCCAGATGCTCCGTCCATCACCACCCCTTTTTGAACCGCTTTTGGCCGCCATAAGTGTGGCAGGGTATGCTCAGACGTGAGTCCCTTGCTCACTTTGCCACTGGATTCAAGCAAGCCGGGCTGAAGACGGCTGGAATGCCAGAAACTGGTCCTCAGAGCTTGTTTCCGGTCCAAGGAAGATTTGGCTTTGCAGTTCCGGCTGGACTGTTCCCATGAGGCACAGGGTCAGACTGATTTGCATATAGCCTTGTCTGAACTGGGGTGGCAGAGTGGGCTGAAGAACGGTGATGGATTAAACCTAGATCTTTTGACTGGGTGTGAGTGTTTGATTGATCCAGATGCTCCGTCCATCACCACCCCTTTTTAAACCGCTTTTGGCCGCCATAAGTGTGGCAGAGTATGCTCAGACGTGAGTCCCTTGCTCACTTTTCCACTGGATTCAAGCAAGCCGGGCTGAAGACGGCTGGAATGCCAGAAACTGGTCCTCAGAAGCTTGTTTGCGGTCCAGGGAAGACATGGCTTGGCATTTCAGGATGGACTGTTCCCATCAGGCACAGGGTCAGACTGATTTGCATATAGCCATGTCTGAACTGGGGTGGCAGAGTGGGCTAAAGAACGGGGATGGATTAAACCCAGATCTTTTGACTGGGTGTGAGTGTTTGATTGATTCAGATACTCCGTCCATCACAACCCCCTTTTGTACCGCTTTTGGCCGCCATAAGTGTGGCAGGGTATGGTCAGACGTGAGTCCCTTGCTCACTTTGCCTCTGGATTCAAGCAAGCTGGGCTGAAGACAGCTGTAATGCCTGAAACCAGTCCTCAGAAACTTGTTTCCGGTCCAGGGAAGACATGGCTTGGCAGTTCGGGCTGGACTGTTCCCACGAGGCACAGGGTCAGACTGATTTGCATATAGCCATGTCTGAACTGGGGTGGCAGAGTGGGCTAAAGAACGGTGATGGATTAAACCCAGATATTTTGACTGGGTGTGAGTGTTTGATTGAGTCAGATGCTCCGTTCATCACCACCCCCTTTTGTACCGCTTTTGGCCACCATAAGTGTGGCAGGGTATGCTCAGACGTGAGTCACTGTCTCACTTTGCCACTGGATTCAAGCAAGCCGGGCTGAAGGCAGCTGGAATGCCAGAAACCGGTCCTCAGAAGCTTGTTTCCAGTCCAGGGAAGACATGGCTTGGCAGTTAGGGCTGGACTGTTCCCATGAGGCACAGGGTCAGACTGATTTGCATATAGCCATGTCTGAACTGGGGTGGCAGAGTGGGCTAAACAACGGTGATGAATTAAACCCAGATCTTTTGACTGGGTGTGAGTGTTTGATTGATCCAGATGCTCCGTCCATCACCACCTCTTTTTGTACCGCTTTTGGCCGCCATAAGTGTGGCAGGGTATGCTCAGACGTGAGTCCCTTGCTCACTTTGCCACTGGATTCAAGCAAGCCGGGCTGAAGACGGCTGGAATGCCAGAAACCGGTCCTCGGAAGCTTGTTTCCGGTCCAGGGAAGACATGGCTTGGCAGTTTGGGCTGGACTGTTCCCATGAGGCACAGGGTCAGGCTGATTTGCATATAGCCATGTCTGAACTGGGGTGGCAGAGTGGGCTAAAGAACGGTGATGGATTAAACCCAGATCTTTTGACTGGGTGTGAGTGTTTGATTGATTCAGATACTACGTCCATCACCACCCCCTTTTGTACCACTTTTGGCTGCCATAAGTGTGGCAGGGTATGCTCAGACGTGAGTCCCTTGCTCACTTTGCCACTGGATTCAAGCAAGCCGGGCTGAAGACAGCTGGAATGCCTGAAACCAGTCCTCAGAAACTTGTTTCCGGTCCAGGGAAGACATGGCTTGGCAGTTCGGGCTGGACTGTTCCCATGAGGCAGTGGGTTAGACTGATTTGCATATAGCCATGTCTGAACTGGGGTGGCAGAGTGGGCTAAAGAACGGTGATGGATTAAACCCAGATATTTTGACTGGGTGTGAGTGTTTGATTGATTCAGATGCTCCGTTCATCACCACCCCCTTTTGTACCGCTTTTGGCCGCCATAAGTGTGGCAGGGTATGCTCAGACGTTAGTCCCTTGCTCACTTTGCCACTGGATTCAAGCAGGCCGGGCTGAAGACAGCTGGAATGCCAGAAACCGGTCCTCGGAAGCTTGTTTCCAGTCCAGGGAAGACATGGCTTGGCAGTTCGGGCTGGACTGTTCCCATGAGGCACAGGGTCAGACCGATTTGCATATAGCCATGTCTGAACTGGGGTGGCGGAGTGGGCTAAAGAACGGTGATGAATTAAACCCAAATCTTTTGACTGGGTGTGAGTGTGTGATTGATTCCGATGCTCTTCCCATCACCACCCCCTTTTGTACCGCTTTTGGCCGCCATAAGTGTGGCAGGGTATGCTCAGACGTGAGTCCCTTGCTCACTTTGCCACTGGATTTAAGCAAGTCGGACTGAAGACGGCTGGTATGCCAGAAACTGGTCCTCGGAAGCTTGTTTTCGGTCCAGGGAAGACATGGCTTGGCAGTTCGGGCTGGACTGTTCCCATGAGGCACAGGGTCAGACTGATTTGCATATAGCCTTGTCTGAACTGGGGTGGCAGAGTGGGCTGAAGAATGGTGATGGATTAAACCTAGATCTTTTGACTGGTTGTGAGTGTTTGATTGATTCAGATGCTCCGTCCATCACCACCTCCTTTTGTACAATATTTGGCAGCCATAAGTGTGGCAGGGTATGCTCAGAAGTGAGTCCCTTGCTCACTTTGCCACTGGATTCAAGCAAGCCGGGCTGAAGACGGCTGGAATGCCAGAAACCGATCCTCGTAAGCTTGTTTCCGGTCCAGGGAAGACATGGCTTGGCAGTTCAGGCTGGACTGTTCCCATCAGGCACAGGGTCAGACTGATTTGCATATAGCCATGTCTGAACTGGGGTGGCAGAGTGGGCTAAAGAACGGTGATGGATTAAACCCAGATCTTTTGACTGGGTGTGAGTGTTTGATTGATTCAGATACTCCGTCCATCACAATCCCCTTTTGTACCGCTTTTGGCTGCCATAAGTGTGGCAGGGTATGCTCAGACGTGAGTCCCTTGCTCACTTTGCCACTGGATTCAAGCAAGCCGGGCTGAAGAAGGCTGGAATGCCAGAAACCGGTCCTCGGAAGCTTGTTTCCGGTCCAGGGAAGACATGGCTTGGCAGTTCGGGCTGGACTGTTCCCATGAGGCACAGGGTCAGACTGATTTGCATATAGCCATGTCTGAACTGGGGTGGCAGAGTGGGCTAAAGAACGGTGATGGATTAAACCCAGATCTTTTGACTGGGTGTGAGTGTTTGATTGATCCAGATGCTCCGTCCATCACCACCCCTTTTTGTACCGCTTTTGGCCGCCATAAGTGTGGCAGGGTATGCACAGACGTGAGTCCCTTGCTCCCTTTGCCACTGGATTCAAGCAAGCCGGGCTGAAGACGGCTGGAATGCCAGAAACTGGTCCTCGGAAGCTTGTTTCCGGTCCAGGGAAGACATGGCTTGGCAGTTCGAGCTGGACTGTTCCCATGAGGCACAGGGTCAGACTGATTTGCATATAGCCATGTCTGAACTGGGGTGGCAGAGTGGGCTAAAGAACGGTGATGAATTAAACCCAAATCTTTTGACTGGATGTGAGTGTATGAGTGATTCAGATGCTTTGCCCATCACCACCCCCTTTTTTACCGCTTTTGGCCGCCATAAGTGTGGCAGGGTATGCTCAGACGTGAGTCCCTTGCTCACTTTGCCACTGGATTCAAGCAAGCTGGGCTGAAGACGGCTGGTATGCCAGAAACTGGTCCTAGGCAGCTTGTTTCTGGTCCAGGGAAGAAATGGCTTGGCAGTTCGGGCTGGAGTGTTCCCATGAGGCACAGGTTCAGACTGATTTGCATGTAGCCATGTCTGAACTGGGGTGGCAGAGTGGGCTAATGAACGTTGATGGATTAAACCCAGATCTTTTGACTGGGTGTGAGTGTTTGATTGATTCAGATAATCCGTCCATCACCACCCCCTTTTGTACCGCTTTTGGCTGCCATAAGTGTGGCAGGGTATGCTCAGACGTGAGTCCCTTGCTCACTTTGCCACTGGATTCAAGCAAGCCGGGCTGAAGACAGCTGGAATGCCTGAAACCAGTCCTCAGAAACTTGTTTCCGGTCCAGGGAAGACATGGCTTGGCAGTTCGGGCTGGACTGTTCCCACGAGGCACAGGGTCAGACTGATTTGCATATAGCCATGTCTGAACTGGGGTGGCAGAGTGGGCTAAAGAACGGTGATGGATTAAACAAAGATATTTTGACTGGGTGTGAGTGTTTGATTGATTCAGATGCTCCGTTCATCACCACCCCCTTTTTTACCGCTTTTGGCCGCCATAAGTGTGGCAGGGTATGCTCAGACGTTTGTCCCTTGCTCACTTTGCCACTGGATTCAAGCAAGCTGGGCTGGAGACGGCTGAAATGCCAGAAACTGGTCCTCAGAAGCTTGTTTCCGGTCCAGGGAAGATTTGGCTTGGCAGTTCCGGCTGGACTGTTCCCATGAGGCACAGGGTCAGACTGATTTGCATATAGCCTTGTCTGAACTGGGGTGGCAGAGTGGGCTGAAGAACGGTGATGGATTAATCCTAGATCTTTTGACTGGGTGTGAGTGTTTGATTGATCCAGATGCTCCGTCCATCACCACCCCTTTTTAAACCGCTTTTGGCCGCCATAAGTGTGGCAGGGTATGCTCAGACGTGAGTCCCTTGCTCACTTTGCCACTGGATTCAAGCAAGCCGGGCTGAAGATGGCTGGAATGCCAGAAACTGGTCCTCAGAAGCTTGGTTCCGGTCCAGGGAAGACATGGCTTGGCAGTTCAGGCTGGACTGTTCCCATCAGGCACAGGGTCAGACTGATTTGCATATAGCCATGTCTGAACTGGGGTGGCAGAGTGGGCTAAAGAACGGGGATGGATTAAACCCAGATCTTTTGACTGGGTGTGAGTGTTTGATTGATTCAGATACTCCGTCCATCACAACCCCCTTTTGTACCGCTATTGGCCGCCATAAGTGTGGCAGGGTATGCTCAGACGTGAGTCCCTTGCTCACTTTGCCTCTGGATTCAAGCAAGCTGGGCTGAAGACAGCTGTAATGCCTGAAACCAGTCCTCAGAAACTTGTTTCCGGTCCAGGGAAGACATGGCTTGGCAGTTCAGGCTGGGCTGTTCCCACGAGGCACAGGGTCAGACTGATTTGCATATAGCCATGTCTGAACTGGGGTGGCAGAGTGGGCTAAAGAACGGTGATGGATTAAACCCAGATATTTTGACTGGGTGTGAGTGTTTGATTGAGTCAGATGCTCCGTTCATCACCACCCCCTTTTGTACCGCTTTTGGCCACCATAAGTGTGGCAGGGTATGCTCAGACGTGAGTCCCTGGCTCACTTTGCCACTGGATTCAAGCAAGCCGGGCTGAAGGCAGCTGGAATGCCAGAAACCGGTCTTCAGAAGCTTGTTTCTAGTCCAGGGAAGACATGGCTTGGCAGTTCGGGCTGGACTGTTCCCATGAGGCACAGGGTCAGACCGATTTGCATATAGCCATGTCTGAACTGGGGTGGCGGAGTGGGCTAAAGAACGGTGATGAATTAAACCCAAATCTTTTGACTGGGTGTGAGTGTTTGATTGATTCCGATGCTCTTCCCATCACCACCCCCTTTTGTACCGCTTTTGGCCGCCATAAGTGTGGCAGGGTATGCTCAGACGTGAGTCCCTTGCTCACTTTGCCACTGGATTTAAGCAAGTCGGACTGAAGACGGCTGGTATGCCAGAAACTGGTCCTCGGAAGCTTGTTTTCGGTCCAGGGAAGACATGGCTTGGCAGTTCGGGCTGGACTGTTCCCATGAGGCACAGGGTCAGACTGATTTGCATATAGCCTTGTCTGAACTGGGGTGGCAGAGTGGGCTGAAGAATGGTGATGGATTAAACCTAGATCTTTTGACTGGTTGTGAGTGTTTGATTGATTCAGATGCTCCGTCCATCACCACCTCCTTTTGTACAATATTTGGCAGCCATAAGTGTGGCAGGGTATGCTCAGAAGTGAGTCCCTTGCTCACTTTGCCACTGGATTCAAGCAAGCCGGGCTGAAGACGGCTGGAATGCCAGAAACCGATCCTCGTAAGCTTGTTTCCGGTCCAGGGAAGACATGGCTTGGCAGTTCAGGCTGGACTGTTCCCATCAGGCACAGGGTCAGACTGATTTGCATATAGCCATGTCTGAACTGGGGTGGCAGAGTGGGCTAAAGAACGGTGATGGATTAAACCCAGATCTTTTGACTGGGTGTGAGTGTTTGATTGATTCAGATACTCCGTCCATCACAATCCCCTTTTGTACCGCTTTTGGCTGCCATAAGTGTGGCAGGGTATGCTCAGACGTGAGTCCCTTGCTCACTTTGCCACTGGATTCAAGCAAGCCGGGCTGAAGAAGGCTGGAATGCCAGAAACTGGTCCTCGGAAGCTTGTTTCCGGTCCAGGGAAGACATGGCTTGGCAGTTCGGGCTGGACTGTTCCCATGAGGCACAGGGTCAGACTGATTTGCATATAGCCATGTCTGAACTGGGGTGGCAGAGTGGGCTAAAGAACGGTGATGGATTAAACCCAGATTTTTTGACTGGGTGTGAGTGTTTGATTGATCCAGATGCTCCGTCCATCACCACCCCTTTTTGTACCGCTTTTGGCCGCCATAAGTGTGGCAGGGTATGCACAGACGTGAGTCCCTTGCTCACTTTGCCACTGGATTCAAGCAAGCCGGGCTGAAGACGGCTGGAATGCCAGAAACTGGTCCTCGGAAGCTTGTTTCCGGTCCAGGGAAGACATGGCTTGGCAGTTCGAGCTGGACTGTTCCCATGAGGCACAGGGTCAGACTGATTTGCATATAGCCATGTCTGAACTGGGGTGGCAGAGTGGGCTAAAGAACGGTGATGAATTAAACCCAAATCTTTTGACTGGATGTGAGTGTATGAGTGATTCAGATGCTTTGCCCATCACCACCCCCTTTTTTACCGCTTTTGGCCGCCATAAGTGTGGCAGGGTATGCTCAGACGTGAGTCCCTTGCTCACTTTGCCACTGGATTCAAGCAAGCTGGGCTGAAGACGGCTGGTATGCCAGAAACTGGTCCTAGGCAGCTTGTTTCTGGTCCAGGGAAGAAATGGCTTGGCAGTTCGGGCTGGAGTGTTCCCATGAGGCACAGGTTCAGACTGATTTGCATGTAGCCATGTCTGAACTGGGGTGGCAGAGTGGGCTAATGAACGTTGATGGATTAAACCCAGATCTTTTGACTGGGTGTGAGTGTTTGATTGATTCAGATAATCCGTCCATCACCACCCCCTTTTGTACCGCTTTTGGCTGCCATAAGTGTGGCAGGGTATGCTCAGACGTGAGTCCCTTGCTCACTTTGCCACTGGATTCAAGCAAGCCGGGCTGAAGACAGCTGGAATGCCTGAAACCAGTCCTCAGAAACTTGTTTCCGGTCCAGGGAAGACATGGCTTGGCAGTTCGGGCTGGACTGTTCCCACGAGGCACAGGGTCAGACTGATTTGCATATAGCCATGTCTGAACTGGGGTGGCAGAGTGGGCTAAAGAACGGTGATGGATTAAACAAAGATATTTTGACTGGGTGTGAGTGTTTGATTGATTCAGATGCTCCGTTCATCACCACCCCCTTTTTTACCGCTTTTGGCCGCCATAAGTGTGGCAGGGTATGCTCAGACGTTTGTCCCTTGCTCACTTTGCCACTGGATTCAAGCAAGCTGGGCTGGAGACGGCTGAAATGCCAGAAACTGGTCCTCAGAAGCTTGTTTCCGGTCCAGGGAAGATTTGGCTTGGCAGTTCCGGCTGGACTGTTCCCATGAGGCACAGGGTCAGACTGATTTGCATATAGCCTTGTCTGAACTGGGGTGGCAGAGTGGGCTGAAGAACGGTGATGGATTAATCCTAGATCTTTTGACTGGGTGTGAGTGTTTGATTGATCCAGATGCTCCGTCCATCACCACCCCTTTTTAAACCGCTTTTGGCCGCCATAAGTGTGGCAGGGTATGCTCAGACGTGAGTCCCTTGCTCACTTTGCCACTGGATTCAAGCAAGCCGGGCTGAAGATGGCTGGAATGCCAGAAACTGGTCCTCAGAAGCTTGGTTCCGGTCCAGGGAAGACATGGCTTGGCAGTTCAGGCTGGACTGTTCCCATCAGGCACAGGGTCAGACTGATTTGCATATAGCCATGTCTGAACTGGGGTGGCAGAGTGGGCTAAAGAACGGGGATGGATTAAACCCAGATCTTTTGACTGGGTGTGAGTGTTTGATTGATTCAGATACTCCGTCCATCACAACCCCCTTTTGTACCGCTATTGGCCGCCATAAGTGTGGCAGGGTATGCTCAGACGTGAGTCCCTTGCTCACTTTGCCTCTGGATTCAAGCAAGCTGGGCTGAAGACAGCTGTAATGCCTGAAACCAATCCTCAGAAACTTGTTTCCGGTCCAGGGAAGACATGGCTTGGCAGTTCAGGCTGGGCTGTTCCCACGAGGCACAGGGTCAGACTGATTTGCATATAGCCATGTCTGAACTGGGGTGGCAGAGTGGGCTAAAGAACGGTGATGGATTAAACCCAGATATTTTGACTGGGTGTGAGTGTTTGATTGAGTCAGATGCTCCGTTCATCACCACCCCCTTTTGTACCGCTTTTGGCCACCATAAGTGTGGCAGGGTATGCTCAGACGTGAGTCCCTGGCTCACTTTGCCACTGGATTCAAGCAAGCCGGGCTGAAGGCAGCTGGAATGCCAGAAACCGGTCTTCAGAAGCTTGTTTCTAGTCCAGGGAAGACATGGCTTGGCAGTTTGGGCTGGACTGTTCCCATGAGGCACAGGGTCAGGCTGATTTGCATATAGCCATGTCTGAACTGGGGTGGCAGAGTGGGCTAAAGAACGGTGATGGATTAAACCCAGATCTTTTGATTGGGTGTGAGTGTTTGATTGATTCAGATGCTCCGTCTATCACCACCCTTTTTGTACCGCTTTTGGCCGCCATAGGTGTGGCAGTGTATGCTCAGACATGAGTCCCTTGCTCACTTTGCCACTGGATTCAAGCTAGCCGGGCTGAAGACGGCTGGATTGCCAGAAACCTGTCCTCAGAAGCTTGTTTCCGGTCCAGGGAAGACATGGCTTGGTGGTTCGGGCTGGACTGTTCCCATGAGGCACAGGGTCAGACTGATTTGCATATAGCCATGTCTGAAATGGGGAGGCAGAGTGGGCTAAAGAACGGTGATGGATTAAACCCAGATCTTTTGACTGGGTGTGAGTGTTTGATTGATTCAGATACTACGTCCATTACCACCCCCTTTTGTACCACTTTTGGCTGCCTTAAGTGTGCCAGGGTATGCTCAGACGTGAGTCCCTTGCTCACTTTGCCACTGGATTCAAGCAAGCCGGGCTGAAGACAGCTGGAATGCCTGAAACCAGTCCTCAGAAACTTGTTTCCGGTCCAGGGAAGACATGGCTTGGCAGTTCGGGCTGGACTGTTCCCATGAGGCACAGGGTTAGACTGATTTGCATATAGCCATGTCTGAACTGGGGTGGCAGAGTGGGCTAAAGAACGGTGATGGATTAAACCCAGATCTTTTGACTGGGTGTGAGTGTTTGATTGATTCAGATGCTCCGTCCATCACCACCCCCTTTTGTACCGCTTTTGGCCGCCATAGGTGTGGCAGTGTATGCTCAGACGTGAGTCCCTTGCTCACTTTGCCACTGGATTCAAGCTAGCCGGGCTGAAGACGGCTGGATTGCCAGAAACCAGTCCTCAGAAGCTTGTTTCCGGTCGAGGGAAGACATGGCTTGGCGGTTCGGGCTGGACTGTTCCCATGAGGCACAGGGTCAGACTGATTTGCATATAGCCATGTCTGAAATGGGGAGGCAGAGTGGGCTAAAGAACGGTGATGGATTAAACCCAGATCTTTTGACTGGGTGTGAGTGTTTGATTGATTCAGATACTACGTCCATCACCACCCCCTTTTGTACCGCTTTTGGCTGCCATAAGTGTGGCAGGGTATGATCAGACGTGAGTCCCTTGCTCACTTTGCCACTGGATTCAAGCAAGCCGGGCTGAAGACAGCTGGAATGCCTGAAACCAGTCCTCAGAAACTTGTTTCCGGTCCAGGGAAGACATGGCTTGGCAGTTCGGGCTGGACTGTTCCCATGAGGCACAGGGTTAGACTGATTTGCATATAGCCATGTCTGAACTGGGGTGGCAGAGTGGGCTAAAGAACGGTGATGGATTAAACCCAGATATTTTGACTGGGTGTGAGTGTTTGATTGATTCAGATGCTCCGTTCATCACCACCCCCTTTTGTACCGCTTTTGGCCGCCATAAGTGTGGCAGGGTATGCTAAGACGTTAGTCCCTTGCTCACTTTGCCACTGGATTCAAGCAGGCCGGGCTGAAGACAGCTGGAATGCCAGAAACCGGTCCTCGGAAGCTTGTTTCCAGTCCAGGGAAGACATGGCTTGGCAGTTCGGGCTGGACTGTTCCCATGAGGCACAGGGTCAGACCGATTTGCCTATAGCCATGTCTGAACTGGGGTGGCGGAGTGGGCTAAAGAACGGTGATGAATTAAACCCAAATCTTTTGACTGGGTGTGAGTGTTTGATTGATTCCGATGCTCTTCCCATCACCACCCCCTTTTGTACCGCTTTTGGCCGCCATAAGTGTGGCAGGGTATGCTCAGACGTGAGTCCCTTGCTCACTTTGCCACTGGATTTAAGCAAGTCGGACTGAAGACGGCTGGTATGCCAGAAACTGGTCCTCGGAAGCTTGTTTTCGGTCCAGGGAAGACATGGCTTGGCAGTTCGGGCTGGACTGTTCCCATGAGGCACAGGGTCAGACTGATTTGCATATAGCCTTGTCTGAACTGGGGTTGCAGAGTGGGCTGAAGAATGGTGATGGATTAAACCTAGATCTTTTGACTGGTTGGGAGTGTTTGATTGATTCAGATGCTCCGTCCATCACCACCTCCTTTTGTACAATTTTTGGCAGCCATAAGTGTGGCAGGTTATGCTCAGAAGTGAGTCCCTTGCTCACTTTGCCACTGGATTCAAGCAAGCCGGGCTGAAGACGGCTGGAATGCCAGAAACCGATCCTCGTAAGCTTGTTTCCGGTCCAGGGAAGACATGGCTTGGCAGTTCAGGCTGGACTGTTCCCATCAGGCACAGGGTCAGACTGATTTGCATATAGCCATGTCTGAACTGGGGTGGCAGAGTGGGCTAAAGAACGGTGATGGATTAAACCCAGATCTTTTGACTGGGTGTGAGTGTTTGATTGATTCAGATACTCCCGTCCATCACAATCCCCTTTTGTACCGCTTTTGGCTGCCATAAGTGTGGCAGGGTATGCTCAGACGTGAGTCCCTTGCTCACTTTGCCACTGGATTCAAGCAAGCCGGGCTGAAGAAGGCTGGAATGCCAGAAACCGGTCCTCGGAAGCTTGTTTCCGGTCCAGGGAAGACATGGCTTGGCAGTTCGGGCTGGACTGTTCCCATGAGGCACAGGGTCAGACTGATTTGCATATAGCCATGTCTGAACTGGGGTGGCAGAGTGGGCTAAAGAACGGTGATGGATTAAACCCAGATCTTTTGACTGGGTGTGAGTGTTTGATTGATCCAGATGCTCCGTCCATCACCACCCCTTTTTGTCCTGCTTTTGGCCGCCATAAGTGTGGCAGGGTATGCTCAGACGTGAGTCCCTTGCTCACTTTGCCACTGGATTCAAGCAAGCCGGGCTGAAGACGGCTGGAATGCCAGAAACTGGTCCTCGGAAGCTTGTTTCCGGTCCAGGGAAGACATGGCTTGGCAGTTCGAGCTGGACTGTTCCCATGAGGCACAGGGTCAGACTGATTTGCATATAGCCATGTCTGAACTGGGGTGGCAGAGTGGGCTAAAGAACGGTGATGAATTAAACCCAAATCTTTTGACTGGGTGTGAGTGTATGATTGATTCAGATGCTTTGCCCATCACCACCCCCTTTTGTACCGCTTTTGGCCGCCATAAGTGTGGCAGGGTATGCTCAGACGTGAGTCCCTTGCTCACTTTGCCACTGGATTCAAGCAAGCTGGGCTGAAGACGGCTGGTATGCCAGAAACTGGTCCTCGGCAGCTTGTTTCTGGTCCAGGGAAGACATGGCTTGGCAGTTCGGGCTGGAGTGTTCCCATGAGGCAAAGGTTCAGACTGATTTGCATGTAGCCATGTCTGAACTGGGGTGGCAGAGTGGGCTAATGAACGTTGATGGATTAAACCCAGATCTTTTGACTGGGTGTGAGTGTTTGATTGATTCAGATAATCCGTCCATCACCACCCCCCTTTGTACCGCTTTTGGCTGCCATAAGTGTGGCAGGGTATGCTCAGACGTGAGTCCCTTGCTCACTTTGCCACTGGATTCAAGCAAGCCGGGCTGAAGACAGCTGGAATGCCTGAAACCAGTCCTCAGAAACTTGTTTCCGGTCTAGGGAAGACATGGCTTGGCAGTTCGGGCTGGACTGTTCCCACGAGGCACAGGGTCAGACTGATTTGCATGTAGCCATGTCTGAACTGGGGTGGCAGAGTGGGCTAATGAACGTTGATGGATTAAACCCAGATCTTTTGACTGGGTGTGAGTGTTTGATTGATTCAGATAATCCGTCCATCACCACCCCCCTTTGTACCGCTTTTGGCTGCCATAAGTGTGGCAGGGTATGCTCAGACGTGAGTCCCTTGCTCACTTTGCCACTGGATTCAAGCAAGCCGGGCTGAAGACAGCTGGAATGCCAGAAACCGGTCCTCGGAAGCTTGTTTCCAGTCCAGGGAAGACATGGCTTGGCAGTTCGGGCTGGACTGTTCCCATGAGGCACAGGGTCAGACCGATTTGCTTATAGCCATGTCTGAACTGGGGTGGCAGAGTGGGCTAAACAACGGTGATGAATTAAACCCAGATCTTTTGACTGGGTGTGAGTGTTTGATTGATCCAGATGCTCCGTCAATCACCACCCCTTTTTAAACCGCTTTTGGCCGACATAAGTGTGGCAGGGTATGCTCAGACGTGAGTCCCTTGCTCACTTTGCCACTGGATTCAAGCAAGCCGGGCTGAAGACGGCTGGAATGCCAGAAACTGGTCCTCAGAAGCTTGTTTCCGGTCCAGGGAAGATTTGGCTTGGCAGTTCCGGCTGGACTGTTTTCATGAGGCACAGGGTCAGACTGATTTGCATATAGCCTTGTCTGAACTGGGGTGGCAGAGTGGGCTGAAGAACGGTGATGGATTAAACCTAGATCTTTTGACTGGGTGTGAGTGTTTGATTGATCCAGATGCTCCGTCCATCACCACCCCTTTTTAAACCGCTTTTGGCCGCCATAAGTGTGGCAGGGTATGCTCAGACGTGAGTCCCTTGCTCACTTTGCCACTGGATTCAAGCAAGCCGGGCTGAAGATGGCTGGAATGCCAGAAACTGGTCCTCAGAAGCTTGTTTCCGGTCCAGAGAAGACATGGCTTGGCAGTTCAGGCTGGACTGTTCCCATCAGGCACAGGGTCAGACTGATTTGCATATAGCCATGTCTGAACTGGGGTGGCAGAGTGGGCTAAAGAACGGTGATGGATTAAACCCAGATCTTTTGACTGGGTGTGAGTGTTTGATTGATTCAGATACTCCGTCCATCACAACCCCCTTTTGTACCGCTTTTGGCCGCCATAAGTGTGGCAGGGTATGCTCAGATGTGAGTCCCTTGCTCACTTTGCCTCTTTATTCAAGCAAGCTGGGCTGAAGACAGCTGGAATGCCTGAAACCAGTCCTCAGAAATTTGTTTCCGGTCCAGGGAAGACATTGCTTGGCAGTTCGGGCTGGACTGTTCCCACGAGGCACAGGGTCAGACTGATTTGCATATAGCCATGTTTGAACTGGGGTGGCAGAGTGGGCTAAACAACGGTGATGGATTAAACCCAGATCTTTTGACTGGGTGTGAGTGTTTGATTGATCCAGATGCTCCGTCCATCACCACCCCTTTTTGTACCGCTTTTGGCCGCCATAAGTGTGGCAGGGTATGCTCAGTCGTGAGTCCCTTGCTCACTTTGCCACTTGATTCAAGCAAGCCGGGCTGAAGACGGCTGGAATGCCAGAAACTGGTCCTCGGAAGCTTGTTTCCGGTCCAGGGAAGACATGGCTTGGCAGTGCGAGCAGGACTGTTCCCATGAGGCACAGGGTCAGACTGATTTGCATATAGCCATGTCTGAACTGGGGTGGCAGAGTGGGCTAAAGAACGGTGATGAATTAAACCCAAATCTTTTGACTGGGTGTGAGTGTTTGATTGATTCAGATGCTTTGCCCATCACCACCCCCTTTTGTACCGCTTTTGGCCGCCATAAGTGTGGCAGGGTATGCTCAGACGTGAGTCCTTTGCTCACTTTACCACTGGATTCAAGCAAGCCGCGCTGAAGACGGCTGGTATGCCAGAAACTGGTCCTCAGCAGCTTGTTTCTGGTCCAGGGAAGACATGGCTTGGCAGTTCGGGCTGGAGTGTTTCCATGAGGCACAGGTTCAGACTGATTTGCATGTAGCCATTCTGTCGTAATTGGCCCGTTCGGATTAGCGAGTAGCTGAACCTACACGTTGTCCTCCTTAACTTGGCTATATACGATAAACGCCATTTTGAATGTTGCAGCGGCCATCTTAAACCATGAGCGGCCTCGTGGCCGACGTGCCCTTTAGTCCTTTGTCCGTTCCACTGACCACTCTCATCTGCCCAGCAACAGGCTATTTTTAGTACTGGTCAAACCACACATGCGCAGTTCTCACTGACCCGTAAACCTTCAGGAATGTGCCGCTAACTGACCAGTGGGTTTGAAACTCTCCAATGAGCTGGCAGTACTCCAAAACATGACCATATATGTCTCTAAAACTGTGTCTTAACTTGTGCCGCCTATCTTTTATTGCCCCAAACTTGTATATAAACGGGGTCACACCGATGTTCGGTGTGATACCTCTTGCATTACCGAAGGGTGCTGTTTGAGTGTACCACCACCCCATGGGGTCTTAATAAACTTGTTCTTTGCATTTTACAGTTTCCGTGCCAACAGTTCTTGTGTAAGTGGGTAATCTCTGGAGCGTGTAGGCCTTGGGAACCCCGAAATACTTCAATTGGCGACCACGAAGGGACTCATCGGCGACTCGGATGCCCGAAGGAGAGGTCGTGACGAAGGCTTGGAAATCCGCCATGGGCGCGCGCTGCCACGAGTGACCCGAGTCTTGGCTGCCACGGTGTTTTTTCCTTCCCTTCCGATCTGACCTTCCAGGTGGCGCCGGTCTCCGACTGAGTTTTCGAAGTGTCCGCATCACTGAGAGAGTGCCGTTTGGCTGATTTGGCTTACAAGACCTTGGCAGTTGGAACCTGGACAGTTGAGTATTTGGTAAGCGTTGTGTTCGGTAAGGTAGTCTTCGGACGCTTACTGAAGTCCTACGAATTGTGTTCGGTAAGGTAGTCTTCGGACGCTTACTGAAAAATCTGTGCTTTGTGATCGGTGAGGACGCTTGCCGAATTCTATGAACTTTGATTTGAGTTAGCTAACATTGTGAATTTGTGATCTTTGAACTTATATGTGTAGTGCACTTCACATAGGCAGGCATGTAGAGATGTTTCTCTAACTCTGTTTTTTTTTCCTTGAGTGGCACAATAGTGTGGAGAACTGTAAGTGCCATTTTGTCTGGTGTCGTGCTTTCGTGATACTTTTTGAACATGCCTGTTTTTAGCACACTTCGAGGAATGTGTTGTTTTGGAGAAGGTGCCTCAATTAGGTTAGCGGAATCACAGCCGGCTCCCCCAGAGGGGACTCCAAATAGGGAAATGTATATCAAGTTCGGCCTCCCCCCTATTATGTACAGTAAATTATGGCATAAGTACACTAAGGCCGATCCCGAATTGCAATGGCCCCTACACGGGTCATACGATTTGAGTAAAATCCAATTTGTGGAGCAATGTATGTTTCAGCGCAGGTCTAGACAAAACATGTTTGATTGTGTGCAAATGTGGGAGAAAGCGGCGCGTGAACGAATGAAGCGTGAGGTTGCCTTGGCGGACAAAGAGCAGCGCAAGGCTGCTCGGGATAAGGCTTTACAGCTTGAGGAAAAGGAGGCTCAGGAGAAGAAAGAAAGGGAGGAACGGGAGCGTAATTTGCAAACGACTGGTCAGTTTCCTATTCGTCGACCACTTTATCCTGTCCTTAATAATGAAATTGATGATTTCTCTTTGTTAGATCGGTCACCGCCTCCGTACGTTACGCCGACGGCTCCAGCTGTGGATTCTGATGATGACGGACGGGATAAGTTGGGCAAGAAGGGTGTATCGGCTCTTAGGTTTACTGCGGAGAGGTCCGCTCATTTACGTAGTTGGGCTCGCAAAGTGAATAAGCATAGTGTTACTCAGGATCAATTGATATCAGAGAAAACAGGGTGGACGGATCTTGAAGTGATGTATTTTCTGTCTTTCTTGGCTGATGAGGTTGTAAGCGCATATCGAGATCTTTCTGATACGTTAGAGCCAAAAGTGTTGTCAGTGTACCGTGAGAATTTAGCTAAAGGCGATTTTGATCTTTCAGATGTTGACGACCTATTCAAGCAATTGATCAAGCTGCGGGATGAGACAACCCAGTTGCGACAGGAACGAAAACGGAGGCAAAAGGAGTCCGAGCCGGGAACTAACGGGGAGGCTAAGGAGTGTTCTCTTCGTGGTTCAGATAAGAATTCTGCGTTGCATGTTATGCCTATGCGTGAAGCCGCGCCTTTGTATGTTCCACCAAAAGGGGAAGGTACGGATGATGATAAGTTGTCGAAGGATGCGAAAGGGTATTTTGTGTATAATTGGGTATATACGCCATGGAATAGAGCAGATGTGATGGCCCTGAAAAATTCTTTACCTGACCTTCGGAAGAATCCGGCGGCATTTTATGAAGGGGTGGAGGGGGCTATATCGTCTTGTGTGATGACTCTTGTAGATATAGATTTGTTTTTTGGGCTAATTTTACCACCTGATATGTGGAGGCAAATTCGTAAAACTAATGACGAAACGATTTTGGGGGGGACATGGAAAGAGATAAATGCTGCAGATTTAGATAGAGAACCAGCATGTAAGCCTTGTCAGCTAATTCTAGATCTTCCGGCAGCTATCTTGCATAAATTGAAAACGCTTGTTCCTGCTAAAAAGATAGATTGGACCATGTTAACGTCGTGCAAGCAGAAACTTGATGAAACGGTCTCAGATTTCTTTACACGCTTCGAGGAGGCATTTCATGATTACAGTGGTCAATCTTTAACTGACGATACGGGTCGGCATTTGTTTGTAGATAAGTATGTGGCTAATCTCCTACCAGAGATTGCAAAGCGATTGAAGTCGAGTGAGAGTTCCTGGGCCACGGCGACCCCTGCGTCCTTGTTAACTATGGCTCAGTATTATGAGCGGCAGGAAGTGGAGGCTAAAGAAAGTGTAGAGAAAAAGACGAAGGAATTGAAAACGAAGGTGATGTTGGCACAGGTTCGGGGAACACAGGGTAGGGGGAATGAGAGAGGTAGACGAGGTGGAGGTAACGCATCGTATGGTCGTACGGACATTGCGGAGGATCAGTGTGCTTATTGTAAGGAGTTTGGGCATTGGGCCGACGATTGTCCAGTACTTCGTGAACAGCGTAGTCAGCGTGGTCGAGGTAGTGGAAGGGCAAGAGGAGGTTATACTGGAATGAGAGGTGGCGGAGGTGATCGTAGACAGGTTGAGGAGAGGGGCCGTGGCCAGGACGAACGAAATACGTTTGATAGACGGAATCAATATCAGATTTTGGAAGGAGAGAATGTGGAACATCAGGATTATGTGCATGCATAGGATTGCGTAGGATGGGGTAAGGAATCAGTTGAAGTGCCAGTAGATCAGCAAGGTCCATATGTAACAGCGGGTATTTTGGGTTCTACTGATCAGTTTCTAGTCGACACAGGAGCTACTCGTAGCGCTCTGTCGAAAAACTTGGTTCCGAGGGCTCCCCTGTCTGGCGAAATGATTACGTGTGTAGGGTTTGATGGCACACCCTCCCCCAGCCCATTGTCCAAGCCCCTTGCACTATGCATTGACAAATACTTTAGTTTTGGCCAATTTTTGTTATCGCCCCATACCCCAGATAATATCTTGGGCATTGACTTGCTTAAATATTTTCGAGCAACAATACGCTGCGCTCCAGAGGGAGTGCGGGTTATCCTGAATGACAACTACCCTGACCCTGATGATTGTCCTGACCCTGACAGATTTTGTGTTATTTTAGATATTCCCGCTTTGGCCTCTCTGCCGCACACATTGTGGGCGACATCAGATACGGATGTGGGAGAGATGCGCGTTCCACCAATACACATTACTGTTAAGGAGGGGGCCCCCCTACCACGAGTGCCACAGTATAAGATCTCGAAGGAAGGTGAAATTGCACTGACGCATATTGTTCAGGATTTGATTTCTGCAGGGGTGGTGGAGGAGGTCCCTTATAATGTTTGTAACAGCCCTATTCTACCGATTCTTAAAAGAGACTCAGATGGCAAGATCTATCGATTTATTATTGATTTGCGTGAAATAAATAAAATTGTCATTCCCCAATACCCAGTGGTGTCTGATATCACGACTTTGCTTACTTTGGTTCCACCGACAGCCACCACTTTTAGCGTTATTGATCTAAAGAATGCGTTCTTTTCTATCCCTGTTCACCCAGATAGCAGATATCTGTTTGGTTTTACGCTCAATAATAACTCGTATAGATTTTGTCGTGTTCCCCAAGGCTATACTGAGAGCCCTAGCATCTACAGCCAGGCTTTGAAACGTCAACTAGATTCCTTTAAATTGCAGTCTGGTGTGGCACTCATCCAGTACGTGGATGACCTTCTGCTCGCCGCCGACTCCTATGCACAATGTGAACAGAGTACGCTTGCGTTGCTTTCCTTTTTGGCACAAAACAATCACAAGGTTTCCAAGAAAAAGCTTCAATACTGTAGAGCCCAGGTGACCTACCTCGGTCATCTGTTGTCTAAGGAGGGGCGGGCATTAACATCTGATCGAATTCAGGCAATTTTAGACACACCAGTCCCCCGCACGCAGAGAGATGTGCGTGCCTTCATAGGGTTGACATCTTTTTGTAGACAATGGATCATGGGTTTTTCACACATCATAAAACCTTTGCTAGCATTATTGTCCAAAACTACACCAATGCCTCTTGAGTGGACAGACGAATGTCAGAAAGCCTTTGAGCAGTTGAGACAGGCCCTTTGTTCTGCACCTGTGCTAGGAACACCAGATTACACGAAACTTTTCACATTGTACGTGCACGAGAATGATGGGTGCGCGTTGTCAGTGTTAGTGCAGTTACACGGGGATAAGCAGAGACCATGTGCATACTTCTCTGCCATTTTGGATCCTGTAGCACGAGGGTTGCCTGGGTGTTTTCGAGCGGTAGCGGCAACAGCAGTAGCCATACGACAGAGTGAGGGCATAGTGTTATCACACAAACTGTTGGTGTTAGTTCCTCACGCAGTAGATGCCCTGTTAAACCAAACAAAGACCCAATACCTCACGAGCGCACGACTTACAGGATATGAGCTGACACTTTTAGCACCACACATAACATTGAAAAGATGCGCTACTTTGAACCCCGCGACTTTATTGCCCTATCCGGCCGAGGAGGGTCAGGAAGAAAAACATCATGACTGTGTTTTCCTGACTGAGGAACAGACAAAGGGTCGTGTTGACTTACAGGATGTGCCACTTCCTGATGTGGATGGGGAACTGTGGGTTGATGGATCGTGTTTGAGGCTACCAGATGGTACGACTTCCGCAGCATATGCGATCACGACTCTTAAGACGGTGGTTGAAACAGCTAGGATACCACAAAAATCGGCTCAGGCAGCAGAGCTGATAGCTTTAACAAGAGCCTGCGAATTGAGTGCTGGCCTATGTGTGAACATATACACAGACAGCCGGTATGCCTTTGGAGTGGCCCATGACTTCGGACTTCTCTGGAGGGAACGTGGGTTTCTGACATCACACGGAGAGCACATTATGCACGGAGAGTTAGTGCGTGATCTCCTAAACGCGTTGCTTTGCCCCAAGAAAGTAGCGATAGTGAAGTGCAGTGCCCATAAAAAGATCACGGATAAAGTGGGTCAAGGAAATGCCTTTGCAGACAGCATAGCAAGGCAGACGGCTATGTCCCGAACTAGCTCCCCTATGTACGTGGTACAATCACAGGCCGAGAGATGGAGTGATGCTAGAGCAGAGATACGGGATATTCAAAAATCAGCTACAGAATCTGAGCTTGCGGCTTGGGCAGTAGATGGGGTGCTAGATGACGAAGGTTGTTGGAGAAGCAAGGACATGGAGAAGTGGAAATTGCCTGCGGCTTACTTACAGGCGATGGTCCAGATGACTCATGGACTGGCCCATGTCGGAGCTCTTGCAATAACTCGGCTTTTAACACGAGTTTGGGAACATCCTGAGATTGCAAATACTGCAAAGAGAGTAGTGCAGACCTGCCTTGTGTGTTTGCAACACAATCCTGGGAAGGGGGCCCATACTCCGAAAGGAGGGTTCGTTCCACCTTCTGCACCGTTTGAAGTGCTTCAAATGGATTACATCCAACTCGAGCGCTGCAATAACCTGAAGTACGTCCTAGTGGTGGTGTGTGCTTTTAGCAAATGGGTTGAGGCCTACCCCACGAAAGACAATACGGCTTTGACTACAGCTAAGGTGTTGCTTAAGGAATTCTTTCCTCGCTTTGGAGTCTGTAAATTTCTGTGGAGCGATAATGGGCCCCATTTTGTTGGAAAGATTGTGGAATATGTACTGAAGGGGTTAGGGATTCAGCAAAAGTTCCACGCTGTATTCCACCCTCAGTCAGCAGGTTTGGTCGAGCGGTACAATGCCACCTTGAAGCTTAAGCTGGCCAAAATCGTGGCGTCTACATCGTTGAAGTGGCCAGATGCATTGCCGCTAGCACTGCTCTCTCTTAGATCAGTACCCCACTCACGAACTGGCCTTACGCCCTATGAGGTGGTGTTTGGCCACCCCATGAATATCTGGGGGGTGCCCAAGCCGCGATTAATACATGATGTGCCTTGTGTTATGATGAATGATTATTTGGCACGATTAACAAATGATTTGCACTCTATTCATCAACAGGTTCGAGAAGCGCTCCCAGATAACTCCACTGGAGAAGGCCACGATCTTCGTCCTGGGGACCACGTGATGATCCGCTCGTTTGAGAGAGCAAGCAGTTTGGAGCCCAGGTGGAAAGGCCCCGAGCAGGTCCTCTTGGCGACCCGCACCGCAGTACGAGTGACGAACAGGAAGCGGTGGGTGCATTCGACCCATTGTCGCCGTGTCTCTCCGGACCTGGTGACTCCTGCTGTGCTGACTGACTATAAGGAGATCTTGGAGAAAGAAAAGAGCCCAGCTGTGACGTCGGCCGAAGTGGAGGGAGCCTTCCCGGACCAATCTGCTACCGGAAGAGAGCGCTACAATCTACGCCCGCGATAAGAAGATTTTTGTTCCTTTTTTTATGACTGGTTGGTTACTGCTCCAGGTTTGTGAAACGGAAACCGGGAATTCCAAGGGGGGGGGATCAGTTCTGCCAGAGTAGCGACACCCGTCTTGGCCCGGAGAAAAAAACAACGGCTACCTCGGAGTTCAGCACCGCATTTTTCTTTTTTTTTAGGTATACACGCACGTGTATCTGGGACAATTTGTGAACAATTTGTGAACAATTCGTGCTACTTGAGACTCTGTACGAACTTTCTTCAACTATGGCATCAACGGCATCTCGTGACAAGAAAATATTGGGTGCCTTTCTCTTTGTTCTAACCATTGTGGTAATAGCTGTTATAGCCTGGGTAGTCGAACTTGTGGTGCCTGTACGAGAACATTTGCTGCCGACTACCCCGGCACCGTCTGAACATTTCCATTTTACATTGCCATTCCATGAAGAACGCCATCGCCAAACGTACTTAAATAACAGCTTCATTCAGATTCTTCACCACACGCATAATATGACCAATACCTCTAACTGCTGGGTGTGTGGAATGTTGCCTGGGCACCAGAAGAGAGGGGGCACCCCACTTATTCCACTCCCGTTTTCGCACAATGGGTCATGCAATGCCTGGTACACCCTCCTCTTTACTTTGAGATGGCCAACCAAAGGGGGGGTGCTTTTCCGTTTGAATAAAGTATGTTCCCATGACAAGGATGGGTTTCCCCGGGCTGAGGGTACACGTTTTGAGTGGGAAGAATACAGGCCTGATAATGTATCTGCTCCACGAATATATAGCAATCAGCGAAATGTGAATGTATCCAGTGCTCATGTCATAAATGTCATTGCCACAAAAGCCGATTTATGTATTCGAAACAAGGGCACGATTGCAGTGGGGAAAAGTGAATGTAATATTACTCTCACGTTTGATAGCCCAAATGGCATTTCATTTGTTGCATCCCGAAACACCTACTTCATCTGTGGAACGAAGGGGTACCATCAGCTTCCAGTGGGGTGGTTGGGCACATGTTATGTATCGTTTGTGCTACCTCCTGTATTCATTGCCCCTCCGATGTACCACAACGACTATACTCTGTACCATGATTTTGTTTTGAACAGAGTTAAGCGAACTGTTGCTCTAGAGGACATTGATCAAACGGATACTGCATTACAACAATATGTGGATTTCAATCTGGGACTATTCTCCTTTGTGGGGGCTGCATTGAACAGCCGGAAAATCAGACGGCTGACTCGCGTTGTCGAGGCTGTTGCGAATGACACTGCTATTGCCCTGGGGAATATTACCGAAGAACTGCAGATTTCCAGAATTGTCACCCTCCAAAACCGGATGGTGCTGGACGTTGTTTTGGCTGATCGTGGGGGGGCATGTAGAATCATCGGAAGCAACTGTTGTGTTTACGTCCCTGATAATTCTCCATCTGTGTATGATGCGATTTCCAAGCTGCATAAAATAGCTGCCGAAATACACCCGGACAATGGAACTTGGACACTTTCTGGATGGTTCTGGTCCATGATTGCAACTTGGGGCTGGAAACTGTTGACAATTCTCTGCATACTTGTGGGAGCAATGTTCTTTATATGCTTGTGTATCCAATGTGGCCCTGCATTATGTTCAATGTGTCTATCAGCTTGCTTACCATCGAGACGAGCTCTTGCCCATGACAAAATGATGCTACACAAAGAGGTGACACAAATTATGTTAATAGACATCGAGGACGAGCATCCAGATTATGTTCATTATGAGGTAGATTCAGCTAAACGCTAAAAGGGTCGTCTGTCGTAATTGGCCCGTTCGGATTAGCGAGTAGCTGAACCTACACGTTGTCCTCCTTAACTTGGCTATATACGATAAACGCCATTTTGAATGTTGCAGCGGCCATCTTAAACCATGAGCGGCCTCGTGGCCGACGTGCCCTTTAGTCCTTTGTCCGTTCCACTGACCACTCTCATCTGCTCAGCAACAGGCTATTTTTAGTACTGGTCAAACCACACATGCGCAGTTCTCACTGACCCGTAAACCTTCAGGAATGTGCCGCTAACTGACCAGTGGGTTTGAAACTCTCCAATGAGCTGGCAGTACTCCAAAACATGACCATATATGTCTCTAAAACTGTGTCTTAACTTGTGCCGCCTATCTTTTATTGCCCCAAACTTGTATATAAACGGGGTCACACCGATGTTCGGTGTGATACCTCTTGCATTACCGAAGGGTGCTGTTTGAGTGTACCACCACCCCATGGGGTCTTAATAAACTTGTTCTTTGCATTTTACAGTTTCCGTGCCAACAGTTCTTGTGTAAGTGGGTAATCTCTGGAGCGTGTAGGCCTTGGGAACCCCGAAATACTTCAATGTCTGAACTGGGGTGGCAGAGTGGGCTAATGAACGGTGATGGATTAAACCCAGATCTTTTGACTGGGTGTGAGTGTTTGATTGATTCAGATAATCCGTCCATCACCACCCCCTTTTGTACCGCTTTTGGCTGCCATAAGTGTGGCAGGGTATGCTCAGACGTGAGTCCCTTGCTCACTTTGCCACTGGATTCAAGCAAGCCGGGCTGAAGACAGCTGGAATGCCTGAAACCAGTCCTCAGAAACTTGTTTCCGGTCCAGGGAAGACATGGCTTGGCAGTTCGGGCTGGACTGTTCCCACGAGGCACAGGGTCAGACTGATTTGCATATAGCCATGTCTGAACTGGGGTGGCAGAGTGGGCTAAAGAACGGTGATGGATTAAACCCAGATATTTTGACTGGGTGTGAATGTTTGATTGATTCAGATGCTCCGTTCATCACCACCCCCTTTTGTACCGCTTTTGGCCGCCATAAGTGTGGCAGGGTATGCTCAGACGTTAGTCCCTTGCTCACTTTGCCACTGGATTCAAGCAAGCCGGGCTGAAGACGGCTGGAATGCCAGAAACTGGTCCTCAGAAGCTTGTTTCCGGTCCAGGGAAGATTTGGCTTGGCAGTTCCGGCTGGACTGTTCCCATGAGGCACAGGGTCAGACTGATTTGCATATAGCCTTGTCTGAACTGGGGTGGCAGAGTGGGCTGAAGAACGGTGATGGATTAAACCTAGATCCTTTGACTGGTTGTAAGTGTTTGATTGATCCAGATGCTCCGTCCATCACCACCCCTTTTTAAACCGCTTTTGGCCGCCATAAGTGTGTCAGGGTATGCTCAGACGTGAGTCCCTTGCTCACTTTGCCACTGGATTCAAGCAAGCCGGGCTGAAGACGGCTGGAGTGCCAGAAACTGGTCCTCAGAATCTTGTTTCTGGTCCAGGGAAGACATGGCTTGGCAGTTCGGGCTGGACTGTTCCCACGAGGCACAGGGTCAGACTGATTTGCATATAGCCATGTCTGAACTGGGGTGGCAGAGTGGGCTAAAGAACGGTGATGGATTAAACCCAGATATTTTGACTGGGTGTGAATGTTTGATTGATTCAGATGCTCCGTTCATCACCACCCCCTTTTGTACCGCTTTTGGCCGCCATAAGTGTGGCAGGGTATGCTCAGACGTTAGTCCCTTGCTCACTTTGCCACTGGATTCAAGCAAGCCGGGCTGAAGACGGCTGGAATGCCAGAAACTGGTCCTCAGAAGCTTGTTTCCGGTCCAGGGAAGATTTGGCTTGGCAGTTCCGGCTGGACTGTTCCCATGAGGCACAGGGTCAGACTGATTTGCATATAGCCTTGTCTGAACTGGGGTGGCAGAGTGGGCTGAAGAACGGTGATGGATTAAACCTAGATCCTTTGACTGGTTGTAAGTGTTTGATTGATCCAGATGCTCCGTCCATCACCACCCCTTTTTAAACCGCTTTTGGCCGCCATAAGTGTGTCAGGGTATGCTCAGACGTGAGTCCCTTGCTCACTTTGCCACTGGATTCAAGCAAGCCGGGCTGAAGACGGCTGGAGTGCCAGAAACTGGTCCTCAGAATCTTGTTTCTGGTCCAGGGAAGACATGGCTTGGCAGTTCAGGCTGGACTGTTCCCATCAGGCACAGGGTCAGACTGATTTGCATATAGCCATGTCTGAACTGGGGTGGCAGAGTGGGCTAAAGAACGGTGATGGATTAAACCCAGATCTTTTGACTGGGTGTGAGTGTTTGATTGATTCAGATACTCCGTCCATCACAACCCCCTTTTGTACTGCTTTTGGCTGCCATAAGTGTGGCAGGGTATGCTCAGACGTGAGTCCCTTGCTCACTTTGCCTCTGGATTCAAGCAAGCTGGGCTGAAGACAGCTGGAATGCCTGAAACCGGTCCTCAGAAACTTGTTTCCGGTCCAGGGAAGACATGGCTTGGCAGTTCGGGCTGGACTGTTCCCACGAGGCACAGGGTCAGACTGATTTGCATATAGCCATGTCTGATCTGGGGTGGCAGAGTGGGCTAAACAACAGTGATGAATTAAACCCAGATCTTTTGACTGGGTGTGAGTGTTTGATTGATCCAGATGCTCCGTCCATCACCACCTCTTTTTGTACCGCTTTTGGCCGCCATAAGTGTGGCAGGGTATGCTCAGACGTGAGTCCCTTGCTCACTTTGCCACTGGATTCAAGCAAGCCGGGTTGAAGACGGCTGGAATGCCAGAAACTGGTCCTCGGAAGCTTGTTTCCGGTCCAGGGAAGACATGGCTTGGCAGTTTGGGCTGGACTGTTCCCATGAGGCACAGGGTCAGGCTGATTTGCATATAGCCATGTCTGAACTGGGGTGACAGAGTGGGCTGAAGAACGGTGATGGATTAAACCTAGATCTTTTGACTGGGTGTGAGTGTTTGATTGATCCAGATGCTCCGTCCATCACCACCCCTTTTTAAACCGCTTTTGGCCGCCATAAGTGTGGCAGGGTATGCTCAGACGTGAGTCCCTTGCTCACTTTGCCACTGGATTCAAGCAAGCCGGGCTGAAGATGGCTGGAATGCCAGAAACTGGTCCTCAGAAGCTTGTTTCCGGTCCAGGGAAGACATGGCTTGGCAGTTCAGGCTGGACTGTTCCCATCAGGCACAGGGTCAGACTGATTTGCATATAGCCATGTCTGAACTGGGGTGGCAGAGTGGGCTAAAGAACGGTGATGGATTAAACCCAGATCTTTTGACTGGGTGTGAGTGTTTGATTGATTCAGATACTCCGTCCATCACAACCCCCTTTTGTACCGCTTTTGGCCGCCATAAGTGTGGCAGGGTATGCTCAGATGTGAGTCCCTTGCTCACTTTGCCTCTGGATTCAAGCAAGCTGGGCTGAAGACAGCTGGAATGCCTGAAACCAGTCCTCAGAAACTTGTTTCCGGTCCAGGGAAGACATGGCTTGGCAGTTCGGGCTGGACTGTTCCCACGAGGCACAGGGTCAGACTGATTTGCATATAGCCATGTCTGAACTGGGGTGGCAGAGTGGGCTAAACAACGGTGATGGATTAAACCCAGATCTTTTGACTGGGTGTGAGTGTTTGATTGATCCAGATGCTCCGTCCATCACCACCCCTTTTTGTACCGCTTTTGGCCGCCATAAGTGTGGCAGGGTATGCTCAGTCGTGAGTCCCTTGCTCACTTTGCCACTTGATTCAAGCAAGCAGGGCTGAAGACGGCTGGAATGCCAGAAACTGGTCCTCGGAAGCTTGTTTCCGGTCCAGGGAAGACATGGCTTGGCAGTTCGAGCAGGACTGTTCCCATGAGGCACAGGGTCAGACTGATTTGCATATAGCCATGTCTGAACTGGGGTGGCAGAGTGGGCTAAAGAACGGTGATGAATTAAACCCAAATCTTTTGACTGGGTGTGAGTGTTTTATTGATTCAGATGCTTTGCCCATCACCACCCCCTTTTGTACCGCTTTTGGCCGCCATAAGTGTGACAGGGTATGCTCAGACGTGAGTCCATTGCTCACTTTACCACTGGATTCAAGCAAGCCGGGCTGAAGACGGCTGGTATGCCAGAAACTGGTCCTCAGCAGCTTGTTTCTGGTCCAGGGAAGACATGGCTTGGCAGTTCGGGCTGGAGTGTTTCCATGAGGCACAGGTTCAGACTGATTTGCATGTAGCCATGTCTGAACTGGGGTGGCAGAGTGGGCTAATGAACGGTGATGGATTGAACCAAGATCTTTTGACTGGGTGTGAGTGTTTGATTGATTCAGATAATCCGTCCATCACCACCCCCTTTTGTACCGCTTTTGGCTGCCATAAGTGTGGCAGGGTATGCTCTGACGTGAGTCCCTTGCTCACTTTGCCACTGGATTCAAGCAAGCCGGGCTGAAGACAGCTGGAATGCCTGAAACCAGTCCTCAGAAACTTGTTTCCGGTCCAGGGAAGACATGGCTTGGCAGTTCGGGCTGGACTGTTCCCACGAGGCACAGGGTCAGACTGATTTGCATATGGCCATGTCTGAACTGGGGTGGCAGAGTGGGCTAAAGAACGGTGATGGATTAAACCCAGATATTTTGACTGGGTGTGAATGTTTGATTGATTCAGATGCTCCGTTCATCACCACCCCCTTTTGTACCGCTTTTGGCCGCCATAAGTGTGGCAGGGTATGCTCAGACGTTAGTCCCTTGCTCACTTTGCCACTGGATTCAAGCAAGCCGGGCTGAAGACGGCTGGAATGCCAGAAACTGGTCCTCAGAAGCTTGTTTCCGGTCCAGGGAAGATTTGGCTTGGCAGTTCCGGCTGGACTGTTCCCATGAGGCACAGGGTCAGACTGATTTGCATATAGCCTTGTCTGAACTGGGGTGGCAGAGTGGGCTGAAGAACGGTGATGGATTAAACCTAGATCCTTTGACTGGTTGTAAGTGTTTGATTGATCCAGATGCTCCGTCCATCACCACCCCTTTTTAAACCGCTTTTGGCCGCCATAAGTGTGTCAGGGTATGCTCAGACGTGAGTCCCTTGCTCACTTTGCCACTGGATTCAAGCAAGCCGGGCTGAAGACGGCTGGAGTGCCAGAAACTGGTCCTCAGAATCTTGTTTCTGGTCCAGGGAAGACATGGCTTGGCAGTTCAGGCTGGACTGTTCCCATCAGGCACAGGGTCAGACTGATTTGCATATAGCCATGTCTGAACTGGGGTGGCAGAGTGGGCTAAAGAACGGTGATGGATTAAACCCAGATCTTTTGACTGGGTGTGAGTGTTTGATTGATTCAGATACTCCGTCCATCACAACCCCCTTTTGTACTGCTTTTGGCTGCCATAAGTGTGGCAGGGTATGCTCAGACGTGAGTCCCTTGCTCACTTTGCCTCTGGATTCAAGCAAGCTGGGCTGAAGACAGCTGGAATGCCTGAAACCAGTCCTCAGAAACTTGTTTCGGGTCCAGGGAAGACATGGCTTGGCAGTTCGGGCTGGACTGTTCCCACGAGGCACAGGGTCAGACTGATTTGCATATAGCCATGTCTGAACTGGGGTGGCAGAGTGGGCTAAAGAACGGTGATGGATTAAACCCAGATATTTTGACTGGGTGTGAGTGTTTGATTGAGTCAGATGCTCCGTTCATCACCACCCCCTTTTGTACCGCTTTTGGCCGCCATAAGTGTGGCAGGGTATGCTCAGACGTGAGTCCCTTGCTCACTTTGCCACTGGATTCAAGCAAGCCGGGCTGAAGGCAGCTGGAATGCCAGAAACCGGTCCTCAGAAGCTTGTTTCCAGTCCAGGGAAGACATGGCTTGGCAGTTCGGGCTGGACTGTTCCCATGAGGCACAGGGTCAGACCGATTTGCATATAGCCATGTCTGATCTGGGGTGGCAGAGTGGGCTAAACAACGGTGATGAATTAAACCCAGATCTTTTGACTGGGTGTGAGTGTTTGATTGATCCAGATGCTCCGTCCATCACCACCTCTTTTTGTACCGCTTTTGGCCGCCATAAGTGTGGCAGGGTATGCTCAGACGTGAGTCCCTTGCTCACTTTGCCACTGGATTCAAGCAAGCCGGGTTGAAGACGGCTGGAATGCCAGAAACTGGTCCTCGGAAGCTTGTTTCTGGTCCAGGGAAGACATGGCTTGGCAGTTTGGGCTGGACTGTTCCCATGAGGCACAGGGTCAGGCTGATTTGCATATAGCCATGTCTGAACTGGGGTGGCAGAGTGGGCTAAAGATCCGTGATGGATTAAACCCAGATCTTTTGACTGGGTGTGAGTGTTTGATTGATTCAGATACTACGTCCATCACCACCCCCTTTTTTACCGCTTTTGGCTGCCATAAGTGTGGCAGGGTATGCTCAGACGTGAGTCCCTTGCTCACTTTGCCACTGGATTCAAGCAAGCCGGGCTGAAGACAGCTGGAATGCCTGAAACCAGTCCTCAGAAACTTGTTTCCGGTCCAGGGAAGACATGGCTTGGCAGTTCGGGCTGGACTGTTCCCATGAGGCACAGGGTCAGACTGATTTGCATATAGCCATGTCTGAACTGGGGCAGAGTGGGCTAAAGAACGGTGATGGATTAAACCAGATATTTTGACTGGGTGTGAGTGTTTGATTGATTCAGATGCTCCGTTCATCACCACCCTTTTTTGTACCACTTTTGGCCGCCATAAGTGTGGCAGGGTATGCTCAGACATGAGTCCCTTGCTCACTTTGCCACTGGATTCAAGCAAGCCGGGCTGAAGACAGCTGGAATGCCAGAAACCGGTCCTCGGAAGCTTGTTTCTAGTCCAGGGAAGACATGGCTTGGCAGTTCGGGCTGGACTGTTCCCATGAGGCACAGGGTCAGACTGATTTGCATATAGCCATGTCTGAACTGGGGTGGCAGAGTGGGCTAAAGAACGGTGATGAATTAAACCCAAATCTTTTGACTGGGTGTGAGTGTTCGATTGATTCAGATGCTTTGCCCATCACCACCCCCTTTTGTACCGCTTTTGGCCTCCATAAGTGTGGCAGGGTATGCTAAGACGTGAGTCCATTGCTCACTTTGCCACTGGATTCAAGCAAGCCGGGATGAAGACGGCTGGTATGCCAGAAACTGGTCCTCAGCAGCTTGTTTCTGGTCCAGGGAAGACATGGCTTGGCAGTTCGGGCTGGAGTGTTCCCATGAGGCACAGGTTCAGACTGATTTGCATGTAGCCATGTCTGAACTGGGGTGGCAGAGTGGGCTAATGAACGGTGATGGATTAAACCCAGATCTTTTGACTGGGTGTGAGTGTTTGATTGATTCAGATAATCCGTCCATCACCACCCCCTTTTGTACCGCTTTTGGCCGCCATAAGTGTGGCAGGGTATGCTCAGACGTGAGTCCCTTGCTCACTTTGCCACTGGATTCAAGCAAGCCGGGCTGAAGACAGCTGGAATGCCTGAAACCAGTCCTCAGAAACTTGTTTCCGGTCCAGGGAAGACATGGCTTGGAAGTTCGGGCTGGACTGTTCCCACGAGGCACAGGGTCAGACTGATTTGCATATAGCCATGTCTGAACTGGGGTGGCAGAGTGGGCTAAAGAACGGTGATGGATTAAACCCAGATATTTTGACTGGGTGTGAGTGTTTGATTGAGTCAGATGCTCCGTTCATCACCACCCCCTTTTGTACCGCTTTTGGCCGCCATAAGTGTGGCAGGGTATGCTCAGTCGTGAGTCCCTTGCTCACTTTGCCACTTGATTCAAGCAAGCCGGGCTGAAGACGGCTGGAATGCCAGAAACTGGTCCTCGGAAGCTTGTTTCCGGTCCAGGGAAGACATGGCTTGGCAGTTCGAGCAGGACTGTTCCCATGAGGCACAGGGTCAGACTGATTTGCATATAGCCATGTCTGAACTGGGGTGGCAGAGTGGGCTAAAGAACGGTGATGAATTAAACCCAAATCTTTTGACTGGGTGTGAGTGTTTGATTGATTCAGATGCTTTGCCCATCACCACCCCCTTTTGTACCGCTTTTGGCCGCCATAAGTGTGGCAGGGTATGCTCAGACGTGAGTCCATTGCTCACTTTACCACTGGATTCAAGCAAGCCGGGCTGAAGACGGCTGGTATGCCAGAAACTGGTCCTCAGCAGCTTGTTTCTGGTCCAGGGAAGATATGGCTTGGCAGTTCGGGCTGGAGTGTTTCCATGAGGCACAGGTTCAGACTGATTTGCATGTAGCCATGTCTGAACTGGGGTGGCAGAGTGGGCTAATGAACGGTGATGGATTGAACCCAGATCTTTTGACTGGGTGTGAGTGTTTGATTGATTCATATAATCCGTCCATCACCACCCCCTTTTGTACCGCTTTTGGCTGCCATAAGTGTGGCAGGGTATGCTCTGACGTGAGTCCCTTGCTCACTTTGCCACTGGATTCAAGCAAGCCGGGCTGAAGACAGCTGGAATGCCTGAAACCAGTCCTCAGAAACTTGTTTCCGGTCCAGGGAAGACATGGCTTGGCAGTTCGGGCTGGACTGTTCCCACGAGGCACAGGGTCAGACTGATTTGCATATAGCCATGTCTGAACTGGGGTGGCAGAGTGGGCTAAAGAACGGTGATGGATTAAACCCAGATATTTTGACTGGGTGTGAATGTTTGATTGATTCAGATGCTCCGTTCATCACCACCCCCTTTTGTACCGCTTTTGGCCGCCATAAGTGTGGCAGGGTATGCTCAGACGTTAGTCCCTTGCTCACTTTGCCACTGGATTCAAGCAAGCCGGGCTGAAGACGGCTGGAATGCCAGAAACTGGTCCTCAGAAGCTTGTTTCCGGTCCAGGGAAGATTTGGCTTGGCAGTTCCAGCTGGACTGTTCCCATGAGGCACAGGGTCAGACTGATTTGCATATAGCCTTGTCTGAACTGGGGTGGCAGAGTGGGCTGAAGAACGGTGATGGATTAAACCTAGATCCTTTGACTGGTTGTAAGTGTTTGATTGATCCAGATGCTCCGTCCATCACCACCCCTTTTTAAACCGCTTTTGGCCGCCATAAGTGTGTCAGGGTATGCTCAGACGTGAGTCCCTTGCTCACTTTGCCACTGGATTCAAGCAAGCCGGGCTGAAGACGGCTGGAGTGCCAGAAACTGGTCCTCAGAATCTTGTTTCTGGTCCAGGGAAGACATGGCTTGGCAGTTCAGGCTGGACTGTTCCCATCAGGCACAGGGTCAGACTGATTTGCATATAGCCATGTCTGAACTGGGGTGGCAGAGTGGGCTAAAGAACGGTGATGGATTAAACCCAGATCTTTTGACTGGGTGTGAGTGTTTGATTGATTCAGATACTCCGTCCATCACAACCCCCTTTTGTACTGCTTTTGGCTGCCATAAGTGTGGCAGGGTATGCTCAGACGTGAGTCCCTTGCTCACTTTGCCTCTGGATTCAAGCAAGCTGGGCTGAAGACAGCTGGAATGCCTGAAACCAGTCCTCAGAAACTTGTTTCCGGTCCAGGGAAGACATGGCTTGGCAGTTCGGGCTGGACTGTTCCCACGAGGCACAGGGTCAGACTGATTTGCATATAGCCATGTCTGAACTCGGGTGGCAGAGTGGGCTAAAGAACGGTGATGGATTAAACCCAGATATTTTGACTGGGTGTGAGTGTTTGATTGAGTCAGATGCTCCGTTCATCACCACCCCCTTTTGTACCGCTTTTGGCCGCCATAAGTGTGGCAGGGTATGCTCAGACGTGAGTCCCTTGCTCACTTTGCCACTGGATTCAAGCAAGCCGGGCTGAAGGCAGCTGGAATGCCAGAAACCGGTCCTCAGAAGCTTGTTTCCAGTCCAGGGAAGACATGGCTTGGCAGTTCGGGCTGGACTGTTCCCATGAGGCACAGGGTCAGACCGATTTGCATATAGCCATGTCTGATCTGGGGTGGCAGAGTGGGCTAAACAACGGTGATGAATTAAACCCAGATCTTTTGACTGGGTGTGAGTGTTTGATTGATCCAGATGCTCCGTCCATCACCACCTCTTTTTGTACCGCTTTTGGCCGCCATAAGTGTGGCAGGGTATGCTCAGACGTGAGTCCCTTGCTCACTTTGCCACTGGATTCAAGCAAGCCGGGTTGAAGACGGCTGGAATGCCAGAAACTGGTCCTCGGAAGCTTGTTTCCGGTCCAGGGAAGACATGGCTTGGCAGTTTGGGCTGGACTGTTCCCATGAGGCACAGGGTCAGGCTGATTTGCATATAGCCATGTCTGAACTGGGGTGGCAGAGTGGGCTAAAGATCCGTGATGGATTAAACCCAGATCTTTTGACTGGGTGTGAGTGTTTGATTGATTCAGATGCTCCGTCCATCACCACCCCCTTTTGTACCGCTTTTGGCCGCCATAGGTGTGGCAGTATATGCTCAGACGTGAGTCCCTTGCTCACTTTGCCACTGGATTCAAGCTAGCCGGGCTGAAGATGGCTGGATTGTCAGAAACCAGTCCTCGGAAGCTTGTTTCCGGTCCAGGGAAGACATGGCTTGGCGGTTCGGGCTGGACTGTTCCCATGAGGCACAGGGTCAGACTGATTTGCATATAGCTATGTCTGAAATGGGGAGGCAGAGTGGGCTAAAGAACGGTGATGGGTTAAACCCAGATCTTTTGACTGGGTGTGAGTGTTTGATTGATTCAGATACTACGTCCATCACCACCCCCTTTTGTACCGCTTTTGGCTGCCATAAGTGTGGCAGGGTATGCTCAGACGTGAGTCCCTTGCTCACTTTGCCACTGGATTCAAGCAAGCCGGGCTGAAGACAGCTGGAATGCCTGAAACCAGTCCTCAGAAACTTGTTTCCGGTCCAGGGAAGACATGGCTTGGCAGTTCGGGCTGGACTGTTCCCATGAGGCACAGGGTCAGACTGATTTGCATATAGCCATGTCTGAACTGGGGTGGCAGAGTGGGCTAAAGAACGGTGATGGATTAAACCAGATATTTTGACTGGGTGTGAGTGTTTGATTGATTCAGATGCTCCGTTCATCACCACCCTTTTTTGTACCACTTTTGGCCGCCATAAGTGTGGCAGGGTATGCTCAGACATGAGTCCCTTGCTCACTTTGCCACTGGATTCAAGCAAGCCGGGCTGAAGACAGCTGGAATGCCAGAAACCGGTCCTCGGAAGCTTGTTTCTAGTCCAGGGAAGACATGGCTTAGCAGTTCGGGCTGGACTGTTCCCATGAGGCACAGGGTCAGACTGATTTGCATATAGCCATGTCTGAACTGGGGTGGCAGAGTGGGCTAAAGAACGGTGATGAATTAAACCCAAATCTTTTGACTGGGTGTGAGTGTTTGATTGATTCAGATGCTTTGCCCATCACCACCCCCTTTTGTACCGCTTTTGGCCGCCATAAGTGTGGCAGGGTATGCTAAGACGTGAGTCCATTGCTCACTTTGCCACTGGATTCAAGCAAGCCGGGATGAAGACGGCTGGTATGCCAGAAACTGGTCCTCAGCAGCTTGTTTCTGGTCCAGGGAAGACATGGCTTGGCAGTTCGGGCTGGAGTGTTCCCATGAGGCACAGGTTCAGACTGATTTGCATGTAGCCATGTCTGAACTGGGGTGGCAGAGTGGGCTAATGAACGGTGATGGATTAAACCCAGATCTTTTGACTGGGTGTGAGTGTTTGATTGATTCAGATAATCCGTCCATCACCACCCCCTTTTGTACCGCTTTTGGCCGCCATAAGTGTGGCAGGGTATGCTCAGACGTGAGTCCCTTGCTCACTTTGCCACTGGATTCAAGCAAGCCGGGCTGAAGACAGCTGGAATGCCTGAAACCAGTCCTCAGAAACTTGTTTCCGGTCCAGGGAAGACATGGCTTGGAAGTTCGGGCTGGACTGTTCCCACAAGGCACAGGGTCAGACTGATTTGCATATAGCCATGTCTGAACTGGGGTGGCAGAGTGGGCTAAAGAACGGTGATGGATTAAACCCAGATATTTTGACTGGGTGTGAGTGTTTGATTGAGTCAGATGCTCCGTTCATCACCACCCCCTTTTGTACCGCTTTTGGCCGCCATAAGTGTGGCAGGGTATGCTCAGACGTGAGTCCCTTGCTCACTTTGCCACTGGATTCAAGCAAGCCGGGCTGAAGGCAGCTGGAATGCCAGAAACCGGTCCTCAGAAGCTTGTTTCCAGTCCAGGGAAGACATGGCTTGGCAGTTCGGGCTGGACTGTTCCCATGAGGCACAGGGTCAGACCGATTTGCATATAGCCATGTCTGAACTGGGGTGGCAGAGTGGGCTAAAGAACGGTGATGAATTAAACCCAAATCTTTTGACTGGGTGTGAGTGTTTGATTGATTCCGATGCTCTGCCCATCACCACCTCCTTTTGTACCGCTTTTGGCCGCCATAAGTGTGGCAGGGTATGCTCAGACGTGAGTCCCTTGCTCACTTTGCCACTGGATTTAAGCAAGCTGGACTGAAGACGGCTGGTATGCCAGAAACTGGTCCGCGGAAGCTTGTTTCCGGTCCAGGGAAGACATGGCTTGGCAGTTCGGGCTGGACTGTTCCCATGAGGCACAGGGTCAGACTGATTTGCATATAGCCTTGTCTGAACTGGGGTGGCAGAGTGGGCTGAAGAATGGTGATGGATTAAACCTAGATCTTTTGACTGGTTGTGAGTGTTTGATTGATTCAGATGCTCCGTCGATCACCACCTCTTTTTGTACAATTTTTGGCAGCCATAAGTGTGGCAGGCTATGCTCAGAAGTGAGTCCCTTGCTCACTTTGCCACTGGATTCAAGCAAGCCGGGCTGAAGACGGCTGGAATGCCAGAAACCGATCCTCGTAAGCTTGTTTCCGGTCCAGGGAAGACATGGCTTGGCAGTTCAGGCTGGACTGTTCCCATCAGGCACAGGGTCAGACTGATTTGCATATAGCCATGTCTGAGCTGGGGTGGCAGAGTGGGCTAAAGAACGGTGATGGATTAAACCCAGATCTTTTGACTGGGTGTGAGTGTTTGATTGATTCAGATACTCCGTCCATCACCACCCCTTTTTGTACCGCTTTTGGCCGCCATAAGTGTGGCAGGGTATGCTCAGACATGAGACCCTTGCTCACTTTGCCACTGGATTCAAGCAAGCCGGGCTGAAGACGGCTGGAATGCCAGAAACTGGTCCTCGGAAGCTTGTTTCCGGTCCAGGGAAGACATGGCTTGGCAGTTCGGGCTGGAGTGTTCCCATGAGGCACAGGTTCAGACTGATTTGCATATAGCCATGTCTGAACTGGGGTGGCAGAGTGGGCTAAAGAACGGTGATGGATTAAACCAGATATTTTGACTGGGTGTGAGTGTTTGATTGATTCAGATGCTCCGTTCATCACCACCCCCTTTTGTACCACTTTTGGCCGCCATAAGTGTGGCAGGGTATGCTCAGACGTGAGTCCCTTGCTCACTTTGCCACTGGATTCAAGCAAGCCGGGCTGAAGACAGCTGGAATGCCAGAAACCGGTCCTCGGAAGCTTGTTTCTAGTCCAGGGAAGACATGGCTTGGCAGTTCGGGCTGGACTGTTCCCATGAGGCACAGGGTCAGACTGATTTGCATATAGCCATGTCTGAACTGGGGTGGCAGAGTGGGCTAAAGAACGGTGATGAATTAAACCCAAATCTTTTGACTGGGTGTGAGTGTTTGATTGATTCAGATGCTTTGCCCATCACCACCCCCTTTTGTACCGCTTTTGGCCGCCATAAGTGTGGCAGGGTATGCTAAGACGTGAGTCCATTGCTCACTTTGCCACTGGATTCAAGCAAGCCGGGCTGAAGACGGCTGGTATGCCAGAAACTGGTCCTCAGCAGCTTGTTTCTGGTCCAGGGAAGACATGGCTTGGCAGTTCGGGCTGGAGTGTTCCCATGAGGCACAGGTTCAGACTCATTTGCATGTAGCCATGTCTGAACTGGGGTGGCAGAGTGGGCTAATGAACGGTGATGGATTAAACCCAGATCTTTTGACTGGGTGTGAGTGTTTGATTGATTCAGATAATCCGTCCATCACCACCCCCTTTTGTACCACTTTTGGCCGCCATAAGTGTGGCAGGGTATGCTCAGACGTGAGTCCCTTGCTCACTTTGCCACTGGATTCAAGCAAGCCGGGCTGAAGACAGCTGGAATGCCTGAAACCAGTCCTCAGAAACTTGTTTCCGGTCCAGGGAAGACATGGCTTGGAAGTTCGGGCTGGACTGTTCCCACGAGGCACAGGGTCAGACTGATTTGCATATAGCCATGTCTGAACTGGGGTGGCAGAGTGGGCTAAAGAACGGTGATGGATTAAACCCAGATATTTTGACTGGGTGTGAGTGTTTGATTGAGTCAGATGCTCCGTTCATCACCACCCCCTTTTGTACCGCTTTTGGCCGCCATAAGTGTGGCAGGGTATGCTCAGACGTGAGTCCCTTGCTCACTTTGCCACTGGATTCAAGCAAGCCGGGCTGAAGGCAGCTGGAATGCCAGAAACCGGTCCTCAGAAGCTTGTTTCCAGTCCAGGGAAGACATGGCTTGGCCGTTCGGGCTGGACTGTTCCCATGAGGCACAGGGTCAGACCGATTTGCATATAGCCATGTCTGAACTGGGGTGGCAGAGTGGGCTAAAGAACGGTGATGAATTAAACCCAAATCTTTTGACTGGGTGTGAGTGTTTGATTGATTCCGATGCTCTGCCCATCACCACCCCCTTTTGTACCGCTTTTGGCCGCCATAAGTGTGGCAGGGTAAGCTCAGACGTGAGTCCCTTGCTCACTTTGCCACTGGATTTAAGCAAGCCGGACTGAAGACGGCTGGTATGCCAGAAACTGGTCCTCGGAAGCTTGTTTCCGGTCCAGGGAAGACATGGCTTGGCAGTTCGGGCTGGACTGTTCCCATGAGGCACAGGGTCAGACTGATTTGCATATAGCCTTGTCTGAACTGGGGTGGCAGAGTGGGCTGAAGAATGGTGATGGATTAAACCTAGATCTTTTGACTGGTTGTGAGTGTTTGATTGATTCAGATGCTCCGTCGATCACCACCTCTTTTTGTACAATTTTTGGCAGCCATAAGTGTGGCAGGGTATGCTCAGAAGTGAGTCCCTTGCTCACTTTGCCACTGGATTCAAGCAAGCCGGGCTGAAGACGGCTGGAATGCCAGAAACCGATCCTCGTAAGCTTGTTTCCGGTCCAGGGAAGACATGGCTTGGCAGTTCACGCTGGACTGTTCCCATCAGGCACAGGGTCAGACTGATTTGCATATAGCCATGTCTGAACTGGGGTGGCAGAGTGGGCTAAAGAACGGTGATGGATTAAACCCAGATCTTTTGACTGGGTGTGAGTGTTTGATTGATTCAGATACTCCGTCCATCACAATCCCCTTTTGCACCACTTTTGGCCGCCATAAGTGTGGCAGGGTATGCTCAGACGTGAGTCCCTTGCTCACTTTGCCACTGGATTCAAGCAAGCCGGGCTAAAGAAGGCTGGAATGCCAGAAACCGGTCCTCGGAAGCTTGTTTCCGGTCCAGGGAAGATATGGCTTGGCAGTTCGGGCTGGGCTGTTCCCATGAGGCACAGGGTCAGACTGATTTGCATATAGCCATGTCTGAACTGGGGTGGCAGAGTGGGCTAAAGAACGGTGATGGATTAAACCCAGATCTTTTGACTGGGTGTGAGTGTTTGATTGATCCAGATTGTTGTGTCTTGTAAAGCGCACTGCTACCCGGAGGCCTCGTAGCGCTATAGACCGCTGGGGAACCCGTCCTGGCTTTCCCTGTGAGATAGTCCCTCCTGGGGGTCTCCAAGGTGAAACCAGGCATCCCCGGCGTTTGTGTGGGGCCGTTGTGGAGATGAGGCAAGCTAATGCCCAGAGTTGCCGAGTGTGCTCCCTGGTCGGAGTAGGCACCGATGCGAGAATTATCAGTCCGCTGATCCTGGTCCAAGACCCTGCCGCGTCGGGAATCGAACCCTGGTCCCGGGCCGTTCTCTGCACTCGGGTCTGCCGCCTCTAACCAGTGAGCCACACCTCTCCACTGAGCCACACCTCTCCACCCATCATGCTCCGTCCATCACCACCCCTTTTTGTACCGCTTTTGGCCGCCATAAGTGTGGCAGGGTATGCTCAGACATGAGACCCTTGCTCACTTTGCCACTGGATTCAAGCAAGCCGGGCTGAAGACGGCTGGAATGCCAGAAACTGGTCCTCGGAAGCTTGTTTCCGGTCCAGGGAAGACATGGCTTGGCAGTTCGGGCTGGAGTGTTCCCATGAGGCACAGGTTCAGACTGATTTGCATGTAGCCATGTCTGAACTGGGGTGGCAGAGTGGGCTTATGAACGGTGATGGATTAAACCCAGATCTTTTGACTGGGTGTGAGTGTTTGATTGATTCAGATAATCCGTCCATCACCACCCCCTTTTGTACCGCTTTTGGCTGCCATAAGTGTGGCAGGGTATGCTCAGACGTGAGTCCCTTGCTCACTTTGCCACTGGATTCAAGCAAGCCGGGCTGAAGACAGCTGGAATGCCTGAAACCAGTTCTCAGAAACTTGTTTCCGGTCCAGGGAAGACATGGCTTGGCAGTTCGGGCTGGACTGTTCCCACGAGGCACAGGGTCAGACTGATTTGCATATAGCCATGTCTGAACTGGGGTGGCAGAGTGGGCTAAAGAACGGTGATGGATTAAACCCAGATATTTTGACTGGGTGTGAGTGTTTGATTGAGTCAGATGCTCTGTTCATCACCACCCCTTTTTGTACCGCTTTTGGCCGCCATAAGTGTGGCAGGGTATGCTCAGACGTGAGTCCCTTGCTCACTTTGCCACTGGATTCAAGCAAGCCGGGCTGAAGGCAGCTGGAATGCCAGAAACCGGTCCTCAGAAGCTTGTTTCCAGTCCAGGGAAGACATTGCTTGGCAGTTTGGGCTGGACTGTTCCCATGAGGCACAGGGTCAGACCGATTTGCATATAGCCATGTCTGAACTGGGGTGGCAGAGTGGGCTAAACATCGGTGATGAATTAAACCCAGATCTTTTGACTGGGAGTGAGTGTTTGATTGATCCAGATGCTCCGTCCATCACCACCTCTTTTTGTACCGCTTTTGGCCGCCATAAGTGTGGCAGGGTATGCTCAGACGTGAGTCCCTTGCTCACTTTGCCACTGGATTCAAGCAAGCCGGGCTGAAGACGGCTGGAATGCCAGAAACCGGTCCTCGGAAGCTTGTTTCCGGTCCAGGGAAGACATGGCTTGGCAGTTTGGGCTGGATTGTTCCCATGAGGCACAGGGTCAGGCTGATTTGCATATAGCCATGTCTGAACTGGGGTGGCAGAGTGGGGTAAAGAACCGTGATGGATTAAACCCTGATCTTTTGACTGGGTGTGAGTGTTTGATTGATTCAGATGCTCCGTCCATCACCACCCCCTTTTGTACCGCTTTTGGCCGCCATAGGTGTGGCAGTATATGCTCAGACGTGAGTCCCTTGCTCACTTTGCCACTGGATTCAAGCTAGCCGGGCTGAAGACGGCTGGATTGCCAGAAACCAGTCCTCGGAAGCTTGTTTCCGGTCCAGGGAAGACATGGCTTGGCAGTTATTATTATTATTATTATTATTATTATTTATTTTTATAAAGCGCATAGTCACCCGGAAGTATCCCAGCGCTGAGGAACCTAAGAGACATGACTGAGGACTGAGTTAACGGGAGGAGCATAAGGGCTAGGGGAAAAGATGTGTTTTTAATCGTTTCCTGAAACGGAGGTAGTGGGGTTCCAGACGAAGATCTCGTGGGAGGGAGTTCCAAAGACGGGCCGCATGAACCGCGAACCGTCTTCCTCCTGATCGTGCTTTCCTAAACCTTGGGGCATTGATAAGGTTTTCTGCATTAGAGCGAAGGGTTCTTGTGGCTATGTAAGGGGTAATGAAGTTTCGGAGAATTGGAGGGCCTTGGTTATTCAGGGTTTTGTGCACCAAACACAGGGCTTTAAATTTAATTCTCTCCCTTATGGGGAGCCAATGCAGGAGTTTGAGGGCAGGCTTGGCCGAAGATCTGGCCGGGGTGTTGGTAATGATCCGAGCAGCGGTGTTCTGGATCCTCTGCAATTTAGTCAATGTTGCTTCCGGTGCACCCAAATAGATCGCATTACTATAGTCCAGTCTAGATATAATAAGACCCTGGACTAAAAGTTTTTGCGATTTCGGAGGAAGAAGGGGCAGGACTTTCCTCAAGGATTTAAGCAGACCGAAACAGGTCCCTACGACCTTTTTTGCTTGTGGGGCGAAGGAGAGCTCCGAGTCGATCCAGACACCCAAGCTTTTTACCTCTGTCTTTGGGTCTGGGGGGGGACCTAGACATGTTGGCCACATGTCCAACGGAAATGAGGTTCCTTTTGGGCCGAGTACAAGGACCTCGGTTTTTGCCCCGTTTAATTTTAGCGCTGATGTATTCATCCAGTGATGGACCTGCGTGAGGCAGTTAAGGAGATCGGCTTTCTGTTGTTGAGGGTGGGACAACGACACCACTAATTGGGTGTCATCAGCGTAGTTGATGACACTCACTCCGAAAGGGGTAATGACTTCCTCCAATGTGGACATATATATGTTAAATAATGTAGGGCTCAGGGAGGAGCCCTGAGGCACACCACATTGGAGGGGCATTTCGGAGGAGCGGGCGTCTTTCTCCCAGATCTGATAGGATCGTTGTGTCAAGAAGGATGAGAGCCAGGATATGGCTGTGCCTTCTAGACCAACTTTTGCCAGCCTTTCGATGAGGAGCTGGTGGTCCACGGTGTCGAACGCTGCACTAAGGTCGAGGAGGATCACTGCCACTGATCCTCCACCATCTAGCAGCGTTCTGGCTTCCTCTACCGCCGCCAGGAGGGCGATGTCCGTGCCCTGTCCTGGTCGAAAGCCCGTCTGGGAGTTTTTTAGCTTGTTGTTGGCTTCTAAATACTCTGAGAGTTTCTTATTGATGAGTTTTTCCGCAGTTCGGGCTGGACTGTTCCCATGAGGCACAGGGTCAGACTGATTTGCATATAGCCATGTCTGAACTGGGGTGGCAGAGTGGGCTAAAGAACGGTGATGGATTAAACCCAGATATTTTGACTGGGTGTGAGTGTTTGATTGATTCAGATACTCCGTCCATCACAACCCCCTTTTGTACTGCTTTTGGCTGCCATAAGTGTGGCAGGGTATGCTCAGACGTGAGTCCCTTGCTCACTTTGCCTCTGGATTCAAGCAAGCTGGGCTGAAGACAGCTGGAATGCCTGAAACCGGTCCTCAGAAACTTGTTTCCGGTCCAGGGAAGACATGGCTTGGCAGTTCGGGCTGGACTGTTCCCACGAGGCACAGGGTCAGACTGATTTGCATATAGCCATGTCTGATCTGGGGTGGCAGAGTGGGCTAAACAACAGTGATGAATTAAACCCAGATCTTTTGACTGGGTGTGAGTTTTTGATTGATCCAGATGCTCCGTCCATCACCACCTCTTTTTGTACCGCTTTTGGCAGCCATAAGTGTGGCAGGGTATGCTCAGAAGTGAGTCCCTTGCTCACTTTGCCACTGGATTCAAGCAAGCCGGGCTGAAGACGGCTGGAATGCCAGAAACCGATCCTCGTAAGCTTGTTTCCGGTCCAGGGAAGACATGGCTTGGCAGTTCAGGCTGGACTGTTCCCATCAGGCACAGGGTCAGACTGATTTGCATATAGCCATGTCTGAGCTGGGGTGGCAGAGTGGGCTAAAGAACGGTGATGGATTAAACCCAGATCTTTTGACTGGGTGTGAGTGTTTGATTGATTCAGATACTCCGTCCATCACCACCCCTTTTTGTACCGCTTTTGGCCGCCATAAGTGTGGCAGGGTATGCTCAGACATGAGACCCTTGCTCACTTTGCCACTGGATTCAAGCAAGCCGGGCTGAAGACGGCTGGAATGCCAGAAACTGGTCCTCGGAAGCTTGTTTCCGGTCCAGGGAAGACATGGCTTGGCAGTTCGGGCTGGAGTGTTCCCATGAGGCACAGGTTCAGACTGATTTGCATATAGCCATGTCTGAACTGGGGTGGCAGAGTGGGCTAAAGAACGGTGATGGATTAAACCAGATATTTTGACTGGGTGTGCGTGTTTGATTGATTCAGATGCTCCGTTCATCACCACCCCCTTTTGTACCACTTTTGGCCGCCATAAGTGTGGCAGGGTATGCTCAGACGTGAGTCCCTTGCTCACTTTGCCACTGGATTCAAGCAAGCCGGGCTGAAGACAGCTGGAATGCCAGAAACTGGTCCTCGGAAGCTTGTTTCTAGTCCAGGGAAGACATGGCTTGGCAGTTCGGGCTGGACTGTTCCCATGAGGCACAGGGTCAGACTGATTTGCATATAGCCATGTCTGAACTGGGGTGGCAGAGTGGGCTAAAGAACGGTGATGAATTAAACCCAAATCTTTTGACTGGGTGTGAGTGTTTGATTGATTCAGATGCTTTGCCCATCACCACCCCCTTTTGTACCGCTTTTGGCCGCCATAAGTGTGGCAGGGTATGCTAAGACGTGAGTCCATTGCTCACTTTGCCACTGGATTCAAGCAAGCCGGGCTGAAGACGGCTGGTATGCCAGAAACTGGTCCTCAGCAGCTTGTTTCTGGTCCAGGGAAGACATGGCTTGGCAGTTCGGGCTGGAGTGTTCCCATGAGGCACAGGTTCAGACTCATTTGCATGTAGCCATGTCTGAACTGGGGTGGCAGAGTGGGCTAATGAACGGTGATGGATTAAACCCAGATCTTTTGACTGGGTGTGAGTGTTTGATTGATTCAGATAATCCGTCCATCACCACCCCCTTTTGTACCACTTTTGGCCGCCATAAGTGTGGCAGGGTATGCTCAGACGTGAGTCCCTTGCTCACTTTGCCACTGGATTCAAGCAAGCCGGGCTGAAGACAGCTGGAATGCCTGAAACCAGTCCTCAGAAACTTGTTTCCGGTCCAGGGAAGACATGGCTTGGAAGTTCGGGCTGGACTGTTCCCACGAGGCACAGGGTCAGACTGATTTGCATATAGCCATGTCTGAACTGGGGTGGCAGAGTGGGCTAAAGAACGGTGATGGATTAAACCCAGATATTTTGACTGGGTGTGAGTGTTTGATTGAGTCAGATGCTCCGTTCATCACCACCCCCTTTTGTACCGCTTTTGGCCGCCATAAGTGTGGCAGGGTATGCTCAGACGTGAGTCCCTTGCTCACTTTGCCACTGGATTCAAGCAAGCCGGGCTGAAGGCAGCTGGAATGCCAGAAACCGGTCCTCAGAAGCTTGTTTCCAGTCCAGGGAAGACATGGCTTGGCCGTTCGGGCTGGACTGTTCCCATGAGGCACTGGGTCAGACCGATTTGCATATAGCCATGTCTGAACTGGGGTGGCAGAGTGGGCTAAAGAACGGTGATGAATTAAACCCAAATCTTTTGACTGGGTGTGAGTGTTTGATTGATTCCGATGCTCTGCCCATCACCACCCCCTTTTGTACCGCTTTTGGCCGCCATAAGTGTGGCAGGGTATGCTCAGACGTGAGTCCCTTGCTCACTTTGCCACTGGATTTAAGCAAGCCGGACTGAAGACGGCTGGTATGCCAGAAACTGGTCCTCGGAAGCTTGTTTCCGGTCCAGGGAAGACATGGCTTGGCAGTTCGGGCTGGACTGTTCCCATGAGGCACAGGGTCAGACTGATTTGCATATAGCCTTGTCTGAACTGGGGTGGCAGAGTGGGCTGAAGAATGGTGATGGATTAAACCTAGATCTTTTGACTGGTTGTGAGTGTTTGATTGATTCAGATGCTCCGTCGATCACCACCTCTTTTTGTACAATTTTTGGCAGCCATAAGTGTGGCAGGGTATGCTCAGAAGTGAGTCCCTTGCTCACTTTGCCACTGGATTCAAGCAAGCCGGGCTGAAGACGGCTGGAATGCCAGAAACCGATCCTCGTAAGCTTGTTTCCGGTCCAGGGAAGACATGGCTTGGCAGTTCACGCTGGACTGTTCCCATCAGGCACAGGGTCAGACTGATTTGCATATAGCCATGTCTGAACTGGGGTGGCAGAGTGGGCTAAAGAACGGTGATGGATTAAACCCAGATCTTTTGACTGGGTGTGAGTGTTTGATTGATTCAGATACTCCGTCCATCACAATCCCCTTTTGCACCACTTTTGGCCGCCATAAGTGTGGCAGGGTATGCTCAGACGTGAGTCCCTTGCTCACTTTGCCACTGGATTCAAGCAAGCCGGGCTAAAGAAGGCTGGAATGCCAGAAACCGGTCCTCGGAAGCTTGTTTCCGGTCCAGGGAAGATATGGCTTGGCAGTTCGGGCTGGGCTGTTCCCATGAGGCACAGGGTCAGACTGATTTGCATATAGCCATGTCTGAACTGGGGTGGCAGAGTGGGCTAAAGAACGGTGATGGATTAAACCCAGATCTTTTGACTGGGTGTGAGTGTTTGATTGATCCAGATTGTTGTGTCTTGTAAAGCGCACTGCTACCCGGAGGCCTCGTAGCGCTATAGACCGCTGGGGAACCCGTCCTGGCTTTCCCTGTGAGATAGTCCCTCCTGGGGGTCTCCAAGGTGAAACCAGGCATCCCCGGCGTTTGTGTGGGGCCGTTGTGGAGATGAGGCAAGCTAATGCCCAGAGTTGCCGAGTGTGCTCCCTGGTCGGAGTAGGCACCGATGCGAGAATTATCAGTCCGCTGATCCTGGTCCAAGACCCTGCCGCGTCGGGAATCGAACCCTGGTCCCGGGCCGTTCTCTGCACTCGGGTCTGCCGCCTCTAACCAGTGAGCCACACCTCTCCACTGAGCCACACCTCTCCACCCATCATGCTCCGTCCATCACCACCCCTTTTTGTACCGCTTTTGGCCGCCATAAGTGTGGCAGGGTATGCTCAGACATGAGACCCTTGCTCACTTTGCCACTGGATTCAAGCAAGCCGGGCTGAAGACGGCTGGAATGCCAGAAACTGGTCCTCGGAAGCTTGTTTCCGGTCCAGGGAAGACATGGCTTGGCAGTTCGGGCTGGAGTGTTCCCATGAGGCACAGGTTCAGACTGATTTGCATATAGCCATGTCTGAGCTGGGGTGGCAGAGTGGGCTAAAGAACGGTGATGGATTAAACCCAGATCTTTTGACTGGGTGTGAGTGTTTGATTGATTCAGATACTCCGTCCATCACCACCCCTTTTTGTACCGCTTTTGGCCGCCATAAGTGTGGCAGGGTATGCTCAGACATGAGACCCTTGCTCACTTTGCCACTGGATTCAAGCAAGCCGGGCTGAAGACGGCTGGAATGCCAGAAACTGGTCCTCGGAAGCTTGTTTCCGGTCCAGGGAAGACATGGCTTGGCAGTTCGGGCTGGAGTGTTCCCATGAGGCACAGGTTCAGACTGATTTGCATATAGCCATGTCTGAACTGGGGTGGCAGAGTGGGCTAAAGAACGGTGATGGATTAAACCAGATATTTTGACTGGGTGTGAGTGTTTGATTGATTCAGATGCTCCGTTCATCACCACCCCCTTTTGTACCACTTTTGGCCGCCATAAGTGTGGCAGGGTATGCTCAGACATGAGTCCCTTGCTCACTTTGCCACTGGATTCAAGCAAGCCGGGCTGAAGACAGCTGGAATGCCAGAAACCGGTCCTCGGAAGCTTGTTTCTAGTCCAGGGAAGACATGGCTTGGCAGTTCGGGCTGGACTGTTCCCATGAGGCACAGGGTCAGACTGATTTGCATATAGCCATGTCTGAACTGGGGTGGCAGAGTGGGCTAAAGAACGGTGATGAATTAAACCCAAATCTTTTGACTGGGTGTGAGTGTTTGATTGATTCAGATGCTTTGCCCATCACCACCCCCTTTTGTACCGCTTTTGGCCGCCATAAGTGTGGCAGGGTATGCTAAGACGTGAGTCCATTGCTCACTTTGCCACTGGATTCAAGCAAGCCGGGCTGAAGACGGCTGGTATGCCAGAAACTGGTCCTCAGCAGCTTGTTTCTGGTCCAGGGAAGACATGGCTTGGCAGTTCGGGCTGGAGTGTTCCCATGAGGCACAGGTTCAGACTCATTTGCATGTAGCCATGTCTGAACTGGGGTGGCAGAGTGGGCTAATGAACGGTGATGGATTAAACCCAGATCTTTTGACTGGGTGTGAGTGTTTGATTGATTCAGATAATCCGTCCATCACCACCCCCTTTTGTACCACTTTTGGCCGCCATAAGTGTGGCAGGGTATGCTCAGACGTGAGTCCCTTGCTCACTTTGCCACTGGATTCAAGCAAGCCGGGCTGAAGACAGCTGGAATGCCTGAAACCAGTCCTCAGAAACTTGTTTCCGGTCCAGGGAAGACATGGCTTGGAAGTTCGGGCTGGACTGTTCCCACGAGGCACAGGGTCAGACTGATTTGCATATAGCCATGTCTGAACTGGGGTGGCAGAGTGGGCTAAAGAACGGTGATGGATTAAACCCAGATATTTTGACTGGGTGTGAGTGTTTGATTGAGTCAGATGCTCCGTTCATCACCACCCCCTTTTGTACCGCTTTTGGCCGCCATAAGTGTGGCAGGGTATGCTCAGACGTGAGTCCCTTGCTCACTTTGCCACTGGATTCAAGCAAGCCGGGCTGAAGGCAGCTGGAATGCCAGAAACCGGTCCTCAGAAGCTTGTTTCCAGTCCAGGGAAGACATGGCTTGGCCGTTCGGGCTGGACTGTTCCCATGAGGCACAGGGTCAGACCGATTTGCATATAGCCATGTCTGAACTGGGGTGGCAGAGTGGGCTAAAGAACGGTGATGAATTAAACCCAAATCTTTTGACTGGGTGTGAGTGTTTGATTGATTCCGATGCTCTGCCCATCACCACCCCCTTTTGTACCGCTTTTGGCCGCCATAAGTGTGGCAGGGTATGCTCAGACGTGAGTCCCTTGCTCACTTTGCCACTGGATTTAAGCAAGCCGGACTGAAGACGGCTGGTATGCCAGAAACTGGTCCTCGGAAGCTTGTTTCCGGTCCAGGGAAGACATGGCTTGGCAGTTCGGGCTGGACTGTTCCCATGAGGCACAGGGTCAGACTGATTTGCATATAGCCTTGTCTGAACTGGGGTGGCAGAGTGGGCTGAAGAATGGTGATGGATTAAACCTAGATCTTTTGACTGGTTGTGAGTGTTTGATTGATTCAGATGCTCCGTCGATCACCACCTCTTTTTGTACAATTTTTGGCAGCCATAAGTGTGGCAGGGTATGCTCAGAAGTGAGTCCCTTGCTCACTTTGCCACTGGATTCAAGCAAGCCGGGCTGAAGACGGCTGGAATGCCAGAAACCGATCCTCGTAAGCTTGTTTCCGGTCCAGGGAAGACATGGCTTGGCAGTTCACGCTGGACTGTTCCCATCAGGCACAGGGTCAGACTGATTTGCATATAGCCATGTCTGAACTGGGGTGGCAGAGTGGGCTAAAGAACGGTGATGGATTAAACCCAGATCTTTTGACTGGGTGTGAGTGTTTGATTGATTCAGATACTCCGTCCATCACAATCCCCTTTTGCACCACTTTTGGCCGCCATAAGTGTGGCAGGGTATGCTCAGACGTGAGTCCCTTGCTCACTTTGCCACTGGATTCAAGCAAGCCGGGCTAAAGAAGGCTGGAATGCCAGAAACCGGTCCTCGGAAGCTTGTTTCCGGTCCAGGGAAGATATGGCTTGGCAGTTCGGGCTGGGCTGTTCCCATGAGGCACAGGGTCAGACTGATTTGCATATAGCCATGTCTGAACTGGGGTGGCAGAGTGGGCTAAAGAACGGTGATGGATTAAACCCAGATCTTTTGCATGGGTGTGAGTGTTTGATTGATCCAGATTGTTGTGTCTTGTAAAGCGCACTGCTACCCGGAGGCCTCGTAGCGCTATAGACCGCTGGGGAACCCGTCCTGGCTTTCCCTGTGAGATAGTCCCTCCTGGGGGTCTCCAAGGTGAAACCAGGCATCCCCGGCGTTTGTGTGGGGCCGTTGTGGAGATGAGGCAAGCTAATGCCCAGAGTTGCCGAGTGTGCTCCCTGGTCGGAGTAGGCACCGATGCGAGAATTATCAGTCCGCTGATCCTGGTCCAAGACCCTGCCGCGTCGGGAATCGAACCCTGGTCCCGGGCCGTTCTCTGCACTCGGGTCTGCCGCCTCTAACCAGTGAGCCACACCTCTCCACTGAGCCACACCTCTCCACCCATCATGCTCCGTCCATCACCACCCCTTTTTGTACCGCTTTTGGCCGCCATAAGTGTGGCAGGGTATGCTCAGACATGAGACCCTTGCTCACTTTGCCACTGGATTCAAGCAAGCCGGGCTGAAGACGGCTGGAATGCCAGAAACTGGTCCTCGGAAGCTTGTTTCCGGTCCAGGGAAGACATGGCTTGGCAGTTCGGGCTGGAGTGTTCCCATGAGGCACAGGTTCAGACTGATTTGCATGTAGCCATGTCTGAACTGGGGTGGCAGAGTGGGCTTATGAACGGTGATGGATTAAACCCAGATCTTTTGACTGGGTGTGAGTGTTTGATTGATTCAGATAATCCGTCCATCACCACCCCCTTTTGTACCGCTTTTGGCTGCCATAAGTGTGGCAGGGTATGCTCAGACGTGAGTCCCTTGCTCACTTTGCCACTGGATTCAAGCAAGCCGGGCTGAAGACAGCTGGAATGCCTGAAACCAGTTCTCAGAAACTTGTTTCCGGTCCAGGGAAGACATGGCTTGGCAGTTCGGGCTGGACTGTTCCCACGAGGCACAGGGTCAGACTGATTTGCATATAGCCATGTCTGAACTGGGGTGGCAGAGTGGGCTAAAGAACGGTGATGGATTAAACCCAGATATTTTGACTGGGTGTGAGTGTTTGATTGAGTCAGATGCTCTGTTCATCACCACCCCTTTTTGTACCGCTTTTGGCCGCCATAAGTGTGGCAGGGTATGCTCAGACGTGAGTCCCTTGCTCACTTTGCCACTGGATTCAAGCAAGCCGGGCTGAAGGCAGCTGGAATGCCAGAAACCGGTCCTCAGAAGCTTGTTTCCAGTCCAGGGAAGACATGGCTTGGCAGTTTGGGCTGGACTGTTCCCATGAGGCACAGGGTCAGACCGATTTGCATATAGCCATGTCTGAACTGGGGTGGCAGAGTGGGCTAAACATCGGTGATGAATTAAACCCAGATCTTTTGACTGGGAGTGAGTGTTTGATTGATCCAGATGCTCCGTCCATCACCACCTCTTTTTGTACCGCTTTTGGCCGCCATAAGTGTGGCAGGGTATGCTCAGACGTGAGTCCCTTGCTCACTTTGCCACTGGATTCAAGCAAGCCGGGCTGAAGACGGCTGGAATGCCAGAAACCGGTCCTCGGAAGCTTGTTTCCGGTCCAGGGAAGACATGGCTTGGCAGTTTGGGCTGGATTGTTCCCATGAGGCACAGGGTCAGGCTGATTTGCATATAGCCATGTCTGAACTGGGGTGGCAGAGTGGGGTAAAGAACCGTGATGGATTAAACCCTGATCTTTTGACTGGGTGTGAGTGTTTGATTGATTCAGATGCTCCGTCCATCACCACCCCCTTTTGTACCGCTTTTGGCCGCCATAGGTGTGGCAGTATATGCTCAGACGTGAGTCCCTTGCTCACTTTGCCACTGGATTCAAGCTAGCCGGGCTGAAGACGGCTGGATTGCCAGAAACCAGTCCTCGGAAGCTTGTTTCCGGTCCAGGGAAGACATGGCTTGGCAGTTCGGGCTGGACTGTTCCCATGAGGCACAGGGTCAGACTGATTTGCATATAGCCATGTCTGAACTGGGGTGGCAGAGTGGGCTAAACAACGGTGATGGATTAAACCCAGATCTTTTGACTGGGTGTGAGTGTTTGATTGATTCAGATACTCCGTCCATCACCACCCCTTTTTGTACCGCTTTTGGCCGCCATAAGTGTGGCAGGGTATGCTCAGTCGTGAGTCCCTTGCTCACTTTGCCACTTGATTCAAGCAAGCAGGGCTGAAGACGGCTGGAATGCCAGAAACTGGTCCTCGGAAGCTTGTTTCCGGTCCAGGGAAGACATGGCTTGGCAGTTCGAGCAGGACTGTTCCCATGAGGCACAGGGTCAGACTGATTTGCATATAGCCATGTCTGAACTGGGGTGGCGGAGTGGGCTAAAGAACGGTGATGAATTAAACCCAAATCTTTTGACTGGGTGTGAGTGTTTGATTGATTCAGATGCTTTGCCCATCACCACCCCCTTTTGTACCGCTTTTGGCCGCCATAAGTGTGACAGGGTATGCTCAGACGTGAGTCCATTGCTCACTTTACCACTGGATTCAAGCAAGCCGGGCTGAAGACGGCTGGTATGCCAGAAACTGGTCCTCAGCAGCTTGTTTCTGGTCCAGGGAAGACATGGCTTGGCAGTTCGGGCTGGAGTGTTTCCATGAGGCACAGGTTCAGACTGATTTGCATGTAGCCATGTCTGAACTGGGGTGGCAGAGTGGGCTAATGAACGGTGATGGATTGAACCCAGATCTTTTGACTGGGTGTGAGTGTTTGATTGATTCAGATAATCCGTCCATCACCACCCCCTTTTGTACCGCTTTTGGCTGCCATAAGTGTGGCAGGGTATGCTCTGACGTGAGTCCCTTGCTCACTTTGCCACTGGATTCAAGCAAGCCGGGCTGAAGACAGCTGGAATGCCTGAAACCAGTCCTCAGAAACTTGTTTCCGGTCCAGGGAAGACATGGCTTGGCAGTTCGGGCTGGACTGTTCCCACGAGGCACAGGGTCAGACTGATTTGCATATAGCCATGTCTGAACTGGGGTGGCAGAGTGGGCTAAAGAACGGTGATGGATTAAACCCAGATATTTTGACTGGGTGTGAATGTTTGATTGATTCAGATGCTCCGTTCATCACCACCCCCTTTTGTACCGCTTTTGGCCGCCAAAGGTGTGTGGCAGGGTATGCTCAGACGTTAGTCCCTTGCTCACTTTGCCACTGGATTCAAGCAAGCCGGGCTGAAGATGGCTGGAATGCCAGAAACTGGTCCTCAGAAGCTTGTTTCCGGTCCAGGGAAGATTTGGCTTGGCAGTTCCGGCTGGACTGTTCCCATGAGGCACAGGGTCAGACTGATTTGCATATAGCCTTGTCTGAACTGGGGTGGCAGAGTGGGCTGAAGAACGGTGATGGATTAAACCTAGATCCTTTGACTGGTTGTAAGTGTTTGATTGATCCAGATGCTCCATCCATCACCACCCCTTTTTAAACCGCTTTTGGCCGCCATAAGTGTGTCAGGGTATGCTCAGACGTGAGTCCCTTGCTCACTTTGCCACTGGATTCAAGCAAGCCGGGCTGAAGACGGCTGGAGTGCCAGAAACTGGTCCTCAGAATCTTGTTTCTGGTCCAGGGAAGACATGGCTTGGCAGTTCAGGCTGGACTGTTCCCATCAGGCACAGGGTCAGACTGATTTGCATATAGCCATGTCTGAACTGGGGTGGCAGAGTGGGCTAAAGAACGGTGATGGATTAAACCCAGATATTTTGACTGGGTGTGAGTGTTTGATTGAGTCAGATGCTCCGTTCATCACCACCCCCTTTTGTACCGCTTTTGGCCGCCATAAGTGTGGCAGGGTATGCTCAGACGTGAGTCCCTTGCTCACTTTGCCACTGGATTCAAGCAAGCCGGGCTGAAGGCAGCTGGAATGCCAGAAACCGGTCCTCAGAAGCTTGTTTCCAGTCCAGGGAAGACATGGCTTGGCAGTTCGGGCTGGACTGTTCCCATGAGGCACAGGGTCAGACCGATTTGCATATAGCCATGTCTGATCTGGGGTGGCAGAGTGGGCTAAACAACGGTGATGAATTAAACCCAGATCTTTTGACTGGGTGTGAGTGTTTGATTGATCCAGATGCTCCGTCCATCACCACCTCTTTTTGTACCGCTTTTGGCCGCCATAAGTGTGGCAGGGTATGCTCAGACGTGAGTCCCTTGCTCACTTTGCCACTGGATTCAAGCAAGCCGGGTTGAAGACGGCTGGAATGCCAGAAACTGGTCCTCGGAAGCTTGTTTCCGGTCCAGGGAAGACATGGCTTGGCAGTTTGGGCTGGACTGTTCCCATGAGGCACAGGGTCAGGCTGATTTGCATATAGCCATGTCTGAACTGGGGTGACAGAGTGGGCTAAAGATCCGTGATGGATTAAACCCAGATCTTTTGACTGGGTGTGAGTGTTTGATTGATTCAGATACTACGTCCATCACCACCCCCTTTTGTACCGCTTTTGGCTGCCATAAGTGTGGCAGGGTATGCTCAGACGTGAGTCCCTTGCTCACTTTGCCACTGGATTCAAGCAAGCCGGGCTGAAGACAGCTGGAATGCCTGAAACCAGTCCTCAGAAACTTGTTTCCGGTCCAGGGAAGACATGGCTTGGCAGTTCGGGCTGGACTGTTCCCATGAGGCACAGGGTCAGACTGATTTGCATATAGCCATGTCTGAACTGGGGCAGAGTGGGCTAAAGAACGGTGATGGATTAAACCAGATATTTTGACTGGGTGTGAGTGTTTGATTGATTCAGATGCTCCGTTCATCACCACCCTTTTTTGTACCACTTTTGGCCGCCATAAGTGTGGCAGGGTATGCTCAGACATGAGTCCCTTGCTCACTTTGCCACTGGATTCAAGCAAGCCGGGCTGAAGACAGCTGGAATGCCAGAAACCGGTCCTCGGAAGCTTGTTTCTAGTCCAGGGAAGACATGGCTTGGCAGTTCGGGCTGGACTGTTCCCATGAGGCACAGGGTCAGACTGATTTGCATATAGCCATGTCTGAACTGGGGTGGCAGAGTGGGCTAAAGAACGGTGATGAATTAAACCCAAATCTTTTGACTGGGTGTGAGTGTTTGATTGATTCAGATGCTTTGCCCATCACCACCCCCTTTTGTACCGCTTTTGGCCTCCATAAGTGTGGCAGGGTATGCTAAGACGTGAGTCCATTGCTCACTTTGCCACTGGATTCAAGCAAGCCGGGATGAAGACGGCTGGTATGCCAGAAACTGGTCCTCAGCAGCTTGTTTCTGGTCCAGGGAAGACATGGCTTGGCAGTTCGGGCTGGAGTGTTCCCATGAGGCACAGGTTCAGACTGATTTGCATGTAGCCATGTCTGAACTGGGGTGGCAGAGTGGGCTAATGAACGGTGATGGATTAAACCCAGATCTTTTGACTGGGTGTGAGTGTTTGATTGATTCAGATAATCCGTCCATCACCACCCCCTTTTGTACCGCTTTTGGCCGCCATAAGTGTGGCAGGGTATGCTCAGACGTGAGTCCCTTGCTCACTTTGCCACTGGATTCAAGCAAGCCGGGCTGAAGACAGCTGGAATGCCTGAAACCAGTCCTCAGAAACTTGTTTCCGGTCCAGGGAAGACATGGCTTGGAAGTTCGGGCTGGACTGTTCCCACGAGGCACAGGGTCAGACTGATTTGCATATAGCCATGTCTGAACTGGGGTGGCAGAGTGGGCTAAAGAACGGTGATGGATTAAACCCAGATATTTTGACTGGGTGTGAGTGTTTGATTGAGTCAGATGCTCCGTTCATCACCACCCCCTTTTGTACCGCTTTTGGCCGCCATAAGTGTGGCAGGGTATGCTCAGTCGTGAGTCCCTTGCTCACTTTGCCACTTGATTCAAGCAAGCCGGGCTGAAGACGGCTGGAATGCCAGAAACTGGTCCTCGGAAGCTTGTTTCCGGTCCAGGGAAGACATGGCTTGGCAGTTCGAGCAGGACTGTTCCCATGAGGCACAGGGTCAGACTGATTTGCATATAGCCATGTCTGAACTGGGGTGGCAGAGTGGGCTAAAGAACGGTGATGAATTAAACCCAAATCTTTTGACTGGGTGTGAGTGTTTGATTGATTCAGATGCTTTGCCCATCACCACCCCCTTTTGTACCGCTTTTGGCCGCCATAAGTGTGGCAGGGTATGCTCAGACGTGAGTCCATTGCTCACTTTACCACTGGATTCAAGCAAGCCGGGCTGAAGACGGCTGGTATGCCAGAAACTGGTCCTCAGCAGCTTGTTTCTGGTCCAGGGAAGATATGGCTTGGCAGTTCGGGCTGGAGTGTTTCCATGAGGCACAGGTTCAGACTGATTTGCATGTAGCCATGTCTGAACTGGGGTGGCAGAGTGGGCTAATGAACGGTGATGGATTGAACCCAGATCTTTTGACTGGGTGTGAGTGTTTGATTGATTCAGATAATCCGTCCATCACCACCCCCTTTTGTACCGCTTTTGGCTGCCATAAGTGTGGCAGGGTATGCTCTGACGTGAGTCCCTTGCTCACTTTGCCACTGGATTCAAGCAAGCCGGGCTGAAGACAGCTGGAATGCCTGAAACCAGTCCTCAGAAACTTGTTTCCGGTCCAGGGAAGACATGGCTTGGCAGTTCGGGCTGGACTGTTCCCACGAGGCACAGGGTCAGACTGATTTGCATATAGCCATGTCTGAACTGGGGTGGCAGAGTGGGCTAAAGAACGGTGATGGATTAAACCCAGATATTTTGACTGGGTGTGAATGTTTGATTGATTCAGATGCTCCGTTCATCACCACCCCCTTTTGTACCGCTTTTGGCCGCCATAAGTGGGGCAGGGTATGCTCAGACGTTAGTCCCTTGCTCACTTTGCCACTGGATTCAAGCAAGCCGGGCTGAAGACGGCTGGAATGCCAGAAACTGGTCCTCAGAAGCTTGTTTCCGGTCCAGGGAAGATTTGGCTTGGCAGTTCCGGCTGGACTGTTCCCATGAGGCACAGGGTCAGACTGATTTGCATATAGCCTTGTCTGAACTGGGGTGGCAGAGTGGGCTGAAGAACGGTGATGGATTAAACCTAGATCCTTTGACTGGTTGTAAGTGTTTGATTGATCCAGATGCTCCGTCCATCACCACCCCTTTTTAAACCGCTTTTGGCCGCCATAAGTGTGTCAGGGTATGCTCAGACGTGAGTCCCTTGCTCACTTTGCCACTGGATTCAAGCAAGCCGGGCTGAAGACGGCTGGAGTGCCAGAAACTGGTCCTCAGAATCTTGTTTCTGGTCCAGGGAAGACATGGCTTGGCAGTTCAGGCTGGACTGTTCCCATCAGGCACAGGGTCAGACTGATTTGCATATAGCCATGTCTGAACTGGGGTGGCAGAGTGGGCTAAAGAACGGTGATGGATTAAACCCAGATCTTTTGACTGGGTGTGAGTGTTTGATTGATTCAGATACTCCGTCCATCACAACCCCCTTTTGTACTGCTTTTGGCTGCCATAAGTGTGGCAGGGTATGCTCAGACGTGAGTCCCTTGCTCACTTTGCCTCTGGATTCAAGCAAGCTGGGCTGAAGACAGCTGGAATGCCTGAAACCAGTCCTCAGAAACTTGTTTCCGGTCCTGGGAAGACATGGCTTGGCAGTTCGGGCTGGACTGTTCCCACGAGGCACAGGGTCAGACTGATTTACATATAGCCATGTCTGAACTCGGGTGGCAGAGTGGGCTAAAGAACGGTGATGGATTAAACCCAGATATTTTGACTGGGTGTGAGTGTTTGATTGAGTCAGATGCTCCGTTCATCACCACCCCCTTTTGTACCGCTTTTGGCCGCCATAAGTGTGGCAGGGTATGCTCAGACGTGAGTCCCTTGCTCACTTTGCCACTGGATTCAAGCAAGCCGGGCTGAAGGCAGCTGGAATGCCAGAAACCGGTCCTCAGAAGCTTGTTTCCAGTCCAGGGAAGACATGGCTTGGCAGTTCGGGCTGGACTGTTCCCATGAGGCACAGGGTCAGACCGATTTGCATATAGCCATGTCTGATCTGGGGTGGCAGAGTGGGCTAAACAACGGTGATGAATTAAACCCAGATCTTTTGACTGGGTGTGAGTGTTTGATTGATCCAGATGCTCCGTCCATCACCACCTCTTTTTGTACCGCTTTTGGCCGCCATAAGTGTGGCAGGGTATGCTCATACGTGAGTCCCTTGCTCACTTTGCCACTGGATTCAAGCAAGCCGGGTTGAAGACGGCTGGAATGCCAGAAACTGGTCCTCGGAAGCTTGTTTCCGGTCCAGGGAAGACATGGCTTGGCAGTTTGGGCTGGACTGTTCCCATGAGGCACAGGGTCAGGCTGATTTGCATATAGCCATGTCTGAACTGGGGTGGCAGAGTGGGCTAAAGATCCGTGATGGATTAAACCCAGATCTTTTGACTGGGTGTGAGTGTTTGATTGATTCAGATGCTCCGTCCATCACCACCCCCTTTTGTACCGCTTTTGGCCGCCATAGGTGTGGCAGTATATGCTCAGACGTGAGTCCCTTGCTCACTTTGCCACTGGATTCAAGCTAGCCGGGCTGAAGATGGCTGGATTGTCAGAAACCAGTCCTCGGAAGCTTGTTTCCGGTCCAGGGAAGACATGGCTTGGCGGTTCGGGCTGGACTGTTCCCATGAGGCACAGGGTCAGACTGATTTGCATATAGCTATGTCTGAAATGGGGAGGCAGAGTGGGCTAAAGAACGGTGATGGGTTAAACCCAGATCTTTTGACTGGGTGTGAGTGTTTGATTGATTCAGATACTACGTCCATCACCACCCCCTTTTGTACCGCTTTTGGCTGCCATAAGTGTGGCAGGGTATGCTCAGACGTGAGTCCCTTGCTCACTTTGCCACTGGATTCAAGCAAGCCGGGCTGAAGACAGCTGGAATGCCTGAAACCAGTCCTCAGAAACTTGTTTCCGGTCCAGGGAAGACATGGCTTGGCAGTTCGGGCTGGACTGTTCCCATGAGGCACAGGGTCAGACTGATTTGCATATAGCCATGTCTGAACTGGGGTGGCAGAGTGGGCTAAAGAACGGTGATGGATTAAACCAGATATTTTGACTGGGTGTGAGTGTTTGATTGATTCAGATGCTCCGTTCATCACCACCCTTTTTTGTACCACTTTTGGCCGCCATAAGTGTGGCAGGGTATGCTCAGACATGAGTCCCTTGCTCACTTTGCCACTGGATTCAAGCAAGCCGGGCTGAAGACAGCTGGAATGCCAGAAACCGGTCCTCGGAAGCTTGTTTCTAGTCCAGGGAAGACATGGCTTGGCAGTTCGGGCTGGACTGTTCCCATGAGGCACAGGGTCAGACTGATTTGCATATAGCCATGTCTGAACTGGGGTGGCAGAGTGGGCTAAAGAACGGTGATGAATTAAACCCAAATATTTTGACTGGGTGTGAGTGTTTGATTGATTCAGATGCTTTGCCCATCACCACCCCCTTTTGTACCGCTTTTGGCCGCCATAAGTGTGGCAGGGTATGCTAAGACGTGAGTCCATTGCTCACTTTGCCACTGGATTCAAGCAAGCCGGGATGAAGACGGCTGGTATGCCAGAAACTGGTCCTCAGCAGCTTGTTTCTGGTCCAGGGAAGACATGGCTTGGCAGTTCGGGCTGGAGTGTTCCCATGAGGCACAGGTTCAGACTGATTTGCATGTAGCCATGTCTGAACTGGGGTGGCAGAGTGGGCTAATGAACGGTGATGGATTAAACCCAGATCTTTTGACTGGGTGTGAGTGTTTGATTGATTCAGATAATCCGTCCATCACCACCCCCTTTTGTACCGCTTTTGGCCGCCATAAGTGTGGCAGGGTATGCTCAGACGTGAGTCCCTTGCTCACTTTGCCACTGGATTCAAGCAAGCCGGGCTGAAGACAGCTGGAATGCCTGAAACCAGTCCTCAGAAACTTGTTTCCGGTCCAGGGAAGACATGGCTTGGAAGTTCGGGCTGGACTGTTCCCACGAGGCACAGGGTCAGACTGATTTGCATATAGCCATGTCTGAACTGGGGTGGCAGAGTGGGCTAAAGAACGGTGATGGATTAAACCCAGATATTTTGACTGGGTGTGAGTGTTTGATTGAGTCAGATGCTCCGTTCATCACCACCCCCTTTTGTACCGCTTTTGGCCGCCATAAGTGTGGCAGGGTATGCTCAGACGTGAGTCCCTTGCTCACTTTGCCACTGGATTCAAGCAAGCCGGGCTGAAGGCAGCTGGAATGCCAGAAACCGGTCCTCAGAAGCTTGTTTCCAGTCCAGGGAAGACATGGCTTGGCAGTTCGGGCTGGACTGTTCCCATGAGGCACAGGGTCAGACCGATTTGCATATAGCCATGTCTGAACAGGGGTGGCAGAGTGGGCTAAAGAACGGTGATGAATTAAACCCAAATCTTTTGACTGGGTGTGAGTGTTTGATTGATTCCGATGCTCTGCCCATCACCACCTCCTTTTGTACCGCTTTTGGCCGCCATAAGTGTGGCAGGGTATGCTCAGACGTGAGTCCCTTGCTCACTTTGCCACTGGATTTAAGCAAGCCGGACTGAAGACGGCTGGTATGCCAGAAACTGGTCCTCGGAAGCTTGTTTCCGGTCCAGGGAAGACATGGCTTGGCAGTTCGGGCTGGACTGTTCCCATGAGGCACAGGGTCAGACTGATTTGCATATAGCCTTGTCTGAACTGGGGTGGCAGAGTGGGCTGAAGAATGGTGATGGATTAAACCTAGATCTTTTGACTGGTTGTGAGTGTTTGATTGATTCAGATGCTCCGTCGATCACCACCTCTTTTTGTACAATTTTTGGCAGCCATAAGTGTGGCAGGGTATGCTCAGAAGTGAGTCCCTTGCTCACTTTGCCACTGGATTCAAGCAAGCCGGGCTGAAGACGGCTGGAATGCCAGAAACCGATCCTCGTAAGCTTGTTTCCGGTCCAGGGAAGACATGGCTTGGCAGTTCAGGCTGGACTGTTCCCATCAGGCACAGGGTCAGACTGATTTGCATATAGCCATGTCTGAGCTGGGGTGGCAGAGTGGGCTAAAGAACGGTGATGGATTAAACCCAGATCTTTTGACTGGGTGTGAGTGTTTGATTGATTCAGATACTCCGTCCATCACCACCCCTTTTTGTACCGCTTTTGGCCGCCATAAGTGTGGCAGGGTATGCTCAGACATGAGACCCTTGCTCACTTTGCCACTGGATTCAAGCAAGCCGGGCTGAAGACGGCTGGAATGCCAGAAACTGGTCCTCGGAAGCTTGTTTCCGGTCCAGGGAAGACATGGCTTGGCAGTTCGGGCTGGAGTGTTCCCATGAGGCACAGGTTCAGACTGATTTGCATATAGCCATGTCTGAACTGGGGTGGCAGAGTGGGCTAAAGAACGGTGATGGATTAAACGAGATATTTTGACTGGGTGTGAGTGTTTGATTGATTCAGATGCTCCGTTCATCACCACCCCCTTTTGTACCACTTTTGGCCGCCATAAGTGTGGCAGGGTATGCTCAGACGTGAGTCCCTTGCTCACTTTGCCACTGGATTCAAGCAAGCCGGGCTGAAGACAGCTGGAATGCCAGAAACCGGTCCTCGGAAGCTTGTTTCTAGTCCAGGGAAGACATGGCTTGGCAGTTCGGGCTGGACTGTTCCCATGAGGCACAGGGTCAGACTGATTTGCATATAGCCATGTCTGAACTGGGGTGGCAGAGTGGGCTAAAGAACGGTGATGAATTAAACCCAAATCTTTTGACTGGGTGTGAGTGTTTGATTGATTCAGATGCTTTGCCCATCACCACCCCCTTTTGTACCGCTTTTGGCCGCCATAAGTGTGGCAGGGTATGCTAAGACGTGAGTCCATTGCTCACTTTGCCACTGGATTCAAGCAAGCCGGGCTGAAGACGGCTGGTATGCCAGAAACTGGTCCTCAGCAGCTTGTTTCTGGTCCAGGGAAGACATGGCTTGGCAGTTCGGGCTGGAGTGTTCCCATGAGGCACAGGTTCAGACTCATTTGCATGTAGCCATGTCTGAACTGGGGTGGCAGAGTGGGCTAATGAACGGTGATGGATTAAACCCAGATCTTTTGACTGGGTGTGAGTGTTTGATTGATTCAGATAATCCGTCCATCACCACCCCCTTTTGTACCACTTTTGGCCGCCATAAGTGTGGCAGGGTATGCTCAGACGTGAGTCCCTTGCTCACTTTGCCACTGGATTCAAGCAAGCCGGGCTGAAGACAGCTGGAATGCCTGAAACCAGTCCTCAGAAACTTGTTTCCGGTCCAGGGAAGACATGGCTTGGAAGTTCGGGCTGGACTGTTCCCACGAGGCACAGGGTCAGACTGATTTGCATATAGCCATGTCTGAACTGGGGTGGCAGAGTGGGCTAAAGAACGGTGATGGATTAAACCCAGATATTTTGACTGGGTGTGAGTGTTTGATTGAGTCAGATGCTCCGTTCATCACCACCCCCTTTTGTACTGCTTTTGGCCGCCATAAGTGTGGCAGGGTATGCTCAGACGTGAGTCCCTTGCTCACTTTGCCACTGGATTCAAGCAAGCCGGGCTGAAGGCAGCTGGAATGCCAGAAACCGGTCCTCAGAAGCTTGTTTCCAGTCCAGGGAAGACATGGCTTGGCCGTTCGGGCTGGACTGTTCCCATGAGGCACAGGGTCAGACCGATTTGCATATAGCCATGTCTGAACTGGGGTGGCAGAGTGGGCTAAAGAACGGTGATGAATTAAACCCAAATCTTTTGACTGGGTGTGAGTGTTTGATTGATTCCGATGCTCTGCCCATCACCACCCCCTTTTGTACCGCTTTTGGCCGCCATAAGTGTGGCAGGGTATGCTCAGACGTGAGTCCCTTGCTCACTTTGCCACTGGATTTAAGCAAGCCGGACTGAAGACGGCTGGTATGCCAGAAACTGGTCCTCGGAAGCTTGTTTCCGGTCCAGGGAAGACATGGCTTGGCAGTTCGGGCTGGACTGTTCCCATGAGGCACAGGGTCAGACTGATTTGCATATAGCCTTGTCTGAACTGGGGTGGCAGAGTGGGCTGAAGAATGGTGATGGATTAAACCTAGATCTTTTGACTGGTTGTGAGTGTTTGATTGATTCAGATGCTCCGTCGATCACCACCTCTTTTTGTACAATTTTTGGCAGCCATAAGTGTGGCAGGGTATGCTCAGAAGTGAGTCCCTTGCTCACTTTGCCACTGGATTCAAGCAAGCCGGGCTGAAGACGGCTGGAATGCCAGAAACCGATCCTCGTAAGCTTGTTTCCGGTCCAGGGAAGACATGGCTTGGCAGTTCACGCTGGACTGTTCCCATCAGGCACAGGGTCAGACTGATTTGCATATAGCCATGTCTGAACTGGGGTGGCAGAGTGGGCTAAAGAACGGTGATGGATTAAACCCAGATCTTTTGACTGGGTGTGAGTGTTTGATTGATTCAGATACTCCGTCCATCACAATCCCCTTTTGCACCACTTTTGGCCGCCATAAGTGTGGCAGGGTATGCTCAGACGTGAGTCCCTTGCTCACTTTGCCACTGGATTCAAGCAAGCCGGGCTAAAGAAGGCTGGAATGCCAGAAACCGGTCCTCGGAAGCTTGTTTCCGGTCCAGGGAAGATATGGCTTGGCAGTTCGGGCTGGGCTGTTCCCATGAGGCACAGGGTCAGACTGATTTGCATATAGCCATGTCTGAACTGGGGTGGCAGAGTGGGCTAAAGAACGGTGATGGATTAAACCCAGATCTTTTGACTGGGTGTGAATGTTTGATTGATCCAGATTGTTGTGTCTTGTAAAGCGCACTGCTACCCGGAGGCCTCGTAGCGCTATAGACCGCTGGGGAACCCGTCCTGGCTTTCCCTGTGAGATAGTCCCTCCTGGGGGTCTCCAAGGTGAAACCAGGCATCCCCGGCGTTTGTGTGGGGCCGTTGTGGAGATGAGGCAAGCTAATGCCCAGAGTTGCCGAGTGTGCTCCCTGGTCGGAGTAGGCACCGATGCGAGAATTATCAGTCCGCTGATCCTGGTCCAAGACCCTGCCGCGTCGGGAATCGAACCCTGGTCCCGGGCCGTTCTCTGCACTCGGGTCTGCCGCCTCTAACCAGTGAGCCACACCTCTCCACTGAGCCACACCTCTCCACCCATCATGCTCCGTCCATCACCACCCCTTTTTGTACCGCTTTTGGCCGCCATAAGTGTGGCAGGGTATGCTCAGACATGAGACCCTTGCTCACTTTGCCACTGGATTCAAGCAAGCCGGGCTGAAGACGGCTGGAATGCCAGAAACTGGTCCTCGGAAGCTTGTTTCCGGTCCAGGGAAGACATGGCTTGGCAGTTCGGGCTGGAGTGTTCCCATGAGGCACAGGTTCAGACTGATTTGCATGTAGCCATGTCTGAACTGGGGTGGCAGAGTGGGCTTATGAACGGTGATGGATTAAACCCAGATCTTTTGACTGGGTGTGAGTGTTTGATTGATTCAGATAATCCGTCCATCACCACCCCCTTTTGTACCGCTTTTGGCTGCCATAAGTGTGGCAGGGTATGCTCAGACGTGAGTCCCTTGCTCACTTTGCCACTGGATTCAAGCAAGCCGGGCTGAAGACAGCTGGAATGCCTGAAACCAGTTCTCAGAAACTTGTTTCCGGTCCAGGGAAGACATGGCTTGGCAGTTCGGGCTGGACTGTTCCCACGAGGCACAGGGTCAGACTGATTTGCATATAGCCATGTCTGAACTGGGGTGGCAGAGTGGGCTAAAGAACGGTGATGGATTAAACCCAGATATTTTGACTAGGTGTGAGTGTTTGATTGAGTCAGATGCTCTGTTCATCACCACCCCTTTTTGTACCGCTTTTGGCCGCCATAAGTGTGGCAGGGTATGCTCAGACGTGAGTCCCTTGCTCACTTTGCCACTGGATTCAAGCAAGCCGGGCTGAAGGCAGCTGGAATGCCAGAAACCGGTCCTCAGAAGCTTGTTTCCAGTCCAGGGAAGACATGGCTTGGCAGTTTGGGCTGGACTGTTCCCATGAGGCACAGGGTCAGACCGATTTGCATATAGCCATGTCTGAACTGGGGTGGCAGAGTGGGCTAAACATCGGTGATGAATTAAACCCAGATCTTTTGACTGGGAGTGAGTGTTTGATTGATCCAGATGCTCCGTCCATCACCACCTCTTTTTGTACCGCTTTTGGCCGCCATAAGTGTGGCAGGGTATGCTCAGACGTGAGTCCCTTGCTCACTTTGCCACTGGATTCAAGCAAGCCGGGCTGAAGACGGCTGGAATGCCAGAAACCGGTCCTCAGAAGCTTGTTTCCGGTCCAGGGAAGACATGGCTTGGCAGTTTGGGCTGGATTGTTCCCATGAGGCACAGGGTCAGGCTGATTTGCATATAGCCATGTCTGAACTGGGGTGGCAGAGTGGGGTAAAGAACCGTGATGGATTAAACCCTGATCTTTTGACTGGGTGTGAGTGTTTGATTGATTCAGATGCTCCGTCCATCACCACCCCCTTTTGTACCGCTTTTGGCCGCCATAGGTGTGGCAGTATATGCTCAGACGTGAGTCCCTTGCTCACTTTGCCACTGGATTCAAGCTAGCCGGGCTGAAGACGGCTGGATTGCCAGAAACCAGTCCTCGGAAGCTTGTTTCCGGTCCAGGGAAGACATGGCTTGGCAGTTCGGGCTGGACTGTTCCCATGAGGCACAGGGTCAGACTGATTTGCATATAGCCATGTCTGAACTGGGGTGGCAGAGTGGGCTAAAGAACGGTGATGGATTAAACCCAGATATTTTGACTGGGTGTGAGTGTTTGATTGATTCAGATGCTCCGTTCATCACCACCCCCTTTTGTACCGCTTTTGGCCGCCATAAGTGTGGCAGGGTATGCTCAGACGTGAGTCCCTTGCTCACTTTGCCACTGGATTCAAGCAAGCCGGGCTGAAGACAGCTGGAATGCCAGAAACCGGTCCTCGGAAGCTTGTTTCTAGTCCAGGGAAGACATGGCTTGGCAGTTCGGGCTGGACTGTTCCCATGAGGCACAGGGTCAGACCGATTTGCATATAGCCATGTCTGACTTGGGGTGGCAGAGTGGGCTAAACAACGGTGATGAATTAAAACCAGATCTTTTGACTGGGTGTGAGTGTTTGATTGATCCAGATGCTCCGTCCATCACCACCCCTTTTTGTACCGCTTTTGGCCGCCATAAGTGTGGCAGGGTATGCTCAGACGTGAGTCCCTTGCTCACTTTGCCACTGGATTCAAGCAAGCCGGGCTGAAGACGGCTGGAATGCCAGAAACTGGTCCTCGGAAGCTTGTTTCCGGTCCAGGGAAGACATGGCTTGGCAGTTCGAGCAGGACTGTTCCCATGAGGCACAGGGTCAGACTGATTTGCATATAGCCATGTCTGAACTGGGGTGGCAGAGTGGGCTAAAGAACGGTGATGAATTAAACCCAAATCTTTTGACTGGGTGTGAGTGTTTGATTGATTCAGATGCTTTGCCCATCACCACCCCCTTTTGTACCGCTTTTGGCTGCCATAAGTGTGGCAGGGTATGCTAAGACGTGAGTCCATTGCTCACTTTGCCACTGGATTCAAGCAAGCCGGGCTGAAGACGGCTGGTATGCCAGAAACTGGTCCTCAGCAGCTTGTTTCTGGTCCAGGGAAGACATGGCTTGGCAGTTCGGGCTGGAGTGTTCCCATGAGGCACAGGTTCAGACTGATTTGCATGTAGCCATGTCTGAACTGGGGTGGCAGAGTGGGCTAATGAACGGTGATGGATTAAACCCAGATCTTTTGACTGGGTGTGAGTGTTTGATTGATTCAGATAATCCGTCCATCACCACCCCCTTTTGTACCGCTTTTGGCTGCCATAAGTGTGGCAGGGTATGTTCAGACGTGAGTCCCTTGCTCACTTTGCCACTGGATTCAAGCAAGCCGGGCTGAAGACAGCTGGAATGCCTGAAACCAGTCCTCAGAAACTTGTTTCCGGTCCAGGGAAGACATGGCTTGGCAGTTCGGGCTGGACTGTTCCCACGAGGCACAGGGTCAGACCGATTTGCATATAGCCATGTCTGAACTGGGGTGGCAGAGTGGGCTAAAGAAGGGTGATGGATTAAACCCAGATATTTTGACTGGGTGTGAATGTTTGATTGATTCAGATGCTCCGTTCATCACCACCCCCTTTTGTACGGCTTTCGGCCGCCATAAGTGTGGCAGGGTATGCTCAGACGTTAGTCCCTTGCTCACTTTGCCACTGGATTCAAGCAGGCCGGGCTGAAGGCAGCTGGAATGCCAGAAACCGGTCCTCAGAAGCTTGTTTCCAGTCCAGGGAAGACATGGCTTGGCAGTTCGGGCTGGACTGTTCCCATGAGGCACAGGGTCAGACCGATTTGCATATAGCCATGTCTGATCTGGGGTGGCAGAGTGGGCTAAACAACGGTGATGAATTAAACCCAGATCTTTTGACTGGGTGTGAGTGTTTGATTGATCCAGATGCTCCGTCCATCACCACCTCTTTTTGTACCGCTTTTGGCCGCCATAAGTGTGGCAGGGTATGCTCAGACGTGAGTCCCTTGCTCACTTTGCCACTGGATTCAAGCAAGCCGGGTTGAAGACGGCTGGAATGCCAGAAACTGGTCCTCGGAAGCTTGTTTCCGGTCCAGGGAAGACATGGCTTGGCAGTTTGGGCTGGACTGTTCCCATGAGGCACAGGGTCAGGCTGATTTGCATATAGCCATGTCTGAACTGGGGTGGCAGAGTGGGCTAAAGATCCGTGATGGATTAAACCCAGATCTTTTGACTGGGTGTGAGTGTTTGATTGATTCAGATGCTCCGTCCATCACCACCCCCTTTTGTACCGCTTTTGGCCGCCATAGGTGTGGCAGTATATGCTCAGACGTGAGTCCCTTGCTCACTTTGCCACTGGATTCAAGCTAGCCGGGCTGAAGATGGCTGGATTGTCAGAAACCAGTCCTCGGAAGCTTGTTTCCGGTCCAGGGAAGACATGGCTTGGCGGTTCGGGCTGGACTGTTCCCATGAGGCACAGGGTCAGACTGATTTGCATATAGCTATGTCTGAAATGGGGAGGCAGAGTGGGCTAAAGAACGGTGATGGGTTAAACCCAGATCTTTTGACTGGGTGTGAGTGTTTGATTGATTCAGATACTACGTCCATCACCACCCCCTTTTGTACCGCTTTTGGCTGCCATAAGTGTGGCAGGGTATGCTCAGACGTGAGTCCCTTGCTCACTTTGCCACTGGATTCAAGCAAGCCGGGCTGAAGACAGCTGGAATGCCTGAAACCAGTCCTCAGAAACTTGTTTCCGGTCCAGGGAAGACATGGCTTGGCAGTTCGGGCTGGACTGTTCCCATGAGGCACAGGGTCAGACTGATTTGCATATAGCCATGTCTGAACTGGGGTGGCAGAGTGGGCTAAAGAACGGTGATGGATTAAACCAGATATTTTGACTGGGTGTGAGTGTTTGATTGATTCAGATGCTCCGTTCATCACCACCCTTTTTTGTACCACTTTTGGCCGCCATAAGTGTGGCAGGGTATGCTCAGACATGAGTCCCTTGCTCACTTTGCCACTGGATTCAAGCAAGCCGGGCTGAAAACAGCTGGAATGCCAGAAACCGGTCCTCGGAAGCTTGTTTCTAGTCCAGGGAAGACATGGCTTGGCAGTTCGGGCTGGACTGTTCCCATGAGGCACAGGGTCAGACTGATTTGCATATAGCCATGTCTGAACTGGGGTGGCAGAGTGGGCTAAAGAACGGTGATGAATTAAACCCAAATCTTTTGACTGGGTGTGAGTGTTTGATTGATTCAGATGCTTTGCCCATCACCACCCCCTTTTGTACCGCTTTTGGCCGCCATAAGTGTGGCAGGGTATGCTAAGACGTGAGTCCATTGCTCACTTTGCCACTGGATTCAAGCAAGCCGGGATGAAGACGGCTGGTATGCCAGAAACTGGTCCTCAGCAGCTTGTTTCTGGTCCAGGGAAGACATGGCTTGGCAGTTCGGGCTGGAGTGTTCCCATGAGGCACAGGTTCAGACTGATTTGCATGTAGCCATGTCTGAACTGGGGTGGCAGAGTGGGCTAATGAACGGTGATGGATTAAACCCAGATCTTTTGACTGGGTGTGAGTGTTTGATTGATTCAGATAATCCGTCCATCACCACCCCCTTTTGTACCGCTTTTGGCCGCCATAAGTGTGGCAGGGTATGCTCAGACGTGAGTCCCTTGCTCACTTTGCCACTGGATTCAAGCAAGCCGGGCTGAAGACAGCTGGAATGCCTGAAACCAGTCCTCAGAAACTTGTTTCCGGTCCAGGGAAGACATGGCTTGGCAGTTCGGGCTGGACTGTTCCCATGAGGCACAGGGTCAGACTGATTTGCATATAGCCATGTCTGAACTGGGGTGGCAGAGTGGGCTAAAGAACGGTGATGGATTAAACCAGATATTTTGACTGGGTGTGAGTGTTTGATTGATTCAGATGCTCCGTTCATCACCACCCTTTTTTGTACCACTTTTGGCCGCCATAAGTGTGGCAGGGTATGCTCAGACATGAGTCCCTTGCTCACTTTGCCACTGGATTCAAGCAAGCCGGGCTGAAGACAGCTGGAATGCCAGAAACCGGTCCTCGGAAGCTTGTTTCTAGTCCAGGGAAGACATGGCTTGGCAGTTCGGGCTGGACTGTTCCCATGAGGCACAGGGTCAGACTGATTTGCATATAGCCATGTCTGAACTGGGGTGGCAGAGTGGGCTAAAGAACGGTGATGAATTAAACCTAAATCTTTTGACTGGGTGTGAGTGTTTGATTGATTCAGATGCTTTGCCCATCACCACCCCCTTTTGTACCGCTTTTGGCCGCCATAAGTGTGGCAGGGTATGCTAAGACGTGAGTCCATTGCTCACTTTGCCACTGGATTCAAGCAAGCCGGGATGAAGACGGCTGGTATGCCAGAAACTGGTCCTCAGCAGCTTGTTTCTGGTCCAGGGAAGACATGGCTTGGCAGTTCGGGCTGGAGTGTTCCCATGAGGCACAGGTTCAGACTGATTTGCATGTAGCCATGTCTGAACTGGGGTGGCAGAGTGGGCTAATGAACGGTGATGGATTAAACCCAGATCTTTTGACTGGGTGTGAGTGTTTGATTGATTCAGATAATCCGTCCATCACCACCCCCTTTTGTACCGCTTTTGGCCGCCATAAGTGTGGCAGGGTATGCTCAGACGTGAGTCCCTTGCTCACTTTGCCACTGGATTCAAGCAAGCCGGGCTGAAGACAGCTGGAATGCCTGAAACCAGTCCTCAGAAACTTGTTTCCGGTCCAGGGAAGACATGGCTTGGAAGTTCGGGCTGGACTGTTCCCACGAGGCACAGGGTCAGACTGATTTGCATATAGCCATGTCTGAACTGGGGTGGCAGAGTGGGCTAAAGAACGGTGATGGATTAAACCCAGATATTTTGACTGGGTGTGAGTGTTTGATTGAGTCAGATGCTCCGTTCATCACCACCCCCTTTTGTACTGCTTTTGGCCGCCATAAGTGTGGCAGGGTATGCTCAGACGTGAGTCCCTTGCTCACTTTGCCACTGGATTCAAGCAAGCCGGGCTGAAGGCAGCTGGAATGCCAGAAACCGGTCCTCAGAAGCTTGTTTCCAGTCCAGGGAAGACATGGCTTGGCAGTTCGGGCTGGACTGTTCCCATGAGGCACAGGGTCAGACCGATTTGCATATAGCCATGTCTGAACTGGGGTGGCAGAGTGGGCTAAAGAACGGTGATGAATTAAACCCAAATCTTTTGACTGGGTGTGAGTGTTTGATTGATTCCGATGCTCTGCCCATCACCACCTCCTTTTGTACCGCTTTTGGCCGCCATAAGTGTGGCAGGGTATGCTCAGACGTGAGTCCCTTGCTCACTTTGCCACTGGATTTAAGCAAGCCGGACTGAAGACGGCTGGTATGCCAGAAACTGGTCCTCGGAAGCTTGTTTCCGGTCCAGGGAAGACATGGCTTGGCAGTTCGGGCTGGACTGTTCCCATGAGGCACAGGGTCAGACTGATTTGCATATAGCCTTGTCTGAACTGGGGTGGCAGAGTGGGCTGAAGAATGGTGATGGATTAAACCTAGATCTTTTGACTGGTTGTGAGTGTTTGATTGATTCAGATGCTCCGTCGATCACCACCTCTTTTTGTACAATTTTTGGCAGCCATAAGTGTGGCAGGGTATGCTCAGAAGTGAGTCCCTTGCTCACTTTGCCACTGGATTCAAGCAAGCCGGGCTGAAGACGGCTGGAATGCCAGAAACCGATCCTCGTAAGCTTGTTTCCGGTCCAGGGAAGACATGGCTTGGCAGTTCAGGCTGGACTGTTCCCATCAGGCACAGGGTCAGACTGATTTGCATATAGCCATGTCTGAGCTGGGGTGGCAGAGTGGGCTAAAGAACGGTGATGGATTAAACCCAGATCTTTTGACTGGGTGTGAGTGTTTGATTGATTCAGATACTCCGTCCATCACCACCCCTTTTTGTACCGCTTTTGGCCGCCATAAGTGTGGCAGGGTATGCTCAGACATGAGACCCTTGCTCACTTTGCCACTGGATTCAAGCAAGCCGGGCTGAAGACGGCTGGAATGCCAGAAACTGGTCCTCGGAAGCTTGTTTCCGGTCCAGGGAAGACATGGCTTGGCAGTTCGGGCTGGAGTGTTCCCATGAGGCACAGGTTCAGACTGATTTGCATATAGCCATGTCTGAACTGGGGTGGCAGAGTGGGCTAAAGAACGGTGATGGATTAAACCAGATATTTTGACTGGGTGTGAGTGTTTGATTGATTCAGATGCTCCGTTCATCACCACCCCCTTTTGTACCACTTTTGGCCGCCATAAGTGTGGCAGGGTATGCTCAGACGTGAGTCCCTTGCTCACTTTGCCACTGGATTCAAGCAAGCCGGGCTGAAGACAGCTGGAATGCCAGAAACCGGTCCTCGGAAGCTTGTTTCTAGTCCAGGGAAGACATGGCTTGGCAGTTCGGGCTGGACTGTTCCCATGAGGCACAGGGTCAGACTGATTTGCATATAGCCATGTCTGAACTGGGGTGGCAGAGTGGGCTAAAGAACGGTGATGAATTAAACCCAAATCTTTTGACTGGGTGTGAGTGTTTGATTGATTCAGATGCTTTGCCCATCACCACCCCCTTTTGTACCGCTTTTGGCCGCCATAAGTGTGGCAGGGTATGCTAAGACGTGAGTCCATTGCTCACTTTGCCACTGGATTCAAGCAAGCCGGGCTGAAGACGGCTGGTATGCCAGAAACTGGTCCTCAGCAGCTTGTTTCTGGTCCAGGGAAGACATGGCTTGGCAGTTCGGGCTGGAGTGTTCCCATGAGGCACAGGTTCAGACTCATTTGCATGTAGCCATGTCTGAACTGGGGTGGCAGAGTGGGCTAATGAACGGTGATGGATTAAACCCAGATCTTTTGACTGGGTGTGAGTGTTTGATTGATTCAGATAATCCGTCCATCACCACCCCCTTTTGTACCACTTTTGGCCGCCATAAGTGTGGCAGGGTATGCTCAGACGTGAGTCCCTTGCTCACTTTGCCACTGGATTCAAGCAAGCCGGGCTGAAGACAGCTGGAATGCCTGAAACCAGTCCTCAGAAACTTGTTTCCGGTCCAGGGAAGACATGGCTTGGAAGTTCGGGCTGGACTGTTCCCACGAGGCACAGGGTCAGACTGATTTGCATATAGCCATGTCTGAACTGGGGTGGCAGAGTGGGCTAAAGAACGGTGATGGATTAAACCCAGATATTTTGACTGGGTGTGAGTGTTTGATTGAGTCAGATGCTCCGTTCATCACCACCCCCTTTTGTACTGCTTTTGGCCGCCATAAGTGTGGCAGGGTATGCTCAGACGTGAGTCCCTTGCTCACTTTGCCACTGGATTCAAGCAAGCCGGGCTGAAGGCAGCTGGAATGCCAGAAACCGGTCCTCAGAAGCTTGTTTCCAGTCCAGGGAAGACATGGCTTGGCCGTTCGGGCTGGACTGTTCCCATGAGGCACAGGGTCAGACCGATTTGCATATAGCCATGTCTGAACTGGGGTGGCAGAGTGGGCTAAAGAACGGTGATGAATTAAACCCAAATCTTTTGACTGGGTGTGAGTGTTTGATTGATTCCGATGCTCTGCCCATCACCACCCCCTTTTGTACCGCTTTTGGCCGCCATAAGTGTGGCAGGGTATGCTCAGACGTGAGTCCCTTGCTCACTTTGCCACTGGATTTAAGCAAGCCGGACTGAAGACGGCTGGTATGCCAGAAACTGGTCCTCGGAAGCTTGTTTCCGGTCCAGGGAAGACATGGCTTGGCAGTTCGGGCTGGACTGTTCCCATGAGGCACAGGGTCAGACTGATTTGCATATAGCCTTGTCTGAACTGGGGTGGCAGAGTGGGCTGAAGAATGGTGATGGATTAAACCTAGATCTTTTGACTGGTTGTGAGTGTTTGATTGATTCAGATGCTCCGTCGATCACCACCTCTTTTTGTACAATTTTTGGCAGCCATAAGTGTGGCAGGGTATGCTCAGAAGTGAGTCCCTTGCTCACTTTGCCACTGGATTCAAGCAAGCCGGGCTGAAGACGGCTGGAATGCCAGAAACCGATCCTCGTAAGCTTGTTTCCGGTCCAGGGAAGACATGGCTTGGCAGTTCACGCTGGACTGTTCCCATCAGGCACAGGGTCAGACTGATTTGCATATAGCCATGTCTGAACTGGGGTGGCAGAGTGGGCTAAAGAACGGTGATGGATTAAACCCAGATCTTTTGACTGGGTGTGAGTGTTTGATTGATTCAGATACTCCGTCCATCACAATCCCCTTTTGCACCACTTTTGGCCGCCATAAGTGTGGCAGGGTATGCTCAGACGTGAGTCCCTTGCTCACTTTGCCACTGGATTCAAGCAAGCCGGGCTAAAGAAGGCTGGAATGCCAGAAACCGGTCCTCGGAAGCTTGTTTCCGGTCCAGGGAAGATATGGCTTGGCAGTTCGGGCTGGGCTGTTCCCATGAGGCACAGGGTCAGACTGATTTGCATATAGCCATGTCTGAACTGGGGTGGCAGAGTGGGCTAAAGAACGGTGATGGATTAAACCCAGATCTTTTGACTGGGTGTGAATGTTTGATTGATCCAGATTGTTGTGTCTTGTAAAGCGCACTGCTACCCGGAGGCCTCGTAGCGCTATAGACCGCTGGGGAACCCGTCCTGGCTTTCCCTGTGAGATAGTCCCTCCTGGGGGTCTCCAAGGTGAAACCAGGCATCCCCGGTGTTTGTGTGGGGCCGTTGTGGAGATGAGGCAAGCTAATGCCCAGAGTTGCCGAGTGTGCTCCCTGGTCGGAGTAGGCACCGATGCGAGAATTATCAGTCCGCTGATCCTGGTCCAAGACCCTGCCGCGTCGGGAATCGAACCCTGGTCCCGGGCCGTTCTCTGCACTCGGGTCTGCCGCCTCTAACCAGTGAGCCACACCTCTCCACTGAGCCACACCTCTCCACCCATCATGCTCCGTCCATCACCACCCCTTTTTGTACCGCTTTTGGCCGCCATAAGTGTGGCAGGGTATGCTCAGACATGAGACCCTTGCTCACTTTGCCACTGGATTCAAGCAAGCCGGGCTGAAGACGGCTGGAATGCCAGAAACTGGTCCTCGGAAGCTTGTTTCCGGTCCAGGGAAGACATGGCTTGGCAGTTCGGGCTGGAGTGTTCCCATGAGGCACAGGTTCAGACTGATTTGCATGTAGCCATGTCTGAACTGGGGTGGCAGAGTGGGCTTATGAACGGTGATGGATTAAACCCAGATCTTTTGACTGGGTGTGAGTGTTTGATTGATTCAGATAATCCGTCCATCACCACCCCCTTTTGTACCGCTTTTGGCTGCCATAAGTGTGGCAGGGTATGCTCAGACGTGAGTCCCTTGCTCACTTTGCCACTGGATTCAAGCAAGCCGGGCTGAAGACAGCTGGAATGCCTGAAACCAGTTCTCAGAAACTTGTTTCCGGTCCAGGGAAGACATGGCTTGGCAGTTCGGGCTGGACTGTTCCCACGAGGCACAGGGTCAGACTGATTTGCATATAGCCATGTCTGAACTGGGGTGGCAGAGTGGGCTAAAGAACGGTGATGGATTAAACCCAGATATTTTGACTAGGTGTGAGTGTTTGATTGAGTCAGATGCTCTGTTCATCACCACCCCTTTTTGTACCGCTTTTGGCCGCCATAAGTGTGGCAGGGTATGCTCAGACGTGAGTCCCTTGCTCACTTTGCCACTGGATTCAAGCAAGCCGGGCTGAAGGCAGCTGGAATGCCAGAAACCGGTCCTCAGAAGCTTGTTTCCAGTCCAGGGAAGACATGGCTTGGCAGTTTGGGCTGGACTGTTCCCATGAGGCACAGGGTCAGACCGATTTGCATATAGCCATGTCTGAACTGGGGTGGCAGAGTCCAGTCCCTGGAACTCTCTTTTCTGGCCCCCCTCTCTCGGCCCTGCACCCTCCCCCTCCACCACTGTCAAAACACTGGGTGTCAAAATGAACAATCAGCTCACTCTTCACTCACACATCAGCTCCGTGGTCTCCTCCTGTTTCCTCACTCTTCGAACCATCCGCTCTGTCTCCCGCTTCTTCACCCCTCAGGCCCTCAAGACCATCATGGCCGCCCTGGTAATCTCGCGTTTGGACTACGCCAACGCTCTTTTCCATGGCATCCCTGCCTATAGTTTGCGTAGACTCCAAGCCATCCAGAACCAGGCGGCCAGACTGATATTTGGCCTCCCACGTTATCACCACTCCACCCCCCTCCTAAAGAAACTCCACTGGCTCCCCGTGAAACAACGTTCCCTCTTTAAAATCGGGTGCATGGTTTTCCAGGCCCGTCAGGGCACTGCCCCTGCTTTCATCACTTCACTTATCAAACCCTACATCCCCGCAAGAAATCTCCGGTCCTCCTCCAAGTCCCTTCTCCTGATCCCCCGTTTCTCGCGCAAAAAGTGGGGTGGATCCAATTTCTCTACTCTGGCCCCTTCCTTCTGGAACTCTCTCCCTGATAACCTCCGCTCCGCAACTCAGTACCTTTCCTTCCGTGGAGACTTGAAAACCTTCCTATTTAGCCAGGCTTTCCCCGCCTAAATTTTCTCCCCGGTCTTCCTTCCCCTCAGCCACTGAACCTTCAGCGCCAAGAAACCGCAAGGTGTATGCTGCGCTTTATAAGCATTTTAAATTAGAAATTAGAAATTAGAAATTAGCAGAGTGGGCTAAACATCGGTGATGAATTAAACCCAGATCTTTTGACTGGGAGTGAGTGTTTGATTGATCCAGATGCTCCGTCCATCACCACCTCTTTTTGTACCGCTTTTGGCCGCCATAAGTGTGGCAGGGTATGCTCAGACGTGAGTCCCTTGCTCACTTTGCCACTGGATTCAAGCAAGCCGGGCTGAAGACGGCTGGAATGCCAGAAACCGGTCCTCGGAAGCTTGTTTCCGGTCCAGGGAAGACATGGCTTGGCAGTTTGGGCTGGATTGTTCCCATGAGGCACAGGGTCAGGCTGATTTGCATATAGCCATGTCTGAACTGGGGTGGCAGAGTGGGGTAAAGAACCGTGATGGATTAAACCCTGATCTTTTGACTGGGTGTGAGTGTTTGATTGATTCAGATGCTCCGTCCATCACCACCCCCTTTTGTACCGCTTTTGGCCGCCATAGGTGTGGCAGTATATGCTCAGACGTGAGTCCCTTGCTCACTTTGCCACTGGATTCAAGCTAGCCGGGCTGAAGACGGCTGGATTGCCAGAAACCAGTCCTCGGAAGCTTGTTTCCGGTCCAGGGAAGACATGGCTTGGCAGTTCGGGCTGGACTGTTCCCATGAGGCACAGGGTCAGACTGATTTGCATATAGCCATGTCTGAACTGGGGTGGCAGAGTGGGCTAAAGAACGGTGATGGATTAAACCCAGATATTTTGACTGGGTGTGAGTGTTTGATTGATTCAGATGCTCCGTTCATCACCACCCCCTTTTGTACCGCTTTTGGCCGCCATAAGTGTGGCAGGGTATGCTCAGACGTGAGTCCCTTGCTCACTTTGCCACTGGATTCAAGCAAGCCGGGCTGAAGACAGCTGGAATGCCAGAAACCGGTCCTCGGAAGCTTGTTTCTAGTCCAGGGAAGACATGGCTTGGCAGTTCGGGCTGGACTGTTCCCATGAGGCACAGGGTCAGACCGATTTGCATATAGCCATGTCTGACTTGGGGTGGCAGAGTGGGCTAAACAACGGTGATGAATTAAACCCAGATCTTTTGACTGGGTGTGAGTGTTTGATTGATCCAGATGCTCCGTCCATCACCACCCCTTTTTGTACCGCTTTTGGCCGCCATAAGTGTGGCAGGGTATGCTCAGACGTGAGTCCCTTGCTCACTTTGCCACTGGATTCAAGCAAGCCGGGCTGAAGACGGCTGGAATGCCAGAAACTGGTCCTCGGAAGCTTGTTTCCGGTCCAGGGAAGACATGGCTTGGCAGTTCGAGCAGGACTGTTCCCATGAGGCACAGGGTCAGACTGATTTGCATATAGCCATGTCTGAACTGGGGTGGCAGAGTGGGCTAAAGAACGGTGATGAATTAAACCCAAATCTTTTGACTGGGTGTGAGTGTTTGATTGATTCAGATGCTTTGCCCATCACCACCCCCTTTTGTACCGCTTTTGGCTGCCATAAGTGTGGCAGGGTATGCTAAGACGTGAGTCCATTGCTCACTTTGCCACTGGATTCAAGCAAGCCGGGCTGAAGACGGCTGGTATGCCAGAAACTGGTCCTCAGCAGCTTGTTTCTGGTCCAGGGAAGACATGGCTTGGCAGTTCGGGCTGGAGTGTTCCCATGAGGCACAGGTTCAGACTGATTTGCATGTAGCCATGTCTGAACTGGGGTGGCAGAGTGGGCTAATGAACGGTGATGGATTAAACCCAGATCTTTTGACTGGGTGTGAGTGTTTGATTGATTCAGATAATCCGTCCATCACCACCCCCTTTTGTACCGCTTTTGGCTGCCATAAGTGTGGCAGGGTATGTTCAGACGTGAGTCCCTTGCTCACTTTGCCACTGGATTCAAGCAAGCCGGGCTGAAGACAGCTGGAATGCCTGAAACCAGTCCTCAGAAACTTGTTTCCGGTCCAGGGAAGACATGGCTTGGCAGTTCGGGCTGGACTGTTCCCACGAGGCACAGGGTCAGACTGATTTGCATATAGCCATGTCTGAACTGGGGTGGCAGAGTGGGCTAAAGAAGGGTGATGGATTAAACCCAGATATTTTGACTGGGTGTGAATGTTTGATTGATTCAGATGCTCCGTTCATCACCACCCCCTTTTGTACGGCTTTCGGCCGCCATAAGTGTGGCAGGGTATGCTCAGACGTTAGTCCCTTGCTCACTTTGCCACTGGATTCAAGCAGGCCGGGCTGAAGACAGCTGGAATGCCAGAAACCGGTCCTCGGAAGCTTATTTCCAGTCCAGGGAAGACATGGCGTGGCAGTTCGGGCTGGACTGTTCCCATGAGGCACAGGGTCAGACCGATTTGCATATAGCCATGTCTGAACTGGGGTGGCAGAGTGGGCTAAAGAACGGTGATGAATTAAACCCAAATCTTTTGACTGGGTGTGAGTGTTTGATTGATTCCGATGCTCTGCCCATCACCACCCCCTTTTGTACCGCTTTTGGCCGCCATAAGTGTGGCAGGGTATGCTCAGAAGTGAGTCCCTTGCTCACTTTGCCACTGGATTCAAGCAAGCCGGGCTGAAGACGGCTGGAATGCCAGAAACTGGTCCTCGGAAGCTCGTTTCCGGTCCAGGGAAGACATGGCTTGGCAGTTCGAGCTAGACTGTTCCCATGAGGCACAGGGTTAGACTGATTTGCATATAGCCATGTCTGAACTGGGGTTGCAGAGTGGGCTAAAGAACGGTGATGAATTAAACCCAAATCTTTTGACTGGGTGTGAGTGTATGATTGATTCAGATGCTTTGCCCATCACCACCCCCTTTTGTACTGCTTTTGGCTGCCATAAGTGTGGCAGGGTATGCTCAGACGTGAGTCCCTTGCTCACTTTGCCACAGGATTCAAGCAAGCCGGGCTGAAGACAGCTGGAATGCCTGAAACCAGTCCTCAGAAACTTGTTTCCGGTCCAGGGAAGACATGGCTTGGCAGTTCGGGCTGGACTGTTCCCATGAGGCACAGGGTTAGACTGATTTGCATATAGCCATGTCTGAACTGGGGTTGCAGAGTGGGCTAAACAACGGTGATGAATTAAACCCAGATCTTTTGACTGGGTGTGAGTGTTTGATTGATCCAGATGCTCCGTCCATCACCACCTCTTTTTGTACCGCTTTTGGCCGCCATAAGTGTGGCAGGGTATGCTCATACGTGAGTCCCTTGCTCACTTTGCCACTGGATTCAAGCAAGCCGGGTTGAAGACGGCTGGAATGCCAGAAACTGGTCCTCGGAAGCTTGTTTCCGGTCCAGGGAAGACATGGCTTGGCAGTTTGGGCTGGACTGTTCCCATGAGGCACAGGGTCAGGCTGATTTGCATATAGCCATGTCTGAACTGGGGTGGCAGAGTGGGCTAAAGATCCGTGATGGATTAAACCCAGATCTTTTGACTGGGTGTGAGTGTTTGATTGATTCAGATGCTCCGTCCATCACCACCCCCTTTTGTACCGCTTTTGGCCGCCATAGGTGTGGCAGTATATGCTCAGACGTGAGTCCCTTGCTCACTTTGCCACTGGATTCAAGCTAGCCGGGCTGAAGATGGCTGGATTGTCAGAAACCAGTCCTCGGAAGCTTGTTTCCGGTCCAGGGAAGACATGGCTTGGCGGTTCGGGCTGGACTGTTCCCATGAGGCACAGGGTCAGACTGATTTGCATATAGCTATGTCTGAAATGGGGAGGCAGAGTGGGCTAAAGAACGGTGATGGGTTAAACCCAGATCTTTTGACTGGGTGTGAGTGTTTGATTGATTCAGATACTACGTCCATCACCACCCCCTTTTGTACCGCTTTTGGCTGCCATAAGTGTGGCAGGGTATGCTCAGACGTGAGTCCCTTGCTCACTTTGCCACTGGATTCAAGCAAGCCGGGCTGAAGACAGCTGGAATGCCTGAAACCAGTCCTCAGAAACTTGTTTCCGGTCCAGGGAAGACATGGCTTGGCAGTTCGGGCTGGACTGTTCCCATGAGGCACAGGGTCAGACTGATTTGCATATAGCCATGTCTGAACTGGGGTGGCAGAGTGGGCTAAAGAACGGTGATGGATTAAACCAGATATTTTGACTGGGTGTGAGTGTTTGATTGATTCAGATGCTCCGTTCATCACCACCCTTTTTTGTACCACTTTTGGCCGCCATAAGTGTGGCAGGGTATGCTCAGACATGAGTCCCTTGCTCACTTTGCCACTGGATTCAAGCAAGCCGGGCTGAAGACAGCTGGAATGCCAGAAACCGGTCCTCGGAAGCTTGTTTCTAGTCCAGGGAAGACATGGCTTGGCAGTTCGGGCTGGACTGTTCCCATGAGGCACAGGGTCAGACTGATTTGCATATAGCCATGTCTGAACTGGGGTGGCAGAGTGGGCTAAAGAACGGTGATGAATTAAACCCAAATATTTTGACTGGGTGTGAGTGTTTGATTGATTCAGATGCTTTGCCCATCACCACCCCCTTTTGTACCGCTTTTGGCCGCCATAAGTGTGGCAGGGTATGCTAAGACGTGAGTCCATTGCTCACTTTGCCACTGGATTCAAGCAAGCCGGGATGAAGACGGCTGGTATGCCAGAAACTGGTCCTCAGCAGCTTGTTTCTGGTCCAGGGAAGACATGGCTTGGCAGTTCGGGCTGGAGTGTTCCCATGAGGCACAGGTTCAGACTGATTTGCATGTAGCCATGTCTGAACTGGGGTGGCAGAGTGGGCTAATGAACGGTGATGGATTAAACCCAGATCTTTTGACTGGGTGTGAGTGTTTGATTGATTCAGATAATCCGTCCATCACCACCCCCTTTTGTACCGCTTTTGGCCGCCATAAGTGTGGCAGGGTATGCTCAGACGTGAGTCCCTTGCTCACTTTGCCACTGGATTCAAGCAAGCCGGGCTGAAGACAGATGGAATGCCTGAAACCAGTCCTCAGAAACTTGTTTCCGGTCCAGGGAAGACATGGCTTGGAAGTTCGGGCTGGACTGTTCCCACGAGGCACAGGGTCAGACTGATTTGCATATAGCCATGTCTGAACTGGGGTGGCAGAGTGGGCTAAAGAACGGTGATGGATTAAACCCAGATATTTTGACTGGGTGTGAGTGTTTGATTGAGTCAGATGCTCCGTTCATCACCACCCCCTTTTGTACCGCTTTTGGCCGCCATAAGTGTGGCAGGGTATGCTCAGACGTGAGTCCCTTGCTCACTTTGCCACTGGATTCAAGCAAGCCGGGCTGAAGGCAGCTGGAATGCCAGAAACCGGTCCTCAGAAGCTTGTTTCCAGTCCAGGGAAGACATGGCTTGGCAGTTCGGGCTGGACTGTTCCCATGAGGCACAGGGTCAGACCGATTTGCATATAGCCATGTCTGAACAGGGGTGGCAGAGTGGGCTAAAGAACGGTGATGAATTAAACCCAAATCTTTTGACTGGGTGTGAGTGTTTGATTGATTCCGATGCTCTGCCCATCACCACCTCCTTTTGTACCGCTTTTGGCCGCCATAAGTGTGGCAGGGTATGCTCAGACGTGAGTCCCTTGCTCACTTTGCCACTGGATTTAAGCAAGCCGGACTGAAGACGGCTGGTATGCCAGAAACTGGTCCTCGGAAGCTTGTTTCCGGTCCAGGGAAGACATGGCTTGGCAGTTCGGGCTGGACTGTTCCCATGAGGCACAGGGTCAGACTGATTTGCATATAGCCTTGTCTGAACTGGGGTGGCAGAGTGGGCTGAAGAATGGTGATGGATTAAACCTAGATCTTTTGACTGGTTGTGAGTGTTTGATTGATTCAGATGCTCCGTCGATCACCACCTCTTTTTGTACAATTTTTGGCAGCCATAAGTGTGGCAGGGTATGCTCAGAAGTGAGTCCCTTGCTCACTTTGCCACTGGATTCAAGCAAGCCGGGCTGAAGACGGCTGGAATGCCAGAAACCGATCCTCGTAAGCTTGTTTCCGGTCCAGGGAAGACATGGCTTGGCAGTTCAGGCTGGACTGTTCCCATCAGGCACAGGGTCAGACTGATTTGCATATAGCCATGTCTGAGCTGGGGTGGCAGAGTGGGCTAAAGAACGGTGATGGATTAAACCCAGATCTTTTGACTGGGTGTGAGTGTTTGATTGATTCAGATACTCCGTCCATCACCACCCCTTTTTGTACCGCTTTTGGCCGCCATAAGTGTGGCAGGGTATGCTCAGACATGAGACCCTTGCTCACTTTGCCACTGGATTCAAGCAAGCCGGGCTGAAGACGGCTGGAATGCCAGAAACTGGTCCTCGGAAGCTTGTTTCCGGTCCAGGGAAGACATGGCTTGGCAGTTCGGGCTGGAGTGTTCCCATGAGGCACAGGTTCAGACTGATTTGCATATAGCCATGTCTGAACTGGGGTGGCAGAGTGGGCTAAAGAACGGTGATGGATTAAACGAGATATTTTGACTGGGTGTGAGTGTTTGATTGATTCAGATGCTCCGTTCATCACCACCCCCTTTTGTACCACTTTTGGCCGCCATAAGTGTGGCAGGGTATGCTCAGACGTGAGTCCCTTGCTCACTTTGCCACTGGATTCAAGCAAGCCGGGCTGAAGACAGCTGGAATGCCAGAAACCGGTCCTCGGAAGCTTGTTTCTAGTCCAGGGAAGACATGGCTTGGCAGTTCGGGCTGGACTGTTCCCATGAGGCACAGGGTCAGACTGATTTGCATATAGCCATGTCTGAACTGGGGTGGCAGAGTGGGCTAAAGAACGGTGATGAATTAAACCCAAATCTTTTGACTGGGTGTGAGTGTTTGATTGATTCAGATGCTTTGCCCATCACCACCCCCTTTTGTACCGCTTTTGGCCGCCATAAGTGTGGCAGGGTATGCTAAGACGTGAGTCCATTGCTCACTTTGCCACTGGATTCAAGCAAGCCGGGCTGAAGACGGCTGGTATGCCAGAAACTGGTCCTCAGCAGCTTGTTTCTGGTCCAGGGAAGACATGGCTTGGCAGTTCGGGCTGGAGTGTTCCCATGAGGCACAGGTTCAGACTCATTTGCATGTAGCCATGTCTGAACTGGGGTGGCAGAGTGGGCTAATGAACGGTGATGGATTAAACCCAGATCTTTTGACTGGGTGTGAGTGTTTGATTGATTCAGATAATCCGTCCATCACCACCCCCTTTTGTACCACTTTTGGCCGCCATAAGTGTGGCAGGGTATGCTCAGACGTGAGTCCCTTGCTCACTTTGCCACTGGATTCAAGCAAGCCGGGCTGAAGACAGCTGGAATGCCTGAAACCAGTCCTCAGAAACTTGTTTCCGGTCCAGGGAAGACATGGCTTGGAAGTTCGGGCTGGACTGTTCCCACGAGGCACAGGGTCAGACTGATTTGCATATAGCCATGTCTGAACTGGGGTGGCAGAGTGGGCTAAAGAACGGTGATGGATTAAACCCAGATATTTTGACTGGGTGTGAGTGTTTGATTGAGTCAGATGCTCCGTTCATCACCACCCCCTTTTGTACTGCTTTTGGCCGCCATAAGTGTGGCAGGGTATGCTCAGACGTGAGTCCCTTGCTCACTTTGCCACTGGATTCAAGCAAGCCGGGCTGAAGGCAGCTGGAATGCCAGAAACCGGTCCTCAGAAGCTTGTTTCCAGTCCAGGGAAGACATGGCTTGGCCGTTCGGGCTGGACTGTTCCCATGAGGCACAGGGTCAGACCGATTTGCATATAGCCATGTCTGAACTGGGGTGGCAGAGTGGGCTAAAGAACGGTGATGAATTAAACCCAAATCTTTTGACTGGGTGTGAGTGTTTGATTGATTCCGATGCTCTGCCCATCACCACCCCCTTTTGTACCGCTTTTGGCCGCCATAAGTGTGGCAGGGTATGCTCAGACGTGAGTCCCTTGCTCACTTTGCCACTGGATTTAAGCAAGCCGGACTGAAGACGGCTGGTATGCCAGAAACTGGTCCTCGGAAGCTTGTTTCCGGTCCAGGGAAGACATGGCTTGGCAGTTCGGGCTGGACTGTTCCCATGAGGCACAGGGTCAGACTGATTTGCATATAGCCTTGTCTGAACTGGGGTGGCAGAGTGGGCTGAAGAATGGTGATGGATTAAACCTAGATCTTTTGACTGGTTGTGAGTGTTTGATTGATTCAGATGCTCCGTCGATCACCACCTCTTTTTGTACAATTTTTGGCAGCCATAAGTGTGGCAGGGTATGCTCAGAAGTGAGTCCCTTGCTCACTTTGCCACTGGATTCAAGCAAGCCGGGCTGAAGACGGCTGGAATGCCAGAAACCGATCCTCGTAAGCTTGTTTCCGGTCCAGGGAAGACATGGCTTGGCAGTTCACGCTGGACTGTTCCCATCAGGCACAGGGTCAGACTGATTTGCATATAGCCATGTCTGAACTGGGGTGGCAGAGTGGGCTAAAGAACGGTGATGGATTAAACCCAGATCTTTTGACTGGGTGTGAGTGTTTGATTGATTCAGATACTCCGTCCATCACAATCCCCTTTTGCACCACTTTTGGCCGCCATAAGTGTGGCAGGGTATGCTCAGACGTGAGTCCCTTGCTCACTTTGCCACTGGATTCAAGCAAGCCGGGCTAAAGAAGGCTGGAATGCCAGAAACCGGTCCTCGGAAGCTTGTTTCCGGTCCAGGGAAGATATGGCTTGGCAGTTCGGGCTGGGCTGTTCCCATGAGGCACAGGGTCAGACTGATTTGCATATAGCCATGTCTGAACTGGGGTGGCAGAGTGGGCTAAAGAACGGTGATGGATTAAACCCAGATCTTTTGACTGGGTGTGAATGTTTGATTGATCCAGATTGTTGTGTCTTGTAAAGCGCACTGCTACCCGGAGGCCTCGTAGCGCTATAGACCGCTGGGGAACCCGTCCTGGCTTTCCCTGTGAGATAGTCCCTCCTGGGGGTCTCCAAGGTGAAACCAGGCATCCCCGGCGTTTGTGTGGGGCCGTTGTGGAGATGAGGCAAGCTAATGCCCAGAGTTGCCGAGTGTGCTCCCTGGTCGGAGTAGGCACCGATGCGAGAATTATCAGTCCGCTGATCCTGGTCCAAGACCCTGCCGCGTCGGGAATCGAACCCTGGTCCCGGGCCGTTCTCTGCACTCGGGTCTGCCGCCTCTAACCAGTGAGCCACACCTCTCCACTGAGCCACACCTCTCCACCCATCATGCTCCGTCCATCACCACCCCTTTTTGTACCGCTTTTGGCCGCCATAAGTGTGGCAGGGTATGCTCAGACATGAGACCCTTGCTCACTTTGCCACTGGATTCAAGCAAGCCGGGCTGAAGACGGCTGGAATGCCAGAAACTGGTCCTCGGAAGCTTGTTTCCGGTCCAGGGAAGACATGGCTTGGCAGTTCGGGCTGGAGTGTTCCCATGAGGCACAGGTTCAGACTGATTTGCATGTAGCCATGTCTGAACTGGGGTGGCAGAGTGGGCTTATGAACGGTGATGGATTAAACCCAGATCTTTTGACTGGGTGTGAGTGTTTGATTGATTCAGATAATCCGTCCATCACCACCCCCTTTTGTACCGCTTTTGGCTGCCATAAGTGTGGCAGGGTATGCTCAGACGTGAGTCCCTTGCTCACTTTGCCACTGGATTCAAGCAAGCCGGGCTGAAGACAGCTGGAATGCCTGAAACCAGTTCTCAGAAACTTGTTTCCGGTCCAGGGAAGACATGGCTTGGCAGTTCGGGCTGGACTGTTCCCACGAGGCACAGGGTCAGACTGATTTGCATATAGCCATGTCTGAACTGGGGTGGCAGAGTGGGCTAAAGAACGGTGATGGATTAAACCCAGATATTTTGACTAGGTGTGAGTGTTTGATTGAGTCAGATGCTCTGTTCATCACCACCCCTTTTTGTACCGCTTTTGGCCGCCATAAGTGTGGCAGGGTATGCTCAGACGTGAGTCCCTTGCTCACTTTGCCACTGGATTCAAGCAAGCCGGGCTGAAGGCAGCTGGAATGCCAGAAACCGGTCCTCAGAAGCTTGTTTCCAGTCCAGGGAAGACATGGCTTGGCAGTTTGGGCTGGACTGTTCCCATGAGGCACAGGGTCAGACCGATTTGCATATAGCCATGTCTGAACTGGGGTGGCAGAGTGGGCTAAACATCGGTGATGAATTAAACCCAGATCTTTTGACTGGGAGTGAGTGTTTGATTGATCCAGATGCTCCGTCCATCACCACCTCTTTTTGTACCGCTTTTGGCCGCCATAAGTGTGGCAGGGTATGCTCAGACGTGAGTCCCTTGCTCACTTTGCCACTGGATTCAAGCAAGCCGGGCTGAAGACGGCTGGAATGCCAGAAACCGGTCCTCAGAAGCTTGTTTCCGGTCCAGGGAAGACATGGCTTGGCAGTTTGGGCTGGATTGTTCCCATGAGGCACAGGGTCAGGCTGATTTGCATATAGCCATGTCTGAACTGGGGTGGCAGAGTGGGGTAAAGAACCGTGATGGATTAAACCCTGATCTTTTGACTGGGTGTGAGTGTTTGATTGATTCAGATGCTCCGTCCATCACCACCCCCTTTTGTACCGCTTTTGGCCGCCATAGGTGTGGCAGTATATGCTCAGACGTGAGTCCCTTGCTCACTTTGCCACTGGATTCAAGCTAGCCGGGCTGAAGACGGCTGGATTGCCAGAAACCAGTCCTCGGAAGCTTGTTTCCGGTCCAGGGAAGACATGGCTTGGCAGTTCGGGCTGGACTGTTCCCATGAGGCACAGGGTCAGACTGATTTGCATATAGCCATGTCTGAACTGGGGTGGCAGAGTGGGCTAAAGAACGGTGATGGATTAAACCCAGATATTTTGACTGGGTGTGAGTGTTTGATTGATTCAGATGCTCCGTTCATCACCACCCCCTTTTGTACCGCTTTTGGCCGCCATAAGTGTGGCAGGGTATGCTCAGACGTGAGTCCCTTGCTCACTTTGCCACTGGATTCAAGCAAGCCGGGCTGAAGACAGCTGGAATGCCAGAAACCGGTCCTCGGAAGCTTGTTTCTAGTCCAGGGAAGACATGGCTTGGCAGTTCGGGCTGGACTGTTCCCATGAGGCACAGGGTCAGACCGATTTGCATATAGCCATGTCTGACTTGGGGTGGCAGAGTGGGCTAAACAACGGTGATGAATTAAAACCAGATCTTTTGACTGGGTGTGAGTGTTTGATTGATCCAGATGCTCCGTCCATCACCACCCCTTTTTGTACCGCTTTTGGCCGCCATAAGTGTGGCAGGGTATGCTCAGACGTGAGTCCCTTGCTCACTTTGCCACTGGATTCAAGCAAGCCGGGCTGAAGACGGCTGGAATGCCAGAAACTGGTCCTCGGAAGCTTGTTTCCGGTCCAGGGAAGACATGGCTTGGCAGTTCGAGCAGGACTGTTCCCATGAGGCACAGGGTCAGACTGATTTGCATATAGCCATGTCTGAACTGGGGTGGCAGAGTGGGCTAAAGAACGGTGATGAATTAAACCCAAATCTTTTGACTGGGTGTGAGTGTTTGATTGATTCAGATGCTTTGCCCATCACCACCCCCTTTTGTACCGCTTTTGGCTGCCATAAGTGTGGCAGGGTATGCTAAGACGTGAGTCCATTGCTCACTTTGCCACTGGATTCAAGCAAGCCGGGCTGAAGACGGCTGGTATGCCAGAAACTGGTCCTCAGCAGCTTGTTTCTGGTCCAGGGAAGACATGGCTTGGCAGTTCGGGCTGGAGTGTTCCCATGAGGCACAGGTTCAGACTGATTTGCATGTAGCCATGTCTGAACTGGGGTGGCAGAGTGGGCTAATGAACGGTGATGGATTAAACCCAGATCTTTTGACTGGGTGTGAGTGTTTGATTGATTCAGATAATCCGTCCATCACCACCCCCTTTTGTACCGCTTTTGGCTGCCATAAGTGTGGCAGGGTATGTTCAGACGTGAGTCCCTTGCTCACTTTGCCACTGGATTCAAGCAAGCCGGGCTGAAGACAGCTGGAATGCCTGAAACCAGTCCTCAGAAACTTGTTTCCGGTCCAGGGAAGACATGGCTTGGCAGTTCGGGCTGGACTGTTCCCACGAGGCACAGGGTCAGACCGATTTGCATATAGCCATGTCTGAACTGGGGTGGCAGAGTGGGCTAAAGAAGGGTGATGGATTAAACCCAGATATTTTGACTGGGTGTGAATGTTTGATTGATTCAGATGCTCCGTTCATCACCACCCCCTTTTGTACGGCTTTCGGCCGCCATAAGTGTGGCAGGGTATGCTCAGACGTTAGTCCCTTGCTCACTTTGCCACTGGATTCAAGCAGGCCGGGCTGAAGGCAGCTGGAATGCCAGAAACCGGTCCTCAGAAGCTTGTTTCCAGTCCAGGGAAGACATGGCTTGGCAGTTCGGGCTGGACTGTTCCCATGAGGCACAGGGTCAGACCGATTTGCATATAGCCATGTCTGATCTGGGGTGGCAGAGTGGGCTAAACAACGGTGATGAATTAAACCCAGATCTTTTGACTGGGTGTGAGTGTTTGATTGATCCAGATGCTCCGTCCATCACCACCTCTTTTTGTACCGCTTTTGGCCGCCATAAGTGTGGCAGGGTATGCTCAGACGTGAGTCCCTTGCTCACTTTGCCACTGGATTCAAGCAAGCCGGGTTGAAGACGGCTGGAATGCCAGAAACTGGTCCTCGGAAGCTTGTTTCCGGTCCAGGGAAGACATGGCTTGGCAGTTTGGGCTGGACTGTTCCCATGAGGCACAGGGTCAGGCTGATTTGCATATAGCCATGTCTGAACTGGGGTGGCAGAGTGGGCTAAAGATCCGTGATGGATTAAACCCAGATCTTTTGACTGGGTGTGAGTGTTTGATTGATTCAGATGCTCCGTCCATCACCACCCCCTTTTGTACCGCTTTTGGCCGCCATAGGTGTGGCAGTATATGCTCAGACGTGAGTCCCTTGCTCACTTTGCCACTGGATTCAAGCTAGCCGGGCTGAAGATGGCTGGATTGTCAGAAACCAGTCCTCGGAAGCTTGTTTCCGGTCCAGGGAAGACATGGCTTGGCGGTTCGGGCTGGACTGTTCCCATGAGGCACAGGGTCAGACTGATTTGCATATAGCTATGTCTGAAATGGGGAGGCAGAGTGGGCTAAAGAACGGTGATGGGTTAAACCCAGATCTTTTGACTGGGTGTGAGTGTTTGATTGATTCAGATACTACGTCCATCACCACCCCCTTTTGTACCGCTTTTGGCTGCCATAAGTGTGGCAGGGTATGCTCAGACGTGAGTCCCTTGCTCACTTTGCCACTGGATTCAAGCAAGCCGGGCTGAAGACAGCTGGAATGCCTGAAACCAGTCCTCAGAAACTTGTTTCCGGTCCAGGGAAGACATGGCTTGGCAGTTCGGGCTGGACTGTTCCCATGAGGCACAGGGTCAGACTGATTTGCATATAGCCATGTCTGAACTGGGGTGGCAGAGTGGGCTAAAGAACGGTGATGGATTAAACCAGATATTTTGACTGGGTGTGAGTGTTTGATTGATTCAGATGCTCCGTTCATCACCACCCTTTTTTGTACCACTTTTGGCCGCCATAAGTGTGGCAGGGTATGCTCAGACATGAGTCCCTTGCTCACTTTGCCACTGGATTCAAGCAAGCCGGGCTGAAAACAGCTGGAATGCCAGAAACCGGTCCTCGGAAGCTTGTTTCTAGTCCAGGGAAGACATGGCTTGGCAGTTCGGGCTGGACTGTTCCCATGAGGCACAGGGTCAGACTGATTTGCATATAGCCATGTCTGAACTGGGGTGGCAGAGTGGGCTAAAGAACGGTGATGAATTAAACCCAAATCTTTTGACTGGGTGTGAGTGTTTGATTGATTCAGATGCTTTGCCCATCACCACCCCCTTTTGTACCGCTTTTGGCCGCCATAAGTGTGGCAGGGTATGCTAAGACGTGAGTCCATTGCTCACTTTGCCACTGGATTCAAGCAAGCCGGGATGAAGACGGCTGGTATGCCAGAAACTGGTCCTCAGCAGCTTGTTTCTGGTCCAGGGAAGACATGGCTTGGCAGTTCGGGCTGGAGTGTTCCCATGAGGCACAGGTTCAGACTGATTTGCATGTAGCCATGTCTGAACTGGGGTGGCAGAGTGGGCTAATGAACGGTGATGGATTAAACCCAGATCTTTTGACTGGGTGTGAGTGTTTGATTGATTCAGATAATCCGTCCATCACCACCCCCTTTTGTACCGCTTTTGGCCGCCATAAGTGTGGCAGGGTATGCTCAGACGTGAGTCCCTTGCTCACTTTGCCACTGGATTCAAGCAAGCCGGGCTGAAGACAGCTGGAATGCCTGAAACCAGTCCTCAGAAACTTGTTTCCGGTCCAGGGAAGACATGGCTTGGCAGTTCGGGCTGGACTGTTCCCATGAGGCACAGGGTCAGACTGATTTGCATATAGCCATGTCTGAACTGGGGTGGCAGAGTGGGCTAAAGAACGGTGATGGATTAAACCAGATATTTTGACTGGGTGTGAGTGTTTGATTGATTCAGATGCTCCGTTCATCACCACCCTTTTTTGTACCACTTTTGGCCGCCATAAGTGTGGCAGGGTATGCTCAGACATGAGTCCCTTGCTCACTTTGCCACTGGATTCAAGCAAGCCGGGCTGAAGACAGCTGGAATGCCAGAAACCGGTCCTCGGAAGCTTGTTTCTAGTCCAGGGAAGACATGGCTTGGCAGTTCGGGCTGGACTGTTCCCATGAGGCACAGGGTCAGACTGATTTGCATATAGCCATGTCTGAACTGGGGTGGCAGAGTGGGCTAAAGAACGGTGATGAATTAAACCTAAATCTTTTGACTGGGTGTGAGTGTTTGATTGATTCAGATGCTTTGCCCATCACCACCCCCTTTTGTACCGCTTTTGGCCGCCATAAGTGTGGCAGGGTATGCTAAGACGTGAGTCCATTGCTCACTTTGCCACTGGATTCAAGCAAGCCGGGATGAAGACGGCTGGTATGCCAGAAACTGGTCCTCAGCAGCTTGTTTCTGGTCCAGGGAAGACATGGCTTGGCAGTTCGGGCTGGAGTGTTCCCATGAGGCACAGGTTCAGACTGATTTGCATGTAGCCATGTCTGAACTGGGGTGGCAGAGTGGGCTAATGAACGGTGATGGATTAAACCCAGATCTTTTGACTGGGTGTGAGTGTTTGATTGATTCAGATAATCCGTCCATCACCACCCCCTTTTGTACCGCTTTTGGCCGCCATAAGTGTGGCAGGGTATGCTCAGACGTGAGTCCCTTGCTCACTTTGCCACTGGATTCAAGCAAGCCGGGCTGAAGACAGCTGGAATGCCTGAAACCAGTCCTCAGAAACTTGTTTCCGGTCCAGGGAAGACATGGCTTGGAAGTTCGGGCTGGACTGTTCCCACGAGGCACAGGGTCAGACTGATTTGCATATAGCCATGTCTGAACTGGGGTGGCAGAGTGGGCTAAAGAACGGTGATGGATTAAACCCAGATATTTTGACTGGGTGTGAGTGTTTGATTGAGTCAGATGCTCCGTTCATCACCACCCCCTTTTGTACTGCTTTTGGCCGCCATAAGTGTGGCAGGGTATGCTCAGACGTGAGTCCCTTGCTCACTTTGCCACTGGATTCAAGCAAGCCGGGCTGAAGGCAGCTGGAATGCCAGAAACCGGTCCTCAGAAGCTTGTTTCCAGTCCAGGGAAGACATGGCTTGGCAGTTCGGGCTGGACTGTTCCCATGAGGCACAGGGTCAGACCGATTTGCATATAGCCATGTCTGAACTGGGGTGGCAGAGTGGGCTAAAGAACGGTGATGAATTAAACCCAAATCTTTTGACTGGGTGTGAGTGTTTGATTGATTCCGATGCTCTGCCCATCACCACCTCCTTTTGTACCGCTTTTGGCCGCCATAAGTGTGGCAGGGTATGCTCAGACGTGAGTCCCTTGCTCACTTTGCCACTGGATTTAAGCAAGCCGGACTGAAGACGGCTGGTATGCCAGAAACTGGTCCTCGGAAGCTTGTTTCCGGTCCAGGGAAGACATGGCTTGGCAGTTCGGGCTGGACTGTTCCCATGAGGCACAGGGTCAGACTGATTTGCATATAGCCTTGTCTGAACTGGGGTGGCAGAGTGGGCTGAAGAATGGTGATGGATTAAACCTAGATCTTTTGACTGGTTGTGAGTGTTTGATTGATTCAGATGCTCCGTCGATCACCACCTCTTTTTGTACAATTTTTGGCAGCCATAAGTGTGGCAGGGTATGCTCAGAAGTGAGTCCCTTGCTCACTTTGCCACTGGATTCAAGCAAGCCGGGCTGAAGACGGCTGGAATGCCAGAAACCGATCCTCGTAAGCTTGTTTCCGGTCCAGGGAAGACATGGCTTGGCAGTTCAGGCTGGACTGTTCCCATCAGGCACAGGGTCAGACTGATTTGCATATAGCCATGTCTGAGCTGGGGTGGCAGAGTGGGCTAAAGAACGGTGATGGATTAAACCCAGATCTTTTGACTGGGTGTGAGTGTTTGATTGATTCAGATACTCCGTCCATCACCACCCCTTTTTGTACCGCTTTTGGCCGCCATAAGTGTGGCAGGGTATGCTCAGACATGAGACCCTTGCTCACTTTGCCACTGGATTCAAGCAAGCCGGGCTGAAGACGGCTGGAATGCCAGAAACTGGTCCTCGGAAGCTTGTTTCCGGTCCAGGGAAGACATGGCTTGGCAGTTCGGGCTGGAGTGTTCCCATGAGGCACAGGTTCAGACTGATTTGCATATAGCCATGTCTGAACTGGGGTGGCAGAGTGGGCTAAAGAACGGTGATGGATTAAACCAGATATTTTGACTGGGTGTGAGTGTTTGATTGATTCAGATGCTCCGTTCATCACCACCCCCTTTTGTACCACTTTTGGCCGCCATAAGTGTGGCAGGGTATGCTCAGACGTGAGTCCCTTGCTCACTTTGCCACTGGATTCAAGCAAGCCGGGCTGAAGACAGCTGGAATGCCAGAAACCGGTCCTCGGAAGCTTGTTTCTAGTCCAGGGAAGACATGGCTTGGCAGTTCGGGCTGGACTGTTCCCATGAGGCACAGGGTCAGACTGATTTGCATATAGCCATGTCTGAACTGGGGTGGCAGAGTGGGCTAAAGAACGGTGATGAATTAAACCCAAATCTTTTGACTGGGTGTGAGTGTTTGATTGATTCAGATGCTTTGCCCATCACCACCCCCTTTTGTACCGCTTTTGGCCGCCATAAGTGTGGCAGGGTATGCTAAGACGTGAGTCCATTGCTCACTTTGCCACTGGATTCAAGCAAGCCGGGCTGAAGACGGCTGGTATGCCAGAAACTGGTCCTCAGCAGCTTGTTTCTGGTCCAGGGAAGACATGGCTTGGCAGTTCGGGCTGGAGTGTTCCCATGAGGCACAGGTTCAGACTCATTTGCATGTAGCCATGTCTGAACTGGGGTGGCAGAGTGGGCTAATGAACGGTGATGGATTAAACCCAGATCTTTTGACTGGGTGTGAGTGTTTGATTGATTCAGATAATCCGTCCATCACCACCCCCTTTTGTACCACTTTTGGCCGCCATAAGTGTGGCAGGGTATGCTCAGACGTGAGTCCCTTGCTCACTTTGCCACTGGATTCAAGCAAGCCGGGCTGAAGACAGCTGGAATGCCTGAAACCAGTCCTCAGAAACTTGTTTCCGGTCCAGGGAAGACATGGCTTGGAAGTTCGGGCTGGACTGTTCCCACGAGGCACAGGGTCAGACTGATTTGCATATAGCCATGTCTGAACTGGGGTGGCAGAGTGGGCTAAAGAACGGTGATGGATTAAACCCAGATATTTTGACTGGGTGTGAGTGTTTGATTGAGTCAGATGCTCCGTTCATCACCACCCCCTTTTGTACTGCTTTTGGCCGCCATAAGTGTGGCAGGGTATGCTCAGACGTGAGTCCCTTGCTCACTTTGCCACTGGATTCAAGCAAGCCGGGCTGAAGGCAGCTGGAATGCCAGAAACCGGTCCTCAGAAGCTTGTTTCCAGTCCAGGGAAGACATGGCTTGGCCGTTCGGGCTGGACTGTTCCCATGAGGCACAGGGTCAGACCGATTTGCATATAGCCATGTCTGAACTGGGGTGGCAGAGTGGGCTAAAGAACGGTGATGAATTAAACCCAAATCTTTTGACTGGGTGTGAGTGTTTGATTGATTCCGATGCTCTGCCCATCACCACCCCCTTTTGTACCGCTTTTGGCCGCCATAAGTGTGGCAGGGTATGCTCAGACGTGAGTCCCTTGCTCACTTTGCCACTGGATTTAAGCAAGCCGGACTGAAGACGGCTGGTATGCCAGAAACTGGTCCTCGGAAGCTTGTTTCCGGTCCAGGGAAGACATGGCTTGGCAGTTCGGGCTGGACTGTTCCCATGAGGCACAGGGTCAGACTGATTTGCATATAGCCTTGTCTGAACTGGGGTGGCAGAGTGGGCTGAAGAATGGTGATGGATTAAACCTAGATCTTTTGACTGGTTGTGAGTGTTTGATTGATTCAGATGCTCCGTCGATCACCACCTCTTTTTGTACAATTTTTGGCAGCCATAAGTGTGGCAGGGTATGCTCAGAAGTGAGTCCCTTGCTCACTTTGCCACTGGATTCAAGCAAGCCGGGCTGAAGACGGCTGGAATGCCAGAAACCGATCCTCGTAAGCTTGTTTCCGGTCCAGGGAAGACATGGCTTGGCAGTTCACGCTGGACTGTTCCCATCAGGCACAGGGTCAGACTGATTTGCATATAGCCATGTCTGAACTGGGGTGGCAGAGTGGGCTAAAGAACGGTGATGGATTAAACCCAGATCTTTTGACTGGGTGTGAGTGTTTGATTGATTCAGATACTCCGTCCATCACAATCCCCTTTTGCACCACTTTTGGCCGCCATAAGTGTGGCAGGGTATGCTCAGACGTGAGTCCCTTGCTCACTTTGCCACTGGATTCAAGCAAGCCGGGCTAAAGAAGGCTGGAATGCCAGAAACCGGTCCTCGGAAGCTTGTTTCCGGTCCAGGGAAGATATGGCTTGGCAGTTCGGGCTGGGCTGTTCCCATGAGGCACAGGGTCAGACTGATTTGCATATAGCCATGTCTGAACTGGGGTGGCAGAGTGGGCTAAAGAACGGTGATGGATTAAACCCAGATCTTTTGACTGGGTGTGAATGTTTGATTGATCCAGATTGTTGTGTCTTGTAAAGCGCACTGCTACCCGGAGGCCTCGTAGCGCTATAGACCGCTGGGGAACCCGTCCTGGCTTTCCCTGTGAGATAGTCCCTCCTGGGGGTCTCCAAGGTGAAACCAGGCATCCCCGGCGTTTGTGTGGGGCCGTTGTGGAGATGAGGCAAGCTAATGCCCAGAGTTGCCGAGTGTGCTCCCTGGTCGGAGTAGGCACCGATGCGAGAATTATCAGTCCGCTGATCCTGGTCCAAGACCCTGCCGCGTCGGGAATCGAACCCTGGTCCCGGGCCGTTCTCTGCACTCGGGTCTGCCGCCTCTAACCAGTGAGCCACACCTCTCCACTGAGCCACACCTCTCCACCCATCATGCTCCGTCCATCACCACCCCTTTTTGTACCGCTTTTGGCCGCCATAAGTGTGGCAGGGTATGCTCAGACATGAGACCCTTGCTCACTTTGCCACTGGATTCAAGCAAGCCGGGCTGAAGACGGCTGGAATGCCAGAAACTGGTCCTCGGAAGCTTGTTTCCGGTCCAGGGAAGACATGGCTTGGCAGTTCGGGCTGGAGTGTTCCCATGAGGCACAGGTTCAGACTGATTTGCATGTAGCCATGTCTGAACTGGGGTGGCAGAGTGGGCTTATGAACGGTGATGGATTAAACCCAGATCTTTTGACTGGGTGTGAGTGTTTGATTGATTCAGATAATCCGTCCATCACCACCCCCTTTTGTACCGCTTTTGGCTGCCATAAGTGTGGCAGGGTATGCTCAGACGTGAGTCCCTTGCTCACTTTGCCACTGGATTCAAGCAAGCCGGGCTGAAGACAGCTGGAATGCCTGAAACCAGTTCTCAGAAACTTGTTTCCGGTCCAGGGAAGACATGGCTTGGCAGTTCGGGCTGGACTGTTCCCACGAGGCACAGGGTCAGACTGATTTGCATATAGCCATGTCTGAACTGGGGTGGCAGAGTGGGCTAAAGAACGGTGATGGATTAAACCCAGATATTTTGACTAGGTGTGAGTGTTTGATTGAGTCAGATGCTCTGTTCATCACCACCCCTTTTTGTACCGCTTTTGGCCGCCATAAGTGTGGCAGGGTATGCTCAGACGTGAGTCCCTTGCTCACTTTGCCACTGGATTCAAGCAAGCCGGGCTGAAGGCAGCTGGAATGCCAGAAACCGGTCCTCAGAAGCTTGTTTCCAGTCCAGGGAAGACATGGCTTGGCAGTTTGGGCTGGACTGTTCCCATGAGGCACAGGGTCAGACCGATTTGCATATAGCCATGTCTGAACTGGGGTGGCAGAGTCCAGTCCCTGGAACTCTCTTTTCTGGCCCCCCTCTCTCGGCCCTGCACCCTCCCCCTCCACCACTGTCAAAACACTGGGTGTCAAAATGAACAATCAGCTCACTCTTCACTCACACATCAGCTCCGTGGTCTCCTCCTGTTTCCTCACTCTTCGAACCATCCGCTCTGTCTCCCGCTTCTTCACCCCTCAGGCCCTCAAGACCATCATGGCCGCCCTGGTAATCTCGCGTTTGGACTACGCCAACGCTCTTTTCCATGGCATCCCTGCCTATAGTTTGCGTAGACTCCAAGCCATCCAGAACCAGGCGGCCAGACTGATATTTGGCCTCCCACGTTATCACCACTCCACCCCCCTCCTAAAGAAACTCCACTGGCTCCCCGTGAAACAACGTTCCCTCTTTAAAATCGGGTGCATGGTTTTCCAGGCCCGTCAGGGCACTGCCCCTGCTTTCATCACTTCACTTATCAAACCCTACATCCCCGCAAGAAATCTCCGGTCCTCCTCCAAGTCCCTTCTCCTGATCCCCCGTTTCTCGCGCAAAAAGTGGGGTGGATCCAATTTCTCTACTCTGGCCCCTTCCTTCTGGAACTCTCTCCCTGATAACCTCCGCTCCGCAACTCAGTACCTTTCCTTCCGTGGAGACTTGAAAACCTTCCTATTTAGCCAGGCTTTCCCCGCCTAAATTTTCTCCCCGGTCTTCCTTCCCCTCAGCCACTGAACCTTCAGCGCCAAGAAACCGCAAGGTGTATGCTGCGCTTTATAAGCATTTTAAATTAGAAATTAGAAATTAGAAATTAGCAGAGTGGGCTAAACATCGGTGATGAATTAAACCCAGATCTTTTGACTGGGAGTGAGTGTTTGATTGATCCAGATGCTCCGTCCATCACCACCTCTTTTTGTACCGCTTTTGGCCGCCATAAGTGTGGCAGGGTATGCTCAGACGTGAGTCCCTTGCTCACTTTGCCACTGGATTCAAGCAAGCCGGGCTGAAGACGGCTGGAATGCCAGAAACCGGTCCTCGGAAGCTTGTTTCCGGTCCAGGGAAGACATGGCTTGGCAGTTTGGGCTGGATTGTTCCCATGAGGCACAGGGTCAGGCTGATTTGCATATAGCCATGTCTGAACTGGGGTGGCAGAGTGGGGTAAAGAACCGTGATGGATTAAACCCTGATCTTTTGACTGGGTGTGAGTGTTTGATTGATTCAGATGCTCCGTCCATCACCACCCCCTTTTGTACCGCTTTTGGCCGCCATAGGTGTGGCAGTATATGCTCAGACGTGAGTCCCTTGCTCACTTTGCCACTGGATTCAAGCTAGCCGGGCTGAAGACGGCTGGATTGCCAGAAACCAGTCCTCGGAAGCTTGTTTCCGGTCCAGGGAAGACATGGCTTGGCAGTTCGGGCTGGACTGTTCCCATGAGGCACAGGGTCAGACTGATTTGCATATAGCCATGTCTGAACTGGGGTGGCAGAGTGGGCTAAAGAACGGTGATGGATTAAACCCAGATATTTTGACTGGGTGTGAGTGTTTGATTGATTCAGATGCTCCGTTCATCACCACCCCCTTTTGTACCGCTTTTGGCCGCCATAAGTGTGGCAGGGTATGCTCAGACGTGAGTCCCTTGCTCACTTTGCCACTGGATTCAAGCAAGCCGGGCTGAAGACAGCTGGAATGCCAGAAACCGGTCCTCGGAAGCTTGTTTCTAGTCCAGGGAAGACATGGCTTGGCAGTTCGGGCTGGACTGTTCCCATGAGGCACAGGGTCAGACCGATTTGCATATAGCCATGTCTGACTTGGGGTGGCAGAGTGGGCTAAACAACGGTGATGAATTAAACCCAGATCTTTTGACTGGGTGTGAGTGTTTGATTGATCCAGATGCTCCGTCCATCACCACCCCTTTTTGTACCGCTTTTGGCCGCCATAAGTGTGGCAGGGTATGCTCAGACGTGAGTCCCTTGCTCACTTTGCCACTGGATTCAAGCAAGCCGGGCTGAAGACGGCTGGAATGCCAGAAACTGGTCCTCGGAAGCTTGTTTCCGGTCCAGGGAAGACATGGCTTGGCAGTTCGAGCAGGACTGTTCCCATGAGGCACAGGGTCAGACTGATTTGCATATAGCCATGTCTGAACTGGGGTGGCAGAGTGGGCTAAAGAACGGTGATGAATTAAACCCAAATCTTTTGACTGGGTGTGAGTGTTTGATTGATTCAGATGCTTTGCCCATCACCACCCCCTTTTGTACCGCTTTTGGCTGCCATAAGTGTGGCAGGGTATGCTAAGACGTGAGTCCATTGCTCACTTTGCCACTGGATTCAAGCAAGCCGGGCTGAAGACGGCTGGTATGCCAGAAACTGGTCCTCAGCAGCTTGTTTCTGGTCCAGGGAAGACATGGCTTGGCAGTTCGGGCTGGAGTGTTCCCATGAGGCACAGGTTCAGACTGATTTGCATGTAGCCATGTCTGAACTGGGGTGGCAGAGTGGGCTAATGAACGGTGATGGATTAAACCCAGATCTTTTGACTGGGTGTGAGTGTTTGATTGATTCAGATAATCCGTCCATCACCACCCCCTTTTGTACCGCTTTTGGCTGCCATAAGTGTGGCAGGGTATGTTCAGACGTGAGTCCCTTGCTCACTTTGCCACTGGATTCAAGCAAGCCGGGCTGAAGACAGCTGGAATGCCTGAAACCAGTCCTCAGAAACTTGTTTCCGGTCCAGGGAAGACATGGCTTGGCAGTTCGGGCTGGACTGTTCCCACGAGGCACAGGGTCAGACTGATTTGCATATAGCCATGTCTGAACTGGGGTGGCAGAGTGGGCTAAAGAAGGGTGATGGATTAAACCCAGATATTTTGACTGGGTGTGAATGTTTGATTGATTCAGATGCTCCGTTCATCACCACCCCCTTTTGTACGGCTTTCGGCCGCCATAAGTGTGGCAGGGTATGCTCAGACGTTAGTCCCTTGCTCACTTTGCCACTGGATTCAAGCAGGCCGGGCTGAAGACAGCTGGAATGCCAGAAACCGGTCCTCGGAAGCTTATTTCCAGTCCAGGGAAGACATGGCGTGGCAGTTCGGGCTGGACTGTTCCCATGAGGCACAGGGTCAGACCGATTTGCATATAGCCATGTCTGAACTGGGGTGGCAGAGTGGGCTAAAGAACGGTGATGAATTAAACCCAAATCTTTTGACTGGGTGTGAGTGTTTGATTGATTCCGATGCTCTGCCCATCACCACCCCCTTTTGTACCGCTTTTGGCCGCCATAAGTGTGGCAGGGTATGCTCAGAAGTGAGTCCCTTGCTCACTTTGCCACTGGATTCAAGCAAGCCGGGCTGAAGACGGCTGGAATGCCAGAAACTGGTCCTCGGAAGCTCGTTTCCGGTCCAGGGAAGACATGGCTTGGCAGTTCGAGCTAGACTGTTCCCATGAGGCACAGGGTTAGACTGATTTGCATATAGCCATGTCTGAACTGGGGTTGCAGAGTGGGCTAAAGAACGGTGATGAATTAAACCCAAATCTTTTGACTGGGTGTGAGTGTATGATTGATTCAGATGCTTTGCCCATCACCACCCCCTTTTGTACTGCTTTTGGCTGCCATAAGTGTGGCAGGGTATGCTCAGACGTGAGTCCCTTGCTCACTTTGCCACAGGATTCAAGCAAGCCGGGCTGAAGACAGCTGGAATGCCTGAAACCAGTCCTCAGAAACTTGTTTCCGGTCCAGGGAAGACATGGCTTGGCAGTTCGGGCTGGACTGTTCCCATGAGGCACAGGGTCAGACTGATTTGCATATAGCCATGTCTGAACTGGGGTGGCAGAGTGGGCTAAAGAACGGTGATGGATTAAACCCAGATAATTTGACTGGGTGTGAGTGTTTGATTGATTCAGATGCTCCGTTCATCACCACCCCCTTTTTTACCGCTTTTGGCCGCCATAAGTGTGGCAGGGTATGCTCAGACGTTAGTCCCTTGCTCACTTTGCCACTGGATTCAAGCAGGCCGGGCTGAAGACAGCTGGAATGCCAGAAACCGGTCCTCGGAAGCTTGTTTCCAGTCCAGGGAAGACATGGCTTGGCAGTTCGGGCTGGACTGTTCCCATGAGTCACAGGGTCAGACCGATTTGCATATAGCCATGTCTGAACTGGGGTGGCAGAGTGGGCTAAAGAACGGTGATGGATTAAACCCAGATATTTTGACTGGGTGTGAGTGTTTGATTGAGTCAGATGCTCCGTTCATCACCACCCCCTTTTGTAGCGCTTTTGGCCGCCATAAGTGTGGCAGGGTATGCTCAGACGTGAGTCCCTTGCTCACTTTGCCACTGGATTTAAGCAAGCCGGACTGAAGACGGCTGGTATGCCAGAAACTGGTCCTCGGAAGCTTGTTTCCGGTCCAGGGAAGACATGGCTTGGCAGTTCGGGCTGGACTGTTCCCATGAGGCACAGGGTCAGACTGATTTGCATATAGCCTTGTCTGAACTGGGGTGGCAGAGTGGGCTGAAGAATGGTGATGGATTAAACCTAGATCTTTTGACTGGTTGTGAGTGTTTGATTGATTCAGATGCTCCGTCGATCACCACCTCTTTTTGTACAATTTTTGGCAGCCATAAGTGTGGCAGGGTATGCTCAGAAGTGAGTCCCTTGCTCACTTTGCCACTGGATTCAAGCAAGCCGGGCTGAAGACGGCTGGAATGCAAGAAACCGATCCTCGTAAGCTTGTTTCCGGTCCAGGGAAGACATGGCTTGGCAGTTCACGCTGGACTGTTCCCATCAGGCACAGGGTCAGACTGATTTGCATATAGCCATGTCTGAACTGGGGTGGCAGAGTGGGCTAAAGAACGGTGATGGATTAAACCCAGATCTTTTGACTGGGTGTGAGTGTTTGATTGATTCAGATACTCCGTCCATCACAATCCCCTTTTGCACCACTTTTGGCCGCCATAAGTGTGGCAGGGTATGCTCAGACGTGAGTCCCTTGCTCACTTTGCCACTGGATTCAAGCAGGCCGGGCTAAAGAAGGCTGGAATGCCAGAAACCGGTCCTCGGAAGCTTGTTTCCGGTCCAGGGAAGACATGGCTTGGCAGTTCGGGCTGGGCTGTTCCCATGAGGCACAGGGTCAGACTGATTTGCATATAGCCATGTCTGAACTGGGGTGGCAGAGTGGGCTAAAGAACGGTGATGGATTAAACCCAGATCTTTTGACTGGGTGTGAGTGTTTGATTGATCCAGATTGTTGTGTCTTGTAAAGCGCACTGCTACCCGGAGGCCTCGTAGCGCTATAGACCGCTGGGGAACCCGTCCTGGCTTTCCCTGTGAGATAGTCCCTCCTGGGGGTCTCCAAGGTGAAACCAGGCATCCCCGGCGTTTGTGTGGGGCCGTTGTGGAGATGAGGCAAGCTAATGCCCAGAGTTGCCGAGTGTGCTCCCTGGTCGGAGTAGGCACCGATGCGAGAATTATCAGTCCGCTGATCCTGGTCCAAGACCCTGCCGCGTCGGGAATCGAACCCTGGTCCCGGGCCGTTCTCTGCACTCGGGTCTGCCGCCTCTAACCAGTGAGCCACACCTCTCCACTGAGCCACACCTCTCCACCCATCATGCTCCGTCCATCACCACCCCTTTTTGTACCGCTTTTGGCCGCCATAAGTGTGGCAGGGTATGCTCAGACATGAGACCCTTGCTCACTTTGCCACTGGATTCAAGCAAGCCGGGCTGAAGACGGCTGGAATGCCAGAAACTGGTCCTCGGAAGCTTGTTTCCGGTCCAGGGAAGACATGGCTTGGCAGTTCGGGCTGGAGTGTTCCCATGAGGCACAGGTTCAGACTGATTTGCATGTAGCCATGTCTGAACTGGGGTGGCAGAGTGGGCTTATGAACGGTGATGGATTAAACCCAGATCTTTTGACTGGGTGTGAGTGTTTGATTGATTCAGATAATCCGTCCATCACCACCCCCTTTTGTACCGCTTTTGGCTGCCATAAGTGTGGCAGGGTATGCTCAGACGTGAGTCCCTTGCTCACTTTGCCACTGGATTCAAGCAAGCCGGGCTGAAGACAGCTGGAATGCCTGAAACCAGTTCTCAGAAACTTGTTTCCGGTCCAGGGAAGACATGGCTTGGCAGTTCGGGCTGGACTGTTCCCACGAGGCACAGGGTCAGACTGATTTGCATATAGCCATGTCTGAACTGGGGTGGCAGAGTGGGCTAAAGAACGGTGATGGATTAAACCCAGATATTTTGACTGGGTGTGAGTGTTTGATTGAGTCAGATGCTCCGTTCATCACCACCCCTTTTTGTACCGCTTTTGGCCGCCATAAGTGTGGCAGGGTATGCTCAGACGTGAGTCCCTTGCTCACTTTGCCACTGGATTCAAGCAAGCCGGGCTGAAGGCAGCTGGAATGCCAGAAACCGGTCCTCAGAAGCTTGTTTCCAGTCCAGGGAAGACATGGCTTGGCAGTTTGGGCTGGACTGTTCCCATGAGGCACAGGGTCAGACCGATTTGCATATAGCCATGTCTGAACTGGGGTGGCAGAGTGGGCTAAACATTGGTGATGAATTAAACCCAGATCTTTTGACTGGGAGTGAGTGTTTGATTGATCCAGATGCTCCGTCCATCACCACCTCTTTTTGTACCGCTTTTGGCCGCCATAAGTGTGGCAGGGTATGCTCAGACGTGAGTCCCTTGCTCACTTTGCCACTGGATTCAAGCAAGCCGGGCTGAAGACGGCTGGAATGCCAGAAACCGGTCCTCGGAAGCTTGTTTCCGGTCCAGGGAAGACATGGCTTGGCAGTTTGGGCTGGATTGTTCCCATGAGGCACAGGGTCAGGCTGATTTGCATATAGCCATGTCTGAACTGGGGTGGCAGAGTGGGCTAAAGAACCGTGATGGATTAAACCCTGATCTTTTGACTGGGTGTGAGTGTTTGATTGATTCAGATGCTCCGTCCATCACCACCCCCTTTTGTACCGCTTTTGGCCGCCATAGGTGTGGCAGTATATGCTCAGACGTGAGTCCCTTGCTCACTTTGCCACTGGATTCAAGCTAGCCGGGCTGAAGACGGCTGGATTGCCAGAAACCAGTCCTCGGAAGCTTGTTTCCGGTCCAGGGAAGACATGGCTTGGCAGTTCGGGCTGGACTGTTCCCATGAGGCACAGGGTCAGACTGATTTGCATATAGCCATGTCTGAACTGGGGTGGCAGAGTGGGCTAAAGAACGGTGATGGATTAAACCCAGATATTTTGACTGGGTGGGAGTGTTTGATTGATTCAGATGCTCCGTTCATCACCACCCCCTTTTGTACCGCTTTTGGCCGCCATAAGTGTGGCAGGGTATGCTCAGACGTGAGTCCCTTGCTCACTTTGCCACTGGATTCAAGCAAGCCGGGCTGAAGACAGCTGGAATGCCAGAAACCGGTCCTCGGAAGCTTGTTTCTAGTCCAGGGAAGACATGGCTTGGCAGTTCGGGCTGGACTGTTCCCATGAGGCACAGGGTCAGACCGATTTGCATATAGCCATGTCTGACTTGGGGTGGCAGAGTGGGCTAAACAACGGTGATGAATTAAACCCAGATCTTTTGACTGGGTGTGAGTGTTTGATTGATCCAGATGCTCCGTCCATCACCACCCCTTTTTGTACCGCTTTTGGCCGCCATAAGTGTGGCAGGGTATGCTCAGACGTGAGTCCCTTGCTCACTTTGCCACTGGATTCAAGCAAGCCGGGCTGAAGACAGCTGGAATGCCTGAAACCAGTTCTCAGAAACTTGTTTCCGGTCCAGGGAAGACATGGCTTGGCAGTTCGGGCTGGACTGTTCCCACGAGGCACAGGGTCAGACTGATTTGCATATAGCCATGTCTGAACTGGGGTGGCAGAGTGGGCTAAAGAACGGTGATGGATTAAACCCAGATATTTTGACTGGGTGAGAGTGTTTGATTGATTCAGATAATCCGTCCATCACCACCCCCTTTTGTACCGCTTTTGGCTGCCATAAGTGTGGCAGGGTATGCTCAGACGTGAGTCCCTTGCTCACTTTGCCACTGGATTCAAGCAAGCCGGGCTGAAGACAGCTGGAATGCCTGAAACCAGTCCTCAGAAACTTGTTTCCGGTCCAGGGAAGACATGGCTTGGCAGTTCGGGCTGGACTGTTCCCATGAGGCACAGGGTCAGACTGCTTTGCATATAGCCTTGTCTGAACTGGGGTGGCAGAGTGGGCTGAAGAATGGTGATGGATTAAACCTAGATCTTTTGACTGGTTGTGAGTGTTTGATTGATTCAGATGCTCCGTCGATCACCACCTCCTTTTGTACAATTTTTGGCAGCCATAAGTGTGGCAGGGTATGCTCAGAAGTGAGTCCCTTGCTCACTTTGCCACTGGATTCAAGCAAGCCGGGCTGAAGACGGCTGGAATGCCAGAAACCGATCCTCGTAAGCTTGTTTCCGGTCCAGGGAAGACATGGCTTGGCAGTTCAGGCTGGACTGTTCCCATCAGGCACAGGGTCAGACTGATTTGCATATAGCCATGTCTGAACTGGGGTGGCAGAGTGGGCTAAAGAACGGTGATGGATTAAACCCAGATCTTTTGACTGGGTGTGAGTGTTTGATTGATTCAGATACTCCGTCCATCACAATCCCCTTTTGCACCGCTTTTGGCCGCCATAAGTGTGGCAGGGTATGCTCATACGTGAGTCCCTTGCTCACTTTGCCACTGGATTCAAGCAAGCCGGGCTAAAGAAGGTTGGAATGCCAGAAACCGGTCCTCGGAAGCTTGTTTCCGGTCCAGGGAAGACATGGCTTGGCAGTTCGGGCTGGACTGTTCCCATGAGGCACAGGGTCAGACTGATTTGCATATAGCCATGTCTGAACTGGGGTGGCAGAGTGGGCTAAAGAACGGTGATGGATTAAACCCAGATCTTTTGACTGGGTGTGAGTGTTTGATTGATCCAGATGCTCCGTCCATCACCACCCCTTTTTGTACCGCTTTTGGCCGCCATAAGTGTGGCAGGGTATGCTCAGACATGAGTCCCTTGCTCACTTTGCCACTGGATTCAAGCAAGCCGGGCTGAAGACGGCTGGAATGCCAGAAACTGGTCCTCGGAAGCTTGTTTCCGGTCCAGGGAAGACATGGCTTGGCAGTTCGAGCTAGACTGTTCCCATGAGGCACAGGGTTAGACTGATTTGCATATAGCCATGTCTGAACTGGGGTTGCAGAGTGGGCTAAAGAACGGTGATGAATTAAACCCAAATCTTTTGACTGGGTGTGAGTGTATGATTGATTCAGATGCTTTGCCCATCACCACCCCCTTTTGTACTGCTTTTGGCTGCCATAAGTGTGGCAGGGTATGCTCAGACGTGAGTCCCTTGCTCACTTTGCCACAGGATTCAAGCAAGCCGGGCTGAAGACAGCTGGAATGCCTGAAACCAGTCCTCAGAAACTTGTTTCCGGTCCAGGGAAGACATGGCTTGGCAGTTCGGGCTGGACTGTTCCCATGAGGCACAGGGTCAGACTGATTTGCATATAGCCATGTCTGAACTGGGGTGGCAGAGTGGGCTAAAGAACGGTGATGGATTAAACCCAGATATTTTGACTGGGTGTGAGTGTTTGATTGATTCAGATGCTCCGTTCATCACCACCCCCTTTTTTACCGCTTTTGGCCGCCATAAGTGTGGCAGGGTATGCTCAGACGTTAGTCCCTTGCTCACTTTGCCACTGGATTCAAGCAGGCCGGGCTGAAGACAGCTGGAATGCCAGAAACCGGTCCTCGGAAGCTTGTTTCCAGTCCAGGGAAGACATGGCTTGGCAGTTCGGGCTGGACTGTTCCCATGAGTCACAGGGTCAGACCGATTTGCATATAGCCATGTCTGAACTGGGGTGGCAGAGTGGGCTAAACAACGGTGATGAATTAAACCCAGATCTTTTGACTGGGTGTGAGTGTTTGATTGATTCAGATGCTCCGTCCATCACCACCCCCTTTTGTACCGCTTTTGGCCGCCATAAGTGTGGCAGGGTATGCTCAGACGTGAGTCCCTTGCTCGCTTTGCCCTGGATTCAAGCAAGCCGGGCTGAAGACAGCTGGAATGCCAGAAACCGGTCCTCGGAAGCTTGTTTCTAGTCCAGGGAAGACATGGCTTGGCAGTTCGGGCTGGACTGTTCCCATGAGGCACAGGGTCAGACCGATTTGCATATAGCCATGTCTGAACTGGGGTGGCAGAGTGGGCTAAACAACGGTGATGAATTAAACCCAGATCTTTTGACTGGGTGTGAGTGTTTGATTGATCCAGATGCTCCGTCGATCACGACCCCTTTTTGTACCGCTTTTGGCCGCCATAAGTGTGGCAGGGTATGCTCAGACGTGAGTCCCTTGCTCACTTTGCCACTGGATTCAAGCAAGCCGGGCTGAAGACGGCTGGAATGCCAGAAACTGGTCCTCGGAAGCTTGTTTCCGGTCCAGGGAAGACATGGCTTGGCAGTTCGAGCAGGACTGTTCCCATGAGGCACAGGGTCAGACTGATTTGCATATAGCCATGTCTGAACTGGGGTGGCAGAGTGGGCTAAAGAACGGTGATGAATTAAACCCAAATCTTTTGACTGGGTGTGAGTGTTTGATTCAGATGCTTTGCCCATCACCACCCCCTTTTGTACCGCTTTTGGGCGCCATAAGTGTGGCAGGGTATGCTCAGACGTGAGTCCATTGCTCACTTTGCCACTGGATTCAAGCAAGCCGGGCTGAAGACGGCTGGTATGCCAGAAACTGGTCCTCAGAAACTTGTTTCCGGTCCAGGGAAGACATGGCTTGGCAGTTCGGGCTGGACTGTTCCCATGAGGCACAGGGTCAGACTGATTTGCATATAGCCATGTCTGAACTGGGGTGGCAGAGTGGGCTAAAGAACGGTGATGGATTAAACCCAGATATTTTGACTGGGTGTGAGTGTTTGATTGATTCAGATGCTCCGTTCATCACCACCCCCTTTTTTACCGCTTTTGGCCGCCATAAGTGTGGCAGGGTATGCTCAGACGTTAGTCCCTTGCTCACTTTGCCACTGGATTCAAGCAGGCCGGGCTGAAGACAGCTGGAATGCCAGAAACCGGTCCTCAGAAACTTGTTTCCGGTCCAGGGAAGACATGGCTTGGCAGTTCGGGCTGGACTGTTCCCATGAGGCACAGGGTCAGACTGATTTGCATATAGCCATGTCTGAACTGGGGTGGCAGAGTGGGCTAAAGAACGGTGATGGATTAAACCCAGATATTTTGACTGGGTGTGAGTGTTTGATTGATTCAGATGCTCCGTTCATCACCACCCCCTTTTTTACCGCTTTTGGCCGCCATAAGTGTGGCAGGGTATGCTCAGACGTTAGTCCCTTGCTCACTTTGCCACTGGATTCAAGCAGGCCGGGCTGAAGACAGCTGGAATGCCAGAAACCGGTCCTCGGAAGCTTGTTTCCAGTCCAGGGAAGACATGGCTTGGCAGTTCGGGCTGGACTGTTCCCATGAGTCACAGGGTCAGACCGATTTGCATATAGCCATGTCTGAACTGGGGTGGCAGAGTGGGCTAAACAACGGTGATGAATTAAACCCAGATCTTTTGACTGGGTGTGAGTGTTTGATTGATTCAGATGCTCCGTTCATTACCACCCCCTTTTGTACCGCTTTTGGCCGCCATAAGTGTGGCAGGGTATGCTCAGACGTGAGTCCCTTGCTCGCTTTGCCCTGGATTCAAGCAAGCCGGGCTGAAGACAGCTGGAATGCCAGAAACCGGTCCTCGGAAGCTTGTTTCTAGTCCAGGGAAGACATGGCTTGGCAGTTCGGGCTGGACTGTTCCCATGAGGCACAGGGTCAGACCGATTTGCATATAGCCATGTCTGAACTGGGGTGGCAGAGTGGGCTAAACAACGGTGATGAATTAAACCCAGATCTTTTGACTGGGTGTGAGTGTTTGATTGATCCAGATGCTCCGTCGATCACGACCCCTTTTTGTACCGCTTTTGGCCGCCATAAGTGTGGCAGGGTATGCTCAGACGTGAGTCCCTTGCTCACTTTGCCACTGGATTCAAGCAAGCCGGGCTGAAGACGGCTGGAATGCCAGAAACTGGTCCTCGGAAGCTTGTTTCCGGTCCAGGGAAGACATGGCTTGGCAGTTCGAGCAGGACTGTTCCCATGAGGCACAGGGTCAGACTGATTTGCATATAGCCATGTCTGAACTGGGGTGGCAGAGTGGGCTAAAGAACGGTGATGAATTAAACCCAAATCTTTTGACTGGGTGTGAGTGTTTGATTCAGATGCTTTGCCCATCACCACCCCCTTTTGTACCGCTTTTGGGCGCCATAAGTGTGGCAGGGTATGCTCAGACGTGAGTCCATTGCTCACTTTGCCACTGGATTCAAGCAAGCCGGGCTGAAGACGGCTGGTATGCCAGAAACTGGTCCTCAGCAGCTTGTTTCTGGTCCAGGGAAGACATGGCTTGGCAGTTCGGGCTGGAGTGTTCCCATGAGGCACAGGTTCAGACTGATTTGCATGTAGCCATGTCTGAACTGGGGTGGCAGAGTGGGCTAATGAACGGTGATGGATTAAACCCAGATCTTTTGACTGGGTGTGAGTGTTTGATTGATTCAGATAATCCGTCCATCACCACCCCCTTTTGTACCGCTTTTGGCTGCCATAAGTGTGGCAGGGTATGCTCAGACGTGAGTCCCTTGCTCACTTTGCCACTGGATTCAAGCAAGCCGGGCTGAAGACAGCTGGAATGCCTGAAACCAGTCCTCAGAAACTTGTTTCCGGTCCAGGGAAGACATGGCTTGGCAGTTCGGGCTGGACTGTTCCCATGAGGCACAGGGTCAGACCGATTTGCATATAGCCATGTCTGAACTGGGGTGGCAGAGTGGGCTAAAGAACGGTGATGGATTAAACCCAGATATTTTGACTGGGTTTGAATGTTTGATTGATTCAGATGCTCCGTCGATCACCACCCCTTTTTGTACCGCTTTTGGCCGCCATAAGTGTGGCAGGGTATGCTCAGACGTTAGTCCCTTGCTCACTTTGCCACTGGATTCAAGCAGGCCGGGCTGAAGACAGCTGGAATGCCAGAAACTGGTCCTCGGAAGCTTATTTCCAGTCCAGGGAAGACATGGCTTGGCAGTTCGAGCAGGACTGTTCCCATGAGGCACAGGGTCAGACTGATTTGCATATAGCCATGTCTGAACTGGGGTGGCAGAGTGGGCTAAAGAACGGTGATGAATTAAACCCAAATCTTTTGACTGGGTGTGAGTGTTTGATTGATTCCGATGCTCTGCCCATCTCCACCCCCTTTTGTACCGCTTTTGGCCGCCATAAGTGTGGCAGGGTATGCTCAGACGTGAGTCCATTGCTCACTTTGCCACTGGATTTAAGCAAGCCGGGCTGAAGACGGCTGGATTGCCAGAAACCAGTCCTCGGAAGCTTGTTTCCGGTCCAGGGAAGACATGGCTTGGCAGTTCGGGCTGGACTGTTCCCATGAGGCACAGGTTCAGACTGATTTGCATGTAGCCATGTCTGAACTGGGGTGGCAGAGTGGGCTAAAGAACGGTGATGGATTAAACCCAGATATTTTGTCTGGGTGTGAGTGTTTGATTGATTCAGATAATCCGTCCATCACCACCCCCTTTTGTACCGCTTTTGGCTGCCATAAGTGTGGCAGGGTATGCTCAGACGAGAGTCCCTTGCTCACTTTGCCACTGGATTCAAGCAAGCCGGGCTGAAGACAGCTGGAATGCCAGAAACCGGTCCTCAGAAACTTGTTTCCAGTCCAGGGAAGACATGGCTTGGCAGTTCAGGCTGGACTGTTCCCACGAGGCACAGGGTCAGACTGATTTGCATATAGCCATGTCTGAACTGGGGTGGCAGAGTGGGCTAAAGAACGGTGATGATTAAACCCAGATCTTTTGACTGGGTGTGAGTGTTTGATTGATCCAGATGCTCCGTCCATCACCACCCCTTTTTGTACCGCTTTTGGCCGCCATAAGTGTGGCAGGGTATGCTCAGACATGAGTCCCTTGCTCACTTTGCCACTGGATTCAAGCAAGCCGGGCTGAAGACGGCTGGAATGCCAGAAACTGGTCCTCGGAAGCTTGTTTCCGGTCCAGGGAAGACATGGCTTGGCAGTTCGAGCAGGACTGTTCCCATGAGGCACAGGGTCAGACTGATTTGCATATAGCCATGTCTGAACTGGGGTGGCAGAGTGGGCTAAAGAACGGTGATGAATTAAACCCAAATCTTTTGACTGGGTGTGAGTGTTTGATTGATTCAGATGCTTTGCCCATCACCACCCCCTTTTGTACCGCTTTTGGCTGCCATAAGTGTGGCAGGGTATGCTAAGACGTGAGTCCATTGCTCACTTTGCCACTGGATTCAAGCAAGCCGGGCTGAAGACGGCTGGTATGCCAGAAACTGGTCCTCAGCAGCTTGTTTCTGGTCCAGGGAAGACATGGCTTGGCAGTTCGGGCTGGAGTGTTCCCATGAGGCACAGGTTCAGACTGATTTGCATGTAGCCATGTCTGAACTGGGGTGGCAGAGTGGGCTAATGAACGGTGATGGATTAAACCCAGATCTTTTGACTGGGTGTGAGTGTTTGATTGATTCAGATAATCCGTCCATCACCACCCCCTTTTGTACCGCTTTTGGCTGCCATAAGTGTGGCAGGGTATGCTCAGACGTGAGTCCCTTGCTCACTTTGCCACTGGATTCAAGCAAGCCGGGCTGAAGACAGCTGGAATGCCTGAAACCAGTCCTCAGAAACTTGTTTCCGGTCCAGGGAAGACATGGCTTGGCAGTTCGGGCTGGACTGTTCCCACGAGGCACAGGGTCAGACTGATTTGCATATAGCCATGTCTGAACTGGGGTGGCAGAGTGGGCTAAAGAAGGGTGATGGATTAAACCCAGATATTTTACCTGGGTGTGAATGTTTGATTGATTCAGATGCTCCGTTCATCACCACCCCCTTTTGTACCGCTTTCGGCCGCCATAAGTGTGGCAGGGTATGCTCAGACGTTAGTCCCTTGCTCACTTTGCCACTGGATTCAAGCAGGCCGGGCTGAAGACAGCTGGAACGCCAGAAACCGGTCCTCGGAAGCTTATTTCCAGTCCAGGGAAGACATGGCTTGGCAGTTCGGGCTGGACTGTTCCCATGAGGCACAGGGTCAGACCGATTTGCATATAGCCATGTCTGAACTGGGGTGGCAGAGTGGGCTAAAGAACGGTGATGAATTAAACCCAAATCTTTTGACTGGGTGTGAGTGTTTGATTGATTCCGATGCTCTGCCCATCACCACCCCCTTTTGTACCGCTTTTGGCCGCCATAAGTGTGGCAGGGTATGCTCAGACGTGAGTCCCTTGTTCACTTTGCCACTGGATTTAAGCAAGCCGGACTGAAGACGGCTGGTATGCCAGAAACTGGTCCTCGGAAGCTTGTTTCCGGTCCAGGGAAGATATGGCTTGGCAGTTCGGGCTGGACTGTTCCCATGAGGCACAGGGTCAGACTGATTTGCATATAGCCTTGTCTGAACTGGGGTGGCAGAGTGGGCTGAAGAATGGTGATGGATTAAACCTAGATCTTTTGACTGGTTGTGAGTGTTTGATTGATTCAGATGCTCCGTCGATCACCACCTCCTTTTGTACAATTTTTGGCAGCCATAAGTGTGGCAGGGTATGCTCAGAAGTGAGTCCCTTGCTCACTTTGCCACTGGATTCAAGCAAGCCGGGCTGAAGACGGCTGGAATGCCAGAAACCGATCCTCGTAAGCTTGTTTCCGGTCCAGGGAAGACATGGCTTGGCAGTTCAGGCTGGACTGTTCCCATCAGGCACAGGGTCAGACTGATTTGCATATAGCCATGTCTGAACTGGGGTGGCAGAGTGGGCTAAACAATGGTGATGAATTAAACCCAGATCTTTTGACTGGGTGTGAGTGTTTGATTGATTCAGAGGCTCCGTTCATCACCACCCCCTTTTGTACCGCTTTTGGCCGCCATAAGTGTGGCAGGGTATGCTCAGACGTGAGTCCCTTGCTCACTTTGCCACTGGATTCAAGCAAGCCGGGCTGAAGACAGCTGGAATGCCAGAAACCGGTCCTCGGAAGCTTGTTTCTAGTCCAGGGAAGACATGGCTTGGCAGTTCGGGCTGGACTGTTCCCATGAGGCACAGGGTCAGACCGATTTGCATATAGCCATGTCTGAACTGGGGTGGCAGAGTGGGCTAAACAACGGTGATGAATTAAACCCAGATCTTTTGACTGGGTGTGAGTGTTTGATTGATCCAGATGCTCCGTCGATCACCACCCCTTTTTGTACCGCTTTTGGCCGCCATAATTTTGGCAGGGTATGCTCAGACGTGAGTCCCTTGCTCACTTTGCCACTGGATTCAAGCAAGCCGGGCTGAAGACGGCTGGAATGCCAGAAACTGGTCCTCGGAAGCTTGTTTCCGGTCCAGGGAAGACATGGCTTGGCAGTTCGAGCAGGACTGTTCCCATGAGGCACAGGGTCAGACTGATTTGCATATAGCCATGTCTGAACTGGGGTGGCAGAGTGGGCTAAACAACGGTGATGAATTAAACCCAGATCTTTTGACTGGGTGTGAGTGTTTGATTCAGATGCTTTGCCCATCACCACCCCCTTTTGTACCGCTTTTGGGCGCCATAAGTGTGGCAGGGTATGCTCAGACGTGAGTCCATTGCTCACTTTGCCACTGGATTCAAGCAAGCCGGGCTAAAGACGGCTGGTATGCCAGAAACTGGTCCTCAGCAGCTTGTTTCTGGTCCAGGGAAGACATGGCTTGGCAGTTCGGGCTGGAGTGTTCCCATGAGGCACAGGTTCAGACTGATTTGCATGTAGCCATGTCTGAACTGGGGTGGCAGAGTGGGCTAATGAACGGTGATGGATTAAACCCAGATCTTTTGACTGGGTGTGAGTGTTTGATTGATTCAGATAATCCGTCCATCACCACCCCCTTTTGTACCGCTTTTGGCTGCCATAAGTGTGGCAGGGTATGCTCAGACGTGAGTCCCTTGCTCACTTTGCCACTGGATTCAAGCAAGCCGGGCTGAAGACAGCTGGAATGCCTGAAACCAGTCCTCAGAAACTTGTTTCCGGTCCAGGGAAGACATGGCTTGGCAGTTCGGGCTGGACTGTTCCCACGAGGCACAGGGTCAGACTGATTTGCATATAGCCATGTCTGAACTGGGGTGGCAGAGTGGGCTAAAGAACGGTGATGGATTAAACCCAGATATTTTGACTGGGTGTGAATGTTTGATTGATTCAGATGCTCCGTTCATCACCACCCCCTTTTGTACTGCTTTTGGCCGCCATAAGTGTGGCAGGGTATGCTCAGACGTTAGTCCCTTGCTCACTTTGCCACTGGATTCAAGCAGGCCGGGCTGAAGACAGCTGGAATGCCAGAAACCGGTCCTCGGAAGCTTATTTCCAGTCCAGGGAAGACATGGCTTGGCAGTTTGGGCTGGACTGTTCCCATGAGGCACAGGGTCAGACTGATTTGCATATAGCCATGTCTGAACTGGGGTGGCAGAGTGGGCTAAAGAACGGTGATGAATTAAACCCAAATCTTTTGACTGGGTGTGAGTGTTTGATTGATTCCGATGCTCTGCCCATCACCACCCCCTTTTGTACCGCTTTTGGCCGCCATAAGTGTGGCAGGGTATGCTCAGACGTGAGTCCCTTGCTCACTTTGCCACTGGATTTAAGCAAGCAGGACTGAAGACGGCTGGTATGCCAGAAACTGGTCCTCGGAAGCTTGTTTCCGGACCAGGGAAGACATGGCTTGGCAGTTCGGGCTGGAGTGTTCCCATGAGGCACAGGTTCAGACTTATTTGCATGTAGCCATGTCTGAACTGGGGTGGCAGAGTGGGCTAATGAACGGTGATGGATTAAACCCAGATCTTTTGACTGGGTGTGAGTGTTTGATTGATTCAGATAATCCGTCCATCACCACCCCCTTTTGTACCGCTTTTGGCTGCCATAAGTGTGGCAGGGTATGCTCAGACGAGAGTCCCTTGCTCACTTTGCCACTGGATTCAAGCAAGCCGGGCTGAAGACAGCTGGAATGCCTGAAACCAGTCCTCAGAAACTTGTTTCCGGTCCAGGGAAGACATGGCTTGGCAGTTCGGGCTGGACTGTTCCCACGAGGCACAGGGTCAGACTGATTTGCATATAGCCATGTCTGAACTGGGGTGGCAGAGTGGGCTAAAGAACGGTGATGGATTAAACCCAGATATTTTGACTGGGTGAGAGTGTTTGATTGATTCAGATGCTCCGTTCATCACCACCCCCTTTTTTACCGCTTTTGGCCGCCATAAGTGTGGCAGGGTATGCTCAGACGTTAGTCCCTTGCTCACTTTGCCACTGGATTCAAGCAAGCCGTGCTGAAGACAGCTGGAATGCCAGAAACCAGTCCTCGGAAGCTTGTTTCCAGTCCAGGGAAGACATGGCTTGGCAGTTCGGACTGGACTGTTCCCATGAGGCACAGGGTCAGACCGATTTGCATATAGCCATGTCTGAACTGGGGTGGCAGAGTGGGCTAAACAACGGTGATGAATTAAACCCAGATCTTTTGACTGGGTGTGAGTGTTTGATTGATCCAGATGCTCCGTCCATCACCACCCCTTTTTAAACCGCTTTTGGCCGCCATAAGTGTGGCAGGGTATGCTCAGACGTTAGTCCCTTGCTCACTTTGCCACTGGATTCAAGCAGGCCGGGCTGAAGACAGCTGGAACGCCAGAAACCGGTCCTCGGAAGCTTATTTCCAGTCCAGGGAAGACATGGCTTGGCAGTTCGGGCTGGACTGTTCCCATGAGGCACAGGGTCAGACCGATTTGCATATAGCCATGTCTGAACTGGGGTGGCAGAGTGGGCTAAAGAACGGTGATGAATTAAACCCAAATCTTTTGACTGGGTGTGAGTGTTTGATTGATTCCGATGCTCTGCCCATCACCACCCCCTTTTGTACCGCTTTTGGCCGCCATAAGTGTGGCAGGGTATGCTCAGACGTGAGTCCCTTGTTCACTTTGCCACTGGATTTAAGCAAGCCGGACTGAAGACGGCTGGTATGCCAGAAACTGGTCCTCGGAAGCTTGTTTCCGGTCCAGGGAAGATATGGCTTGGCAGTTCGGGCTGGACTGTTCCCATGAGGCACAGGGTCAGACTGATTTGCATATAGCCTTGTCTGAACTGGGGTGGCAGAGTGGGCTGAAGAATGGTGATGGATTAAACCTAGATCTTTTGACTGGTTGTGAGTGTTTGATTGATTCAGATGCTCCGTCGATCACCACCTCCTTTTGTACAATTTTTGGCAGCCATAAGTGTGGCAGGGTATGCTCAGAAGTGAGTCCCTTGCTCACTTTGCCACTGGATTCAAGCAAGCCGGGCTGAAGACGGCTGGAATGCCAGAAACCGATCCTCGTAAGCTTGTTTCCGGTCCAGGGAAGACATGGCTTGGCAGTTCGGGCTGGAGTGTTCCCATGAGGCACAGGTTCAGACTGATTTGCATGTAGCCATGTCTGAACTGGGGTGGCAGAGTGGGCTAATGAACGGTGATGGATTAAACCCAGATATTTTGACTGGGTGTGAGTGTTTGATTGATTCAGATGCTCCGTTCATCACCACCCCCTTTTGTACCGCTTTTGGCCGCCATAAGTGTGGCAGGGTATGCTCAGACGTGAGTCCCTTGCTCACTTTGCCACTGGATTCAAGCAAGCCGGGCTGAAGACAGCTGGAATGCCAGAAACCGGTCCTCGGAAGCTTGTTTCTAGTCCAGGGAAGACATGGCTTGGCAGTTCGGGCTGGACTGTTCCCATGAGGCACAGGGTCAGACCGATTTGCATATAGCCATGTCTGACTTGGGGTGGCAGAGTGGGCTAAACAACGGTGATGAATTAAACCCAGATCTTTTGACTGGTTGTGAGTGTTTGATTGATCCAGATGCTCCGTCCATCACCACCCCTTTTTGTACCGCTTTTGGCCGCCATAAGTGTGGCAGGGTATGCTCAGACGTGAGTCCCTTGCTCACTTTGCCACTGGATTCAAGCAAGCCGGGCTGAAGACGGCTGGAATGCCAGAAACTGGTGCTCGGAAGCTTGTTTCCGGTCCAGGGAAGACATGGCTTGGCAGTTCGAGCAGGACTGTTCCCATGAGGCACAGGGTCAGACTGATTTGCATATAGCCATGTCTGAACTGGGGTGGCAGAGTGGGCTAAAGAACGGTGATGAATTAAACCCAAATCTTTTGACTGGGTGTGAGTGTTTGATTGATTCAGATGCTTTGCCCATCACCACCCCCTTTTGTACCGCTTTTGGCTGCCATAAGTGTGGCAGGGTATGCTAAGACGTGAGTCCATTGCTCACTTTGCCACTGGATTCAAGCAAGCCGGGCTGAAGACGGCTGGTATGCCAGAAACTGGTCCTCAGCAGCTTGTTTCTGGTCCAGGGAAGACATGGCTTGGCAGTTCGGGCTGGAGTGTTCCCATGAGGCACAGGTTCAGACTGATTTGCATGTAGCCATGTCTGAACTGGGGTGGCAGAGTGGGCTAATGAACGGTGATGGATTAAACCCAGATCTTTTGACTGGGTGTGAGTGTTTGATTGATTCAGATAATCCGTCCATCACCACCCCCTTTTGTACCGCTTTTGGCTGCCATACGTGCGGCAGGGTATGCTCAGACGTGAGTCCCTTGCTCACTTTGCCACTGGATTCAAGCAAGCCGGGCTGAAGACAGCTGGAATGCCTGAAACCAGTCCTCAGAAACTTGTTTCCGGTCCAGGGAAGACATGGCTTGGCAGTTCGGGCTGGACTGTTCCCACGAGGCACAGGGTCAGACTGATTTGCATATAGCCATGTCTGAACTGGGGTGGCAGAGTGGGCTAAAGAAGGGTGATGGATTAAACCCAGATATTTTGACTGGGTGTGAATGTTTGATTGATTCAGATGCTCCGTTCATCACCACCCCCTTTTGTACCACTTTCGGCCGCCATAAGTGTGGCAGGGTATGCTCAGACGTTAGTCCCTTGCTCACTTTGCCACTGGATTCAAGCAGGCCGGGCTGAAGACAGCTGGAATGCCAGAAACCGGTCCTCGGAAGCTTATTTCCAGTCCAGGGAAGACATGGCTTGGCAGTTCGGGCTGGACTGTTCCCATGAGGCACAGGGTCAGACCGATTTGCATATAGCCATGTCTGAACTGGGGTGGCAGAGTGGGCTAAACAACGGTGATGAATTAAACCCAGATCTTTTGACTGGGTGTGAGTGTTTGATTGATCCAGATGCTCCGTCCATCACCACCCCTTTTTAAACCGCTTTTGGCCGCCATAAGTGTGGCAGGGTATGCTCAGACGTGAGTCCCTTGCTCACTTTGCCACTGGATTTAAGCAAGCCGGACTGAAGACGGCTGGTATGCCAGAAACTGGTCCTCGGAAGCTTGTTTCCGGACCAGGGAAGACATGGCTTGGCAGTTCGGGCTGGAGTGTTCCCATGAGGCACAGGTTCAGACTGATTTGCATGTAGCCATGTCTGAACTGGGGTGGCAGAGTGGGCTAATGAACGGTGATGGATTAAACCCAGATATTTTGACTGGGTGTGAGTGTTTGATTGATTCAGATGCTCCGTTCATCACCACCCCCTTTTGTACCGCTTTTGGCCGCCATAAGTGTGGCAGGGTATGCTCAGACGTGAGTCCCTTGCTCACTTTGCCACTGGATTCAAGCAAGCCGGGCTGAAGACAGCTGGAATGCCAGAAACCGGTCCTCGGAAGCTTGTTTCTAGTCCAGGGAAGACATGGCTTGGCAGTTCGGGCTGGACTGTTCCCATGAGGCACAGGGTCAGACCGATTTGCATATAGCCATGTCTGAACTGGGGTGGCAGAGTGGGCTAAACAACGGTGATGAATTAAACCCAGATCTTTTGACTGGGTGTGAGTGTTTGATTGATCCAGATGCTCCGTCGATCACCACCCCTTTTTGTACCGCTTTTGGCCGCCATAATTTTGGCAGGGTATGCTCAGACGTGAGTCCCTTGCTCACTTTGCCACTGGATTCAAGCAAGCCGGGCTGAAGACGGCTGGAATGCCAGAAACTGGTCCTCGGAAGCTTGTTTCCGGTCCAGGGAAGACATGGCTTGGCAGTTCGAGCAGGACTGTTCCCATGAGGCACAGGGTCAGACTGATTTGCATATAGCCATGTCTGAACTGGGGTGGCAGAGTGGGCTAAACAACGGTGATGAATTAAACCCAGATCTTTTGACTGGGTGTGAGTGTTTGATTCAGATGCTTTGCCCATCACCACCCCCTTTTGTACCGCTTTTGGGCGCCATAAGTGTGGCAGGGTATGCTCAGACGTGAGTCCATTGCTCACTTTGCCACTGGATTCAAGCAAGCCGGGCTGAAGACGGCTGGTATGCCAGAAACTGGTCCTCAGCAGCTTGTTTCTGGTCCAGGGAAGACATGGCTTGGCAGTTCGGGCTGGAGTGTTCCCATGAGGCACAGGTTCAGACTGATTTGCATGTAGCCATGTCTGAACTGGGGTGGCAGAGTGGGCTAATGAACGGTGATGGATTAAACCCAGATCTTTTGACTGGGTGTGAGTGTTTGATTGATTCAGATAATCCGTCCATCACCACCCCCTTTTGTACCGCTTTTGGCTGCCATAAGTGTGGCAGGGTATGCTCAGACGTGAGTCCCTTGCTCACTTTGCCACTGGATTCAAGCAAGCCGGGCTGAAGACAGCTGGAATGCCTGAAACCAGTCCTCAGAAACTTGTTTCCGGTCCAGGGAAGACATGGCTTGGCAGTTCGGGCTGGACTGTTCCCACGAGGCACAGGGTCAGACTGATTTGCATATAGCCATGTCTGAACTGGGGTGGCAGAGTGGGCTAAAGAACGGTGATGGATTAAACCCAGATATTTTGACTGGGTGTGAATGTTTGATTGATTCAGATGCTCCGTTCATCACCACCCCCTTTTGTACTGCTTTTGGCCGCCATAAGTGTGGCAGGGTATGCTCAGACGTTATTCCCTTGCTCACTTTGCCACTGGATTCAAGCAGGCCGGGCTGAAGACAGCTGGAATGCCAGAAACCGGTCCTCGGAAGCTTATTTCCAGTCCAGGGAAGACATGGCTTGGCAGTTTGGGCTGGACTGTTCCCATGAGGCACAGGGTCAGACTGATTTGCATATAGCCATGTCTGAACTGGGGTGGCAGAGTGGGCTAAAGAACGGTGATGAATTAAACCCAAATCTTTTGACTGGGTGTGAGTGTTTGATTGATTCCGATGCTCTGCCCATCACCACCCCCTTTTGTACCGCTTTTGGCCGCCATAAGTGTGGCAGGGTATGCTCAGACGTGAGTCCCTTGCTCACTTTGCCACTGGATTTAAGCAAGCCGGACTGAAGACGGCTGGTATGCCAGAAACTGGTCCTCGGAAGCTTGTTTCCGGACCAGGGAAGACATGGCTTGGCAGTTCGGGCTGGAGTGTTCCCATGAGGCACAGGTTCAGACTTATTTGCATGTAGCCATGTCTGAACTGGGGTGGCAGAGTGGGCTAATGAACGGTGATGGATTAAACCCAGATCTTTTGACTGGGTGTGAGTGTTTGATTGATTCAGATAATCCGTCCATCACCACCCCCTTTTGTACCGCTTTTGGCTGCCATAAGTGTGGCAGGGTATGCTCAGACGAGAGTCCCTTGCTCACTTTGCCACTGGATTCAAGCAAGCCGGGCTGAAGACAGCTGGAATGCCTGAAACCAGTCCTCAGAAACTTGTTTCCGGTCCAGGGAAGACATGGCTTGGCAGTTCGGGCTGGACTGTTCCCACGAGGCACAGGGTCAGACTGATTTGCATATAGCCATGTCTGAACTGGGGTGGCAGAGTGGGCTAAAGAACGGTGATGGATTAAACCCAGATATTTTGACTGGGTGAGAGTGTTTGATTGATTCAGATGCTCCGTTCATCACCACCCCCTTTTTTACCGCTTTTGGCCGCCATAAGTGTGGCAGGGTATGCTCAGACGTTAGTCCCTTGCTCACTTTGCCACTGGATTCAAGCAAGCCGTGCTGAAGACAGCTGGAATGCCAGAAACCAGTCCTCGGAAGCTTGTTTCCAGTCCAGGGAAGACATGGCTTGGCAGTTCGGACTGGACTGTTCCCATGAGGCACAGGGTCAGACCGATTTGCATATAGCCATGTCTGAACTGGGGTGGCAGAGTGGGCTAAACAACGGTGATGAATTAAACCCAGATCTTTTGACTGGGTGTGAGTGTTTGATTGATCCAGATGCTCCGTCCATCACCACCCCTTTTTAAACCGCTTTTGGCCGCCATAAGTGTGGCAGGGTATGCTCAGACGTGAGTCCCTTGCTCACTTTGCCACTGGATTTAAGCAAGCCGGACTGAAGACGGCTGGTATGCCAGAAACTGGTCCTCGGAAGCTTGTTTCCGGACCAGGGAAGACATGGCTTGGCAGTTCGGGCTGGAGTGTTCCCATGAGGCACAGGTTCAGACTGATTTGCATGTAGCCATGTCTGAACTGGGGTGGCAGAGTGGGCTAATGAACGGTGATGGATTAAACCCAGATATTTTGACTGGGTGTGAGTGTTTGATTGATTCAGATGCTCCGTTCATCACCACCCCCTTTTGTACCGCTTTTGGCCGCCATAAGTGTGGCAGGGTATGCTCAGACGTGAGTGCCTTGCTCACTTTGCCACTGGATTCAAGCAAGCCGGGCTGAAGACAGCTGGAATGCCAGAAACCGGTCCTCGGAAGCTTGTTTCTAGTCCAGGGAAGACATGGCTTGGCAGTTCGGGCTGGACTGTTCCCATGAGGCACAGGGTCAGACCGATTTGCATATAGCCATGTCTGACTTGGGGTGGCAGAGTGGGCTAAACAACGGTGATGAATTAAACCCAGATCTTTTGACTGGTTGTGAGTGTTTGATTGATCCAGATGCTCCGTCCATCACCACCCCTTTTTGTACCGCTTTTGGTCGCCATAAGTGTGGCAGGGTATGCTCAGACGTGAGTCCCTTGCTCACTTTGCCACTGGATTCAAGCAAGCCGGGCTGAAGACGGCTGGAATGCCAGAAACTGGTGCTCGGAAGCTTGTTTCCGGTCCAGGGAAGACATGGCTTGGCAGTTCGAGCAGGACTGTTCCCATGAGGCACAGGGTCAGACTGATTTGCATATAGCCATGTCTGAACTGGGGTGGCAGAGTGGGCTAAAGAACGGTGATGAATTAAACCCAAATCTTTTGACTGGGTGTGAGTGTTTGATTGATTCAGATGCTTTGCCCATCACCACCCCCTTTTGTACCGCTTTTGGCTGCCATAAGTGTGGCAGGGTATGCTAAGACGTGAGTCCATTGCTCACTTTGCCACTGGATTCAAGCAAGCCGGGCTGAAGACGGCTGGTATGCCAGAAACTGGTCCTCAGCAGCTTGTTTCTGGTCCAGGGAAGACATGGCTTGGCAGTTCGGGCTGGAGTGTTCCCATGAGGCACAGGTTCAGACTGATTTGCATGTAGCCATGTCTGAACTGGGGTGGCAGAGTGGGCTAATGAACGGTGATGGATTAAACCCAGATCTTTTGACTGGGTGTGAGTGTTTGATTGATTCAGATAATCCGTCCATCACCACCCCCTTTTGTACCGCTTTTGGCTGCCATACGTGTGGCAGGGTATGCTCAGACGTGAGTCCCTTGCTCACTTTGCCACTGGATTCAAGCAAGCCGGGCTGAAGACAGCTGGAATGCCTGAAACCAGTCCTCAGAAACTTGTTTCCGGTCCGGGGAAGACATGGCTTGGCAGTTCGGGCTGGACTGTTCCCACGAGGCACAGGGTCAGACTGATTTGCATATAGCCATGTCTGAACTGGGGTGGCAGAGTGGGCTAAAGAAGGGTGATGGATTAAACCCAGATATTTTGACTGGGTGTGAATGTTTGATTGATTCAGATGCTCCGTTCATCACCACCCCCTTTTGTACCACTTTCGGCCGCCATAAGTGTGGCAGGGTATGCTCAGACGTTAGTCCCTTGCTCACTTTGCCACTGGATTCAAGCAGGCCGGGCTGAAGACAGCTGGAATGCCAGAAACCGGTCCTCGGAAGCTTATTTCCAGTCCAGGGAAGACATGGCTTGGCAGTTCGGGCTGGACTGTTCCCATGAGGCACAGGGTCAGACCGATTTGCATATAGCCATGTCTGAACTGGGGTGGCAGAGTGGGCTAAACAACGGTGATGAATTAAACCCAGATCTTTTGACTGGGTGTGAGTGTTTGATTGATCCAGATGCTCCGTCCATCACCACCCCTTTTTAAACCGCTTTTGGCCGCCATAAGTGTGGCAGGGTATGCTCAGACGTGAGTCCCTTGCTCACTTTGCCACTGGATTTAAGCAAGCCGGACTGAAGACGGCTGGTATGCCAGAAACTGGTCCTCGGAAGCTTGTTTCCGGACCAGGGAAGACATGGCTTGGCAGTTCGGGCTGGAGTGTTCCCATGAGGCACAGGTTCAGACTGATTTGCATGTAGCCATGTCTGAACTGGGGTGGCAGAGTGGGCTAATGAACGGTGATGGATTAAACCCAGATATTTTGACTGGGTGTGAGTGTTTGATTGATTCAGATGCTCCGTTCATCACCACCCCCTTTTGTACCGCTTTTGGCCGCCATAAGTGTGGCAGGGTATGCTCAGACGTGAGTCCCTTGCTCACTTTGCCACTGGATTCAAGCAAGCCGGGCTGAAGACAGCTGGAATGCCAGAAACCGGTCCTCGGAAGCTTGTTTCTAGTCCAGGGAAGACATGGCTTGGCAGTTCGGGCTGGACTGTTCCCATGAGGCACAGGGTCAGACCGATTTGCATATAGCCATGTCTGACTTGGGGTGGCAGAGTGGGCTAAACAACGGTGATGAATTAAACCCAGATCTTTTGACTGGTTGTGAGTGTTTGATTGATCCAGATGCTCCGTCCATCACCACCCCTTTTTGTACCGCTTTTGGCCGCCATAAGTGTGGCAGGGTATGCTCAGACGTGAGTCCCTTGCTCACTTTGCCACTGGATTCAAGCAAGCCGGGCTGAAGACGGCTGGAATGCCAGAAACTGGTGCTCGGAAGCTTGTTTCCGGTCCAGGGAAGACATGGCTTGGCAGTTCGAGCAGGACTGTTCCCATGAGGCACAGGGTCAGACTGATTTGCATATAGCCATGTCTGAACTGGGGTGGCAGAGTGGGCTAAAGAACGGTGATGAATTAAACCCAAATCTTTTGACTGGGTGTGAGTGTTTGATTGATTCAGATGCTTTGCTCATCCCCACCCCCTTTTGTACCGCTTTTGGCTGCCATAAGTGTGGCAGGGTATGCTAAGACGTGAGTCCATTGCTCACTTTGCCACTGGATTCAAGCAAGCCGGGCTGAAGACGGCTGGTATGCCAGAAACTGGTCCTCAGCAGCTTGTTTCTGGTCCAGGGAAGACATGGCTTGGCAGTTCGGGCTGGAGTGTTCCCATGAGGCACAGGTTCAGACTGATTTGCATGTAGCCATGTCTGAACTGGGGTGGCAGAGTGGGCTAATGAACGGTGATGGATTAAACCCAGATCTTTTGACTGGGTGTGAGTGTTTGATTGATTCAGATAATCCGTCCATCACCACCCCCTTTTGTACCGCTTTTGGCTGCCATAAGTGTGGAAGGGTATGCTCAGACGTGAGTCCCTTGCTCACTTTGCCACTGGATTCAAGCAAGCCGGGCTGAAGACAGCTGGAATGCCTGAAACCAGTCCTCAGAAACTTGTTTCCGGTCCAGGGAAGACATGGCTTGGCAGTTCGGGCTGGACTGTTCCCACGAGGCACAGGGTCAGACTGATTTGCATATAGCCATGTCTGAACTGGGGTGGCAGAGTGGGCTAAAGAAGGGTGATGGATTAAACCCAGATATTTTGACTGGGTGTGAATGTTTGATTGATTCAGATGCTCCGTTCATCACCACCCCCTTTTGTACCACTTTCGGCCGCCATAAGTGTGGCAGGGTATGCTCAGACGTTAGTCCCTTGCTCACTTTGCCACTGGATTCAAGCAGGCCGGGCTGAAGACAGCTGGAATGCCAGAAACCGGTCCTCGGAAGCTTGTTTCCGGTCCAGGGAAGACATGGCTTGGCAGTTCGGGCTGGACTGTTCCCATGAGGCACAGGGTCAGACCGATTTGCATATAGCCATGTCTGAACTGGGGTGGCAGAGTGGGCTAAAGAACGGTGATGAATTAAACCCAAATCTTTTGACTGGGTGTGAGTGTTTGATTGATTCCGATGCTCTGCCCATCACCACCCCCTTTTGTACCGCTTTTGGCCGCCATAAGTGTGGCAGGGTATGCTCAGCCGTGAGTCCCTTGTTCACTTTGCCACTGGATTCAAGCAAGCCGGACTGAAGACGGCTGGTATGCCAGAAACTGGTCCTCGGAAGCTTGTTTCCGGTCCAGGGAAGACATGGCTTGGCAGTTCGGGCTGGACTGTTCCCATGAGGCACAGGGTCAGACTGATTTGCATATAGCCTTGTCTGAACTGGGGTGGCAGAGTGGGCTGAAGAATGGTGATGGATTAAACCTAGATCTTTTGACTGGTTGTGAGTGTTTGATTGATTCAGATGCTCCGTCGATCACCACCTCCTTTTGTACAATTTTTGGCAGCCATAAGTGTGGCAGGGTATGCTCAGAAGTGAGTCCCTTGCTCACTTTGCCACTGGATTCAAGCAAGCCGGGCTGAAGACGGCTGGAATGCCAGAAACCGATCCTCGTAAGCTTGTTTCCGGTCCAGGGAAGACATGGCTTGGCAGTTCAGGCTGGACTGTTCCCATCAGGCACAGGGTCAGACTGATTTGCATATAGCCATGTCTGAACTGGGGTGGCAGAGTGGGCTAAAGAACGGTGATGGATTAAACCCAGATCTTTTGACTGGGTGTGAGTGTTTGATTGATCCAGATGCTCCGTCCATCACCACCCCTTTTTGTACCGCTTTTGGCCGCCATAAGTGTGGCAGGGTATGCTCAGACATGAGTCCCTTGCTCACTTTGCCACTGGATTCAAGCAAGCCGGGCTGAAGACGGCTGGAATGCCAGAAACTGGTCCTCGGAAGCTTGTTTCCGGTCCAGGGAAGACATGGCTTGGCAGTTCGAGCTAGACTGTTCCCATGAGGCACAGGGTTAGACTGATTTGCATATAGCCATGTCTGAACTGGGGTTGCAGAGTGGGCTAAAGAACGGTGATGAATTAAACCCAAATGTTTTGACTGGGTGTGAGTGTATGATTGATTCAGATGCTTTGCCCATCACCACCCCCTTTTGTACCGCTTTTGGCCACCATAAGTGTGGCAGGGTATGCTCAGACGCGAGTCCCTTGCTCACTTTGCCTTTGGATTCAAGCAAGCCGGGCTGAAGACGGCTGGTATGCCAGAAACTGGTCCTCGGCAGCTTGTTTCTGGTCCAGGGAAGACATGGCTTGGCAGTTCGGGCTGGAGTGTTCCCATGAGGCATAGGTTCAGACTGATTTGCATGTAGCCATGTTTGAACTGGGGTGGCAGAGTGGGCTAATGAACGGTGATGGATTAAACCCAGATCTTTTGACTGGGTGTGAGTGTTTGATTGATTCAGATAATCCGTCCATCACCACCCCTTTTTGTACTGCTTTTGGCTGCCATAAGTGTGGCAGGGTATGCTCAGACGTGAGTCCCTTGCTCACTTTGCCACAGGATTCAAGCAAGCCGGGCTGAAGACAGCTGGAATGCCTGAAACCAGTCCTCAGAAACTTGTTTCCGGTCCAGGGAAGACATGGCTTGGCAGTTCGGGCTGGACTGTTCCCATGAGGCACAGGGTCAGACTGATTTGCATATAGCCATGTCTGAACTGGGGTGGCAGAGTGGGCTAAAGAACGGTGATGGATTAAACCCAGATATTTTGACTGGGTGTGAGTGTTTGATTGATTCAGATGCTCCGTTCATCACCACCCCCTTTTTTACCGCTTTTGGCCGCCATAAGTGTGGCAGGGTATGCTCAGACGTTAGTCCCTTGCTCACTTTGCCACTGGATTCAAGCAGGCCGGGCTGAAGACAGCTGGAATGCCAGAAACCGGTCCTCGGAAGCTTGTTTCCAGTCCAGGGAAGACATGGCTTGGCAGTTCGGGCTGGACTGTTCCCATGAGTCACAGGGTCAGACCGATTTGCATATAGCCATGTCTGAACTGGGGTGGCAGAGTGGGCTAAACAACGGTGATGAATTAAACCCAGATCTTTTGACAGGGTGTGAGTGTTTGATTGATTCAGATGCTCCGTTCATCACCACCCCCTTTTGTACCGCTTTTGGCCGCCATAAGTGTGGCAGGGTATGCTCAGACGTGAGTCCCTTGCTCACTTTGCCACTGGATTCAAGCAAGCCGGGCTGAAGACAGCTGGAATGCCAGAAACCGGTCCTCGGAAGCTTGTTTCTAGTCCAGGGAAGACATGGCTTGGCAGTTCGGGCTGGACTGTTCCCATGAGGCACAGGGTCAGACCGATTTGCATATAGCCATGTCTGAACTGGGGTGGCAGAGTGGGCTAAACAACGGTGATGAATTAAACCCAGATCTTTTGACTGGGTGTGAGTGTTTGATTGATCCAGATGCTCCGTCGATCACCACCCCTTTTTGTACCGCTTTTGGCCGCCATAAGTGTGGCAGGGTATGCTCAGACGTGAGTCCCTTGCTCACTTTGCCACTGGATTCAAGCAAGCCGGGCTGAAGACGGCTGGAATGCCAGAAACTGGTCCTCGGAAGCTTGTTTCCGGTCCAGGGAAGACATGGCTTGGCAGTTCGAGCAGGACTGTTCCCATGAGGCACAGGGTCAGACTGATTTGCATATAGCCATGTCTGAACTGGGGTGGCAGAGTGGGCTAAAGAACGGTGATGAATTAAACCCAAATCTTTTGACTGGGTGTGAGTGTTTGATTCAGATGCTTTGCCCATCACCACCCCCTTTTGTACCGCTTTTGGGCGCCATAAGTGTGGCAGGGTATGCTCAGACGTGAGTCCATTGCTCACTTTGCCACTGGATTCAAGCAAGCCGGGCTGAAGACGGCTGGTATGCCAGAAACTGGTCCTCAGCAGCTTGTTTCTGGTCCAGGGAAGACATGGCTTGGCAGTTCGGGCTGGAGTGTTCCCATGAGGCACAGGTTCAGACTGATTTGAATGTAGCCATGTCTGAACTGGGGTGGCAGAGTGGGCTAATGAACGGTGATGGATTAAACCCAGATCTTTTGACTGGGTGTGAGTGTTTGATTGATTCAGATAATCCGTCCATCACCACCCCCTTTTGTACCGCTTTTGGCTGCCATAAGTGTGGCAGGGTATGCTCAGACGTGAGTCCCTTGCTCACTTTCCCACTGGATTCAAGCAAGCCGGGCTGAAGACAGCTGGAATGCCTGAAACCAGTCCTCAGAAACTTGTTTCCGGTCCAGGGAAGACATGGCTTGGCAGTTCAGGCTGGACTGTTCCCACGAGGCACAGGGTCAGACTGATTTGCATATAGCCATGTCTGAACTGGGGTGGCAGAGTGGGCTAAAGAACGGTGATGGATTAAACCCAGATATTTTGACTGGGTGTGAATGTTTGATTGATTCAGATGCTCCGTTCATCACCACCCCCTTTTGTACTGCTTTTGGCCGCCATAAGTGTGGCAGGGTATGCTCAGACGTTAGTCCCTTGCTCACTTTGCCACTGGATTCAAGCAGGCCGGGCTGAAGACAGCTGGAATGCCAGAAACCGGTCCTCGGAAGCTTATTTCCAGTCCAGGGAAGACATGGCTTGGCAGTTTGGGCTGGACTGTTCCCATGAGGCACAGGGTCAGACTGATTTGCATATAGCCATGTCTGAACTGGGGTGACAGAGTGGGCTAAAGAACGGTGATGAATTAAACCCAAATCTTTTGACTGGGTGTGAGTGTTTGATTGATTCCGATGCTCTGCCCATCACCACCCCCTTTTGTACCGCTTTTGGCCGCCATAAGTGTGGCAGGGTATGCTCAGACGTGAGTCCCTTGCTCACTTTGCCACTGGATTTAAGGAAGCCGGACTGAAGACGGCTGGTATGCCAGAAACTGGTCCTCGGAAGCTTGTTTCCGGACCAGGGAAGACATGGCTTGGCAGTTCGGGCTGGAGTGTTCCCATGAGGCACAGGTTCAGACTGATTTGCATGTAGCCATGTCTGAACTGGGGTGGCAGAGTGGGCTAATTAACGGTGATGGATTAAACCCATATCTTTTGACTGGGTGTGAGTGTTTGATTGATTCAGATAATCCGTCCATCACCACCCCCTTTTGTACCGCTTTTGGCTGCCATAAGTGTGGCAGGGTATGCTCAGACGAGAGTCCCTTGCTCACTTTGCCACTGGATTCAAGCAAGCCGGGCTGAAGACAGCTGGAATGCCTGAAACCAGTCCTCAGAAACTTGTTTCCGGTCCAGGGAAGACATGGCTTGGCAGTTCGGGCTGGACTGTTCCCACGAGGTACAGGGTCAGACTGATTTGCATATAGCCATGTCTGAACTGGGGTGGCAGAGTGGGCTAAAGAACGGTGATGGATTAAACCCAGATATTTTGACTGAGTGCGAGTGTTTGATTGATTCAGATGCTCCGTTCATCACCACCCCCTTTTTTACCGCTTTTGGCCGCCATAAGTGTGGCAGGGTATGCTCAGACGTTAGTCCCTTGCTCATTTTGCCACTGGATTCAAGCAAGCCGTGCTGAAGACAGCTGGAATGCCAGAAACCAGTCCTCGGAAGCTTGTTTCCAGTCCAGGGAAGACATGGCTTGGCAGTTCGGACTGGACTGTTCCCATGAGGCACAGGGTCAGACCGATTTGCATATAGCCATGTCTGAACTGGGGTGGCAGAGTGGGCTAAACAACGGTGATGAATTAAACCCAGATCTTTTGACTGGGTGTGAGTGTTTGATTGATCCAGATGCTCCGTCCATCACCACCCCTTTTTAAACCGCTTTTGGCCGCCATAAGTGTGGCAGGGTATGCTCAGACGTGAGTCCCTTGCTCACTTTGCCACTGGATTTAAGCAAGCCGGACTGAAGACGGCTGGTATGCCAGAAACTGGTCCTCGGAAGCTTGTTTCCGGACCAGGGAAGACATGGCTTGGCAGTTCGGGCTGGACTGTTCCCATGAGGCACAGGGTCAGACTGATTTGCATATAGCCATGTCTGAACTGAGGTGGCAGAGTAGGCTAAAGAACGGTGATGGATTAAACCCAGATCTTTTGACTGGGTGTGAGTGTTTGATTGATCCAGATGCTCCGTCCATCACCACCCCTTTTTGTACCGCTTTTGGCCGCCATAAGTGTGGCAGGGTATGCTCAGAAGTGAGTCCCTTGCTCACTTTGCCACTGGATTCAAGCAAGCCGGGCTGAAGACGGCTGGAATGCCAGAAACCAATCCTCGTAAGCTTCTTTCCGGTCCAGGGAAGACATGGCTTGGCAGTTCAGGCTGGACTGTTCCCATCAGGCACAGGGTCAGACTGATTTGCATATAGCCATGTCTGAACTGGGGTGGCAGAGTGGGCTAAAGAACGGTGATGGATTAAACCCAGATCTTTTGACTGGGTGTGAGTGTTTGATTGATTCAGATACTCCGTCCATCACAATCCCCTTTTGTACCGCTTTTGGCCGCCATAAGTGTGGCAGGGTATGCTCAGACGTGAGTCCCTTGCTCACTTTGCCACTGGATTCAAGCAAGCCGGGCTAAAGAAGGCTGGAATGCCAGAAACCGGTCCTCGGAAGCTTGTTTCCGGTCCAGGGAAGACATGGCTTGGCAGTTCGGGCTGGACTGTTCCCATGAGGCACAGGGTCAGACTGATTTGCATATAGCCATGTCTGAACTGGGGTGGCAGAGTGGGCTAAAGAACGGTGATGGATTAAACCCAGATCTTTTGACTGGGTGTGAGTGTTTGATTGATCCAGATGCTCCGTCCATCACCACCCCCTTTTGTACTGCTTTTGGCCGCCATAAGTGTGGCAGGGTATGCTCAGACGCGAGTCCCTTGCTCACTTTGCCACTGGATTCAAGCAAGCCGGGCTGATGACGGCTGGTATGCCAGAAACTGGTCCTCGGCAGCTTGTTTCTGGTCCAGGGAAGACATGGCTTGGCAGTTCGGGCTGGAGTGTTCCCATGAGGCACAGGTTCAGACTGATTTGCATGTAGCCATGTCTGAACTGGGGTGGCAGAGTGGGCTAATGAACGGTGATGGATTAAACCCAGATCTTTTGACTGGGTGTGAGTGTTTGATTGATTCAGATAATCCGTCCATCACCACCCCCTTTTGTACCGCTTTTGGCTGCCATAAGTGTGGCAGGGTATGCTCAGACGTGAGTCCCTTGCTCACTTTGCCACTGAATTCAAGCAAGCCGGGCTGAAGACGACTGGAATGCTAGAAACCGGTCCTCGGAAGCTTGTTTCCGGTCCAGGGAAGACATGGCTTGGCAGTTCGGGCTGGACTGTTCCCATGAGGCACAGGGTCAGACTGATTTGCATATAGCCATGTCTGAACTGGGGTGGCAGAGTGGGCTAAAGAACGGTGATGGATTAAACACATATCTTATTACTGGGTGTGAGTGTTTGATTGATTCAGAAGCTCCGTTCATCACCACCCCCTTTTGTACCGCTTTTGTCCGCCATAAGGGTGGCAGGGTATGCTCAGACGTGAGTCCCTTTCTCACTTTGCCGATGGATTCAAGCCAGCCGGGCTGAAGACGGCTGGAATGCCAGAAATCGGTCCTAGGAAGCTTGTTTCCGGTCCAGGGAAGACATGGGTTGGCAGTTCGGGCTGGCCTGTTCCCATAAGGCATAGGGTCAGACTGACTTGCATATGGCCATGTCTGAACTGGGGTGGCAGAGTGGGCTAAAGAACGGTGATGGATTAAACCTAGATCTTTTGACTGGTTCTGAGTGTTTGATTGATTCAGATGCTCCGTCCATCACCACCCCCTTTTGTACCACTTTTGGCCGCCATAAGTGTGGCAGGGTATGCTCAGACGTGAGTCCCTTGCTCACTTTGCCACTGGATTCAAGCAAGCCGGGCTGAAGACAGCTGGAATGCCAGAAACCGGTCCTCAGAAGCTTGTTTCCGGTCCAGGAAAGACATGGCTTGGCAGTTCAGGCTGGACTGTTCCCATGAGGCACAGGGTCAGACTGATTTGCTTATAGCCATGTCTGAAAAGGGGTGGCAGAGTGGGCTAAAGAACGGTGATGTATTAAACCCAGATCTTTTGACTGGGTGTGAGTGTTTGATTGATTCAGATGCTCCGTCCATCACCACCCCCTTTTGTACCGCTTTTTTCCGCCATAAGTGTGGCAGGGTATGCTAAGACGTGAGTCCCTTGCTCACTTTGCCACTGGATTCAAGCAAGCCGGGCTGAAGACAGCTGGAATGTCAGAAACCGCTCCTCTGAAGCTTGTTTCCGGTCCAGGGAAGACATGGCTTGGCAGTTAGGGCTGGACTGTTCCCATGAGGCACAGGGTCAGACTGATTTGCATATAGCCATGTCTGAACTGGGGTGGCAGAGTGGGCTAAAGAACGGTGATGGATTAAACCCAGATCTTTTGACTGGGTGCGAGTATTTGATTGATTCAGATGCTCCGTCCATCACCACCCCCTTTTGTACCACTTTTGGCCGCCATAAGTGTGGCAGGGTATGCTCAGACGTAAGTCCTTTGCCTACTTTGACACTGGATTCAAGCAAGCCGGGCTGAAGACGGCTGGAATGTCGGAAACCGGTCCTCGGAAGCTTGTTTCCGGTCCAGGGAAGACATGGCTTGGCAGTTCGGGCTGGACTGTTCCCATGAGGCACAGGGTCAGACTGATTTGCATATAGCCATGTCTGAACTGGGGTGGCAGAGTGGGCTAAAGAACGGTGATGGATTAAACACAGATCTTATTACTGGGTGTGAGTGTTTGATTGATTCAGATGCTCCATCCATCACCACCCCCTTTTGTACCGCTTTTGACTGCCATAAGTGTGGCAGAGTATGCTCAGACGTGAGTCCCTTGCTCACTTTGCCACTGGATTCAAGCATGCCGGGCTGAAGATGGCTGGAATGCCAGAAACCGGTCCTTGGAAGCTTGTTTACAGTCCAGGGAAGACATGGCTTGGCAGTTCGGGCTGGACTGTTCCCATGAGGCACAGGGTCAGACTGATTTGCATATAGCCATGTTGTGGTATCGGGTTCTCCAGACCTATATATTCCGCAAAACTGCTTACACCATAAAACAGAAGTTGGCACGGAAACTGGAAATGCAAAAGACAATTTTATTAGGACCCCATGGGGTGGTGGTACATTCCTACAGCACCCTTCGGCACTGCAAGAAGTATCAAACCGAATATCGCTGCAAGACCTCTTTTATACAGTTTTACAGTAATAAAAAGAGTAGGCGGAACACATTTGCTCAGTTTAGGTACATATAAGGTCATTTTGGAACACAGCCAGCTTATGGGTGGAGTTGTAACACTACTGGTCAGTTTTGGAGAACATTCCTAAGTAATGACTGTCCACTAGTATAGAGGGTTTGACTACGCATGTGCAACCTTGGCCTGTTGCTGGGCAAGTTAGGTGGTCAGTGGTACAGAGAAAGGACAAAAGGGCATGCTGACCACGAGGTAGCGCGTTCATATAAAATGGACGCCAGTGTTCTCAAAATGGCCCCCGAACATTGTGGTCAAGATAAGGGAAAATTAGTGGAGCAAAGCTTAACGCTAACCTGATCACTGTCAAATTACGACAGACGACCCTTTTAGCGTTTAGCTGAAGCTACCTCATAATGGACATAATCAGGGTATTCATCATCAATATTGATTGACATAATATTCGTTATTTCTCTATTGATCATTTGCTCATTACTGACAATAGCTCGTTTGGATGGAATACAAGCAGAAATGCACATAGAACATAACATAGGGCCGCACTGAATACATAGGCATAGAAAGAAGAGTATCCCAATTATTATGAGAGAATTTTTTCCCTAGTGTACCTTCACAGGACAACAGTTAAACATTGAAAATGATTAGCAGACCTCATATAGACCCACTACACACATTCACTTGTTGATCACTATAACAACAGAAATGTAGTATATCATTTATTTTATAAAAAAAGCACATTAGTACATGTACAGTTCATTCGTTAAAAAGCCTCTCGTTTGAGTGCTGAATCATAAAATTATACAAGATACAATGAGTTAAAATACAATCTATAGTACATAAATTTCAAAGTAAAAAACATTCAATTTTGCATTCATGGAATTCAAAGATAGGAACAAAAGGAGGATGAAAACAGAAAAAGGGAGAGACATATACAAGACACAAAAATTTGTCAATGAACATTGCACGTATATGAGACTGAATATACACCTAGTCCTGACAATATATAATTATTGTTCTGTAGAATACGTGTTTGCCTCTCTTGATCGTGCGGTATGGCATCGACGCGTTTCGATGGTTTTAATTATAGGTTACCATCTTTATCAAGACTATTCTAATTCAGTCTCTCCCACTTTTTTCGGCACTGGTTGGTTGCCCGTGTTATCACAAAAAGTTCCTGCAGATAAACATATTACCATCAGTATCATGCATTTTTGGTACAGGCAGTTCTTATTATTTGCTGTTATTGTCACCCGAGGTGTCTGCACTATCATTTCTGCTGATATCATATCATTACCCATCTGTATATGTTACCCACAGAATGGATTCAGACTGGATTCTTGTACTGTTGCATACCTATGTCTGCACACTGGGGGAGACCCTACTCTTGTGCCTTATCCAAAATAGAGTATGTATCGTACTTGTGCAGAATTCACAATCACATAATGACATGTCAAATAGCCAGGAACTAATATCCCCTCCTTGAACAGTTCACTACTTGTACCATTGCGTAACATTAGATTTATTAGAGACAAGAACATTTTTGTATCTGCGGATACCAAAAAAACTGTTATTTCCTACATAATACAAGTCTAGGTTCTCATTTTAACTTTTTTTGTCAATGTAAAAACGGAGCCTATTTTACCTCTCACATATTATCGTGTCTTAATAATGTTCGGCTTAGATGGTCGAGTATTACTCCCCTTTTTTTTTACACTTTCTAAAAGATAATAGAAATAATTGTGTCAGCTTTTTATGTTGAATCATTTTATTCATAAACTGTAACTCCATGGCCACCTATGCGTTTTACCGTTATGGTTCTGTTCCTGGCTCTGGTTTTATATGGTGTCGATTCAAATTGCCTTCACGTAATTCTTCAGATGATCATTGTTAGGCCTTCTCTATGTAAAAATACAAGAGTGTGAGCTAGCATTACTTTCCTTACTCGGGGTGATTAGTTTGTTGCATCTACCAAAAATTACGAGTTTTCTAATTACCTTCCGTTTGTCTTAGAAGGTTCGGGGGTTCATATGTGGCACTGTCACTTTCTATGGTGCAGGCGACGCGCTAGTCCGGTAGTTTTTTGCTGTAAAGGGAGATATTCAGCGTTTTTATATCAAATGGCCATTTTAACTTTCTTTTTATGAGTTAATGAATTAGAAACAGCGCTTAAACAAAATAAGGCAGTGGATGATGCAAAAAAGAAATTAGAAGAGATAGCTCAAGACATTGAAGGCTACCAAGCATATCTAACGAATAGGAAATCTAATAAACTCAAAAAAGATATTGAGAATTTTAGCTCTGAATCTGTTTATGCATTCCTCCAAAAAGATTACTATACCACCAGGAGGGACCAAAAATGGGACAAGCCACAACAACCCAGACAAATATACTCTAGGGGAGGTAATAGGAGAGTCACTTTCTCTGAAAGCTCAGGGTCTAGTGAGGAGGAGGAACATAACAATGACCACACAGGGAGGCCAAACTCAAACTATCAGAAGGAACAGCAACCTTTTTTAGGGGGTCGCCCCTTCAGGGGGCACAGAGGATACCGGAATTACTTCCGGGACGAGCCCACGAGGAACCATCAACCTCAAAATCCAAGCACTCCGAATTATCTAAAAACACGGAACGCGAGGTACTGGAGATAAGGGACTTCCCTATTATCAACTTGTCTGATAGACATTAACAACTGAAGAAACAGAAGGCCTGAGATATGGCTTTAGCTTTGCACCCAGCGCCCTACCCAATAAATTCGAAGTTGAAAAAGATATGAAGAGTTTTTTCAGAAAAGTGAGACTCAACAGATTTTTCGCAGATAGAGAATATGAACCCAAAGAAAATACAACTGGTTTTAAACCAAAATCAATCTTCACTCCCAGTCTGAATCAGGTAGAGAAGAATGTAGAACTATTCGAAAGGATAGGGGAGATAGAAGTGAGAAAAACTACAAACAATTTGTCCAACAGCCAAAGATTAGCATTAAAAAACGTACAGGGCTGTGAGCAAATAACAATCAAACCCGCTGACAAGGGGTCGGGGGTTGTTATTTTTAACAGTATGGACTATGAAAAGAAAATGAAAAGCCTTCTGGATGTGATAGATCATTATACCCCCACGTCATATAAAACCATTGACAAATTGAAGAGAGAGGTTGCTACCTTTTTAAATCAGGGCAGAGAGATCGGTGTAATCTGTGACGATGAATATCAATTCTTATTCAACAATAATCCGATAATTCCAGCTATATATGGATTACCCAAAGTCCACAAGAATACTGAAAATCCTCCATTACGCCCGATTGTGAGCAGCCTTGGATCTCTACTAGAACCACTCAGTAAATATGCTGACTATTTTTTACGTCCAGTAGTGCAGGCCCAAAAATCCTATTTCAAGGATACAGCCCACACAATTTCAATCTTTGAAGGCATGTCCTTCAACAAGGACACTCAATATCTAGTTACTCTAGATATTGTGGCCCTGTATACAAACATCCCCCAGGATGACACCATCAAGGTCATATCGACCATCCTGGGGGACATGGATCTGAGTAATGGCCATAAAGCATTCATTCTTGGCTGCATTGAAATTGGTCCTAAAAAATAACATTTTCCTTTTCAAAGAAGACCTTTACCTACAGGTTAAGGGGACCAGCATGGGGGCCACTTGTGCCCCCAGTCTGGCCTGCCTCTACGTGGCAAATTTTGAACTTAAGCATATCCACAATGAGGCAGCACCTTATTTCGAAAATGTTACTCACTGGCACCGTTTCATAGACGATATTATTTTTGTCTGGAACGGTGCCAGTGAGGAGTTGATCTCTTTTCTAGAATGGCTCAATCTAGGCGACAATAATCTAAAATTTACTGCCAACTATAGCAACAGGAGTGTGGATTTTCTAGATATTAAGATAAAGGATTCAAAGGGGAAATTGGAAGTAGAAATATATACCAAGCCAACTGATAAAAATAGCCTGTGACAGTATCAAAGCAACCACCCCAAATCTCAGAAAGACAATATCCCCTTCGGGGAATTTCTGCGATTAAGGCGGAATTGCACAAATTTAGATGATTTCTATCATCATGCGGAGATCACAGAAAGAAAACTGTTGGATAGGGGATATCCAAAAAAGCTAACAAAACAGTCCCTGAAACGAGCAAGATTTTATAATAGGGATGCCCTCTTAGATATGAATAAAAAGAAAACAGACAAGACAGCAAATAGAATAGTGTTTGTCAGCCAGTATTCAGGGTTGAGTAACAAATTGAAAAACATTGTCAACCGAAACTGGAAAATCCTTAATAGTGAATTACCAGTACCAATACCCAAACCCTTGTTTTCTTTCAGAAGAAACAAGACAATCAGAAATGCATTGGTACACACCTATAAAAATCCATCAGGCTTGTCCCAAGGTACCCTAATAGGAAACAAGAAAGCGCAAGGCAACTACAAATGTGGATCATGTTCTATCTGTCCAAACTGTATTGAAAGTAAAACATTCTACCACAATGGCAAAACATTAAACCCGCAGAGCCTAAACAACTGTAGAAGCAAGAGCGTAGTGTACCTCTTAATCTGCCCATGTGGCTACGGCTACGTAGGCGAGACAGGGAGGGAATTGCGAATTAGACTCCTGGAACACAGATCTGCAATTAAAAATCTAAAAGAAAATGCCCCTCTTACAGATCACTTCAGAACAAAGAACCATGGATGCCATGAATTCACATGGTCTATTCTAGAAAAAGTGTGCATCAGCAGAAGAGGTGGAAACTTAGAGATGATTCGCAAATCACAAGAACAGTGGTTCATGATATATTTAGATACGATAAACAAAGGGTTAAACTCCAGGGAAGACTGGATGAAAATTGTGGCAAATCAATAGGTACACATATGCCCGGCAAAACTGCACAAATAAACTGAAAGACCAGGCATTTGGCCAGATATGGGCGCAATAGGGAATATCTTTTAATCTTAGCAATTTGTATCCCCAATATCGGCCACGCAGAGATTTTTAATAGGGTCCAACTTTATAATTTTGATGTACTCGCATGATAAGATATTCATATAGAACAGTTCAAATTTAGCATTAGGTTAACAAGAAATAAATTAGAGGAATAATAATACCAAATCCCCCCTCTAGAACGTGCTAGAAATATGTACCGACTCTGGAAAACAAAGTACAAATATAATCCCCATACAAAATAGGTAAATGATGTAAATCTGAACGATTGTCAAAATTATAGTAACATATAAAGTTTGCTTTGTATATAAAAAACAATATAAAAAAAAACCCATATAAGCAACCCTTTCTACAAAGACAAGCCAAGATGGCTGCGCACCAAAGTGAGGCGTGAATTCGGTAAAATTAGCGGAAGTAAAATATACAACATCCGGGTTAAAACTAATCATAACACTGCGCCCAGATGGTAGGAAAGCGCGACATCCAATAGCGCAATAGAACGCCCTATTTAAATAACATCGAATCGCCAATGGTCCTTTAACCTGAAACCGATAGGAGAGGACTGGCCGCCTGATTTTTTAATAGATTGAAGAAGACGAGGGCTGTGGGAAATGAGGATCCTGCCACAGTTAGGTAAGAGCGCATACCCGGGGGGCGAGAACAATCAGGACACTTAGGGAGTCTCAGCTTGCATGAGCAATATTTAAATTAACAACCTACCCTGTCTGCTTCTTTCCGATAGCAACGGATAAGAAGAGGTACCCGGCCCGTGAGAAGTATAAAGACATAAAACCCTTAAGTAGGGGCACAGAAGGGGATTTCCACGTAACTCATAAAAAGAAAGTTAAAATGGCCATTTGATATAAAAACGCTGAATATCTCCCTTTACAGCAAAAAACTACCGGACTAGCGCGTCGCCTGCACCATAGAAAGTGACAGTGCCACATATGAACCCCCGAAAAAAACCTTCTAAGACAAACGGAAGGTAATTAGAAAATTCGTAATTTTTGGTAGATGCAACAAACTAATCACCCCGAGTAAGGAAAGTAATGCTAGCTCACACTCTTGTATTTTTACATAGAGAAGGCCTAACAATGATCATCTGAAGAATTACGTGAAGGCAATTTGAATCGACACCATATAAAACCAGAGCCAGGAACAGAACCATAACGGTAAAACGCGTAGGTGGCCATGGAGTTACAGTTTATGAATAAAATGATTCAACATAAAAGGCTGACACAATTATTTCTATTATCTTTTAGAAAGTGTAAAAAAAAGGGGAGTAATACTCGACCATCTAAGCCGAACATTATTAAGTCACAATAATATGTGAGAGGTAAAATAGGCTCCGTTTTTACATTGACAAAAAAAAGTTAAAATGAGAACCTAGACTTGTATTATGTAGGAAATAACAGTTTTTTTGGTATCCGCAGATACAAAAATGTTCTTGTCTCTAATAAATCTAATGTTACGCAATGGTACAAGTAGTGAACTGTTCGAGGAGGGGATATTAGTTCCTGGCTACTTGACATGTCAGTATGTGATTGTGAATTCTGCACAAGTACGATACATACTCCATTTTGGATAAGGCACAAGAGTAGGGTCTCCCCCAGTGTGCAGACATAGGTATGCAACAGTACAAGAATCCAGTCTGAATCCATTCTGTGGGTAACATATACAGATGGGTAATGATATGATATCAGCAGAAATGATAGTGCAGACACCTCGGGTGACAATAACAGCAAATAATAAGAACTTCCTGTACCAAAAATGCATGATACTGATGGTAATATGTTTATCTGCAGGAACTTTTTGTGATACCACGGGCAACCAACCAGTGCCGAAAAAAGTGGGAGAGACTGAATTAGAATAGTCTTGATAAAGATGGTAACCTATAATTAAAACCATCGAAACGCGTCGACGCCATACCGCACGATCAAGAGAGGCAAACACGTATTCCACAGAACAATAATTATATATTGTCAGGACTAGCTGTATATTCAGTCTCATATGCGTGCAATGTTCATTGACAAATTTTTGTGTCTTGTATATGTCTCTCCCTTTTCTGTTTTCATCCTCCTTTCGTTCCTATCTTTGAATTCCATGAATGCAAAATTGAATGTTTTTTACTTTGAAATTTATGTACTATAGATTGTATTTTAACTCATTGTATCTTGTATAATTTTATGATTCAGCACTCAAACGAGAGGCTTTTTAACGAATGAACTGTACATGTACTAATGTGCTTTTTTTATAAAATAAATGATGTACTACATTTCTGTTGTTATAGTGATCAGCTAGTGAATGTGTGTAGTGGGTCTATATGAGGTCTGCTAATCATTTTCAATGTTTAACTGTGGTCCTGTAAAGGTACACTAGGGAAAAAATTCTCTCATACTGTTCAAGTACCCTATCCCCTTGGTGTCAGAGGGGTCTCTCTCAAATCTTTAAACATAAATATCCCAATTATTATACATAAAATTGTCAACAGTTTCCAACCCCAGGTACTGAACAATGTCCAAAACCAGCCCGAAAGTGTCCAAGTACCATTATCAGGGTGTATTTCAGCCGCTATTTTGTGCAGTTTAGAAATAGCATCATATACAGAAGGTGAATTATCAGGCACATATACGCAACAACTACTTTCTATAATGCGGCATGCACCCCCACGATCAGCTAACACTACGTCTAGAACCATTCGGTTCTGGAGCGTTACAATTCTGGTAATTTGAAGTTCCTCAGTCAAAGTCCCCAAAGCAAAAACTGTCTCATTAGCAACGGCTTCCACAACACATGTCAGTCGTCTGATCTTTCTGCTATTTAGAGCAGCACCAACAAATGAAAAGAGGCCTAAATTAAAATCAACACATTGCTGCAGAGAGGTATCCATCTGGTCAATTTCGTCAATTGCTAATGTTCTCTTCACTCTATTGAGTATAAAATCATGATATAACACAAAATCGTTATGATACATAGGCGGGGCAATAAACACAGGAGGTAATACAAAAGATATATAACATGTTCCTAACCTTCCTATGGGGAGGCGGTGATAACCTTTATTTCCACAAATAAAGTAAGTATTTTGTGAAGCCACAAAGGTGATACCATTTGGAGTGTCAAAGGTGAGAGTAGTATTACATTCACTTCTTCCTACTGGGATTGTACCTTTATTTCGGACACATAAATCAGCTTTAGTATCAATAACTGTGATCACGTGCAGACTAGACATGTTTACATTTCTCTGATTCGTATAAACTCGAGGCGACGATACATTATCTGGTCGATATTCTTCCCATTCAAATTTAGTTCCTTCGGCTAGCGGGTAACCATCTCGATCATTGTAACAAACTTTGTTGAGTCGAAAAAGTAGTCCACCTTTTGTCGGCCATCTCAAAGTGAACAGAAGAGTGTACCAAGCATTACAAGAACCATTGTGAGAGAACGGGAGAGGAATAAGCGGAGTGCCTCCTTTCTTTTGATGTCCAGGCAACCTTCCACATACCCAACAATTCGAAGTGTTCGTCATTTTATGGGTGTGATGTAAAATTTGAATGAAACTGTTATTTAGATAAGTCTGTCTATGTCGTTCTTCATGATAGGGCAAAGTGAAATGAAAATGTTCAGATGGAATTGGGGTAGTGGGCAATAAATGTTCTCTTGCCGGAACCAGTTGTTCTACCACCCAAGCTATTACAGCTATCACCACGATGGTCGTAACAAAAAGTACTGCACCAAGAATTCTCTTATTCCGCATCGTAGAAGATGCCATAGTTCAAAGTACTAATATCTCAAAAAGAAAGCAACTAAAAAATAAAAATATGAGTGCTGAGCTCCGAGGTAGCAGTTGGTTTCTTCTCCGAGATTCAAGACGGGTGTCGCTACACTTGGCAGAACTGATCCCCCCCCCCCTGATATTCCCGGCTTCCGTTTCACAAACCTGGAGCGGTAACTCAACCAGTCTCGCACAAAACAACTGCTTTTCTTGGCCGTAGATTATATCTCTCTCCACCAGAAACAGTGTGGTCCGGGAAGGCTCCCTCCGATTCAGTAGATGTAACAGCTGGGCTCTTCTCTTCGTCCAAGATGTCTCGATAATCAGACAGCACATTTGGGCTCACCAGATCCGGAGAGACACGACGACAATGAGTAGAATGCACCCATCGCTTCCTGTTCGTGACTCGCACAGCCGTTCGGGTTACCAGTAACACCTGCTCAGGGCCACGCCACCTCGGCTCCAAGCTGCTGGTTCTCTCAAAAGTCCGGATCATCACATGGTCGCCAGGACGAAGATTATGAGCCTCTCCAATGGAATTGTCGTGGAGCGCTTCTCGAACCTGTTGATGAATAGAAAGGAAATCATTTGTTAATCGTGCCAAATAATCGTTCATCATTATACAAGGCACATCATGTAACAACCGAGGCTTAGGAACTCCCCATATATTCATAGGCCTCCCAAACACCACTTCATAAGGTGTGAGGCCAGTTCGGGAATGGGGTACTGATCTAATAGATAGCAATGCTAGAGGCAGAGCATCCGGCCATTTCAAAGACGTAGATGCCACGATCTTTGCTAGCTTCAGTTTCAAAGTAGCGTTATACCTTTCCACCAGACCTGCTGACTGCGGATGGAATACAGCATGAAACTTTTGCTGAATTCCCAATCCCTTCATGACGTACTCCACAATTTTCCCAACAAAGTGGGGACCATTATCACTCCACAAAAATTTACAAACACCATAGCGCGGGAAGTACTCTTTGAGCAGCACCTTAGCTGTTGTCAGTGCTGTATTATCCTTCGTGGGGAAGGCCTCAATCCATTTACTGAAAGCCCACACCACCACTAAGACATACTTAAGGTTATTGCAAAGCTCAAGCTGGATATAATCCATTTGTAGTACTTTGAATGGTGCAGTAGGTGGAACAAACCCTCCTTTCGGAGTATACGTCCCTTTAGCAGGATTGTACTGCAAGCATATCAGACAGGTCTGCACTACTCTTTTGGCCGTATTGGCAATCTCAGGATGCTCCCAGACTCGCGTAAGCAATTTAGTAATTGCGAGAGCTCCAACATGTGCCAATCCATGTGTCATTTGAACCATTGCTTGCAAGTAAGCTGCAGGCAATTTCCATCTCTCCATGTCCTTGCTCCTCCAGCAACCCTCATCATCCAATACTCCCTCCTTTGCCCAGGTTGCGAGTTCTGCTTCAGACGCTGATTTCTGAATGTCTAGTATCTCCTCTCTATCATCATGCCATCGCTCAGCCTGCGATTTCACTACATACATCAGCGAGGCATTTTGTAACATAGCAGTTTCCCTCGCTATGCAGTCTGCAAAAGCGTTTCCTTGTCCTACTTTGTCTGTCACTTTCTTATGTGCACTGCATTTGATTATCGCCACCTTCTTTGGACATAGTAGCGCATTCAGGAGATCACGCACTAGTTCTCAGTGCATAATGTGCACTCTGTGTGAAGTCAAAAACCCTCGCTCTCTCCAGAGTAGGCCAGAATCATGCGCTACTCCAAAGGCGTACCGTCAATACGACCCTTTGTTTGTTCTTCAGTCAGGAAAACACAATCATGGTGTTCTTCCTCCTGGCCCTCAGCAACTGGATACGACAATAAAGTAGCAGGGTTCAGAGTAGCACATCTCTTTAGTGTGATATGTGGCGCCAACAGCGTTAGCTCATATCCTGTTAAACGTGCACTCGTTAAGTACTGGGTCTTTGTTTGATTTAACAGAGCATCTACTGCATGGGGAACTAACACCAACAATTTATGTGACAAAACTACTCCCTCACTCTGTTGTATAGTCACTGCTGTTGCTGCGACTGCTCGAAAACACCCAGGTAATCCTCGTGCTACGGGGTCAAGTACTGCCGAGAAATACGCACACAGTCTCTGTTTATCCCCGTGTGTCTGCACCAAAACTGACAACGCACACCCATCCTTCTCGTGTACATATAATGTAAAAATCTTCATATAATCTGGTGTACCTAGTACTGGTGCAGAACCAAGGGCTTGTCTTAATTGGTCAAAAGCATTCTGACATTCATCTGTCCATTCAAGGGGAATCGGTGTAGATTTGGACAATAATGCTAACAAAGGTTTTATAATGTGTGAAAACCCCATTATCCACTGCCTACAAAAAGACGTTAGGCCTATAAAAGCGCGCACATCTCTCTGAGTGCGGGGGACTGGTGTATCTAAAATCACTTGGATTCGATCAGATGTCAATGTACGTCCCTCCTTAGACAAAAGATGACCGAGGTAGGTCAACTTTGGTCTACAATATTGGAGCTTTTTCCTCGAAACCTTGTGATTATTGTGGGCAAGAAAAGAAAGCAAAGCAAGACTACTCTCCTCACATTGCTCCTGCGTGTCTGCTGCAAGTAAAATATCATCAACATATTGAATGAGAGCCACTCCAGACTGTAAATCGAAAGAATCAAGCTGTCTTTTTAGAGCCTGGCTATAAATGCTAGGACTTTCAGTGTAACCTTGAGGAACTCGACAAAATGTATACGATTTATTATTTAATGTGAAGCCAAACAGATATCTGCTATCAGGATGGATGGGAATGGAAAAGAAAGCGTTCTTCAGATCTATGACGGTGAAGGCAGTGGCTGTGGGCGGAATCAAAGTAAGTAGGGTGGTAATATCAGACACCACCGGGTATTGGGGCACTACTATCTTATTAATTTCTCTCAAATCAATAATAAACCGATAGATTTTGTCATCAGTATCTTTCTTTAAAATCGGAAGAATAGGGCTATTACAGACGTTATAGGGAACTTCCTCTACTACACCTGCAATAATCAAATCATGTACAATATGCGTTAGAGCAACTTCACCTTCCCTGGAGATTTTATACGGTGGCACACGAGGCAGAGACGCTCCCTCCTTTACAGTGAATCGAATAGGAGGGATAATCATCTGTCCCACATCCGTGTCCGAAGTAGCCCATAACGTTTGTGGGAGAGAGGCTAACCCCTCGATTTCTTGCATGGGGCACAATCTCTCTACATCTGGGTAATTGTCATTCAAAATAACCCGCACTCCTTCAGGAGTGCAGCGTATGTTTTTTTTTTGTTTTTTTTTTGCGTAAGACCTTTATTTACACTATGCAGTTTACACAGCCATGAGCCTACAACCCGGGGGCCGGCTCGCAACAATATAGTGGTCATCTAAAGAAGTAAAAAGGCAGTCATGAAGGAATCGTGCATATACTTTAGTCGGAACCGCCCCTTGCTCCCTTCGTAGGTCTCTTAGCTAGCATTTTAACATGAGTCTGACATTTTGTCATTTTATAGATAAGAACAGTAACATAACTCAACTTAAGACCTTACATTGACATCACATATATCTGACTCAGTGAGTACATCAGTAACTCTGGTTCTCTACTTCGGACCGGCTGCCATTCGAGCGCGGCTCGTACACAATATATAATCGCCTTTTGATTTTAATAGAATGTGATCTACTCTTCCATGTTGTCCTCCATTGAGTTAATATAGTCTGTTAAGAAGCACCAGAAGTCCTTTGGCCTAGATTTCGCTGGTAGGTTCTCCTCGTACGTTTGCAGTTTATCCCTACATATGGACATGTCATGCAGCCATGTGGATTTTTTCGGTACCTTGCGGCTATGCCAGCATTGTGCCACCTGTCTTTTCGCTAATAATAAAGAAATAGCACAGAACTTGCGCTTCAACGCACAAAATTGTGGTACAATACCTAGGAGACAGACCTTTATCGTGCATTGTACCTCTTCCTCCAGCATGATAGTGAGTGTGGATGTAACATCTACCCAGTACTCCGCTATCTTGGTGCAAGACCAAGCTAGATGTGTGAAGTTTGCACCTTCCCTATTGCATCTCTTGCACCTGTCTTCCTCTTGTAAGCCAAATTTAAGAACTTTTGTAGGGGTGTAGTACGCCTGGTGAATACATTTCTAGTGTATAATTCTTGTCTGGCTTGGAGACAGGAAACAAAGGATTGTTCATTTGAGAGGTGCATGTTTCAATCACCCCCTGGTATTCAAGTTGATCTAAAATCTCCCTGACTTGTTTTTTAGCTTCTTGCTTTATGGGATACTGCCGTTGGGCAGTTGGTTCACTTTTTAATTGGATTTTGTGAGGAGGTGAATCCTCATCCCATCCTACATGATTTTTATATAATGCAGGTGCCTGGGCTACTGCCCATTTCCTTGCATATGTATATTTTTTGTGAATCGGAATGTGATTCGAGAAGGCAGGCATAATCACTTCTTCGCCACGAGGGCACTCCCTGACAAACTCTGGGGGCCAATCTTTTTCAGCTAACAGAATATCATAGCCTTTTGAGAGCTTATCCCAAAATAGACCCTTAATTTTCCTAGTCTTATCACCCTCTATACGCAATGTTATTTCGTATATTTTATGGGACTCGCTAAGTCTGGCGTCGGCAGTTTCAACTTGAATGTATTCATTCATGTCCACTGTCTCCAGATGACTCATCAAGATCTTGCGCGCTATACTGATTTCTGCTGCACTGTCCAACATTGTCAATGCCCACTCCCCGTTTTTCAACTGTGTCCTCAGTATTCTCGGCATGGTTGATTACTCTAATACTGGCTACCTTCTTTTTCTGAAATTGAGATTTCTTATTTTGAGCAGGTTCCTTGTCTTTGGACTTGGTGTGCTCTCCTGGGTCTGACCGTCCTCTTCTTTCCAAATTCTGTGGAAAAGATTGAGAGGGACGTGTATCAATACTTTGATATCTATCAGGTTTTTTCAGATTATCCCTATTTCTAAGGTTATATCTTTTCTCAGAGGGCTCCCTCTGGGGAGACTGGCGTTCTCGAGTCGGAGTTCTTTCCCTCCGTCGAGGAGACCTTCCTCTGGACTGGAAAACTTTTTCCTTGGGAGCGGATTGTTTATTTCCATCCCAGCTCTTTTTAGGAGTGTTTAAATTATTTTTAATAAATAATTTTACTAACTCTCTATAAGCTTTTGTTAATTCTCCTATGTTAACTAAGAGATCTTCCTTTGACATTTTTGCAATGTCCGGATGTGGTGTGTAGCTGGCTTGAACCACCCACGTGGCTCCTGGTCTACCTAGTGGACCAAGCCTGGTAATGTGATCAGTATGTTTTAGGGTGCCATTAAACCAGAGCAGGTGCTCTTGAAATTTAAGTGGAATTTCAATCTCCTCGAAAGGAGCGTACTCTTCCGGAGGTTTCTCTATTTTGTAATAGTGAAACTCTTTTGTTCTAGCGTTTACCGCTGGAAAGTTTATCCATGAATAGAATACCTCTGTCTGCCGATACTCGTGAGCCTCTATCACGAAAATTACTGTACCACCTTGAGGTGTCAGTCCGTTTTCTATAAGTTTTAAAGTTATAGATCTTCTTAAGTGGACCGGGATGATAATAGCATCCGGGTCTGTGTATTCGGGACCTTGCTGAGTCGCATCTGCTGCGGCCCCAGAGGTTCCGTTTTCTGGCATTGTAAAAATGCAAGGTTTGCAGAGTAGGTCTCCAAGGAGACAAAGATTAGGTGCACAATATTTTGGAACACTGTATCCTTCAACGTTGAATAAACCAGAGCTTTACATAGGAATCTCTTCCTACTAAGGTCGGGCGGATTTTAACCTTTCACCCACTCCAGACGTCTATTGGAGTATTTACAGGAGAAAGGGGTCTGTGAAATATGCACGACTGAGTTACTCTAACTGTCTTGCGTTAGTTTATCGCCTTACCAAACGTTGGGCGCCATGTAGTGTAGTTCCTAGTTTCCCACTAGGCCCTGCGCATTGGAATAACATAAACAGTAGTATCGACGTGGAACTGCGGATATTCCAGGCCTCCACTGACTATGCTAAACTTAATTGGGTTGTGTTACCAACTAGCTCAGAGGTCACTGGAAACTTTCTTCTCTGCATAGGAAGTGATCAGCTTCCTTGGCACAGACAAGAAGGGATTCAGCTTTCCAACAACCGTGCAACATGACAACTTTGCTCCTCAGATCAAGAGTCAATCTCTAGGGTCGTGTTAAACAATAGACATGTATTTCACTCAGTCAGTCTAGTGCAGTTTACTTTCACGAGATGTAGAGAATAGAGAGACAGGCGTTTGTCAATAAAGGGTTAACATTTATTGAACAGTCTTTCTTCTCGTACAAGAGAAATGTATTGCCACAATTGCAAGAATTGTTATTATAAAAAGTACGTACAGTAAGATAAGTATTGCGAAATAGAACTGTAAAAGCATTGATATGGTTTCTTAGCCATACAATGGTTTAAAAGTAATAAAACATATATACAGTCATATATACATTAGGCTAACATACTCAACTGGTGCTTCTAACTAAGCCTACCCCAGTGTGCCTGACCTAAGCCTAACACGTGGAAGGGGAGCAAGTAAGTAGCTTTAAGTTAAGTTGGTTTTGCCAAGGTTTGTTTCAGGAATTCTCGTCTAAGGGTTTAGTCAACACCATACCTCTGAATAGAATGATGGAGGATTGGTATCTCCTTCAGGGGTCACTCTCGATATCCCAGTCACCCGCAAGGGTAGACCGGAAACGCCGGAGCTGGATTTCTCTGCACGAGAAAGGCAGCGGGTCTCTTCAGCGCGTCGAGGAAGGAGGGGGGACAGCGTCCGCGGGCAGCTGGAATCTGCTGGATGTCTTCGCAGAGGACGGCTGTTCAGCTCCTTAAGCGTACTGCACCATAGTTCGCGCTTTAGCAGCGATAATGGTATCAGCAGCTTCACCACCACAGGGACAGCAGGCTGCAGCGACAGAGTGCTAGATTTACCAACACGGGGTCTTGCAGGCAGCTGGCATCAGCAACAGTAGTTCCCTTTGCTTAAGGCAAAGTTGGTAATATTTATACCTGACAGGTGCCGGGTTTGACGCAAGTTTGCTGGACATAAGACGTCAATTAAAGATGTCACTAGGAAGTGATAGTTATCAGTTGCTCATTAGAGTTCCATTACTAATCAAAACACAGCAAGCGGGGATTTCCAGGTTTGCTGAGTTTTTATCTTGTTGAAGAACTCGGAGTGTTATCTAGGAATATCAGATAGTGACTACTGCTCTGTCATTGCACTAATTGGTCGCAAAGGAAGTGGCAGAGAGAACTATGCTGGAATGTGGCTCTGTTCGTGTGAGGCCAGAGATGACTTTTCAGAAAATCGCACTTGAACGGTTATGCCAATATAGGGAATAAATGGATTTATAGCCGAATAGGGGCATAAGGTCACAGTATCGATCAGGAACCTAGATAAACACGCAACACCCACTCCACGGGTTAATGTCCATCAAAATTACTAAAACTAAAGCAATTAGATGCATGTGTAACATTGCCCACCCCAAAATACATAAATGCATTCGAAATAGGCGTACTTGTAATACATGAATTTAGGTAGTGTACGTTTTTTAAAGCATAGTAATCATTCAAAAAATTATTGCATATGAAATCAATGAACGATTATGCAAAATGAATTACACATGAAGTATCTCTGACAGAAGAAAGGCGAGATAAATCATCACATAAAAATGCATTGTAATAACATGTGTGCTAGAGGCTGGTGTAATGTTGTTATGTCTCTAGATGTGTTTAGAAATAGAAGTGTGAAGCTTCTGTTCTCTAAGAATAGTTTTTACGTTAAGCAAAGAATTGTTCGTGCCAAAAAAGGTCAATATTAGAAAAATTGTCCAATTCAAAGAAAATAGATTTCCAAAGCTCTTGGCAGTTTTTGTTGATCAAAACTGAAGGCCGAATTCAGAGTTCATGGGAACGCTGTGTGTCGGAAAGCTTCTCAAAGTTATTGTTTCTGTACGGGTGAGAACATCGTATCAGACAGGCTCTCAAAGAATTGGTCTACAAATTCAGGTGATAGTTCAACCAAATTAGATAGCGCTGTAACTTGGCAGGTGTGAGAATGATTGCTGTCATCGAAGGCAGGACCAGCAATGCTCACAGAACGTTGTACCTGGATGATGTTGCTTTTGTCACTCGCTCCACTGTTACCACTTGGCTGTAGTACAGGAGTCTCCACGAATGCCGTCATCAGGATTGGTAGCCGCTGGGGACAACACAATGCGTGAGCCGTTATTGGACGGAGCAAAGTATCGACGTCCATTGGTACTGCTGATGGAAGTGAGAGACAGATGTCCAACACGCATTCATCACCGCAAAGCATACACCGTAGCACAGGTAAAATGCAATTTTGCCATATCGGTCTGAATGAAAGGAACCAGGTCATGTTTAGATCTCTCAGCCTGGCCAATCCAAGGACGTTAGTTATCCTGTCCCGGTAGCGCATTGCTAGGATTGTCTGTTCCATTCCCATGGGAGCTATGTCTGAGCCGAGGCTTGCCATAACGTAGCAGGAGGGTCAAAAATAGAATCCCTGCGACGAGTCCCAAAAATAATGGTATGCCGCCAAAAATGGAGTGCACAAAATTAGGAAAGATTCCCAAAATTGCCTGGAAGGGTGTTAGCAGTCCCGTAAAGACTGTCTTAAATATGCCTGGGATGCTTGTTGCACTAGACATGTTAAGGAGTTGGCTAAACATTTCTACGAAATGCACGGGCAGTTTGTTGATAAAAGGTCATGAACTTCAGTAGCTGTCCTTGCAACTAGAAGATCATACGTCTTTTTAGATGACGTTATAGGCTCTGTTGTCTGTAAAAGTACAGATTTCATTTTGCTTAATGTATCAATTCGTATAGAATAGAGATTCAGACGAGGCCAGATGGGAGTCACTATGTCTGCAGGCCCACTCGGAAACAATGCTTGCATACAGCATTTGACCATGGATGTTACTTCTACTAGATAACTTTTCCCTGGCACGAGGCCACAACATCTGTGATCCGTTCTAAGAATGTAACTCCCGTTCGAAAGTTGCATAAAGAAGGGCTCTATCTGAGTTGCAGGTGTGACTAGCTGGTGGCATGAAAGGTTGTTAGAATTTCCATCACATGCTCCGTGTAAATTAATACCCTGACACAAAAGTATACCGCTTAGTGAATGTTTACAGTTCTCCCCACTAAGAAATACATTTTTGTCGCTGTCACTATAGCAAGAATGAGTGTATGGTAATTTCCATTCAGATTTTACATATCCTTTACCCAATTGTTCATACTGGCCAGCAGGTATGTACTCAAGGCACTTTTTAAATCGGAAAGTTGTTATCGGAATAGTGATAATTCCGTGTATTATCCATTCAATGACAGGACTCTCTGACATTGTGAATGATAATCTCTCAAGTTTTTCGATGCTCAGGATTGTATAGTCTGCTCCTTTCTGTGCCAAACTGATCTGTTTATCAGTAAGGTTAAAACTGGAAAATAATGACGTTGTGTTGATTAAACGCCAAGGCACATAGCCTGAACGAAGATTTTGCAGCGTCCAGCCTAATTCTATAATAGAGCGTAATTGAGACTGGCCATGTTGTAACATTAGCAAATCTCTGTCTATCACATCAAAGGCAGAGGATACAATATTGTCCAACGAATATATTCTGGAAGACAGAGTCATTAACCCATTGTCTACTACAGAAAGTGATTTCTCCAAATTAATACGATCAATTTCTCGTATTTTTTCGGCAGTTTCAATTTGCTTTACTTTCCAAGCCTAGTTGTAAGCAGCATAGATACTGGTCGCTATGAAACGCTTTTGACGCTGTTTGCGTGGTCCAAGAATGAAATCGCGCAAATCAGCACCATCTTTTAGTAAAGACAAGTGTTGCTTAATTTCAGCCAGTGTGGACGAAGTTAGCCATTCAAGGCAGAGTTTCCCTACACTGTATGTTGTTATTATCCCTGGATGTTGTCTCTGGGAATATCTTGAGTCTAATCTGGTCATTTTTAACCCCTGTGTTTTATTCAGGAATCTATCTTGACAGCTATTTGTGTCAGTAGGCCAGATTAACCACTTTTTCCAATCAGGATGTGTTCTGTTGAAATGTAAAATTTGTGACACGTCTAACTCCATATCTGTGGTTGCATTCTCAGGTATTGGCTTTGGTATAGACGGTGTTTTAAGGTCTTTGATCTTAGCTAGGCCAAGACAAGATGTTTGGTGTATTGTGTCATTTAAAAATAACATTTGTTCAGGTATCATGCAGGATCTAAATAGTGCTTCAATGCCTTGCACCTGCCAATCTTTTGTACCCCAAGTTGTTTTCGTTTCAATATTATTTTTCCAATAATCAAAACCAAATGTCATCATTTTGTCATAAAATGCTTCTGAATATATCAATTTAGAATTTGTCAGCATTGTTTTCATTCCTGTTTTATCTAACAGTTTGTAATAAAACGTTTCTGCATTACTGGTGTTAAACCCTGAGAAGTATTTGAATTTCTCAAAAAATGCTTTAGAACTGCTTTTAGGTGGTGTAGAACAATGTTCCCATTGATTATACATAAAAATATTTCTAGGCTGTGCAGATTTATGCAAGTAATGATCCCCATAGTGGGTGTAACAGAATAACTGCTCATAACTAGATGAACTTTGTAAATAATCATGATCTGTGAATCTAGCTGACATTACTAAATCAGACATCATGTCATTAATACTGTTAAAGTCCCAATCATCAGAGAATGTACTAGGTGTCACAAAGTCACTTAAGGAAACCTTTAGTTGATGAGGATACTTCAGGATTTCGACCGGACCATAGATCTCATAGTCTGTTTTCTCCCATACTACCCCACCAGGTATTGGAATTGCTGTGACGTTTACTGTTGACAGTTCTCTTTTCTTCACGTGGGATGATCTGTGTGGTTTCAGGACTAGGTTGATGTTCTGACTTGCTGTGTCCATTGTAATATATTTTCCCTCAATGAATTTTCCCAAGCACAGTACCATGATGAGCCAAAGCAGGAGGAAAAATACACCTAGACCGAACCAGAACTCTAGCCAAGGGGAAATAAGGTAGATTTCCTTCAGTTGCAGAAAGAGTTCCGTTGCTTTTTCTTTAAAAGTCTTTTTTGTTTCTGGCATCACTTCAGGGTCGTTTAAATCTTCAGAGAAGTTGTCGAAGTTGATGAAATAACCAGAGGCAGTTCTGTCAATTGATGGGATTGTTCTTTCAATCTGTCTCTCGGTAGCACTTTCTGATGCCACATTAGTGTAGACTGGTGTTGTTTCTTGACGAACTGTTTCAATCTGTGTTTCAAGAGGCACGAGTTCCATGGCATTATTGCATAGTCCTTCATTGTGCACTACAGGCTGATCGAATGTGATTAGTCTTTCAGTTTGAACCTCTTGGATTGTTGTAAGTTTGGGTATTCTGTTGTTTCTTGGGAGTCCACTGGGCCTACTGTTGATTATAGGCCACATGCTTGTGGTTTTACCAGATCGATAGACACGACTCTGTTCTCCTTTTTACCAGCAAGGGGCGGTAGCACAACTGATCTTGTTCCGGTGACTGCTAAGACAGGTACTGCTTTTCTGTAAGAAGGCCCAAATTCCTTCTTAACCGCGATCTTTTCTCTGACTAGATCCCCAATCTTTGGAATCCAGACAGGCCTTGCTGGGGCTGTTGCGGGTGGTGCCTCGTCAGTGGTACTTGGCTGTTGCTTTAACTTTATGTTGCTTAATGATTTTCTTGTTTCATTCAGTTCCTGTAAAACAGCCAAACGATCCTTTACATCAAAGTGCGTTGTTTCTTCTTGTACCACTGACATCTGACTATCGAGGTCCTGAACTCGCATTCTAATTCCGAACAATAGTTCGTATGGGCTGAAACCTTTTAGAGAATTTCTTGGCATGTTGTTAAGACTAGTCTGGACACTTATTAAATGTTTGACCCACCCAGCGCCTGACTCTAATACCTTCGCTGTTATAGATTGCTTTATGTCACGGTTTTTTCTTTCTACCACACTGTTCCCTTCCGGGGTATGACGGACAAGAATACCGCAACCCAATTCCCATGCTGGCCATGGCCTCCTTATAGGCTCGAGAGCTGAAAGCAGGACCCTGGTCAGAATGGAACGTGGTAATTGCGTATGTGCCGATATTGACTCGCAAATCTTTTATAACCGTTCTAGCGTCAGCCGAGCGCTGGAGGCCTCATTTTTTAAGTGCTTTTCGTCTTAATGGTGTACACTGGGACGCGCTTCTCTTCTTTGATTGCGCAGATAGACCGCCTTATGCTGTCTAGAAGGGATCCTGAAACTACACTGACCTGTTCATTTCTGCGATCTCGGTTGCAGTTTTCACAATTTTGAGCAAAACATTGAATATCTATACTCATTCCTGGCCACCAGTACTCTGATTGTAATTCATTCAGAGAGGCTTTGATTGTTTGGTGTCTCAGACCCAACCCCATGTGTGCTTCCAGCAAGAGGAAGCCCCTCCTGCTCCTGTTTGGAATTACTCTGTCCCCCACTCCAGGGATTCGAGCAAAAGGAACGGAGTTTGCATCGATTATGTATGCATATTTGAGTGGATAGTTTACGGGTAGTGCTGCACAGTCGCCTTTTACAGTCGTTTTTACTGCCAGCATGGTTTCCCCGTCTATGTATTTATCTGTACGCTTTTTTGTGGCTACGGAAGCCGGTTTAGTTGCTTCCGCTTTGGCTGTATTAGCCAATGAATTCCCTGCAACGTGAACGCCATCACGTTGAAGACTCTGTGCGTGAATCACGTGAGTCTTTTGTAGTTCTTTGTGTAAAAGAGCTACCTCGTTCCAGAGCAATTTATGCTTTATTGTGGCACCTGTGTCATCTTTGTAGTCGTTTTCGATCCAACTCTGCAGTTTATTGTTGTAAGAGTTGACGCAAAAATGAGAATCGCACACTATAAGTGTCGGGAATTCACGTTCTGCATTTTCGAGCGCCATCTTTAAAGATCTGATTTCAGTTCTCTGAACCGAACAGTTTCTTACAGATTCAGTTTTTGTTACTTTCGGTCGGAATTTACCGCACAGCCAACGACCTTTAATGATCGCACACGCTGCATTGTAGGATTTTCTCTCTACGTTGAAATGCTGTACAGAGCTATCTGCATAGATTATACAGGCATATTGTGGGAGAGGCAGAATTTCGATTGGCAGAGGATATTCTTCTTCATATTCTAAATCATTCAGTTCTTCGTATTGCGGGGCGAAATAGTATTTCACATCTTCCGCTCCTAGAGAATCTATACACTGTATCTATTTCGGATCCAGTGACACTGTAGGCAGGTTTACTGGGCTGAATAGCGCCTCGAAGGCGGATTCCGCTGTAAGGATATTAATCCGTTTGCCGTGTGCTAGTTCTCTTTCATTTGCTAATGCGATTTGCACTGCGTTCACAGTTCTTTCTGTGGGACTGAATGCTTTTTCTGCTTGTGTGTACAAGTGAGATTTAATTGAAATAGGTACCTTTTCTCCCTCATTAGAGGTCAGGTACGTGAATCCGCATCTTCCTGGGATGACTCGGATTACAAGATCGATCGTGTTGTCACGTGTATCTAATTTAGTTTTTGCTAACATGTCTGTTTGCAGTGATCTCAAAATTTCTGTGTGTTTTTGAGTCCAATTGATTTGTTTAAAATCAGGTTTAATTAGTTCGTAGAGAGGTTTAACCCTCTCTGCGTAATTTAGGATGTAAGTTCTTCCGAAATTCAGAAAACCTAGTATGGATTGTAAATTCTTCAGCGTTTTGGGAGCTTGGAGTACAGCGCACTTCTCTAAGAAGTTGTCCGCTAGGCTTTTCCCTTCACTTGATAATTCGTACCCTAAGAACAGTACTGTCAGATGGGCAATTCCAGACTTTTTAAAGTTGAATTTGTAACCCTCTGCTGCGAACCCAAGTATAATGGTGTTCACTCTTTTCAAGTGAGTATCCAAGTCGTCGTCTGTGAGATAAATATCATCTACGTAAGATAATGCTTCATCATCATAGATTTGTAGTAACTCTGTTACCCTAGCTGAGAATAGTCCAGGGCTGTTCTTGAACCCCTGTGGGAGTTGACAGAATTTTTTCTGTGACCCAAATGCAGAGAAAGCGGTCAAATATCTGCTTTCTGGTGCAATGTTTTGACAAAAGAAACCATTAGAAATGTCTAATGTCGTTTTGTATTTTTTCCTAACTATGTTGTTCATTAGGGCTGCACTATGCGAGTTTTGTACTGCAAAAGTTTTGCAACATGTATTAAGATGTCTGTAGTCCAAAACTAGACGATATGAATTGTCTGGCTTGGAGACAGGAAACAAAGGATTGTTCATTTGAGAGGTGCATGTTTCAATCACCCCCTGGTATTCAAGTTGATCTAAAATCTCCCTGACTTGTTTTTTAGCTTCTTGCTTTATGGGATACTGCCGTTGGGCAGTTGGTTCACTTTTTAATTGGATTTTGTGAGGAGGTGAATCCTCATCCCATCCTACATGATTTTTATATAATGCAGGTGCCTGGGCTACTGCCCATTTCCTTGCATATGTATATTTTTTGTGAATCGGAATGTGATTCGAGAAGGCAGGCATAATCACTTCTTCGCCACGAGGGCACTCCCTGACAAACTCTGGGGGCCAATCTTTTTCAGCTAACAGAATATCATAGCCTTTTGAGAGCTTATCCCAAAATAGACCCTTAATTTTCCTAGTCTTATCACCCTCTATACGCAATGTTATTTCGTATATTTTATGGGGCTCGCTAAGTCTGGCGTCGGCAGTTTCAACTTGAATGTATTCATTCGTGTCCACTGTCTCCAGATGACTCATCAAGATCTTGCGCGCTATACTGATTTCTGCTGCACTGTCCAACATTGTCAATGCCCACTCCCCGTTTTTCAACTGTGTCCTCAGTATTCTCGGCATGGTTGATTACTCTAATACTGGCTACCTTCTTTTTCTGAAATTGAGATTTCTTATTTTGAGCAGGTTCCTTGTCTTTGGACTTGGTGTGCTCTCCTGGGTCTGACCGTCCTCTTCTTTCCGAATTCTGTGGAAAAGATCGAGAGGGACGTGCATCAATACTTTGATATCTATCAGGTTTTTTCAGATTATCCCTATTTCTAAGGTTATATCTTTTCTCAGAGGGCTCCCTCTGGGGAGACTGGCGTTCTCGAGTCGGAGTTCTTTCCCTCCATCGAGGAGACCTTCCTCTGGACTGGAAAACTTTTTCCTTGGGAGCGGATTGTTTATTTCCATCCCAGCTCTTTTTAGGAGTGTTTAAATTATTTTTAATAAATAATTTTACTAACTCTCTATAAGCTTTTGTTAATTCTCCTATGTTAACTAAGAGATCTTCCTTTGACATTTTTGCAATGTCCGGATGTGGTGTGTAGCTGGCTAGAACCGGCCACGTGGCTCCTGGTCTACCTAGTGGACCGAGCCTGGTAATGTGATCAGTATGTTTTAGGGTGCCATTAAACCAGAGCAGGTGCTCTTGAAATTTAAGTGGAATTTCAATCTCCTCAAAAGGAGCGTACTCTTCCGGAGGTTTCTCTATTTTGTAATAGTGAAACTCTTTTGTTCTAGCGTTTACCGCTGGAAAGTTTATCCATGAATAGAATACCTCTGTCTGCCGATACTCGTGAGCCTCTATCACGAAAATTACTGTACCACCTTGAGGTGTCAGTCCGTTTTCTATAAGTTTTAAAGTTATAGATCTTCTTAAGTGGACCGGGATGATAATAGCATCCGGGTCTGTGTATTCGGGACCTTGCTGAGTCGCATCTGCTGCGGCCCCAGAGGTTCCGTTTTCTGGCATTGTAAAAATCCAAGGTTTGCAGAGTAGGTCTCCAAGGAGACAAAGATTAGGTGCACAATATTTTGGAACACTGTATCCTTCAACGTTGAATAAACCAGAGCTTTACATAGGAATCTCTTCCTACTAAGGTCGGGCGGATTTTAACCTTTCACCCACTCCAGACGTCTCTTGGAGTATTTACGGGAGAAAGGGGTCTGTGAAATATGCACGACTGAGTTACTCTAACTGTCTTGCGTTAGTTTATCGCCTTACCAAACGTTGGGAGCCATGTAGTGTAGTTCCTAGTTTCCCACTAGGCCCTGCGCATTGGAATAACATAAACAGTAGTATCGACGTGGAACTGCGGATATTCCAAGCCTCCACTGACTATGCTAAACTTAATTGGGTTGTGTTACCAACTAGCTCAGAGGTCACTGGAAACTTTCTTCTCTGCATAGGAAGTGATCAGCTTCCTTGGCACAGACAAGAAGGGATTCAGCTTTCCAACAACCGTGCAACATGACAACTTTGCTCCTCAGATCAAGAGTCAATCTCTAGGGTTGTGTGAAACAATAGACATGTATTTCACTCAGTCAGTCTAGTGCAGTTTACTTTCACGAGATGTAGAGAATAGAGAGACGGGCGTTTGTCAATAAAGGGTTAACATTTATTGAACAGTCTTTCTTCTCGTACAAGAGAAATGTATTGCCACAATTGCAAGAATTGTTATTATAAAAAGTACGTACAGTAAGATAAGTATTGCGAAATAGAACTGTAAAAGCATTGATATGGTTTCTTAGCCATACAATGGTTTAAAAGTAATAAAACATATATACAGTCATATATACATTAGGCTAACATACTCAACTGGTGCTTCTAACTAAGCCTACCCCAGTGTGCCTGACCTAAGCCTAACACGTGGAAGGGGAGCAAGTAAGTAGCTTTAAGTTAAGTTGGTTTTGCCAAGGTTTGTTTCAAGAATTCTCGTCTAAGGGTTTAGTCAACACCATACCTCTGAATAGAATGATGGAGGATTGGTATCTCCTTCAGGGGTCACTCTCGATATCCCAGTCACCCGCGAGGGTAGACCGGAAACGCCGGAGCTGGATTTCTCTGCACGAGAAAGGCAGCGGGTCTCTTCAGCGCGTCGAGGAAGGAGGGGGGACAGCGTCCGCGGGCAGCTGGAATCTGCTGGATGTCTTCGCAGAGGACGGCTGTTCAGCTCCTTAAGCGTACTGCACCATAGTTCGCGCTTTAGCAGCGATAATGGTATCAGCAGCTTCACCACCACAGGGACAGCAGGCTGCAGCGACAGAGTGCTAGATTTACCAACACGGGGTCTTGCAGGCAGCTGGCATCAGCAACAGTAGCTTCCTTTGCTTAAGGCAACGTTGGTAATATTTATACCTGACAGGTGCCGGGTTTGACGCAAGTTTGCTGGACATAAGACGTCAATTAAAGATGTCACTAGGAAGTGATAGTTATCAGTTGCTCATTAAAGTTCCATTACTAATCAAAACACAGCAAGCGGGGATTTCCAGGTTTGCTGAGTTTTTATCTTGTTGAAGAACTCGGAGTGTTATCTAGGAATATCAGATAGTGACTACTGCTCTGTCATTGCACTAATTGGTCGCAAAGGAAGTGGCAGAGAGAACTATGCTGGAATGTGGCTCTGTTCGTGTGAGGCCAGAGATGACTTTTCAGAAAATCGCACTTGAACGGTTATGCCAATATAGGGAATAAATGGATTTATAGCCGAATAGGGGCATAAGGTCACAGTATCGATCAGGAACCTAGATAAACACGCAACAACCTCACCTGAAGGTGTGATGGGAATGTTATTAAAAAGATATAGTAATTTAGGTAAAACGTTCATTTTGACTATCGCAATCCTATCAGCTAGAGATAGAGGCAAGTGGACCCAGCGTTGGACTTTATCCTCAAGTTTGGATATCACTACCCAATAGTTAGCGTGCATGACTTCCTCCGGGTCCCTGTGAAACATGACCCCCAGATAACGAATCGGATCCTGCTGCCACTCCAGCGGGTAGTCGATTTCAAAGGGAGTGGTAGTGTCCGTTAGGGGTATTATGGAAGATTTTGACCAATTAATCGTCAAACCCGAGTGACCCCCGAATCTAATGTATTTTCTAAGTAGAGGATTGAGGTGGGTGCTGGGGTCACGTACATACAGCAGCATATCGTCTGCGTATAGGGATATGTGTAGTGGTCTGGCAACGAACTGCAAGGCCGAAGATTTGTAATTTTGCCTCACTATGCAAGCGAGGGGTTCTAACCCCAACGCAAAAAGAAGGGGCGAGAGGGGGCAGCCCTGCCTCATTCCACGCTCAACGTTAAAAGGGGCAGAGATATAGCCATTAATTCGGACTCTAGCGCATGGTTGGGAATATAGTAAAGAGACCCATTGAACAAACCGCTTAGGAAAACCCATCCTGTGCAAAATGGCTATCATATAACTCCATTCAATGGAGTCGAACGCCTTAGCGGCATCGAGCATTACTGCCACAGCTTTAACTGAGGGCTGGAGATAGTGAGAAAGCGCAAACAGGGATCTGGTGTTATGGGAGGTGGATCTCGTGGGGATAAATCCCGATTGATCTGGTAGGACCAGACGAGTCATCAGAGGGGACAAACGTACCCCCAGTAGTTTCACGAGTATTTTCGAGTCCACGTTAATGAGGGATAAGGGCCTGTAGGAATCGCATTCCTCAGGATCCTTGGACAGTTTTAGGAGTGCAATGACTAGTGCTTCTCTTAGAGTAGGGGGAAGTATTGATTTCTCAAAGGAAGTGCCAAACATGTCTACCAAATAGGGTGCGAGAATGTTCGCGAAGTGTTTGTAAAACTCATTAGTGTACCCGTCGGGGCCCGGTGCTTTACCATTAGGCAGCGACTTGATCACCGCAGTCACTTCTTCCACTGTTATGGGCATAGCTAAGTGTTCCCTTTGTTCATCCGATAGCCAACCAATCGCTACATCCTGCAAATAATCATAAATCTCTTCTGCTGTCACTGAGGGCTGCGATTTATATAGGGAGCTAAAGGACTCTACAAAGTTTTTTAGAATGTCTGCTGATTGCGTCTGTATCAGACCCTCCTTCGATTTGCCTCGAAGTCTGGCCGAATGCCCTCTACCCTCACATATCTTCCTCGCTAATGTTCCCCCTGGCCTCCCTCCCTCCCCAAATGTCCTGGCTATGTGTTTGCGATCTAAGTATTTAATTTCAGCTCCCACAAACTCAGCATGTTCAGTGTGCAGGTCGCGCAGCTCAGTTAACAGCGAAACATCTTGTGTTGTCTCAAATGTCAGTTCCATATCCCTTATACGCGTCTCACAGCGTTTTACCTGCCGCCTGATGTCTTTCAGGACCCCTACAGTGGTGCTGATGCAGACGCCTCTGATCGTGGCCTTGAAGGCCTCCCATAATATACCCGGGTCTTCCACTGTCTGCAAATTTATTTTGAAATATTCCTTTATTTCCTTCGTTAAGGTGTTGGCATAAACAGAATCGGATAGAGCTTGGGAATTGAACCGCCACTGGAACGGAGGGGGTGTATATTGTGGTATGTCGATCTGTAACATGACGGGGTTGTGGTCCGACAATGTGCGTGGTAATACTTGTATCTTCTTAACCCAAAGGGCTATGTCATTTGTGCCTAGCCAGTAATCTAGCCTGGACCAGCTATTGTGAGACGCTGTGATGTGGGTGGCACCTGGTGTGTCAGCATGTCTTAGCCTCCAAAGATCCGATAATGTCAGATCCTTCATCATGTGTCCCACCATTAATCTCGACTGCTTATGTTGTTCTAACGAATTAGAGGAGCGATCCAGCCCATCCTGTAACGTTACGTTCCAATCCCCTCCACATATCGTGTGCGTGTTTGTATGCGTTTGCAAATGGCCCCATATTTCCCGAAAGAATTCTGGAGCATCAGTGTTGGGGCCATAGACGTTAAGGAGTGTCACGTGTTGGCCTCGCAATGTGCCTGACACCAACACGTATCTACCATTGGGATCATGTGTGACTTGCTGTGACTTAAAATTTACCCCTTTCCTAATCAAAATAAGTACTCCTCGAGAATAAGAGGAATAGGAAGCCCTGTATGTCGACTCTGCCCATCTCGCACCCAGATGTGCGTGTGTGTTGGGAGCTAGGTGAGATTCCTGCAAAAATGCAATATCTATCTCCCATCTGGTGAGGCTCGCAAAAACCTGCCTGATTTTCTGTGGCCGGGAGAATCCTCTTATGTTCCAGGTGAGGACGTTTAAGTGCGACTTGCCTGCGTGTCTAGAACCTGGTGTCATCTGATAGTGTGCAGTGTCCCATCCCCATGCAAACCACATCCATAGGAGGTGTCTGTCTCTTCGCATTAGGAGTAACACACCTAGCAATGGCAGCCGTCCGCCAGGGAGAACTCAGTAAATTGTCCAATTTCAATGTCTTTGGTCTTTTTAAACATTCAGAACCCTCCAACCCTCTCAGCCCACCCACTCTAGCAACCCCAACCTGCCGAAGCCTGGGCCCCTTTAAAGACAACTCCCACAAACTTGTAACAATCAACTCAATACCCATTCTGAGGAACTTGTGTTGGGTATTACCCTTGTGGAGGACCGCAGGGAGCACAACTCTACACCCGATGTTACGGGTATAGGCGATACTATAAAAGCTTACATATATACAATGTATGTGACTAGGAACCCACTTTCCCCTCACCCTCTAATAGTCACTGTAGCATTACCTACAGGATAGTGCAAGAGCAGTTTTATTTCAGCTGGACCCAGCCATTATTGTTCATGTGAGAAAGCAATAAGTTCCGCATTGTGCAGTATATGACCCCCTCCCACACAATGAGTTTGGCGTCCCTCGTGCTTACTGCACTGTGGTTTCGCGGGAGTACGTGCGTGTTGATAAAGTCTGTGCCCTGCTGCGGTGCAATTTTTGATTGCTGTGCAGGGACGCACCCTCTCTGTCCTTCGACCCCTTGGAGGTCGCTATCCGTGCACGACTGTGGGTGAAGCGATGGAGAGTCGCCCAGATCACCGTGACGTTGCCTCGCACAACAGAGGAAACATCAATGTTTAATAAACGGGGTATGTGCGGTAAAGAGGGACCAGCCTCAGGCAGTGATGTGTGTCACAGACTGGAGTATGCCACAGTCCGCTTGGCATATATAGTCGCCAGCTCCACAGTTGTATGGAAGGTCAACTAGGACTGTCTTAGCGGTCTCATTAGGTGTCCCATACCAGGCTGTGCCACCCAGTATGCCCATTTTCAGCTACACTTTGATCATTCATAACCCACACCTGTTGAACAACTCACCGCCGGAGGAAGATGGGGCCTGCCAGTGATGTCAGTCCGAGTCTTGCTGCTGGTCGTTTTGTACATTCGATCTAGTCACCCGCTGCACCTTTTTGACAAAGTCTTGGGCTGCTTTGGGTGTTGGTAGTACAATCGCTTTCTCTTTCCACGTCACTCGAAGTCTGGCAGGGTACAGCATGGAATAGCTGATGTTTAGGTCCCTCAGTTTCACCTTGACGGATGTGTATTCTTTACGTGCCTGCTGAACCGCAATCGTGTGATCTGGATAGAATTCCAGGGAATTGCCCTGATGAGTGATTTTGCCTTTTTCCCTCGCCAGCCTGAGGATTGTGTCTCTGTCTCGGTAATTGAGTATCCTTGCCACTATTGGTCTCGGCGTTGCTCCGGGTGGTGGTCGAGGTGCCAACGATCTATGGGCCCGCTCCACAATGAAGACCGGCGACAGAGCCTTTGCAAAGAGGTCTTTGCAAAGGTTTCCGACGTACAGTTCCATACGCCCAGTGTTGGTCGACTCCGGTAGGCCTGTAATGCTCACATTATTGCGCCTCGAGCGCGCTTCCAAATCCTCCTCCTTCGCTTTAATCACTTCGAGGATGCGTTCCATTAACGCGCATTTGGTGGTGGAGGTTCGCGCTTCGTCTTCAATGGCTGATATGCGCGTTTCGGCCTCGTCTAGACGTTCCCCGTGTTTTTCCTGCCTTGCGGCCATTCCATCCATTCTGCACGTCAGGTTGTCCAGTTTGCCGTTAATGTCTTGTAGATTCGACTGGATGGCGAGCAGTATCTTCTCCATGTTGCTGTTCGGCGGCAGTTCAGCAGAGTCACCGGTGTCCGTCATTTCCTCTGCGGTTTTATTAGATTTTCTACTATCGAATGATAGCTTTGGTTGTTGTTTATCTGGCTTCCCCATCGCGACAGTCGGAGAAGCTGTTGTTCTGGAAGTGGGGCCTGATGCCCTCGTGACTCTGGCCGCCGTCGCCGTGATGCACTTGTGGGGATAGTGGCTAGTTGCTCGCGTGATCAGCACTATGTCTGGCTGGGCGGCTGCTGTGCGCCCTTGGGTCGCGCCTGCTACCTCTGTGCCGCCTCGTGTGTTCTGGGGGGGTGCGGCCGGTGGTATTCTCTTCTGTACAGCCTGGGTCGAGAGTGAGTGTCCGCACAGTAGGTCAACACCCCACCCTGGACTTTAGGGAGTCTGAGCACGGTCCCCCTCGTTGTCTACGCTGTGGCAAAAGACGACTTGCACGTGCGTGGTTCCCCTGTAATAGTCCTGCCGGCCAGATCTCCTATGTGGCGGTGTTTAGCTGCTTAGGTCTGCCTGGTAGGGTACATCTGCGTGAAAGGCGCCCAAGCGGTGGTGATCTTCTGCTCTGCACCCGGAGCCGACCGGCCAATACAGCCCAGCCGAGCCCGCCTGAAGAAGCGCGAGGGTGCCGGCAGCGTTTCTCGCTCACTGGGCGCCGCCATTTTGTCAGGCGCGCGGCCCGGGACAATGTCAGTAACGGGTGTCGGTGCTCAGGATCGGATGCATTGTTTAACGCAAACGGAGGTCCGGGGGGCTGACTCTTACCCCTGTTTTGATCCTCCAGCCGCCGCACACCGTTTACAATCAGGCTTCCTCCGTGTCCTCCAGAAGATCGGCGAGTCGGCGGTCCGCCATTTTGTCAGGCGCTCCGCGGCTCTTCACAACTGTGCCAAATTAGTTCTTTGTCCACGATGGGAGCGAGATTCCCTCCATACCTGCTTTTGCACCTTGCCTTCCCACACATGTGGAGCTGTTTATAAGGCGAGTTAGCGGGGCCATTGCGGGATAGATCACATTGCTGATGATCGCCCGGCGGAGCTGCAGTTCACACAGCCATTCCGCTGTGCGCCCCCTAGCGCCTCCGAGTGCAGCGTATGGTTGCTCGAAAATATTTAAGCATATCTATTCCCATAATATTGTCTGGAGTGTTTGGTGACAATAAAAACGGGCACGGGGCAAGAAATCTGTCAATGTGAAATGTAAGGGGTTGTGACAATGGGCTAAGAGAGGGTGTTCCATCGAACGCTATTGATTTAATCATTCGCCAGACAGGGGAGCCTTTGGAACCAAGTTTTTAGATAGAGCACTACGAGTAGCTCCTGTATCAACCAGGAACTGATCAGTAGAACCCAAAACGCCCGCTGATACATATGGACCTCTTTGATCTACTGGTACTTCAACCGATTCCACACCCCATCCTACGCAATCCTATGCATGTACATAATCCTGAGACTCGGCAATTTCACCCTCCGCTATCTGATACTGATTCAGTCAATCAAAAGTATTATAATCAGCCTGACCACGACCCCTCGCTTCAAACCTGTCACGATCACTCGCTCCACCCCTCACTCCTGAATAACTATTCTGTGTCCTTCCACCTCCTCGACCACGCTGATTACGTTGTTCTCGAAGCACCTGACAGTCTGAGGCCCAATGTCCAAACTGTTTACAGTATGCACACTGATCCTCAGAAATGTTGGTACGAACAGAAGACGTACCGTACGATCCATGCCTACCTCTATCATTCCCTCTCGGCTGTGTAGCATAAACCTGAGCCAACATCACTTTCGTCTTTAATTCCTTCACTTTCTTATCAGTACTTTCTTTAGCCTCCAATTCCTGTCGCTCATAATACTGAGCCATAGTCAATAAAGAAGCAGGGGTCGCCGTGGTCCAGGAACTTTCACTAGTCTTTAAACGTTTTGCAATCTCCGGTAGGAGATTTGCTACATACTTGTCAACGAACAAATGCCTACCGTGTCCTCTGTTAATAATTGCCTACTGTAATCATGAAATGCTTCCTCAAAACGTGAGAAGAAGTCAGAAACCGACTCATCCGCCATCTGCTTACAAGAGGCTAACATGGTCCAATCAATCTTTTTAGGAGGAACAAGCGTTTTTAGCTTATTCAAAATAGCCGCCGGGAGATCTAAACTTAATTGACATGGCTCCCTACCCAAATCAGCTTGGGCTAAAGTTTTCCAATCCGCCCCCAGGATCGCTTGATCATCGAACTTACGAATCGCCCTCCACATATCAGGAGGCAGTATTAACCCAAAGAAAAGGTCAATATCAACTAACGTCATAACACACGAAGAAATAGCCCCTTCCACTCCTTCATAGAAAGCTGCCGGATTCTTACGGGGGTCAGGCAGAGCAGCTTTAAGTGCCATAACATCTGTTCTGTTCCACAGTGTGTAAACCCAATTATATATAAAATAACCCTTTGCATCCGCAGACATTTTGTCATCGTTTGTACCTTGCCCTTTAGGAGGGACATATAAAGGTGCAGCTTCACGCATAGGCATAACATGAACTGTAGAACTCTTATCTGCTCCAAAGATAGGACACTCTTTGGATTTCTCCGTCGATCCCGGCGCAGGCGCATCTGATGCCTTTTTTGCCTCTCGTAATCTTGACGCCTCATCCCGTAGCTGGACCAACCGTTGAAAAAACCGATCCGCATCTGCAATAACAAAAATACTTTTACGCATATTCTCACGACCAACTGATACATCCTTAGGCTCCAAATCAGTTGAATAATTTCTAAATCGTTCTACAACTTCATCTCCAAAATGGCTCAAGAAATACAACTGTTCTTACTCAGACCACTTACGCATATGGTCATCAATCTCTGAAATAGTTATCGACTTAAGATTAAGTTTTGAAGCAAAACTACGCAATTCCGCAGCTTCGCCAGCACTTAGCCTAGTACGACTACCCCCTTGATCGTCTCCGTGCGAATCCTCAGTTGGGGCCGTAGGTGGAACATATGGAGGCGGGCAATGGTCTAATAATGAAAAATCATCAGAATCATTGGTAAGGACAGGATAAAGAGGACGTCGAATAGGGAATTGACCATTCATTTGCAAATTACTTTCCCGTGCCTCCCTCTCTTTCTTTTCCTGCAACTCTTTTTTCTCCAGCTGTAAAGCTTCATCACGAGCAGCCTTTCGCTGCTCTTTGTCCGCCAAGGCTTGTTCACGCTTCATTCGCTCACGCACCGCTTTCTCCCACATACGTACACAATCAAACATATCTTGTCTAGACCTGCCCTGAAACAAACATTGCTCCACATACTGAACCTTTCGTAAATCAAACGACCCATGTAGTGGCCATTGCAATTCGTGATCAGATTTAGTATACTTGTGCCACAATGTACTGTATATAATAGGGGGAGTTCCAAATTTAACGTACATTTCGCGATTACGTGTCCCCCTGGGGGAGCGGGCTGAGATTCATTTAATCGATAACTGGTACCTTTTCCAAGACAGCACATTCCTCGAACTGTGCTTAAAACAGGCATGTCAAAATATCACAGAAACGTGATATTACAAAAATGGCACTTACTATACTTCACACAAGGTGTGCCGTTCAAACAAATACAAAATTAGAGAAATATCTCTACATTGCCTGCCTATGTGAAGTGCACTGCACATATAACTCAAATCATAGAACCTAATGTTAGCTAACTCAAAACAAATTCAAAAAGCCACAGTAAGCATCCATAGACTATCTTACCAATCACAAGCTTACCAAATTCTCAAATATCCAGGTTCCATCTGCCAAGTTCCTTAATCGAATCAGCCAAACAGGCACTGTACGACAACTCGAACGATCAGGATCCCAGTCGAGGACCGGCGCCACCTGGAAGGTCAGATCAGAAGGAAAGGAAGAAAACACCGTGGGTGCCAAGACTCGGGTCACTCAGTGGCAGCGTACGCGTCCATGGCGAGTTTCCAATCCTTCATCACGACCTCTCCTTCGGGCATCCGAGTCGCCGATGAGTCCCTTCGTGGTCGCCAATTTGTGGTATCGGGTTCTCCAGACCTACATATTCCACAAAACCGCTTACACCATAAAACAGAACTTGGCACGGAAACTGGAAATGCAAAAGACAAGTTTATTAGGACCCCATGGGGTGGTGGTACATTCCTACAGCACCCTTCGGCAATGCAAGAAGTATCACACCGAACATCGGTGCAAGACCTCTTTTATACAGTTTTACAGTAATAAAAAGAGTAGGCGGAACACATTTGCTCAGTTTAGGTACATATAAGGTCATTTTGGAACACAGCCAGCTTATGGGAGGAGTTGTAACAATACTGGTCAGTTTTGGAGAACATTCCTAAGTAATGACTGTCCACTAGTATAGAGGGTTTGACTACGCATGTGCAAGCTTGACCAGTACTAAAAATAGCCTGTTGCTGGGCAAGTTAGGTGGTCAGTGGTACAGAGAAAGGACAAAAGGGCATGCTCACCACGAGGTAGCGCGTTCATATAAAATGGGCGCCAGTGTTCTCAAAATAGCCCCCGAACATCGTGGTAAAGATAAGGGAAAATTAGTGTAGCAAAGCTTAACGCTAACCTGATTACTGTCAAATTACGACAATGTCTGAACTGGGGTGGCAGAGTGGGCTAAAGAACGGTGATGGATTAAACCCAGATCTTTTGACTGGGTGTGAGTATTAGATTGATTCAGATGCTCCGTCCATCACCACCCCCTTTTGTATCGCTTTTGGCCGCCATAAGTGTGGCAGGGTATGCTCAGACGTGAGTCCCTTGCTCACTTTGCCACTGGATTCAAGCAAGCCGGGCTCAAGACGGCTGGAATGCCAGGAAACCGGTCCTCGGAAGCTTGTTTCCGGTCCAGGGAAGACATGGCTTGGCAGTTTGGGCTGGACTGTTCCCCTGAGGCACAGGGTCAGACTGATTTGCATATATCCATGTCTGAACTGGGGTGGCAGAAAGGGCTAAAGAACAATGATGGATTAAATCCAGATCTTTTCACTGGCGGTGAAAGTTTGATTGATTCAGATGCTCCGTCCATGACCACCCCCTTTTGTACCGCTTTTGGCCGCCATAAGGGTGGCAGGGTATGCTCAGACGTGAGTCCCTTGCTAACTTTGCCAATGGATTCAAGCAAGCCGGGCTGAAGACGGCTGGAATGCCAGAAACCGGTCCTCGGAAGCTTGTTTCCGGTCCAGGGAAGACAAGGTTTGGCAGTTCGGACTGGACTGTTCCCATGAGGCACAGGGTCAGACTGATTTGCGTATAGCCATGTCTGAACTGGGGTGGCAGAGTGGGCTAAAGAATGATGATGGATTAAACCCAGATCTTTTGACAGGGTGTGAATGTTTGATTGAATCAGATTCTCCGTCCATCACCACCCCCTTTTTTACCGCTTTTGGCTGCCATAAGTTTGGCAGGGTTTGCTCAGACGTGAGTCCCTTGCTCACTTTGCCACTGGATTCAAGCAAGCCGGGCTGAAGACGGGTGGAATGCCAGAAACCGGTCCTCGGAAGCTTGTTTCCGGTCCAGGGAAGACATGGCTTGGCAGTTCGGGCTGGAATGTTCCCGTGAGGCACAGGGTCAGACTGATTTGCATATAGCCATGTCTGAACTGGGGTGGCAGAGTGGGCTAAAGAACGGTGATGGATTAAACCCAGATCTTTTGACTGGGGGTGAGTGTTTGATTGATTCAGATGCTCCGTCCATCACCACCCCCTTTTGGACCGCTTTTGGCCGCCATAAGTGTGGCAGGGTATGCTCAGACGTGAGTCCCTTGCTCACTTTGGCACTGGATTCAAGCAAGCTGGGCTGAAGACGAATGGAATGCCAGAAACTGGTCCTCGGAAGCTTGTTTACAGTCCAGGGAAGACATGCTTGGCAGTTCGGGCTGGACTGTTCCCATGAGGCACAGGGTCAGACTGATTTGCATATAGTCATTTCTGAACTGGGGTGGCGGAGTTGGCTAAAGAACGGTGATGGATTAAACCCAGATCTTTTGAGTGGGTGTGAGTTTTTTATTGATTCAGATGCTCCGTTCATCACCACCCCCTTTTGTACCGCTTTTGGTCGCCATAAGTGTGGCAGGGTATGCTCAGACGTGAGTCGCTTGCTCACTTTGCAACTGGATTCAAGCAAGCCGGGCTGCAGACGGCTGGAATGCCAGAAACCAGTCCTCGGAAGCTTGTTTCCGGTCCAGGGAAGACATGGCTTGGCAGTTCGGGCTGGACTGTTCCCATGAGGCATAGGGTCAGACTGATTTGCATATAGCCATGTCTGAACTGGGGTGGCAGAGTGGGCTAAAGAACGGTGATGGATTAAACCCAGATCTTTTGACGGGGTGTGAGTGTTTGATTGATTCAGATGCTCCGTCCATCACCCCCCCCTTTTGTACCGCTTTTGGCCGCCATAAGTGTGGCAGGGTATGCTCAGACGTGAGTCCCTTGCTCACTTTGGCACTGGATTCAAGCAAGCCGGGATAAAGACGGCTGGAATGCCAGAAACCGGTCCTCGGAAGCTTGTTTCCGGTCCAGGGAAGACATGGCTTGGCAGTTCGGGCTGGACTGTTCCCATGAGGCACAGGGTCAGACTGATTTGCATATAGCCATGTCTGAACTGGGGTGGCAGAGTGGGCTAAAGAACGGTGATGGATTAAACCCAGATCTTTTGACTGGGTGTGAGTGTTTGATTGATTCAGATGCTCCGTCCATCACCACCCTCTTTTGTACCGCTTTTGGCCGCCATAAGTGTGGCAGGGTATGCTCAGACGTGAGTCCCTTGCTCATTTTGCCACTGGATTCAAGCAAGCCGGGCTGAAGACTGCTGGAATGCCAGAAACCGGTCCTCGGAAGCTTGTTTCCGGTCCAGGGAAGACATGGCTTGGCAGTTCGGGCTGGACTGTTCCCATGAGGCACAGGGTCAGACTGATTCACATATAGCCATGTCTGAACTGGGGTGGCAGAGTGGGCTAAAGAACGGTGATGGAATAAACCCAGATCTTTTGACAGGGTGTGAGTGTTTAATTGATTCAGATGCTCCGTCCATCACCACCCCCTGTTGTACCGCTTTTGGCCGCCATAAGTGTGGCAGGGTATGCTCAGACGTGAGTCCCTTGCTCACTTTGGCACTGGATTCAAGCAAGCCGGGATAAAGGCGGCTGGAATGCCAGAAACCGGTCCTCGGAAGCTTGTTTCCGGTCCAGGGAAGACATGGCTTGGCAGTTCGGGCTGGACTGTTCCCATGAGGCACAGGGTCAGACTGATTTGCATATAGCCATGTCTGAACTGGGGTGGCAGAGTGGGCTAAAGAACTGTGTTGGATTAAACCCAGATCTTTTGACTGGGTGTGAGTGTTTGATTGATTCAGATGCTCCGTCCATCACCACCCCCTTTTGTACCGCTTTTGGCCGCCATAAGTGTGGCAGGGTATGCTCAGACGTGAGTCCCTTGCTCATTTTGCCACTGGATTCAAGCAAGCCGGGCTGAAGACTGCTGGAATGCCAGAAACCGGTCCTCGGATGCTTGTTTCCGGTCCAGGGAAGACATGGCTTGGCAGTTCGGGCTGGACTGTTCCCATGAGGCACAGGGTCAGACTGATTCACATATAGCCATGTCTGAACTGGGGTGGCAGAGTGGGCTAAAGAACGGTGATGGATTAAACCCAGATCTTTTGACAGGGTGTGAGTGTTTGATTGATTCAGATGCTCCGTCCATCACCACCCCCTGTTGAACCGCTTTTGGCCGCCATAAGTGTGGCAGGGTATGCTCAGACGTGAGTCCCTTGCTCATTTTGCCACTGGATTCAAGGAAGCCGGGCTGAAGACGGCTGAAATGCCAGAAACCGGTCCTCTGAAGCTTGTTTCCGGTCCAGGGAAGACATGGCTTGGCAGTTTGGGCTGGACTGTTCCCCTGAGGCACAGGGTCAGACTGATTCGCATATAGCCATGTCTGAACTGGGGTGGCAGAGTGGGCTAAAGAACGGTGATGGATTAAACCCAGATCTTTTGACTGGGTGTGAGTATTTGATTGATTCAGATGCTCCGTCCATCAACACCCCCTTTTGTACCGCTTTTGGCCGCTATAAGTGGCAGGTTATGCTCAGACGTGAGTCCCTTGCTCATTTTGCCACTGGATTCAAGGAAGCCGGGCTGAAGACGGCTGAAATGCCAGAAACCGGTCCTCTGAAGATTGTTCCCGGTCCAGGGAAGACATGGCTTCGCAGTTTGGGCTGGACTGTTCCCCTGAGGCACAGGGTCAGACTGATTCGCAAATAGCCATGTCTGCACTGGGGTGGCAGAGTGGGCTAAAGAACGGTGATGGATTAAACCCAGATCTTTTAACAGGGTGTGAGTGTTTGATTGATTCAGATGCTCCGTCCATCACCACCCCCTTTTGTACCGCTTTTGGCCGCCATAAGTGTGGCAGGGTATGCTCAGACGTGAGTCCCTTGCTCACTTTGGCACTGGATTCAAGCAAGCCGGGATAAAGACGGCTGGAATGCCAGAAACCGGTCCTCGGAAGCTTGTTTCTGGTCCAGGGAAGACATGGCTTGGCAGTTCGGGCTGGACTGTTCCCATGAGGCACAGGGTCAGACTGATTCGCATATAGCCATGTCTGAACTGGGGTGGCAGAGTGGGCTAAAGAACGGTGATGGATTAAACCCAGATCTTTTGACTGGGTTTGAGTGTTTGATTGATTCAGATGCTCCGTCCATCACCACCCCCTTTTGTACCGCTTTTGGCCGCCATAAGTGTGGCAGGGTATGCTCAGACGTGAGCCCCTTGCTCATTTTGCCACTGGATTCAAGGAAGCCGGGCTGAAGACGGCTGAAATGCCAGAAACCGGTCCTCGGAAGCTTGTTTCCGGTCCAGGGAAGACCTGGCTTGGCAGTTTGGGCTGGACTGTTCCCCTGAGGCACAGGGTCAGACTGATTTGCAAATAGCCATGTCTGAACTGGGGTGGCAGAGTGGGCTAAAGAACGGTGATGGATTAAACCCAGATCTTTTGACAGGGTGTGAGTGTTTGATTGATTCAGATGCTCCGTCCATCACCACCCCCTTTTGTACCGCTTTTGGCCGCCATAAGTGTGGCAGGGTATGCTCAGACGTGAGTCCCTTGCTCACTTTGGCACTGGATTCAAGCAAGCCGGGATAAAGACGGCTGGAATGCCAGAAACAGGTCCTCGGAAGCTTGTTTCCGGTCCAGGGAAGACATGGCTTGGCTGTTCGGGCTGGACTGTTCCCATGAGGCACAGGGTCAGACTGATTTGCATATAGCCATGTCTTAACTGGGGTGGCAGAGTGGGCTAAAGAACGGTGATGGATTAAACCCAGATCTTTTGACTGGGTGTGAGTGTTTGATTGATTCAGATGCTCCGTCCATCACCACGCCCTTTTGTACCGCTTTTGGCCGCCATAAGTGTAGCAGGGTATGCTCAGACGTGAGTCCCCTGCTCATTTTGCCACTGGATTCAAGGAAGCCGGGCTGAAGACGGCTGAAATGCCAGAAACCGGTCCTCTGAAGCTTGTTTCCGGTCCAGGGAAGACATGGCTTGGCAGTTCGGGCTGGACTGTTCCCATGAGGCACAGGGTCAGACTGATTCGCATATAGCCATGTCTGAACTGGGGTGGCAGAGTGGGCTAAAGAACGGTGATGGATTAAACCCAGATCTTTTGACTGGGTGTGAGTATTTGATTGATTCAGATGCTCCGTCCATCACCACCCCCTTTTGTACCGCTTTTGGCCGCCATAAGTGTGGCAGGGTATGCTCAGACGTGAGTCCCTTGCTCACTTTGCCACTGGATTCAAGCAAGCCGGGCTGAAGACGGCTGGAATGCCAGAAACCGGTCCTCGGAAGCTTGTTTCCGGTCCAGGGAAGACATGGCTTGGCAGTTTGGGCTGGACTGTTCCCCTGAGGCACAGGGTCAGACTGATTTGCAAATAGCCATGTCTGAACTGGGGTGGCAGAGTGGGCTAAAGAACGGTGATGGATTAAACCCAGATCTTTTGACAGGGTGTGAGTGTTTGATTGATTCAGATGCTCCGTCCATCACCACCCCCTTTTGTACCGCTTTTGGCCGCCATAAGTGTGGCAGGGTATGCTCAGACGTGAGTCCCTTGCTCACTTTGCCACTGGATTCAAGCAAGCCGGGCTGAAGACGGCTGGAATGCCAGAAACCGGTCCTCGGAAGCTTGTTTCCGGTCCAGGGAAGACATGGCTTGGCAGTTTGGGCTGGACTGTTCCCCTGAGGCACAGGGTCAGACTGATTTGCAAATAGCCATGTCTGAACTGGGGTGGCAGAGTGGGCTAAAGAACGGTGATGGATTAAACCCAGATCTTTTGACTGGGTGTGAGTATTTGATTGATTCAGATGCTCCGTCCATCTCCACCCCCTTTTGTACCGCTTTTGGCCACCATAAGTGTGGCAGGATATGCTCAGACGTGAGTCCCTTGCTCACTTTGGCACAGGATTCAAGTAAGCCGGGCTAAAGACGGCTGGAATGCCAGAAACCGGTCCTCGGAAGCTTGTTTCCGGTCCAGGGAAGACATGGCTTGGAAGTTCGGGCTGGACTGTTCCCATGAGGAACAGGGTCAGACTGATTTGCATATAGCCATGTCTGAACTGGGGTGGCAGAGTGGGCTAAAGAACGGTGATGGATTAAACCCAGATCTTTTGACTGGTTGTGAGTGTTTGATTGATTCAGATGCTCCGTCCATCACCACCCCCTTTTGTACCGCTTTTGGCCGCCATAAGTGTGGCAGGGTATGCTCAGACGTGAGTCCCTTGCTCACTTTGGCACTACATTCAAGCAAGCCGGGATAAAGACGGCTGGAATGCCAGAAACAGGTCCTCGGAAGCTTGTTTCCGGTCGAGGGAAGACATGGCTTGGCTGTTCGGGCTGGACTGTTCCCATGAGGCAAAGGGTCAGACTGATTTGCATATAGCCATGTCTGAACTGGGGTGGCAGAGTGGGCTAAAGAACGGTGATTGATTAAACCCAGATCTTTTGACTGGGTGTGAGTGTTTGATTGATTCAGATGCTCCGTCCATCACCACCCCCTTTTCTACCGCTTTTGGCCGCCATAAGTGTGGCAGGGTATGCTCAGACGTGAGTCCCTTGCTCATTTTGCCACTGGATTCAAGGAAGCCGGGCTGAAGACGGCTGAAATGCCAGAAACCGGTCCTCTGAAGCTTGTTTCCGGTCCAGGGAAGACATGGCTTGGCAGTTCGGGCTGGACTGTTCCCATGAGGCACAGGGTAAGACTGATTCGCATATAGCCATGTCTGAACTGGGGTGGCAGAGTGGGCTAAAGAACGGTGATGGATTAAACCCAGATCTTTTGACTGGGTGTGAGTATTTGATTGATTCAGATGCTCCGTCCATCACCACCCCCTTTTGTACCACTTTTGGCCGCCATAAGTGTGGCAGGGTATGCTCAGACGTGAGTCCCTTGCTCACTTTGACACTGGATTAAAGCAAGCCGGGCTGAAGACGGCTGGAATGCCAGAAACCGGTCCTCGGAAGCTTGTTTCCGGTACAGGGAAGACATGGCTTGGCAGTTTGGGCTGGACTGTTCCCCTGAGGCACAGGGTCAGACTGATTTGCAAATAGCCATGTCTGAACTGGGGTGGCAGAGTGGGCTAAAGAACGGTGATGGATTAAACCCAGATCTTTTGACAGGGTGTGAGTGTTTGATTGATTCAGATGCTCCATCCATCACCACCCCCTTTTGTACCGCTTTTGGCCGCCATAAGTGTGGCAGGGTATGCTCAGACGTGAGTCCCTTGCTCACTTTGCCACTGGATTCAAGCAAGCCGGGCTGAAGACGGCTGGAATGCCAGAAACCAGTCCTCGGAAGCTTGTTTCCGGTCCAGGGAAGACATGGCTTGGCAGTTCGGGCTGGACTGTTCCCATGAGGCATTGGGTCAGACTGATTTGCATATAGCCATGTCTGAACTGGGGTGGCAAAGTGGGCTAAAGAACGGTGATGGATTAAACCCAGATCTTTTGACGGGGTGTGAGTGTTTGATTGATTCAGATGCTCCGTCCATCACCCCCCCTTTTGTACCGCTTTTGGCTGCCATAAGTGTGGCAGGGTATGCTCAGACGTGAGACCATTGCTCACTTTGGCACTGGATTCAAGCAAGCCGGGATAAAGACGGCTGGAATGCCAGAAACCGGTCCTCGGAAGCTTGTTTCCGGTCCAGGGAAGACATGGCTTGGCAGTTCGGGCTGGACTGTTCCCATGAGGCACAGGGTCAGACTGATTTGCATATAGCCATGTCTCAACTGGGGTGGCAGAGTGGGCTAAAGAACGGTGATGGATTAAACCCAGATCTTTTGACTGGGTGTGAGTGTTTGATTGATTCAGATGCTCCGTCCATCACCACCCCCTTTTGTACCGCTTTTGGCCGCCATAAGTGTGGCAGGGTATGCTCAGACGTGAGTCCCTTGCTCATTTTGCCACTGGATTCAAGCAAGCCGGGCTGAAGACTGCTGGAATGCCAGAAACCGGTCCTCGGAAGCTTGTTTCCGGTCCAGGGAAGACATGGCTTGGCAGTTTGGGCTGGACTGTTCCCATGAGGCACAGGGTCAGACTGATTCACATATAGCCATGTCTGAACTGGGGTGGCAGAGTGGGCTAAAGAACGGTGATGGATTAAACCCAGATCTTTTGACAGGGTGTGAGTGTTTGATTGATTCAGATGCTCCGTCCATCACCACCCCCTGTTGTACCGCTTTTGGCCGCCATAAGTGTGGCAGGGTATGCTCAGACGTGAGTCCCTTGCTCACTTTGGCACTGGATTCAAGCAAGCCGGGATAAAGACGGCTGGAATGCCAGAAACCGGTCCTCGGAAGCTTGTTTCCGGTCCAGGGAAGACATGGCTTGGCAGTTCAGGCTGGACTGTTCCCATGAGGCACAGGGTCAGACTGATTTGCATATAGCCATGTCTGAACTGGGGTGGCAGAGTGGGCTAAAGAACTGTGATGGATTAAACCCAGATCTTTTGACTGGGTGTGAGTGTTTGATTGATTCAGATGCTCCGTCCATCACCACCCCCTTTTGTACCACTTTTGGCCGCCATAAGTGTGGCAGGGTATGCTCAGACGTGAGACCATTGCTCACTTTGGCACTGGATTCAAGCAAGCCGGGATAAAGACGGCTGGAATGCCAGAAACCGGTCCTCGGAAGCTTGTTTCCGGTCCAGGGAAGACATGGCTTGGCAGTTCGGGCTGGACTGTTCCCATGAGGCACAGGGTCAGACTGATTTGCATATAGCCATGTCTCAACTGGGGTGGCAGAGTGGGCTAAAGAACGGTGATGGATTAAACCCAGATCTTTTGACTGGGTGTGAGTGTTTGATTGATTCAGATGCTCCGTCCATCACCACCCCCTTTTGTACCGCTTTTGGCCGCCATAAGTGTGGCAGGGTATGCTCAGACGTGAGTCCCTTGCTCATTTTGCCACTGGATTCAAGGAAGCCGGGCTGAAGACGGCTGAAATGCCAGAAACCGGTCCTCTGAAGCTTGTTTCCGGTCCAGGGAAGACATGGCTTGGCAGTTTGGGCTGGACTGTTCCCCTGAGGCACAGGGTCAGACTGATTCGCATATAGCCATGTCTGAGCTGGGGTGGCAGAGTGTGCTAAAGAACGGTGATGGATTAAACCCAGATCTTCTGACTGGGTGTGAGTGTTTGATTGATTCAGATGCTCCGTCCATCACCACCCCCTTTTGTACCGCTTTTGGCCGCCATAAGTTTGGCAGGGTATGCTCAGACGTGAGTCCCTTGCTCACTTTGGCACTGGATTCAAGCAAGCCGGGATAAAGACGGCTGGAATGCCAGAAACCGGTCCTCGGAAGCTTGTTTCTGGTCCAGGGAAGAAATAGCTTGGCAGTTCGGGCTGGACTGTTCCCATGAGGCACAGGGTCAGACTGATTTGCATATAGCCATGTCTGAACTGGGGTGGCAGAGTGGGCTAAAGAACGGTGATGGATTAAACCCAGATCTTTTGACTGGGTTTGAGTGTTTGATTGATTCAGATGCTCCGTCCATCACCACCCCCTTTTGTACCGCTTTTGGCCGCCATAGGTGTGGCAGGGTATGCTCAGACGTGAGCCCCTTGCTCATTTTGCCACTGGATTCAAGGAAGCCGGGCTGAAGACGGCTGAAATGCCAGAAACCGGTCCTCGGAAGCTTGTTTCCGGTCCAGGGAAGACCTGGCTTGGCAGTTTGGGCTGGACTGTTCCCCTGAGGCACAGGGTCAGACTGATTTGCAAATAGCCATGTCTGAACTGGGGTGGCAGAGTGGGCTAAAGAACGGTGATGGATTAAACCCAGATCTTTTGACAGGGTGTGAGTGTTTGATTGATTCAGATGCTCCGTCCATCACCACCCCCTTTTGTACCGCTTTTGGCCGCCATAAGTGTGGCAGGGTATGCTCAGACGTGAGTCCCTTGCTCACTTTGGCACTGGATTCAAGCAAGCCGGGATAAAGACGGCTGGAATGCCAGAAACAGGTCCTCGGAAGCTTGTTTCCGGTCCAGGGAAGACATGGCTTGGCTGTTCGGGCTGGACTGTTCCCATGAGGCACAGGGTCAGACTGATTTGCATATAGCCATGTCTTAACTGGGGTGGCAGAGTGGGCTAAAGAACGGTGATGGATTAAACCCAGATCTTTTGACTGGGTGTGAGTGTTTGATTGATTCAGATGCTCCGTCCATCACCACCCCCTGTTGTACCGCTTTTGGCCACCATAAGTGTGGCAGGGTATGCTCAGACGTGAGTCCCTTGCTCATTTTGCCACTGGATTCAAGGAAGCCGGGCTGAAGACGGCTGAAATGCCAGAAACCGGTCCTCTGAAGCTTGTTTCCGGTCCAGGGAAGACATGGCTTGGCAGTTTGGGCTGGACTGTTCCCCTGAGGCACAGGGTCAGACTGATTCGCATATAGCCATGTCTGAACTAGGGTGGCAGAGTGGGATAAAGAACGGTGATGGATTAAACCCAGATCTTCTGACTGGGTGTGAGTATTTGATTGATTCAGATGCTCCGTCCATCAACACCCCCTTTTGTACCGCTTTTGGCCGCCATAAGTGTGGCAGGTTATGCTCAGACGTGAGTCCCTTGCTCATTTTGCCACTGGATTCAAGGAAGCCGGGCTGAAGACGGCTGAAATGCCAGAAACCGGTCCTCTGAAGCTTGTTCCCGGTCCAGGGAAGACATGGCTTGGCAGTTTGGGCTGGACTGTTCCCCTGAGGCACAGGGTCAGACTGATTCGCAAATAGCCATGTCTGAACTGGGGTGGCAGAGTGGGCTAAAGAACGGTGATGGATTAAACCCAGATCTTTTAACAGGGTGTGAGTGTTTGATTGATTCAGATGCTCCGTCCATCACCACCCCCTTTTGTACCGCTTTTGGCCGCCATAAGTGTGGCAGGGTATGCTCAGACGTGAGTCCCTTGCTCACTTTGGCACTGGATTCAAGCAAGCCGGGATAAAGACGGCTGGAATGCCAGAAACCGGTCCTCGGAAGCTTGTTTCTGGTCCAGGGAAGACATGGCTTGGCAGTTCGGGCTGGACTGTTCCCATGAGGCACAGGGTCAGACTGATTTGCATATAGCCATGTCTGAACTGGGGTGGCAGAGTGGGCTAAAGAACGGTGATGGATTAAACCCAGATCTTTTGACTGGGTTTGAGTGTTTGATTGATTCAGATGCTCCGTCCATCACCACCCCCTTTTGTACCGCTTTTGGCCGCCATAAGTGTGGAAGGGTATGCTCAGACGTGAGCCCCTTGCTCATTTTGCCACTGGATTCAAGGAAGCCGGGCTGAAGACGGCTGAAATGCCAGAAACCGGTCCTCGGAAGCTTGTTTCCGGTCCAGGGAAGACCTGGCTTGGCAGTTTGGGCTGGACTGTTCCCCTGAGGCACAGGGTCAGACTGATTTGCAAATAGCCATGTCTGAACTGGGGTGGCAGAGTGGGCTAAAGAACGGTGATGGATTAAACCCAGATCTTTTGACAGGGTGTGAGTGTTTGATTGATTCAGATGCTCCGTCCATTACCACCCCCTTTTGTACCGCTTTTGGCCGCCATAAGTGTGGCAGGGTATGCTCAGACGTGAGTCCCTTGCTCACTTTGGCACTGGATTCAAGCAAGCCGGGATAAAGACGGCTGGAATGCCAGAAACAGGTCCTCGGAAGCTTGTTTCCGGTCCAGGGAAGACATGGCTTGGCTGTTCGGGCTGGACTGTTCCCATGAGGCACAGGGTCAGACTGATTTGCATATAGCCATGTCTTAACTGGGGTGGCAGAGTGGGCTAAAGAACGGTGATGGATTAAACCCAGATCTTTTGACTGGGTGTGAGTGTTTGATTGATTCAGATGCTCCGTCCATCACCACACCCTTTTGTACCGCTTTTGGCCGCCATAAGTGTAGCAGGGTATGCTCAGACGTGAGTCCCTTGCTCATTTTGCCACTGGATTCAAGGAAGCCGGGCTGAAGATGGCTGAAATGCCAGAAACCGGTCCTCTGAAGCTTGTTTCCGGTCCAGGGAAGACATGGCTTGGCAGTTCGGGCTGGACTGTTCCCATGATGCACAGGGTCAGACTGATTCGCATATAGCCATGTCTGAACTGGGGTGGCAGAGTGGGCTAAAGAACGGTGATGGATTAAACCCAGATCTTTTGACTGGGTGTGAGTATTTGATTGATTCAGATGCTCCGTCCATCACCACCCCCTTTTGTACCGCTTTTGGCCGCCATAAGTGTGGCAGGGTATGCTCAGACGTGAGTCCCTTGCTCACTTTGCCACTGGATTCAAGCAAGCCGGGCTGAAGACGGCTGGAATGCCAGAAACCGGTCCTCGGAAGCTTGTTTCCGGTCCAGGGAAGACATGGCTTGGAAGTTCGGGCTGGACTGTTCCCATGAGGAACAGGGTCAGACTGATTTGCATATAGCCATGTCTGAACTGGGGTGGCAGAGTGGGCTAAAGAACGGTGATGGATTAAACCCAGATCTTTTGACTGGTTGTGAGTGTTTGATTGATCCAGATGCTCCGTCCATCACCACCCCCGTTTGTACCGCTTTTGGCCGCCATAAGTGTGGCAGGGTATGCTCAGACGTGAGTCCCTTGCTCACTTTGGCACTACATTCAAGCAAGCCGGGATAAAGACGGCTGGAATGCCAGAAACAGGTCCTCGGAAGCTTGTTTCCGGTCCAGGGAAGACATGGCTTGGCTGTTCGGGCTGGACTGTTCCCATGAGGCAAAGGGTCAGACTGATTTGCATATAGCCATGTCTGAACTGAGGTGGCAGAGTGGGCTAAAGAACGGTGATGGATTAAACCCAGATCTTTTGACTGGGTGTGAGTGTTTGATTGATTCAGATGCTCCGTCCATCACCACCCCCTTTTCTACCGCTTTTGGCCGCCATAAGTGTGGCAGGGTATGCTCAGACGTGAGTCCCTTGCTTATTTTGCCACTGGATTCAAGGAAGCCGGGCTGAAGACGGCTGAAATGCCAGAAACCGGTCCTCTGAAGCTTGTTTCCGGTCCAGGGAAGACATGGCTTGGCAGTTCGGGCTGGACTGTTCCCATGAGGCACAGGGTAAGACTGATTCGCATATAGCCATGTCTGAACTGGGGTGGCAGAGTGGGCTAAAGAACGGTGATGGATTAAACCCAGATCTTTTGACTGGGTGTGAGTATTTGATTGATTCAGATGCTCCGTCCATCACCACCCCCTTTTGTACCGCTTTTGGCCGCCATAAGTGTGGCAGGGTATGCTCAGACGTGAGTCCCTTGTTCACTTTGGCACTGGATTCAAGCAAGCCGGGATAAAGACGGCTGGAATGCCAGAAACCGGTCCTCGGAAGCTTGTTTCTGGTCCAGGGAAGACATGGCTTGGCAGTTCGGGCTGGACTGTTCACATGAGGCACAGGGTCAGACTGATTTGCATATAGCCATGTCTGAACTGGGGTGGCAGAGTGGGCTAAAGAACGGTGATGGATTAAACCCAGATCTTTTGACTGGGTTTGAGTGTTTGATTGATTCAGATGCTCCGTCCATCACCACCCCCTTTTGTACCGCTTTTGGCCGCCATAAGTGTGGAAGGGTATGCTCAGACGTGAGCCCCTTGCTCATTTTGCCACTGGATTCAAGGAAGCCGGGCTGAAGACGGCTGAAATGCCAGAAACCGGTCCTCGGAAGCTTGTTTCCGGTCCAGGGAAGACCTGGCTTGGCAGTTTGGGCTGGACTGTTCCCCTGAGGCACAGGGTCAGACTGATTTGCAAATAGCCATGTCTGAACTGGGGTGGCAGAGTGGGCTAAAGAACGGTGATGGATTAAACCCAGATCTTTTGACAGGGTGTGAGTGTTTGATTGACTCAGATGCTCCGTCCATTACCACCCCCTTTTGTACCGCTTTTGGCCGCCATAAGTGTGGCAGGGTATGCTCAGACGTGAGTCCCTTGCTCACTTTGGCACTGGATTCAAGCAAGCCGGGATAAAGACGGCTGGAATGCCAGAAACAGGTCCTCGGAAGCTTGTTTCCGGTCCAGGGAAGACATGGCTTGGCTGTTCGGGCTGGACTGTTCCCATGAGGCACAGGGTCAGACTGATTTGCATATAGCCATGTCTGAACTGGGGTGGCAGAGTGGGCTAAAGAACGGTGATGAATTAAACCCAAATCTTTTGACTGGGTGTGAGTGTTTGATTGATTCAGATGCTTTGCCCATCCCCACCCCCTTTTGTACCGCTTTTGGCTGCCATAAGTGTGGCAGGGTATGCTAAGACGTGAGTCCATTGCTCACTTTGCCACTGGATTCAAGCAAGCCGGGCTGAAGACGGCTGAAATGCCAGAAACCGGTCCTCTGAAGCTTGTTTCCGGTCCAGGGAAGACATGGCTTGGCAGTTCGGGCTGGACTGTTCCCATGAGGCACAGGGTCAGACTGATTCGCATATAGCCATGTCTGAACTGGGGTGGCAGAGTGGGCTAAAGAACGGTGATGGATTAAACCCAGATCTTTTGACTGGGTGTGAGTATTTGATTGATTCAGATGCTCCGTCCATCACCACCCCCTTTTGTACCGCTTTTGGCCGCCATAAGTGTGGCAGGGTATGCTCAGACGTGAGTCCCTTGCTCACTTTGCCACTGGATTCAAGCAAGCCGGGCTGAAGACGGCTGGAATGCCAGAAACCGGTCCTCGGAAGCTTGTTTCCGGTCCAGGGAAGACATGGCTTGGAAGTTCGGGCTGGACTGTTCCCATGAGGAACAGGGTCAGACTGATTTGCATATAGCCATGTCTGAACTGGGGTGGCAGAGTGGGCTAAAGAACGGTGATGGATTAAACTCAGATCTTTTGACTGGTTGTGAGTGTTTGATTGATCCAGATGCTCCGTCCATCACCACCCCCGTTTGTACCGCTTTTGGCCGCCATAAGTGTGGCAGGGTATGCTCAGACGTGAGTCCCTTGCTCACTTTGGCACTACATTCAAGCAAGCCGGGATAAAGACGGCTGGAATGCCAGAAACAGGTCCTCGGAAGCTTGTTTCCGGTCCAGGGAAGACATGGCTTGGCTGTTCGGGCTGGACTGTTCCCATGAGGCAAAGGGTCAGACTGATTTGCATATAGCCATGTCTGAACTGAGGTGGCAGAGTGGGCTAAAGAACGGTGATGGATTAAACCCAGATCTTTTGACTGGGTGTGAGTGTTTGATTGATTCAGATGCTCCGTCCATCACCACCCCCTTTTCTACTGCTTTTGGCCGCCATAAGTGTGGCAGGGTATGCTCAGACGTGAGTCCCTTGCTTATTTTGCCACTGGATTCAAGGAAGCCGGGCTGAAGACGGCTGAAATGCCAGAAACCGGTCCTCTGAAGCTTGTTTCCGGTCCAGGGAAGACATGGCTTGGCAGTTCGGGCTGGACTGTTCCCATGAGGCACAGGGTAAGACTGATTCGCATATAGCCATGTCTGAACTGGGGTGGCAGAGTGGGCTAAAGAACGGTGATGGATTAAACCCAGATCTTTTGACTGGGTGTGAGTATTTGATTGATTCAGATGCTCCGTCCATCACCACCCCCTTTTGTACCGCTTTTGGCCGCCATAAGTGTGGCAGGGTATGCTCAGAGGTGAGTCCCTTGCTCACTTTGACACTGGATTAAAGCAAGCCGGGCTGAAGACGGCTGGAATGCCAGAAACCGGTCCTCGGAAGCTTGTTTCCGGTCCAGGGAAGACATGGCTTGGCAGTTTGGGCTGGACTGTTCCCCTGAGGCACAGGGTCAGACTGATTTGCAAATAGCCATGTCTGAACTGGGGTGGCAGAGTGGGCTAAAGAACGGTGATGGATTAAACCCAGATCTTTTGACTGGGTGTGAGTATTTGATTGATTCAGATGCTCCGTCCATCTCCACCCCCTTTTGTACCGCTTTTGGCCGCCATAAGTGTGGCAGGATATGCTCAGACGTGAGTCCCTTGCTCACTTTGGCACTGGATTCAAGCAAGCCGGGCTAAAGACGGCTGGAATGCCAGAAACCGGTCCTCGGAAGCTTGTTTCCGGTCCAGGGAAGACATGGCTTGGAAGTTCGGGCTGGACTGTTCCCATGAGGAACAGGGTCAGACTGATTTGCATATAGCCATGTCTGAACTGGGGTGGCAGAGTGGGCTAAAGAACGGTGATGGATTAAACCCAGATCTTTTGACTGGTTGTGAGTGTTTGATTGATTCAGATGCTCCGTCCATCACCACCCCCTTTTGTACCGCTTTTGGCCGCCATAAGTGTGGCAGGGTATGCTCAGACATGAGTCCCTTGCTCACTTTGCCACTGGATTCAAGCAAGCCGGGCTGAAGACGGCTGGTATGCCAGAAACCGGTCCTCGGAAGCTTGTTTCCGGACCAGGGAAGACATGGCTTGGAAGTTCGGGCTGGACTGTTCCCATGAGGCACAGGGTCAGATTGATTTGCATATAGCCATGTCTGAACTGGGGTGGCAGAGTGGTCTAAAGAACGGTGATGGATTAAACCCAGATCTTTTGACTGGGTGTGAGTATTTGATTGATTCAGATGCTCCGTCCATCACCACCCCCTTTTGTACCGCTTTTGGCCGCCATAAGTGTGGCAGGGTATGCTCAGACGTAAGTCCCTTGCTCACTTTGCCACTGGATTCAAGCAAGCCGGGCTGAAGACGGCTGGAATACCAGAAGCCGGTCCTCGGAAGCTTGTTTCCGGTCCAGGAAAGACATGGATTGGCAGTTTGGGCTGGACTGTTCCCCTGAGGCACAGGGTCAGACTGATTTGCAAATAGCCATGTCTGAACTGGGGTGGCAGAGTGGGCTAAAGAACGGTGATGGATTAAACCCAGATCTTTTGACAGGGTGTGAGTGTTTGATTGATTCAGATGCTCCGTCCATCACCACCCCCTTTTGTACCGCTTTTAGCCGCCATAAGTGTGGCAGGGTATGCTCAGACATGAGTCCCTTGCTCACTTTGCCACTGGATTCAAGCAAGCCGGGCTGAAGACGGCTGGAATGCCAGAAACCGATCCTCGGAAGCTTGTTTCCGGTCCAGGGAAGACATGGCTTGGCAGTTCGGGCTGGACTGTTCCCATGAGGCACAGGGTCAGACTGATTTGCATACAGCCATGTCTGAACTGGGGTGGCAGAGTAGGCTAAAGAACGTTGATGGATTCAACCCAGATCTTTTGACTGGGTGTGAGTGTTTGATTGATTCAGATGCTCCGTCCATCACCACCCCCTTTTGTACCGCTTTTGGCCGCCATAAGTGTGGCAGGGTATGCTCAGACGTGAGTCCCTTGCTCACTTTGACACTGGATTCAAGCAAGCCGGGCTGAAGACGGCTGGAATGCCAGAAACCGGTCCTCGGAAGCTTGTTTCCAGTCCAGGGACGACATGGCTTGGCAGTTTGGGCTGGACTGTTCCCCTGAGGCACAGGGTCAGACTGATTTGCAAATAGCCATGTCTGAACTGGGGTGGCAGAGTGGGCTAAAGAACGGTGATGGATTAAACCCAGATCTTTTGACTGGGTGTGAGTATTTGATTGATTCAGATGCTCCGTCCATCTCCACCCCCTTTTGTACCGCTTTTGGCCGCCATAAGTGTGGCAGGATATGCTCAGACGTGAGTCCCTTGCTCACTTTGGCACTGGATTCAAGCAAGCCGGGCTAAAGACGGCTGGAATGCCAGAAACCGGTCCTCGGAAGCTTGTTTCCGGTCCAGGGAAGACATGGCTTGGAAGTTCGGAATGGACTGTTCCCATGAGGAACAGGGTCAGACTGATTTGCATATAGCCATGTCTGAACTGGGGTGGCAGAGTGGGCTAAAGAACGGTGATGGATTAAACCCAGATCTTTTGACTGGTTGTGAGTGTTTGATTGATTCAGATGCTCCGTCCATCACCACCCCCTTTTGTACCGCTTTTGGCCGCCATAAGTGTGGCAGGGTATGCTCAGACATGAGTCCCTTGCTCACTTTGCCACTGGATTCAAGCAAGCCGGGCTGAAGACGGCTGGAATGCCAGAAACCGATCCTCGGAAGCTTGTTTCCGGTCCAGGGAAGACATGGCTTGGCAGTTCGGGCTGGACTGTTCCCATGAGGCACAGGGTCAGACTGATTTGCATACAGCCATGTCTGAACTGGGGTGGCATAGTAGGCTAAAGAACGGTGATGGATTCAACCCAGATCTTTTGACTGGGTGTGAGTGTTTGATTGATTCAGATGCTCCGTCCATCACCACCCCCTTTTGTACCGCTTTTGGCCGCGATAAGTGTGGCAGGGTATGCTCAGACGTGAGTCCCTTGCTCACTTTGCCACTGGATTCAAGCAAGCCGGGCTGAAGACGGCTGGTATGCCAGAAACCGGTCCTCGGAAGCTTGTTTCCGGTCCAGGGAAGACATGGCTTGGAAGTTCGGGCTGGACTGTTCCCATGAGGCACAGGGTCAGATTGATTTGCATATAGCCATGTCTGAACTGGGGTGGCAGAGTGGTCTAAAGAACGGTGATGGATTAAGCCCAGATCTTTTGACTGGGTGTGAGTATTTGATTGATTCAGATGCTCCGTCCATCACCACCCCCTTTTGTACCGCTTTTGGCCGCCATAAGTGTGGCAGGGTATGCTCAGACGTAAGTCCCTTGCTCACTTTGCCACTGGATTCAAGCAAGCCGGGCTGAAGACGGCTGGAATACCAGAAGCCGGTCCTCGGAAGCTTGTTTCCGGTCCAGGAAAGACATGGATTGGCAGTTTGGGCTGGACTGTTCCCCTGAGGCACAGGGTCAGACTGATTTGCAAATAGCCATGTCTGAACTGGGGTGGCAGAGTGGGCTAAAGAACGGTGATGGATTAAACCCAGATCTTTTGACAGGGTGTGAGTGTTTGATTGATTCAGATGCTCCATCCATCACCACCCCCTTTTGTACCGCTTTTAGCCGCCATAAGTTTGGCAGGGTATGCTCAGACATGAGTCCCTTGCTCACTTTGCCACTGGATTCAAGCAAGCCGGGCTGAAGACGGCTGGAATGCCAGAAACCGATCCTCGGAAGCTTGTTTCCGGTCCAGGGAAGACATGGCTTGGCAGTTCGGGCTGGACTGTTCCCATGAGGCACAGGGTCAGACTGATTTGCATACAGCCATGTCTGAACTGGGGTGGCAGAGTAGGCTAAAGAACGGTGATGGATTCAACCCAGATCTTTTGACTGGGTGTGAGTGTTTGATTGATTCAGATGCTCCGTCCATCACCACCCCCTTTTGTACCGCTTTTGGCCGCCATAAGTGTGGCAGGGTATGCTCAGACGTGAGTCCCTTGCTCACTTTGCCACTGGATTCAAGCAAGCTGGGCTGAAGACAGCTGGTATGCCAGAAACCGGTCCTCGGAAGCTTGTTTCCGGTCCAGGGAAGACATGGCATTGCAGTTCGGACTGGACTGTTCCCATGAGGCACAGGGTCAGATTGATTTGCATATAGCCATGTCTGAACTGGGGTGGCAGAGTGGTCTAAAGAACGGTGATGGATTAAACCCAGATCTTTTGACTGGGTGTGAGTATTTGATTGATTCAGATGCTCCGTCCATCACCACCCCCTTTTGTACCGCTTTTGGCCGCCATAAGTGTGGCAGGGTATGCTCAGACGTAAGTCCCTTGCTCACTTTGCCACTGGATTCAAGCAAGCCGGGCTGAAGACGGCTGGAATACCAGAAACCGGTCCTCGGAAGCTTGTTTCCGGTCCAGGGAAGACATGGCTTGGCAGTTTGGGCTGGACTGTTCCCCTGAGGCACAGGGTCAGACTGATTTGAAAATAGCCATGTCTGAACTGGGGTGGCAGAGTGTGCTAAAGAACGGTGATGGATTAAACCCAGATCTTTTGACAGGGTGTGAGTGTTTGATTGATTCAGATGCTCCGTCCATCACCACCCCCTTTTGTACCACTTTTGACCGCCATAAGTGTGGCAGGGTTTGCTCAGACGTGAGTCCCTTGCTCACTTTGCCACTGGATTCAAGCAAGCCGGGCTGAAGATGGCTAAAATGCCAGAAACCGGTCCTCGGAAGCTTGTTTCCGGTCCAGGGAAGACATGGCTTGGCAGTTTGGGCTGGACTGTTCCCCTGAGGCACAGGGTCAGACTGATTTGCAAATAGCCATGTGTGAACTGGGGTGGCAGAGTGGGCTAAAGAACGGTGATGGATTAAACCCAGATCTTTTGACGGGGTGTGAGTGTTTGATTGATTCAGATGCTAAGTCCATCACCACCCCCTTTTGCACCACTTTTGGCCGCCATAAGTGTGGCAGGGTATGCTCAGACGTGAGTCCCTTGCTCACTTTGGCACTGGATTCAAGCAAGCCGGGATAAAGACGGCTGGAATGCCAGAAACCGGTCCTCGGAAGCTTGTTTCCGGTCCAGGGAAGACATGGCTTGGCAGTTCGGGCTGGACTGTTCCCATGAGGCACAGGGTCAGACTGATTTGCATATAGCCATGTCTGAACTGGGGTGGCAGAGTGGGCTAAAGAACGTTGATGGATTAAACCCAGATCTTTTGGCTGGGTGTGAGTGTTTGATTGATTCAGATGCTCCGTCCATCACCACCCCCTTTTGTACCACTTTTGGCCGCCATAAGTGTGGCAGGGTATGCTCAGACGTGAGTCCCTTGCTCATTTTGCCACTGGATTCAAGGAAGCCGGGCTGAAGACGGCTGAAATGCCAGAAACCGGTCCTCGGAAGCTTGTTTCCAGTCCAGGAAAGACATGGCTTGGCAGTTTGGGCTGGACTGTTCCCCTGAGGCACAGGGTCAGACTGATTTGCAAATAGCCATGTCTGAACTGGGGTGGCAGAGTGGGCTAAAGAACGGTGATGGATTAAACCCAGATCTTTTGACAGGGTGTGAGTGTTTGATTGATTCAGATGCTCCGTCCATCACCACCCCCTTTTGTACCGCTTTTGGCCGCCATAAGTGTGGCAGGGTATGCTCAGACGTGAGTCGCTTGCTCACTTTGCAACTGGATTCAAGCAAGCCGGGCTGCAGACGGCTGGAATGCCAGAAACCAGTCCTCGGAAGCTTGTTTCCGGTCCAGGGAAGACATGGCTTGGCAGTTTGGGCTGGACTGTTCCCCTGAGGCACAGGGTCAGACTGATTTGCAAATAGCCATGTCTGAACTGGGGTGGCAGAGTGGGCTAAAGAACGGTGATGGATTAAACCCAGATCTTTTGACAGGGTGTGAGTGTTTGATTGATTCTTATGCTCCGTCCATCACCACCCCCTTTTGTACCGCTTTTGGCCACCATAAGTGTGGCAGGGTATGCTCAGACGTGAGTCGCTTGCTCACTTTGCAACTGGATTCAAGCAAGCCGGGCTGCAGACGGCTGGAATGCCAGAAACCAGTCCTCGGAAGCTTGTTTCCGGTCCAGGGAAGACATGGCTTGGCAGTTCGGGCTGGACTGTTCCCATGAGGCACAGGGTCAGACTGATTTGCATATAGCCATGTCTGAACTGGGGTGGCAGAGTGGGCTAAAGAACGGTGATGGATTAAACCCAGATCTTTTGACTGGGTGTGAGTGTTTGATTGATTCAGATGCTCCGTCCATCACCACCCCCTTTTGTACCGCTTTTGGCCGCCATAAGTGTGGCAGGGTATGCTCAGACGTGAGTCCCTTGCTCATTTTGCCACTGGATTCAAGGAAGCCGGGCTGAAGAAGGCTGAAATGCCAGAAACCGGTCCTCTGAAGCTTGTTTCCGGTCCAGGGAAGACATGGCTTGGCAGTTCGGGCTGGACTGTTCCCATGAGGCACAGGGTCAGACTGATTCGCATATAGCCATGTCTGAACTGGGGTGGCAGAGTGGGCTAAAGAACGGTGATGGATTAAACCCAGATCTTTTGACTGGGTGTGAGTATTTGATTGATTCAGATGCTCCGTCCATCACCACCCCCTTTTGTACCGCTTTTGGCCGCCATAAGTGTGGCAGGGTATGCTCAGACGTGAGTCCCTTGCTCACTTTGCCACTGGATTCAAGCAAGCCGGGCTGAAGACGGCTGGAATGCCAGAAACCGGTCCTCGGAAGCTTGTTTCCGGTCCAGGGAAGACATGGCTTGGCAGTTTGGGCTGGACTGTTCCCCTGAGGCACAGGGTCAGACTGATTTGCAAATAGCCATGTCTGAACTGGGGTGGCAGAGTGGGCTAAAGAACGGTGATGGATTAAACCCAGATCTTTTGACTGGGTGTGAGTATTTGATTGATTCAGATGCTCCGTCCATCTCCACCCCCTTTTGTACCGCTTTTGGCCGCCATAAGTGTGGCAGGATATGCTCAGACGTGAGTCCCTTGCTCACTTTGGCACTGGATTCAAGCAAGCCGGGCTAAAGACGGCTGGAATGCCAGAAACCGGTCCTCGGAAGCTTGTTTCCGGTCCAGGGAAGACATGGCTTGGAATTTCGGGCTGGACTGTTCCCATGAGGAACAGGGTCAGACTGATTTGCATATAGCCATGTCTGAACTGGGGTGGTAGAGTGGGCTAAAGAACGGTGATGGATTAAACCCAGATCTTTTGACTGGTTGAGAGTGTTTGATTGAGTCAGATGCTCCGTCCATCACCACCCCCTTTTGTACCGCTTTTGGCCGCCATAAGTGTGGCAGGGTATGCTCAGACATGAGTCCCTTGCTCACTTTGGCACTACATTCAAGCAAGCCGGGATAAAGACGGCTGGAATGCCAGAAACAGGTCCTCGGAAGCTTGTTTCCGGTCCAGGGAAGACATGGCTTGGCTGTTCGGGCTGGACTGTTCCCATGAGGCAAAGGGTCAGACTGATTTGCATATAGCCATGTCTGAACTGAGGTGGCAGAGTGGGCTAAAGAACGGTGATGGATTAAACCCAGATCTTTTGACTGGGTGTGAGTGTTTGATTGATTCAGATGCTCCGTCCATCACCACCCCCTTTTCTACCGCTTTTGGCCGCCATAAGTGTGGCAGGGTATGCTCAGACGTGAGTCCCTTGCTTATTTTGCCACTGGATTCAAGGAAGCCGGGCTGAAGACGGCTGAAATGCCAGAAACCGGTCCTCTGAAGCTTGTTTCCGGTCCAGGGAAGACATGGCTTGGCAGTTCGGGCTGGACTGTTCCCATGAGGCACAGGGTAAGACTGATTCGCATATAGCCATGTCTGAACTGGGGTGGCAGAGTGGGCTAAAGAACGGTGATGGATTAAACCCAGATCTTTTGACTGGGTGTGAGTATTTGATTGATTCAGATGCTCCGTCCATCACCACCCCCTTTTGTACCGCTTTTGGCCGCCATAAGTGTGGCAGGGTATGCTCAGACGTGAGTCCCTTGCTCACTTTGGCACTGGATTCAAGCAAGCCGGGATAAAGACGGCTGGAATGCCAGAAACCGGTCCTCGGAAGCTTGTTTCTGGTCCAGGGAAGACATGGCTTGGCAGTTCGGGCTGGACTGTTCACATGAGGCACAGGGTCAGACTGATTTGCATATAGCCATGTCTGAACTGGGGTGGCAGAGTGGGCTAAAGAACGGTGATGGATTAAACCCAGATCTTTTGACTGGGTTTGAGTGTTTGATTGATTCAGATGCTCCGTCCATCACCACCCCCTTTTGTACCGCTTTTGGCCGCCATAAGTGTGGAAGGGTATGCTCAGACGTGAGCCCCTTGCTCATTTTGCCACTGGATTCAAGGAAGCCGGGCTGAAGACGGCTGAAATGCCAGAAACCGGTCCTCGGAAGCTTGTTTCCGGTCCAGGGAAGACCTGGCTTGGCAGTTTGGGCTGGACTGTTCCCCTGAGGCACAGGGTCAGACTGATTTGCAAATAGCCATGTCTGAACTGGGGTGGCAGAGTGGGCTAAAGAACGGTGATGGATTAAACCCAGATCTTTTGACAGGGTGTGAGTGTTTGATTGATTCAGATGCTCCGTCCATTACCACCCCCTTTTGTACCGCTTTTGGCCGCCATAAGTGTGGCAGGGTATGCTCAGACGTGAGTCCCTTGCTCACTTTGGCACTGGATTCAAGCAAGCCGGGATAAAGACGGCTGGAATGCCAGAAACAGGTCCTCGGAAGCTTGTTTCCGGTCTAGGGAAGACATGGCTTGGCTGTTCGGGCTGGACTGTTCCCATGAGGCACAGGGTCAGACTGATTTGCATATAGCCATGTCTTAACTGGGGTGGCAGAGTGGGCTAAAGAACGGTGATGGATTAAACCCAGATCTTTTGACTGGGTGTGAGTGTTTGATTGATTCAGATGCTCCGTCTATCACCACGCCCTTTTGTACCGCTTTTGGCCGCCATAAGTGTAGCAGGGTATGCTCAGACGTGAGTCCCTTGCTCATTTTGCCACTGGATTCAAGGAAGCCGGGCTGAAGATGGCTGAAATGCCAGAAACCGGTCCTCTGAAGCTTGTTTCCGGTCCAGGGAAGACATGGCTTGGCAGTTCGGGCTGGACTGTTCCCATGAGGCACAGGGTCAGACTGATTCGCATATAGCCATGTCTGAACTGGGGTGGCAGAGTGGGCTAAAGAACGGTGATGGATTAAACCCAGATCTTTTGACTGGGTGTGAGTATTTGATTGATTCAGATGCTCCGTCCATCACCACCCCCTTTTGTACCGCTTTTGGCCGCCATAAGTGTGGCAGGGTATGCTCAGACGTGAGTCCCTTGCTCACTTTGCCACTGGATTCAAGCAAGCCGGGCTGTAGACGGCTGGAATGCCAGAAACCGGTCCTCGGAAGCTTGTTTCCGGTCCAGGGAAGACATGGCTTGGAAGTTCGGGCTGGACTGTTCCCATGAGGAACAGGGTCAGACTGATTTGCATATAGCCATGTCTGAACTGGGGTGGCAGAGTGGGCTAAAGAACGGTGATGGATTAAACCCAGATCTTTTGACTGGTTGTGAGTGTTTGATTGATCCAGATGCTCCGTCCATCACCACCCCCGTTTGTACCGCTTTTGGCCGCCATAAGTGTGGCAGGGTATGCTCAGACGTGAGTCCCTTGCTCACTTTGGCACTACATTCAAGCAAGCCGGGATAAAGACGGCTGGAATGCCAGAAACAGGTCCTCGGAAGCTTGTTTCCGGTCCAGGGAAGACATGGCTTGGCTGTTCGGGCTGGACTGTTCCCATGAGGCAAAGGGTCAGACTGATTTGCATATAGCCATGTCTGAACTGAGGTGGCAGAGTGGGCTAAAGAACGGTGATTGATTAAACCCAGGTCTTTTGACTGGGTGTGAGTGTTTGATTGATTCAGATGCTCCGTCCATCACCACCCCCTTTTCTACCGCTTTTGGCCGCCATAAGTGTGGCAGGGTATGCTCAGACGTGAGTCCCTTGCTTATTTTGCCACTGGATTCAAGGAAGCCGGGCTGAAGACGGCTGAAATGCCAGAAACCGGTCCTCTGAAGCTTGTTTCCGGTCCAGGGAAGACATGGCTTGGCAGTTCGGGCTGGACTGTTCCCATGAGGCACAGGGTAAGACTGATTCGCATATAGCCATGTCTGAACTGGGGTGGCAGAGTGGGCTAAAGAACGGTGATGGATTAAACCCAGATCTTTTGACTGGGTGTGAGTATTTGATTGATTCAGATGCTCCGTCCATCACCACCCCCTTTTGTACCGCTTTTGGCCGCCATAAGTGTGGCAGGGTATGCTCAGACATGAGTCCCTTGCTCACTTTGCCACTGGATTCAAGCAAGCCGGGCTGAAGACGGCTGGTATGCCAGAAACCGGTCCTCGGAAGCTTGTTTCCGGACCAGGGAAGACATGGCTTGGAAGTTCGGGCTGGACTGTTCCCATGAGGCACAGGGTCAGATTGATTTGCATATAGCCATGTCTGAACTGGGGTGGCAGAGTGGTCTAAAGAACGGTGATGGATTAAACCCAGATCTTTTGACTGGGTGTGAGTATTTGATTGTTTCAGATGCTCCGTCCATCACCACCCCCTTTTGTACCGCTTTTGGCCGCCATAAGTGTGGCAGGGTATGCTCAGACGTAAGTCCCTTGCTCACTTTGCCACTGGATTCAAGCAAGCCGGGCTGAAGACGGCTGGAATACCAGAAGCCGGTCCTCGGAAGCTTGTTTCCGGTCCAGGAAAGACATGGATTGGCAGTTTGGGCTGGACTGTTCCCCTGAGGCACAGGGTCAGACTGATTTGCAAATAGCCATGTCTGAACTGGGGTGGCAGAGTGGGCTAAAGAACGGTGATGGATTAAACCCAGATCTTTTGACAGGGTGTGAGTGTTTGATTGATTCAGATGCTCCGTCCATCACCACCCCCTTTTGTACCGCTTTTAGCCGCCATAAGTGTGGCAGGGTATGCTCAGACATGAGTCCCTTGCTCACTTTGCCACTGGATTCAAGCAAGCCGGGCTGAAGACGGCTGGAATGCCAGAAACCGATCCTCGGAAGCTTGTTTCCGGTCCAGGGAAGACATGGCTTGGCAGTTCGGGCTGGACTGTTCCCATGAGGCACAGGGTCAGACTGATTTGCATACAGCCATGTCTGAACTGGGGTGGCAGAGTAGGCTAAAGAACGTTGATGGATTCAACCCAGATATTTTGACTGGGTGTGAGTGTTTGATTGATTCAGATGCTCCGTCCATCACCACCCCCTTTTGTACCGCTTTTGGCCGCCATAAGTGTGGCAGGGTATGCTCAGACGTGAGTCCCTTGCTCACTTTGACACTGGATTCAAGCAAGCCGGGCTGAAGACGGCTGGAATGCCAGAAACCGGTCCTCGGAAGCTTGTTTCCAGTCCAGGGAAGACATGGCTTGGCAGTTTGGGCTGGACTGTTCCCCTGAGGCACAGGGTCAGACTGATTTGCAAATAGCCATGTCTGAACTGGGGTGGCAGAGTGGGCTAAAGAACGGTGATGGATTAAACCCAGATCTTTTGACTGGGTGTGAGTATTTGATTGATTCAGATGCTCTGTCCATCTCCACCCCCTTTTGTACCGCTTTTGGCCGCCATAAGTGTGGCAGGATATGCTCAGACGTGAGTCCCTTGCTCACTTTGGCACTGGATTCAAGCAAGCCGGGCTAAAGACGGCTGGAATGCCAGAAACCGGTCCTCGGAAGCTTGTTTCCGGTCCAGGGAAGACACAGCTTGGAAGTTCGGAATGGACTGTTCCCATGAGGAACAGGGTCAGACTGATTTGCATATAGCCATGTCTGAACTGGGGTGGCAGAGTGGGCTAAAGAACGGTGATGGATTAAACCCAGATCTTTTGACTGGTTGTGAGTGTTTGATTGATTCAGATGCTCCGTCCATCACCACCCCCTTTTGTACCGCTTTTGGCCGCCATAAGTGTGGCAGGGTATGCTCAGACATGAGTCCCTTGCTCACTTTGCCACTGGATTCAAGCAAGCCGGGCTGAAGACGGCTGGAATGCCAGAAACCGATCCTCGGAAGCTTGTTTCCGGTCCAGGGAAGACATGGCTTGGCAGTTCGGGCTGGACTGTTCCCATGAGGCACAGGGTCAGACTGATTTGCATACAGCCATGTCTGAACTGGGGTGGCAGAGTAGGCTAAAGAACGGTGATGGATTCAACCCAGATCTTTTGACTGGGTGTGAGTGTTTGATTGATTCAGATGCTCCGTCCATCACCACCCCCTTTTGTACCGCTTTTGGCCGCCATAAGTGTGGCAGGGTATGCTCAGACGTGAGTCCCTTGCTCACTTTGCCACTGGATTCAAGCAAGCCGGGCTGAAGACGGCTGGTATGCCAGAAACCGGTCCTCGGAAGCTTGTTTCCGGTCCAGGGAAGACATGGCTTGGAAGTTCGGGCTGGACTGTTCCCATGAGGCACAGGGTCAGATTGATTTGCATATAGCCATGTCTGAACTGGGGTGGCAGAGTGGTCTAAAGAACGGTGATGGATTAAGCCCAGATCTTTTGACTGGGTGTGAGTATTTGATTGATTCAGATGCTCCGTCCATCACCACCCCCTTTTGTACCGCTTTTGGCCGCCATAAGTGTGGCAGGGTATGCTCAGACGTAAGTCCCTTGCTCACTTTGCCACTGGATTCAAGCAAGCCGGGCTGAAGACGGCTGGAATACCAGAAGCCGGTCCTCGGAAGCTTGTTTCCGGTCCAGGAAAGACATGGATTGGCAGTTTGGGCTGGACTGTTCCCCTGAGGCACAGGGTCAAACTGATTTGCAAATAGCCATGTCTGAACTGGGGTGGCAGAGTGGGCTAAAGAACGGTGATGGATTAAACCCAGATCTTTTGACTGGGTGTGAGTGTTTGATTGATTCAGATGCTCCGTCCATCACCACCCCCTTTTGTACCGCTTTTGGCCGCCATAAGTGTGGCAGGGTATGCTCAGACGTGAGTCCCTTGCTCACTTTGCCACTGGATTCAAGCAAGCTGGGCTGAAGACAGCTGGTATGCCAGAAACCGGTCCTCGGAAGCTTGTTTCCGGTCCAGGGAAGACATGGCATGGCAGTTCGGACTGGACTGTTCCCATGAGGCACAGGGTCAGATTGATTTGCATATAGCCATGTCTGAACTGGGGTGGCAGAGTGGTCTAAAGAACGGTGATGGATTAAACCCAGATCTTTTGACTGGGTGTGAGTATTTGATTGATTCAGATGCTCCGTCCATCACCACCCCCTTTTGTACCGCTTTTGGCCGCCATAAGTGTGGCAGGGTATGCTCAGACGTAAGTCCCTTGCTCACTTTGCCACTGGATTCAAGCAAGCCGGGCTGAAGACGGCTGGAATACCAGAAACCGGTCCTCGGAAGCTTGTTTCCGGTCCAGGGAAGACATGGCTTGGCAGTTTGGGCTGGACTGTTCCCCTGAGGCACAGGCTCAGACTGATTTGAAAATAGCCATGTCTGAACTGGGGTGGCAGAGTGTGCTAAAGAACGGTGATGGATTAAACCCAGATCTTTTGACAGGGTGTGAGTGTTTGATTGATTCAGATGCTCCGTCCATCACCACCCCCTTTTGTACCGCTTTTGACCGCCATAAGTGTGGCAGGGTTTGCTCAGACGTGAGTCCCTTGCTCACTTTGCCACTGGATTCAAGCAAGCCGGGCTGAAGATGGCTAAAATGCCAGAAACCGGTCCTCGGAAGCTTGTTTCCGGTCCAGGGAAGACATGGCTTGGCAGTTTGGGCTGGACTGTTCCCCTGAGGCACAGGGTCAGACTGATTTGCAAATAGCCATGTGTGAACTGGGGTGGCAGAGTGGGCTAAAGAACGGTGATGGATTAAACCCAGATCTTTTGACGGGGTGTGAGTGTTTGATTGATTCAGATGCTAAGTCCATCACCACCCCCTTTTGCACCACTTTTGGCCGCCATAAGTGTGGCAGGGTATGCTCAGACGTGAGTCCCTTGCTCATTTTGCCACTGGATTCAAGGAAGCCGGGCTGAAGACGGCTGGAATGCCAGAAACCGGTCCTCGGAAGCTTGTTTCCGGTCCAGGGAAGACATGGCTTGGCAGTTCGGGCTGGACTGTTCCCATGAGGCACAGGGTCAGACTGATTTGCATATAGCCATGTCTGAACTGGGGTGGCAGAGTGGGCTAAAGAACGTTGATGGATTAAACCCAGATCTTTTGGCTGGGTGTGAGTGTTTGATTGATTCAGATGCTCCGTCCATCACCACCCCCTTTTGTACCACTTTTGGCCGCCATAAGTGTGGCAGGGTATGCTCAGACGTGAGTCCCTTGCTCATTTTGCCACTGGATTCAAGGAAGCCGGGCTGAAGACGGCTGAAATGCCAGAAACCGGTCCTCGGAAGCTTGTTTCCAGTCCAGGAAAGACATGGCTTGGCAGTTTGGGCTGGACTGTTCCCCTGAGGCACAGGGTCAGACTGATTTGCAAATAGCCATGTCTGAACTGGGGTGGCAGAGTGGGCTAAAGAACGGTGATGGATTAAACCCAGATCTTTTGACAGGGTGTGAGTGTTTGATTGATTCAGATGCTCCGTCCATCACCACCCCCTTTTGTACCGCTTTTGGCCGCCATAAGTGTGGCAGGGTATGCTCAGACGTGAGTCGCTTGCTCACTTTGCAACTGGATTCAAGCAAGCCGGGCTGCAGACGGCTGGAATGCCAGAAACCAGTCCTCGGAAGCTTGTTTCCGGTCCAGGGAAGACATGGCTTGGCAGTTTGGGCTGGACTGTTCCCCTGAGGCACAGGGTCAGACTGATTTGCAAATAGCCATGTCTGAACTGGGGTGGCAGAGTGGGCTAAAGAACGGTGATGGATTAAACCCAGATCTTTTGACAGGGTGTGAGTGTTTGATTGATTCTTATGCTCCGTCCATCACCACCCCCTTTTGTACCGCTTTTGGCCGCCATAAGTGTGACAGGGTATGCTCAGACGTGAGTCGCTTGCTCACTTTGCAACTGGATTCAAGCAAGCCGGGCTGCAGACGGCTGGAATGCCAGAAACCAGTCCTCGGAAGCTTGTTTCCGGTCCAGGGAAGACATGGCTTGGCAGTTCGGGCTGGACTGTTCCCATGAGGCACAGGGTCAGACTGATTTGCATATAGCCATGTCTGAACTGGGGTGGCAGAGTGGGCTAAAGAACGGTGATGGATTAAACCCAGATCTTTTGACTGGGTGTGAGTGTTTGATTGATTCAGATGCTCCGTCCATCACCACCCCCTTTTGTACCGCTTTTGGCCGCCATAAGTGTGGCAGGGTATGCTCAGACGTGAGTCCCTTGCTCATTTTGCCACTGGATTCAAGGAAGCCGGGCTGAAGAAGGCTGAAATGCCAGAAACCGGTCCTCTGAAGCTTGTTTCCGGTCCAGGGAAGACATGGCTTGGCAGTTCGGGCTGGACTGTTCCCATGAGGCACAGGGTCAGACTGATTCGCATATAGCCATGTCTGAACTGGGGTGGCAGAGTGGGCTAAAGAACGGTGATGGATTAAACCCAGATCTTTTGACTGGGTGTGAGTATTTGATTGATTCAGATGCTCCGTCCATCACCACCCCCTTTTGTACCGCTTTTGGCCGCCATAAGTGTGGCAGGGTATGCTCAGACGTGAGTCCCTTGCTCACTTTGCCACTGGATTCAAGCAAGCCGGGCTGAAGACGGCTGGAATGCCAGAAACCGGTCCTCGGAAGCTTGTTTCCGGTCCAGGGAAGACATGGCTTGGCAGTTTGGGCTGGACTGTTCCCCTGAGGCACAGGGTCAGACTGATTTGCAAATAGCCATGTCTGAACTGGGGTGGCAGAGTGGGCTAAAGAACGGTGATGGATTAAACCCAGATCTTTTGACTGGGTGTGAGTATTTGATTGATTCAGATGCTCCGTCCATCTCCACCCCCTTTTGTACCGCTTTTGGCCGCCATAAGTGTGGCAGGATATGCTCAGACGTGAGTCCCTTGCTCACTTTGGCACTGGATTCAAGCAAGCCGGGCTAAAGACGGCTGGAATGCCAGAAACCGGTCCTCGGAAGCTTGTTTCCGGTCCAGGGAAGACATGGCTTGGAATTTCGGGCTGGACTGTTCCCATGAGGAACAGGGTCAGACTGATTTGCATATAGCCATGTCTGAACTGGGGTGGTAGAGTGGGCTAAAGAACGGTGATGGATTAAACCCAGATCTTTTGACTGGTTGTGAGTGTTTGATTGAGTCAGATGCTCCGTCCATCACCACCCCCTTTTGTACCGCTTTTGGCCGCCATAAGTGTGGCAGGGTATGCTCAGACATGAGTCCCTTGCTCACTTTGCCACTGGATTCAAGCAAGCAGGGCTGAAGACGGCTGGAATGCCAGAAACCGATCCTCGGAAGCTTGTTTCCGGTCCAGGGAAGACATGGCTTGGCAGTTCGGGCTGGACTGTTCTCATGAGGCACAGGGTCAGACTGATTTGCATACAGCCATGTCTGAACTGGGGTGGCAGAGTAGGCTAAAGAACGGTGATGGATTAAACCCAGATCTTTTGAATGGGTTTGAGTATTTGATTGATTCTGATGCTCCGTCTATCATCACCCCCTTTTGTACCGCTTTTGGCCGCCATAAGTGTGGCAGGGTATGCTCAGACGTGAGTCCCTTGCTCACTTTGGCACTACATTCAAGCAAGCCGGGATAAAGACGGCTGGAATGCCAGAAACAGGTCCTCGGAAGCTTGTTTCTGGTCCAGGGAAGACATGGCTTGGCTGTTCGGGCTGGACTGTTCCCATGAGGCACAGGGTCAGATTGATTTGCATATAGCCATGTCTGAACTGGGGTGGCAGAGTGGTCTAAAGAACGGTGATGGATTAAACCCGGATCTTTTGACTGGGTGTGAGTATTTGATTGATTCAGATGCTCCGTCCATCACCACCCCCTTTTGTACCGCTTTTGGCCGCCATAAGTGTGGCAGGGTATGCTCAGACGTAAGTCCCTTGCTCACTTTGCCACTGGATTCAAGCAAGCCGGGCTGAAGACGGCTGGAATACCAGAAACCGGTCCTCGGAAGCTTGTTTCTGGTCCAGGGAAGACATGGCTTGGCAGTTTGGGCTGGACTGTTCCCCTGAGGCACAGGGTCAGACTGATTTGCAAATAGCCATGTCTGAACTGGGGTGGCAGAGTGGGCTAAAGAACGGTGATGGATTAAACCCAGATCTTTTGACTGGGTGTGAGTGTTTGATTGATTCAGATGCTCCGTCCATCACCACCCCCTTTTCTACCGCTTTTGGCCGCCATAAGTGTGGCAGGGTATGCTCAGACATGAGTCCCTTGCTCATTTTGCCACTGGATTCAAGGAAGCCGGGCTGAAGGCGGCTGAAATGCCAGAAACCGGTCCTCTGAAGCTTGTTTCCGGTCCAGGGAAGACATGGCTTGGCAGTTCGGGCTGGACTGTTCCCCTGAGGCACAGGGTCAGACTGATTTGCAAATAGCCATGTCTGAACTGGGGTGGCAGAGTGTGCTAAAGAACGGTGATGGATTAAACCCAGATCTTTTGACAGGGTGTGAGTGTTTGATTGATTCAGATGCTCCGTCCATCACCACCCCCTTTTGTACCGCTTTTGGCCGCCATAAGTGTGGCAGGGTATGATCAGACGTGAGTCGCTTGCTCACTTTGCAACTGGATTCAAGCAAGCCGGGCTGCAGACGGCTGGAATGCCAGAAACCAGTCCTCGGAAGCTTGTTTCCGGTCCAGGGAAGACATGGCTTGGCAGTTTGGGCTGGACTGTTCCCCTGAGGCACAGGGTCAGACTGATTTGCAAATAGCCATGTCTGAACTGGGGTGGCAGAGTGGGCTAAAGAACGGTGATGGATTAAACCCAGATCTTTTGACTGGTTGTGAGTGTTTGATTGATTCAGATGCTCCGTCCATCACCACCCCCTTTTGTACCGCTTTTGGCCGCCATAAGTGTGGCAGGGTATGCTCAGACATGAGTCCCTTGCTCACTTTGCCACTGGATTCAAGCAAGCCGGGCTGAAGACGGCTGGAATGCCAGAAACCGATCCTCGGAAGCTTGTTTCCGGTCCAGGGAAGACATGGCTTGGCAGTTCGGGCTGGACTGTTCCCATGAGGCACAGGGTCAGACTGATTTGCATACAGCCATGTCTGAACTGGGGTGGCAGAGTAGGCTAAAGAACGGTGATGGATTCAACCCAGATCTTTTGACTGGGTGTGAGTGTTTGATTGATTCAGATGCTCCGTCCATCACCACCCCCTTTTGTACCGCTTTTGGCCGCCATAAGTGTGGCAGGGTATGCTCAGACGTGAGTCCCTTGCTCACTTTGCCACTGGATTCAAGCAAGCCGGGCTGAAGACGGCTGGTATGCCAGAAACCGGTCCTCGGAAGCTTGTTTCCGGTCCAGGGAAGACATGGCTTGGAAGTTCGGGCTGGACTGTTCCCATGAGGCACAGGGTCAGATTGATTTGCATATAGCCATGTCTGAACTGGGGTGGCAGAGTGGTCTAAAGAACGGTGATGGATTAAGCCCAGATCTTTTGACTGGGTGTGAGTATTTGATTGATTCAGATGCTCCGTCCATCACCACCCCCTTTTGTACCGCTTTTGGCCGCCATAAGTGTGGCAGGGTATGCTCAGACGTAAGTCCCTTGCTCACTTTGCCACTGGATTCAAGCAAGCCGGGCTGAAGACGGCTGGAATACCAGAAGCCGGTCCTCGGAAGCTTGTTTCCGGTCCAGGAAAGACATGGATTGGCAGTTTGGGCTGGACTGTTCCCCTGAGGCACAGGGTCAAACTGATTTGCAAATAGCCATGTCTGAACTGGGGTGGCAGAGTGGGCTAAAGAACGGTGATGGATTAAACCCAGATCTTTTGACTGGGTGTGAGTGTTTGATTGATTCAGATGCTCCGTCCATCACCACCCCCTTTTGTACCGCTTTTGGCCGCCATAAGTGTGGCAGGGTATGCTCAGACGTGAGTCCCTTGCTCACTTTGCCACTGGATTCAAGCAAGCTGGGCTGAAGACAGCTGGTATGCCAGAAACCGGTCCTCGGAAGCTTGTTTCCGGTCCAGGGAAGACATGGCATGGCAGTTCGGACTGGACTGTTCCCATGAGGCACAGGGTCAGATTGATTTGCATATAGCCATGTCTGAACTGGGGTGGCAGAGTGGTCTAAAGAACGGTGATGGATTAAACCCAGATCTTTTGACTGGGTGTGAGTATTTGATTGATTCAGATGCTCCGTCCATCACCACCCCCTTTTGTACCGCTTTTGGCCGCCATAAGTGTGGCAGGGTATGCTCAGACGTAAGTCCCTTGCTCACTTTGCCACTGGATTCAAGCAAGCCGGGCTGAAGACGGCTGGAATACCAGAAACCGGTCCTCGGAAGCTTGTTTCCGGTCCAGGGAAGACATGGCTTGGCAGTTTGGGCTGGACTGTTCCCCTGAGGCACAGGGTCAGACTGATTTGAAAATAGCCATGTCTGAACTGGGGTGGCAGAGTGTGCTAAAGAACGGTGATGGATTAAACCCAGATCTTTTGACAGGGTGTGAGTGTTTGATTGATTCAGATGCTCCGTCCATCACCACCCCCTTTTGTACCGCTTTTGACCGCCATAAGTGTGGCAGGGTTTGCTCAGACGTGAGTCCCTTGCTCACTTTGCCACTGGATTCAAGCAAGCCGGGCTGAAGATGGCTAAAATGCCAGAAACCGGTCCTCGGAAGCTTGTTTCCGGTCCAGGGAAGACATGGCTTGGCAGTTTGGGCTGGACTGTTCCCCTGAGGCACAGGGTCAGACTGATTTGCAAATAGCCATGTGTGAACTGGGGTGGCAGAGTGGGCTAAAGAACGGTGATGGATTAAACCCAGATCTTTTGACGGGGTGTGAGTGTTTGATTGATTCAGATGCTAAGTCCATCACCACCCCCTTTTGCACCACTTTTGGCCGCCATAAGTGTGGCAGGGTATGCTCAGACGTGAGTCCCTTGCTCACTTTGGCACTGGATTCAAGCAAGCCGGGATAAAGACGGCTGGAATGCCAGAAACCGGTCCTCGGAAGCTTGTTTCCGGTCCAGGGAAGACATGGCTTGGCAGTTCGGGCTGGACTGTTCCCATGAGGCACAGGGTCAGACTGATTTGCATATAGCCATGTCTGAACTGGGGTGGCAGAGTGGGCTAAAGAACGGTGATGGATTAAACCCAGATCTTTTGACTGGTTGTGAGTGTTTGATTGATTCAGATGCTCCGTCCATCACCACCCCCTTTTGTACCGCTTTTGGCCGCCATAAGTGTGGCAGGGTATGCTCAGACATGAGTCCCTTGCTCACTTTGCCACTGGATTCAAGCAAGCCGGGCTGAAGACGGCTGGAATGCCAGAAACCGATCCTCGGAAGCTTGTTTCCGGTCCAGGGAAGACATGGCTTGGCAGTTCGGGCTGGACTGTTCCCATGAGGCACAGGGTCAGACTGATTTGCATACAGCCATGTCTGAACTGGGGTGGCAGAGTAGGCTAAAGAACGGTGATGGATTCAACCCAGATCTTTTGACTGGGTGTGAGTGTTTGATTGATTCAGATGCTCCGTCCATCACCACCCCCTTTTGTACCGCTTTTGGCCGCCATAAGTGTGGCAGGGTATGCTCAGACGTGAGTCCCTTGCTCACTTTGCCACTGGATTCAAGCAAGCCGGGCTGAAGACGGCTGGTATGCCAGAAACCGGTCCTCGGAAGCTTGTTTCCGGTCCAGGGAAGACATGGCTTGGAAGTTCGGGCTGGACTGTTCCCATGAGGCACAGGGTCAGATTGATTTGCATATAGCCATGTCTGAACTGGGGTGGCAGAGTGGTCTAAAGAACGGTGATGGATTAAGCCCAGATCTTTTGACTGGGTGTGAGTATTTGATTGATTCAGATGCTCCGTCCATCACCACCCCCTTTTGTACCGCTTTTGGCCGCCATAAGTGTGGCAGGGTATGCTCAGACGTAAGTCCCTTGCTCACTTTGCCACTGGATTCAAGCAAGCCGGGCTGAAGACGGCTGGAATACCAGAAGCCGGTCCTCGGAAGCTTGTTTCCGGTCCAGGAAAGACATGGATTGGCAGTTTGGGCTGGACTGTTCCCCTGAGGCACAGGGTCAAACTGATTTGCAAATAGCCATGTCTGAACTGGGGTGGCAGAGTGGGCTAAAGAACGGTGATGGATTAAACCCAGATCTTTTGACTGGGTGTGAGTGTTTGATTGATTCAGATGCTCCGTCCATCACCACCCCCTTTTGTACCGCTTTTGGCCGCCATAAGTGTGGCAGGGTATGCTCAGACGTGAGTCCCTTGCTCACTTTGCCACTGGATTCAAGCAAGCTGGGCTGAAGACAGCTGGTATGCCAGAAACCGGTCCTCGGAAGCTTGTTTCCGGTCCAGGGAAGACATGGCATGGCAGTTCGGACTGGACTGTTCCCATGAGGCACAGGGTCAGATTGATTTGCATATAGCCATGTCTGAACTGGGGTGGCAGAGTGGTCTAAAGAACGGTGATGGATTAAACCCAGATCTTTTGACTGGGTGTGAGTATTTGATTGATTCAGATGCTCCGTCCATCACCACCCCCTTTTGTACCGCTTTTGGCCGCCATAAGTGTGGCAGGGTATGCTCAGACGTAAGTCCCTTGCTCACTTTGCCACTGGATTCAAGCAAGCCGGGCTGAAGACGGCTGGAATACCAGAAACCGGTCCTCGGAAGCTTGTTTCCGGTCCAGGGAAGACATGGCTTGGCAGTTTGGGCTGGACTGTTCCCCTGAGGCACAGGCTCAGACTGATTTGAAAATAGCCATGTCTGAACTGGGGTGGCAGAGTGTGCTAAAGAACGGTGATGGATTAAACCCAGATCTTTTGACAGGGTGTGAGTGTTTGATTGATTCAGATGCTCCGTCCATCACCACCCCCTTTTGTACCGCTTTTGACCGCCATAAGTGTGGCAGGGTTTGCTCAGACGTGAGTCCCTTGCTCACTTTGCCACTGGATTCAAGCAAGCCGGGCTGAAGATGGCTAAAATGCCAGAAACCGGTCCTCGGAAGCTTGTTTCCGGTCCAGGGAAGACATGGCTTGGCAGTTTGGGCTGGACTGTTCCCCTGAGGCACAGGGTCAGACTGATTTGCAAATAGCCATGTGTGAACTGGGGTGGCAGAGTGGGCTAAAGAACGGTGATGGATTAAACCCAGATCTTTTGACGGGGTGTGAGTGTTTGATTGATTCAGATGCTAAGTCCATCACCACCCCCTTTTGCACCACTTTTGGCCGCCATAAGTGTGGCAGGGTATGCTCAGACGTGAGTCCCTTGCTCATTTTGCCACTGGATTCAAGGAAGCCGGGCTGAAGACGGCTGGAATGCCAGAAACCGGTCCTCGGAAGCTTGTTTCCGGTCCAGGGAAGACATGGCTTGGCAGTTCGGGCTGGACTGTTCCCATGAGGCACAGGGTCAGACTGATTTGCATATAGCCATGTCTGAACTGGGGTGGCAGAGTGGGCTAAAGAACGTTGATGGATTAAACCCAGATCTTTTGGCTGGGTGTGAGTGTTTGATTGATTCAGATGCTCCGTCCATCACCACCCCCTTTTGTACCACTTTTGGCCGCCATAAGTGTGGCAGGGTATGCTCAGACGTGAGTCCCTTGCTCATTTTGCCACTGGATTCAAGGAAGCCGGGCTGAAGACGGCTGAAATGCCAGAAACCGGTCCTCGGAAGCTTGTTTCCAGTCCAGGAAAGACATGGCTTGGCAGTTTGGGCTGGACTGTTCCCCTGAGGCACAGGGTCAGACTGATTTGCAAATAGCCATGTCTGAACTGGGGTGGCAGAGTGGGCTAAAGAACGGTGATGGATTAAACCCAGATCTTTTGACAGGGTGTGAGTGTTTGATTGATTCAGATGCTCCGTCCATCACCACCCCCTTTTGTACCGCTTTTGGCCGCCATAAGTGTGGCAGGGTATGCTCAGACGTGAGTCGCTTGCTCACTTTGCAACTGGATTCAAGCAAGCCGGGCTGCAGACGGCTGGAATGCCAGAAACCAGTCCTCGGAAGCTTGTTTCCGGTCCAGGGAAGACATGGCTTGGCAGTTTGGGCTGGACTGTTCCCCTGAGGCACAGGGTCAGACTGATTTGCAAATAGCCATGTCTGAACTGGGGTGGCAGAGTGGGCTAAAGAACGGTGATGGATTAAACCCAGATCTTTTGACAGGGTGTGAGTGTTTGATTGATTCTTATGCTCCGTCCATCACCACCCCCTTTTGTACCGCTTTTGGCCGCCATAAGTGTGACAGGGTATGCTCAGACGTGAGTCGCTTGCTCACTTTGCAACTGGATTCAAGCAAGCCGGGCTGCAGACGGCTGGAATGCCAGAAACCAGTCCTCGGAAGCTTGTTTCCGGTCCAGGGAAGACATGGCTTGGCAGTTCGGGCTGGACTGTTCCCATGAGGCACAGGGTCAGACTGATTTGCATATAGCCATGTCTGAACTGGGGTGGCAGAGTGGGCTAAAGAACGGTGATGGATTAAACCCAGATCTTTTGACTGGGTGTGAGTGTTTGATTGATTCAGATGCTCCGTCCATCACCACCCCCTTTTGTACCGCTTTTGGCCGCCATAAGTGTGGCAGGGTATGCTCAGACGTGAGTCCCTTGCTCATTTTGCCACTGGATTCAAGGAAGCCGGGCTGAAGAAGGCTGAAATGCCAGAAACCGGTCCTCTGAAGCTTGTTTCCGGTCCAGGGAAGACATGGCTTGGCAGTTCGGGCTGGACTGTTCCCATGAGGCACAGGGTCAGACTGATTCGCATATAGCCATGTCTGAACTGGGGTGGCAGAGTGGGCTAAAGAACGGTGATGGATTAAACCCAGATCTTTTGACTGGGTGTGAGTATTTGATTGATTCAGATGCTCCGTCCATCACCACCCCCTTTTGTACCGCTTTTGGCCGCCATAAGTGTGGCAGGGTATGCTCAGACGTGAGTCCCTTGCTCACTTTGCCACTGGATTCAAGCAAGCCGGGCTGAAGACGGCTGGAATGCCAGAAACCGGTCCTCGGAAGCTTGTTTCCGGTCCAGGGAAGACATGGCTTGGCAGTTTGGGCTGGACTGTTCCCCTGAGGCACAGGGTCAGACTGATTTGCAAATAGCCATGTCTGAACTGGGGTGGCAGAGTGGGCTAAAGAACGGTGATGGATTAAACCCAGATCTTTTGACTGGGTGTGAGTATTTGATTGATTCAGATGCTCCGTCCATCTCCACCCCCTTTTGTACCGCTTTTGGCCGCCATAAGTGTGGCAGGATATGCTCAGACGTGAGTCCCTTGCTCACTTTGGCACTGGATTCAAGCAAGCCGGGCTAAAGACGGCTGGAATGCCAGAAACCGGTCCTCGGAAGCTTGTTTCCGGTCCAGGGAAGACATGGCTTGGAATTTCGGGCTGGACTGTTCCCATGAGGAACAGGGTCAGACTGATTTGCATATAGCCATGTCTGAACTGGGGTGGTAGAGTGGGCTAAAGAACGGTGATGGATTAAACCCAGATCTTTTGACTGGTTGTGAGTGTTTGATTGAGTCAGATGCTCCGTCCATCACCACCCCCTTTTGTACCGCTTTTGGCCGCCATAAGTGTGGCAGGGTATGCTCAGACATGAGTCCCTTGCTCACTTTGCCACTGGATTCAAGCAAGCAGGGCTGAAGACGGCTGGAATGCCAGAAACCGATCCTCGGAAGCTTGTTTCCGGTCCAGGGAAGACATGGCTTGGCAGTTCGGGCTGGACTGTTCTCATGAGGCACAGGGTCAGACTGATTTGCATACAGCCATGTCTGAACTGGGGTGGCAGAGTAGGCTAAAGAACGGTGATGGATTAAACCCAGATCTTTTGAATGGGTTTGAGTATTTGATTGATTCTGATGCTCCGTCTATCATCACCCCCTTTTGTACCGCTTTTGGCCGCCATAAGTGTGGCAGGGTATGCTCAGACGTGAGTCCCTTGCTCACTTTGGCACTACATTCAAGCAAGCCGGGATAAAGACGGCTGGAATGCCAGAAACAGGTCCTCGGAAGCTTGTTTCTGGTCCAGGGAAGACATGGCTTGGCTGTTCGGGCTGGACTGTTCCCATGAGGCACAGGGTCAGATTGATTTGCATATAGCCATGTCTGAACTGGGGTGGCAGAGTGGTCTAAAGAACGGTGATGGATTAAACCCGGATCTTTTGACTGGGTGTGAGTATTTGATTGATTCAGATGCTCCGTCCATCACCACCCCCTTTTGTACCGCTTTTGGCCGCCATAAGTGTGGCAGGGTATGCTCAGACGTAAGTCCCTTGCTCACTTTGCCACTGGATTCAAGCAAGCCGGGCTGAAGACGGCTGGAATACCAGAAACCGGTCCTCGGAAGCTTGTTTCTGGTCCAGGGAAGACATGGCTTGGCAGTTTGGGCTGGACTGTTCCCCTGAGGCACAGGGTCAGACTGATTTGCAAATAGCCATGTCTGAACTGGGGTGGCAGAGTGGGCTAAAGAACGGTGATGGATTAAACCCAGATCTTTTGACTGGGTGTGAGTGTTTGATTGATTCAGATGCTCCGTCCATCACCACCCCCTTTTCTACCGCTTTTGGCCGCCATAAGTGTGGCAGGGTATGATCAGACGTGAGTCGCTTGCTCACTTTGCAACTGGATTCAAGCAAGCCGGGCTGCAGACGGCTGGAATGCCAGAAACCAGTCCTCGGAAGCTTGTTTCCGGTCCAGGGAAGACATGGCTTGGCAGTTTGGGCTGGACTGTTCCCCTGAGGCACAGGGTCAGACTGATTTGCAAATAGCCATGTCTGAACTGGGGTGGCAGAGTGGGCTAAAGAACGGTGATGGATTAAACCCAGATCTTTTGACTGGTTGTGAGTGTTTGATTGATTCAGATGCTCCGTCCATCACCACCCCCTTTTGTACCGCTTTTGGCCGCCATAAGTGTGGCAGGGTATGCTCAGACATGAGTCCCTTGCTCACTTTGCCACTGGATTCAAGCAAGCCGGGCTGAAGACGGCTGGAATGCCAGAAACCGATCCTCGGAAGCTTGTTTCCGGTCCAGGGAAGACATGGCTTGGCAGTTCGGGCTGGACTGTTCCCATGAGGCACAGGGTCAGACTGATTTGCATACAGCCATGTCTGAACTGGGGTGGCAGAGTAGGCTAAAGAACGGTGATGGATTCAACCCAGATCTTTTGACTGGGTGTGAGTGTTTGATTGATTCAGATGCTCCGTCCATCACCACCCCCTTTTGTACCGCTTTTGGCCGCCATAAGTGTGGCAGGGTATGCTCAGACGTGAGTCCCTTGCTCACTTTGCCACTGGATTCAAGCAAGCCGGGCTGAAGACGGCTGGTATGCCAGAAACCGGTCCTCGGAAGCTTGTTTCCGGTCCAGGGAAGACATGGCTTGGAAGTTCGGGCTGGACTGTTCCCATGAGGCACAGGGTCAGATTGATTTGCATATAGCCATGTCTGAACTGGGGTGGCAGAGTGGTCTAAAGAACGGTGATGGATTAAGCCCAGATCTTTTGACTGGGTGTGAGTATTTGATTGATTCAGATGCTCCGTCCATCACCACCCCCTTTTGTACCGCTTTTGGCCGCCATAAGTGTGGCAGGGTATGCTCAGACGTAAGTCCCTTGCTCACTTTGCCACTGGATTCAAGCAAGCCGGGCTGAAGACGGCTGGAATACCAGAAGCCGGTCCTCGGAAGCTTGTTTCCGGTCCAGGAAAGACATGGATTGGCAGTTTGGGCTGGACTGTTCCCCTGAGGCACAGGGTCAAACTGATTTGCAAATAGCCATGTCTGAACTGGGGTGGCAGAGTGGGCTAAAGAACGGTGATGGATTAAACCCAGATCTTTTGACTGGGTGTGAGTGTTTGATTGATTCAGATGCTCCGTCCATCACCACCCCCTTTTGTACCGCTTTTGGCCGCCATAAGTGTGGCAGGGTATGCTCAGACGTGAGTCCCTTGCTCACTTTGCCACTGGATTCAAGCAAGCTGGGCTGAAGACAGCTGGTATGCCAGAAACCGGTCCTCGGAAGCTTGTTTCCGGTCCAGGGAAGACATGGCATGGCAGTTCGGACTGGACTGTTCCCATGAGGCACAGGGTCAGATTGATTTGCATATAGCCATGTCTGAACTGGGGTGGCAGAGTGGTCTAAAGAACGGTGATGGATTAAACCCAGATCTTTTGACTGGGTGTGAGTATTTGATTGATTCAGATGCTCCGTCCATCACCACCCCCTTTTGTACCGCTTTTGGCCGCCATAAGTGTGGCAGGGTATGCTCAGACGTAAGTCCCTTGCTCACTTTGCCACTGGATTCAAGCAAGCCGGGCTGAAGACGGCTGGAATACCAGAAACCGGTCCTCGGAAGCTTGTTTCCGGTCCAGGGAAGACATGGCTTGGCAGTTTGGGCTGGACTGTTCCCCTGAGGCACAGGGTCAGACTGATTTGAAAATAGCCATGTCTGAACTGGGGTGGCAGAGTGTGCTAAAGAACGGTGATGGATTAAACCCAGATCTTTTGACAGGGTGTGAGTGTTTGATTGATTCAGATGCTCCGTCCATCACCACCCCCTTTTGTACCGCTTTTGACCGCCATAAGTGTGGCAGGGTTTGCTCAGACGTGAGTCCCTTGCTCACTTTGCCACTGGATTCAAGCAAGCCGGGCTGAAGATGGCTAAAATGCCAGAAACCGGTCCTCGGAAGCTTGTTTCCGGTCCAGGGAAGACATGGCTTGGCAGTTTGGGCTGGACTGTTCCCCTGAGGCACAGGGTCAGACTGATTTGCAAATAGCCATGTGTGAACTGGGGTGGCAGAGTGGGCTAAAGAACGGTGATGGATTAAACCCAGATCTTTTGACGGGGTGTGAGTGTTTGATTGATTCAGATGCTAAGTCCATCACCACCCCCTTTTGCACCACTTTTGGCCGCCATAAGTGTGGCAGGGTATGCTCAGACGTGAGTCCCTTGCTCACTTTGGCACTGGATTCAAGCAAGCCGGGATAAAGACGGCTGGAATGCCAGAAACCGGTCCTCGGAAGCTTGTTTCCGGTCCAGGGAAGACATGGCTTGGCAGTTCGGGCTGGACTGTTCCCATGAGGCACAGGGTCAGACTGATTTGCATATAGCCATGTCTGAACTGGGGTGGCAGAGTGGGCTAAAGAACGTTGATGGATTAAACCCAGATCTTTTGGCTGGGTGTGAGTGTTTGATTGATTCAGATGCTCCGTCCATCACCACCCCCTTTTGTACCACTTTTGGCCGCCATAAGTGTGGCAGGGTATGCTCAGACGTGAGTCCCTTGCTCATTTTGCCACTGGATTCAAGGAAGCCGGGCTGAAGACGGCTGAAATGCCAGAAACCGGTCCTCGGAAGCTTGTTTCCAGTCCAGGAAAGACATGGCTTGGCAGTTTGGGCTGGACTGTTCCCCTGAGGCACAGGGTCAGACTGATTTGCAAATAGCCATGTCTGAACTGGGGTGGCAGAGTGGGCTAAAGAACGGTGATGGATTAAACCCAGATCTTTTGACAGGGTGTGAGTGTTTGATTGATTCAGATGCTCCGTCCATCACCACCCCCTTTTGTACCGCTTTTGGCCGCCATAAGTGTGGCAGGGTATGCTCAGACGTGAGTCGCTTGCTCACTTTGCAACTGGATTCAAGCAAGCCGGGCTGCAGACGGCTGGAATGCCAGAAACCAGTCCTCGGAAGCTTGTTTCCGGTCCAGGGAAGACATGGCTTGGCAGTTTGGGCTGGACTGTTCCCCTGAGGCACAGGGTCAGACTGATTTGCAAATAGCCATGTCTGAACTGGGGTGGCAGAGTGGGCTAAAGAACGGTGATGGATTAAACCCAGATCTTTTGACAGGGTGTGAGTGTTTGATTGATTCTTATGCTCCGTCCATCACCACCCCCTTTTGTACCGCTTTTGGCCGCCATAAGTGTGACAGGGTATGCTCAGACGTGAGTCGCTTGCTCACTTTGCAACTGGATTCAAGCAAGCCGGGCTGCAGACGGCTGGAATGCCAGAAACCAGTCCTCGGAAGCTTGTTTCCGGTCCAGGGAAGACATGGCTTGGCAGTTCGGGCTGGACTGTTCCCATGAGGCACAGGGTCAGACTGATTTGCATATAGCCATGTCTGAACTGGGGTGGCAGAGTGGGCTAAAGAACGGTGATGGATTAAACCCAGATCTTTTGACTGGGTGTGAGTGTTTGATTGATTCAGATGCTCCGTCCATCACCACCCCCTTTTGTACCGCTTTTGGCCGCCATAAGTGTGGCAGGGTATGCTCAGACGTGAGTCCCTTGCTCATTTTGCCACTGGATTCAAGGAAGCCGGGCTGAAGAAGGCTGAAATGCCAGAAACCGGTCCTCTGAAGCTTGTTTCCGGTCCAGGGAAGACATGGCTTGGCAGTTCGGGCTGGACTGTTCCCATGAGGCACAGGGTCAGACTGATTCGCATATAGCCATGTCTGAACTGGGGTGGCAGAGTGGGCTAAAGAACGGTGATGGATTAAACCCAGATCTTTTGACTGGGTGTGAGTATTTGATTGATTCAGATGCTCCGTCCATCACCACCCCCTTTTGTACCGCTTTTGGCCGCCATAAGTGTGGCAGGGTATGCTCAGACGTGAGTCCCTTGCTCACTTTGCCACTGGATTCAAGCAAGCCGGGCTGAAGACGGCTGGAATGCCAGAAACCGGTCCTCGGAAGCTTGTTTCCGGTCCAGGGAAGACATGGCTTGGCAGTTTGGGCTGGACTGTTCCCCTGAGGCACAGGGTCAGACTGATTTGCAAATAGCCATGTCTGAACTGGGGTGGCAGAGTGGGCTAAAGAACGGTGATGGATTAAACCCAGATCTTTTGACTGGGTGTGAGTATTTGATTGATTCAGATGCTCCGTCCATCTCCACCCCCTTTTGTACCGCTTTTGGCCGCCATAAGTGTGGCAGGGTATGCTCAGACGTGAGTCCCTTGCTCACTTTGGCACTACATTCAAGCAAGCCGGGATAAAGACGGCTGGAATGCCAGAAACAGGTACTCGGAAGCTTGTTTCTGGTCCAGGGAAGACATGGCTTGGCTGTTCGGGCTGGACTGTTCCCATGAGGCACAGGGTCAGATTGATTTGCATATAGCCATGTCTGAACTGGGGTGGCAGAGTGGTCTAAAGAACGGTGATGGATTAAACCCGGATCTTTTGACTGGGTGTGAGTATTTGATTGATTCAGATGCTCCGTCCATCACCACCCCCTTTTGTACCGCTTTTGGCAGCCATAAGTGTGGCAGGGTATGCTCAGACGTAAGTCCCTTGCTCACTTTGCCACTGGATTCAAGCAAGCCGGGCTGAAGACGGCTGGAATACCAGAAACCGGTCCTCGGAAGCTTGTTTCTGGTCCAGGGAAGACATGGCTTGGCAGTTTGGGCTGGACTGTTCCCCTGAGGCACAGGGTCAGACTGATTTGCAAATAGCCATGTCTGAACTGGGGTGGCAGAGTGGGCTAAAGAACGGTGATGGATTAAACCCAGATCTTTTGACTGGGTGTGAGTGTTTGATTGATTCAGATGCTCCGTCCATCACCACCCCCTTTTCTACCGCTTTTGGCCGCCATAAGTGTGGCAGGGTATGCTCAGACATGAGTCCCTTGCTCATTTTGCCACAGGATTCAAGGAAGCCGGGCTGAAGGCGGCTGAAATGCCAGAAACCGGTCCTCTGAAGCTTGTTTCCGGTCCAGGGAAGACATGGCTTGGCAGTTCGGGCTGGACTGTTCCCATGAGGCACAGGGTAAGACTGATTCGCATATAGCCATGTCTGAACTGGGGTGGCAGAGTGGGCTAAAGAACGGTGATGGATTAAACCCAGATCTTTTGACTGGGTGTGAGTATTTGATTGATTCAGATGCTCCGTCCATCACCACCCCCTTTTGTACCGCTTTTGGCCGCCATAAGTGTGGCAGGGTATGCTCAGACGTGAGTCCCTTGCTCACTTTGACACTGGATTAAAGCAAGCCGGGCTGAAGACGGCTGGAATGCCAGAAACTGGTCCTCGGAAGCTTGTTTCCGGTCCAGGGAAGACATGGCTTGGCAGTTTGGGCTGGACTGTTCCCCTGAGGCACAGGGTCAGACTGATTTGCAAATAGCCATTTCTGAACTGGGGTGGCAGAGTGGGCTAAAGAACGGTGATGGATTAAACCCAGATCTTTTGACTGGGTGTGAGTATTTGATTGATTCAGATGCTCCGTCCATCTCCACCCCCTTTTGTACCGCTTTTGGCCGCCATAAGTGTGGCAGGATATGCTCAGACGTGAGTCCCTTGCTCACTTTGGCACTGGATTCAAGCAAGCCGGGCTAAAGACGGCTGGAATGCCAGAAACAGGTCCTCGGAAGCTTGTTTCCGGTCCAGGGAAGACATGGCTTGGAAGTTCGGGCTGGACTGTTCCCATGAGGAACAGGGTCAGACTGATTTGCATATAGCCATGTCTTAACTGGGGTGGCAGAGTGGGCTAAAGAACGGTGATGGATTAAACCCAGATCTTTTGACTGGTTGTGAGTGTTTGATTGATTCAGATGCTCCGTCCATCACCACCCCCTTTTGTACCGCTTTTGGCCGCCATAAGTGTGGCAGGGTATGCTCAGACATGAGTCCCTTGCTCACTTTGCCACTGGATTCAAGCAAGCCGGGCTGAAGACGGCTGAAATGCCAGAAACCGATCCTCGGAAGCTTGTTTCCGGTCCAGGGAAGACATGGCTTGGCAGTTCGGGCTGGACTGTTCCCATGAGGCACAGGGTCAGACTGATTTGCATACAGCCATGTTTGAACTGGGGTGGCAGAGTAGGCTAAAGAACGGTGATGGATTCAACCCAGATCTTTTGACTGGGTGTGAGTGTTTGATTGATTCAGATGCTCCGTCCATCACCACCCCCTTTTGTACCGCTTTTGGCCGCCATAAGTGTGGCAGGGTATGCTCAGACGTGAGTCCCTTGCTCACTTTGCCACTGGATTCAAGCAAGCCGGGCTGAAGACGGCTGGTATGCCAGAAACCGGTCCTCGGAAGCTTGTTTCCGGTCCAGGGAAGACATGGCTTGGAAGTTCGGGCTGGACTGTTCCCATGAGGCACAGGGTCAGATTGATTTGCATATAGCCATGTCTGAACTGGGGTGGCAGAGTGGTCTAAAGAACGGTGATGGATTAAACCCAGATCTTTTGACTGGGTGTGAGTATTTGATTCATTCAGATGCTCCGTCCATCACCACCCCCTTTTGTACCGCTTTTGGCCGCCATAAGTGTGGCAGGGTATGCTCAGACGTAAGTCCCTTGCTCACTTTGCCACTAGATTCAAGCAAGCCGGGCTGAAGACGGCTGGAATACCAGAAGCCGGTCCTCGGAAGCTTGTTTCCGGTCCAGGAAAGACATGGATTGGCAGTTTGGGCTGGACTGTTCCCCTGAGGCACAGGGTCAGACTGATTTGCAAATAGCCATGTCTGAACTGGGGTGGCAGAGTGGGCTAAAGAACGGTGATGGATTAAACCCAGATCTTTTCACAGGGTGTGAGTGTTTGATTGATTCAGATGCTCCGTCCATCACCACCCCCTTTTGTACCGCTTTTAGCCGCCATAAGTGTGGCAGGGTATGCTCAGACATGAGTCCCTTGCTCACTTTGCCACTGGATTCAAGCAAGCCGGGCTGAAGACGGCTGGAATGCCAGAAACCGATCCTCGGAAGCTTGTTTCCGGTCCAGGGAAGACATGGCTTGGCAGTTCGGGCTGGACTGTTCCCATGAGGCACAGGGTCAGACTGATTTGCATACAGCCATGTCTGAACTGGGGTGGCAGAGTAGGCTAAAGAACGGTGATGGATTCAACCCAGATCTTTTGACTGGGTGTGAGTGTTTGATTGATTCAGATGCTCCGTCCATCACCGCCCCCTTTTGTACCGCTTTTGGCCGCCATAAGTGTGGCAGGGTATGCTCAGACGTGAGTCCCTTGCTCACTTTGCCACTGGATTCAAGCAAGCCGGGCTGAAGACGGCTGGTATGCCAGAAACCGGTCCTCGGAAGCTTGTTTCCGGTCCAGGGAAGACATGGCTTGGCAGTTCGGGCTGGACTGTTCCCATGAGGCACAGGGTCAGATTGATTTGCATATAGCCATGTCTGAACTGGGGTGGCAGAGTGGTCTAAAGAACGGTGATGGATTAAACCCAGATCTTTTGATTGGGTGTGAGTATTTGATTGATTCAGATGCTCCGTCCATCACCACCCCCTTTTGTACCGCTTTTGGCCGCCATAAGTGTGGCAGGGTATGCTCAGACGTAAGTCCCTTGCTCACTTTGCCACTGGATTCAAGCAAGCCGGGCTGAAGACGGCTGGAATACCAGAAACCGGTCCTCGGAAGCTTGTTTCCGGTCCAGGGAAGACATGGCTTGGCAGTTTGGGCTGGACTGTTCCCCTGAGGCACAGGGTCAGACTGATTTGCAAATAGCCATGTCTGAACTGGGGTGGCAGAGTGTGCTAAAGAACGGTGATGGATTAAACCCAGATCTTTTGACAGGGTGTGAGTGTTTGATTGATTCAGATGCTCCGTCCATCACCACCCCCTTTTGTACCGCTTTTGACCGCCATAAGTGTGGCAGGGTTTGCTCAGACATGAGTCCCTTGCTCACTTTGCCACTGGATTCAAGCAAGCCGGGCTGAAGATGGCTAAAATGCCAGAAACCGGTCCTCGGAAGCTTGTTTCCGGTCCAGGGAAGACATGGCTTGGCAGTTTGGGCTGGACTGTTCCCCTGAGGCACAGGGTCAGACTGATTTGCAAATAGCCATGTGTGAACTGGGGTGGCAGAGTGGGCTAAAGAACGGTGATGGATTAAACCCAGATCTTTTGACGGGGTGTGAGTGTTTGATTGATTCAGATGCTCCGTCCATCACCACCCCCTTTTGCACCACTTTTGGCCGCCATAAGTGTGGCAGGGTATGCTCAGACGTGAGTCCCTTGCTCACTTTGGCACTGGATTCAAGCAAGCCGGGATAAAGACGGCTGGAATGCCAGAAACCGGTCCTCGGAAGCTTATTTCCGGTCCAGGGAAGACATGGCTTGGCAGTTCGGGCTGGACTGTTCCCATGAGGCACAGGGTCAGACTGATTTGCATATAGCCATGTCTGAACTGGGGTGGCAGAGTGGGCTAAAGAACGTTGATGGATTAAACCCAGATCTTTTGGCTGGGTGTGAGTGTTTGATTGATTCAGATGCTCCGTCCATCACCACCCCCTTTTGTACCGCTTTTGGCCGCCATAAGTGTGGCAGGGTATGCTCAGATGTGAGTCCCTTGCTCATTTTGCTACTGGATTCAAGGAAGCCGGGCTGAAGACGGCTGAAATGCCAGAAACCGGTCCTCGGAAGCTTGTTTCCAGTCCAGGAAAGACATGGCTTGGCAGTTTGGGCTGGACTGTTCCCCTGAGGCACAGGGTCAGACTGATTTGCAAATAGCCATGTCTGAACTGGGGTGGCAGAGTGGGCTAAAGAACGGTGATGGATTAAACCCAGATCTTTTGACAGGGTGTGAGTGTTTGATTGATTCAGATGCTCCGTCCATCACCACCCCCTTTTGTACCGCTTTTGGCCGCCATAAGTGTGGCAGGGTATGATCAGACGTGAGTCGCTTGCTCACTTTGCAACTGGATTCAAGCAAGCCGGGCTGCAGACGGCTGGAATGCCAGAAACCAGTCCTCGGAAGCTTGTTTCCGGTCCAGGGAAGACATGGCTTGGCAGTTTGGGCTGGACTGTTCCCCTGAGGCACAGGGTCAGACTGATTTGCAAATAGCCATGTCTGAACTGGGGTGGCAGAGTGGGCTAAAGAACGGTGATGGATTAAACCCAGATCTTTTGACAGGGTGTGAGTGTTTGATTGATTCTTATGCTCCGTCCATCACCACCCCCTTTTGTACCGCTTTTGGCCGCCATAAGTGTGGCAGGGTATGCTCAGACGTGAGTCGCTTGCTCACTTTGCAACTGGATTCAAGCAAGCCGGGCTGCAGACGGCTGGAATGCCAGAAACCAGTCCTCGGAAGCTTGTTTCCGGTCCAGGGAAGACATGGCTTGGCAGTTCGGGCTGGACTGTTCCCATGAGGCACAGGGTCAGACTGATTTGCATATAGCCATGTCTGAACTGGGGTGGCAGAGTGGGCTAAAGAACGGTGATGGATTAAACCCAGATCTTTTGACTGGGTGTGAGTGTTTGATTGATTCAGATGCTCCGTCCATCACCACCCCCTTTTGTACCGCTTTTGGCCGCCATAAGTGTGGCAGGGTATGCTCAGACGTGAGTCCCTTGCTCATTTTGCCACTGGATTCAAGGAAGCCGGGATGAAGAAGGCTGAAATGCCAGAAACCGGTCCTCTGAAGCTTGTTTCCGGTCCAGGGAAGACATGGCTTGGCAGTTCGGGCTGGACTGTTCCCATGAGGCACAGGGTCAGACTGATTCGCATATAGCCATGTCTGAACTGGGGTGGCAGAGTGGGCTAAAGAACGGTGATGGATTAAACCCAGATCTTTTGACTGGGTGTGAGTATTTGATTGATTCAGATGCTCCATCCATCACCACCCCCTTTTGTACCGCTTTTGGCCGCCATAAGTGTGGCAGGGTATGCTCAGACGTGAGTCCCTTGCTCACTTTGCCACTGGATTCAAGCAAGCCGGGCTGAAGACGGCTGGAATGCCAGAAACCGGTCCTCGGAAGCTTGTTTCCGGTCCAGGGAAGACATGGCTTGGCAGTTTGGGCTGGACTGTTCCCCTGAGGCACAGGGTCAGACTGATTTGCAAATAGCCATGTCTGAACTGGGGTGGCAGAGTGGGCTAAAGAACGGTGATGGATTAAACCCAGATCTTTTGACAGGGTGTGAGTGTTTGATTGATTCAGATGCTCCGTCCATCACCACCCCCTTTTGTACCGCTTTTGGCCGCCATAAGTGTGGCAGGTATGCTCAGACGTGAGTCCCTTGCTCACTTTGCCACTGGATTCAAGCAAGCCGGACTGAAGACGGCCGGAAAGCCAGAAACCGGTCCTCGGAAGCTTGTTTCCGGTCCAGGGAAGACATGGCTTGGCAGTTTGGGCTGGACTGTTCCCCTGAGGCACAGGGTCAGACTGATTTGCAAATAGCCATGTCTGAACTGGGGTGGCAGAGTGGGCTAAAGAACGGTGATGGATTAAACCCAGATCTTTTGACTGGGTGTGAGTATTTGATTGATTCAGATGCTCCGTCCATCTCCACCCCCTTTTGTACCGCTTTTGGCCGCCATAAGTGTGGCAGGATATGCTCAGACGTGAGTCCCTTGCTCACTTTGGCACTGGATTCAAGCAAGCCGGGCTAAAGACGGCTGGAATGCCAGAAACCGGTCCTCGGAAGCTTGTTTCCGGTCCAGGGAAGACATGGCTTGGAATTTCGGGCTGGACTGTTCCCATGAGGAACAGGGTCAGACTGATTTGCATATAGCCATGTCTGAACTGGGGTGGCAGAGTGGGCTAAAGAACGGTGATGGATTAAACCCAGATCTTTTGACTGGTTGTGAGTGTTTGATTGAGTCAGATGCTCCGTCCATCACCACCCCCTTTTGTACCGCTTTTGGCCGCCATAAGTGTGGCAGGGTATGCTCAGACATGAGTCCCTTGCTCACTTTGCCACTGGATTCAAGCAAGCAGGGCTGAAGACGGCTGGAATGCCAGAAACCGATCCTCGGAAGCTTGTTTCCGGTCCAGGGAAGACATGGCTTGGCAGTTCGGGCTGGACTGTTCTCATGAGGCACAGGGTCAGACTGATTTGCATACAGCCATGTCTGAACTGGGGTGGCAGAGTAGGCTAAAGAACGGTGATGGATTAAACCCAGATCTTTTGAATGGGTTTGAGTATTTGATTGATTCTGATGCTCCGTCCATCACCACCCCCTTTTGTACCGCTTTTGGCCGCCATAAGTGTGGCAGGGTATGCTCAGACGTGAGTCCCTTGCTCACTTTGGCACTACATTCAAGCAAGCCGGGATAAAGACGGCTGGAATGCCAGAAACAGGTCCTCGGAAGCTTGTTTCCGGTCCAGGGAAGACATGGCTTGGCTGTTCGGGCTGTACTGTTCCCATGAGGCACAGGGTCAGATTGATTTGCATATAGCCATGTCTGAACTGGGGTGGCAGAGTGGTCTAAAGAACGGTGATGGATTTAACCCGGATCTTTTGACTGGGTGTGAGTATTTGATTGATTCAGATGCTCCGTCCATCACCACCCCCTTTTGTACCGCTTTTGGCCGCCATAAGTGTGGCAGGGTATGCTCAGACGTAAGTTCCTTGCTCACTTTGCCACTGGATTCAAGCAAGCCGGGCTGAAGACGGCTGGAATACCAGAAACCGGTCCTCGGAAGCTTGTTTCCGGTCCAGGGAAGACATGGCTTGGCAGTTTGGGCTGGACTGTTCCCCTGAGGCACAGGGTCACACTGATTCGCATATAGCCATGTCTGAACTGGGGTGGCAGAGTGGGCTAAAGAACGGTGATGGATTAAACCCAGATCTTTTGACTGGGTGTGAGTATTTGATTGATTCAGATGCTCCGTCCATCACCACCCCCTTTTGTACCGCTTTTGGCCGCCATAAGTGTGGCAGGGTATGCTCAGACGTGAGTCCCTTGCTCACTTTGCCACTGGATTCAAGCAAGCCGGGCTGAAGACAGCTGGAATGCCAGAAACCGGTCCTCGGAAGCTTGTTTCCGGTCCAGGGAAGACATGGCTTGGCAGTTTGGGCTGGACTGTTCCCCCGAGGCACAGGGTCAGACTGATTTGCAAATAGCCATGTCTAAACTGGGGTGGCAGAGTGGGCTAAAGAACGGTGATGGATTAAACCCAGATCTTTTGACAGGGTGTGAGTGTTTGATTGATTCAGATGCTCCGTCCATCACCACCCCCTTTTGTACCGCTTTTGGCCGCCATAAGTGTGGCAGGGTATGCTCAGACGTGAGTCCCTTGCTCACTTTGCCACTGGATTCAAGCAAGCTGGGCTGAAGACGGCTGGAATGCCAGAAACCGGTCCTCGGAAGCTTGTTTCCGGTCCAGGGAAGACATGGCTTGGCAGTTTGGGCTGGACTGTTCCCCTGAGGCACAGGGTCAGACTGATTTGCAAAAAGCCATGTCTGAACTGGGGTGGCAGAGTGGGCTAAAGAACGGTGATGGATTAAACCCAGATCTTTTGACTGGGTGTGAGTATTTGATTGATTCAGATGCTCCGTCCATCTCCACCCCCTTTTGTACCGCTTTTGGCCGCCATAAGTGTGGCAGGATATGCTCAGACGTGAGTCCCTTGCTCACTTTGGCACTGGATTCAAGCAAGCCGGGCTAAAGACGGCTGGAATGCCAGAAACCGGTCCTCGGAAGCTTGTTTCCGGTCCAGGGAAGACATGGCTTGGAAGTTCGGGCTGGACTGTTCCCATGAGGAACAGGGTCAGACTGATTTGCATATAGCCATGTCTGAACTGGGGTGGCAGAGTGGGCTAAAGAACGGTGATGGATTAAACCCAGATCTTTTGACTGGTTGTGAGTGTTTGATTGAGTCAGATGCTCCGTCCATCACCACCCCCTTTTGTACCGCTTTTGGCCGCCATAAGTGTGGCAGGGTATGCTCAGACATGAGTCCCTTGCTCACTTTGCCACTGGATTCAAGCAAGCCGGGCTGAAGACGGCTGGAATGCCAGAAACCGATCCTCGGAAGCTTGTTTCCGGTCCAGGGAAGACATGGCTTGGCAGTTCGGGCTGGACTGTTCTCTTGAGGCACAGGGTCAGACTGATTTGCATACAGCCATGTCTGAACTGGGGTGGCAGAGTAGGCTAAAGAACGGTGATGGATTCAACCCATATCTTTTGACTGGGTGTGAGTGTTTGATTGATTCAGATGCTCCGTCCATCACCACCCCCTTTTGTACCGCTTTTGGCCGCCATAAGTGTGGCAGGGTATGCTCGGACGTGAGTCCCTTGCTCATTTTGCCACTGGATTCAAGCAAGCCGGGCTGAAGACGGCTGGTATGCCAGAAACCGGTCCTCGGAAGCTTGTTTCCGGTCCAGGGAAGACATGGCTTGGCAGTTCGGGCTGGACTGTTCCCATGAGGCACAGGGTCAGATTGATTTGCATATAGCCATGTCTGAACTGGGTTGGCAGAGTGGTCTAAAGAACGGTGATGGATTAAACCCAGATCTTTTGACTGGGTGTGAGTATTTGATTGATTCAGATGCTCCGTCCATCACCACCCCCTTTTGTACCGCTTTTGGCCGCCATAAGTGTGGCAGGGTATGCTCAGACGTAAGTCCCTTGCTCACTTTGCCACTGGATTCAAGCAAGCTGGGCTGAAGATGGCTAAAATGCCAGAAACCGGTCCTCGGAAGCTTGTTTCCGGTCCAGGGAAGACATGGCTTGGCAGTTCGGGCTGGACTGTTCCCATGAGGCACAGGGTCAGACTGATTTGCATATAGCCATGTGTGAACTGGGGTGGCAGAGTGGGCTAAAGAACGGTGATGGATTAAACCCAGATCTTTTGACGGGGTGTGAGTGTTTGATTGATTCAGATGCTCCGTCCATCACCACCCCCTTTTGTACCACTTTTGGCCTCCATAAGTGTGGCAGGGTATGCTCAGACGTGAGTCCCTTGCTCACTTTGGCACTGGATTCAAGCAAGCCGGGATAAAGACGGCTGGAATGCCAGAAACCGGTCCTCGGAAGCTTGTTTCCGGTCCAGGGAAGACATGGCTTGGCACTTCGGGCTGGACTGTTCCCATGAGGCACAGGGTCAGACTGATTTGCATATAGCCATGTCTGAACTGGGGTGGCAGAGTGGGCTAAAGAACGGTGATGGATTAAACCCAGATCTTTTGACAGGGTGTGAGTGTTTGATTGATTCAGATGCTCCGTCCATCACCACCCCCTTTTGTACCGCTTTTGGCCGCCATGAGTGTGGCAGGGTATGCTCAGACGTGAGTCGCTTGCTCACTTTGCAACTGGATTCAAGCAAGCCGGGCTGCAGACGGCTGGAATGCCAGAAACCAGTCCTCGGAAGCTTGTTTCCGGTCCAGGGAAGACATGGCTTGGCAGTTTGGGCTGGACTGTTCCCCTGAGGCACAGGGTCAGACTGATTTGCAAATAGCCATGTCTCAACTGGGGTGGCAGAGTGGGCTAAAGAACGGTGATGGATTAAACCCAGATCTTTTGACAGGGTGTGAGTATTTGATTGATTCAGATGCTCCGTCCATCACCACCCCCTTTTATACCGCTTTTGGCCGCCATAAGTGTGGCAGGGTATGCTCATACCTGAGTCGCTTGCTCACTTTGCAACTGGATTCAAGCAAGCCGGGCTGCAGACGGCTGGAATGCCAGAAACCAGTCCTCGGAAGCTTGTTTCCGGTCCAGGGAAGACATGGCTTGGCAGTTCGGGCTGGACTGTTCCCATGAGGCACAGGGTCAGACTGATTTGCATATAGCCATGTCTGAACTGGGGTGGCAGAGTGGGCTAAAGAACGGTGATGGATTAAACCCAGATCTTTTGACTGGGTGTGAGTGTTTGATTGATTCAGATGCTCCGTCCATCACCACCCCCTTTTGTACCGCTTTTGGCCGCCATAAGTGTGGCAGGGTATGCTCAGACGTGAGTCCCTTGCTCATTTTGCCACTGGATTCAAGGAAGCCGGGCTGAAGAAGGCCTAAATGCCAGAAACCGGTCCTCTGCAGCTTGTTTCCGGTCCAGGGAAGACATGGCTTGGCAGTTCGGGCTGGACTGTTCCCATGAGGCACAGGGTCAGACTGATTCGCATATAGCCATGTCTGAACTGGGGTGGCAGAGTGGGCTAAAGAACGGTGATGGATTAAACCCAGATCTTTTGACTGGGTGTGAGTATTTGATTGATTCAGATGCTCCGTCCATCACCACCCCCTTTTGTACCGCTTTTGGCCGCCATAAGTGTGGCAGGGTATGCTCAGACGTGAGTCCCTTGCTCACTTTGCCACTGGATTCAAGCAAGCCGGGCTGAAGACAGCTGGAATGCCAGAAACCGGTCCTCGGAAGCTTTTTTCCGGTCCAGGGAAGACATGGCTTGGCAGTTTGGGCTGGACTGTTCCCCCGAGGCACAGGGTCAGACTGATTTGCAAATAGCCATGTCTAAACTGGGGTGGCAGAGTGGGCTAAAGAACGGTGATGGATTAAACCCAGATCTTTTGACAGGGTGTGAGTGTTTGATTGATTCAGATGCTCCGTCCATCACCACCCCCTTTTGTACCGCTTTTGGCCGCCATAAGTGTGGCATGGTATGCTCAGACGTGAGTCCCTTGCTCACTTTGCCACTGGATTCAAGCAAGCTGGGCTGAAGACGGCTGGAATGCCAGAAACCGGTCCTCGGAAGCTTGTTTCCGGTCCAGGGAAGACATGGCTTGGCAGTTTGGGCTGGACTGTTCCCCTGAGGCACAGGGTCAGACTGATTTGCAAAAAGCCATGTCTGAACTGGGGTGGCAGAGTGGGCTAAAGAACGGTGATGGATTAAACCCAGATCTTTTGACTGGGTGTGAGTATTTGATTGATTCAGATGCTCCGTCCATCTCCACCCCCTTTTGTACCGCTTTTGGCCGCCATAAGTGTGGCAGGATATGCTCAGACGTGAGTCCCTTGCTCACTTTGGCACTGGATTCAAGCAAGCCGGGCTAAAGACGGCTGGAATGCCAGAAACCGGTCCTCGGAAGCTTGTTTCCGGTCCAGGGAAGACATGGCTTGGAAGTTCGGGCTGGACTGTTCCCATGAGGAACAGGGTCAGACTGATTTGCATATAGCCATGTCTGAACTGGGGTGGCAGAGTGGGCTAAAGAACGGTGATGGATTAAACCCAGATCTTTTGACTGGTTGTGAGTGTTTGATTGAGTCAGATGCTCCGTCCATCACCACCCCCTTTTGTACCGCTTTTGGCCACCATAAGTGTGGCAGGGTATGCTCAGACATGAGTCCCTTGCTCACTTTGCCACTGGATTCAAGCAAGCCGGGCTGAAGACGGCTGGAATGCCAGAAACCGATCCTCGGAAGCTTGTTTCCGGTCCAGGGAAGACATGGCTTGGCAGTTCGTGCTGGACTGTTCCCATGAGGCACAGGGTCAGACTGATTTGCATACAGCCATGTCTGAACTGGGGTGGCAGAGTAGGCTAAAGAACGGTGATGGATTAAACCCAGATCTTTTGACTGGGTTTGAGTATTTGATTGATTCAGATGCTCCGTCCATCACCACCCCCTTTTGTACCGCTTTTGGCCGCCATAAGTGTGGCAGGGTATGCTCAGACGTAAGTCCCTTGCTCACTTTGCCACTGGATTCAAGCAAGCCGGGCTGAAGACGGCTGGAATACCTGAAACCAGTCCTCGGAAGCTTGTTTCCGGTCCAGGAAAGACATGCTTGGCAGTTCGGGCTGGACTGTTCCCATGAGGCACAGGGTCAGACTGATTTGCATATAGCCTTTTCTGAACTGGGGTGGCAGAGTTGGCTAAAGAACGGTGATGGATTAAACCCAGATCTTTTGAGTGGGTGTGAGTTTTTTATTGATTCAGATGCTCCGTTCATCACCACCCCCTTTTGTACCGCTTTTGGCCGCCATAAGTGTGGCAGGGTATGCTCAGACGTGAGTCGCTTGCTCACTTTGCAACTGGATTCAAGCAAGCCGGGCTGCAGACGGCTGGAATGCCAGAAACAAGTCCTCGGAAGCTTGTTTCCGGTCCAGGGAAGACATGGCTTGGCAGTTCGGGCTGGACTGTTCCCATGAGGCACAGGGTCAGACTGATTTGCATATAGCCATGTCTGAACTGGGGTGGCAGAGTGGGCTAAAGAACGGTGATGGATTAAACCCAGATCTTTTGACGGGGTGTGAGTGTTTGATTGATTCAGATGCTCCGTCCATCACCCCCCACTTTTGTACCGCTTTTGGCCGCTATAAGTGTGGCAGGGTATGCTCAGACGTGAGTCCCTTGCTCACTTTGGCACTGGATTCAAGCAAGCCGGGATAAAGACGGCTGGAATGCCAGAAACCTGTCCTCAGAAGCTTGTTTCCGGTCCAGGGAAGACATGGCTTGGCAGTTCGGGCTGGACTGTTCCCATGAGGCACAGGGTCAGACTGATTTGCATATAGCCATGTCTGAACTGGGGTGGCAGAGTGGGCTAAAGAACGGTGATGGATTAAACCCAGATCTTTTGACTGGGTGTGAGTGTTTGATTGATTCAGATGCTCCGTCCATCACCACCCCCTTTTGTACCGCTTTTGGCCGCCATAAGTGTGGCAGGGTATGCTCAGACGTGAGTCCCTTGCTCATTTTGCCACTGGATTCAAGCAAGCCGGGCTGAAGACTGCTGGAATGCCAGAAACCGGTCCTCGGAAGCTTGTTTCCGGTCCAGGGAAGACATGGTTTGGCAGTTTGGGCTGGACTGTTCCCATGAGGCACAGGGTCAGACTGATTCACATATAGCCATGTCTGAACTGGGGTGGCAGAGTGGGCTAAAGAACGGTGATGGATTAAACCCAGATCTTTTGACAGGGTGTGAGTGTTTGATTGATTCAGATGCTCCGTCCATCAACACTCCTTTTGTACCGCTTTTGGCCGCCATAAGTGTGGCAGGGTATGCTCAGACGTGAGTCCCTTGCTCATTTTGCCACTGGATTCAAGGAGGCCGGGCTGAAGATGGCTGAAATGCCAGAAACCGGTCCTCTGAAGCTTGTTTCCGGTCCAGGGAAGACATGGCTTGGCAGTTTGGGCTGGACTGTTCCCCTGAGGCACAGGGTCAGACTGATTCGCATATAGCCATGTCTGAACTGGGGTGGCAGAGTGGGCTAAAGAACGGTGATGGATTAAACCCAGATCTTTTGACTGGGTGTGAGTATTTGATTGATTCAGATGCTCCGTCCATCACCACCCCCTTTTGTACCGCATTTGGCCGCCATAAGTGTGGCAGGGTATGCTCAGACGTGAGTCCCTTGCTCATTTTGCCACTGGATTCAAGGAAGCCGGGCTGAAGACGGCTGAAATGCCAGAAACAGGTCCTCGGAAGCTTGTTTCCGGTCCAGGGAAGACATGGCTTGGCAGTTCGGGCTGGACTGTTTCCATGAGGCACAGGGTCAGACTGATTTGCATATAGCCATGTCTGAACTGGGGTGGCAGAGTGGGCTAAAGAACGGTGATGGATTAAGCCCAGATCTTTTGACTGGGTGTGAGTGTTTGATTGATTCAGATGCTCCGTCCATCACCACCCCCTTTTGTACCGCTTTTGGCCGCCATAAGTGTGGCAGGGTATGCTCAGACGTGAGTCCCTTGCTCATTTTGCGACTGGAATCAAGGAAGCCGGGCTGAAGACGGCTGAAATTCCAGAAACCGGTCCTCGGAAGCTTGTTTCCGGTCCAGGGAAGACCTGGCTTGGCAGTTTGGGCTGGACTGTTTCCCTGAGGCACAGGGTCAGGCTGATTTGCAAATAGCCATGTCTGAACTGGGGTGGCAGAGTGGGCTAAAGAACGGTGACGGATTAAACCCAGATCTTTTGACAGGGTGTGAGTGTTTGATTGATTCAGATGCTCCGTCCCTCACCACCCCCTTTTGTACCGCTTTTGGCCACCATAAGTGTGGCAGGGTATGCTCAGACGTGAGTCCCTTGCTCATTTTGCCACTGGATTAAAGGAAGCCGGGCTGAAGACGGCTGAAATGCCAGAAACCGGTCCTCTGAAGCTTGTTTCCGGTCCAGGGAAGACATGGCTTGGCAGTTCGGGCTGGACTGTTCCCATGAGGCACAGGGTCAGACTGATTTGCATATAGCCATGTCTGAACTGGGGTGGCAGAGTGGGCTAAAGAACGGTGATGGATTAAACCCAGATCTTTTGACTGGGTGTGAGTATTTGATTGATTCAGATGCTCCGTCCATCACCACCCCCTTTTGTACCGCTTTTGGCCGCCATAAGTGTGGCAGGGTATGCTCAGACGTGAGTCCCTTGCTCACTTTGCCACTGGATTAAAGCAAGCCGGGCTGAAGACGGCTGGAATGCCAGAAACCGGTCCTCGGAAGCTTGTTTCCGGTCCAGGGAAGACATGGCTTGGCAGTTTGGGCTTGTCTGTTTCCCTGAGGCACAGGGTCAGACTGATTTGCAAATAGCCATGTCTGAACTGGGGTGGCAGAGTGGGCTAAAGAACGGTGATGGATTAAACCCAGATCTTTTGACAGAGTGTGAGTGTTTGATTGATTCAGATGCTCCGTCCATCACCACCCCCTTTTGTACCGCTTTTGGCCGCCATAAGTGTGGCAGGGTATGGTCAGACGTGAGTCCCTTGCTCACTTTGGCACTGGATTCAAGCAAGCCGGGCTAAAGACGGCTGGAATGCCAGAAACCGGTCCTCGGAAGCTTGTTTCCAGTCCAGGGAAGACATGGCTTGGAAGTTCGGGCTGGACTGTTCCCATGTGGAACAGGGTCAGACTGATTTGCATATAGCCATGTCTGAACTGGGGTGGCAGAGTGGGCTAAAGAACGGTGATGGATTAAACCCAGATCTTTTGACTGGTTGTGAGTGTTTGATTGATTCAGATGCTCCGTCCATCACCACCCCCTTTTGTACCGCTTTTGGCCTCCATAAGTGTGGCAGGGTATGCTCAGACGTGAGTCCCTTGCTCACTTTGGCACTGGATTCAAGCAAGCCGGGATAAAGACGACTGGAATGCCAGAAACAGGTCCTCGGAAGCTTGTTTCCGGTCCAGGGAAGACATGGCTTGGCTGTTCGGGCTGGACTGGTCCCATGAGGCACAGGGTCAGACTGATTTGCATATAGCCATGTCTGAACTGGGGTGGCAGAGTGGGCTAAAGAACGGTGATGGATTAAACCCAGATCTTTTGACTGGGTGTGAGTGTTTGATTGATTCAGATGCTCCGTCCATCACCACCCCCTTTTGTACCGCTTTTGGCCGCCATAAGTGTGGCAGGGTATGCTCAGACGTGAGTCCCTTGCTCATTTTGCCACTGGATTCAAGGAAGCCGGGCTGAAGACGGCTGAAATGCCAGAAACCGGTCCTCTGAAGCTTGTTTCCGGTCCAGGGAAGACATGGCTTGGCAGTTCGGGCTGGACTGTTCCCATGAGGCACAGGGTCAGACTGATTCGCATATAGCCATGTCTGAACTGGGTTGGCAGAGTGGGCTAAAGAACGGTGATGGATTAAACCCAGATCTTTTGACTGGGTGTGAGTATTTGATTGATTCAGATGCTCCGTCCATCACCACCCCCTTTTGTACCGTTTTTGGCCGCCATAAGTGTGGCAGGGTATGCTCAGACGTGAGTCCCTTGCTCACTTTGCCACTGGATTCAAGCAAGCCGGGCTGAAGACGGCTGGAATGCCAGAAACCGATCCTCGGAAGCTTGTTTCCGGTCCAGGGAAGACATGGCTTGGCAGTTCGTGCTGGACTGTTCCCATGAGGCACAGGGTCAGACTGATTTGCATACAGCCATGTCTGAACTGGGGTGGCAGAGTAGGCTAAAGAACGGTGATGGATTAAACCCAGATCTTTTGACTGGGTTTGAGTATTTGATTGATTCAGATGCTCCGTCCATCACCACCCCCTTTTGTACCGCTTTTGGCCGCCATAAGTGTGGCAGGGTATGCTCAGACGTAAGTCCCTTGCTCACTTTGCCACTGGATTCAAGCAAGCCGGGCTGAAGACGGCTGGAATACCTGAAACCAGTCCTCGGAAGCTTGTTTCCGGTCCAGGAAAGACATGCTTGGCAGTTCGGGCTGGACTGTTCCCATGAGGCACAGGGTCAGACTGATTTGCATATAGCCTTTTCTGAACTGGGGTGGCAGAGTTGGCTAAAGAACGGTGATGGATTAAACCCAGATCTTTTGAGTGGGTGTGAGTTTTTTATTGATTCAGATGCTCCGTTCATCACCACCCCCTTTTGTACCGCTTTTGGCCGCCATAAGTGTGGCAGGGTATGCTCAGACGTGAGTCGCTTGCTCACTTTGCAACTGGATTCAAGCAAGCCGGGCTGCAGACGGCTGGAATGCCAGAAACAAGTCCTCGGAAGCTTGTTTCCGGTCCAGGGAAGACATGGCTTGGCAGTTCGGGCTGGACTGTTCCCATGAGGCACAGGGTCAGACTGATTTGCATATAGCCATGTCTGAACTGGGGTGGCAGAGTGGGCTAAAGAACGGTGATGGATTAAACCCAGATCTTTTGACGGGGTGTGAGTGTTTGATTGATTCAGATGCTCCGTCCATCACCCCCCACTTTTGTACCGCTTTTGGCCGCTATAAGTGTGGCAGGGTATGCTCAGACGTGAGTCCCTTGCTCACTTTGGCACTGGATTCAAGCAAGCCGGGATAAAGACGGCTGGAATGCCAGAAACCTGTCCTCAGAAGCTTGTTTCCGGTCCAGGGAAGACATGGCTTGGCAGTTCGGGCTGGACTGTTCCCATGAGGCACAGGGTCAGACTGATTTGCATATAGCCATGTCTGAACTGGGGTGGCAGAGTGGGCTAAAGAACGGTGATGGATTAAACCCAGATCTTTTGACTGGGTGTGAGTGTTTGATTGATTCAGATGCTCCGTCCATCACCACCCCCTTTTGTACCGCTTTTGGCCGCCATAAGTGTGGCAGGGTATGCTCAGACGTGAGTCCCTTGCTCATTTTGCCACTGGATTCAAGGAGGCCGGGCTGAAGATGGCTGAAATGCCAGAAACCGGTCCTCTGAAGCTTGTTTCCGGTCCAGGGAAGACATGGCTTGGCAGTTTGGGCTGGACTGTTCCCCTGAGGCACAGGGTCAGACTGATTCGCATATAGCCATGTCTGAACTGGGGTGGCAGAGTGGGCTAAAGAACGGTGATGGATTAAACCCAGATCTTTTGACTGGGTGTGAGTATTTGATTGATTCAGATGCTCCGTCCATCACCACCCCCTTTTGTACCGCATTTGGCCGCCATAAGTGTGGCAGGGTATGCTCAGACGTGAGTCCCTTGCTCATTTTGCGACTGGATTCAAGGAAGCCGGGCTGAAGACGGCTGAAATTCCAGAAACCGGTCCTCGGAAGCTTGTTTCCGGTCCAGGGAAGACCTGGCTTGGCAGTTTGGGCTGGACTGTTTCCCTGAGGCACAGGGTCAGGCTGATTTGCAAATAGCCATGTCTGAACTGGGGTGGCAGAGTGGGCTAAAGAACGGTGACGGATTAAACCCAGATCTTTTGACAGGGTGTGAGTGTTTGATTGATTCAGATGCTCCGTCCCTCACCACCCCCTTTTGTACCGCTTTTGGCCACCATAAGTGTGGCAGGGTATGCTCAGACGTGAGTCCCTTGCTCATTTTGCCACTGGATTAAAGGAAGCCGGGCTGAAGACGGCTGAAATGCCAGAAACCGGTCCTCTGAAGCTTGTTTCCGGTCCAGGGAAGACATGGCTTGGCAGTTCGGGCTGGACTGTTCCCATGAGGCACAGGGTCAGACTGATTTGCATATAGCCATGTCTGAACTGGGGTGGCAGAGTGGGCTAAAGAACGGTGATGGATTAAACCCAGATCTTTTGACTGGGTGTGAGTATTTGATTGATTCAGATGCTCCGTCCATCACCACCCCCTTTTGTACCGCTTTTGGCCGCCATAAGTGTGGCAGGGTATGCTCAGACGTGAGTCCCTTGCTCACTTTGCCACTGGATTAAAGCAAGCCGGGCTGAAGACGGCTGGAATGCCAGAAACCGGTCCTCGGAAGCTTGTTTCCGGTCCAGGGAAGACATGGCTTGGCAGTTTGGGCTTGTCTGTTTCCCTGAGGCACAGGGTCAGACTGATTTGCAAATAGCCATGTCTGAACTGGGGTGGCAGAGTGGGCTAAAGAACGGTGATGGATTAAACCCAGATCTTTTGACAGAGTGTGAGTGTTTGATTGATTCAGATGCTCCGTCCATCACCACCCCCTTTTGTACCTCTTTTGGCCACCATAAGTGTGGCAGGGTATGGTCAGACGTGAGTCCCTTGCTCACTTTGGCACTGGATTCAAGCAAGCCGGGCTAAAGACGGCTGGAATGCCAGAAACCGGTCCTCGGAAGCTTGTTTCCAGTCCAGGGAAGACATGGCTTGGAAGTTCGGGCTGGACTGTTCCCATGTGGAACAGGGTCAGACTGATTTGCATATAGCCATGTCTGAACTGGGGTGGCAGAGTGGGCTAAAGAACGGTGATGGATTAAACCCAGATCTTTTGACTGGTTGTGAGTGTTTGATTGATTCAGATGCTCCGTCCATCACCACCCCCTTTTGTACCGCTTTTGGCCTCCATAAGTGTGGCAGGGTATGCTCAGACGTGAGTCCCTTGCTCACTTTGGCACTGGATTCAAGCAAGCCGGGATAAAGACGACTGGAATGCCAGAAACAGGTCCTCGGAAGCTTGTTTCCGGTCCAGGGAAGACATGGCTTGGCTGTTCGGGCTGGACTGGTCCCATGAGGCACAGGGTCAGACTGATTTGCATATAGCCATGTCTGAACTGGGGTGGCAGAGTGGGCTAAAGAACGGTGATGGATTAAACCCAGATCTTTTGACTGGGTGTGAGTGTTTGATTGATTCAGATGCTCCGTCCATCACCACCCCCTTTTGTACCGCTTTTGGCCGCCATAAGTGTGGCAGGGTATGCTCAGACGTGAGTCCCTTGCTCATTTTGCCACTGGATTCAAGGAAGCCGGGCTGAAGACGGCTGAAATGCCAGAAACCGGTCCTCTGAAGCTTGTTTCCGGTCCAGGGAAGACATGGCTTGGCAGTTCGGGCTGGACTGTTCCCATGAGGCACAGGGTCAGACTGATTCGCATATAGCCATGTCTGAACTGGGTTGGCAGAGTGGGCTAAAGAACGGTGATGGATTAAACCCAGATCTTTTGACTGGGTGTGAGTATTTGATTGATTCAGATGCTCCGTCCATCACCACCCCCTTTTGTACCGTTTTTGGCCGCCATAAGTGTGGCAGGGTATGCTCAGACGTGAGTCCCTTGCTCACTTTGCCACCGGATTAAAGCAAGCCGGGCTGAAGACGGCTGGAATGCCAGAAACCGGTCCTCGGAAGCTTGTTTCCGGTCCAGGGAAGACATGGCTTGGCAGTTTGGGCTGGACTGTTCCCCTGAGGCACAGGGTCAGACTGATTTGCAAATAGCCATGTCTGAACTGGGGTGGCAGAGTGGGCTAAAGAACGGTGATGGATTAAACCCAGATCTTTTGACTGGGTGTGAGTATTTGATTGATTCAGATGCTCCGTCCATCTCCACCCCCTTTTGTACCGCTTTTGGCCGCCATAAGTGTGGCAGGATATGCTCAGACGTGAGTCCCTTGCTCACTTTGGCACTGGATTCAAGCAAGCCGGGCTAAAGACGGCTGGAATGCCAGAAACCGGTCCTCGGAAGCTTGTTTCCGGTCCAGGGAAGACATGGCTTGGAAGTTCGGGCTGGACTGTTCCCATGAGGAACAGGGTCAGACTGATTTGCATATAGCCATGTCTGAACTGGGGTGGCAGAGTGGGCTAAAGAACGGTGATGGATTAAACCCAGATCTTTTGACTGGTTGTGAGTGTTTGATTGATTCAGATGCTCCGTCCATCACCACCCCCTTTTGTACCGCTTTTGGCCGCCATAATTGTGGCAGGGTATGCTCAGACATGAGTCCCTTGCTCACTTTGCCACTGGATTCAAGCAAGCCGGGCTGAAGACGGCTGGAATGCCAGAAACCGATCCTCGGAAGCTTGTTTCCGGTCCAGGGAAGACATGGCTTGGTAGTTCGGGCTGGACTGTTCCCATGAGGCACAGGGTCAGACTGATTTGCATACAGCCATGTCTGAACTGGGGTGGCAGAGTAGGCTAAAGAACGGTGATGGATTCAACCCAGATCTTTTGACTGGGTGTGAGTGTTTGATTGATTCAGATGCTCCGTCCATCACCACCAACTTTTGTACCGCTTTTGGCCACCATAAGTGTGGCAGGGTATGCTCAGACGTGAGTCCCTTGCTCACTTTGCCACTGGATTCAAGCAAGCCGGGCTGAAGACGGCTGGTATATCAGAAACCGGTCCTCGGAAGCTTGTTTCCGGTCCAGGGAAGACATGGCTTGACAGTTCGGGCTGGACTGTTCCCATGAGGCACAGGGTCAGATTGATTTGCATATAGCCATGTCTGAACTGGGGTGGCAGAGTGGTCTAAAGAACGGTAATGGATTAAACCCAGATCTTTTGACTGGGTGTGAGTATTTGATTGATTCAGATGCTCCGTCCATCACCACCCCCTTTTGTACCGCTTTTGGCCGCCATAAGTGTGGCAGGGTATGCTCAGACGTAAGTCCCTTGCTCACTTTGCCACTGGATTCAAGCAAGCCGGGCTGAAGACGGCTGGAATACCAGAAACCGGTCCTCGGAAGCTTGTTTCCGGTCCAGGAAAGACATGGATTGGCAGTTTGGGCTGGACTGTTCCCCTGAGGCACAGGGTCAGACTGATTTGCAAATAGCCATGTCTGAACTGGGGTGGCAGAGTGGGCTTAAGAACGGTGATGGATTAAACCCAGATCTTTTGACAGGGTGTGAGTGTTTGATTGATTCAGATGCTCCGTCCATCACCACCCCCTTTTGTACCGCTTTTGGCCGCCATAAGTGTGGCAGGGTGTGCTCAGACGTGAGTCCCTTGCTCACTTTGCCACTGGATTCAAGCAAGCCGGGCTGAAGACGGCTGGAACGCCAGAAACCAGTCCTCGGAAGCTTGTTTCCGGTCCAGGGAAGACATGGCTTGGCAGTTTGGGCTGGACTGTTCCCCTGAGGCACAGGGTCAGACTGATTTGCAAATAGCCATGTCTGAACTGGGGTGGCAGAGTGGGCTAAAGAACGGTGATGGATTAAACCCAGATCTTTTGACTGGGTGTGAGTATTTGATTGATTCAGATGCTCCATCCATCTCCACCCCCTTTTGTACCGCTTTTGGCTGCCATAAGTGTGGCAGGATATGCTCAGACGTGAGTCCCTTGCTCACTTTGGCACTGGATTCAAGCAAGCCGGGCTAAAGACGGCTGGAATGCCAGAAACCGGTCCCCGGAAGCTTGTTTCCGGTCCAGGGAAGACATGGCTTGGAAGTTCGGGCTGGACTGTTCCCATGAGGAACAGGGTCAGACTGATTTGCATATAGCCATGTCTGAACTGGGGTTGCAGAGTGGGCTAAAGAACAGTGATGGATTAAACCCAGATCTTTTGACTGGTTGTGAGTGTTTGATTGATTCAGATGCTCCGTCCATCACCACCCCCTTTTGTACCGCTTTTGGCCGCCATAAGTGTGGCAGGGTATGCTCAGACATGAGTCCCTTGCTCACTTTGCCACTGGATTCAAGCAAGCCGGGCTGAAGACGGCTGGAATGCCAGAAACCGATCCTCGGAAGCTTGTTTCCGGTCCAGGGAAGACATGGATTGGCAGTTCGGGCTGGACTGTTCCGATGAGGCACAGGGTCAGACTGATTTGCATACAGCCATGTCTGAACTGGGGTGGCAGAGTAGGCTAAAGAACGGTGATGGATTCAACCCAGATCTTTTGACTGGGTGTGAGTGTTTGATTGATTCAGATGCTCCGTCCATCACCACCCCCTTTTGTACCGCTTTTGGCCGCCATAAGTGTGGCAGGGTATGCTCAGACGTGAGTCCCTTGCTCACTTTGCCACTGGATTCAAGCAAGCCGGACTGAAGACGGCTGGAATGCCAGAAACCGGTCCTCGGAAGCTTGTTTCCGGTCCAGGGAAGACATGGCTTGGCAGTTCGGGCTGGACTGTTCCCATGAGGCACAGGGTCAGATTGATTTGCATATAGCCATGTCTGAACTGGGGTGGCAGAGTGGTCTAAAGAACGGTGATGGATTAAACCCAGATCTTTTGACTGGGTGTGAGTATTTGATTGATTCAGATGCTCCGTCCATCACCACCCCCTTTTGTACCGCTTTTGGCCGCCATAAGTGTGGCAGGGTATGCTCAGACGTAAGTCCCTTGCTCACTTTGCCACTGGATTCAAGCAAGCCGGGCTGAAGACAGCTGGAATACCAGAAACTGGTCCTCGGAAGCTTGTTTCCGGTCCAGGAAAGACATGGATTGGCAGTTTGGGCTGGACTGTTCCCCTGAGGCACAGGGTCAGACTGATTTGCAAATAGCCATGTCTGAACTGGGGTGGCAGAGTGGGCTAAAGAACGGTGATGGATTAAACCCAGATCTTTTGACAGGGTGTGAGTGTTTGATTGATTCAGATGCTCCGTCCATCACCACCCCCTTTTGTACCGCTTTTGGCCGCCATAAGTGTGGCAGGGTGTGCTCAGACGTGAGTCCCTTGCTCACTTTGCCACTGGATTCAAGCAAGCCGGGCTGAAGACGGCTGGAACGCCAGAAACCGGTCCTCGGAAGCTTGTTTCCGGTCCAGGGAAGACATGGCTTGGCAGTTTGGGCTGGACTGTTCCCCTGAGGCACAGGGTCAGACTGATTTGCAAATAGCCATGTCTGAACTGGGGTGGCAGAGTGGGCTAAAGAACGGTGATGGATTAAACCCAGATCTTTTGACTGGTTGTGAGTGTTTGATTGATTCAGATGCTCCGTCCATCACCACCCCCTTTTGTACAGCTTTTGGCCGCCATAAGTGTGGCAGGGTATGCTCAGACGTGAGTCCCTTGCTCACTTCGCCACTGGATTCAAGCAAGCCGGGCTGAAGACGGCTGGTATGCCAAAAACTGGTCCTCGGAAGCTTGTTTCCGGTCCAGGGAAGACATGGCTTGGCAGTTCGGGCTGGACTGTTCCCATGAGGCACAGGGTCAGATTGATTTGCATATAGCCATGTCTGAACTGGGGTGGCAGAGTGGTCTAAAGAACGGTGATGGATTAAACCCAGATCTTTTGACTGGGCGTGAGTATTTGATTGATTCAGATGCTCCGTCCATCACCACCCCCTTATGTACCGCTTTTGGCCGCCATAAGTGTGGCAGGGTATGCTCAGACGTAAGTCCCTTGCTCACTTTGCCACTGGATTCAAGCAAGCCGGGCTGAAGACGGCTGGAATACCAGAAACAGGTCCTCGAAAGCTTATTTCCGGTCCAGGGAAGACATGGCTTGGCAGTTTGGGCTGGACTCTTCCCCTGAGGCACAGGGTCAGACTGATTTGCAAATAGCCATGTCTGAACTGGGGTGGCAGAGTGTGCTAAAGAACGGTGATGGATTAAACCCAGATCTTTTGACAGGGTGTGAGTGTTTGATTGATTCAGATGCTCCGTCCATCACCACCCCCTTTTGTACCGCTTTTGACCGCCATAAGTGTGGCAGGGTTTGCTCAGACGTGAGTCCCTTGCTCACTTTGCCACTGGATTCAAGCAAGCCGGGCTGAAGACGGCTAAAATGCTAGAAACCGGTCCTCGGAAGCTTGTTTCCGGTCAAGGGAAGACATGGCTTGGCAGTTCGGGCTGGACTGTTCCCATGAGGCACAGGGTCAGACTGATTTGCAAATAGCCATGTCTGAACTGGGGTGGCAGAGTGAGCTAAAGAACGGTGATGGATTAAACCCAGATCTTTTGACAGGGTGTGAGTGTTTGATTGATTCAGATGCTCCGTCCATCACCACCCCCTTTTGTACCGCTTTTGGCTGCCATAAGTGTGGCAGGGTATGCTCAGACATGAGTCCCTTGCTCACTTTGCCACTGGATTCAAGCAAGCCGGGCTGAAGACGGCTGGAATGCCAGAAACCGATCCTCGGAAGCTTGTTTCCGGTCTAGGGAAGACATGGCTTGGAAGTTCGGGCTGGACTGTTCCCATGAGGAACAGGGTCAGACTGATTTGCATATAGCCATGTCTGAACTGGGGTGGCAGAGTGGGCTAAAGAACGGTGATGGATTAAACCCAGATCTTTTGACTGGTTGTGAGTGTTTGATTGATTCAGATGCTCCGTCCATCACCACCCCCTTTTGTACCGCTTTTGGCCGCCATAAGTGTGGCAGGGTATGCTCAGACATGAGTCCCTTGCTCACTTTGCCACTGGATTCAAGCAAGCCGGGCTGAAGACGGCTGGAATGCCAGAAACCGATCCTCGGAAGCTTGTTTCCGGTCCAGGGAAGACATGGCTTGGCAGTTCGGGCTGGACTGTTCCCATGAGGCACAGGGTCAGACTGATTTGCATACAGCCATGTCTGAACTGGGGTGGCAGAGTAGGCTAAAGAACGGTGATGGATTAAACCCAGATCTTTTGACTGGGTGTGAGTATTTGATTGATTCAGATGCTCCGTCCATCACCACCCCCTTTTGTACCTCTTTTGGCTGCCATAAGTGTGGCAGGGTATGCTCAGACGTAAGTCCCTTGCTCACTTTGCCACTGGATTCAAGCAAGCCGGGCTGAAGACGGCTGGAATACCTGAAACCGGTCCTCGGAAGCTTGTTTCCGGTCCAGGAAAGACATGGCTTGGCAGTTTGGGCTGGACTGTTCCCCTGAGGCACAGGGTCAGACTGATTTGCAAATATCCATGTCTGAACTGGGGTGGCAGAGTGGGCTAAAGAACGGTGATGGATTAAACCCAGATCTTTTGACAGGGTGTGAGTGTTTGATTGATTCAGATGCTCCGTCCATCACCACCCCCTTTTGTACCACTTTTGGCCGCCATAAGTGTGGCAGGGTATGCTCAGACGTGAGTCCCTTGCTCACTTTGCCACTGGATTCAAGCAAGCCGGGCTGAAGACGGCTGGAATGCCAGAAACCGATCCTCGGAAGCTTGTTTCCTGTCCAGGGAAGACATGGCTTGGCAGTTCGGGCTGGACTGTTCCCATGAGGCACAGGGTCAGACTGATTTGCATACAGCCATGTCTGAACTGGGGTGGCAGAGTAGGCTACAGAACGGTGATGGATTCAACCCAGATCTTTTGACTGGGTGTGAGTGTTTGATTGATTCAGATGCTCCGTCCATCACCACCCCCTTTTGTACCGCTTTTGGCCGCCATAATTGTGGCAAGGTATGCTCAGACGTGAGTCCCTTGCTCACTTTGCCACTGGATTCAAGCAAGCCGGGCTGAAGACGGCTGGTATGCCAGAAACTGGTCCTCGGAAGCTTGTTTCCGGTCCAGGGAACCCATGGCTTGGCAGTTCGGGCTAGACTGTTCCCATGAGGCACAGGGTCAGATTGATTTGCATATAGCCATGTCTGAACTGGGGTGGCAGAGTGGTCTAAAGAACGGTGATGGATTAAACCCAGATCTTTTGACTGGGTGTGAGTATTTGATTGATTCAGATGCTCCGTCCATCACCACCCCCTTTTGTACCGCTTTTGGCCGCCATAAGTGTGGCAGGGTATGCTCAGACGTAAGTCCCTTGCTCACTTTGCCACTGGATTCAAGCAAGCCGGGCTGAAGACGGCTGGAATACCAGAAACCGGTCCTCGGAAGCTTGTTTCCGGTCCAGGGAAGACATGGCTTGGCAGTTTGGGCTGGACTGTTCCCCTGAGGCACAGGGTCAGACTGATTTGCAAATAGCCATGTCTGAACTGGGGTGGCAGAGTGTGCTAAAGAACGGTGATGGATTAAACCCAGATCTTTTGACAGGGTGTGAGTGTTTGATTGATTCAGATGCTCCGTCCATCACCACCCCCTTTTGTACCGCTTTTGACCACCATAAGTGTGGCAGGGTTTGCTCAGACGTGAGTCCCTTGCTCACTTTGCCACTGGATTCAAGCAAGCCGTGCTGAAGACGGCTAAAATGCCAGAAACCGGTCCTCGGAAGCTTGTTTCTGGTCCAGGGAAGACATGGCTTGGCAGTTCGGGCTGGACTGTTCCCATGAGGCACAGGGTCAGACTGATTTGCATATAGCCATGTCTGAACTGGGGTGGCAGAGTGGGCTAAAGAACGGTGATGGATTAAACCCAGATCTTTTGACGGGGTGTGAGTGTTTGATTGATTCAGATGCTCCGTCCATAACCACCCCCTTTTGTACCACTTTTGGCCGCCATAAGTGTGGCAGGGTATGCTCAGACGTGAGACCCTTGCTCACTTTGGCACTGGATTCAAGCAAGCCGGGATAAAGACGGCTGGAATGCCAGAAACGGGTCCTCGGAAGCTTGTTTCCGGTCCAGGGAAGACATGGCTTGGCAGTTCGGGCTGGACTGTTCCCATGAGGCACAGGGTCAGACTGATTTGCATATAGCCATGTCTGAACTGGGGTGGCAGAGTGGGCTAAAGAACGGTGATGGATTAAACCCAGATCTTTTGACTGGGTGTGAGTGTTTGATTGATTCAGATGCTCCGTCCATCACCACCCCCTTCTGTACCGCTTTTGGCCGCCATAAGTGTGGCAGGGTATGCTCAGACGTGAGTCCCTTGCTCATTTTGCCACTGGATTCAAGGAAGCCGGGCTGAAGACGGCTGAAATGCCAGAAACCGGTCCTCGGAAGCTTGTTTCCGGTCCAGGGAAGACATGGCTTGGAAGCTTGGGCTGGACTGTTCCCATGAGGAACAGGGTCAGACTGATTTGCATATAGCCATGTCTGAACTGGGGTGGCAGAGTGGTCTAAAGAACGGTGATGGATTAAACCCAGATCTTTTGACTGGTTGTGAGTGTTTGATTGATTCAGATGCTCCGTCCATCACCACCCCCTTTTGTACCGCTTTTGGCCGCCATAAGTGTGGCAGGGTATGCTCAGACATGAGTCCCTTGCTCACTTTGCCACTGGATTCAAGCAAGCCGGGCTGAAGACGGCTGGAATACCAGAAACCGGTCCTCGGAAGCTTGTTTCCGGTCCAGGAAAGACATGGATTGGCAGTTTGGGCTGGACTGTTCCCCTGAGGCACAGGGTCAGACTGATTTGCAAATAGCCATGTCTGAACTGGGGTGGCAGAGTGGGCTTAAGAACGGTGATGGATTAAACCCAGATCTTTTGACAGGGTGTGAGTGTTTGATTGATTCAGATGCTCCGTCCATCACCACCCCCTTTTGTACCGCTTTTGGCCGCCATAAGTGTGGCAGGGTGTGCTCAGACGTGAGTCCCTTGCTCACTTTGCCACTGGATTCAAGCAAGCCGGGCTGAAGACTGCTGGAACGCCAGAAACCGGTCCTCGGAAGCTTGTATCCGGTCCAGGGAAGACATGGCTTGGCAGTTTGGGCTGGACTGTTCCCCTGAGGCACAGGGTCAGACTGATTTGCAAATAGCCATGTCTGAACTGGGGTGGCAGAGTGGGCTAAAGAACGGTGATGGATTAAACCCAGATCTTTTGACTGGGTGTGAGTATTTGATTGATTCAGATGCTCCATCCATCTCCACCCCCTTTTGTACCGCTTTTGGCTGCCATAAGTGTGGCAGGATATGCTCAGACGTGAGTCCCTTGCTCACTTTGGCACTGGATTCAAGCAAGCCGGGCTAAAGACGGCTGGAATGCCAGAAACCGGTCCCCGGAAGCTTGTTTCCGGTCCAGGGAAGACATGGCTTGGAAGTTCGGGCTGGACTGTTCCCATGAGGAACAGGGTCAGACTGATTTGCATATAGCCATGTCTGAACTGGGGTTGCAGAGTGGGCTAAAGAACAGTGATGGATTAAACCCAGATCTTTTGACTGGTTGTGAGTGTTTGATTGATTCAGATGCTCCGTCCATCACCACCCCCTTTTGTACCGCTTTTGGCCGCCATAAGTGTGGCAGGGTATGCTCAGACATGAGTCCCTTGCTCACTTTGCCACTGGATTCAAGCAAGCCGGGCTGAAGACGGCTGGAATGCCAGAAACCGATCCTCGGAAGCTTGTTTCCGGTCCAGGGAAGACATGGATTGGCAGTTCGGGCTGGACTGTTCCGATGAGGCACAGGGTCAGACTGATTTGCATACAGCCATGTCTGAACTGGGGTGGCAGAGTAGGCTAAAGAACGGTGATGGATTCAACCCAGATCTTTTGACTGGGTGTGAGTGTTTGATTGATTCAGATGCTCCGTCCATCACCACCCCCTTTTGTACCGCTTTTGGCCGCCATAAGTGTGGCAGGGTATGCTCAGACGTGAGTCCCTTGCTCACTTTGCCACTGGATTCAAGCAAGCCGGACTGAAGACGGCTGGAATGCCAGAAACCGGTCCTCGGAAGCTTGTTTCCGGTCCAGGGAAGACATGGCTTGGCAGTTCGGGCTGGACTGTTCCCATGAGGCACAGGGTCAGATTGATTTGCATATAGCCATGTCTGAACTGGGGTGGCAGAGTGGTCTAAAGAACGGTGATGGATTAAACCCAGATCTTTTGACTGGGTGTGAGTATTTGATTGATTCAGATGCTCCGTCCATCACCACCCCCTTTTGTACCGCTTTTGGCCGCCATAAGTGTGGCAGGGTATGCTCAGACGTAAGTCCCTTGCTCACTTTGCCACTGGATTCAAGCAAGCCGGGCTGAAGACAGCTGGAATACCAGAAACTGGTCCTCGGAAGCTTGTTTCCGGTCCAGGAAAGACATGGATTGGCAGTTTGGGCTGGACTGTTCCCCTGAGGCACAGGGTCAGACTGATTTGCAAATAGCCATGTCTGAACTGGGGTGGCAGAGTGGGCTAAAGAACGGTGATGGATTAAACCCAGATCTTTTGACAGGGTGTGAGTGTTTGATTGATTCAGATGCTCCGTCCATCACCACCCCCTTTTGTACCGCTTTTGGCCGCCATAAGTGTGGCAGGGTGTGCTCAGACGTGAGTCCCTTGCTCACTTTGCCACTGGATTCAAGCAAGCCGGGCTGAAGACGGCTGGAACGCCAGAAACCGGTCCTCGGAAGCTTGTTTCCGGTCCAGGGAAGACATGGCTTGGCAGTTTGGGCTGGACTGTTCCCCTGAGGCACAGGGTCAGACTGATTTGCAAATAGCCATGTCTGAACTGGGGTGGCAGAGTGGGCTAAAGAACGGTGATGGATTAAACCCAGATCTTTTGACTGGTTGTGAGTGTTTGATTGATTCAGATGCTCCGTCCATCACCACCCCCTTTTGTACAGCTTTTGGCCGCCATAAGTGTGGCAGGGTATGCTCAGACATGAGTCCCTTGCTCACTTTGCCACTGGATTCAAGCAAGCCAGGCTGAAGACGGCTGGAATGCCAGAAACCGATCCTCGGAAGCTTGTTTCCGGTCCAGGGAAGACATGGCTTGGCAGTTCGGGCTGGACTGTTCCCATGAGGCACAGGGTCAGACTGATTTGCATACAGCCATGTCTGAACTGGGGTGGCAGAGTAGGCTAAAGAACGGTGATGGATTCAACCCAGATCTTTTGACTGGGTGTGAGTGTTTGATTGATTCAGATGCTCCGTCCATCACCACCCCCTTTTGTACCGCTTTTGGCCGCCATAAGTGTGGCAGGGTATGCTCAGACGTGAGTCCCTTGCTCACTTCGCCACTGGATTCAAGCAAGCCGGGCTGAAGACGGCTGGTATGCCAAAAACTGGTCCTCGGAAGCTTGTTTCCGGTCCAGGGAAGACATGGCTTGGCAGTTCGGGCTGGACTGTTCCCATGAGGCACAGGGTCAGATTGATTTGCATATAGCCATGTCTGAACTGGGGTGGCAGAGTGGTCTAAAGAACGGTGATGGATTAAACCCAGATCTTTTGACTGGGCGTGAGTATTTGATTGATTCAGATGCTCCGTCCATCACCACCCCCTTATGTACCGCTTTTGGCCAGCATAAGTGTGGCAGGGTATGCTCAGACGTAAGTCCCTTGCTCACTTTGCCACTGGATTCAAGCAAGCCGGGCTGAAGACGGCTGGAATACCAGAAACAGGTCCTCGAAAGCTTATTTCCGGTCCAGGGAAGACATGGCTTGGCAGTTTGGGATGGACTCTTCCCCTGAGGCACAGGGTCAGACTGATTTGCAAATAGCCATGTCTGAACTGGGGTGGCAGAGTGTGCTAAAGAACGGTGATGGATTAAACCCAGATCTTTTGACAGGGTGTGAGTGTTTGATTGATTCAGATGCTCCGTCCATCACCACCCCCTTTTGTACCGCTTTTGACCGCCATAAGTGTGGCAGGGTTTGCTCAGACGTGAGTCCCTTGCTCACTTTGCCACTGGATTCAAGCAAGCCGGGCTGAAGACGGCTAAAATGCTAGAAACCGGTCCTCGGAAGCTTGTTTCCGGTCAAGGGAAGACATGGCTTGGCAGTTCGGGCTGGACTGTTCCCATGAGGCACAGGGTCAGACTGATTTGCAAATAGCCATGTCTGAACTGGGGTGGCAGAGTGAGCTAAAGAACGGTGATGGATTAAACCCAGATCTTTTGACAGGGTGTGAGTGTTTGATTGATTCAGATGCTCCGTCCATCACCACCCCCTTTTGTACCGCTTTTGGCTGCCATAAGTGTGGCAGGGTATGCTCAGACATGAGTCCCTTGCTCACTTTGCCACTGGATTCAAGCAAGCCGGGCTGAAGACGGCTGGAATGCCAGAAACCGATCCTCGGAAGCTTGTTTCCGGTCTAGGGAAGACATGGCTTGGAAGTTCGGGCTGGACTGTTCCCATGAGGAACAGGGTCAGACTGATTTGCATATAGCCATGTCTGAACTGGGGTGGCAGAGTGGGCTAAAGAACGGTGATGGATTAAACCCAGATCTTTTGACTGGTTGTGAGTGTTTGATTGATTCAGATGCTCCGTCCATCACCACCCCCTTTTGTACCGCTTTTGGCCGCCATAAGTGTGGCAGGGTATGTTCAGACATGAGTCCCTTGCTCACTTTGCCACTGGATTCAAGCAAGCCGGGCTGAAGACGGCTGGAATGCCAGAAACCGATCCTCGGAAGCTTGTTTCCGGTCCAGGGAAGACATGGCTTGGCAGTTCGGGCTGGACTGTTCCCATGAGGCACAGGGTCAGACTGATTTGCATACAGCCATGTCTGAACTGGGGTGGCAGAGTAGGCTAAAGAACGGTGATGGATTAAACCCAGATCTTTTGACTGGGTGTGAGTATTTGATTGATTCAGATGCTCCGTCCATCACCACCCCCTTTTGTACCTCTTTTGGCTGCCATAAGTGTGGCAGGGTATGCTCAGACGTAAGTCCCTTGCTCACTTTGCCACTGGATTCAAGCAAGCCGGGCTGAAGACGGCTGGAATACCTGAAACCGGTCCTCGGAAGCTTGTTTCCGGTCCAGGAAAGACATGGCTTGGCAGTTTGGGCTGGACTGTTCCCCTGAGGCACAGGGTCAGACTGATTTGCAAATATCCATGTCTGAACTGGGGTGGCAGAGTGGGCTAAAGAACGGTGATGGATTAAACCCAGATCTTTTGACAGGGTGTGAGTGTTTGATTGATTCAGATGCTCCGTCCATCACCACCCCCTTTTGTACCACTTTTGGCCGCCATAAGTGTGGCAGGGTATGCTCAGACGTGAGTCCCTTGCTCACTTTGCCACTGGATTCAAGCAAGCCGGGCTGAAGACGGCTGGAATGCCAGAAACCGATCCTCGGAAGCTTGTTTCCTGTCCAGGGAAGACATGGCTTGGCAGTTCGGGCTGGACTGTTCCCATGAGGCACAGGGTCAGACTGATTTGCATACAGCCATGTCTGAACTGGGGTGGCAGAGTAGGCTACAGAACGGTGATGGATTCAACCCAGATCTTTTGACTGGGTGTGAGTGTTTGATTGATTCAGATGCTCCGTCCATCACCACCCCCTTTTGTACCGCTTTTGGCCGCCATAATTGTGGCAAGGTATGCTCAGACGTGAGTCCCTTGCTCACTTTGCCACTGGATTCAAGCAAGCCGGGCTGAAGACGGCTGGTATGCCAGAAACTGGTCCTCGGAAGCTTGTTTCCGGTCCAGGGAACCCATGGCTTGGCAGTTCGGGCTAGACTGTTCCCATGAGGCACAGGGTCAGATTGATTTGCATATAGCCATGTCTGAACTGGGGTGGCAGAGTGGTCTAAAGAACGGTGATGGATTAAACCCAGATCTTTTGACTGGGTGTGAGTATTTGATTGATTCAGATGCTCCGTCCATCACCACCCCCTTTTGTACCGCTTTTGGCCGCCATAAGTGTGGCAGGGTATGCTCAGACGTAAGTCCCTTGCTCACTTTGCCACTGGATTCAAGCAAGCCGGGCTGAAGACGGCTGGAATACCAGAAACCGGTCCTCGGAAGCTTGTTTCCGGTCCAGGGAAGACATGGCTTGGCATTTTGGGCTGGACTGTTCCCCTGAGGCACAGGGTCAGACTGATTTGCAAATAGCCATGTCTGAACTGGGGTGGCAGAGTGTGCTAAAGAACGGTGATGGATTAAACCCAGATCTTTTGACAGGGTGTGAGTGTTTGATTGATTCAGATGCTCCGTCCATCACCACCCCCTTTTGTACCGCTTTTGACCACCATAAGTGTGGCAGGGTTTGCTCAGACGTGAGTCCCTTGCTCACTTTGCCACTGGATTCAAGCAAGCCGGGCTGAAGACGGCTAAAATGCCAGAAACCGGTCCTCGGAAGCTTGTTTCTGGTCCAGGGAAGACATGGCTTGGCAGTTCGGGCTGGACTGTTCCCATGAGGCACAGGGTCAGACTGATTTGCATATAGCCATGTCTGAACTGGGGTGGCAGAGTGGGCTAAAGAACGGTGATGGATTAAACCCAGATCTTTTGACGGGGTGTGAGTGTTTGATTGATTCAGATGCTCCGTCCATAACCACCCCCTTTGTACCACTTTTGGCCGCCATAAGTGTGGCAGGGTATGCTCAGACGTGAGACCCTTGCTCACTTTGGCACTGGATTCAAGCAAGCCGGGATAAAGACGGCTGGAATGCCAGAAACGGGTCCTCGGAAGCTTGTTTCCGGTCCAGGGAAGACATGGCTTGGCAGTTCGGGCTGGACTGTTCCCATGAGGCACAGGGTCAGACTGATTTGCATATAGCCATGTCTGAACTGGGGTGGCAGAGTGGGCTAAAGAACGGTGATGGATTAAACCCAGATCTTTTGACTGGGTGTGAGTGTTTGATTGATTCAGATGCTCCGTCCATCACCACCCCCTTCTGTACCGCTTTTGGCCGCCATAAGTGTGGCAGGGTATGCTCAGACGTGAGTCCCTTGCTCATTTTGCCACTGGATTCAAGGAAGCCGGGCTGAAGACGGCTGAAATGCCAGAAACCGGTCCTCGGAAGCTTGTTTCCGGTCCAGGGAAGACATGGCTTGGAAGCTTGGGCTGGACTGTTCCCATGAGGAACAGGGTCAGACTGATTTGCATATAGCCATGTCTGAACTGGGGTGTGTGAGAAGTTGGCCTGATAGGTAGTGTTTCCAATTCTGGAACCACTGGTTATCAGTCCAAACAAACCCCAAAGATGTCAGGTTGTAAGTCAACCTTGTAGACAAGCTATCCTAGTGGTAGCATGGACTAAGCAGCCTTAAAGGCTTAACTTAAGAGGTCGTGTTAAGCGAGCTGTTTTACCACATACAATCCTGTAATCAAATGAAAGGACACCACACAAGTATATATTATAAAAATATATGTATTTATTTCTAAATTACTCCCCAGTACTCTTTATGAGGAAAGGGGCACAAGCGTTAAATCAAAAGCACTGTTACACATATAAAGTTGCACGTTTATGGATGAGGGCGGGTGGCCACTCAGACCATATATTAAAAAAGTGGTATAAGTAACACTTATCGAACAATGGTTAGGCCTAGGGCCTAGAGATTCGCTGGGAGCAGTCAGGACAAGCAATGAAGAAGTCGGGAGTAGCCCACAGGAGACGGGTGCAGCACGGAAAGTGCGGCGCGCACCAATGCACTGTCAATGGTGCGTAAAAGTCAGTTAAAGTGAATTAAAAGATACTTCCGCTGAACCTAGGAACACAAAACTTTAGACACAGACCCTAGAGGTGTGTACCAGTGTAAAGACACCGGCGTTGCAAAGTTACCTCACCCACAGGCCGTGGGTGCACAGGGTCGAAGTGGCGTCGGGTTCTGTCGCGCAGGTTCTGGGTGCTTGGAGCTGTTGCAGCTGCAGGCGCTGTGAAGCAGAAGTGTCCGGTGCGATCCAAGGGTGGATCGAAGTAGAAAAGTACCTGAAAGCAGAGGGGACAGAGTCTGGGTCACTCAGCAGTGACCAGGGTGGAACCAGGACGGAACCAGGCAATGTCGGGCGCAATCAGGCGGTTGTCAATAGGCTTCTCTCCGCTGTCACGTGGGCTCTGGGGCATCTGCGACGTCCAGGAGCAGGTCACGATCTGTCCCACGTAGGCTCTCGCCGTCAGCACCGTCGGCTTCAAGATTGCAGCAAACAGCACTTGGCAAAAGCAATCCACGCGGAACCGGGAGATTGCTTATCACTCGAACCAGGAGGGTCAGAGTGGGTGCTCCTTTTCACAGGAGCTGGTGCAGATCTGGAGCAACCAGAAAAGCAAGTCGTATTTCAAAGTTCGTCGGCACAGGGGCCACAAGCCAGCTGGCAAGTGACCGGGCCAACGCGTCGAGCGCACACAAGCAGAAGGGCCCCACGCAGCACTCGTCGAGTGTGGAGGGGTGAGCTTTGGTGCAAGTGGAGCTCGGGGCTGGGGCTTCTCAAACCCTGGTGTACAGCTTCGAGGGTCACTCGTGGGCTGCACGGTCAGCGTCTCGTGGCCTTTTCAAGATGGCGTGCCCCACGCTTCCGGTCGCCTCCACGGGTCTCAGCTCTGCAGGGACTGTGGATCGGGCAGGTAGAAGGCAGGCAAGCTTGATCTCGTCGATCTCTGTCGCTCGAGTTCCGGCGGGAACTGCAACAAAGCAAGGGTCGAGGGCTGGATGGTGCCTGTTTGCACAGGGTGGTCACTCCTTGACCACAAGGGAGATTCTTCAGTCTTCTCACGTCGTGTAGAAAGTCGAAGGGTCCAGATTTCGTTTCTTATGTTTCTTCAGGATGATCTGAGGTCCGTTGGGACTGCTCCCCCTCTTATTCGAATCTAGGGGGTTGGACATCCTGCTAGGTCCCCTCCTATGGGTGGGACCCAGGAAGGGGGTGGTTACACCCCTCTCCTTTGATCCTGGCCGCGCTGGGACAGGGGCTGGGAGGCCCCAGAACCGGTTTGGCCGGATCCTGCAAGGGGCAGCCTTGTGCTCCCCAGGCAGTGTCTGGTTTCATTGAAACCTCCCTACTCCAATCCACTATCTCCTGTCTGGGGTGGTTTGACACCGCCCTGTGACAGGAAACTCTTTGTCCAGGCCTCCTCTGCCGGGTTTCGGTCAGCAGCAGGAGGTCAGACCCGTGTCTGTGGCAGGGGCATCCATTTTGTGGATCTGAGGCTCATTTTAAATCAACCGCGTTTCAGTAAAGTAACATGTCTTCTCCCTCTAGAAGGGTGGAATGCTATCCCCGTCGCCAGAACTGGCGAGGGGATAGTATTCCAATTCGTATGACACCTTACACGACATGTTTTGATAAAGCCAAACCAAAGTTGCTATATAACCGCGAGGATTATAATGCGCTTAAGAGTATATGGTATGGCATTATCCCGGATCAGCTTAGGGAGTTGTTCCCGACAGCTGCAGACAGGCTCAGCTCATGCCAGAGCACCATCTCACATAAAACCACGCACTCTGCCTCCAGGATTGATGAGGCCTTCCATAGGAGTGGCTTACAGGCTATATATGTGTCCAGATATAGGTTTAGATATAGGTATACTATATCTAAGCAAGGGGTGATTACACCCACTTGCCCCAGCTGAGTGATCAGCCAGTTGTGTCAATTTAAGAACCAACCAGGGGTGGCAAAAGCTATGCTTCAGCCCCTGGTAGGCCTTGGTGGCACCTATGCCCTGGGCACCTATAGTGCATGGTACAGGGGCTGACAAGGAGTCCATTTCCAATTGTGGTATGTACCTATAGCACATGTATTATGAATTTAGAGAGAGAACAGCAGGCTGGGGGTCTGATTAGCAGGCCCACAGCCTCAGTAAGTCGAAAACCAGTGAAGCAAAAAGCAAAAATTGGGGTGACCATAGGATAGCAGACCCTACTCTCCTACAGGGTGGCAGAGTGGTCTAAAGAACGGTGATGGATTAAACCCAGATCTTTTGACTGGTTGTGAGTGTTTGATTGATTCAGATGCTCCGTCCATCACCACCCCCTTTTGTACCGCTTTTGGCCGCCATAAGTGTGGCAGGGTATGCTCAGACATGAGTCCCTTGCTCACTTTGCCACTGGATTCAAGCAAGCCGGGCTGAAGACGGCTGGAATACCAGAAACGGGTCCTCGGAAGCTTGTTTCCCGTCCAGGGAAGACATGGCTTGGCAGTTTGGGCTGGACTGTTCCCCTGAGGCACAGGGTCAGACTGATTTGCAAATAGCCATGTCTGAACTGGGGTGGCAGAGTGTGCTAAAGAACGGTGATGGATTAAACCCAGATCTTTTGACAGGGTGTGAGTGTTTGATTGATTCAGATGCTCCGTCCATCACCACCCCCTTTTGTACCGCTTTTGACCGCCATAGGTGTGGCAGGGTTTGCTCAGACGTGAGTCCCTTGCTCACTTTGCCACTGGATTCAAGCAAGCCGGGCTGAAGACGGCTAAAATGCCAGAAACCGGTCCTCGGAAGCTTGTTTCCGGTCCAGGGAAGACATGGCTTGGCAGTTCGGGCTGGACTGTTCCCATGAGGCACAGGGTCAGACTGATTTGCATATAGCCATGTCTGAACTGGGGTGGCAGAGTGGGCTAAAGAACGGTGATGGATTAAACCCAGATCTTTTGACGGGGTGTGAGTGTTTGATTGATTCAGATGCTCCGTCCATCACCATCCCCTTTTGTATCACTTTTGGCCGCCATAAATGTGGCTGGGTATGCTCAGACGTGAGTCCCTTGCTCACTTTGGCACTGGATTCAAGCAAGCCGGGATAAAGACGGCTGGAATGCCAGAAACCGGTCCTCGGAAGCTTGTTTCCGGTCCAGGGAAGACATGGCTTGGCAGTTGGGGCTGGACTGTTCCCATGAGGCACAGGGTCAGACTGATTTGCATATAGCCATGTCTGAACTGGGGTGGCAGAGTGGGCTAAAGAACGGTGATGGATTAAACCCAGATCTTCTGACTGGGTGTAAGTGTTTTGATTGATTCAGATGCTCCGTTCATCACCACCCCCTTTTGTACCGCTTTTGGCCGCCATAAGTGTGGCAGGGTATGCTCAGACGTGAGTCCCTTGCTCATTTTGCCACTGGATTCAAGGAAGCCGGGCTGAAGACGGCTGAAATGCCAGAAACCGGTCCTTTGAAGCTTGTTTCCGGTCCAGGGAAGACATGGCTTGGCAGTTCGGGCTGGACTGTTCCCATGAGGCACAGGGTCAGACTGATTCGCATATAGCCATGTCTGAACTGGGGTGGCAGAGCGGGCTAAAGAACGGTGATGGATTAAACCCAGATCTTTTGACTGGGTGTGAGTATTTGATTGATTCAGATGCTCCTTCCATCACCACCCCCTTTTGTACAGCTTTTGGCCGCCATAAGTGTGGCAGGGTATGCTCAGACGTGAGTCCCTTGCTCACTTTGCCACTGGATTCAAGCAAGCCGGGCTGAAGACGGCTGGAATGCCAGAAACCGATCCTCGGAAGCTTGTTTCCGGTCCAGGGAAGACATGGCTTGGCAGTTCGGGCTGGACTGTTCCCCTGAGGCACAGGGTCAGACTGATTTGCAAATAGCCATGTCTGAACTGGGGTGGCAGAGTGGGCTAAAGAATGGTGATGGATTAAACCCAGATCTTTTGACAGGGTGTGAGTGTTTGATTGATTCAGATGCTCCGTCCATCACCACCCCATTTTGTACCTTTTTTGGCCGCCATAAGTGTGGCAGGGTATGCTCAGACGTAAGTCCCTTGCTCACTTTGCCACTGAATTCAAGCAAGCCGGGCTGAAGACGGCTGGAATACCTGAACCCGGTCCTCGGAAGCTTGTTTCCGGTCCAGGAAAGACATGGCTTGGCAGTTTGGGCTGGACTGTTCCCCTGAGGCACAGGGTCAGACTGATTTGCAAATATCCATGTCTGAACTGGGGTGGCAGAGTGGGCTAAAGAACGGTGATGGATTAAACCCAGATCTTTTGACAGGGTGTGAGTGTTTGATTGATTCAGATGCTCCGTCCATCACCACCCCCTTTTGTACCACTTTTGGCCGCCATAAGTGTGGCAGGGTATGCTCAGACGTGAGTCCCTTGCTCACTTTGCCACTGGATTCAAGCAAGCCGGGCTGAAGACGGCTGGAACGCCAGAAACCGGTCTTCGGAAGCTTGTTTCCGGTCCAGGGAAGACATGGCTTGGCATTTTGGGCTGGACTGTTCCCCTGAGGCACAGTTCAGACTGATTTGCAAATAGCCATGTCTGAACTGGGGTGGCAGAGTGGGCTAAAGAACGGTGATGGATTAAACCCAGATCTTTTGACTGGGTGTGAGTACTTGATTTATTCAGATGCTCCGTCCATCTCCACCCCCTTTTGTACCGCTTTTGGCTGCCATAAGTGTGGCAGGATATGCTCAGACGTGAGTCCCTTGCTCACTTTGACACTGGATTCAAGCAAGCCGGGCTAAAGACGGCTGGAATGCCAGAAACCGGTCCTCGGAAGCTTGTTTCCGGTCCAGGGAAGACATGGCTTGGAAGTTCGGGCTGGACTGTTCCCATGAGGAACAGGGTCAGACTGATTTGCATATAGCCATGTCTGAACTGGGGTGGCAGAGTGGGCTAAAGAACGGTGATGGATTAAACCCAGATCTTTTGACTGGTTGTGAGTGTTTGATTGATTCAGATGCTCCGTCCATCACCACCCCCTTTTGTACCACTTTTGGCCGCCATAAGTGTGGCAGGGTATGCTCAGACATGAGTCCCTTGCTCACTTTGCCACTGGATTCAAGCAAGCCGGGCTGAAGACGGCTGGAATGCCAGAAACCGATCCTCGGAAGCTTGTTTCCTGTCCAGGGAAGACATGGCTTGGCAGTTCGGGCTGGACTGTTCCCATGAGGCACAGGGTCAGACTGATTTGCATACAGCCATGTCTGAACTGGGGTGGCAGAGTAGGCTACAGAACGGTGATGGATTCAACCCAGATCTTTTGACTGGGTGTGAGTGTTTGATTGATTCAGATGCTCAGTCCATCACCACCCCCTTTTGTACCGCTTTTGGCCGCCATAAGTGTGGCAAGATATGCTCAGACGTGAGTCCCTTGCTCACTTTGCCACTGGATTCAAGCAAGCCGGGCTGAAGACGGCTGGTATGCCAGAAACTGGTCCTCGGAAGCTTGTTTCCGGTCCAGGGAAGACATGGCTTGGTAGTTCGGGCTAGACTGTTCCCATGAGGCACAGGGTCAGATTGATTTGCATATAGCCATGTCTGAACTGGGGTGGCAGAGTGGTCTAAAGAACGGTGATGGATTAAACCCAGATCTTTTGACTGGGTGTGAGTATTTGATTGATTCAGATGCTCCGTCCATCACCACCCCCTTTTGTACCGCTTTTGGCCGCCATAAGTGTGGCAGGGTATGCTCAGACGTAAGTCCCTTGCTCACTTTGCCACTGGATTCAAGCAAGCCGGGCTGAAGACGGCTGGAATACCAGAAACCGGTCCTCGGAAGCTTGTTTCCGGTCCAGGGAAGACATGGCTTGGCAGTTTGGGCTGGACTGTTCCCCTGAGGCACAGGGTCAGACTGATTTGCAAATAGCCATGTCTGAACTGGGGTGGCAGAGTGTGCTAAAGAACGGTGATGGATTAAACCCAGATCTTTTGACAGGGTGTGAGCGTTTGATTGATTCAGATGCTCCGTCCATCACCACCCCCTTTTGTACCGCTTTTGACTGCCATAAGTGTGGCAGGGTTTGCTCAGACGTGAGTCCCTTGCTCACTTTGCCACTGGATTCAAGCAAGCCGGGCTGAAGACGGCTAAAATGCCAGAAACCGGTCCTCGGAAGCTTGTTTCCGGTCCAGGGAAGACATGGCTTGGCAGTTCGGGCTGGACTGTTCCCATGAGGCACAGGGTCAGACTGATTTGCATATAGCCATGTCTGAACTGGGGTGGCAGAGTGGGCTAAAGAACGGTGATGGATTAAACCCAGATATTTTGACGGGGTGTGAGTGTTTGATTGATTCAGATGCTCCGTCCAGCACCACCCCCTTTTGTACCACTTTTGGCCGCCATAAGTGTGGCAGGGTATGCTCAGACGTGAGTCCCTTGCTCACTTTGGCACTAGATTCAAGCAAGCCGGGATAAAGACGGCTGGAATGCCAGAAACCGGTCCTCGGAAGCTTGTTTCCGGTCCAGGGAAGAGATGGCTTGGCAGTTTGGGCTGGACTGTTCCCCTGAGGCACAGGGTCAGACTGATTTGCAAATAGCCATGTCTGAACTGGGGTGGCAGAGTGGGCTAAAGAACGGTGATGGATTAAACCCAGATCTTTTGACGGGGTGTGAGTGTTTGATTGATTCAGATGCTCTGTCCATCACCACCCCCTTTTGTACCGCTTTTGGCCGCCATAAGTGTGGCAGGGTATGCTCAGACGTGAGACCCTTGCTCACTTTGGCACTGGATTCAAGCAAGCCGGGATAAAGACGGCTGGAATGCCAGAAACCGGTCCTCGGAAGCTTGTTTCCGGTCCAGGGAAGACATGGCTTGGCAGTTCGGGCTGGACTGTTCCCATGAGGCACAGGGTCAGACTGATTTGCATATAGCCATGTCTGAACTGGGGTGGCAGAGTGGGCTAAAGAACGGTGATGGATTAAACCCAGATCTTTTGACTGGGTGTGAGTGTTTGATTGATTCAGATGCTCCGTCCATCACCACCCCCTTCTGTACCGCTTTTGGCCGCCATAAGTGTGGCAGGGTATGCTCAGACGTGAGTCCCTTGCTCATTTTGCCACTGGATTCAAGGAAGCCGGGCTGAAGACGGCTGAAATGCCAGAAACCGGTCCTCGGAAGCTTGTTTCCGGTCCAGGGAAGACATGGCTTGGAAGTTCGGGCTGGACTGTTCCCATGAGGAACAGGGTCAGACTGATTTGCATATAGCCATGTCTGAACTGGGGTGGCAGAGTGGTCTAAAGAACGGTGATGGATTAAACCCAGATCTTTTGACTGGTTGTGAGTGTTTGATTGATTCAGATGCTCCGTCCATCACCACCCCCTTTAGTACCCCTTTTGGCCGCCATAAGTGTGGCAGGGTATGCTCAGACATGAGTCCCTTGCTCACTTTGCCACTGGATTCAAGCAAGCCGGGCTGAAGACGGCTGGAATGCCAGAAACCGATCCTCGGAAGCTTGTTTCCGGTCCAGGGAAGACATGGCTTGGCAGTTCGGGCTAGACTGTTCCCATGAGGCACAGGGTCAGATTGATTTGCATATAGCCATGTCTGAACTGGGGTGGCAGAGTGGTCTAAAGAACGGTGATGGATTAAACCCAGATCTTTTGACTGGGTGTGAGTATTTGATTGATTCAGATGCTCCGTCCATCACCACCCCCTTTTGTACCGCTTTTGGCCGCCATAAGTGTGGCAGGGTATGCTCAGACGTAAGTCCCTTGCTCACTTTGCCACTGGATTCAAGCAAGCCGGGCTGAAGACGGCTGGAATACCAGAAACCGGTCCTCGGAAGCTTGTTTCCGGTCCAGGGAAGACATGGCTTGGCAGTTTGGGCTGGACTGTTCCCCTGAGGCACAGGGTCAGACTGATTTGCAAATAGCCATGTCTGAACTGGGCTGGCAGAGTGTGCTAAAGAACAGTGATGGATTAAACCCAGATCTTTTGACAGGGTGTGAGTGTTTGATTGATTCAGATGCTCCGTCCATCACCACCCCCTTTTGTACCGCTTTTGACCGCCATAGGTGTGGCAGGGTTTGCTCAGACGTGAGTCCCTTGCTCACTTTGTCACTGGATTCAAGCAAGCCGGGCTGAAGACGGCTAAAATGCCAGAAACCGGTCCTCGGAAGCTTGTTTCCGGTCCAGGGAAGACATGGCTTGGCAGTTCGGGCTGGACTGTTCCCATGAGGCACAGGGTCAGACTGATTTGCATATAGCCATGTCTGAACTGGGGTGGCAGAGTGGGCTAAAGAACGGTGATGGATTAAACCCAGATCTTTTGACGGGGTGTGAGTGTTTGATTGATTCAGATGCTCCGTCCATCACCATCCCCTTTTGTACCACTTTTGGCCGCCATAAGTGTGGCTGGGTATGCTCAGACGTGAGTCCCTTGCTCACTTTGGCACTGGATTCAAGCAAGCCGGGATAAAGACGGCTGGAATGCCAGAAACCGGTCCTCGGAAGCTTGTTTCCGGTCCAGGGAAGACATGGCTTGGCAGTTGGGGCTGGACTGTTCCCATGAGGCACAGGGTCAGAATGATTTGCATATAGCCATGTCTGAACTGGGGTGGCAGAGTGGGCTAAAGAACGGTGATGGATTAAACCCAGATCTTTTGACTGGGTGTAAGTGTTTTGATTGATTCAGATGCTCCGTCCATCACCACCCCCTTTTGTACCGCTTTTGGCCGCCATAAGTGTGGCAGGGTATGCTCAGACGTGAGTCCCTTGCTCATTTTGCCACTGGATTCAAGGAAGCCGGGCTGAAGACGGCTGAAATGCCAGAAACCGGTCCTTTGAAGCTTGTTTCCGGTCCAGGGAAGACATGGCTTGGCAGTTCGGGCTGGACTGTTCCCATGAGGCACAGGGTCAGACTGATTCGCATATAGCCATGTCTGAACTGGGGTGGCAGAGCGGGCTAAAGAACGGTGATGGATTAAACCCAGATCTTTTGACTGGGTGTGAGTATTTGATTGATTCAGATGCTCCTTCCATCACCACCCCCTTTTGTACCTCTTTTGGCCGCCATAAGTGTGGCAGGGTATGCTCAGACGTGAGTCCCTTGCTCACTTTGCCACTGGATTCAAGCAAGCCGGGCTGAAGACGGCTGGAATGCCAGAAACCGGTCCTTGGAAGCTTGTTTCCGGTCCAGGGAAGAGATGGCTTGGCAGTTTGGGCTGGACTGTTCCCCTGAGGCACAGGGTCAGACTGATTTGCAAATAGCCATGTCTGAACTGGGGTGGCAGAGTGGGCTAAAGAACGGTAATGGATTAAACCCAGATCTTTTGACAGGGTGTGAGTGTTTGATTAATTCAGATGCTCCGTCCATCACCACCCCCTTTTGTACCGCTTTTGGCCGCCATAAGTGTGGCAGGGTATGCTCAGACGTGAGTCGCTTGCTCACTTTGCAACTGGATTCAAGCAAGCCGGGCTGCAGACGGCTGGAATGCCAGAAACCAGTCCTCGGAAGCTTGTTTCCGGTCCAGGGAAGACATGGCTTGGCAGTTCGGGCTGGACTGTTCCCATGAGGCACAGGGTCAGACTGATTTGCATATAGCCATGTCTGAACTGGGGTGGCAGAGTGGGCTAAAGAACGGTGATGGATTAAACCCAGATCATTTGACGGGGTGTGAGTGTTTGATTGATTCAGATGCTCCGTCCATCACCACCCCCTTTTGTACCGCTTTTGGCCGCTATAAGTGTGGCAGGGTATGCTCAGACGTGAGACCCTTGCTCACTTTGGCACTGGATTCAAGCAAGCCGGGATAAAGACGGCTGGAATGCCAGAAACCAGTCCTCGGAAGCTTGTTTCCGGTCCAGGGAAGACATGGCTTGGCAGTTCAGGCTGGACTGTTCCCATGAGGCACAGGGTCAGACTGATTTGCATATAGCCATGTCTGAACTTGGGTGGCAGAGTGGGATAAAGAACGGTGATGGATTAAACCCAGATCTTTTGACTGGGTGTGAGTGTTTGATTGATTCAGATGCTCCGTCCATCACCACCCCCTTTTGTACCGCTTTTGGCCGCCATAAGTGTGGCAGGGTATGCTCAGACGTGAGTCCCTTGCTCATTTTGCCACTGGATTCAAGGAAGCCGGGCTGAAGATGGCTGAAATGCCAGAAACGGGTCCTCTGAAGCTTGTTTCTGGTCCAGGGAAGACATGGCTTGGCAGTTCGGGCTGGACTGTTCCCATGAGGCACAGGGTCAGACTGATTCGCATATAGCCATGTCTTAACTGGGGTGGCAGAGTGAGCTAAAGAACGGTGATGGATTAAACCCAGATCTTTTGACTGGGTGTGAGTATTTGATTGATTCAGATGCTCCGTCCATCACCACCCCCTTTTGTACCGCTTTTGGCCGCCATAAGTGTGGCAGGGTATGCTCAGACGTAAGTCCCTTGCTCACTTTGCCACTGGATTCAAGCAAGCCGGGCTGAAGACGGCTGCAATGCCAGAAACCGGTCCTCGGAAACTTGTTTCCGGTCCAGGTAAGACATGGCTTGGCAGTTCGGGCTGGATTGTTCCCATGAGGCACAGGGTCGGACTGATTTGCATATAGCCATGTCTGAACTGGGGTGGCAGAGTGGGCAAAAGAACAGTGATGGATTAAACCCAGACCTTTTGACTGGGTGTGAGTGTTTGATTGATTCAGATGCTTCATCCATCACCACCCCCTTTTGTACCGCTTTTGACCACCGTAAGTGTGGCAGGGTATGCGCAGACCTGAGTCCCTTGCTCACTTTGCCACTGGATTCAAGCACCCGGGCTGAAAACAGCAGGAATGCCAGAAACCAGTCCTCGGAAGCTTGTTTCCGGTCCAGGGAAGACATGGCTTGGCAGTTCGGGCTAGACTGTTCACATGAGGCACAGGGTCAGACTGATTTGCATATAGCCATGTCTGAACTGGGGTGGCAGAGTGGGCTAAAGAACGGTGATGGATTAAATCCAGATCTTTTGACTGGGTGTGAGTGTTTGATTGATTCAGATGCTCCGTCCATCACCCCCCCTTTTGTACCGCTTTTGGCCGCCATAAGTGTGGCAGGGTATGCTCAGACGTGAGTCCCTTGCTCACTTTGCCACTGGATTCAAGCAAGCCGGGCTGAAGACGGCTGGAATGCCAGAAACCGGTCCTCGGAAGCTTGTTTCCGGTTAAGGGAAGACATGGCTTGGCAGTTCGGGCTTGACTGTTTCCAGGAGGCACAGGGTCAAACTGGTTTGCATATAGACATGTCTGAACTGGCGTGACAGAGTGGGCTTCAGAACTGTGATGGATTAAACCCAGATCTTTTGACTGGGTGTGAGTTTTTGATTGATTCAGATGCTCCGTCTATCACCACCCCCTTTTGTATCGCTACCATAGCAAACAGCAGTGTCCCGGGGGTAGGCACCCCGGGATACTGCAGGAGCCGGCCCTGGGAGGTGGCGGTCCCCAGGGCCATCAAAGGCTCCAGGAGGGGGCAGCGAGGCCCCCCTCCCAACATTAAAATGCCCCAGGGGGTTGTGGTCCCCAGGGCTAGAGGTCCATCACAGACCCCTCTAAGTTCAATATAAGAGCCCCAGGGAGGTAGTGGTCCCCGGGGCAAGTTGGGTGGCTTGAGCCCCCCACACACATTTTTTTAAAAAAAATGAATCCCCGGGGGGTGGTGGTCCCCGGGGCTGCGGGGGGGCCATAAGCCCCTGTAATGGCTGGATTTTCTGTTTAGATGGGATCAGCCCCCAGGGGCCCCTGTGACCCAGCCAAAACGTACTCACCTTCCCTCCTCAGATCGTATTCACAATGAATGGATATACAGATAAATATACAGGTTGCACCTAAGGATGGGGAATGACAATATATGTATGTACTGATTTTATACAATATCTTATTCACATCAGTTGGCCTCGCGGTCACCCCGACCCAGACCGTTCTACCCTAGGGCAGATCTGACACACAATCCGGTGTGTCTACACATGGGCCTGCAGAACCCAATGCTCCCTTTTCCAAACTGTTCGCAATCTGGCGAAACTAAGCGCCAGTATCCCCCCTGGCGTTCTCACTTATTCAAGCCACAATCCTGTGGGTATTGGCACTGGTCTCCCACCCAGTGTTGTCACTAACGCCGCATATCAACGACGACCACATTCCTATGAACCATTATTTGGGGTATTATCTCAGTGGTCTACCTGGAATAAAACTACAATAATAACTTTGAATGGGGTTCCAGATTGTAAAGTGTACTTCCTGCTCTTGGCATCAAAGGTCCACCCACTCCCTTATTCAATCACCATTTACCTGATCGGGATTTCTCATCCGTTCACCCAAACAGTTCATGACTTGAAATCGGGTTTACCAAGATTGAACATGAGCACCAGGCACACGATAATTCTATATGAATTAGGGTATTTATTAACAATAAACATAAATCACATTACTATGCAGTATAACATTTGCAAGAAAAAGGTAAAGATTAGAGTGCACATCCTAAATAAGTTGGGCGGGTGTCACCTGGTTAGTGGGAAGTCTGGACTCGGCAGTCATCTAGGCTCCTGTCTCGTCTCTGGGTCCTGGCTCGTCTTGCAGTCACCCTCAGCCGTCACAAGTACACGTCTGCACCGCTAGGCTCAATCTCGTCTGCTTCCCCTCAGGACCTCGGAACCTTGCTGTTTATTAGCTACCGTCTCTCTCTCTCTCTGTATCAGTGCGCTCCGCGCTACTTCTCGTTCAGTCTATCTCAGAGAGTTTCGGTCTTAAATCTTTCTCCGACTTCAAAGATGGCGACTCATCCACCATGAAGGTGAATAATGGCAGAGATGCTAACGGCTAGATGCCGCCTACGAACTAACTGACAAACTGACTAACACCTTTGCTAATATCAAAGCCCGTTCCTTCATGGAAAGTTACGGCCAGTAACCTGCCGCCCACCAAATTCTTGTACCTCCCCGTACCAAGGACACTTTCCCAGCCGGCCGGCCTGAAGTTGTGTCTTCGGAGTGGAGAAAAATACATTCCTTTGATAAGGGTCAGCCTGAACCGGTTCTCTCCAAGCGAACAACAGCTTGAAACTAAAACATTACTCTTCACCTAGAAAGCCTTCTCGAGCTACCGGGCAGAAAGCAAAATGGAGTCTGTCTCGTTTAAGGCCTACGGAGCCCATAATATGCATAGCTCCATGAAAAACAGCTCAACATGTTAGCAAATGAGCAAATCATGACTAATATTTATATATCTATCCCCTAACTTAAATTCATAAGCCTTACTCTAAGGAAAATGGTACGAAAATGCCCTAATATATATAAGACAGGGTCCCTATCTATCGGCCTAATCCCTATGCTATGGGGGTGATAGGCTGGAGTCACTCTCCATCATTCTCCTTCTCCAAAGAGCTAGCAAAAAGACAGCCATAACATTACACCCCTTGACTCCAGTCTATTAACCACAAACTAAATGGAGCTAACGTCAGTAGATGAATAATATGAAACAAAATTAACTGATCTACGACCCTTACTAAGTCTAAAAAATTGCAGCAAGGAAGGGATACACTGAATAAAGCAACAAATAGCTATTAGGATACAAATAGTAAGAATAACCCCCCCTAAAATTTGTCGTAGGAAATGCATGTCAGGGAGCCAATTAAAAAGCCAGTCAAAGAAACCCTGATCTATATGTTGTCTAATTTCTGCAGTCAAGTCGTGGAGTTTGTTAATATGGGATTGGATAGCTTTAGAATGGTCAGACAAATTAAAACAACATAGACCTTCAAAATCGGAACAGTCATGACCGTGTTTCAACAATAAGTAATCAATAGCAGCACGGTTTTGCAAAATAGCTCTACGTTCACCTTGGGAATCTAATAATAAGTCTGATAAAACAGTAGACGTTTGGTTAATTGACTTAACCATCCAGCAGGCCATTTTGCCGATTGTTTTGGCATTGTAGACGGCCAATGCTGGAACACCAATAATAGAAAAAGCTAAACCAAGGTACTCTGATCTAGAATAAAGATGAACAGAGGAATCACAATCTTCATGTAATGACATAGAATCTCGCACAATACGGGAATGTGGAGTAGGATGTGAGGAAAACATTAACAAACTTAATCTAGTGATGGCACATGGGCCACCAGAAATATTCGCTGGAATATAGGACCAAGATGAATTCCCACAGGAAAAGAGCCATCCAGCTGGCAATAACATTGGACGATAGTGACTGGTGGCCACTACTAAACGTTTACAAGTCATATTATTCTTAACTGAAAGACATGAATCCGGAAGTCTCTTTAAACATAACAAACGTTGATGAAATGAAAAGGTAGTAGCGGCTTGGAGCTTCAGCCGCAGACACTCGGTAATGGCTTTAGGATTACAGGTCATAATAAAACAAAGATCTCCAGGGGTAATATTAAAAGTAGTAATTCTGGAATTAACAGAAACATCAAGGTCTGGAATAAGAGTACATGAGGGACAAAAATCATGTGCTGCAAAGTCCCCCAGAATAACATTAGGTCGGGCATTAGAAAAATTAAAAATGTGGTGGAGTGTCTCAGTAGATGCAGGGACAGCAACCAAACAGGTCGCTAGAATGTCAGTAACACTTTTCATAGGAGTAAGGCAGAAATGCGGAGAGTTCGTCACCCGCTTCGCGAGTGTGATCCAAAAATTCGTTGAAGCAGCCCACGCAGACCGCGGGGCTCTTATTATCCCATCAACCGGCGTCGGTAGATCCTCTCCCCTCCCGGCGTAGCAGGCCAAAAGGAGTCCAGCGCCGACACATCCTGCAGCAGCAATCCAAAGAATGATCTGAAAGAATACAAATACAGGCCTTAATCATTCTCGTAAATAACATTTATCAGCTGGGACAGCTTCCCAGCCATCTTTCCCTGGCTTCATCACCAAAACGGTGTTGTCATGACCGGTCGCGATAATATCAGCCTGTTCAGGAGGATTTTTAGGCGATTGCACCCATATTTTAGCTCCAGGAAGATCAGACGATCCGAAGCCTTTTTGTCCTCGCACAGTTAGCAACGTTGGGGCAGAGCCTTTTTTGATCTCACCACTGAAGACAGGCATAATCAACAACTGAGCAACACGGTCAGACTTTTTAATGAACAAATCCGTCTCACTGCTATTAAGCAGGAGAATCTTAATCTCTCCCTGATAATCACTGTCAATCACTCCTCCGAGTACTTGTACACCTTTCAGGGCGAGGCCAGATCTAGGGGCAATTAATCCAAAACTACCGGCAGGTATAAAAACACCAATGCCAGTTTCAACAATGATTCGATCCTTTCCTGGAAATTGTGCATCATTTAATGCATGCAGGTCGAGGCCTGCAGAACCTGGGGTTGCTCTACATGGAGCTAAAGCACCGGGGGTAATTTCCCAATGAGTAACAGTGTTGGGAACAGAATTTGGTTTTGCATCAACATGTGGAGGAAACAAACGCATCAACGGAGATTCAGCATGTAACAAAGGACGATTATTTAAAATTAACAAAGCTTGAAGTAGAACATCTCTCCACTGGCTGTAACGGTCATCAGTCAACTTGCGCAACTGTTCTTTCAACAAACCATTCATTCTCTCAATCAATCCTGAAGCTTGTGGGTAATATGGAATATGAAACACCCAATCAATGTTATTTTCCGTACAGAATTCCTGCACCAATCTTCCACGAAAGTGGGATGCGTTATCTGATTGAATTTGGAATGGGACACCATAGTACAGAATAATCAGCTCCAGGGTTTTAATCGTATTCACTTGAGTAGCATTCTTGCAAGGGAAAGCGACCAAAAGGCCACTATAAGTATCAACCACTGTGCAAATATATTGACAATTTCTGCTCATAGGGAGCGGACCAATGTAATCAATCTGCCAAATTTGGGCGGGCAATTTACCTCGATGTAAGTGACCTCGAACAATCTGAGGTACCTCTTTTTTCCTAGAATGCTGACAAATGGGACAATGTAGAATGACATCTTTAATTAAAGAAAAAGGAATATGAATTCCTCTATCGGCAGCCCACCTGCTAGTGGCTTTTTCTCCAAAATGTCCTGCTTTCTGGTGGGCCCACTTCGCCAATCCCGCCAAATCAGAATCCTGCATGCCAACCACTGCCTCAGAAATTTTAGACTGTTCATCTGCAATATTATGAAAAAATTTGTCAAGGGAGTCAATTGGAGTATGAGCATCCACGTGAAAGATTGTTACAGTACTCTGCGGGAGCAATTCCCAAATTTCTTGCCACAACTCTTTACCCCATAACTCCTTGGAGTGCAATTCCCAATTATGAGAACGCCATGTTGGCAGCCACACCGCTAGTCCATTTGCAGTGGACCAAGAATCAGTAAAAATATGACATGTACCTGGTAACTCCTGTTTCAAAACTTGGTAAACCGCATAGAGTTCAGCATATTGACTACTCTTACCGTCTCCAGTTGTGCTTAGCAATTTCTTTGTAATCGGATTGTAAGAAACAGCTTTCCAATGTCTTTTGTCACCAATGAATTTTGCAGAACCATCCGTAAACCACACATGTTTTCTATCCTCCGCGGATAGATCATCAAATGATTTACCCCACTTCACGGGAGACTCCTGCACTACGGGAACCGAACACTCACTTTCAATCTCATTGGAGGGCGCCTGCGCCACTCGTTCATGTAAAACCGCCACACCTTTCGGACCCACACGTGCCCTGTCCTGAATGTACCATTTCCATTTAATCACACTAGCCTCCTGAGCATGTCCAATTCGATGGGACTTCGGTGAGCTCAAAACCCACTGTATAATGGGAATTTCAGGCCTCAAAATCACAGCATGGCCTAAGGTCAATTGCTCGGTATCCACCAGAGCCCAATAACAAGCAAGCAACTGTTTTTCAAAAGGTGAGTAACGCTCACCAGCCTCTGGCAACTTTTTGGTCCAAAAACCTAACGGCACTTTTTGTCTGCCCTGCTTTTGCCACAAACTCCAATTGGCATACAGGCCTTCCACGGACACATTCAAATCCACATCACCTTCACTCACAGGCCACAGATCCAAAGCATACTGAATAGCTTCTTTAGCCAAATTAAAAGCAGTCTGTTGAGGTTCACCCCATTCAAACGCATTTTTCTTACGAGTAACTCGATACAGTGGAGCCAAAATTTGACTCAAATGGGGAATATGTTGACGCCAAAATCCAAATAATCCAATAAAGCATTGAGCTTCTTTCCTGTTTCTGGGGACAGCAAAATCAAGAATTTTTCGTTTAACCTGTGGAATCACTTCTCTGTGACCCTCATGCCAATTAATTCCTAAAAATTTAACAGCTTGAGATGGGGTTTGTAATTTATCAGGATTAATTTCCCAGCCTTTCGCTCGCAAACAATCAATAATTTGATCTAAATGGGACTGCACCTGATCTTGCGTTTCACCTTGAATCAAAATGTCGTCAATATAATGACAAACCTGAACTTGTGGATTCGTGGGCACTTCAGACAAATGTTCCGCCACCAGCCGGTGACAGATCGTAGGACTATGTACATAGCCTTGAGGAAGACTCCGGAACGTCATTTGACGTCCATTCCATGTAAAACTGAATTGTTCCTGACATTCGGGGGCAATCGGAATTGAAAAGAACGCATTAGCAATATCAATGGAAGCATACCACGTACCTGGATGCTTTTGAATTCTCTGAATCAGTGTGACAATGTCAGGCACTGCAACAGTCAATTTAGGTGTATGTTTATTCAATTCTCGATAATCAACAGTCATGCGCCAAGAGTTGTCACTTTTGCGCACGGGCCAAACGGGATTATTCCAAGCAGATATGACCGGAGTAATGACTCCTGCGTCAACCAAATCCTGAATCGTTGCGGTAATTTCTTCATGACCACCAGGGATGCGATATTGCTTTTGACAAATCACTTTCGTTGCTAAAGGTATTTTAATAGGTGGCATGCGTAAACGGCCAACCCGTACGGGTCTGGTCGAAATGTACTGTCGTGTACCAAATTGATAATACCCATCATCCAAATGCAAAGTCATACCTTTCAAAATGTCAATTCCAATAATGTATTCCAAAAGTGGCACAACCAACACAGAGTATTCTCTACGAGGAATTCTACCAATTTTAATTTCGAGTGCAGTTTGAACTGCGGGTGTCTCTTTACCACCCAGACCGGTAATTGTGAAAGACTGTCCATTAAATTTCCTCGACTTACCATGAATTAAAGTGGCCTCCGCCCCAGTATCAACCAACGCTCGGGCCCTTTGGATATTACGATGTTTCCAAAAAATCTCAATATCTACATAGGGTCTGTAATCTCTGTGGGCCCACTTGCGTACCGGAGCTTGACCTATTTCCTAGTCATTTTTCCTGCGTTCTGTCAACCAAGACAAATCAGGGTAAATGTTCTCAGTTTTCTTTGGTATTAGAATGTCTTGTTCATATCCGTCTCCAGTACGAAACGGATTAGTGTCAGGTTCAAAAAGTTGTGAGTTACGGTCAGAGAGCCTATTACGATCCTCCCTCTTTCTTACGTCAGGGGAATAACTCCTTGCATCTCGTCGTCTGCTAGAACCACGATCATCTCTTCCCCTCTCACGATCATCCTCTCTCCCCCTCCCATCATTACGACGAGGGGATCCCTCACGTTCATAGCGCCGATCATCACGGCGATCAGAATTCACACGTCGTCTCTCATCACCACTGTCATCCGAACCACGATCACACTCATTCTTTCGGACACGACGGGCACCCTCCTTTCGATCCAAACCACGCTTACGAAACATGTCCCATAAGCGATTATTAGGCTCACCATCAATGTCTTCTCTTTTGACACCATCAGCAATGAGAGCAAGAAACATGTCACGTCTAGAGAACTTATAGTCCCCACCAGTACGACCCTCAGGTCGAGATTGTCTTTCAGGTTTAAACCATTCACCCAGCTCACCAAGCTGACGAACAGACTCAAGCACAACAGACAAAGGATTGCCAGTTTGGTTAATCAATAATGTCATCATGACCTGCTTGTAAGCAACAGGAGAAGCACGGATTATGCGATTACGCACAGAAGATGTTAAAAGACCATCCAATAACTTGTCAGCAGTACTAAGGAAGATACACGTTTTCATGACTTCCTCTTTCAAACGTTGTGACGCATCGCGCAGAGTGTACCAAGGTTTTTCATCAGTAGGCCAATCAGATTCAGTTGGATATTTATGATTACAGCCATCAGACGCAAGCTGGAGCAAAGAAATTTGACCAGCACCAGCATAATTCCGAAAATGATCCTGAATCGTAGAATCAGAACTCAAAGAGCAAAATCGTAAGCAATCAACAGCATCGAGCATAATACCGGCAGCGCCAAGCTCATAAAGACGCACCATCCAGGTAAGCAAGGCCTCACCAGGCCGTTGTCTAAATCGTTGCAGAATGTCACTGACCTCCTGCTGAGTAAAATCTTCAATACAATCAAGAGCTATACCACCCGGATTACCAGGGGCCTGTTGTAATTTTCGTCGAAAAATCGGGTGAGCAGAAACTGCGGGAAGAGCTTCCGAGGAAGCCCGCATCTTAGATTTAGCAGCACAATCAGGGCAAGCTACGTCATCCGCACGGGAAGAACGAGCACGGTCACAATCGGGAGTCAAATTAGTACATGAAGCAGATTTACAATCACGTCCGGAGCGAGAAGACTCGCGCTTGTCACCCTCCTCTGCCGAGGAGTCAGAAGTATGAGAATCCCAGATATTACCGTCCCACTCATCGGGGTTCCAATCCATTCCAGCTTTTGCTACAACCATACGCACTTTGCGGGAAGACACACGTCCACGACGATGTTTATATTTGTATCGTGCAATACGGACCGCAGCTCTTTCGGCAATGGTCTGATATGTTTCAAGTTTATCGGCGAGCAATTTATTTTGACAACGCAACAAAGTGTGTGCATTTTGCAACTCAACACACTGTCCTTCCGAATCTTTAAACTGTTTCTGTAGTTGAACAAACCTCTCATGCAATATTCTGTATGCATTAAGAACAATCCACCCTCTGCGTCCTAAAATAGGAATCTCATCACCCTTCACTACTGGCGCTTTCTGTAGGCACGAAACCACATCAGCAGGCTCCGCCTGCTCCAAGCATGATGACCAATTTTCACTCAAACCAGTAGAATCAGCCCACTCACGGGCCAAAGCCTCGTAAGGCGTAGACTCCCAGCCGGGAATCTGGATCGGTAATTTGAAAACCGACGATGATTTTTTCACAAACATAGTAACGCGCAAAAATTATATACACAATTATAAACAAAATTTTATACGTACGAGCCGAGCGCAAACCAACGAGATGAAAACAACACAATGCACACAGGCTTCGTAAACAGTTCGTGACGCCAGATGTAATGGCTGGATTTTCTGTTTAGATGGGATCAGCCCCCAGGGGCCCCTGTGACCCAGCCAAAACGTACTCACCTTCCCTCCTCAGATCGTATTCACAATGAATGGATATACAGATAAATATACAGGTTGCACCTAAGGATGGGGAATGACAATATATGTATGTACTGATTTTATACAATATCTTATTCACATCAGTTGGTCTCGCGGTCACCCCGACCCAGACCGTTCTACCCTAGGGCAGATCTGACACACAATCCGGTGTGTCTACACATGGGCCTGCAGAACCCAATGCTCCCTTTTCCAAACTGTTCGCAATCTGGCGAAACTAAGCGCCAGTATCCCCCCTGGCGTTCTCACTTATTCAAGCCACAATCCTGTGGGTATTGGCACTGGTCTCCCACCCAGTGTTGTCACTAACGCCGCATATCAACGACGACCACATTCCTATGAACCATTATTTGGGGTATTATCTCAGTGGTCTACCTGGAATAAAACTACAATAATAACTTTGAATGGGGTTCCAGATTGTAAAGTGTACTTCCTGCTCTTGGCATCAAAGGTCCACCCACTCCCTTATTCAATCACCATTTACCTGATCGGGATTTCTCATCCGTTCACCCAAACAGTTCATGACTTGAAATCGGGTTTACCAAGATTGAACATGAGCACCAGGCACACGATAATTCTATATGAATTAGGGTATTTATTAACAATAAACATAAATCACATTACTATGCAGTATAACATTTGCAAGAAAAAGGTAAAGATTAGAGTGCACATCCTAAATAAGTTGGGCGGGTGTCACCTGGTTAGTGGGAAGTCTGGACTCGGCAGTCATCTAGGCTCCTGTCTCGTCTCTGGGTCCTGGCTCGTCTTGCAGTCACCCTCAGCCGTCACAAGTACACGTCTGCACCGCTAGGCTCAATCTCGTCTGCTTCCCCTCAGGACCTCGGAACCTTGCTGTTTATTAGCTACCGTCTCTCTCTCTCTCTGTATCAGTGCGCTCCGCGCTACTTCTCGTTCAGTCTATCTCAGAGAGTTTCGGTCTTAAATCTTTCTCCGACTTCAAAGATGGCGACTCATCCACCATGAAGGTGAATAATGGCAGAGATGCTAACGGCTAGATGCCGCCTACGAACTAACTGACAAACTGACTAACACCTTTGCTAATATCAAAGCCCGTTCCTTCATGGAAAGTTACGGCCAGTAACCTGCCGCCCACCAAATTCTTGTACCTCCCCGTACCAAGGACACTTTCCCAGCCGGCCGGCCTGAAGTTGTGTCTTCGGAGTGGAGAAAAATACATTCCTTCGATAAGGGTCAGCCTGAACCGGTTCTCTCCAAGCGAACAACAGCTTGAAACTAAAACATTACTCTTCACCTAGAAAGCCTTCTCGAGCTACCGGGCAGAAAGCAAAATGGAGTCTGTCTCGTTTAAGGCCTACGGAGCCCATAATATGCATAGCTCCATGAAAAACAGCTCAACATGTTAGCAAATGAGCAAATCATGACTAATATTTATATATCTATCCCCTAACTTAAATTCATAAGCCTTACTCTAAGGAAAATGGTACGAAAATGCCCTAATATATATAAGACAGGGTCCCTATCTATCGGCCTAATCCCTATGCTATGGGGGTGATAGGCTGGAGTCACTCTCCATCATTCTCCTTCTCCAAAGAGCTAGCAAAAAGACAGCCATAACAGCCCCCCACAAACATATACTTAAAGCCACGGGGGATGTGGTCCCCGGCGATTATAAAAAATTAGTAATAGAGGCTATTTTTTTCAATAGATTTACTATGTACGTAACATGCTTGTGCGTACAACGTACGGTGCAAAGTCTGTAAGTCGTCCCGTGAGCATAACTAAGCAAGAAAAAAACAAATTAACATTGAGGATCATTGTAAAAAACCCTAAGCAGCCCTAGGGGGTCAAAAAGGAAACATTTCCTGTCAATCTACACACTCCATCTACACACATATACAAATAAATACCAAATCACATTTATTCCCACATTAAAGCAAAATGAAACACTTTTTTATTGCTTGAACTTTTGAAACCTTTCCAACTGACAAAACGTTCAACCCTTCCCCCATTCCACATTCTGCCAGTTACCATAGAAATACTTCAGGGGACACCTAACTGAGAACACAGGTGAAAAGTTCATCATACATTGTTGTAAATCAAAACAGCAAGTGTGCTTGACTTGTCAATATACCACCTTATCTTGAGTAATGTTCTTTTCTATCACTTTTTCTTAACCAATAAATAACAGCCTTATAAAAAACAGAAAATTGCACCCTACCTGCTACCTTTTGTAGCTAATAACTTTTCAAACAACCAATCATTTCTTTGCTTTTTTCAAAAGTCCACTTATCAACCATTTAAAAAAAAATCTTCAAACTGCCCTTTCATTTACAGAAACCATCTTAGTGCCTCCAGACCTTTCTTTAAGATGCTTAGAGTGTGGACTGTGGGATACAGATCAATTTTCTGGAGTGAAAGGTACGCAGAAGAGAAAGGAATTCACAAAGACCTAGGATTTATTAAATGTAGACATTGAATGGATAGGACAGAGAGGGTTAAAGTGGCACCAATTGATGCCATTCGTTAAATCCTTTATGCATCTCCAACACCCTGACCTCATAATTGTGCACTGTGGTGGCAATGAACTAGGCACTTTGACTGGGGTAGGTCTGGAAATGTTTATGAAGGACACCTTTACAGAACTGATGTCACTTTTCCCCCAAACTACCTTTGTCTATTTTAATATATGTCAAAGGCAAAAATGGAACTGGTCCAATCAATTTTGTCCACAGATTGAGAAAGCTAGGAAGCATGTGAATAAATCTGTTTCTGCGTTTCTCAGAAACTATAGAATGGGGTCCATTTACCATAACAATCTGCGCTTCAATATGCATGGCTTATATAGGAGAGATGGTGTGCATTTTACAGATGTGGGGAACGAAGTCTTCCCCTTGAACTTTAGACTCTGCATCAGTACTTACTTGTAGGTACTAACATCTTCCAATAAACACAAGGGCTCTTTTTAGAGCCACCCAACATGTAATCACATGCACTTCATAAATATCTAAAAATATTTTTATTTTTCTTGCTTGGGTACACTTACGGGTAAGCATGGGCGAATTTTGCGAATCTGGCGTTCGCGAATTTTGCGAATTTGCGAACTCGCAATCCGCAAAATACGCAAATTCTGGGATTTTTTTTTTTGTGTTCGCACGGATTTCTGCCAGTTTGCAAGGATTTCTGACAGTTCGCGAGGGTATTGTAACAGTTCGCAATTGCGAACTTACATGTCGGCTCGCAACGGTGACGATTATGATGTTTCTACGTCTGGTTCATCATCATAGGTTCCCAGCACCCTCTGTTTCACCCCTGCCACCCTCTGTTTTACTCATGCCACCCTCTGGTACATCAATGCCTTATGCCACCCTCTGGTTCATCATCACTGTAGATTATGGGGGGAAAAAGCAAGCACACCTGCCTGCTTCAACTGACATGAATTAATTTGGGGTTGATTTATTAATGTGTCACTGTTTTAAAATTCCAGTCTGGCACCTGCTTCCTTATCTGTAATTTGCTTTCTGTTGCAGTGCAATTTTTTTTCCAGGACCTTTGTGGCCTACTTGTAGCTATTCTATGAGCCTGCTGTGAGGGTCAGAGCAGGGTCATACAATTGTTGCAACTAGCAACTGAACTGGGAATTTGCTGATTTTTTTTTTTTGGTGTTCGCAAGGATTTCTGCCAGTTCGCAAGGATTTCTGACAGTTCGCGAGGGTTTTGTAACAGTTCGCAATTGCGAACTTACATGTCGGCTCGCAACGGTCACGATTATGTTGTTTCTAAGTCTGGTTCATCATCACAGGTTCCCAGCACCCTCTGTTTCACCCCTGCCTCCTCTGTTTCACCCATGCCACCCTCTGGTACATCAATGCCTTATGCCACCCTCTGGTTCATCATCACTGTAGATTATGGGGTGAAAAAGCAAGCACACCTGCCTGCTTCAACTGACATGAATTAATTTGGGGTTGATTTATTAATGTGTCACTGTTTTAAAATTCCAGTCTGGCACCTGCTTTCTTATCTGTAATTTGCTTTCTGTTGCAGTGCAATTTTTTTTCCAGGACCTTTGTGGCCTACTTGTAGCTATTCTATGAGCCTGCTGTGAGGGTCAGAGCAGGGTCATACAATTGTTGCAACTAGCAACTGAACTCTGGAGGGGCCCTTGTCAGGAAGCACTACAGGGAACGGTTACTAATGATGAGTTTGAACTTTTGAACCTGCTTTCACTTTTGCAAAACTCGTTTTTCTGCAGAGCAGCATTACAGCAACTTTAATGCCCCACCAAGCTTATATGAGAAAGTTGATTTCCAATCCAAAAGTTATCCAAAAAAAATCAAAAGGCCTCAAATCTAAAAAAGGGCAGGCAAATGTCAACCTGAGGAGTTATTCTGATAAAAATAATCATTTTCAGAAGGTCTATGCTGCTTGCTAGTAGATTTCTTGTGCAGAATTGCAATTTTTGTAATTTCGCGAGTGCGAGATTGTTGCTGCCCGCCGCACCTACATGTTCGCAATTGCGAACTTACACCGCAAAGAAAAGAAATCTGCTGCGTGCGAATTTGCGGATTTTGCGGGAAATTCGCGAATCTCGCGGATTTACCGAAAATCCGCAAAATCCGCGAGCGTAACGGATTTTCCGCCCATGCTTACTTACGGGACGACTTACAGATTTTGCACCGTACGCCGTAGGTACGAGCAAGGTACGAGCACGGTAAATCTATCGCAAAAAAAATAGCCTCTATTACAATTTTCTTATGATCCCCAAGAACTCCATCCCCTGGGTTTAAAATAGAATGTTGGGGACCGGGAGGGGGAGCCAAAAGCCCCCACGGTCCCAGCTGGCTCCCCGCGTCCTTTGGGAGCCAGCATGCTGCTCTCTCTGACAAAAAGCAATATGCTTTCCTTCTTGAAAGAGAGAGCAGGTTTCCTGATCTCTCTTTCAAATAGGAAAGCAGTTTGCTATGGTAGGGTGGGACACTGCAGGAGCCTGCCCTGGGGGATGGTGGTCCCCAGGGCCATCAAAGGCTTCAGGAGGGGGGCTGCACGGCCCCCCTCAGAACATTGAAAAGCCCCGGGTGTGGTGGTTCCCGGGGCTGGGGGGTCCATCACAGACCCCCCTATGTTCAATATTAAAGCCCCAGGGAGGTGGAGGTCCCCGGGGTGAGTGGGGGGGGGGGGGCTTGAGCCACCCCACACAGGTTTTTTTTTTAAATAGTTAAAATAGAAGCCCCGGGGGGTGGCGGTCCCCAGGGCTGTGGGGGGCCATGAGACCCCCGCATACTTTACCAAAAAGCTCCGGGGGTGGTGGTCCCCAGGGCTAGGGGGCCCCTGTGGGCCCCCATTACATTAAAAAAAATTGCCCCGTGGGCTAATTAGGAATAAAGCGGACTTAATTTTTTTCTCTTTTTCACCACACACGAGTACCATGCGCGTACACCGCAAAAAAAGTAGGGCCCTTGTGTGACCCCCTGAGCAGACCTAGGGGTCAGGATATGTGTACCCTGCCCCCTTTGCGTGTTTTTCACGTTTGTTTACTGCTTTCTTGTGCCTCGGTACTACCGAGGCAAAAGATGGCTGCCAACCCTTCCTGGTGTGTAGTGTTGACAGACAGTTGACAGCCAATCAGCATGCAGCTCATGCTCGTAATGGTACGCTTGACCGTACGCTTACCGTACGCGCACAGTATGTCGTCTATAGATATATCTAAGATTTTACTTATGATTTTCTCAGGAACCACTGAACAGATTTATCCCGTTTCACAAAAAGCGTAAACTGCAAACCGAACTCTACCTTCTTGCCAAATTTGGTGTAATTCCGTTCAGCTGCTCGAGCTGTAGCCCTGGCTAAAGGTCCTATTGAGGAAATATAAATTTTATGGTCAAGTTGTGTTCCCTAGCGCGTACCCCACCGTCTCCATGTACCAGCTTAAAGTGCATGTAACTTCCCTCCTGTGCCAGCTATGAAGACGCAAATACATTTGCGTCCAACGTTAACATGTCCTCTTTCAGATCCACCCTGAATGGATTAAATAGTCCGTTCCTAAGTGTGCTATGCCAACGTCTTTTTGTAGTGTACCGTACATGTTTTTTCAGCTCTGGCAAGGTAGGCCCTGAATTTCTGCCATCAAGCCTCTTTTCTGGCTTCTGACTCTGAAAGCCCCAGCCCAGGCTGCCTCTGTACCCGTGAACTCTGACTTACTTCCAGCGCGGCCCACCGCGCTCAGCTCAGCCTGCTGCCGGCCAAGACTGACTATAACCTTCGAGTTATCTGTTCCGCTCCTCGAAAATGCATTCCTGCCTACTAGCTTCAGTAAACATCCCCCTCAGTTACGGGGCCAAAGGGCCGACCTGTCTCCATGCAAGTAATTCACAGCCTCTGTTACCATGCTCCCATGGAAGGCCCCATGCCCCACGCTTCTCATGCAGACACTTAGGCGCTTAAACACGCACTCACAGTCAGTATAGAATAGTTTCTGCCCCAGAGACCTTTCCGTCCAGATAATATGGTTCCTAAACATCAGATATCAGATATCAGATATGATAGAAGTACAAGTTGATCTGACATGCCAGACTTCTGTCTCTTTCCGTCAGTGTAAATGTCAAGTCCCCTGCACCCCTCCAGTTTCACGTCTATCACACGTCATGCAGCTGCGCGCGCATCCAAGCTTCTGATTTCTGCTGACATTGCAACATTTCTGTTTGGTGCCACCCCCTAGTGACACCTATCTGTGACGTTTCTAGCACACACCTTCAGTTCACGCCTAGTCCACGCCTTCTGATTACGTACTAGTAACACGTGTATACTGTTATCTTGTCTTCTCTCAGCTGTTACGCCTACTGTACTGTTTTCTATGACATGAATTAAGTATATAAGCTATGTACTGTCAATAAAATGCAGCGCGCTCTATCCCTTCTTCCACCCCTGCGGTGGGAAGAACATGATATTCTGGTCTTGACCATTCCTTTTTGAGGAATAAAACCCCTAAGAACTCTAACACCACGGACTCTGGTTTTTTCTTTCCGATCTGAGTTATTATTGATTAAGTACTTACCTGCATAGAAATTAAGACGGTAAATTATATATTTACATCATTTTGGCGCCCGAACAGGGACCCCTCCCCCACCTCACGCGCCGGTTGGTGCGTTGCAAGCTCTGTCCCCTGCCATCAGTTAGACGGAAACTACGCGTACCGGCAGGATTTCCTGCATCTCCCTCTGGCCCACGGAGGTGACGAAGACTGCGATCAGTACCCAGACGAGGCGGTGAGGAGTGCGGAGGATCCCGACCAGAGCCTAGCCGAAAGAAGCAAGGTCCGAGGTGTCAAGAGGCCCACCAGTTTTCCGAAGTTTCCCGAAGTTTTCCGAAGTCGAGCCGAGTCGAGTCCAGTCCAGTCGAGTTTTCCGAGGCCTTCTGTTTCCGTGCTTCCCGGTGAGTACCATTGCTGGGACGTATCTAGACGGGTTTGGGTACACAAGTCCGGTCTGCACTGTTTTTAGACAGTGTATCTGTACTGTTTAGCAGTACATCCAGTATAGGGGGTAGTCATATATGTTTCAAAAATGTCTTTTCGTGTGATAAATATCGTGGTATGAATGAGACCGTTTTTTTTAATGTGCCTTATTGTGTTCTTGTATAGCTAGCTGTATCCAGTATTAAGTAGTAAGGATTGAGTATTCAGTATTAAGTAAACAAGATGCCGTTTTTCGACAAATTAAAGCAGATAGGAACTAGGAAAGGGATACTAGAGGAAGCAATTCCTATCCCCCCTAGGGACACTCCAGGAAACTTCATGTACCACAAGCATGGCATAGATGCCATATTATTTCTAGAGTTATGGGCCGACTATACTAAGCACCTAGACGAAAGACACAGATGGCCTGTTAACGGAACATGGGATGCTGAGTGCATCATGAAGGTGGAGGAAGTACTATGGAAAAAGAAAGCCAGACAATCTCAGAAAGACGCCATAGAGTTTTGGCGTAAGGAATCGCATAAGCGTGCTGAAAAAGCACTACGTAGAGAAGACAGACTTAAAGAATCAGAAAAGGCCCAAGAAAACGAGTTAGTTACCGAGGGGATTCGAGTAAAAACAGAACAAGTAGACCGCGCACGAAATAACCTCGTGAACGGTATGTATCTCGCGGCTGAGGGTTCGCCCGAGGCCATTTCTGAAATACCGAAAAACCTACCGCCACCATTAGTTCCAACTAAAGTAATGCATAAGACTACTAAAGACATATTCCTGAATTCCTATCTAGAGGATGTAGCACCCGCTTACACCAATCTGCCTGTCCGCGCCCTGCCTAACGACAGGGACAGGGGTGGTAACCCGCCCCAAGATCAAATTCCGCCAGTACCACAACAGAAACCTCCTGTTCCACCACCTCCACCACTTCCCGCACTTAAAGTTGATCTACCGAAACCACTTCTACCTGATCCTACTAAAAGACAAGTTCAAGTTCAGATACAGACTCCGCCGAGAAATGATACCCAAGCCTCCGCCTCAGGGGGTGCGGAAGGGGGTCTACACACCCCGCCATTGACCCGCAGGTTACAGCTCAGGGACTTTCGGAGTCCTTTTACGTTCAAATCACCCCGCCTTGACGCATTCAAAGAAAACCTTTCAGTTTGCAGATATGATCCAGTACCCGGAAAAGACGATCTAATGATATTGGCATCACTACGGTTAAGATCTGCTACTGATTTCTTGCTGTGCTATGCAGGAATGAAGGACCGTCTAGATAGGATATATGAGTTTGTTCAGACAGGGAAAGACCCTGACAGTATTCAGGAGGCCATGGAGCGACAGAAAGTTGATGTTCAAGCACAGATACTACGTTTTTTTATAAATTGCCTAATAAGAGAACGAGACAGGCCTGGAACAGAACAGAGTGAATTAGATGCACTAAACAGATGGGGTCAAAATATAGCTGACGGAAAACATGACAAGGGGACTTGCATAGCCAGTATGTACAAGAAAATTAGAAAAGCAGTGATAGAAATACACCAAAAAGAGAAAGAAAAGGCTTCCTCCGAGGAGGAAGAAGAGCTTGAAGAACCAGAAAAGACTACAGATACTATAGCGTATGTAGGTAAGGGAACTTACCTTAGGAAAGGTATCCGTCCAGAAAGCAAGAGAGTTTTCCTCTCTGCCTTAACAAACCTGAATTCTGCGGAACATCAGTTCCAGGAGACTGATAAAAGACTCCGAGACCGAGTGGGGTACCACATACTCAATTCGATGGATGAACAAGAACTAGCCCGGTCAGCCATATTATGGGCTGAAAATCCGGATATGTATAATGATGATACATTAGCGCAGACATTTCTGAACCTCTCCCCAGACGAACAGAAACTAGCAGGTGTATACATGATTCAGCACCTCCTCACGAAATACAGAAGTCAACATTCTGATCCAGGTCCCTTACACGAAACATTAGAAGCACTACTCATGGATAGATGGAGAGGTTTAAGTACCAAGTTAATACAAATAATTCTAGAACAACGACATAGATATAACACTTTCATAAGCTCTGAATATGTTCCAGCTCCGCCCCCAGAAAGGAAAATGTATCACATGCAATGCCTGAGTGGCATTGAAAGTCAGAACCCTTTACGAGAAGTACACCCAGTTATGGGTGAGGATCATCTCTTGAAACGTGTATATGTACACACGCCACTGACTAAGTTAGAACTGTTAGAAATGAAGAAACTAGTCCCGAGCCATGATAAAGATCCTGCAGGTTTTCACAGAGAGCTTAAAGACATGTTACTGATGGGGGATTACACATATGATGATATCATGAAAATGTTAAAGGTACTGCTGCCCACGGGCATCTACGAGAAACTAAAGGAAAAGGAATGGGAGGTGGGAGAGAAAAAGATTGTATGGGCAGAAATAGAAGACGAAGAGAATAAACGTGTCCCAGGGGTAGGCCTTGGGGACAAAACTAAAGCATTACCAGGTTTAATAGTACAGGTTCTGCCAAGATTATTGGCAACTAGAAAAGAAGACTGGGATGCAATCTCAGCATGTAAACAGAAACCCGACGAAGATACTAGTGACTTTTATTCAAGATTCGAGAAATGTTTTATTATTAATAGTGGTCTTAAACCAAGTAGCGAGTCGTACCCGCATCTTTTTGTATCAAAGTTAGTTGAGAATTCCCTGTTAGCAGTCAAAAATCGTGTATACAAGGTTGAGAGTACATGGCAAGCAAATACGCCATCCCAGATGTTACAAATGTTACAATACCATCAGAATAGAATTAGAGAAGAACAGGATCAAGAACAGAAACGTATGAAAGACACGAAAATGAAAATGTTGGTAGCCCAGTCGGTTCATACCGACGGAAACAGAAAGGGTACGAACCAGACAGGTCACGTCGCAGGTCCCGTTAAAGGGACGTGCAATTATTGCAAGCAGCCAGGTCACTACGTACATGAATGTCCAGTTCTGAAACATAACATAGCGACAGGTAAAACTAAAGAGAGACCGCATCCACCTAGACAAGATCAGGTTCAGCAACAGACCTCACAGAATGCACAACCCATGCAGAACACACAGCCTACTTCATCTCATACAGCACAGACAGTAGCAGTACCACAGCCCACTGCCACGACTCAACAGGTTTCTCAACAGATGTATCAGTATGCCCAATCTGCTTACCCTGAGTATCAACGATACACATGAAACAGCCTAGAGAGGGAATTTGGCTTGCCTCTTATTGAAATTCCTGTAGATCAAGAAGGTCCTTATGTACACAGTCAAGTATTGGGAAAAGACAGAAAGTTTTTAATTGACACAGGGGCAAGCCGCACCACAATCAGCCATAATGAAGTCCCAGGGGCACCCCTCTCAGGCTCACAGAATGTTTCCCTTGGTTTTTCAGGACAGCCCATTGTAAATGAAGTATCAGAACCAGTACCCTTGGCTGTGGGTCCATTATCACGAGTTACAGACTTGTTACTTACGAACTCATGCCCAGAAAATCTGTTAGGAATTAAAACATTGAAGGCTCTAGGAGCTATAATCTGCTGTTCCCCGGAGGGAGTTAGACTCTTTCTACGGGATTTCAAGGGTCATTATGTGTTGCGAGAATTCGATGTCAGATTGAGAAATGTACCAGATCACCTGTGGGCAAAAGGCCCAACTGATGTAGGTTGTATGCATATCACACCATACCGTGTTACACTCAAGACAGGAGTTGTACTACCACGAATCAGACAATACAAGTTACCACCCGATGCTGTAGTGGCTTTACTGGAAATCATTGAAGAGCTTATGGCACAAGGAGTGGTCGTAGAGACTGACTCCAATATCTGTAATTCACCTATCATTCCAATTCTTAAACGTACCGACCCCAATGCACCGCCAGTATATCGGCTGGTGATTGATCTTCGAGAACTAAACAAATGTATTGTACCACAGTACCCTGTGGTCCCCGATATCTCTTCCCTATTGACTGCTATTGATTCAGAAGCAACGTTCTTTACTGTAATTGATCTCAAGAACGCTTTCTTCAGTGTACCTATTGATCCAGAGAGCCAATACCTCTTCGGATTCAGTTTAAATGGACGAAGCTTCAAATTTTCCCGCGCACCTCAAGGATTCACAGAAAGCCCCAGCATCTATAGTCAAGCACTGAAAAGACAACTAGATTGTATTCAAATGCCAGTTAACACCGCTTTACTGCAATACGTCGATGATCTGCTGATCACCGCACGAAGTGAGCCCGAATGTGAACAAGCATCACTGACAGTTCTACATTTTCTGGCAGACAAGGGACACAAGGTGTCTCCTTCGAAGCTACAATTCTGTGTTCAGCAAGTTGTGTACTTGGGTCACTTGCTGTCCAAAGTGGGGAGACAGCTCACTCCCGATCGCATTCAGTTAATTGTAAATATGCCACAACCCCAGACACAAAAGGAAGTGCGGGCCTTCATAGGCCTCACCTCGTACTGCAGACAATGGATTCCTCAATATGCATTTCTAGCTAAACCACTCATCCAGTTAACGACGCAGGAGGCAGCAACTTCGACTGCCCTCCCTTGGACTCAGGAACATACACAAGCCTTTGAGGAATTAAAGAAAGCATTATGCCAAGCACCAGTTTTAGCGACACCATGTTACAGCAAACCGTTTACACTTTTTGTTACAGAACGTGATGGTACAGCATTGTCTGTCCTCACTCAAGATCAAGCAGGCTCGCATAAGCCTTGCGCTTATTTTTCTAGTACATTGGACTCAGTAGCCCAGGCACTCCCTGCGTGCTTAAAGTCAGTAGCAGCAACAGCGTTAGCAATAAGACAGAGCGATTCAATTGTTTTAGGCCATCAGTTAACAGTACAAGTTCCACATTCTGTAGAGGTTCTTTTAAACAGAACTCAGACTCAACACTTGACTATAGCACGACTGACAGGTTATGAATTAACGCTATTCCAGCCGCACATAGAGATCAGACGCTGCAGCATTCTGAACCCCGCAACACTGTTACCTACAATTATGACAGATCCAGCCCCGCATGATTGTATAGAGATCATTAATGCAGTAACAAAGCCCAGACGAGACTTAACAGATGTTCCATTGACAAATCCAGACCTGACACTTTATGTGGATGGTTCATGTATGCGAACAAGTACAGGAGAATTAGTGGCCGCGTATGCAGTGACCACTGAAACCGAAGTTAAAGAAACACATCGTATCAACACACTGTCCGCTCAAGCGGCAGAGCTTATTGCTCTGACCCGAGCCTGTATTCTAGCCAAGAACAGAAATGTCAACATATACACTGATTCCCGTTATGCGTTCGGAGTTGTACACGACTTCGGCATGTTATGGCAAGAACGAGGTTTTCTGACCTCTCACGGTGCCAAGATCCAACATGGTCCCCTCATTCAAGCACTGTTAGAAGCAATACATCTGCCTTCAGGAATATCCGTCATGAAGTGTAAAGCACATACTAAAGTCACAGATTCTGTTTCCCAGGGTAACGACCTGGCAGACCAGACAGCAAAACATACAGCATTGACTCACACTCAGACAACTGACATGACGAAGACAATAGGACCGACACTTTGTATGACAGTCAGAGATCCCACACTAGATGTTATCGATATTCAGACACATGCTACCCCAGAAGAAATAAAGAAATGGATTGAACTAGGAGGGATCCAGACAGATCAAGGTTGGATAACGAAGGGAAAATCTACATGGTTTCTCCCTGATTCTATGGTTCAAGTCATGATTAATACAGCACATAGTCCAGCACATCTAGGAGAAAAAGCGATGCTAGACAGTTTACAAAATCTTTGGAACAATAAACACTTACGAGCAGCAGCAAAACAGAAAGTGCGTACTTGCATGATCTGTTGTCAGTTCAATCCAGGTAAAAGCGTCCCTGTAGAGCAAGGTGGATTTCATCCTCCCGATCACCCTTTTGAAGTCCTCCAGATGGATTATATCCAGATGGACCGTTGTCGAGGTTTTAAATATGTTCTCGTAGTTGTTTGTGCTCTGTCCCGTTGGACCGAAGCATACCCAGTCCCAGATTACACTGCTCCGACCACTGCCAGGCAGTTGGTTCGTGAATTCTTCCCACGGTACGGCTTGCCTCGTGTTGTGTACTCAGATAACGGTCAGCCATTCTCATCCGAATTAATGAAAGAAGTTTCTTTATTGCTAGGATACCAGTGGAAATTCCATTGTGTCCGACATTCCGAAGCCGCAGGCCTTGTAGAAAGGCATAATCAGACATTAAAGACACGACTTGCTAAAATATGTAAAGAGAAAGGGGTCGACTGGATAGTCGCCCTGCCAGTGGCACTGTTCTATATGAGGATGGTTGCCCATTCGAGATCAGGACTATCCCCGTACGAAGTGGTCTTTGGGAGACCACCGAATATGTGGGGGACGCCCATTCCGAAAAAAATTACTGATGTTGATTGCAATATGTTGACAGATTACCTTGCCTCCTTGATGTCTGCACTCCAATCATGTCGTTCACAGGTTGCCGCAGCTTTCCCTGACAACACCGATGTAAAGCCACATGATGTCCGTCCAGGTGATCTAATACTGATAAGAAACTTCGACCGGAAAAGTCCGTTGGAGCCCCGCTGGAAATCGCCGAAGACCGTTCTACTTACTACAAGGACAGCGGTGAAGGTTGAGGGCAGGAAGGGGTGGGTCCATATGAGCCATGTTAAACTGTGTAATGAACTGAAATCCGACCCAGGCTCATCCACCCCTTCCAAAGACTGTATCGAGCCCAGTGACTTTAAGATTTCCGAACGAGAAAAAACTCCCCAAGAGGAATACAGACTCAAGCTCCGATCTAGCAAGTCAGACAGTTTAATTGTTTAAGTCCTCCCCTAGGTGAATCGGTTAAATAGTTTCTGACATGTATCCCCTAGATCGAGATAGAGAGAGAGAGAGAGAATACAAGAAACGTACATACTGTAAATCACTGCGTAGTCACTGTATAGTGACATTGTTAATAATGTTCTTTCTAAGTCTTCTGATAATAGTTGCAAGTATACTTCTCCCTATCTACTACCCTATTTTCAAGCGTGAACAATCTGCTTACAATGTCTCTGCTGAACACACTTTTAGCGAGTTACCTCCACATGAACTCTCCTACAGACTTGCGCTGCGCAACAACACGTTCATTAGTATGTTACACCATTCCCATCAAACTAACAATGCTACAGACTGCTGGATATGTGGCCGACTCCCTCCCTACCAGAATTACAAGGGAGCTCTGCCCCTCTTTCCGTACCCGTTCACTCACAATGGTTCCTGTGGTGCATGGTTTAAAATAATTAATTCCTTAGATCCTGATATTGCTGTTTTCGACGGGGGCTGGGTTTGGGGAAACTTGAACTTGGTCCTGCTCGACGTCTGTTACCCTGATAAGGAGGGACTCCCCACTAGAATAGGAACTGATCTAGAAAATGAAGTGTATGGATTGGGTAATTACACAATTAGCCTTATGATTCTTACTGTTGAATCCGAAGCCGCACCTGTTATGCCCACTATGTCAGTATTACCCGTCTCTGGTGAATTATGTGTCAGGAAGAAAGGTTCAGTACACTTAGGTCATAGTAAATGCACTACTGTGGTCGAATTCAGTGATCATGGAAGATCGTCCTTTAAAGCTATCAGTCATTCCTATTTTGTTTGTGGTCATACCGCATACATACGTCTACCTCCAGATTGGGATGGTACCTGTTACATTGCATTCCTTCTGCCACCTGTTTTCCTAGCTCCTCCTGATTACCACAGAAATACCAATCTAGTAAAGAATAGACCCAGAAGAGATATCCCACTTGTCGACTACACAGAAACGGCATGGGAACAGTACACCGATTTTAATAAAGGATTCTTTTTCTTTTTAGGACCTGTCCAAAATAGTAAACTAATACTCAGATTAACTAGAACACTTGAAGCAGTAGTGAATGAAACTGCCTCCGCCCTAGGTAACTTAACAGAAGAGCAGTCCGCCATGCGGGTTGTTGTCCTTCAGAATCGTCTTGTTATTGACGTCATCTTGGCAGATAGAGGCGGGGCCTGTAAGGTCATCGGGTCAAGTTGCTGTGTTTTCATTCCACAAAACGCACCATCTGTATATCAAGCTATTACACGTCTCCATAAAATTGCAAATCAGATACATCAGAATCCAGGCACCTGGACTTGGTCCGGCTGGTTCTGGACAACGTTAACCGCTTGGGGATGGAAGATCCTATCATTCCTAGGCATTGGCCTAGTCCTAGTATTCAGTTGCTGCCTGTGCCTTCAGTGCGGGCCAGCGATTTGTGGACTGTGTGCCACATCTTGTATTGAACATTCCAGTTTTCTCTCAAAGCGTAAAAGAAAGAAAGAAGAGCAAATGATGTTACAAGAACAAACTGATCGATCCATGAGGATCGATATATCATGAAGGGTCCCTAGGGAACAAGGAGGGAATGAGGAAATATAAATTTTATGGTCAAGTTGTGTTCCCTAGCGCGTACCCCACCGTCTCCATGTACCAGCTTAAAGTGCATGTAACTTCCCTCCTGTGCCAGCTATGAAGACGCAAATACATTTGCGTCCAACGTTAACATGTCCTCTTTCAGATCCACCCTGAATGGATTAAATAGTCCGTTCCTAAGTGTGCAATGCCAACGTCTTTTTGTAGTGTACCTTACATGTTTTTTCAGCTCTGGCAAGGTAGGCCCTGAATTTCTGCCATCAAGCCTCTTTTCTGGCTTCTGACTCTGAAAGCCCCAGCCCAGGCTGCCTCTGTACCCGTGAACTCTGACTTACTTCCAGCGCGGCCCACCGCGCTCAGCTCAGCCTGCTGCCGGCCAAGACTGACTATAACCTTCGAGTTATCTGTTCCGCTCCTCGAAAATGCATTCCTGCCTACTAGCTTCAGTAAACATCCCCCTCAGTTACGGGGCCAAAGGGCCGACCTGTCTCCATGCAAGTAATTCACAGCCTCTGTTACCATGCTCCCATGGAAGGCCCCATGCCCCACGCTTCTCATGCAGACACTTAGGCGCTTAAACACGCACTCACAGTCAGTATAGAATAGTTTCTGCCCCAGAGACCTTTCCGTCCAGATAATATGGTTCCTAAACATCAGATATCAGATATGATAGAAGTACAAGTTGATCTGACATGCCAGACTTCTGTCTCTTTCCGTCAGTGTAAATGTCAAGTCCCCTGCACCCCTCCAGTTTCACGTCTATCACACGTCATGCAGCTGCGCGCGCATCCAAGCTTCTGATTTCTGCTGACATTGCAACATTTCTGTTTGGTGCCACCCCCTAGTGACACCTATCTGTGACGTTTCTAGCACACACCTTCAGTTCACGCCTAGTCCACGCCTTCTGATTACGTACTAGTAACACGTGTATACTGTTATCTTGTCTTCTCTCAGCTGTTACGCCTACTGTACTGTTTTCTATGACATGAATTAAGTATATAAGCTATGTACTGTCAATAAAATGCAGCGCGCTCTATCCCTTCTTCCACCCCTGCGGTGGGAAGAACATGATATTCTGGTCTTGACCATTCCTTTTTGAGGAATAAAACCCCTAAGAACTCTAACACCACGGACTCTGGTTTTTTCTTTCCGATCTGAGTTATTATTGATTAAGTACTTACCTGCATAGAAATTAAGACGGTAAATTATATATTTACATCACTATGGAAAAGTGCATGGGGAAAACACGTTTTGGGACCCCCTTTTTTCTCAGCTCCCGCTTCACGAATCACCCCCAAACTTTCAGGGAAGGAGCGGAGCAGAGCAGGCCATTTATTTGGAGAATTTCACAAGGATTTATCAACCGGCGCCAAAGTTATTCCAAATAGAAGGTTGCAGATTTCCTATGGAAACTAGGTCCTAACTATAACTACCTACTGGCAACCGCCAGTAGATAATATATATATATATATATATATATATATATATATATATATATATATATATATATATATTCACTTAAAAAACCATAGGTTTCAGGCCTTATATAGTTAGGAATTAGCAATTTAAAAACCTTGCAAATTCACTTAAAAAACCATAGGTTTCAGGCCTTATATAGTTAGGAATTAGCATTTAAAAAACCATTGAAATTGCTCCTATATAGTTAGTTGTACTAACTATATTTCGCGCACCCGCAATCCACTGCTGATGATGTCACATATTAAATCATTCATGACATGGTCAGTGACAACACTGATGACATTACTGATAACATCTCAAATGACATCACTGATGACATCATCCAGTAACTGTGTGTTTCTGTAAAGTTTAAATATGTTTTTACATATTGAAGAATGAGTGGATGTATAAGTGTCTGGATGAAGGATTTAGTAGCTGCGTGACTGACTGTATGAGTGAGTGATTAAATGTGTCTTACTAAATGCATGGGTTAGTGACTAAACTGTCTGAATGTGTGCATCAGTATGTCTGTTGTTGTGTAAGCTGCTGCATGTGTTGCTCAGTAGCTATATGAGTGGCTATAAGGGTTATTGATTGGTTGCCCAAGTATTTGAATGGGAGACTGAGTGTGTGTATGGGTGGCTGGGAGGTGTGTGACTCTGTGCATAGATGTGTGAGCAGTTGATTCACTAGGTGTATGAGTTCAAGAGTACATGTTGAAGCAGCTATATGGGCGGTTGACTGTGTGCATGGGTGTGTTGGTGAGTGAATGGATATCTCAGTGCTACATGTCCAAGTAAGTACATATGTAAAACACAGTGCATGTGAGAGTTGGCATATATAAATGACTATACATGAGAGCCAATGAATGTGCGAGTGGCTGTATGGATCATTGTGTACTTGTATCAGTGATTGTATAAATGAGTAAGTATGTGTTAGTATATGTTTAAATAAGTAAGGTGTTGTGTGTATAACTGTATAGTTGAGGAAATGGAAGTGTGATTGATTCTTTGCATGACTGACTAGGAGTGTGAGTAACTCCATGGATGAGTGGCAGTGTGTGAGTGTCTGTATAGGTGTATGAGTGTATGTGATAGTGTTGTAGTGATGAGTGACTGTATGTATGAGTGATTCTATGGGTGAATGAGTGAATGTGTGTGTAGACCTAGGAATCAGTGAGTGCGTATGTAGTAACTGGTATTGGTGTATCAATGGTTTCAAGAATGGTAGTCTGTATTTAACAGTGGGTGTATCAAAGTTTATATTAGAGTGTGAGGAGGTGCATCGTATTATCACATGAATTATATCATCAGTGATGTGATCAGTGATGTCAAATGAGATGTCATCAGTGATGTCATCAGTGATGTCATTTGAGATGTCATCAGTGATGTCATCAGTGATGTCAGTGATGTCACTGACCATGTCATGAATCATGTAATATGTAATATGTGACATCATCAGCCGTGGACTGCGAGTGTGCGAAATATAGTTAGTACAACTAACTATATAGGAGCAATTTCAGTGGGTGACAAAGGTGGTAACATAGTAATTCCTAACTATATAAGGCCTGAAACCTATGGTTTTTAAAGTGATTTTGCAAGGTTTTTAAAATGCTAATTCCTAACTATATAAGGCCTGAAACCTATGGTTTTTTAAAGTGAATTTGCAAGGTTTTTTAAATGCTAATTCCTAACTATATAAGGCCTGAAACCTATGGTTTTTTAAGTGAATTTGCAAGGTTTTTTAAATGCTAATTCCTAACTATATAAGGATTGAAACCTATGGTTTTTTCAGTGAATTTGCAAGGTTTTTTAAATGCTAATTCCTAACTATATCAGGGGTGAAACCTATATTTTTTTCAATAAATTTCAAAGGTATTGTAAATGCTAATGCTATTAGCGGATACGTTTATATATGTTGTTATCCTTCTGGGACCACCTGAGCAGCCATCTTGTTTCTCAGGAGAAGTGAGGCACAAGAGAGCACAAAACAAGAGTGGAAAACGCGAAAAGGGGGCAGGGTTGAGACCCCTTGACCCCCTAGCCCTTCTCAGGGGGTCCCAGAAGGACCACCAAGTGCAAACATTTTTTACTTTTTTTTTAAAATCGAGGGTTACGCGCATGGTACGCGTCATCTTGTTTCTCAGGAGAAGTGAGGCACTGTGATTAAACATCCTTAAGCACTAAGTCTTGCCTGTGGAGTCAGTTTCCTGGTTCAGTGCCGCTGTGAAAGTTGGTCGCGCTGCTGGGACTTTCGAGTGTTATATATATATATACGCGCGCGCCAATCAGCAAAACTTAATGGCAACAGAAAGAAGAGAAAAATGGGCAAAAGCAGCCAACGATATGTTTCAAGACTGCAACAAAACAACGAATGCATTAGGCACCACGAGTGCCATTACTCAAAAATCTCCAAAGAGAGTCTTATGGGACAAACTGTGGAAGGCTCTAAAACTTGAACAAAACACGTGGTGGGAAGCAACCACGTTGCAGAAATATATTGACGTAGCAAGAATCCCACGAGGGTTACGTATTTTTGTAACTCCAACTTTCCAAAACCCAGTCCCTGAATTGATTACTGAGTGGGCAGCTAACAATCACGAATGCTCGCTCAATATGCTGCGGATGTTAGTTAAATTTGCCTCTAAGGATATGGATAGGCTAAACCTAGAAATTTAAGCTCTAATCAAAGAACTTAAAGAAATGTGCTCCGATGATGAATTTAAATCAGAGATGGACAAAATTGAAGCGAATTTAAATAAAATTGAAACTGACATCAGGAACAGGAAACAAAGAAAATTCCAGAAAGACCTGGTGGATTACCAGCGAGGGCAAATATTAACGTTTGCAAAGAAGTATGACAAGATGAGAGCGGCGATGCAATCACAATCCAAGCCCACAGAACAGACAGAAGAATGAGCTAGCGCATCCGAAAATATATCTGAGGATGGCTTACAATCAATTACGAGTGGAAGTGATGTTTCAACCGGAACCAACTTCTCAGGAGTAAAAACCAATGTTTTAATGGAATTTTCAATGGTGATGCAAGGCAAACAAGGCAGCAACCAACAAGAGTATCAAGGGCGTGGAAGAGGCAACAGAGGAGGAAAAGGCAAAAATACATCTTCGCTAGGAAATCTAGGAAGCCCAGTGGGAAAGCGTACAAGGGGCCAGCTGAAAATGAAATGATGCAGAAGAAAACTGTTATCAACTTGTCGGAGCGGATACTGACCAACAAAGAGGTAGAGTTGTTATCTTTTGGATTGACATTTTGTCCATCCAAGATTTTTAATCATACCCAAAGCAAGATTGATTTGTTTTTCTTTACAAGAAAATTAAAAATAAGAAAATGGTATGCTACTAAGGTAGGGAAAGACAACACTACCATTATAGAACAACTGCATCATTTGAGCATTGCAGAGGTTAATTTGACACACTTCCTCAATGTATTAAGCGAGGAATGGGATGAGAGTCATGACTCATATCAGGATCTAATAACAGCCAATATACCATTGGGATTGAGTTCAAATACTAATTTTAAGCCAAAATCCATATTTTTACCTCAAATTCGTAATGACACTATTGAGGTTTTTGAGAAATGCATGACAAATGAATTAATGAAAATTGAGATGGAGGAATGTTACTCAAGCACAGTTAAAATCACTTGACAACTTAAGAAAAGATCACACCATAGTGATCAAAAACAGTGACAAAGGTGGTAACATAGTAATTCAATCCAGGGAGAATTACATATCAGAAGGTATGAGACAATTATCTGACACGAACAGCTATTGTAGAAGTAATCGTATGGAATACAAAAATTCGATTAAACTGTTCCATACACAACTCATTGAATGGAGAACTAAAGGCATATTGGAGGAGGATGAATACAAGTTTCTATTTTGTAAATTTCCCAAACTGCCAGCTTTATCCCTCCTGCCAAAAATACATTGGTAATACCGAACAAATTGCCAATACTGCCGATTGATTCCAAAAAACTTATTTCATTCGGAGCATATGAACTAAACTATATGCAAGAGAGAGTCTTATCATTGAGTTAATCCATTTGAATTTGCATTTTATTTACAAGTTTTTTTCTTTTCTGTATTTTTTCAAAGATATTTCATATTTCAACAGAACTTTTTTGTGAAGCACAATACAAAAGGACAATACACAGACAATAATCATATAAATATTTGTACAACATTCATACTAAGGGGTATTTCAATCATACTCTCAACACCAATCATACAACTACCAGTCTGACAGAACAAAAACTTTTTTTCGATTTATATACAATTCCTATACAAGAAACCTTAGATTCTTATTTTTGCATATAACTCTCTTAAATCAGAAAAGATTTTTCAGTTTTCTTAAGGTTTCCACATAAAAAACGTGATCTGGGGAGGTCAAAAATACATTGGAGCATGACAAACCCCCCGGGGAGACCTATCGTTTCTTCCAATGGCAGCTGTTTCGAATGTACCTCCCAATATGTAGATTATTTTTTACAGAACTTTGTTCACCAATTGCCATCCTATGTTAAAGACTCAGGTGATTTTTTGAAAAAGATTGAGATCTTGAAATGGGAAGAAGATTATTCTCTTCTCTCACATGATGTAACAAGTTTATATACATCGATCCCTCATCAACTGGGGCTTGATGCATGCATGCATTTTCTATCTAAAAGATACGTATCATACTTACACCATACACAAATGTTAATTATGATGATGAAACTGTGTCTCAAACAAAATTATTTTTTGTTTGACAAAAAGATTTACAAGCAGACTCTCGGTACCTCTATGGGGACTTGCTTTGCTCCTAGCTTTGCGGGTCTCTATATGGGGTACTGGGAGGAAACAGTGACATACATATCATCTATGTACCGCAAACATGTGATAAAGTGGATGCGTTACATAGATGACGTGATGGTGGTATGGAAAGGGACTGAAAAGAGGCAAGTGTTTTTGTAGATGAACTCAATGACAATGATTTTAATTTAAATTTTACCAGTAATTGGTCCAGAGACAGCTTAGAATTCCTTGATCTATGTGTCAAAGTGGAGAATAAGAAGTTAGAAACACACCTGTTCAGAAAAAAGACCGCAGGGAACAGCATTCTCCACGCGCGCAGCTGTCACCCCAACTCCTTGATCAGGAGTTTTCCGATGGGTGAACTTTTAAGAGCAAAGTGCAATTGCAGCACCAAAGAAGCCTTTGTGCTTGATGAACAAAAGATGATTAAAAGATTTTCTGAGAAAGGCTACTCTAGCAAGATAATCTCTGATGCCCAAAAAGCTGTAGAGAAACGCTCAAGGGAGTCATTACTGCAACCAAAAACAAATGACTTACCAAATGAGAAGGAGAACAAGACACGTTTTATCACTACCTACAGTAGCCAGGCAGTATTGCTTAGAAAGAGTCTTATCAAATTCTGGCCTTTACTGTTAAATGACCCTGATCTAGCTGAATCTTATCTTATCTTATCTTATCTTATCTTATCTTATCTTAGGGGATTCTTGTATAGCGCACTGACACCGAGAGGTTTCCTGGCGCTGGCTGAGTGCCAATGAGATGAAGAGACGGGGGTCTAGCCAGTCTGTGTGAAGAGGTGAGTTTTCAGGAGTTTTCTGAAAGCCAGAAGGGAATTGGCAGATTTAAGAGGGAGAGGCAACTGGTTCCAGAAGGCGGGGGCAAGGTAGGCAAATCTGCGACCGCCGTTTTTTTTTAGTTTGGTAGCAGGGACAGCTAGCAAAAGGCGATGGGAGGAACGAAGATTGCGTACCGGACGGTAAGGAATGACCAGTGATTTGAGAAAGGCAGGGGAGGTCCCGAACACAGCTTTGAAGGTCAGGCAGCCGATCTTAAATGCAGTCCTCTGCTCCACCGGCAACCAGTGGAATCTGTGAAGCAGTGGTCTCGCGGATTGCCACTTCGGGGTTTTATAGGCCAGCCTTGCTGCTTGATTCAGTACAATCTGGAGCCTATTAAGGAGGAATTTAGGTAGGCCGTAGTACAGGGAGTTTGAAAAATCCAGGCGGGAGAGCACCAGGGCAATCAGGACTTGTATCAGGGCCTCTGGTGTCAGGAGATGGGAAACTTTCCTGATTTTTCGGAGCTGGAACATACATGAGGACACAACCGCGCCAACCCATTGAATATGTCAATGACTCACCCCAAATCTCTTTTATGAGAGCTAAGTCCCTTAAAGATCAGTTATGCAGTGCAGTAATCCCCCAAAAACCCAAAACTACCAAGGGTTTTTTGACATGTAGGAACTGCAAAGCCTGCAAAAACAGTCATAACCTAAATAAAGTACAACTCTCATCCACATCAGAAATTTTTGTCATCAAGGAACATACTTCGTGCACAAGTGACCATGCGGTCTATGCACTATTCTGTCCGTGCAACAAAACCTATATAGGCAGCACAATTAAGCCAGCTAAACTCAGAGTGCTTGAGCACTTACGTGCATTACCAATATGGATAAGTCATATCCCATAGCGCGCCACTTTTATAGTCATCACAACCAAAATGTGAATTTATTGAGCTTCTGTGTTTTGTGTACTGTGAAATTTGATGAGAGAGGTGGAAACTGTGTACAGAACTTGCGCAGATTAGAGTCGAGAATGATTATCCAGCATAAAACCATGGCCCCGGGTGGGCATAATTGTGATGAAGAAATGGAGGTACATCTAGGATGACGCAAGTGTAATTGTAGAATTTCAAGTTTTATTGAGCAATCCGCAGTTCCAGTCTAGTGAGAATTCTGTTTGGATAATGAAACACATGTATTGCCCTAATTGTTTTTAACTTCTTATGTCTTTCTGTTTGAGATGTGAAAGGTTTTTTAGAAATTTTCAAATTGTGAATCACTGGTTAGTATTTCTTTTTCTTTTTCTTTTTTCAGGGACGGCCTGAATGAATCTTTATTGACTGAATGGGAGTACCAGTATACAAACTAACTAGAAGTTGAACGGAACATTTTGGAAGAACTCGGTTTTATAAAATGATTAGCACATATGTCTGTAATTATTAGCCCACTGGGGCCTGAATTATTACCCATGTGATTTATTGAGTTGAATTTTTAAGAGTAATTTCAGCCTCAAACCCGAATGCAAGCCCACATGGGCATGAATTGAGTTGCTATAGACATGTGTACTGTACGGCAACGTTATTCAGATTGCCGAATTGAATATCAGCAGAGACTTTGTTATTACTCACGTGTTGCTGAATATACAACTTTTCCACTTGGAAATGATTATGAATTAACTTTCACTCTTAGAATCCTGGGAAATTGAATTTATTGCCCACTTGGGCAGTGATCATATGTGCAAGCCTGTATTAGACACCAAGTTATTTCCGTCGGCACAGCGTCTCATCGCTTTGCAGGAAAATCTCAAGTCCGTCATTTATTTTTGTGGCTGAACTCGGCTTTCATGTAGGACTGATATGAATTGCTTGAATGACGAAATGTGCACTGTTAAAATACCGTTAATGCAATGAATATATATTGCTTCTATGATTCAATTATTTCTGTGTTGTAATCATACCGTACCCTTTTGTAATCCCTTTCGCGTCAGTGAGCGCAATAGTATTTTCTTTATGTTTATTTATGTTGGAAACCATGTGATCTGTACTATATCATGTTTTCACCAACCACCTTTCACTGACTCATGACCAAGGGGAGGAGCCCCAAAACGCATCAGAGTGACTATGTTTTTGCTGCCATTCCTGCTGAATAAATGAAACTTTGTTGAATATGCTGATTGGAGTCCGTACTTCACACTGTCCTTTTACCTAAAGGACGAGAGAGTGACTGTTCTGGAATTTATTGGGCTCGCTGCCCGGTACGGACTGCTGTTGCCAGAGGAGGGGTCATAGCGAGGTGTGGCGGCTGCAGCACATAGGATGGATATATATATATATATATATACATATATATATATATATATATATATATATATATATATATATATATATATATATATATATATATATATTACCTACTGGCGGTCGCCAGTAGGTATATATAGTTAGGATTTTTTCCCTATGGGATTTCTGAAAATTCTATACCTAATAACTTTTGCGTTCGTGGACGGAATTGGCTGAAATTTTCAGGAAAATGGCACATTTTGTTTCTGAGCAGACCTTGAAAATTTGGGGGGGTTTTGTGGAGGGGGGGCCGAGAAAAAAGGGGGGTCCCAAAACGCCTTTTTCCCATGTTAATTTCCATAGGGCGGTTGGACTCACTTTTAGCCCGAACGGCTGAATGGATTTTCACGAAACTTGGCAAAATTGTAGGGACTGTTAGCCCGATGTGCCTTTGCTAGGTCTCAATATATGTGCTTCAGTGGATTTTGAGAAATTAACGTTTAAATCAAGATATATATCTGTAACAGCGCTCCGGGCAGCGATCCGGTTCGCGAACCTTTCGCGTAACGGAACTTTGCGATGAGAAGCTGATTGGCCCTCCGGTGTCTGTCAACATTCTAAACAGTCCGGAGCGGCCGCCATCTTGTCTCTCGGTAGGATCGAGAGACAAGAGGAGGCCAAAACAAAGGGGGAAATTACCATAAGGGGGCATAGTAGATCCTCGTTGACCCCCTAGGTTTTATGTGGAGGTTTTAAAAGGGCCTAGGAGGGTCCAAAAAAAAAAATTTTTTTTTGCGTGGTAAGCGCCAAGTTCGCGAACCGGATAGCTTTCTGGGCAGCGAACTTTATGGATAAAAGAATGAAAGACTTTTCTAATACTGTATGTTAATTGTTTGTTGTTTTTCTTGTTTTTTTTTGTTTTCTTTATTTATTTATTTTTTTTATTATGATTGTGTTTCATACTTTATTAAATTTTCTAACATTTCATTGTCAGAAATGTCATAATTTATTATAGGGTGTAATTGTTTTTCATTTTGAAGCAAGTTGTCTACTGCTTCAACACATTGTAGAAGTTCGTGGTCTCTACTGTCATCCATAAAGTCATCAAGTTTGTCTTGGCTGCTCTCCTTCAGTTCAATCGAAAATGAAACTTGCTGCTCGCCTTCCATTTTGCCTGAAATTTGGATTAAAAAAATATATATTAGTAGAGATAGGGCACTGTTGGGATTAATTTTAGATAGGCAGTTTTTATCAGTGAATTTATCTTTTGGCAGTGTATAGTATGAGAGTGGAAATAGGACTAAAAAAAAGTGTATGTGATTTAACCAAGACACTACTACTACAGAGGGATAGTGTATATGTAGCAGAAAAAGTCTACTATATTAAGTCATAGTGCACAATATATTAAATTATAACTTACCTTCACAAAGAAGTTGAAGTTTTTTGAAGCTTTTGAAATAGGAGGTACAACAAGAAGTAGTAGTCAAAATGGCTGTGTTTCCTTCTCTCCCTTTATATATATACAGGTATATAACCAATCAAATGTCAGGTAATAAAAGTAGAAAATGAAAGTAACATTTTCATTGGTTGTCAATTCCAACAATTCAGATGTGTTTTGTGAAGTAATTTACCTCACGGTACTTGGAGAGGTCTACAGGCTAAATGGCTAAATGGAATTTCAATGAAATTTGTGAGAATGGAAGGGATTGTTATGTAGTATGAGCTAATCTATATTTGGTGAGAGTGTTTCTAGTCGTTATTCTGTAAATTACTTTCCCGCCTTTTTTTAGGACCGCTTTCCGGGAAGCTGCCCGGTTAGCGAACCTTAAGCGTCACGGGAGTCCACCATTTTGTGTTTCGTTCGCATTAAGATACAAGATGGAGGGCAAATAATGTTTAGAATGGGTAGAAGGGGTCATGCTAGACTTATCTTGACCCCCTAGGTTTTCTGAGCGTGGCTGAGGAGGCTTATATGTGCGGAAAAAAAATTTTTTTTAAAAAAATTCCGCGAGGTTAGCTTTCGGTTAGCGAACCGGGTAGCGCTCCGGGGAGCGAATTTTGTGGAAAATTAGTGAAAAAAGTTAGAGAAAAATAATAATTGTGAGTGATCAGATGTAGGGTAGCTCTGAGAAGAGCTTTTGGGTTTATGGTACATTTAGGTACTTATAAGTAGGTACCAATGCAGAGTCTTAAATTCAGAATGAAAATTCTGTTGCCCTCATCTGAGAAGTGAACTCCATCTCCTCTGTAGATATCTTGCATGTAGTAACGCAAGTTATTGTTGTACAGAGAGCCCATTCCATGGTCTCTCATGTAAGCTGAAACAGATTTGTTTACATGCTTCCTCGCTTTCTCAATTTGTGGACAAAATTGGTTGGACCACCTCCATTTCTGTCTTTGGCATATATTGGAATATACCAAGGCAGTTTGAGGAAAAAGTGCCATTAATTGCTCCAAGGTGTCCTTTAAAAGCATTTCCAGACCTACCCCTGTCAAAGTGCCCAAATCATTACCTCCACAGTGCACTATTAACAGGTCAGGTTTTGGCAAATGCATAAAGGTTTTCACCAATGGTATCAATTGGTGACATTTTAATCCTCTTTGGCCCAACCACTTAATTTCCACATCTTGTAAATTGAGGTTGTGTAAATTTCTGCTCTCAGCATACCTTTGAGCCCAGTGGATGTAACTATGTCCAACAATCCAGACGTTAAACATGGTGGAAGAAGGTTGTTCTGCAGTCAGATGAAGTGTGGTAATGAAAGGGCAGTTGAAACAGTAGGAGTTTCTAAAGAAAAAAAACTGTGGATTTACAATGCTAATGATTCATTAGCAGTGATTGGTGCATTTCCATTTCTGAAAACAGAAAGTTAGGGTGCATGGATGTGTTCTTTGAAAGATGTAATTTGAATGGTCAAGGAAGAAACATTTAATGAAAGATTGCACTGGATACGCAGGTGCACTGAGAGTTCAGAGTTCAATTGAAACATTGTTGTGTGAATTTGCAAACATGAGAGGTCTTCCAGGAGGTGGTTGCTATGGAAACAAGGCAGACAGGGCAGAGGGGGGAAGGGTTTTGATTTGAAAAAAGTGAGGGAAGAGGTATGATTGGCTAATATGAGAGATATGTGAAAAGAATATCTGTATTTCTGTGCTTTCAATAGCTGCAGCCTTTGGAGTGCATCCTTTTTCTTCTGCTGAAGACAATTTGGTGTATTTCTGAGACTGTTTTCAAAACTCAAAAAATATTTGCTAAGGTGAGAAAAGATTTATTTAATTTAGATAGAGAATAGTATGATTTAAGGAGAAAATGATGAAGAAAGCTGTGTTTTTAAAATGTGGTTTTGTCTCTAGTGATATACTAATAGAATTAGTTTCAAAGAGAAATTATAATTGCATATTTGGTGTAACATTCTGGCATGCAGTTACACAAGATATTGTAATACATGGAGGCCATTTCATGGTCTGTTATGTAAGCTGAAACAGATATGTTGCTTTTAAAAACGATTTAAGAAATCAATTACATTTCTAGATATGTACTGCTAGAGCTTCATAGGTTGTTTTGGGCCATATTTATAAGGTATTTGAGTGTCTAAGATGTTGTGTTCGCCTTTTAAAATGTAAAGTGTTCCTCATGGGACAAGTGTCTTGTAAATACGCTCCCACTTGTGCTTGGCAAATTTAGATTTTGATTATGGGAGTTACCTAGCCATGTTAATAGTGTCCCAAAAATGGTGCTAGGGCATTCCAGAAAACACTTTCATGTGTCTCAAGGACATTTTTAGTCATTTCTTCATGAATGCAGGTATACAATTGATTTATATGCTGTGTTTAAAAACGAATTTTGAAATGAATTAAATTTCAGGATATGTACTGTTAGAGCTTCATAGGTTGTTTGGGGTCATATTTAGAAGGCATTTTAGTGTCTTTGAAGTTATTTTTCCCTTTTTAAATGGAAAGCGTTCCTCATGGGGCCCTGAGCAGTTCTTAGCCATGTTATTTAATTGGAAGTGGATAACATGGCTAAGAGCATTTGCTGGAAAATGCATGAATATCGCTGATTTTTCTGCTATATTCATGCATTGTGGCCGTTTTTTTCACATTGCTTCATAGGTTGTTTGGGTTCATATTTAGAAGGCATTTTAGTGTCTTTGATGTTATTTTTCCCTTTTTAAATGGAAAGCGTTCCTCATGGTGCCCTGAGCAGTTCTTAGCCATGTTATTTAATAGGAAGTGGATAACATGGCTAAGAGCATTTGTTGGAAAATGCATGAATATCGCTGATTTTTCTGCTATATTCATGCATTGCGGCAGTTTTTTTTCACATTGCTTCATAGGTTGTTTGGGTTCATATTTAGAAGGCATTTTAGTGTCTTTGATGTTATTTTTCCCTTTTTAAATGGAAAGCGTTCCTCATGGTGCCCTGAGCAGTTCTTAGCCATGTTATTTAATTGGAAGTGGATAACATGGCTAAGAGCATTTGCTGGAAAATGCATGAATATCGCTGATTTTTCTGCTATATTCATGCATTGTGGCCGTTTTTTTCACATTGCTTCATAGGTTGTTTGGGTTCATATTTAGAAGGTATTTTAGTGTCTTTGATGTTATTTTTCCCTTTTTAAATGGAAAGCGTTCCTCATGGGGCCCTGAGCAGTTCTTAGCCATGTTATTTAATTGGAAGTGGATAACATGGCTAAGAGCATTTGCTGGAAAATGCATGAATATCGCTGATTTTTCTGCTATATTCATGCATTGTGGCCGTTTTTTTCACATTGCTTCATAGGTTGTTTGGGTTCATATTTAGAAGGTATTTTAGTGTCTTTGATGTTATTTTTCCCTTTTTAAATGGAAAGCGTTCCTCATGGGGCCCTGAGCAGTTCTTAGCCATGTTATTTAATTGGAAGTGGATAACATGGCTAAGAGCATTTGCTGGAAAATGCATGAATATCGCTGATTTTTCTGCTATATTCATGCATTGTGGCCGTTTTTTTCACATTGCTTCATAGGTTGTTTGGGTTCATATTTAGAAGGTATTTTAGTGTCTTTGATGTTATTTTTCCCTTTTTAAATGGAAAGCGTTCCTCATGGGGCCCTGAGCAGTTCTTAGCCATGTTATTTAATTGGAAGTGGATAACATGGCTAAGAGCATTTGCTGGAAAATGCATGAATATCGCTGATTTTTCTGCTATATTCATGCATTGTGGCCGTTTTTTTCACATTGCTTCATAGGTTGTTTGGGTTCATATTTAGAAGGTATTTTAGTGTCTTTGATGTTATTTTTCCCTTTTTAAATGGAAAGCGTTCCTCATGGGGCCCTGAGCAGTTCTTAGCCATGTTATTTAATAGGAAGTGGATAACATGGCTAAGAGCATTTGCTGGAAAATGCATGAATATCGCTGATTTTTCTGCTATATTCATGCATTGTGGCCGTTTTTTTCACATTGCTTCATAGGTTGTTTGGGTTCATATTTAGAAGGCATTTTAGTGTCTTTGATGTTATTTTTCCCTTTTTAAATGGAAAGCGTTCCTCATGGGGCCCTGAGCAGTTCTTAGCCATGTTATTTAATAGGAAGTGGATAACATGGCTAAGAGCATTTGTTGGAAAATGCATGAATATCGCTGATTTTTCTGCGTTATTCATGCATTGCAGGCCTTTTTTTATCACATTTGCAAGCATTTCTTAGCCATGTTATCCAATGGGAGGTGGATAACATGGCTAAGAGCATTTGCTTCAAAGGTTGTTTGGGGTTATATACCATTTTTGGGAAATTATTAACATGCCTATCTAACTCCCATAATCAAAATCTAAATTTGCCAACCGCAGGTGGGAGCGTATTTACAATAAATTTGCACCATGAAGAATGTAAAATAGCATACTAGATACTCAAATAACTTATAAATATGATCCAAAACATCTTATGAAGCACTAGTAGTGCATATTTCCAGAAATGTATTGGTTTTCATTTAATGATTTACTTCATTGGTAGGCCTTCACATGTTTTTTTACCTTGGTTTTTTTTCAGTGAAAATCTTATCTGCAACCATGTGTTGGCCTCACCTCAAATAAACAAAACAGGTGATGGACTGAATGTGGATCAATGACACACATTCACCCCAGTCCAAAGATCTGGGCCTAAACAAACCTTTAGATAGGCTACATCTTATCGTCATCCTGAATTAATGATTTAAAATATTAGGGAGTGATTTATGAGTGTTGTATGCCTGTTTTGTACCATTGAGTGTCATTTTTGTGATGCAGTGCTGGTGGAAAATATTTGCTATGTTAAATAATTAGTACAGCATTAAGTTTTAGATGACTGTTATTTATTTACTGTTTGGTAATAGTGGTTAATAACATTTTATATTATATTTTTTCACAGATTCAACTGCAGATTCTTTCATAGTTTGGAAAATGCCTTCCAGAAGTCGAATACGAAAGGCTAGAAAACGTCAAAGACAGCAGGATGATGTTTTATTGCAGCAGTCCTCTTCCCCAAATACTTGTCAAAACACCAAGAAAGGTCCGGGTAAGAGCACGAAATCATTCTTAAGAAATATTTGTAGTAAAAAAAATTTTGCTCAAAAAAATGTGTCTCTTAACAAAAAGAGAAGTAATTTAAATGGAAAGGAGAGACCCATCACAAATGTTACTGGTAGAGGAAGAGATAACTCTGTGCATGATAGTAGAAGGAAACAACAGTTTAGGGACATTCGACAACGAATGTTCCGTAATAGGATATTAGTTAATTTATTGAAAAATATTAAAAAGAAAGGCCAACAGAAAGCGGCATTTTATAGGAAGAAGAAAAATGTAGAGAAAATTATTGATCATGCTTTTGAAATCAAGCGAAAGTTGTTTATTTTGGTAATCAATAGAATTAGGAAACTAAGCAAGGTAATTTCTGATTTCAAAACAAAAAGTAGATGGAAGAGAGTAGTAAATCGTACTAACTTTTGTGAAGTTTTTTCTGGAGAATGGATGCATAGTTCAAGTTCTGAGGCATTTTTTAATGAGGAGACTTATTTTCAGGATAATGATTTGGTGCATGCAGTTGACATCAGTGGTCGAGCTTATGAAGTGAAGGATGGTTGTCCAGTTGAAAAAGAACTACTTGTGACAACAGAGACAGAAGAGGCGCTAAGTGATGAGGTTTTAGGAAGACGTCCTAAGGGTCCTGTGTACATTTGGAAGTGTAGTTCTATTTGCAGTGTGCGACAGGTTTCCATCAATTTGCTATGTGATTTTATACGGACATTTAATAAGAAAAGTTTGAAGCAGAAAATGAAGTTGTTGCAAGATTTAGATCCTTGCAGAGTGAGACAAATGACAGGTTTGCGTGGTCATTCACTGGCTTGTCTTTCCAGGAGAGTATGCCAGAGTGTTTTTCATCATTTCAGGATGCTAGCAGTGCATCATAATAAAGTGAGAAAATTAGTGAGAATGTTGTATTATGCTAAGAGTCCAGCAATTATGCTTAAACAGTTATGTGCTGCTCTTTTGCATGGTTCTGAAATAGATGTGAAGAATCTTTGTGAAGAAATTGAGTTTTGTTACTTTGGTAGTAAAGATGAGAATGTTCAAATTGACCCTGAAGTAGAGGGTAATGTGGAAGATAATGTACAGGTTTCCAGTACAGATAATTTTCAGAAGGAAATTGCCACGTTTCAGATGAAATCAAGTGAGAGGCCTAATTTCACTTGTGTATGTTGTCGACGCACTTATTATAAGAATCAGACTAAGGTAGTGGATTTATATGCAATTAGTGAAAGGGAAAATAATAGTGAATGGAAGGATTTAGCCACATACTTGATGGTAGAAAATTATTTTGATTTGGGATCGGATCAACGTGTGTGTACTTATTGTTGTAATAAATTAAACCAAAACCAGATGCCTGCTAGGGCAGTTCATAATAATCTGGAATTGGTTGAGATTCCTTCTGAATTGAAGGATTTAAATACTTATGAATCTATTTTGATTCAAAGTATCCATCCCTTTCAGGCTATTGTAAGAATGGAGCCAAAGACAGGGAAATTGCCTCCAGCAGATTTACAGAGAGGATTAAAGGGAAGAGTTGTTTATTTGCCTCTAGATTTGAACAAAAACATTAACACAATTGGAATAGAAAAAGTGGAAGAGGAACCTCTGGTTATCTTGGTTAATGGGGTTCCGACAAAGAATAAGAAAATATGGCAAGATTTAGTGGATGTTAGGAAAGTCAAAAAGGCAACAGTGTATTTGAAGAAAAATAATAAGTACTATAAGAATGTATATGTTGCAGAAGAGGAAGTAAGTGATGAAGAGGATAGCGATTTGTGTGCTGGCCAAATTGAGAAAGTAGAGGCCTCTAAAAGTGAAGAAATATATGAACATTATAGTGTTCATCCTTTGCATTCCAAGGAAGTGATGGGGAATGCTATTGAGTTGTTTCAAATGAAACAAGCCAAAGGGAGTCCCATTAGTGTTTGGGAGGAAAGTTTGGAAGCTCGGTGTTTCCCACAGCTATTTCCCACAGGTCAAGGAGGAAGATATGATGAGCGACCTCGTGAAATTCCTGCGTCTGAATACCGGACTTTACGATTGTATGCAGAAGATCCTAGGTTTCGGCAATGCATTCCCTATTTGTTTCATCTCCTGTTTGAAAGCGATCTGTCTGGACTGTCATATGCAGTGAACCACATCTTAAAAAGTGGTATACAGATGCGAAACATCTCGGCAAGTGACTTTATGCATAAAGTCAATGTCCAAGACAGTATTTTGGATTCTCACTTAATTAATCTCATGGCGTGTCAGCGTGGTACTAATGAGTACTGGTACCGTCGTCATGGTGACTTAAAATGTATGCTGAGGAACTTAGGAACTCCGACATGGTTCCTCACTCTGAGCTGTGCCGAGTATGGCTGGGATGACTTACTTGAATTTCTACGAGAGGCAAATGGAAATATTGAAAACATTGAATTCAAGACACCTGGAGAACTGTGTTCTTTGGATCCTGTGAATGTATGCAGGTACTTCAATCATAGATTTGAAGCTATGATGTCTTTCATCACAAATAAAAAGAATCCACCTCTTGGAGAGGTGTTGGATTTCTTCTGGAGAAAGGAGTACCAAGCAAGAGGTGCCCCTCATATACATATGTTGCTGTGGATCAAGGATGCACCTAAATTTGGAACAGATCCGGATGACTTAGTGATGAATTTCATCGAACAGTATTCTACGTGTGCTGTTCCAAACGCAACGGAGAAGAAAAGTCTAAGAGAACAAGTTCTACGTTTCCAAAGCCATCGTTGTGGAAAGTACTGTCGTCGTAAATTCAGAAACAAGGACAAGTTCTACACCAAATGTCGTTTCAACTTTCCACGACCGGTGATTTCTAAAGGAAGAGTGAACAGTTTGATGTCTTCGCTGCGACATAATGTGACGAGGAAATCACCCAAGAATACATACAATTTGAAAAGGAACGAAGAGTCCAAGTACATCAATGACTACAACCCAGTGATTTTGTCCATGTGGAATGCCAACATGGATATACAGTTTGTGGCTGACAACTGTATGGCTGTGGCTCGGTATGTGACATCTTACATCACCAAAAAAGAAAAGACCGAACTGAAGGATATGTGGGAGGACATTTCCCATGAAAAGAGCCTCAGCAAGAAGTTGTACAGTTTCAGTCTGAAGATGTTGTCGCATCGAGAAATCGGAGCTTACGAATGTTCTGATCGATTGTCTTCAGCAAGTCTCTATGCCAAATCCAGGAGTCTCGTTTGGGCGAGTCTTGGTCTTGCTGCAACGCGAAATCGAGTTCTTAAACCTGTTCGGGAAATTGAGTATTTGGCAGAAAAGGAACCAAACAGTACCGACATTTTGAAGACCAACATGTTGGATACATATTATCCAAATCGAAGCAGTCACCTTGAGAATATTTGTCTATATGAGGTTCTCCAAAATTATATATTCAAGAGGAACATCAAAGAAGATATTGAGAAAGGAGTGTATGCTGTAATTGGAAGTGAGGGATGCCTGGTCAAGCAAAGAAAATGCCAATTAGTAAACCATCGAAAATTAAGTGGCGAATCTCCAGAAAAAAAGGAGTTTTTCTATTTAGCACTTTTGCAACTTTTCAAGCCTTGGCGTGCAGAAGAGGAACTGCTTGGAGATTTCCTCTGTTACGAAGACTCTTTCAATGCAGCCAAGGAGTCCATAGAATGTCCTGCTTTTTCTAAATATCAAGAAATGCTAACTTTGGAAATTGAGCAGGAAGCAACGATTGCAGCCGAGATTGCCAGAGACAGTTCTCAGGACAGTCAGAGTTCTGTTTCATTGAGTCAAGATCCACTTGGAGGACCTATTATCGAAAATGAAGCTGCCACTGCTATGAATGAAGTAGAAAGAGCCATGGCACATGCTCAGGAGGATTCAGTTAACTTACAAGACTTGGAAAAACAACTCAACGTTGAGCAGAGGAAAATATATGATGAAGTTACCAAGGAAATTGAGCACGGATTAAGTCATGAGAAGAAAGAGTGCTCGTGTACGTCGTTGAAGCCTGTCCGACTGTACGTGAGTGGAGAAGCGGGAACTGGAAAAAGTTTCCTCATTAAAGCAATCTCTTGTTATTTGCAGGAAAGGACTGAGTCATCGCTGTCTTGTGTTGTCACCGCTCCTACTGGACTGGCAGCACATAATATTAAAGGTATTACTTTGCATCGTCTATTGATGCTGCCGGTGGAGCATGACAACAAATTACAATACAACAAGTTATCTGGAGATGCTTGCTGTGAAGTTTCAAGAGTTTTGAGGAAAATGAAACTACTTATCATTGACGAAGTAAGCATGGTTTCCAATGTCATGCTTGCCTTTGTGCATTTGAGAATGCAAGAAGTACTTAAAACTGAATATGATGTCTTATTTGGTGGGAAACACATTATTGTTTTCGGAGATCTTCTACAGCTGACACCAGTAAAAGGTCAACCTGTGTTCAAAATACTCACGCATGAAGATACCAGGAAGTGCCTAGGGAGCATTGGCAACGTCAATATATGGTTAAACTTCAATTATGCAGAACTGCATCAAAATATGCGTCAGGCAAAGGATGAAGATTACAAGAATATTCTACAAGATATTAGAATTGGAAAAGTGACCGAGCATGGGAAAGAAGCTTTAAATGCACGGTTACTGTCAAATTTGTATCCCAAACAAGATATTGTGCCTGAGAATATTTTTCAGAAAATTACTGAGAAGAAATCCGGGATATGTCTCATGCCAACTCTTGCAGAATGTGCCATCTTCAACAACAAAATGTTGAATTTAGAAAAGCAAGAGATTGTGAAACTTGAAGCTATCGACAAATTAGAGCATATGGGATCAACAATTATTTTGTCAGACAATTTGAAATCAAAATTGGATTCATTAGAGAAGACTATATCTAAAACAGCGGGTTTTGAAAAGACTTTGAATGTGTGTTTAAATTGCCGAATTATTTTGAGAAGGAATTTACATGTAGAAAGAGGTCTGGTAAATGGATCAATGGGTAATGTTGTTGATTTTGAGAAATACAGAAATAGAGATGGAATAGAATTTTTAAAAATTAAATTTGATGGCATTGAGGAAGTACAGCAAATTGGTCGTTGTTCTGCTAGGTTTTTGCTTGTTAAAGATTTATATGTTCGCCGTAAACAGTTTCCTGTTTGCTTGGCATATGCGGTGACAATCCATAAATCGCAAGGTTTAAGTGTAGACTGTGCATTGGTGAATATTGGCAGTTCTGTGTTCAAGGAGGGTATGGCATATGTGGCATTGTCACGAGTTAGAACTTTATCGGGATTGTACTTGATTGACTGTGATGTCACAAACATTTGTGCGGATCTAGATTGTGTTAAGGAATACAATAGGTTAAGAAGAGAGTATGCGCCACATTTGCCTCAATATCCTTTGTTTGAGAAACGTGTGGTAGGCCGCAAACGTAGAAATAGCAGTAATAGTAGGGAGGTTGTTGCAAAAAGACTAAAAGTCAATGAACCGAAAATTGTTAGCAGAAAGAAAGTGGATTCTGTTGAAGATGTTGTCGGTTTTCAATTTGAAAACAGTTCTGGTGTCAACTGCTATGCAAATGTAGTGGTTAATGTTCTCTTTTCACTAGAGAGTTTAAAAGAACAGATTCTGTTGAATTCTGAACAAATTTTATGCTGTTTGTTGAATTCTGTTTTCGAGAAATGTAGCAGTGATCGAACAAAAGTAGAAAGTGTGTCTGAAGTTCGTTATCTGTTAGATGAATGTTCAGGTCAAACAGACTTCTCTGAAAATAATCAGCAAGATTGTCAGGAGTTTTTAATGTATATGCTTGATATATTGCAAGTTGAGGGTGTAGATGTAGATCACCTGTTTGGGCTTTCTTATCAATGGCAGCATGACTGCGAGAACTGTATGGTATCAAGTACTACTAGTGTAGACTCAGAAAGATTTATATATTTAACTTTGCCAGACAGTAAATCAGTCTCCTTTAATAAGCTAGTAAATGCAGCGGATCACAACATGGAGTGTAGCCAATGTAAATGTGATATGATGTCAACATTATTTATACGTAGATATGGCCAGTATGTCATTTTAATGATGCAACGATGTAGGCCTGATGGAACAAAATTGTCAACTTTAATAAAAAATTTTGTGGCTTCTCAGCTGTCAATATCAGGGAGGACTTTTGTTACTGTAGCAATTATCTATCACGATGGTCCATCAACAACATCAGGACATTATACAGCTTACTTAAAGTCTGGAAACGGCTGGTCATTCTGTAATGATTCTGTTGTAACGTTCAAAAAAAAATTGCCGTTTGACCTTAAAAATTCTTACCTGGTGTTTTTAAAACCAAAATTTTAAGTAGAGGGAATGTAAGTCTGCAATGCTGTCTCGATTAAAAATTCAACTATATAAACCTAATGCAAGTAAGTCTGCTTCATAGTAAGCAGTATCAGTGTCATAGGAAAAGGAGAACATGACTGACAAAGAAGAGTAAGATATTAGTAGTCCAGGATTGTGAAAATAATCTCAAATATTTTATTTTTGAAAGTTGCGAAAATAGAAAATGTCGGGATTTGATTGGAAGAATTACAAGATTTGCGAATCGCGGCAACATGATTTGGCCTAGTGGAAACATGTGATATAATGAGAGAAGTTTTTTTTCTATGTAACATATTTCACGTATCGATGGAGGTTTTCTTTCAGAAAGTGGCGGGCTGAAAATATTTAAAGCACAACAGAGTGGATGCTGTTTATAGGAGATCCTTCGACGTCATTGAAAGTAAGTTAATTTTAAGAAGTTTTGAAATCAGATTTCTTAGGTTGTATGGGTTTTTTAAACACAGTCATTTTGATTGTGTTTTTTTTCCCCGCTGTTACATGATGAATACCTTCAAGTCACTGATTTAAGTGAAATTTGATACATTCTGAGAACAGCAAAAATAAACCATTTAACATGTATAATTAATGTTATGCTTTTTGTCCTTATGATATACATTTAGAAATGTGTGGTACATATGGGTAAGGTGAGTTCTGTAAATATCAATTTTAATGCTTAGAGTGCTGTACTTCTGGGTAGTGTTTTTTTTTTATAAAAAAAAGAGGCCTCACCTCAAAGAAAGCTCTTGAAAGCACACATCTTATTTGCATCCTAAAACAATCATTTACAATGTTAGACACAATTTTATTATGACTTTACATCTTTTTTGCGCTGCTATTGCATCACTATTGTGAGACATTAGCAGTGCAAGAAAAACATCATGTTTCAAAATAGGCCTCAGTTCAGCAATATCAAGATACAGTTTCTTTCGAATATATATCTTTAGGATTGTGTAGGGAACGTAGAGAAGCAGAGACTTCTGTAAATGTCAAAGTTGTTGAAAAACTGTTTGTTTTTGAACCTTTTCCCTTGTCTTTTCTAATTTTTAAATACATGTTTTAATATTTTTTGAAATGTTTGTTCTTTGTTTTACAGATTGAAAGTATGAAAAAATATTTAAAAAAGGTAACAAGAATTATAAGGTAAATGTTTTCCACTCTTTTTACCCGCAATGCACTGCTGATGATGTCATTGACAGTATCTCTCATTTACTCTCTCTAGCTGTCTTTCTTTTTACATTATTCTCTGTTTACTTCCCTTATACTAACTCTTCTTTTTTTTTAAAAAAATATTTTTTTTAGTTCGCTTAAAGTTCGCGAACCGGTCAGCGAACTTGAAGCGAACCAAAAGAAATAGAGCTTGCCAGAGTGATAAACATTCTAGCAATTTTGTTTGAAAGGGGAGGTAGTTCTGAAAAGAACTGTTTTTTTTTGTTTTTGTTGTTTTATGTTTTTTTTGTAATTTTTTGAACATTTTTTGATTTTTTTGTATTTTTAGAACTGTTTTATGTTTTTTTTGTGTTTTTTAAGGAGGGGAGACAACAAAAAACAGGCTTTCAAAACGGCTCAACTGGAGCAAAAAAAAAGAAAATTACTTTTTGGGTGCATTAGGGCACTTATGATTTTCATATGCAATGTTCATGAGGTTGACACTCATGTTGCCATATGACAGCATAGCACCACAGTAAATACAAGACACCTTCATGTGCTGGAAGTTACGTTGGATGTTTGGCACAGTCTCTTGTGCCTCTCTTCCCGTCAAAGACAATGTGGATGTAGATCTTGCCACAGGAGTTGCCGTCGGATTGTCTACAAGATCCCTTAACTCAGCCCGGCTGTAGTTCAAGGGATGCCACCTGCTCATGTGACGGTGCATTGTATAGTTCCCCATACTGTACTTCTTTTCTGTGCCTCTCGACAATCTGTGGTCACAGATGAGGCAGGTGGCATATTTTGCATTCACTTTCTTGGTTCCAGGAGGGATGGTGAAAAACTGCCAGATGAAACTGGTTTTTCGTTTAGAAACCCGGGGCAACTCATCAACAAATTGTTGTCCCTCTCTCTCCTCTTCTTCTTCTTCCTCATCTTCCTCCTCTCTGTTAGTCATAATTTGACTGGGTGGTCCTCTCTTCTTATGGGGAGGTGGAGGTGGTGGTGGGGGTGCACCAGCTGCAGCAACAATGGAAGCCATTGTGGATCTTCAGATAAATGGTCTTTCTCTCACCAAGATGAAAGTCAGAGTGAGGAAATAAGGAGGGGTTTACTTGATTTGGGGAAAACAAAAGTTCTGAGCCAATGAAAAGTGTTATTTTTAGGTCACATGACCTAGTCATACATCATTTGGAAACCAAAAGTGAAATGAACCAATGAGAAGTTTGATAAACAAGTCACATGACCTGTTCCGCTTACGTTACGCGGCGCGCGCCGCGTCCCAGATCGCTTCCGGTTCGCGGTCCGGAGCACTTCCGGGAGCGCTAACGCGGCGCGTCATTAGACGCATTACGCGATAACGTGATACGTCGCGCTTCCGCGGCGCGTCACTGTTCCGCTAACGTAACGTTGACCGGTTCGCGGACTAGATCGCGGCATCAAGATGAGCTAACGGAAAGCTTCCCGGTTCGCGAACTAGAAGCGAAGAAAAAAAATATTAAAAAAAAAATTATCAATAAACATCTAAATATATTTTGGGATTTAAAGAATAATACATTTTACAGCTACAGATGTTAGCTTTTAAAAAACCAATGAAATTCACTGAAAAAACCATAGGTTATAGACCATATATAGTTAGAAATTTGCATTTAAAAAACCATTGAAATTCAATGAAAAAACCATAGGTTATAGACCATATATAGTTAGGAATTCGCATTTACAAAACCTTATTTTACTCGCATAAAACCATTGAAATTCCATATATAGTTAGTTGCGCTAACTATATATCGCGCACCCGCAATCCACTGCTGATGATGTCACATATTACATCATTCATGACATGGTCAGTGACATCACTGATGACATCACTGATGACATCTCAAATGACATCACTGATGACAACATCCAGTGACTGTATGTTTCTGTGAAGTTAAAATATGTCTTACATATTGAAGAATGAGTGGATGTATAAGTGTCTGGATGAAGGATTTAGTAGGTGCATGACTGACTGTATGAGTGAGTGATTAAATGTGTCTCACTGAGTGCATGGGTTAGTGACTAAACTGTCTTAATTTGTGCATCATTATGTCTGTTGTTCTGTAAACTGTTGCATGTGTTGATAAGTAGCTATATGAGTAACTATATGGGTTATTGATTGGTTACCTTAGTATTTGTATGGGAGACTGAGTGTGTGTGTGGGTGGCTGGGAGGTGTATGACTCTGTGCATAGATGTGTGAGCAGTTGATTCACTAGATGTATGGTTTCAAAAGTGCATGTGGAAACAGCTGTATGGGCAGTTGACTGTGTGCATGAGTGTATTGGTGAGTGAATGGATATCTCAGTGCTACATGTCAAAGTAAGTACATATGTAAAACACAGTACATGTGAGAGTTGACATATATAAATAACTGTGCATAAGAGCCAGTGAATGTGTGAGTGGCTGTATGGATCATTGTGAACTTGTATCAGGGATTGTATAAGAGAGTAAATATGTGTTAGTATATGTTTGAATAAGTAAAGTTTGCATAACTGTATAGTTGAGGAAATGGAGGTGTGATTGATTCTTTGCATGACTGACTAGGTGTGTGAGTAACTCCATGGATGAGTGACAGTCTGTGAGTGTCTGTTTACACTGATTGTATCTAAGGTTATATTAGAGTCTGAAGAGGTTCATCGTATTATCACATGAATGATAAAATCAGTGATGTGATCAGTAATGTCAAATGAGATGTCATCAGTGATGTCATCAGTGATGTCATTTGAGATGTCATCAGTGATGTCATTTGAGATGTCATCAGTGATGTCATCAGTGATGTCACTGACCATGTCATGAATGATGTAATATGTGACATCATCAGCAGTGGATTGCGGGTGCGCGATATATAGTTAGCGCAACTAACTATATATGGAATTTCAATGGTTTTATGCGAGTAAAATAAGGTTTTGTAAATGCGAATTCCTAACTATATATGGTCTATAACCTATGGTTTTTTCATTGAATATATATATATATATATATATATATATATATATATATATATATATATTACCTACTGGCGGTCGCCAGTAGGTATATATAGTTAGGATTTTTTCTCTATGGGTCTTTTGAAAGTTCTATGTCTAATAACTTTGGCGTTTGTGGACGGAATTGGCTGAAATTTTCAGGAAAATGGCACATTTTATTTCTGAGCAGCCCCTGAAAATTTGGGGGGGTTTCGTCAAGGGGGGGGTGAGAAAAAAGATGGGTCCCAAAACGCGTTTTTCCCATTCATTTTTCCATAGGGCGTTTGGCCTCATTTTTAGCTCGAACGGCTGAATGGATTTGCACGAAACTTGGCAAAATTGTAGGGACTGTTAGCCCGATGTGCCTTTGCTGGGTCTCAATATATGTGCTCCAGTGGATTTTGAGAAATTAACGTTTTAAAAAACAGATATATCTGTGACAGCATCCCGGGTAGCGCTCCGGTTCGCGTACTTTTCGCGTTACGGAACTTTGCGAAGCGAAGCTGATTGGCTCTCCGGTGTCTGTCAACATTCTAAACAGTCCGGAACGGCCGCCATCTTGTCTCTCGGTAGGATCGAGAGACAAGAGGAGGAGAAAAACGAAGGGGGAATTTATTGAAAGGGGGCAAGGTAAACCCCTCTTGACCCCCTAGGAATGATGTTGGGGTTATTAAAGGGTCCTGTGGGGCAAATAAAAAAAATGTGATTTTTCGCGGTAGAAGCGCTTCCCGGTTCGCAAACCGGGTCGCGAAACGGGAATTCGCCATTTTGTGTTTCGTTTTAATTAAATTACAAGATGGAGGAAAAACAATGTGAGAAATGGGTATAAGGGGGTACGGGAGACGAATGTCTGACAAAATATCGAAATTCACAATATCGACGTACAAAAATATCGGAACAAAAATATCGAAATCAAAAATATCGGCTTCCTATACTTAACTAGATATATACACAAATATCGATTTTTTAATATCGATATACAAAAACATTGTTTACTTTTATATCGACTACATTAACATCGGAAAACAAAAATATAGCTTTCTACAAAAAATAATGACATTAACTATAATATCGACATCAAAAATATCGTGCACATCAATATCGGATTATCAGCTATATCGACTTTTTATATGCATTTGTTAGCATAATTAATTAATGTTTTATATGTTTTCACATCTAAATAAACACACAATACTCAAATTAATACTATAAACACACTATTAATTTGTCTAAAATATCCTATTGGTATAATTATATCACCTACACATATAAAAATATTCTATGCTAGTTTGTATAATTTTATAATTTTTTTGGTTTTTCTCTTCTATTACAAAGTAATCACAACTGAAATTCAAATATACTAACTAACCAATCACAACCCTAATTTTTTAAATGAACCAATAGCAAAGTAATTAGAACTGACACTCCCCTATATAAACAATTAAAATCTAAGCACAAACTACTTGCCAAAAGTCACTGAAGGAGATTCATCTCTATCCGAATTGCTGCACAACAACTAGAAGAACCAGACTATCAACCTACTATTACATCTTCTAAGTAAGTAAATAAAATAGAAACTGCATTATTTGCTACTACTACTTACTTACCTGCTAAATACCCAGTGCCCCTTTGCTATTCATACTACTTAACATGCTAAATAATTATATAAAACTATTTTTTTTAGATACTACGACTACTGAATATTCTACTCAAAATAACTGTGAACAAAGCATAGGAATACAGATTCTAATAACTATGTAAGTAATTTCACATTGTTTCATTATGTGCACATAAATCTAAACACACAGAAATAATGACTTTTGCCCCACATATTTCTTTTTTTCAGTAGATACTACGACTACTGAATAGTCTACTCAAAATAACTGTGAACAAAGCATAGGAATACAGATTCTAATAACTATGTAAGTAATTTCACATTGTTTCATTATGTGCATATAAATCTAAACACACAGAAATAATGACTTTTGACCCACATATTTCTTTTTTTCTGTAGATACTACGACTACTGAATATTCTACTCAAAATAACTGTGAACAAAGCATAGGAATACAGATTCTAATAACTATGTAAGTAATTTCACATTGTTTCATTATGTGCACATAAATCTAAACACACAGAAATAATGACTTTTGCCCCACATATTTCTTTTTTTCTGTAGATACTACGACTACTGAATTTTCTACTCAAAATAACTGTGAACAAAGCATAGGAATACAGATTCTAATAACTATGTAAGTAATTTCACATTGTTTCATTATGTGCACATAAATCTAAACACACAGAAATAATGACTTTTGCCCCACATATTTCTTTTTTTCTGTAGATTCTACTACTGAAAACTGCACTACTAATGAACTAAGGACATCAGTACTATTTCTACAATACATTTTACTAAGTAAGTATTATGCAACTGAAATAAATGTGGAAAAACCATACAAACATTTAGAACTGTTCTAATTATTCTCTATTATATATTGTTTATTTACAGAGCAAACACGACGAATAGATATACAGACATAATACAGAACTCCACATTCTGAATAATACAGATACTAATCACAAAGTAAGTATATTAAAGAACATAATTACCAGATAATCTATTAAAAAACGTACCAACATGGTGATTATTCTAACACATATGTTCCTTTTTTTTTAAGATAACACTACAAACTACTCTCCAGAAGCTGAAGAAACAACTATACTGGCAAAGACCAACCTAAAAAAATATGTAAGTATCTTCACAATGTGAATCATGAAGATACACTTTTGTAGTGGAAATTAGCTCTAACATTGCAAATGTACCGAAACATTAATTAATAATATACTACTTTCATGTTTTTCATAACAGCTACAACAACATCACAAACAATTATGCCCAACTAAAGAAGCAAGCAACTCCTAATTTTGCTATAAATTCTAAAACACGTAAGTATAAACATTCCTACTTATCACTAACATAGATTATTTATCATATTTAATTTGACATTAACTATGATATATATATATATTATAGATATACAAAGTCCAAAATGACCGAAGGAGCCGAATTTGTGACCAGCCAGAAAGGAAAACTATTACTATGCTACATGGGTTACACTTATACACAAGAAAAGCAATATGGCATGAAAGTTAATTGGAAATGTTGTAAATATTATTCTAACAAGTGCTATGGAAGAGCAACAACTAGAGAAGGTACAGTACTGTATACTAGGGAACACAATCATCCACCTAATGTTACTGAAATAGAAGTTAGAACAGCTTTGGAAAATATAAAAGAAGCTAGTACAGGTTCGCAAAAGCAAACAAATGTCATTTTAAAAGAAGCCATTCCTAAAATCCTAAAAACAGTCACAACCCAAATGCCAAATATTCTCTCCTTAAAAAGAACTATAGCACAAACTAAAAAAGCTACTACTGCTACAACACCATCTCCCAGAACATATCAGGATATAAATTTAACTGCAAACCAAATAATCACTTTAAATAAACAACCATTTATAGTTTACGACAACGAAAACAATGACAAAAGGCTTATAATTTTTGGTACCAATATGAATTTAGTTAAACTGCAGCAAAGCCAATATTGGATGATGGATGGAACATTTAACATCTGTCCCAAACCATTTTTCCAATTATACACAATACATGGCCTGTACCACAACTGCAACATACCTTTGCTATATGCACTATTGCCAAACAAAAAATAATTCCACATATATGGAATTATTAAATATAGTAAAACAAAAAACTAATGATTTTTCTCCAGAAAAAATCATTCTCGATTTTGAGCATGCAATGCTCTCAACTATCCTAAAAATCCACCCCCATACCTGCATTCAAGGCTGCTATTATCATTTAAACCAGTGTTTATGGAGACACCTTCAAAAAACTACCCTAAGTGTCGAATATGCTACAAACTCTTCTTTTGCTTTCCAAATTAAAAAACTCATTGCACTTGCTTATGTCCCTGAAACAGATGTAGCTGAACACTACAACATGCTTATAGACAGCCCCTTCTACAAACAAAATGAAGCTAAATTAAGTCCATTTCTCGACTACTTTGAAGACACCTGGGTAGGCAGACTCCACAGATCTGGCCACAGACGAAATCCCAAATTCCTCATACCCTGGTGGAACGTTTACAAAAGTACCCTTAACTGAGAATCAAAAACTAACAATGCAGTGGAAGGTTGGCACAATGCATTTGTACAATCAACTGGCAGAACTAAACCTACTCTAGAACATTTCATTAAATGCCTACAGAAAGAACAGAGCTACCAGGAATTTAGAATGGACCAATCTGTAACTGAACTTGTCCCTAAAACATCAAAGCAAAATAAACAAATGCACAAGTACCTGGAAGAACAAGTAAAACTTTACCCTAGTACAAAAGGCATAGAATACCTAAACATCATAGCCAAAACACTACTCTAATTAATTCCCAAAATGTTATAAAACACTAAAACTATCACCTAAGTATGCAAAAATATGTAACGTGACCTTCTAAAGTATTTAATGTATGCAATATATAGAGATATTATTATAATATATGCACACATTAAAACTAAATAACAAGTAAAACACAATTCCATAATAAAAATAACATTACCCACCCACACAAAATAAGAAAGCAAGTACTTACCAATCATGTTGTCAATCCAATAACGTCCTTCTCCACCAAAGTAATCCAGGTAGTGCAAAATTAACCCCCAAAAAAATGTAAAAATACAACTGTTCCAAAATTAAGAAATCCACGTTGTCCAGAGCCATCGAATAACCATAAAAAACCCGAAAAAGTAGAAAAATAGAAAGAATCGCTCCTGGAAAACCGAAAAATGTAAAGAAGTGTTTGTAAAGCAGTGTTGAATTAAACAAACAAACACTTCCTTTAAAAAAAACGGAACTTCCGAAGTAGCGTACACCTATGACAAAAACATAGAAAACAGACATTCCAACCCACATTAATTAGCTAGTAATTAGGTACAAACATATTAAAATTGATGATTTCACTTGTAGATATACCCTTAAAGACTAAAAATTACTCTATAAATAATGAGTTAACTAACTAACACTACGTGTATATACCATAAGTAATTATCTGTTTTCGAAATCTAAAACATAACTCCCTCACATTCAACAACACTAAATATAAGGTCACTAGTCTCAAAACATCATAAAAATACACATAAAACATATAAAATAAACCTTACCTGAAGCGACGTGAAGTGTCTCCCAACCGCGATCAGCCCTTCTTCCAAATAACCCAAAACGACCTAACCCGGTTACAAAATAAAGCACCCAAATGCAATAAAATAGTCCCAAGTATAAAATATAATATCTATACTTAACTAAATAGGCAAAAATAAACATTAAGTTTCTAATATTGTAAAAAATGTTTTACTTTAATCCTACAATGATTTGATTAACAAATATGTAAATGAATGTAATAAATAAATATTATGAAAACAATAATATTTATGTTAACAATGTCTAGAAATATAACTACATTGTCACAAATTATAATAATTTAAAAATGTGTTAAAAATGTGTGACTTATATTATAAATATTTGATGTTTAGAAATGAAGTTGAAAAAATCATAATAGAAAAATACTTTTGATATTTCGACATTTCTTTCTGAAATTACAATATGTAAAAGAGATAATAAATAATTATCATTTTTTTAAAAAATTATGAAAATAATAATGCTTCTGTATAGTTGCTTATCATTGTGTTTATAAAATATGTTTTTAAAACCAAATGTAATAAAAATATTTTTGTTATGAAATAACATTTTATTTGTGAAACATAAATAAAAATAATGTTTCTACAATCATGTTGAACTATTTTTATCATTATCTTACTATAATGTAACAATCTTATTAGAAATTTTGCACTGTATAATAAATGTGAGTATATGTTGGACTCTAAAAATGTAATTATTAATATACCAAATCCAGTGTACATAAAATTAGAGTAGGTGTAATTTTAGTTTTTAGTAATTTCCTTTAATTGATGGAATGTAAATTTATTTTATTTGTACCCTGTACGACTGTACCCCAAAAACTGAAAACTGACCCTGAACCCTAAAAATACCCCTTTACCCAAAAACCCAAAACTGACCCTGAACCCTAAAAATACCCCTTTACCCAAAAACTGAAAACTGACCCTGAACCCTAAAAATACCCCTTTACCCAAAAACTGAAAACTGACCCAGAACCCAAAAAATACCCCTTTACCCAAAAACTGAAAACTGACCCTGAACCCAAAAAATACCCCTTTACCCAAAAACTGAAAACTGACCCTGAACCCAAAAAATACCCCTTTACCCAAAAACTGAAAACTGACCCTGAACCCAAGAAATACCCCTTTACCCAAAAACTGAAAACTGACCCTGAACCCAAAAAATACCCCTTTACCCAAAAACTGAAAACTGACCCTGAACCCAAAAATACCCCTTTACCCAAAAACTGAAAACTGATCCTGAACCCAAAAAATACCCCTTTACCCAAAAACTGAAAACTGACCCTGAACCCAAGAAATACCCCTTTACCCAAAAACTGAAAACTGACTAGGAACCGTAAAAATACCCCTTTACCCAAAAACTGAAAACTGACCCAGAACCCAAAAAATACCCCTTTACCCATAAACAGAAAACTGACCCTGAACCCAAAAAATACCCCTTTACCCAAAAACTGAAAACTGACCCTGAACCCAAAAAATACCCCTTTATCCAAAAACTGAAAAACTGACCCTGAACCCAAGAAATACCCCTTGACCCAAATACTGAAAACTGACCCTGAACCCTAAAAATACCTCTTTACTCAAAAACTGAAAACTGACCCTGAACCCTAAAAATACCCCTTTACCCAAGAACTGAAAACTGACCCAGAACCAAAAAAATACCCCTTTACCCAAAAACTGAAAACTGACCCTGAACCCAAAAAATACCCCTTTACCCAAAAACTGAAAACTGACCCTGAACGCAAAAAATACCCCTTTACCCAAAAACTGTAAACTGACCCTGAACCCAAAATATACCCCTTGACCCAAAAACTGAAAACTGACCCTGAACCCTAAAAATACTCATTTACCCAAAATATAATTATTATTATTTAATTACCAATTAATTATTAATTAACAATAACAATAAAGTAAATATATTAGCACATTAGCTGTAATTAATTAAATTTAATAATTAATAATATTTTTTTCAAAATTAATTAACAATAACAAAAAATATTATATTATATAAAAATTAAGCTAATTAATATAAAAAACTAATTAATATTAATTAATTACCAATTAATTATTAATTAAAAATATGTACTAAATTATATTAATTAATTAACTAATTAATTTTAATTAATTACCAATTATTTATAATCTAAAAATATTTAAAAACATATATTAATTAATTATTTATTATTAAATTACTTCCCACCCTTATCCCCTATAAACCCAATAACCCGCTCCTAAAACTTGATAACTATTATTATTTTTTTATATTATTTTTTTTTTTATTTTTATTTTTTATTATTTTAGGTTTTTTTACATACATTTTAATACACTCCCTACCCTTATCCCCTATAAACCCAATTACCCGCTCTTAAAACTACATATATTTATTAAAAAAAAATTTTTATTACATATATTTTAATTTATTTCGATAGACCTTTTTATCAAAATTTTATGTACAATTATTTTATTTTTTCCTATACTATTTATTTTTTCCATTACTACACAATATTTTGTATTGTCGATATTTTGTCATACGATATTATTGTTTTCGATATTTATACTTACTTACCTATTATGATATTTTTGTATCCGATATTTTTGCTTCCCAATATTTTTTACCTTCGATATTTTATCTTCGATATTTTGTCTTTACGATATTTTATTTTCGATATTTTGTCTGATTACCACGGGAGACGTATCCTGACCCCCTATGTTTTCTGAGGGTGGCTGAGTATGCTCATATATGTTGATACATGTCTTCCAGCGGCTGCGCGTGAGCGTTTTTTTTTTTTTGGGCTGCGTGACGTCTGTTAACGTTCGATTCGAAGGAAATCAGGAAGTGTTGACCACCATTTTGTCACTGCGAGTAAATATATTGTTAAAAATAGTTGTTTTAAATTAATCCGTATTGATAAACATTGTCTGCGCCATCTTGCCTTTTTTCCAATGCCACACTTTTGTTGTGCACGGCAGCCATTTTAGATGCCTTGACCAGACCCACTCTCTGCACGCCGCCGATCCTCAGCATGGCTCTCCACCCTCGCAAGCATCTCCCCCACGCACTGGTCACCCCCGCTCTCTCTCTCATGCATGGGCCATAAACCTCCCCCCATCTGCGCTGCTCTTCCCTGAGAATCACACCCTGTGCCCGCCCGACACCTCCCTTTCACCCTATTCACTAACGCACCCTCTGACACTCCTCTACCTCTGTGTCTGATTGTCCAGGCCGGTCCCAGGCTATCACCTAGCCGTGCGGATGTAGTTTATGGCCCCAACTGTAAAGAATCACCCCTCTTCAAAGGAGTTACAGTAGATCAAGACCCGCACCCCATGAGATCCGTCACACCACATGCGTTCCTACTATCTGATAACGATCCTGTATTGTGATTGGGGAAGGGATTCTCACTGTAAGGGTGTGTGGGACCGAGCCTGAAGCGGAAGATTCCAGGGATGCCTTTTTGTACATCAAAGTCTTCACAATTATGTGTCACATTTAAAATATATAGCACTCCAACAAAGTAGTAGGATTATAACACTTTAATAACTTATAAATATATACAACGCTCCAACAAAGTAAACACGTTAAAAAAAAAATGTTAAACAACTATTTACATGGCAGCCTGCTGCAACATCCATCTCAAAGCAACAATGGGCTGCTTTGGTCTGTCTTTTAATCGGCAAAATCCGTCGGCCTGTGAGGTGGCGTCAGTAGCGGTCCGTTGTGCGAATAGGCCGAAGGCAGCCCAACGCGCCGAGATCCGGACGGCACCCAGGTGGTGTCCAGTAAGTTGCCGCACTGGTCTGGCCATCCTACAATGCTGCGCCGAAAAACGGCGTGGGTCGCCCCCGGGGGCGGAGGCGGAACGAACGGGCTTCCCCCGCCTCCCCAGGTGGAGGCTCCTCTGCTGCAGTGGGGCGCCCCTTGGCGTTTCACTCGCCATCCAGCTGTTTAGCGCCCGCTTTTGCGGCACTGTGCCTCATCCGCTATTCAGCTGATTTGCGCCCACTCTGGCGGTGCAGCGATAGGCGGCTGCCACAGGACTCTTAAAATGGCGGCCGGCTCTTCGGATTTGGGCCTGGTCCACTAAAATGGCCCTGGGACACATTTGAACTCGGACATTTGCCTGCTAGGGCTTGGGCCCCATTCTCGAAAGCGTCCCCTCAGCCTTGAAGATTCTACAAAAGTCATCGGGCCCCCGACTCCCGTAGGCTCCTGGTGGGGAGCGGCTGCCATGATTGCTTGCGGAATGGCCACGACGGAGCCACGAGATGGTGGTGCTCTCATGCTGACGCCAGCTTCAGTCTGAAACATCCAGAAACACTGTAGACTACCAATTCGATGACTTCCGGTGGAGCCCCAACGTGACCCGGTAGGGAAGAACTTGCCCTCCCCTCTTTTGACTGATGGTTCTTGTTGCCTGTCCCCTCTGTTGTCATCTAATGGAACCTTTTTGGATTGCCGAGTGAGAAAAAAAAAGGTGGGGCTTTCATCATTTGGGAAAAAAAAATGTTTCAATCCAATGAAAAGTGTTATTTTTAGGTCATATGATCAAGCCTTCCATCATTAGGAAACCAAAAGTAAAATGAACCAATGAAAAGTTTTATAAACAAGTCACATGACCTGTTATGCGGCTTTGGGCTATAAAAAGCCTACAAAATCCGTTGGCCTGTGAGGCGGCGTCAGTAGCGGACCGATGTGCGAATAGGCCGAAGGCAGCACAACGCGCCGAGATCCGGATGGCACCGAGGTGGTGTCCAGCAAGTTGTTGTACTGGTGTGGCCATCCTACAATGCTGCGCCGAAAGTCGGCGTGGGGTGCCCGGGAGGGGCGGGGAGGCGGCGCGAACGGGCCTCTCCCGCCTCCCCAGGTGGAGGCACCTCATCTCCAGTGGGGCGCCCCTTAGCGTTTCACTCACCGTCCAGCTGAGTTGCGCCCGCACTTGCTGCTACAGTAGGCCGAAGGCAGCACAACACGCCGAGATCCGGATGGCACCGAGGTGGTGTCCAGCAAGTTGCCGCACTGGTGTTGCCATCCTACATTGTTGCGCCAAAAGACGGCGTGGCGTGCCCGGGGGGGGGGGAGGCGGCGCAAACGGGCCTCTCCCGCCTCCCCAGGTGGAGGCACCTCATCTGCAGTGGGGCGCCTCTTAGCGTTTCACTCGCCGTCCAGTTGAGTTCCGCCCGCTCTTGCGGCACAGTGCCTCACCCGCCATCCAGCTGAGTTCCGCCCGCTCTTGCGGCTACAGCGATAGGCGGCTGCAACAGGACTCTCAAAATGGCGGCCGGCTCTTTGGATTTGGGCCTGGTCCACTAAAATGGCCCTGGGACACCTTGGAACTCGGACGCTTGCCTGCTAGGGCATGGGCCACATTCCCGAAAGCGTCCCCTCTTTTGACTGATTGTTCTTGTTGCCTATCTCTTCTGTTGTCATTTAACGGAACCTTTTTGGACTGCCGAAAGGGGTTCTGGTCCGACCACTGGTTGGTGGAGACATTTTGACTATATCCTGGACCTGCCGGGCCTCGCCCAAAATGGCGCCGGTATAAATGGGACTCGTAACTCCTTGTTGTGTACTGGTTGTCCAACCTTGATATCACGAGATACGTATGCAGTTTTGAAGCACATGGCGGGCGGGGACGAGTACTGATTGAACATTTGGACATCCCTATTGATATTAAGTTCTGATGTGTTATTGATTACTGTACTATTGAAAGTTTGAATTAACGTCACCCATGGTACTTGCCCGCAAATGTATATCTTGATAATTTTATTGTAACTGGCCCTGTCGTACTTTAATTTTAAAATGTACGTCCACCGATTCCGCAACTGTTAGACACCTTAGTTCTTGCAACCTAATGGCCCGCCCGTTACGTTCTTTTACAGTGTAAATGTCCCCTCATCATATACGATTCCAGTTTGCTCCGTGGCCGGCCCACGTGGTTATAGGCCCGTATGTGTATACTGACATTTTCGCAATAAAGGTTTCTAAAACAAAACATGGTAGTAGTACCTAGATTGGTAAAGTTTTGAATAATAGCCACTGTTTTCGAATCAGTAAAAGACAAGTGAAATAAAGCAGCCCGATTACATGACGGTTAAAAGGTATAATACGCAGGAACGCAGTAAAGATAAATGGTCAAGGGCTGTTGTGTTTTCCACTCCTGCAACATAAAGTGATCGATAAGAATCTGATATTCATGCCTATCAGCGACTAAGACAGCAGGCCGAGCCTCTTTTGTTCAACGGCTCCCTCATGGGACGAAGAAACGCCCTTTTTCTCGAAATAGGAATATTTTACTTGCAGGACAGTTGTAAATTTCCCGGGAAAATACATTAGCCTGGAACATTGTTAGTGATGAACTGTAAATGCATCTGGGTCCTTTGCTTTACAAGTCAGAGTGAGAAAAAAAAAGGTGGGGCTTTCATCATTTGGGAAAAAAAATGTTCGAAAGCAATGAAAAGTGTTATTTTTAGGTCATATAACCAAGCCTTCCATCATTAGAAAAACAAAAGTAAAATAAACCAATGAAAAGTTTTATTAACAAGTCACATGACCTGTTATGCTTACGTTACGCGCTGCGCGCCACGCTCTGGATCGCTTCCGGGAAGCTGCGCCTCGCGCACCGGAGCACTTCTGGGTGCGCTAACACGGCGCGTCATATGACGCATTACGCGACAACGCAGGTCCGGAATATAGTCAAAATGTCTCCACCAACCAGCGTTCGGAACACAACCCCTTTCGGTAGTCCAAAAAGTTCTGTTAAATGACAACAGAAGGGACAGGCAATAAGAACCATCAGTCAAAGAGGGGAGGGCAAGTTTTTCTCTACCGGGTCACGTTGGGGCTCCACCGGAAGTGATCGAATTGTTAGTCTACAGTGTTTCTGGATGTTTCAGACTGACGCTGGCGTCAGGATGAGAGCACCACCATCTCGTGGCTACGTCGTGGCCATTCCGCAAGCAATCATGGCAGTCGCTCCCCACCGGAAGTCTACGGGAGTCGGGGGTCCCGGTGACTGTTGTAGAATCTTCAAGGCTGAGGGGACTCTTTTGGGAATGGGGCCCATGCCCTAGCAGTCAAGCGTCTGAGTTCCACGGTTGCCCAGAGCCATCTTTAAAACATGAAAATGTTTTTACCTACCATGTACTTGACATTTTAAAGCTTTTGATATTTGCTATTAAAAAACCATTGAAATTCACTGAAAAAAACATAGGTTATAGACCATATATAGTTAGGAATTAGCATTTACAAAACCTTGAAAATTCACTGAAAAAACCATGGGTTATAGACGATATATAGTTAGGAATTAGCATTTACAAAACCTTATTTTACTCACACAAAACCATTGAAATTCGCATATATAGTTAGTTGCACTAACTATATATCGCGCACCCGCAATCCACTGCTGATGATGTCACATATTACATCATTCATGACATGGTCAGTGACATCACTGATGACATCTCAAATGACATCACTGATGACATCACTGATGACATCTCAAATGACATCACTGATGACATCACTGATGACATCTCATTTGACATTACTGATCGCATCACTGATGATATCATTTATGTGATAATACAATGAACCTCTTCAGACTCTAATATAACCTTAGATACAATCAGTGTACACAGACACTCACAGACTGTGACTTATCCATGGAGTTACTCACACACCTAGTCAGTCATGCAAAGAATCAATCACACCTCCATTTCCTCAACTATACAGTTATACACACCTTACTTATTCAAACATATACTAACACATATTTACTCTCTTATACAATCCCTGATACATGTTCACAATGATCCATACAGCCACTCACACATTCACTGGCTCTTATGCACAGTTATTTATATATGTCAACTCTCACATGTACTGTGTTTTACATATGTACTTTGACATGTAGCACTGAGAAATCCATTCACTCACCAATACACTCATGCACACAGTCAACCGCCCATACAGCTGTTTCCACATGCACTTTCGAACCCATACATCTAGTGAATCAACTGCTCACACATCTATGCACAGAGTCACACACCTCCCAGCCACCCACACACACACTCAGTCTCCCATACAAATACTTGGGCAACCAATCAATAACCCAAATAGTTACTCATATAGCTACTGATCAACACATGCAGCAGTTTACAGAACAACAGACATAATGATGCACAAATTAAGACAGTTTAGTCACTAACCCATGCACTCAGTGAGACACATTTAATCACTCATTCATACAGTCAGTCATGCACCTACTGAATCCTTCATCCAGACACTTATACATCCACTCATTCTTCAATATGTAAGACATATTTTAACTTTACAGAAACATACAGTCACTGGATGTTGTCATCAGTGATGTCATCAGTGATGTCATTTGAGATGTCATCAGTGATGTCATCAGTGATGTCACTGACCATGTCATGAATGATGTAATATGTGACATCATCAGCATTGGATTGCGGGTGCGCGATATATAGTTAGTGCAACTAACTATATATGGAATTTCAATGGTTTTATGCGAGTAAAATAAGGTTTTGTAAATGCTGATTCCTAACTATATATGGTTTATAACCTATGGTTTTTTCAGTGAATTTTTAAGGTTTTGTAAATGCTGATTCCTAACTATATATGGTTTATAACCTATGGTTTTTTCAGTGAATTTTTAAGGTTTTGTAAATGCTAATTCCTAACTATATATTCTTTATAACCTATGGTTTTTTCATTGAATTTCAATGGTTTTTTGAAAGCTAATATCTGTAACTGTAAAATGTATTCTTCTTCAAATCTTAAAATATATTTTACATGTTTTTAATACATTTTTTTTAAAAATAATTTTTTGTTCCGCTCCCAGTCCGAGAACCGGTAAACGTTCTTTTAGCGTAACTGTTACGTTAGAATGACGTTTTGCGTTGTCGCGTAATACGTCATCGGACGCGCCAAGTTAGCGGACCCGGAAGCGGACCAGAAAGCGGCGCAAAGCGCGAAATGTAAACACAGCAGGTCATGTGACTCGGTAATAACACTTTTCATTGGTTCATTTCACTTTTGGGTTTCCTAATGATGTAATACTAGGTCATGTGATCTAAAATTAACACTTTTCATTGGTTTAGAACTTTTGTTTTTCCCAAATGATGAAAACCCCTCCTTCTTTCCTCACTCTGACTTTCATCTTGGTGAGAGAAAGACCCTTTTACATTCCAGAGAAATGGCTTCAGTTGTTGCTTCTGGTAGTGCTCCCCCACCACCACCTCCACCTCCTCATGGAAAGAAAGGACCACCTACTCAACCAATCTTTGAAGAAGAGGAAGATCAGGAAGAGGAGGAAGTGCCTGAGTATTTGCCTGAGGAGCCCAGGAGGTACAACAGAAAGGAACATTTCATCTGGCAATTTTTTTAATTTCCAACAGGGCAAAAGAAAGTCAACGCAAGATATGTCTTTTGCCGTATCTGTGATAAACGCCTTTCAAGGGGGACGGACAAAAAATATAGTTTTGGGAATTTTACAATGCACAGGCACATGAGTAGGTGGCACCCAAATAATTATAGTGCTGCTCAGATACGGGACGAACAACAAAATCCCCCAGCAATAGCCAGAAGATCGGTCGTGCCAGAAGTTTCGGGACCAGAAGCAAGGGAGATGATCCCGAATATTCAAATGGACATGGGAGAAGTGAAACAAATGTGCGTGAGGTGCACTCAAATATTATGCTACCGTGAAAGTAGCATAACTCTTATAATAAGAGCAATCAAAAATCATGTTTGTCCAAAACGCCCCCAAAAATAAATTCTTCTTTTTTTTGTTGCTCCTGTTGAGCCCTCTTCTATGAATCATTTTTGTTTCCCCCCTCCCCCCAAAAAATAAAAAAAAATTACAAAATGTTCAGAAAAAAACAAAAAAATATAAAAAATGTTCAGAAAAAGAATAAAAAAAATTTAAAACAACAAAAACCAAAAAAAAAAGTTCTTTTCAGAACTACCTCCCCATTATAAAAAAAAATTAGTAGAATTTTTGGAACTCTGCCAAGCTCTTTTTTTTAGTTCGCTCCCAGTTCGCACTCCGGTACGCGAACCAGGAGCGAACCAAAAATGTTTTAAAAAAAAAAAAACAGTAAGTATAAGGAAAGGAAACAGACAGTTATGTTACAAGAAAGACAGCTATAGGAAGTAAAGAAAAGATACTGTTACCCGCAATTCACTTCTGATCATGTCATATATTACATCATTTTTGACATGGTCAGTGACATCATCAGCAGTGGATTGCGAGTAACAGTATCTTTTGTTGACTTCCTATAGCTGTCTTTCTTGAAATATAAATGTCTGTTTCCTATCCTTATACTTACTGTTCTTGTTTTAAAAATTTTTTAAGATCATTCAGAAACAATAACATTAATAGAGACAGAATGAGTGAATAAGAATGAAGAAGTATGAGAAGAGAGGGACTGTGAAAAATATTGGAAGGAGTAGAATAATTAAGTAATAGAGAAAGGAATGAGAGAAGTAGCAAACACAGGAAAGTAAGAATTAAAGAAATGAAGCAGTAGAACTAATAGATGTTAAATGTGATAGAGTAAATGATTGATTGAGGGTGACGATAAGGTGTGTCCTCTCTAAAAGTTTGTTTAAGGTGAGGCGTACTCAGGGTTGCATATCAAATTTATGCTTGTTGAAGAATACAGAGGAGATAATACATGTAAAGACCTACCATTGTAGTAAAACATGCCCACTTATTACATCATTCATGACATAGTCAGTGACATCATCAGCAGTGGAAGGCGGGTTAAAAAAGTAGAAAACATTTACCTTATAATTCTTGTTAACTTTTAAAGAAAATTTTTCATACTTTCAATCTGTAAAAGAGAGAACAAACATTTCCAAAAATATTAAAACATGTATTTAAAAATTAGAAAAAAGAAGGGAAAAGGTTCAAGAAGAAACAGTTTTTCAACAACTTTGACACTTACAGAAGCCTCTGCTTCTCTACGACCCCTACACAATCCTAAAGATATTTATTTTAAACAAACAGTATCTTCATGCTGATGAAGTGAGGCCTATTTTGGAACATGGTGCTTCTTTGGCATTGCTGATGTCTCACAATAGTGATGCAATAGCAGCGCAAAAGAGATGTAAAGCCATCATAAAATTGTGTGTAACATTGTAAATGATTGTTTCAGGATGCAAATAAGATCTGTCCTTTCAAGAGGTTTCTTTAATGTGAAGTGTATTCAGTTTTTAAAAAAAAACAGTACCTAGAAGTACTGCACTGTAAGCATTAAAATTGACACTTACTGAAGATTCAGTTTCTCCATATCTACCTCACATTTCTAATGTATATCATAAGTACAAAAAGGAAAACATTAATTATACATGTTAAATGGTTTATTTTTGCTGTTCTCAGAATGTATCAAATTTCACTTAAATCAGTGACTTGAAGATATTCATCATGTAACAGCGGGGAAAAAAAAACACAATCAAAATGATTGTGTTTAAAAAACCCATACAACCTAAGAAATCTGATTTCAAAACTCCTTAAAATTAACTTACTTTCAATGATGTCGAAGGATGTCCTATGAAGAGCGTCCACTCTATTGTGCTATAAATATTTTCAGCCCGCCACTTTCTGAAAGAAAACCTCCATCGTTTTGAAAAATATGTTACATACAAGAAAAGACTTCTCACATTCTACCACATGTTTCCACTTGGCCAAATCATGTTGCAGCGATTCACAAGTCTTCTAATTCTTCCAATCAAAGCCCGTCATTTTCTATTTTCGCAACTTTCAAAAAGAAAACATTTGAGATTATTTTCACAATCCTGGACTACTAATATCTTAGCCTTCTTTGTCACTCATGTTCTCCTTTTCCTATGACACTGATACTGTTTACTATGAAGCAGACTTACTTGCATCAGGTTTATATAGTTGAATTTTTAAATTGACATTATAATTAAAAGTTTTGGACCAATAATCTAGACAGCATTGCAGACTTACATTCCCTCTACTTGATGAACCTTTTGCAATTCCTCACAGGAAATCCCAAGATTCTTTCTTTAAAATTTTGGTTTTAAAAACACCAGGTAAGAATTTTTAAGGTCAAATGGCAATTTTTTTTTGAAAGTTACAACAGAATCATTGCAGAATGACCAGCCGTTTCGAGACTTTAAATAAGCTGTATAATGTCCTGATGTTGTTGAAGGACCATCGTGATAGATAATTGCTACAGTTACAAAAGTCCTTCCTGAAATTGACAGCTGAGAAGCCACAACATTTTTTATTAAAGTTGACAATTTTGATCCATCAGGCCTACATCGTTGGATCATTAAAATGACATACTGGCCATATCTACGTATAAATAATGTTGACATCATTTCAGATTTACATTGGCTACACTCCATGTTGTGATCCGCTGCATTTACTAGCTTATTAAAGGAGACTGATTTACTGTCTGGCAAAGTTAAATATATAAATCTTTCTGAGTCTACACTAGTAGTACTTGATACCATACAGTTCTCGCAGTCATGCTGCCATTGATAAGAAAGCCCAAACAGGTGATCTACATCTACACCCTCATCTTGCAATACATCAAGCATATACATTACAAACTCCTGACAATCTTGCTGATTATTTTCAGAGAAGTCTGTTTGACCTGAACATTCATCTAACAGATAACGAACTTCAGACACACTTTCTACTTTTGTTCGATCAGTGCTACATTTCTCGAAAACAGAATTCAACAAACAGCATAAAATTTGTTCTGAATTCAAGAGAATCTGTTCTTTTAAACTCTCTAGTGAAAAGAGAACATTAACCACTACATTTGCATAGCAGTTGACACCAGAACTGTTTTCAAATTGAAAACCGACAACATCTTCAACACAATCCACTTTCTTTCTGCTAACAATTTTCGGTTCATCGACTTTTGGTCTTTTTGCTACAACCTCCCTACTATTACTGATATTTCTACGTTTCCGGCCTACCACACGTTTCTCAAACAAAGGATATTGAGGCAAATGTGGCGCATACTCTCTTCTTAACCTATTGTATTCCTTAACACAATCTAGATCCGCACAAATGTTTGTGACATCACAGTCAATCAAGTACAATCCCGATAAAGTTCTAACTTGTGACAATGCCACATATGCCATACCCTCCTTGAACACAGAACTGCCAATATTCACCAATGCACTGTCTACACTTAAACCTTGCGATTTATGGATTGTCACCGCATATGCCAAGCAAACAGGAAACTGTTTACGGCGAACATATAAGTCTTTAACAAGCAAAAATCTAGCAGAACAACGACCAATTAGCTGTACTTCCTCAATGCCATCAAATTTAATTTTTAAAAATTCTATTCCATCTCTATTTCTGTATTTCTCAAAATCAACAACATTACCCATTGATCCATTTACCAGACCTCTTTCAACATGTAAATTCCTTCTCAAAATGATTCGGCAATTTAAGCACACATTCAGAGTCTTTTCAAAACCCGCAGTTTTAGATATAGTCTTCTCTAATGAATCCAATTTTGATTTCAAATTCTCTGACAAAATAATTGTTGATCCCATATGCTCTATTTTGTCAATAGCTTCAAGTTTCACAATCTCTTGCTTTTCTAAATTCAACATTTTGTTGTTGAAGATGGCACATTCTGCAAGAGTTGGCATCAAACATATTCCGGATTTCTTCTCAGTAATTTTCTGAAAAATATTCTCAGGCACAATCTCTTGTTCGGGATATAAATTTGACAGTAATCGTGCATTTAAAGCTTCTTTCCCATGCTCGGTCACTTTTCCAATTCTAATATCTTGTATAATATTCTTGTAATCTTCATCCTTTGCCTGACGCATATTTTCATGCAGTTCAGCATAATTGAAGTTTAACCATATATTGACGTTGCCAATGCTCCCTAGGCACTTCCTGGTATCTTCATGCGTGAGTATTTTGAACACAGGTTGACCTTTTACTGGTGTCAGCTGCAGAAGATCTCCGAAAACAATGATGTGTTTGCCACCAAATAACACATCATATTCAGTTTTAAGTACTTCTTGCATTCTCAAATGCACAAAGGCAAGCATGACATTGGAAACCATGCTTACTTCGTCAATGATAAGTAGTTTCATTTTCCTCAAGACTCTTGAAACTTCACAGCAAGCATCCCCAGATAACTTGCGGTATTGTAATTTGTTGTCATGCTCCACTGGCAGCATCAGTAGACGATGCAAAGTAATACCTTTAATGTTATGTGCTGCCAGTCCAGTAGGAGCGGTGACAACACAAGACAGCGATGACTCAGTCCTTTCCTGCAAATAACAAGAAATTGCTTGAATAAGGAAACTTTTTCCAGTTCCCGCTTCTCCACTCACGTACAGTCGGACAGGCTTCAACGATGTACATGAGCACTCTTTCTTCTCATGACTTAATCCGTGCTCAATTTGCTTGGTAACTTCATCATATATTTTCCTCTGCTCAATGTTGAGTTGTTTTTCCAAGTCTTCTAAGTTAACTGAATCCTCCTGAGCATGTGCCATGGCTCTTTCCACTTCATTCATAGCAGTGGCAGCTTCATTTTCGATAATAGGTCCTCCAAGTGGATCTTGACTCAATGAAACAGAACTCTGACTGTCCTGAGAACTGTCTCTGGCAATCTCAGCTGCAATCGTTGCTTCCTGCTCAATTTCCAAAGTTAGCATTTCTTGATATTTGGGAAAAGCAGGACATTCTATGGTCTCCTTAGCAGCAGTGAAAGAGTCTTCGTAACAGAGGAAATCTCCAAGCAGTTCCTCTTCTGCACGCCAAGGCTTGAAAAGTTGCAAAAGTGCTAAATACAAAAACTCCTTTTTTTCTGGAGATTCGCCACTCAATTTTCGATGGTTTACTAATTGGCATTTTCTTTGCTTGACCAGGCATCCCTCACTTCCAATTACAGCATACACTCCTTTCTCAATATCTTCTTTGATGTTCCTCTTGAATATATAATTTTGTAGAACCTCATATAGACAAACATTCTCAAGGTGACTGCTTTGATTTGGATAATATGTATCCAACATGTTGGTCTTCAAAATGTCGGTACTGTTTGGTTCCTTTTCTGCCAAATACTCAATTTCCCGGACAGGTTTTAGAACTCGATTTCGCGTTGCAGCAAGACCAAGACTCGCCCAAACGATACTCCTGGATTTGGCATAGAGACTTGCTGAAGACAATCGATCAGAACATTCGTAAGCTCCGATTTCTCGATGCGACAACATCTTCAGACTGAAACTGTACAACTTCTTGCTGAGGCTCTTTTCATGGGAAATGTCCTCCCACATTTCCTTCAGTTCTGTCTTTTCTTTTTTGGTGATGTAAGATGTCACATACCGAGCCACAGCCATACAGTTGTCAGCCACAAACTGTATATCCATGTTAGCATTCCACATGGACAAAATCACTGGGTTGTAGTCATTGATGTACTTGGACTCTTCGTTCCTTTTCAAATTGTATGTATTTTTGGGTGATTTCCTCGTCACATTATGTTGCAGTGAAGACATCAAACTGTTCACTCTTCCTTTAGAAATCACCGGTCGTGGAAAGTTGAAACGACATTTGGTGTAGAACTTGTCCTTGTTTCTGAATTTACGACGACAGTACTTTCCACAACGATGGCTTTGGAAACGTAAAACTTGTTCTCTTAGGCTTTTCTTCTCCGTTGCGTTTGGAACAGCACACGTAGAATACTGTTCTATGAAATTCATCACTAAGTCATCCGGATCTGTTCCAAATTTAGGTGCATCCTTGATCCACAACAACATATGTATATGAGGAGCACCTCTTGCTTGGTACTCCTTTCTCCAGAAGAAATCCAACACCTCTCCAAGGGGTGGATTCTTCTTATTTGTGATGAAAGACATCATAGCTTCAAATCTATGATTGAAGTACCTGCATACATTCACTGGATCCAAAGAACACAGTTCTCCAGGTGTCTTGAAATCAATGTTTTCAATATTTCCATTTGCCTCTCGTAGAAATTCAAGTAAGTCTTCCCAGCCATACTCGGCACAGCTCAGAGTAAGGAACCATGTTGGAGTTCCTAAGTTCCTCAACATACATTTTAAATCACCATGACGACGGTACCAGTACTCATTAGTACCACGCTGACACGCCATGAGATTAATTAAGTGAGAATCCAAAATACTGTCTTGGACATTGACTTTATGCATAAAATCACTTGCCGAGATGTTTCGCATCTGTATACCACTTTTTAAGATGTGGTTCACTGCATATGACAGTCCAGACAGATCGCTTCCAAACAGGAGATGAAACAAATAGGGAATGCATTGACGAAACCTAGGATCTTGTGCATACAATCATAAAGTCCGGTATTCAGACGCAGGAATTTGATGAGGTCGCTCATCATATCTTCCTCCTCGACCTGTGGGAAATAGCTGTGGGAAACACCGAGCTTCCAAACTTTCCTCCCAAACACTAATGGGACTCCCTTTGGCTTGTTTCATTTGAAACAACTCAATAGCATTCCCCATGACTTCCTTGGAATGCAAAGGATGAACACTATAATGTTCATATATTTCTTCACTATTAGACGCCTCTACTTTCTCAATTTGGCCAGCACACAAAACGCTATCCTCTTCATCACTTACTTCCTCTTCTGCAACATATACATTCTTATAGTACTTATTATTTTTCTTCAAATACAAAGTTGCATTTTTGACTTTCCTAACATCCACTAAATCTTGCCATATTTTCTTATTCTTTGTCGGAACCCCATTAACCAAGATAACCAGAGGTTCCTCTTCCACTTTTTCTACTCCAATTGTGTTAATGTTTTTGTTCAAATCTAGAGGCAAATAAACAACTCTTCCCTTTAATCCTCTCTGTAAATCTGTGGGAGGCAACTTCCCTGTCTTTGGTTCCATTCTTACAATAGCCTGGAAGGGATGGACACTTTGAATCAAAATAGATTCATAAGTATTTAAATCCTTCAATTCTGAAGGAATCTCAACCAATTCCAGATTATTATGAACTGCCCTAGCAGGCATCTGGTTTTGGTTTAATTTATTATAACAATAAGTACACACACGTTGGTCCACTCCCAAATCAAAACAATTTTCTACCATCAAGTATGTGGCAAAATCCTTCCATTCACTATTATTTTCCCTTTCAGTTTTTGCATATAAATCCACTAACTTAGTCTGATTCTTATAATAAGTGCGTCGACAACATACACAAGTGAAATTAGGCCTCTCACTTGATTTCATCTGAAGCGTGGCAATTTCCTTCTGAAAATTATCTGTACTAGAAACCTGTATATTATCTTCAACATAACCCTCTACTTTTGGGTCAATTTGAACATTCTCATCTCTACTACCAACGTAACAAAACTCAATTTCTTCACAAATATTCTTCACATCTATTTCAGAACCATGCAAAAGAGCAGCACATAATTGTTTAAGCATAATTGCTGGACTCTTAGCATAATACAACATTCTCACTAATTTTCTCACTTTATTATGATGCACTGCTAGCATCCTGAAATGATGAAAAACACTCTGGCATACTCTCCTGGAAAGACAAGCCAGTGAATGACCACGCAAACCTGTCATTTGTCTCACTCTGCAAGGATCTAAATCTTGCAACAACTTCATTTTCTGCTTCAAACTTTTCTTATTAAATGTCCGTATAAAATCACAAAGCAAATTGATGGAAACCTGTCGCACACTGCAAATAGAACTACACTTCCAAATGTACACAGGACCCTTAGGACGTCTTCCTAAAACCTCATCACTTAGCGCCTCTTCTGTCTCTGTTGTCACAAGTTGTTCTTTTTCAACTGGACAACCATCCTTCACTTCATAAGCTCGACCACTGGTGTCAACTGCAAACAGCAAATCATTATCCTGAAAATAACTCTCCTCATTAAAAAATGCCTCACAACTTGAACTATGCATCCATTCTCCGGAAAAAACTTCACAAAAGTTAGTACGATTTACTACTCTCTTCCATCTACTTTTTGTTTTGAAATCAGAAATTACCTTGCTTAGTTTCCTAATTTTATTGATTACCAAAATAAACAACTTTCGCTTAATTTCAAAAGCATGATCAATAATTTTCTCTACATTTTTCTTCTTCTTATAAAATGCCGCTTTCTGTTGGCCTTTCTTAATATTTTTTAATAAATTAACTATTATCCTGTTACGGAACATTCGATTTCGAATGTCCCTAAACTGTTGTTTCCTTCTACTATCATGCACAGAGTTATCTCTTCCTCTACCAGTAACATTTTTGATGAGTCTTTCCTTTCCATTTAAATTACTTTTCTTTTTCTGAACTGAAACATTTTTAGGATAAATACTTTTTTTTCTAAAAATATTTCTTAAGAATGATTTTGTGCTCTTACCCGGAGCTTTCTTGGTGTTTTGAAAAGTATTTGGGGAAGAGGACTGCTGCAATAAAACATCATCCTGCTGTCTTTGACGTTTTCTAGCCTTTCTAATACGATTTTTCGTTGGCATTTTTCAAATTAAAAAAAGATCTGCAGTTGAATCTGTGGAAAAATATAATAAAAAATGTTATTAACCACTATTACCAAACAGTAAATGAATAACAATCATCTAAAACTTAATGCCCTACTTATTATTTAACATAGCAAATCTTTTGCACCAGCACTGCATCACAATAATGACACACAATGGTACAAAACAGGCATACAACAATCATAAATCACTCCCTAATATTTTAAATGATTAATTCAGGATGACGATAAGGTGTGGCCTATCTAAAGGTTTGTTTAAGCCCAGATCTTTGGACTGGGGTGAATGTGTGTCATTGATCCACATTCGGTTCATCACCTGTTTTATTTATTTGAGGTGAGGCCAACACATGGTTGCAGATAAGATTTTCACTGAAGAAAACAAAGGAGAAAATACATGTGAAGGCCTACCAATGACGTAAGTCATTATTTGAAATAAATTACATTTCTGGATATGTACTGCTAGAGCTTCATAGGTTGTTTTGGGTCATATTTATAAGGCATTTGAGTGTCTATTATGCTATTTTACCCTTTTTAAATGGAAAGCATTCTTCATGGTGCAAATTTCTTGTAAATACGCTCCCACCTGCGATTGCCAAATTTAGATTTTGATTAAGCCCTTACACCATTTTTGGGAAATTATTAACATGCCTATGTAACTCCCATAATCAAAATCTAAATTTGCCAACCGCAAGTGGGAGCGTATTTACAAGACACTTGCCCCATGAGGAACGCTTTCCATTTAAAAAGGATAACATAACATCAAAGACACTCAAATGCCTTATAAATATGACCCAAAACAACCTATGAAGCTCTAGCAGTACATATCCAGAAATGTAATTGATTTCAAAAATCGTTTTTAAACACAGCATATAAATCAATTATATACCTGTATTCAAGAGGAAATAACTGAAAATGTCCTTGAGACACATGAAAGCGTTTTCTTGAATGCCCTAGCACCATTGTTTGGACATTATTAACATGGCTATGTAACTCCCATAATCGAAATCTAAATTTGCCAAGCGCAAGTGGGAGCGTATTTACAAGACACTTGCCCCATGAGGAACGCTTTCCATTTAAAAAGGAAAACATAACATCAAAGACACTCAAATGCCTTATAAATATGACCCAAAACAACCTAAGAAGCTCTAGCAGTACATATCCAGAAATGTAATTGATTTCAAAAATCGTTTTTAAACACAGCATATAAATCAATTGTATACCTGTAATCAAGAGGAAATGACTGAAAATGTCCTTGAGACACATGAAAGCGTTTTCTTGAATACCCTAGGACCATTGTTTGGACATTATTAACATGGCTATGTAACTCCCATAATCAAAATCTAAATTTGCAAAGCACAAGTGGGAGCGTATTTACAAGACACTTGCCCCATGAGGAACACTTTCCATTTAAAAAGGAAAAAATAACATCAAAGACACTCAAATGCCTTATAAATATAACTCAAAACAACCTATGAAGCTCTAGCAGTACATATCCAGAAATGTAATTGATTTCTAAAATCGTTTTTAAAAACAACATATCTGTTTCAGCTTACATAAGAGACCATGGAATGGGCTCCATGTACAACAATAACTTGTGTTACTGCATGCCAGAATGCTACACCGAATATGCAATTACAATTTCTCAAAGAAACAAATTCTATTTGTATATCACTAGAGACAAAACCACATTTTAAAAACACAGCTTTCTTCATCATTTTCTCCTTAAATCATACTATTCTCTATCTAAATTAAATACATCTTTTCTCACCTTAGCAAATATTTTTTGAGTTTTGAAAACAGTCTCAGAAATACACCAAATTGTCTTCAGCAGAAGAAAAAGGATGCACTCCAGAGGCTGCAGCTATTGAAAGCACAGAAATACAGATATTCATTTCACATATCTCTCATATTAGCCAATCATAACTCTTCCCTCACTTTTTTCAAATCAAAACCCTTCCCCCCTCTGCCCTCTCTGCCTTTTTTTCCATAGCAACCACCTCCTGGAAGACCTCTCATGTTTGCAAATTCACACAACAATGTTTCAATTGAACTCTGAACTCTCAGTGCACCTGCGTATCCAGTGCAATCTTTCATTAAATGTTTCTTCCTTGACCATTCAAATTACATCTTTCAAAGAACACATCCATGCACCCTAACTTTCTGTTTTCAGAAATGGAAATGCACCAATCACTGCTAATGATTCATTAGCATTGGAAATCCACAGTTTTTTTTCTTTACAAACTCCTACTGTTTCAACTGCCCTTTCATTACCACACTTCATCTGACTGCAGAACAACCTTCTCCCACCATGTTTAAGGTCTGGATTGTTGGACATAGTTACATCCACTGGGCTCAAAGGTATGCTGAGAACAGAAATTTACCTAACCTCAATTTACAGGATGTGGAAATTAAGTGGTTGGGCCAAAGAGGATTAAAATGTCACCAATTGATACCATTGGTGAAAACCTTTATGCATTTGCCAAAACCTGACCTGTTAATAGTGCACTGTGGAGGTAATGATTTGGGCACTTTGACAGGGGTAGGTCTGGAAATGCTTTTAAAGGACACCTTTGAGCAATTAATGGCACTTTTTCCTCAAACTGCCTTGGTATATTCCAATATATGCCAAAGACAGAAATGGAGGTGGTCCAACCAATTTTCTCCACAAATTGAGAAAGCGAGGAAGCATGTAAACAAATCTGTTTCAGCTTTCATGAGAGACCATGGAATGGGCTCCCTGTACAACAATAACTTGCGTTACTACATGCAAGATATCTACAGAGGAGATGGAGTTCACTTCTCAGATGAGGGCAACAGAATTTTCATTCTGAATTTAAGACTGTGCATTGGTACCTACTTATAAGTACCTAAATGTACCATAAACCCAAAAGCTCTTCTCAGAGCTACCCTTCATCTGATCACACACTTTTATTATTTTTTTTCTAACTTTTTTCTGTAATTTTCAACAAACTACGCTCAAAGAGCGCTATCCGGTACGCGAACTGGAAGCTAACCGCGCAAAATTTCAAAAAAAAAGTTTTTTCTGTGCACATATGGTCCTCCTCAGCCACCCTCAGAAAACTTAGGGGGTCAAAACACTTGTACCATGCCCCCTTCTACCCATTCAGAACATTATTTACCCTCCATTTTATCCCTTGATTCGACCGAAACACAAAATGGTGGACTCCCGTTACGCTCCTAGTTCGCGGACCGGACCGCTTTCCGGGAAGCGGTCCAAAAAAAAGGTGGGAAAGTAATTTACCGAAAAACGACTAGAGACACTCTCACCAAATATAGATTAGCTCATACTACATAACAATCCCTTTCATTCTCACAAATTTGATTGAAATTTCATTTAGCCATTTAGCCTGTAGACCTCTCTAAGTACCGTGAGGTAAATTACTTCACAAAACACATCTGAAGTGTTGGAATTGACAACCAATGAAAATGTTACTTTCATTTTCTACTTTTATTACCTGACATTTGATTGGTTATATACCTGAATATATATAAAGGAAGAGAAGAAAACACAGCCATTTTCACTGCTACTTCTTGTTGTACATTACATTTGAATTGTTAGTAAACACCTCAACTTGTTTCTAAAGGTAAGTTGTTATTTTTAAAACTGAAGTATATTGTGCACTATAACTTAATATGGTAGACTTTTTCTGATAGATATATACTATCCCTCTGTAGTAATTCAATTCAATTTATCTTTATTTTGGCATGAATACCATAAAAGAACAATACATTACAACAATAAAACATTCCATTAAAATACATAACATACTGTAAAATTCATTCAGTTTTCATGTCGATTCTAAAATCAAGATTAAGAAGTCTGAAAGGTCATAATAATTATTCTAAATCAATAGGAACAAATGTGGGTGACAGAAATAAATTTCATCAAGTACAGGCGACAGAAATGGGAGTTAATCAGTTGTCCCTCAGTTAGTACAAAAAACAATTGTAACATGTCTACGACACTTTTGGTACATTATATTTTACAGTTTATGACCCAATTTTTTCCTTTGAAAAAAGATACTATGCAAAAATCTACTAACACTAAATACGATAGGTTGACTACTATCGGTCAGGAGGATCCTTAGGGCCTGAGAGCATGTTCTTACACCTAATCTTAAACATATGGGCTTAATCCATCTTCTTCTCGCCTTTGCGTATAATGGGCAGAAGAAGAGGATATGTAGCTCATTTTCCTGTTGGTTACCACCACACATGGTACAAAATTCACCCTCTGCATGATTCGCCGAGTTTACACCATCAGACCAACGGACCAGTGTTGAACCAATTTGAAGGTTTCCATATCTGAATTTCAGAAATAAGGTCTTTGCTAGCGGTGGTTCTATTTCATCCAGAAACAACTCGAAAAATGGATCATCTTTGAAGTTAAGGAATCTTTGTACAAGTGACCCATTAGAAGGAGCGTTTATGATCATGCCTGAGATATACGACCAAAAACACTTTTTTACCATGATTTTTGAATTTGGTGGAAGTATATCTGGTTGTTCCCAATAATGTGACAATCCTATTAAGGTGAACCAGAATTTAACATGTTTAAACCAGGGTATCACATTAAAGCTATCAAGCTCCATGATTTCTACTAGCCCATTTTTATAAGCCTGCAACTCCGGTACACGCCACAGCCTGATCCATAACAATAAAGGACGTAGAATAATGTGATGGTCCGTTCTACGAAAGTTTAGATCAAGCTGGAGCGGAACCAGAGGAGTACTCCTTTGGACTCTGACCAGACTTCTCAGGAAGTTGTTGTCCATGACCCTAAAAACATCTTTCGATCCTGGGCCCCAAATTTCCGAGCCGTACAATACAGCGGATTGAACCTTGTATTTAAAGAGTTCAACCGCTGGAGACACGGCTTTGCTGGTGCTTAGACCTTGTTCTCTTAGAATAGGTTTAGTGTTCTGGCTATACAGCATCTTACATTTTTCTAATTGGGCTTTCCATGTAAAATTGGAGTCTAATATTACCCCCAAATAACCAAAATGCGGGACTGATTCCAATTTTGATCCATTTAAAGTTAGACAGCCCTTGTCGCTCTTGGTTGGATTTAGGACCATACACTTGGTCTTTTTCCCGTTAATCTCCAGTCCTTTCTTGTTGCAATAATCATAGAAGGAGTTTAAAAGAGACTGGAGGCCTTTTTTTGTCTGGGAAATTAGTATAGTGTCATCCGCAAACAACAGGGAAGTAACTTTTTCACCATTCAACTTGGGAGAATCATTATTACATTCTCCCAGGTATGACGGAATGTCATTCACGAATAGCGAAAACAGTGTAGGGGCTAGTACGCACCCCTGGCGCACACCTCGTTCAATTGGTATTTTAGGGGTTAATTCGCCTTTGGGCCCCACCGTACTCTGGCAAAGTTCCCTCTATGTAGCTCTTTTATTTGCGCTATCAGGGTTGATGACATCCCTACTGAACTTAGTGTTTCCCACAGTAAATTGCGTGGAACTAAATCAAACGCCGCCCTTAGGTCGACGAACGCAACATGTAATTGTCCCTTTTTAATCTTAATGTATTTCCAATAAAGGCAACAAAAGCGGAAAATTTGATCGATTGTACTAACTTTAGATCTGAAACCCGCTTGGTATGTAGACAAAATTGCCTTTTCGTCCAGCCAATCATTGACACGGAATAAAATGTGTCTTGTGTAGATTTTTTGCAGTATGTCCATTAAGCTTATCGGACGATAATTTGAGGGGTCCATCCTGTCACCTTTCTTGTAAATTAAAACAATTTCAGCCCCCTTCCAGCTTTCTGGGAAGTCTAGAGTTCGGGATAACTCGTTACACAAGTGGTTGATGTATGGAACCCAAATTTTTAGTTTGTGTTTATACAAGTCTCCCGGAATCTTGTCTAACCCAGGGGCTTTACCAGATTTAATCTGGTTTATCGCCAATTCTGTCTCACCTGGGGTGAACTCCAAGGTTTCCCCTGGAATGACATGGCTAGGAATGCTATCAGTGCTGGGTTCCTCATATGCCTTATAAAGTTCAGAAAAATGGTTTACCCAAGTCCGTTCGTCTAGATAGACATCCTTTGCCACTCTACCTTGGTGATTTCCGTTTGCTATCAGCCTCCAGAAGGCTACACTATCTCGTGTTTTTGCTGCTTGTAACAGGTCAGCCCATTTTGCTTCTTCCCATGCAACTTTACATGCCTTTTGGACCATTTTATAATTATTCCTGGCTGATATGACATTTATTTGGATCTTGGATTTGATTGCTGTCAGGAGTGCCCTCTTGGACTCCCTACAGTCCTTGTTGTACCAGGGTTTGCTATGGGACAAATTGTGTGTCTTCTGCTGGCTTTTTTTCGGCATCTTTGTGACTAGGGGCCTTATAGCGTTAAAAAATTTATGGTGTAGTTCCATAAAATGACTGTCGTGGCCTTCATTTGAGATGACATTTGGATATACTCCAAAGGTACTAGCAAAAAGCCCATAAATTTCTATTATGATTTCGCTATCGCCCAATATTAGTGGCCATTTGAGAGAACGTCTGTTGTTACTGATGTGTAACTCAATTTGGTCACCACTATTTCTGTCTCCTATTGATGGAGACACTGTATCTCCAAATAGGGAGTCCTCGACATGAAGGGCCAAAGGGAAATGGTCACTCTCTAGTCTTTCAGTTACCTCCATGTCCAGAAGGAATTCCCATGAAGACACAGAGGCTATTATGAAATCTATATTGCTTTTATAGTTCCCTCTATAGAACGTGGGCTTCCTCATGATGTCTGATGGTAGCCGTCCATTACACGCTCTAGTGCAATGTTCTGTACATAGTCTCGTCAATTGAAGGGCCAACGGAGAACATTTTACTGGTTTTGTGATTTCTAAAGCAGGGATCCCATTGGCCTCGTCTTCTTCTAGGAAGATGTCGCTAAGCCCCACAATAGGCTCATAGTTACAGTTGAAGTCGCCTGATATGATGATGTAGTTCGCTCTAGTATCTAGATTACCCAATAAAAGGTCAAGGGATGTTAGTGTGGAAGATTCCCTAGTAATGGGGGTTGGTCTGTTGTAAACGTTAACTAGATACAGTTTTTTCTCTTTACGAGCATCAATTTTCAAAATCAGAATATCAGGGGAGTTGGTATCCACCACTTCAATGTTCACTTTTAGGTCTACCTTTACCCAAATCAGTAACCCTCCTGAGGGTCTTCCACTCCTCGAGGGAATTGCATTGACACCATAAGATTTATATCCTAGCCTGTGTATAGTTTCAACCGCCCAGGTCTCTTGCAACATACAAAAGTCAAATGAGTCAATGAAACTTGCCCAGTCCGGGTCAATTAGATTTTTTGATAGCCCGGCTATGTTCCAGGAAACAAGCTTTAAGGTTCGTCGAGGTTCCAAGACTTTTTGCGTCAGAACATTTCCCCCCTCTGCAACCACTGAAAAATGCCCTTCTCGATTAATTGCATCATGCTCTATAGACATTGGCTCATTTTGGGGTGCAACACTTCCCAATGGTATTGAACTATCCCCAATTATTGGAGCTAACACAGACGATAAGCTTACATTCCCCTCAGTTTCGGCTTCATAAATATTAACACCAACTGTCTGTAAACAGAAAACACCCCTTTCCCCCAACAAGTTGGCATCCAACAATTCGTTTCCGTCAACCCCCCTAGACGCTTGGCATCAATCACAGTCATCAAGCCCACTGAAGATGTCAAATCTGTTGGTAGTTTCTAAAGGGGTGAACGGTTTTAGATGGTCCATTCTTCTATTGTTAGTGTTAGTTTGCCTATATGGGACACAGTTCCAGCCAAAAGCATTAGGTACTGGTGCATGATTTGGGGGAAAGAAAGGCTCCATAGGATTAGGCCTAGTAAATGGTGGTATCATTTGGTGTATGTTACCAGCCCTCTGCATGACTGGTGGATAAGAGCAGGGCATAGTTTGAGTTGTGATATGGGAGGCTGGTTGTTGTTGGGAGGGAAAAACCACAGACCTTGGATAGAAAAAAGTCAAAGGTCTGGGTATTATGCAGTTGCTTGTGGTGCCCGGGGGCCAATTTAATACAAATTGGACTGCATTGGGATCCCTAAAGTTTACAACCACCACGTCCCCCTCGATGTTTTTTGGTCTGCTTCCCAACCATTGGAGGCGTCGGACATGGACAATTTCACCATTTATATGGGGTGCTATTGGTCTGTATAGACTTAACCAATGCATGATCTTATTTTTTAATTGTGCAAAGCCCTCCCTCTTGCTAGTAGGTAGCACTGGGACTCCAGTTAGAACTACCACAAAGGGCACTGCCTCTGGTGGTAATTCTGGGTTTGGCACCTGTTTGGACCTTCCCCATGTTGGTTTTTGTCCCGTTACATCAATTGATTGGCCTTCATTAGAGGAGCTAACTACCTTATTAGATGGATTAATTTTGGTAGTAGCTGGCTTAGGGGCCTAATTATTTGATAAATTTATTGGTGATGGAGTTGGTTTAGGAGTAATTATAGCATTCCCTTTAGGCACCGTGGTAGTAGGGATCGCCAACAGGATAGGGTTGGCTGTTGTTGCTTGAGAGGCTGGATTGGACTTGGACGCACTAGGTGCTTTATGTGTTACTAAATTCGATGATTTGGAATTTGCCTCGCCCTTATTCCCCAATGCACGCTCAAGTAGATTTAGCCTTGACTCTATTTCGATCAGCCTTTCCAAGATTGATGCTGAATGGGTGTTAATTAAGTTTACTATCGAGTCTAGAGTGGCAGAAGCGTGAGCAGTAGTGAGCGATTTGGGCAGCTCGGAGACTTCCATCATGTCCTCTACGACTATAGGTACGATAGGGGGTAAAGGAGATGTAATAGGAACTGACCCTTCTGTAGCAGCAGAAGTAGTAATAACACTAGCTTCAGGGGTCTTGGCTTTTTTACCAAAATCAGAGTGGCTTATTTTTGGTTGCAATGGAATCCCCCCTTTTCGTCGTTTTTTGCAAGGCGGAGGTCCATGTACCCTTGGAGCTGGTATGGATTTCTTTGCTCTGCTTCGCACTATCTTTGATGGTAGTGGGGTAATAGGTTTTAAAACATTAGGAGTGCTTGTATGTGTGGTAACGTCGGGACCTATAATATCCAGATGGGGGGAATGATTTGTACAAGGGTTGGAGACATCTAATACCACAGGTTGGTTATCAATTGAATCAGTTGAATGTACAATGACATCAATTAACTGGGTATTTACACTAAGATTCGCTGAAGGTGTGGATGTTGGCGACAAGCGCCGATGCTTTAAACTTTCAACAGAGCGGCGGCGCTCGGCACGGCGCTCTGCCAAAACGATATCTAATGGCATATCCGGGGACGCTTTAGTAAAATAATCATCAAGGGTTTTATTCAACAGTGCACCCTGTTTTTCGGCCATAGTAAATACAGATACAGTCCCACAGCGATAGATTACAAGGGCACGCAAAGTGTCAGTTATGGTAACAATGGGTCACAATATAAATACCAGGGATTTGGGTCCAGTCCGGTCTCCTCGGTTCTCGGAGGGTCTCAGAGGGTCCGCCCTTAGTCCGGGCTTTGTCCCGGGTGCTGTCCCGCACACGCGTCCCGCTAACGCGCGAGTCTTCTGTTGATAAATCAGCTGTGATTTGGGGGGGCGGAGTCACGGGAAGAGGCGGCAGGTGTGCTAGCTGGAACGCGCACAGCCTGCTGGCCCTCGCAGTCCCGTCCTCGTTGATGGCAACTCCCCCACGATGATTCCTACGCCGAGCGGGGCTCCTGGCACACAATAGCTTTGCCCTGCGGGGCTCCTGACACCAGCACGGAAACAAGCAGCAAGGACTCCTTCACGAGCGGCCCCCGCGGAGCGGGGGCCGCGAGGAGTTTTAGCAGTCCAGCAGGGGGCGGAGACACGGGAAGAGGCGGCAGGTGTGCTAGCTGGAACGCGCACAGCCTGCTGGCCCTCGCAGTCCCGTCCTCGTTGATGGCAACTCCCCCACGATGATTCCTACGCCCAGCGGGGCTCCTGGCACACAATAGCTTTGCCCTGCGGGGCTCCTGACACCAGCACGGAAACAAGCAGCAAGGACTCCTTCACGAGCGGCACCCGCGGAGCGGGGGCCGCGAGGAGTTTTAGCAGTCCAGCAGGGGGCGGAGACACAGGAAGAGGCAGCAGGTGTGCTAGCTGGAACGCGCACAGCCTGCTGGCCCTCGCAGTCCCGTCCTCGTTGATGGCAACTCCCCCACGGTGATTCCTACGCCCAGCGGGGCTCCTGGCACACAATAGCTTTGCCCTGCGGGGCTCCTGACACCAGCACGGAAACAAGCAGCAAGGACTCCTTCACGAGCGGCACCCCTCTGTAGTAGTTATGGATTTAGATAGACTTCTCTGTTATAGTTATGAATGGAGTTAGGCTTGTCTTGGTTAAATCACATACACTTTTTTATAGTCCTATTTCCACTCTGATACTATACACTGCCAAAAGATAAATTCACTGATAAAAACTGCCTATCTAAAATTAATCCCAACAGTGCCCTATCTCTACTAATATATATTTTTTAATCCAAATTTCCGGCAAAATGGAAGGCAAAAACCAAGTTTCTTTTAAAATGGACCTGCAAGAGAGCAGCCAAGAATTGATTGATCAAATTGACATGGAATTTATGGATGAAAGCTTGGATAAAGAACTGCTGCAATGTGTCCAAGCAGTAGATGCCCTCCTTGAAAATGAGGACATTTTACAACCTCACAGATTGCAAACAATATTTCAAGAAAATAATGACATTTCAGACACTGAAATGTTAGAAAGTTTAATAAATTATGAAAAACAATCAAAATAAAAAAAAAATTAAAAATAAAGAAAACAAAAAAAAACAACAAAAACAACAAACAATTAACATACAGTATTTGAAAAGTGTATCATTCTATTATCCTTATAGTACGCTGCCCAGAACGCTTTCCGGTTCGCGTACTAGGCGCTCATCGCGCAAAAAAAAAAAAGAATTTTTTTTTTTGACCCTGCTGGGCCCTTTTAAAACCTCCACATAAAACCTAGGGGGTCAACGAGGATCTACTATGCCCCCTTATGGTAATTTCCCCCTTTGTTTTGTCCTCCTCTTGTCTCTCGATCCTACCGAGAGACAAGATGGCGGCCGCTCCGGACTGTTTAGAATGTTGACAGACACCGGAGAACCAATCAGCTTCGCATCGCAAAGTTCCAATACGCGATAAGTACGCGAACCGGATCGCTGCCCGGAGCGCTGTTACAGATATATATCTTACTTTGAACGTTAATTTCTCAAAATCCACTGAAGCACATATATTGAGACCTAGCAAAGGCACATCGGGCTAACAGTCCCTACAATTTTGCCAAGTTTCGTGTAAATCCATTCAGCCGTTCGAGCTAAAAGTGAGTCCAACCGCCCTAAGGAAATTAACATGGGAAAAACGTGTTTTGGGACCCCCCTTTTATCTCAGCCCCCCCTTGCCGAAACCCCCCCCCAAATTTCCAGGAGCTGCTCAGAAACAAACTGTTCCATTTTCCTGAAAATTTCAGCCAATTCCGTCCACAAACGCCAAAGTTATTAGACATAGAATTTTCAGAAATCCCATAGGGAAAATATCCTAACTATATATACCTACTGGCGACCGCCAGTAGGTAATATGTGATCAAGGCCTCTGTGTAGGCCAAAACGTCATGCTGTGGTGTGCCGCTTCCTCGAGGGAACAATAAAGAAATATTGCTCACTGCACCTGAGGTCTCCTCTCTCCTTCCTGCGCAGCGGCTTCCAGTACTGGGCTCCGGGCGAGAGGCAGCAGGGATTGTTTCATATATATATATATTCAATGAAAAAACCATAGGTTATAGTCCATATATAGTTAGGAATTAGCATTTACAAAACCTTATTTTACTCGCATAAAACCATTGAAATTCCATATATAGTTAGATGCGCTAACTATATATCGCGCACCCGCAAACCACTGCTGATGATGTCACATATTACATCATTCATGACATGGTCAGTGACATCACTGATGACATCACTGATCACAACATCCAGTGACTGTATGTTTCTGTAAAGTTAAAATATGTCTTACATATTGAAGAATGAGTGGATGTATAAATGTCTGGATGAAGGATTTAGTAGGTGCATGACTGATTGTATGAGGGAGTGATTAAATGTGTTTCACTGAGTGCATGGGTTAGTGAATAAACTATATTAGTTTGTGCATCATTATATCTGTTGTTCTGTAAACTGCTGCATGTGTTGATCAGTAGCTATATGAATAACTATATGGGTTATTGATTGGTTGCTCAAGTATTTGTATGGGAGACTGAGTATATGTGTGAGTGGCTGGGAGGTGTGTGACTCTGTGCATAGATGTGTGAGCAGTTGATTCACTAGATGTATGGTTTCAAAAGTGCATGTGGAAACAGCTGTATGGGCGGTTGACTGTGTGCATGAGTGTATTGGTGAGTGAATGGATATCTCAGTGCTACATGTCAAAGTAAGTACATATGTAAAACACAGTACATGTGAGAGTTAACATATATAAATAACTGTGCATTAGAGCCAGTGAATGTGTGAATGGCTGTATGGATCATTGTGAACTTTTATTAGGGATTATATAAGAGAGTAAATATGTGTTAGAATATGCTTCAATAAGTAAGGTGTGTATAACTGTATAGTTGAGGAATTGGAGGTGTGATTGATTCTTTGCATGACTGTCTAGGTGTATGAGTAACTCCATGGATGAGTGACAATCTGTGAGTGTCTGTTTTCACTGAGTGTATCTAAGGATATATCAGAGTCTGTAAAGGTTCATCGTATTAACACATGAATGATGTCATCTGTGATGTTGTCAGTGATGTCATTTGAGTTGTCATCAGTGATGTCATCAGTGATGTCATTTGAGATGTCATCAGTGATGTCATTTGAGTTATCATCAGTGATGTCATCAGTGATGTCATTTGAGATGTCATCAGTGATGTGATTTGAGTTGTCATCAGTGATGTCATCAGTGATGTCACTGACCATGTCATGAATGATGTAATATGTGACATCATCAGCAGTGGTTTGCGGGTGCGCGATATATAGTTAGCGCATCTAACTATATATGGAATTTCAATGGTTTTATGCGAGTAAAATAAGGTTTTGTAAATGCTAATTCCTAACTATATATGGACTATAACCTATGGTTTTTTCATTGAATTTCAATGGTTTTTTGAAAGCTAATATTTGTATCTGTAAAATGTATTCTTCTTTAAATCATAAAATATATTGTACATGTTTTTTATACATTTAAAAAAAAAAAAAATTTGTTCCGCTCCTAGTCCGCGAACTGGTCAGCTTCCCGTTAGCTGAATTCAAAGCCGCGACTTGGTGCGCGAGCCGGTAATCGTTCCTTAAGCGTAACTGTTACGTTATCATGACGTTTTGCGTTGTCGCGTAATACGTTATCCGACGCGCCAAGTTAGCGGACCCGGGAGCGGATTGGATAGTGGCGCAAAGCGCGAAACGTAAAGACAGCAGGTCATGTGACTCGATAATAACACTTTTCATTAGTTCATTTCACTTTTGGTTTCCTAATGATGTAATACTAGGTCATGTGACCTAAAAATAACACTTTTCATTGGTTCAGAACTTTTGCTTTTCCCAAATCATGTAAACCCCTCCTTCTTTCCTCACTCTGACTTTCATCTTGGTGAGAGAAAGACCATTTACGTGAAGTTCAACAATGGCTTCCATTCTTGCTGCAGCTGGTACACCCCCACAACCACCTCCACCTCCTCATAAGAAGAGAGGACCACCAAGTCAATTTACCTCCAACAGAGAGCAGGAAGAGGAGGAAGAAGAAGAAGAGGATCCACATCAACAACAATTTATCCCAGAGTTGCCCCGTGTTTCAAAGAGAAAAACTAGTTTCATCTGGCAGTTTTTTTCCATCCCTCCAGGGGAGAAGAAGGTGAATGCGAAATATGTCACCTGCCTCATCTGTGATTACAGATTGTCAAGAGGCACAGAGAAGAAATATAGTATGGGCAACTATACTATGCATCGACATATGACCAGGTGGCATCCCTTGAACTACAGCCGGGCTGAGTTAAGGGACCTACAAGACAATCCCCCGACAACTCCTGTGGCCAGATCTACCTCATCAATGTCTTTTTCAGGAAGAGAGACACAGGAAACTGTGCCAAATATTCAACCAAATTTCCAACATATGAGGTTGACTTGTATATATTGCGGTGCAATGTTGTCGTATGGGAACATGAGCATCAATTTGATTAATATGGTGTTCGAAAACCATAAGTGCCCTAATGCACCCAAGAAGTAATTTTTTTTTTGCTCCTGTTGAGCCGTTTTCAATGCCTGTTTTTTTGTTGTTTCCCCTCCATAAAAAACACAAAAAAAACATAAAACTGTTCTAAAAATACAAAAAAATCAAAAAATGTTCAGAAAAAAAATAAAATATATAAAACAACAAAAACAAAAAAAAAAAGTTCTTTTCAGAACTACCTCCCCTTTCAAATAAAATTGCTAGAATGTTTATCACTCTGGCAAGCTCTATTTCTTTTGGTTCGCTTCAAGTTCGCTGACCGGTTCGCGAACTTTAAGCGAACTAAAAAAATATTTTTTTAAAAAAAAGAAGAGTTAGTATAAGGGAAGTAAACAGAGAATAATGTAAAAAGAAAGACAGCTATAGAGAGTAAATGAGAGATAGTGTCAGTGACATCATCAGCAGTGCATTGCGGGTAAAAAGAGTAGAAAACATTTACCTTATAATTCTTGTTACCTTTTTAAAATATTTTTTCATACTTTCAATCTGTAAAACAGAGAACAAACATTTCCAAAAATATTAAAACATGTACTTAAAAATTAGAAAAGACAAGGGAAAAGGTTCAAGAACAAACAGTTTATCAACAACTTTGACATTTACAGAAGTCTCTGCTTCTCTACGTCCCCTACACAATCCTAAATATATATATTTTACAAAAAACTGTATCTTGATGTTGAAGATGTAAAGCCATCATAAAATTGTCTCTAATATTTTAAATGATAGTTTTAGGATGCAAATAAGATGTCTGCTTTGAAGAGCTTTCTTTGAGGTGAGGCCTATTCCTTTTAAAAAAAACAGTACCCGGAAATACAGCACTATAAGCATTAAAATTGACACTTACAAAAGACTCAGTTTTTCCATATCTACCTCACATTTCTAAATGTATATCATAAGTACAAACAGAAGAACATTAATTATACATGTTAAATGGTTTATTTTTGCTGTTCTCAGAATGTATCAAATTTCACTTAAATCAGTGACTTGAAGATATTCATCATGTAACAGCGGGGAAAAAAAAACACAATCAAAATGACTGTGTTTAAAAAACCCATACAACCTAAGAAATCTGATTTCAAAACTCCTTAAAATTAACTTACTTTCAATGACGTCGAAGGATCTCCTATGAACAGCATCCACTCTGTTGTGCTATTAATATTTTCAGCCCGCCACTTTCTGAAAGAAAACCTCCATCGATACGAAAAATATGTTACATAGAAAAAAAGACTTCTCTCATTCTATCACATGTTTCCACTAGGCCAAATCATGTTGCCGCGATTCGCAAGTCTTGTAATTCTTCCAATCAAATCCCGACATTTTCTATTTTCGCAACTTGCAAAAAGAAAACATTTGAGATTATTTTCACAATCCTGGACTACTAATATCTTACTCTTCTTTGTCACTCATGTTCTCCTTTTCCTATGACACTGATACTGCTTACTATGAAGCAGACTTACTTGCATCAGGTTTATATAGTCGGATTTTACAAAATAATATTATAATTAAAAGTTTTGGACCAATAATCTAGACAGCATTGCAGACTTACATTCCCTCAACTTGATGAACCTTTTCCAATTCTTCACAGGAAATCTCGAGATTCTTTCTTTAAAATTTTGGTTTTAAAAACACCAGGTAAGAATTTTTAAGGTCAAACGGCAATTTTTTTTTGAAACTTACAACGGAATCATTGCAGAATGACCAGCCGTTTCGAGACTTTAAATAAGCTGTATAATGTCCTGAAGTTGTTGAAGGACCATCGTGATAGATAATTGCTACAGTTACAAAAGTCCTTCCTGATATTGAAAGCTGAGAAGCCACAAAATTTTTTATTAAAGTTGACAATTTTGATCCATCAGGCCTACATCGTTGGATCATTAAAATGACATACTGTCCAAAACTACGTATAAGTAATGTTGACATCATTTCAGATTTACATTGGCTACACTCCATGTTGTGATCCGCTGCATTTACTAGCTTATTAAAGGAGACTGATTTACTGTCTGGCAAAGTTAAATATATAAATCTTTCTGAGTCTACACTAGTAGTACTTGATACCATACAATTCTCGCAGTCATGCTGCCATTGATAAGAAAGCCCAAACAGGTGATCTACATCTACACCCTCAACTTGGAATATATCAAGCATATACATTAAAAACTCCTGACAATCTTGCTGATTATTTTCAGAGAAGTCTGTTTGACCTGAACATTCATCTAACAGATAACGAACTTCAGACACACTTTCTACTTTTGTTCGATCAGTGCTACATTTCTCGAAAACAGAATTCAACAAACAGCATAAAATTTGTTCAGAATTCAACAGAATCTGTTCTTTTAAACTCTCTAGTGAAAAGAGAACATTAACCACTACATTTGCATAGCAGTTGACACCAGAACTGTTTTCAAATTGAAAACCGACCACATCTTCAACAGAATCCACTTTCTTTCTGCTAACAATTTTCGGTTCATTGACTTTTAGTCTTTTTGCAACAACCTCCCTACTATTACTGCTATTTCTACGTTTGCGGCCTACCACACGTTTCTCAAACAAAGGATATTGAGGCAAATGTGGCGCATACTCTCTTCTTAACCTATTGTATTCCTTAACACAATCTAGATCCGCACAAATGTTTGTGACATCACAGTCAATCAAGTACAATCCCGATAAAGTTCTAACTCGTGACAATGCCACATATGCCATACCCTCCTTGAACACAGAACTGCCAATATTCACCAATGCACAGTCTACACTTAAACCTTGCGATTTATGGATTGTCACCGCATATGCCAAGCAAACAGGAAACTGTTTACGGCGAACATATAAATCTTTAACAAGCAAAAACCTAGCAGAACAACGACCAATTTGCTGTACTTCCTCAATGCCATCAAATTTAATTCTTAAAAATTCTATTCCATCTCTATTTCTGTATTTCTCAAAATCAACAACATTACCCATTGATCCATTTACCAGACCTCTTTCTACATGTAAATTCCTTCTCAAAATAATTCGGCAATTTAAACACACATTCAAAGTCTTTTCAAAACCCGCTGTTTTAGATATAGTCTTCTCTAATGAATCCAATTTTGATTTCAAATTGTCTGACAAAATAATTGTTGATCCCATATGCTCTAATATGTCGATAGCTTCAAGTTTCACAATCTCTTGCTTTTCTAAATTCAACATTTTGTTGTTGAAGATGGCACATTCTGCAAGAGTTGGCATGAGACATATCCCGGATTTCTTCTCAGTAATTTTCTGAAAAATATTCTCAGGCACAATCTCTTGTTTGGGATATAAATTTGACAGTAATCGTGCATTTAAAGCTTCTTTCCCATGCTCAGTCACTTTTCCAATTCTAATATCTTGTAGAATATTCTTGTAATCTTCATCCTTTGCCTGACGCATATTTTGATGCAGTTCTGCATAATTGAAGTTTAACCATATATTGACGTTGCCAATGCTCCCTAGGCACTTCCTGGTATCTTCATGCGTGAGTATTTTGAACACAGGTTGACCTTTTACTGGTGTCAGCTGCAGAAGATCTCCGAAAACAATGATGTGTTTCCCACCAAATAACACATCATATTCAGTTTTAAGTACTTCTTGCATTCTCAAATGCACAAAGGCAAGCATGACATTGGAAACCATGCTTACTTCGTCAATGATAAGTAGTTTCATTTTCCTCAAGACTCTTGAAACTTCACAGCAAGCATCTCCAGATAACTTGTTGTATTGTAATTTGTTGTCATGCTCCACCGGCAGCATCAGTAGACGATGCAAAGTAATACCTTTAATGTTATGTGCTGCCAGTCCAGTAGGAGCGGTGATGACACAAGACAGCGATGACTCAGTCCTTTCCTTCAAATAACAAGAGATTGCTTTAATGAGGAAACTTTTTCCAGTTCCCGCTTCTCCACTCACGTACAGTCGGACAGGCTTCAACGATGTACATGAGCACTTGTTCTTCTCATGACTTAATCCGTGCTCAATTTCCGTGGTAACTTCATCATATATTTTCCTCTGCTCAACGTTGAGTTGTTTTTCCAAGTCTTCTAAGTTAACTGAATCCTCCTGAGCATGTGCCATGGCTCTTTCCACTTCATTCATAGCAGTGGCAGCTTCATTTTCGATAAAAGGTCCTCCAAGTGGATCTTGACTCAATGAAACAGAACTCTGACTGTCCTGAGAACTGTCTCTGGCAATCTCGGCTGCAATCGTTGCTTCCTGCTCAATTTCCAAAGTTAGCATTTCTTGATATTTAGAAAAAGCAGGACATTCTATGGACTCCTTGGCTGCATTGAAAGAGTCTTCGTAACAGAGGAAATCTCCAAGCAGTTCCTCTTCTGCACGCCAAGGCTTGAAAAGTTGCAAAAGTGCTAAATAAAAAAACTCCTTTTTTTCTGGAGATTCACCACTCAATTTTCGATGGTTTACTAATTGGCATTTTCTTTGCTTGACCAGGCATCCCTCACTTCCAATTACAGCATACACTCCTTTCTCAATATCTTCTTTGATGTTCCTCTTGAATATATAATTTTGGAGAACCTCATATTGACAAACATTCTCAAGGTGACTGCTTCGATTTGGATAATATGTATCCAACATGTTGGTCTTCAAAATATCGGTACTGTTTGGTTCCTTTTCTGCCAAATACTCAATTTCCCGGACAGGTTTTAGAACTCGATTTCGCGTTGCAGCAAGACCAAGACTCGCCCAAACTAGACTCCTGGATTTGGCATAGAGACTTGCTGAAGACAACCGGTCAGAACATTCGTAAGCTCCGATTTCTCGATGCGACAACATCTTCAGACTGAAACTGTACAACTTCTTGCTGAGGCTCTTTTCATGAGAAATATCCTCCCACATATCCTTCAGTTCGGTCTTTTCTTTTTTGGTGATGTAAGATGTCACATACCGAGCCACAGCCATACAGTTGTCAGCCACAAACTGTATATCCATGTTAGCATTCCACATGGACAAAATCACTGGGTTGTAGTCATTGATGTACTTGGACTCTTCGTTCCTTTTCAAATTGTATGTATTCTTGGGTGATTTCCTCGTCACATTATGTCGCAGCGAAGACATCAAACTGTTCACTCTTCCTTTAGAAATCACCGGTCGTGGAAAGTTGAAACGACATTTGGTGTAGAACTTGTCCTTGTTTCTGAATTTACGACGACAGTACTTTCCACAACGATGGCTTTGGAAACGTAGAACTTGTTCTCTTAGACTTTTCTTCTCCGTTGCGTTTGGAACAGCACACGTAGAATACTGTTCGATGAAATTCATCACTAAGTCATCCGGATCTGTTCCAAATTTAGGTGCATCCTTGATCCACAACAACATATGTATATGAGGGGCACCTCTTGCTTGGTACTCCTTTCTCCAGAAGAAATCCAACACCTCTCCAAGAGGTGGATTCTTTTTATTTGTGATGAAAGACATCATAGCTTCAAATCTATGATTGAAGTACCTGCATACATTCACTGGATCCAAAGAACACAGTTCTCCAGGTGTCTTGAATTCAATGTTTTCAATATTTCCATTTGCCTCTCGTAGAAATTCAAGTAAGTCTTCCCAGCCATACTCGGCACAGCTCAGAGTGAGGAACCATGTTGGAGTTCCTAAGTTCCTCAGCATACATTTTAAATCACCATGACGACGGTACCAGTACTCATTAGTACCACGCTGACACGCCATGAGATTAATTAAGTGAGAATCCAAAATACTGTCTTGGACATTGACTTTATGCATAAAGTCACTTGCCGAGATGTTTCGCATCTGTATACCACTTTTTAAGATGTGGTTCACTGCATATGACAGTCCAGACAGAACACTTTCAAACAGGAGATGAAACAAATAGGGAATGCATTGCCGAAACCTAGGATCTGCTGCATACAATCGTAAAGTCCGGTATTCAGACGCAGGAATTTGATGAGGTCGCTCATCATATCTTCCTCCTTGACCTGTGGGAAATAGCTGTGGGAAACACCGAGCTTCCAAACTTTCCTCCCAAACACTAATGGGACTCCCTTTGGCTTGTTTCATTTGAAACAACTCAATAGCATTCCCCATGACTTCCTTGGAATGCAAAGGATGAACACTATAATGTTCATATATTTCTTCACTTTTAGAGGCCTCTACTTTCTCAATTTGGCCAGCACACAAATCGCTATCCTCTTCATCACTTACTTCCTCTTCTGCAACATATACATTCTTATAGTACTTATTATTTTTCTTCAAATACACTGTTGCCTTTTTGACTTTCCTAACATCCACTAAATCTTGCCATATTTTCTTATTCTTTGTCGGAACCCCATTAACCAAGATAACCAGAGGTTCCTCTTCCACTTCTTCTATTCCAATTGTGTTAATGTTTTTGTTCAAATCTAGAGGCAAATAAACAACTCTTCCCTTTAATCCTCTCTGTAAATCTGCTGGAGGCAACTTCCCTGTCTTTGGCTCCATTCTTACAATAGCCTGAAAGGGATGGATACTTTGAATCAAAATAGATTCATAAGTATTTAAATCCTTCAATTCAGAAGGAATATCAACCAATTCCAGATTATTATGAACTGCCCTAGCAGGCATCTGGTTTTGGTTTAATTTATTACAACAATAAGTACACACACGTTGATCCGATCCCAAATCAAAATAATTTTCTACCATCAAGTATGTGGCAAAATCCTTCCATTCACTATTATTTTCCCTTTCACTTTTTGCATATAAATCCACTACCTTAGTCTGATTCTTATAATAAGTGCGTCGACAACATACACAAGTGAAATTAGGCCTCTCACTTGATTTCATCTGAAACGTGGCAATTTCCTTCTGAAAATTATCTGTACTGGAAACCTGTACATTATCTTCCACATTACCCTCTACTTCTGGGTCAATTTGAACATTCTCATCTTTACTACCAAAGTAACAAAACTCAATTTCTTCACAAATATTCTTCACATCTATTTCAGAACCATGCAAAAGAGCAGCACATAATTGTTTAAGCATAATTGCTGGACTCTTAGCATAATACAACATTCTCACTAATTTTCTCACTTTATTATGATGCACTGCTAGCATCCTGAAATGATGAAAAACACTCTGGCATACTCTCCTAGAAAGACAAGCCAGTGAATGACCACGCAAACCTGTCATTTGTCTCACTCTGCAAGGATCTAAATCTTGCAACAACTTCATTTTCTGCTTCAAACTTTTCTTATTAAATGTCCGTATAAAATCACAAAGAAAATTGATGGAAACCTGTTGCACACTGCAAACAGAACTACACTTCCAAATGTACACAGGACCCTTAGGACGTCTTCCTAAAACCTCATCACTTAGCGCCTCTTCTGTCTCTGTTGTCACAAGTTGTTCTTTTTCAACTGGACAACCATCCTTCACTTCATAAGCTCGACCACTGATGTCAACTGCATGCACCAAATCATTATCCTGAAAATAAGTCTCCTCATTAAAAAATGCCTCAGAACCTGAACTATGCATCCATTCTCCGGAAAAAACTTCACAAAAGTTAGTACGATTTACTACTCTCTTCCATCTACTTTTTGTTTTGAAATCAGAAATTACCTTGCTTAGTTTCCTAATTCTATTGATTACCAAAATAAACAACTTTCGCTTAATTTCAAAAGCATGATCAATAATTTTCTCTACATTTTTCTTCTTCTTATAAAATGCCGCTTTCTGCTGGCCTTTCTTTTTAATATTTTTCAATAAATTAACTAATATCCTATTACGGAACATTCGATTTCGAATGTCCCTAAACTGTTGTTTCCTTCTACTATCATGCACAGAGTTATCTCTTCCTCTACCAGTAACATTTGTGATGGGTCTCTCCTTTCCATTTAAATTACTTTTCTTTTTGTGAACTGAAACATTTTTTTGAGCAAAACTTTTTTTACTACAAATATTTCTTAAGAATGATTTCGTGCTCTTACCCGGACCTTTCTTGGTGTTTTGACAAGTATTTGGGGAAGAGGACTGCTGCAATAAAACATCATCCTGCTGTCTTTGACGTTTTCTAGCCTTTCTTACTCTACTTTTCGAAGGCATTTTACAAACTATGAAAGAATCTGCAGTTGAATCTGTGGAAAAATATAATATAAAATGTTATTAACCACTATTACCAAACAGTAAATAAATAACAGTCATCTAAAACTTAATGCCGTACTAATTATTTAACATAGCATTTGAGTGTCTAGTATGCTATTTTACGTTCTTCATGGTGCAAATTTATTGTAAATACGCACCCACCTGCGGTTGGCAAATTTAGATTTTGATTATGGGAGTTAGATAGGCATGTTAATAATTTCCCAAAAATGGTGTATAACCCCAAACAACCTTTGAAGCAAATGCTCATAGCCATGTTATCCACCTCCCATTGGATAACATGGCTAAGAAGTGCTTGCAAATGTGAAAATAAACGGCCGCAATGCATGAATATCGCAGAAAAATCAGCGATATTCATGCATTTTCCAGCAAATGCTCTTAGCCATGTTATCCACTTCCTATTAAATAACATGGCTAAGAACTGCTCAGGGCCCCATGAGGAACGCTTTCCATTTACAAAGGGAAAAATAACATCAAAAACACTAAAATGCCTTCTAAATATGACCCCAAACAACCTATGAAGCTCTAACAGTGCATATCCTGAAATTTATTTGATTTCAAAATTCGTTTTTAAACACAGCATATAAATCAATTGTATACCTGCATTCATAAAGAAATGACTAAAAATGTCCTTGAGACACATGAAAGTGTTTTCTGGAATGCCCTAGCACCATTTTTGGGACACTATTAACATGGCTAGGTAACTCCCATAATCAAAATCTAAATTTGCCAAGCGCAAGTGGGAGCGTATTTACAAGACACTTGCCCCAAGAGGAACACTTTCCATTTAAAAAGGTAAACATAACATCACAGAAAAGTCAGCGATATTCATGCATTTTCCAGCAAATGCTCTTAGCCATGTTATCCACTTCCTATTAAATAACATGGCTAAGAACTGCTCAGGGCCCCATGAGGAACGCTTTCCATTTAAAAAGGGAAAAATAACATCAAAGACACTAAAATGCCTTCTAAATATGACCCCAAACAACCTATGAAACTAATTCTATTACTATATCACTAGAGACAAAACCACATTTTAAAAACACAGCTTTCTTCATCATTTTCTCCTTAAATCATTTTATTCTCAATCTAAATTAAATAAATCTTTTCTCACCTTAGCAAATATTTTGAGTTTTGAAAACAGTCAAAGAAATACACCAAATTGTCTTCAGCAGAAGAAAAAGGATGCACTCCAAAGGCTGCAGCTATTGAAAGCACAGAAATACAGATATTCCTTTCACATATCTCTCATAGTAGCCAATCATACCTCTTCCCTCACTTTTTTCAAATCAAAACCCTTCCCCCCTCTGCCCTGTCTGCCTTGTTTCCATAGCAACCACCTCCTGGAAGACCTCTCATGTTTGCAAGTTCACACAACAATGTTTCAATTGAACTCTGAACTCTCAGTGCACCTGCGTATCCAGTGCAATCTTTCATTAAATGTTTCTTCCTTGACCATTCAAATTACATGTTTCAAAGAACACATCCATGCACCCTAACTTTCTGTTATCAGAAATGGAAATGCACCAATCACTGCTAATGATTCATTAGCATTGTAAATCCACAGTTTTTTTTCTTTAGAAACTCCTACTGTTTCAACTGCCCTTTCATTACCACACTTCATCTGACTGCAGAACAACCTTCTCCCACCATGTTTAACGTCTGGATTGTTGGACATAGTTACATCCACTGGGCTCAAAGGTATGCTGAGAACAGAAATTTACCTAACCTCAATTTACAAGATGTGGAAATTAAGTGGTTGGGCCAAAGAGGATTAAAATGTCACCAATTGATACCATTGGTGAAAACCTTTATGCATTTGCCAAAACCTGACCTGTTAATTGTGCACTGTGGAGGTAATGATTTGGGCACTTTGACAGGGGTAGGTCTGGAAATGCTTTTAAAGGACACCTTTGAGCAATTAATGGCACTTTTTCCTCAAACTGCCTTGGTATATTCCAATATATGCCAAAGACAGAAATGGAAGTGGTCCAACCAATTTTGTCCACAAATTGAGAAAGCGAGGAAGCATGTAAACAAATCTGTTTCAGCTTTCATGAGAGACCATGGAATGGGCTCTCTGTACAACAATAACTTGCGTTACTACATGCAAGATATCTACAGAGGAGATGGAGTTCACTTCTCAGATGAGGGCAACAGAATTTTCATTCTGAATTTAAGACTGTGCATTGGTACCTACTTATAAGTACCTAAATGTACCATAAACCCAGAAGCTCTTCTCAGAGCTACCCTTCATCTGATCACTCACAATTATTATTTTTTTCAAATTTTTTTCATTAATTTTCCACAAAATACGCTCAAAGAGCGCTACCCGGTTCGGGAACCGAAAGCTAACCTCGCGGAATTTTTTTTAAAAAAATGTTTTTTTCCGCACATGTAAGCCTCCTCAGCCACCCTCAGAAAACCTAGAGGGTCAAGATAAGTCTACCATGACCCCTTCTACCCATTCTAAACATTATTTGCCCTCCATCTTGTATCTTAATGCGACCAAAACACAAAATGGTGGACTCCCGTGACGCTTAAGGTTCGCTAACTGGGCCGCTTCCCGGAAAGCGGTCCAAAAAAAAGGTGGGAAAGTAATTTACAGAAAAACGACTAGAGACACTCTCACCAAATATAGATTAGCTCATACTACATAACAATCCCTTCCATTCTCACAAATTTCATTGAAATTTCATTTAGCCATTTAGCCTGTAGACCTCTCCAAGTACCGTGAGGTAAATTACTTCACAAAACACATCTGAAGTGTTGGAATTGACAACCAATGAAAATGTTACTTTCATTTTCTACTTTTATTACCTGACATTTGATTGGTTATATACCTGAATATATATAAAGGAAGAGAAGGAAACACAGCCATTTTGACTACTACTTGTTGTTGTATATATCATTTAGAATATCACTAATAACATCAACTTGATTCTAAAGGTAAGTTGTTATTTTTAAAACTGAAGTATATTGTGCACTATAAGTAAATATGGTAAACTTTTTCAGATAGTTATATACTATCCCTCTGTAAGAGTTAGACATTGAGAAAGGCTTCTTTATTATAATTATGGACTGATTTAGGTTTCTGTGGTATAATTATGAATTTACTTAGGCTTCTTCACAGGCACTTTTTAATAGTACTACTTCACGCCTGAAACCATACAGTGCCCATAGATTACTTCTCTGTTATAAACTCACAAGTGCCTGTCTGAACTTAAACCCAACAGTGCCCTATCTCTACTGATATATTTATTTTTTATGCAAATTACAGCAATAAAATGGAAGGTGAGCAGAATGTTTCCTTCGAAATTGTTCTGGAGAACAACACAGAAAAAGTTATTGAGGACAATGATGACTCAGATTTCATGGATGAATCACGGGACCATGAATTAGTTCAATGTGTAGAATCTGTGGATCATTTACATCATTATGATGACGGTCAAATGTTGGAACTTATGTTCACTGAACAAGAACACATATCAGACAGTGAAATGCTAGACGTTGTATTAAATTTTGAAAAACAATCCGAAAAATAAAATTGTATGTAATATTAAAAAATTGTTTGAGTCTTTAATCATTTTTATATGTAATTCATAAACTAGTTAAATGTTAGAAATGTTATTAAATTTTGAAACACAAAAAAGCTCACGCACAGAGCAGTTTTTAGCCATGTTATCCAATGGAAGGTGGATAACATGGCTAAAAGCATTTGCTGGATAATGCATGAATATCGCTGACTTTTCAGCGATATTCATGCATTGTGGCCGATGTGCGGCGATAATTTTTGTCTCTACACAATTAAAACGAAGCACAAAATGGCGAATTCCCGTTTCGCTACCAGTTTGCGGCCCAGTTCGCGGCCCGTGAAGCGCTTCTACCGTGAAAAATCATTTTTTTTTTTATTTTCCCCACGGGACCCTTTAATAACCCCAACAACATTCCTAGGGGGTCAAGAGGGGGATACCTTGCCCCCTTTCATTAAATTCCCCCTTAGTTTTTCACCTTTTCTTCTCTCTCGATCCTACCGAGAGACAAGATGGCGGCCGCTACCAGTTTGCGGCCCAGTTCGCGACCCGTGAAGCGCTTCTACCGTGAAAAATCATTTTTTTTTTATTTTCCCCACGGGACCCTTTAATAACCCCAACAACATTCCTAGGGGGTCAAGAGGGGGATACCTTGCCCCCTTTCATTAAATTCCCCTTTCGTTTTTCACCTCTTCTTCTCTCTCGATCCTACCGAGAGACAAGATGGCGGCCGCTCCGGACTGTTTAGAATGTTGACAGACACCGGAGAGCCAATCAGCTTTCTGCGCGCAAAGTTCCGATAAGCGAAAAGTAAGCGGACCGGATCGCTGCCCGGAGCGCTGTTACAGATATATATCTTGATTTAAACGTTAATTTCTCAAAATCCATTGAAGCACATATATTGAGACCTAGCAAAGGCACATCGGGCTAACAGTCCCTACAATTTTGCCAAGTTTCGTGCAAATCCATTCAGCCGTTCGAGCTAAAAGTGAGTCCAACCGCCCTATGGAAAAATGAATGGGAAAAACGCGTTTTGGGACCCCCCTTTTTTCTCAGGCCCCCCTTGACGAAACCCCCCCAAATTTTTAGGGGCTGCTCAGAATCAAAATGTGCCATTTTCCTGAAAATTTCAGCCGATTCCGTCCACAAACGCCAAAGTTATTAGACATAGAATTTTCAAAAGTCCCATAGAGAAAAAATCCTAACTATATATACCTACTGGCGACAGCCAGTAGGTAATATATATATATATAAATATATATATATATATATATATATATATATATATATATATATATATATATATATATATATATATATTACCTACTGGCGATAGCCAGTAGGTATATATAGTTAGGATTATTTGTCTAAGGAACTTATGGAAATTCTATGTCTAATAACTTTGGCGTTTGTGGATGGAATCGGCTGAAATTTTCAGGAAAATGGCACATTTTGTTTCTGAGCAGCCCCTGAAAATTTGGGGGGGTTTCGTCAAGGGGGGGCCGAGAAAAAAGGGGGGTCCCAAAACACGTTTTTCCCATGTTAATTTCCATAGGGCCTTTGGCCTCACTTTTAGCTCGAACGGCTGAATGGATTTGCACGAAACTTGGCAAAATTATAGGGACTGTTAGCCCGATGTGCCTTTGCTAGGTCTCAATATATGTGCTCCAGTGGATTTTGAGAAATTAACGTTCAAAACAAGATATATATCTGTAACAGCGCTCCGGGCTGCGCTCCGGTCCGCTTACTTTTCGTGAAACGGAACTTTGCGATGCGAAGCTGATTGGCTCCCCGGTGTCTGTCAACATTCTAAACAGTCCGGAGCGTCCGCCATCTTATCTCTCGGTAGGATCGAGAGAGAAGAAGAGGTGAAAAACGAAGGGGGAATTTAATGAAAGGGGGCAAGGTATACCCCTCTTGACCCCCTAGGAATGTTGTTGGGGTTATTAAAGGGTCCCGTGGGGAAAATAAAAAAAAAATTATTTTTCACGGTAGAAGCGCTTCACGTGCCGCGAACTGGGCCGCAAACTGGTAGCGAAACAGGAATTCGCCATTTTGTGCTTCGTTTTAATTAAATTACTAGGTATAAGGGGGTGCGGGAGACGTATCCTAATCCCCTATGTTTTCTGAGGGTGGCTGAGGAGGCTCATATATGTTGATACATCTCTTCCAGCGGCTGTGCGTGAGCTTTTTTTTTTTTTTGCTGCGTGACGTCTGTTAACGTTCGATTCGATGGAAATCAGGAAGTGTTGACCGCCAATTTGTCAGTGCGATAAAATATTTTGTTATAAATGAATCCTTATTGATAAACATTGTCTGCGCCATCTTGCCTTTTTTCCAATGCCACAATTTTGTCGTGCACGGCAGCCATTTTAGATGCCAGGCTGGTCCCAGGCTATCACCTAGCCCTGCGGATGTAGTTTATGGCCCCAGCTGTAGAGAATCCAGACATGCCAACCCTCCCGATTCAGGCGTGAGACTACTGATTTCAGTGCTAGTCTCCCGCCTCCCGATTTCTGCAAGCAAAAACCCGGGGGCATATTACCAACAACTAGCGATAATTTTTGTCTCTAACTTGTTTAGAGACAAAAATTATCGCCGCACATCGGCGATTTTTATCGCAGATAAACCTTGCTATTAGCAAGGTTTATCGCAAATGCGAAAAAAACGGCCGCAATGCATGAATATCGCTGAAAAGTCAGCGATATTCATGCATTATCGAGCAAATGCTCTTAGCCATGTTATCCACCTCCCATTGGATAACATGGCTAAGAACTGCTCAGGCCAGGTGTTAGCTTTTGGAGATATTCGCGCTTAGCGCGAATATCTCCAAAAGTTTGTAATAGGAGATAGCGATGTTAGGGACTGTTTCCAGTCGCTAACATCTTGGCACGCCCACTTTGCATGTCATTAGTGATAAATATCACTGACATGCAAAGCGGGGCCCAAGATGGTCGCTATCTCCTTTTAGCTGTCACTAACTGGTGTTAGCGACAGCTTGGTAATAGGGAGATAATTTTATCTCCGCTTTCTTGGCTTTTAAAGCCAAAAAAGCGGAGATAAACCCCCTTGATAATATGCCCCACGATTCCTCGGGGGTTTCAGCTGACAAGGCTTGGTATTGTGTTACGTGGTAATTCTTCCAGGAAACGTCAGAGGGTCGATGCAGGGGTTCTAGAAGGGGTGATAAACCATTTAAGCCTCATGAACAAGCGCATGGTCTTTTAAAGATCTGTGAAGTACTCGGGGCGGCGGTGTGTGTGTGTCCTCTTTCAGGAGCGGGCGGGGGGGGGGCACTGCCAGCAACTTGCCAGGCCAGGCAGTGTTCAACACTTGCATCACCCTTTCTCTGCCTGCTATTGCGCTCCATGCTTCGGAAAGGTAAGAAAAAGAACGTGCATTTGAGTTTGAAATGTCCGATCCTGTAGCAGTACACTTGCAAATCCCACACATGACAATAACCCGATTCAAGGCCCCATTCACCCGATTTTTTAAAAATATATAGCACTCCAATTAAGTAGGATTATAAAACTTTATTAACTTTTAAATATAACGAACGGAACAAAAACTGTAACAAACATTTAAACATTTTTGACAAAAAAAAAGCAACAATGGTCAGAAGCTGTCTTTTGTGCGAATAGTCCCAAGGCAGCACAACGTGCTGAGTTCTGGACGGCACCCAGGTGATGTCACCTGGGTGCCGCACTGGTTTTTGGTTTCCTACAATGCAGCTCAGAAAAACAGCGTGGGGCGTCCCGGGTGGTGCGGGGGGAGCCCTCGTCAGTAGCGGTCTGTTGTGCGAATAGTCCCAAGGCAGCAGAACGCGCTGAGATGTGGATGGCACCCAGGTGATGTCCAGTAAACTGCCGCACTGGTTTTGGTATCCTACAATGCTGCTCCGAAAATTGGCGTGGGGCGGCCCGGGGGGGGGGGGGCATGGGGGAGGCGGCGTGAACGGGCCTCCCCAGGTGGTGGCCATCCAGCTGAGTTGCGCCAGCTCTTGCGGCTACAGCGTCTCGCTCACCATGTAGTTGAGTTGCTCCCACTCTTGCAGTGCAGCGATAGGCGGCTGCCACAGGACTCTTAAAATGGCGGCCGGCTCTTCGGTTTTGGGCCTGGTCCACTAAAATGGTCCTGGGACACCTTGGAACTCGGACGCTTGCCTGCTAGGGCTTGGGCTCCATTCTCGAAAGCATCCCCTCAGCCGTGAAGATTCTACAAAAGTCTTGGGGGCCCTCGACTCCTGCAGGCTTCCGGTGGGGAGCGGCAGCCATGATTGCTCGCGGAATGACCACGACGGAGCCACGAGATGGTGGTGCTCTCATGGTGACCCCAGCTTCAGTCTGAATCATCCAGAAACAAGGTGGGGCTTTCATCGTTTGGGAAAAAAAAAAATTCTAAACCAATGAAAAGTGTTATTTTTAGGTCATATGACCAAACCTTCCATCTTTAGGAAACCAAAAGTAAAATGAACCAATGAAAAGTTTTATAAACAAGTCACATGACCTGTTATGCGGCATAGGGCTACAAAAAGCGTAGAAAATCCGTTGGCACTTGAGGCGGCGTCAGTAGCGGACCGGTGTGCGAATAGGCCGAAGGCAGCACAACGCGCCGAGATCCGGATGGCACCGAGTTAGTGTCCAGCAAGTTGCTGCACTGGTGTGGCTATCCTACAATGCTGTGCCGAAAGACGGCGTGTCCAGCTGAGTTCCGGTCACTTTTGCGGTACAGTGACTGGAACGCGCCGAGATCCGGATGGCACCGAGGTGGTGTCCAGCAAGTTGCCGCACTGGTGTGGCCATCCTACAATGCTGCGCCGAAAGTCAGTGTGGGGTGCCCCGTTGGCTTATGAGGTGATGTCAGTAGTGGACCGATGTGTGAATAGGTCGGAACCAGCACAAGGCGCCCTGCACTGTTGAGCTTTTTTCAATGCCTGTTTTTTGTTGTTACCCTTCCATCAAAAACAAAAAAAATATATAAAACTGTGCAAAAATACAAAAAAATGTTTAGAAAAGCAGTGCTTGTAAGACTGTCTGAAGCTCTTTTGCACCTGCTGCAGCTTCACTATTGCCCTGGTGTGGCCAAAGATCGCCCATGACATAGGCGGCCGGCTCCCGAGGTCCGGCGGAACTTTTTTCCTTTTCCTTTCTGCTTCTTGTCCCACAATCCGTTTCACCTGAAGACACGACCAGGTTCCTGAATGTGTGCAGGGGGACGCTATTGATTGAATGAAAATGGCGGCTTGACACAAAGCTGACTCAAGCGTTGCTGTTGATGCTATACAGACAAAAATTGGTCTTCAGTTTGTACATTCTTCAGGATTTTTTCTTCCATCCAAGGCTGATTGAGAGTTTGTAGAAAAATGGCTTCAGATTTTCCACATATTACTCTTCAACATTCTTCCTAAATGTAACAATGTGAGACTCACTAGGAAAACGGCTGTTTATCTTTCCTTTCAAAATGCTGCCAACAATATTTTCTGAATGGAAGACACCATCTTGTAGCATAAAGGGCCGAAAGGGGTTCTGGTCTGGCCGATTGTTGGTGGAGACATTTTGACTATATCTTGGACCTGCCCGGCCTCGCCCAAAATGGCGCCGGTATAAATGGGACTCGTAACTCCTTGTTGTGTACTGGTTGAACAACCTTGATATCACGAGATATGAATGCAGTTTTGATGCTCATGGCGGGCGGGGACGAGAATTGATTGAATATTTCTACATCCCTATTGATATTAAGTTCTGATGTGTTATTTATTACTGTACTATTGAAAATTCGAATTAACGTCACCCATGGTACTTGCACGCAAATGTATATCTAGATAATTTTTTTGTAAGTGGCCCTGTCGTATTTTAATTACAAAATGTACGTCCAGCGATTCCGCAACTGTTAGACATCTTAGTTCTTGCAACCTAATGGCTCGCTCGTTACGTTCCTCTATAATGTAAATGTCTCCTCATCATATACGATTTCAGTTTGCTCCGTGGCCGGCCCACGTGGTTATAGGCCCGTATTTGTATACTGACATTTTCACAATAAAGGTTTTTAAAACAAAACACGGTAGTAGTATTTACATTGGTAAAGTTTTTACTTTTAGTCACTGTTTTCGAATCAGTAAAAGGCAAGTGAAATAAAGCAGTCCAATTACATGACGGATAAAAGGTATAATATGTAGGAACGCAGTAAAGATAAATGGTCAAGGGCAGTTGTGTTTTCCACTCCTGCAACATAAAGTGATCGATAAGAATCTGATAATCAGGCGTATCGGCGACTAAGACAGCAGGCCGAGTCTCTTTTACTCAACGGCTCCGTCATGGAACGAAGAAACGCCCTTTTTCTCGAAAAAGGAATATATTTTACTTGCAGGACAGTTGTAAATTTTCCGGGAAAGTACATTAGCCTGGAATATTATAACATATATGTTTAAAAAAAAATAATGTTCGAAAACAATAAAAAGCGTAATTTTTAGATCATATGACCAAGCTTTTCATCATTAAAATAACAAAAGTAAAATGAACCAATGAAACGTTTTATTAACAAGTCACATGACCTGTTATGCTTACGTTGCGCGCCGCGCCCCGGATCACTTCCGGGTGCGCTAACGCGGCGTGTCATATAACGCATTACGCGACAACGTAGGTCAAGAATATAGTCAAAATGTCTCCACCAACCAGCGTTCGGAACACAACCCCTTTCAGCAGTCCAAAAAGTTCTGTTAAATGACAACAGAGGGGACAGACAACAAGAAACATCAGTCAAAGAGGGGAGGGCAAGTTCTTCTCTACCCGGTCATGTTGGGGCGCTACCGGAACTGATCGAATTGGTAGTCTACAGTGTTTCTGGATGTTTCAGACTAAAGCTGGCGTCAGCATGAGAGCACTACCATCTCGTAGCTCCGTCGTGGCCATTCCACGAGCAGACATGGCAGCCGCTCCCCACCAGAAGCCTGCGGGAGTCGGGGGCCCCCAAGACTTTTGTAGAATCTTCACGGCTGAGGGGACGCTTTCGAGAATGGGACCCAAGCCCTATCAGGGAAGCGTCCGAGTTCCAAGGTGTCCCAGGGCCATTTTAGTGGACCAGGCCCAAAACCGAAGAGCCGGACGCCATTTTGAGAGTCCTGTGGCAGCCGCCTATCGCTGCACCGCAAGAGCGGGAGCAACTTAACTACATGGTGAGCGAGACGCTGTAGTCGCAAGAGCGGGCGGTAAACAGCTGAATGGCGGAAGAGGCACAGTGTAGCAAAAGCGGGCGGAATGGCAACTAAAACGGTAAAGGGGCGCCCCACTACAGCGTGTCTTCAGGTCAAACGGATTGTGGGACAAAGTCCAGAATAGAAGAGTCATCAAAAGGCAAAAAGTTCCGCCGGACCCCGGGAGCCGGCCGCCTATGTCGGGGGCGATCTCAGGCTACACCAGTGCTATAAGACTTGGGGAGGGGGTCGGAGCCAAGCGTCTTCTCCGAGTCCGTGCCATCACACCGCCCCTCGGGGGCCTCCGTCAAGCGGTTTAGGGAGGTACCATATAACATTGTTTTCAAATGCAGTCAGGTCCACAAACGACCCTCACTTACTTTGAGAATAGTGAAGCTGCAGTAGGTGGAAATAAGCTTCAGACAGTCTTACAAGCACTGCTTTTGTAAACATTTTTTGATTTTTTTGTATTTTTGCACAGTTTTATATTTTTTTTTTGTTTTTGATGGAGGGGAAACAACAAAGCACAGGCATTGAAAAAGGCTCAAACTCAGAACTCTGAACTATGGCACCCAACATCCAGGACTTGCCATCCGGATCTTGGCGCCTTGTGCTGCTTCCGACCTATTCACACATCGGTCCACTACTGACATCATCTTATAAACCAACGTAATGTAAATAGTTATTTAATAAAATGTTTTACCCTGTTACTTTGCTGGTGTGTTGTCTATATTTTTAATATTTGCATAGGGTTTGTCATTATTTTGGGCGGGGTGGGTGACGGAGCCGAGCTGTCTTGCAGCCCTCATGGTGTGGCGCTCAGTTCATCTCACTATTTTCGTATTTCTCATGAAGGGTTGTTCCTAATGTTTCTATTTTAGCGAGGTCAAAAAGAGATCCAATTAGTGGCCTACTGATTTTGCTCGATTACTTTTATTTTTTTACACGATTTTTCACGATCTGCAAAGACTAAACAGAGTATTGCGACTTTGTGCTTGTTTGTAAATAGAGAATGAACCAAAGAGAATCAATTGTAAAACAGTAAATGCTTGGATAACAATCAATCAAATGGAGAGACAAGCAGGCACGACGGATTACAACGGGGTAAAGGCCTGCGTTAACTACTCTTCACTATCTGCAAAGAGAGAGTACTACTAAGAGAAAAGAAGGGAAGGGGGCAGCGTTCAAAGCACATCAGCGTGCATAAACACGAAAAAGTTTTTACCTATCACGTACTTGACATTTTACAGCTTTTGATATTTGCTATTAAAAAAACAATGAAATTCACTGAAAAAACCATAGGTTATAGGCCATATATAGTTAGGAATTTGCATTTACAAAACCTGGAAAATTCACTGAAAAAACCATTGGTTATAGACCATATATATTTAGGAATTAGCCTTTTCAAAACCTTATTTTACTCACACAAAACCATTGAAATTTCATATATAGTTAGTTCCACTAACTATATATCGCGCACCCGCAATCCACTGCTGATGATGTCACATATTACATCATTCATGATATGGTTAGTGACATCACTGATGACATCACTGATGACATCTCAAATGACATCACTGATGACATCTCAAATGACATCACTGATGACATCTCAAATGACATCACTGATAAAATCACTGATAACATCTCATTTGACATGAATGATCACATCACTGATGATATAATTCATGTGATAATACCATAAACCTCTTCAGACTCTAATATAACCTTAGATACAATCAGTGTAAACAGATAGTCACAGACTGTCACTCATCCATGGAGTTACTCACACACCTAGTCAGTCATGCAAAAAATCAATCACACCTCCATTTTCTCAACGATACAGTTATACACACCTTACTTATTCAAACATATACTAACACATATTTACTTTACTCTCTTATACAATCCCTGATATATGTTCACAATGATCCATACAGCTACTCACACATTCACTGGCTCTTATGCACAGTTATTTATATATGTCAACTCTCACATGTACTGTGTTTTACATATGTACTTACTTTGACATGTAGCACTGAGATATCCATTCACTCACTAATACACTCATGCACAGTCAACCGCCAATACAGCTGTTTCCACATGCACTTTTGAACCCATACATATAGTGAATCAACTACTCACACGTCTATGTACAGAGTCACACACCTGCCAGCCACCCATACACACACACTCAGTTTCCCATACAAATACTTGGACAACCAATGAATAACTCATACAGTTACTCATATAGCTACTGATCAACATATGCAGCAGTTTGTAGAACAACAGATATAATGATGCACAAATTAAAACAGTTTAGTCACTAACCCATGCACTCAGTGAGACACATTTAATCACTCACTCATACAGTCAGTCATGCACCTACTAAATCCTTCATCCAGACACTTATACATCCACTCATTCTTCAATATGTAAGACATATTTTAACTTTACAGAAACATACAGTCACTGGATGTTGTCATCAGTGATGTCATCAGTGATGTCATTTGAGATGTCATCAGTGATGTCATCAGTGATGTCACTAACCATGTCATGAATGATGTAATATGTGACATCATCAGCAGTGGATTGCGGGTCCGCGATATATAGTTAGTGGAACTAACTATATATGAAATTTCAATGGTTTTGTGTGAGTAAAATAAGGTTTTGAAAAGGCTAATTCCTAACTATATATGGTCTATAACCAATGGTTTTTTCAGTGAATATATATATATATTCAATGAAAAAACCATAGGTTATAGACCATATATAGTTAGGAATTCGCATTTACAAAACCTTATTTTACTCGCATAAAACCATTGAAATTCCATATATAGTTAGTTGCGCTAACTATATATCGCGCACCCGCAATCCACTGCTGATGATGTCACATATTACATCATTCATGACATGGTCAGTGACATCACTGATGACATCACTGATGACATCTCAAATGACATCACTGATGACATCACTGATGACATCTCATTTGACATTACTGATCACATCACTGATGATATCATTCATGTGATAATACGATGAACCTCTTCAGACTCTAATATAACCTTAGATACAATCAGTGTAAACAGACACTCACAGACTGTCACTCATCCATGGAGTTACTCACACACCTAGTCAGTCATGCAAAGAATCAATCACACCTCCATTTCCTCAACTATACAGTTATACAAACTTTACTTATTCAAACATATACTAACACATATTTACTCTCTTATACAATCCCTGATACAAGTTCACAATGATCCATACAGCCACTCACACATTCACTGGCTCTTATGCACAGTTATTTATATATGTCAACTCTCACATGTACTGTGTTTTACATATGTACTTACTTTGACATGTAGCACTGAGATATCCATTCACTCACCAATACACTCATGCACACAGTCAACCGCCCATACAGCTGTTACCACATGCACTTTTGAAACCATACCTCTAGTGAATCAACTGCTCACACATCTATGCACAGAGTCATACACCTCCCAGCCACCCACACACACACTCAGTCTCCCATACAAATACTAAGGTAACCAATCAATAACCCATATAGTTACTCATATAGCTACTTATCAACACATGCAACAGTTTACAGAACAACAGACATAATGATGCACAAATTAAGACAGTTTAGTCACTAACCCATGCACTCAGTGAGACACATTTAATCACTCACTCATACAGTCAGTCATGCACCTACTAAATCCTTCATCCAGACACTTATACATCCACTCATTCTTCAATATGTAAGACATATTTTAACTTCACAGAAACATACAGTCACTGGATGTTGTCATCAGTGATGTCATTTGAGATGTCATCAGTGATGTCATCAGTGATGTCACTGACCATGTCATGAATGATGTAATATGTGACATCATCAGCAGTGGATTGCGGGTGCGCGATATATAGTTAGCGCAACTAACTATATATGGAATTTCAATGGTTTTATGCGAGTAAAATAAGGTTTTGTAAATGCGAATTCCTAACTATATATGGTCTATAACCTATGGTTTTTTCATTGAATTTCAATGGTTTTTTAAATGCAAATTTCTAACTATATATGGTCTATAACCTATGGTTTTTTCAGTGAATTTCATTGGTTTTTTAAAAGCTAACATCTGTAGCTGTAAAATGTATTATTCTTTAAATCCCAAAATATATTTAGATGTTTATTGATAATTTTTTTTTTAATATTTTTTTTCTTCGCTTCTAGTTCGCGAACCGGGAAGCTTTCCGTTAGCTCATCTTGATGCCGCGATCTAGTCCGCGAACCGGTCAACGTTACGTTAGCGGAACAGTGACGCGCCGCGGAAGCGCGACGTATCACGTTATCGCGTAATGCGTCTAATGACGCGCCGCGTTAGCGCTCCCGGAAGTGCTCCGGACCGCGAACCGGAAGCGATCTGGGACGCGGCGCGCGCCGCGTAACGTAAGCGGAACAGGTCATGTGACTTGTTTATCAAACTTCTCATTGGTTCATTTCACTTTTGGTTTCCAAATGATGTATGACTAGGTCATGTGACCTAAAAATAACACTTTTCATTGGCTCAGAACTTTTGTTTTCCCCAAATCAAGTAAACCCCTCCTTATTTCCTCACTCTGACTTTCATCTTGGTGAGAGAAAGACCATTTATCTGAAGATCCACAATGGCTTCCATTGTTGCTGCAGCTGGTGCACCCCCACCACCACCTCCACCTCCCCATAAGAAGAGAGGACCACCCAGTCAAATTATGACTAACAGAGAGGAGGAAGATGAGGAAGAAGAAGAAGAGGAGAGAGAGGGACAACAATTTGTTGATGAGTTGCCCCGGGTTTCTAAACGAAAAACCAGTTTCATCTGGCAGTTTTTCACCATCCCTCCTGGAACCAAGAAAGTGAATGCAAAATATGCCACCTGCCTCATCTGTGACCACAGATTGTCGAGAGGCACAGAAAAGAAGTACAGTATGGGGAACTATACAATGCACCGTCACATGAGCAGGTGGCATCCCTTGAACTACAGCCGGGCTGAGTTGAGGGATCTTGAAGACAATCCGACGGCAACTCCTGTGGCAAGATCTACATCCACATTGTCTTTGACGGGAAGAGAGGCACAAGAGACTGTGCCAAACATCCAACGTAACTTCCAGCACATGAAGGTGTCTTGTATTTACTGTGGTGCTATGCTGTCATATGGCAACATGAGTGTCAACCTCATGAACATTGCATATGAAAATCATAAGTGCCCTAATGCACCCAAAAAGTAATTTTCTTTTTTTTTGCTCCAGTTGAGCCGTTTTGAAAGCCTGTTTTTTGTTGTCTCCCCTCCTTAAAAAACACAAAAAAAACATAAAACAGTTCTAAAAATACAAAAAAATCAAAAAATGTTCAAAAAATTACAAAAAAAACATAAAACAACAAAAACAAAAAAAAACAGTTCTTTTCAGAACTACCTCCCCTTTCAAACAAAATTGCTAGAATGTTTATCACTCTGGCAAGCTCTATTTCTTTTGGTTCGCTTCAAGTTCGCTGACCGGTTCGCGAACTTTAAGCGAACTAAAAAAAATATTTTTTTAAAAAAAAAGAAGAGTTAGTATAAGGGAAGTAAACAGAGAATAATGTAAAAAGAAAGACAGCTAGAGAGAGTAAATGAGAGATACTGTCAATGACATCATCAGCAGTGCATTGCGGGTAAAAAGAGTGGAAAACATTTACCTTATAATTCTTGTTACCTTTTTTAAATATTTTTTCATACTTTCAATCTGTAAAACAAAGAACAAACATTTCAAAAAATATTAAAACATGTATTTAAAAATTAGAAAAGACAAGGGAAAAGGTTCAAAAACAAACAGTTTTTCAACAACTTTGACATTTACAGAAGTCTCTGCTTCTCTACGTTCCCTACACAATCCTAAAGATATATATTCGAAAGAAACTGTATCTTGATATTGCTGAACTGAGGCCTATTTTGAAACATGATGTTTTTCTTGCACTGCTAATGTCTCACAATAGTGATGCAATAGCAGCGCAAAAAAGATGTAAAGTCATAATAAAATTGTGTCTAACATTGTAAATGATTGTTTTAGGATGCAAATAAGATGTGTGCTTTCAAGAGCTTTCTTTGAGGTGAGGCCTCTTTTTTTTATAAAAAAAAAACACTACCCAGAAGTACAGCACTCTAAGCATTAAAATTGATATTTACAGAACTCACCTTACCCATATGTACCACACATTTCTAAATGTATATCATAAGGACAAAAAGCATAACATTAATTATACATGTTAAATGGTTTATTTTTGCTGTTCTCAGAATGTATCAAATTTCACTTAAATCAGTGACTTGAAGGTATTCATCATGTAACAGCGGGGAAAAAAAAACACAATCAAAATGACTGTGTTTAAAAAACCCATACAACCTAAGAAATCTGATTTCAAAACTTCTTAAAATTAACTTACTTTCAATGACGTCGAAGGATCTCCTATAAACAGCATCCACTCTGTTGTGCTTTAAATATTTTCAGCCCGCCACTTTCTGAAAGAAAACCTCCATCGATACGTGAAATATGTTACATAGAAAAAAAACTTCTCTCATTATATCACATGTTTCCACTAGGCCAAATCATGTTGCCGCGATTCGCAAATCTTGTAATTCTTCCAATCAAATCCCGACATTTTCTATTTTCGCAACTTTCAAAAATAAAATATTTGAGATTATTTTCACAATCCTGGACTACTAATATCTTACTCTTCTTTGTCAGTCATGTTCTCCTTTTCCTATGACACTGATACTGCTTACTATGAAGCAGACTTACTTGCATTAGGTTTATATAGTTGAATTTTTAATCGAGACAGCATTGCAGACTTACATTCCCTCTACTTAAAATTTTGGTTTTAAAAACACCAGGTAAGAATTTTTAAGGTCAAACGGCAATTTTTTTTTGAACGTTACAACAGAATCATTACAGAATGACCAGCCGTTTCCAGACTTTAAGTAAGCTGTATAATGTCCTGATGTTGTTGATGGACCATCGTGATAGATAATTGCTACAGTAACAAAAGTCCTCCCTGATATTGACAGCTGAGAAGCCACAAAATTTTTTATTAAAGTTGACAATTTTGTTCCATCAGGCCTACATCGTTGCATCATTAAAATGACATACTGGCCATATCTACGTATAAATAATGTTGACATCATATCACATTTACATTGGCTACACTCCATGTTGTGATCCGCTGCATTTACTAGCTTATTAAAGGAGACTGATTTACTGTCTGGCAAAGTTAAATATATAAATCTTTCTGAGTCTACACTAGTAGTACTTGATACCATACAGTTCTCGCAGTCATGCTGCCATTGATAAGAAAGCCCAAACAGGTGATCTACATCTACACCCTCAACTTGCAATATATCAAGCATATACATTAAAAACTCCTGACAATCTTGCTGATTATTTTCAGAGAAGTCTGTTTGACCTGAACATTCATCTAACAGATAACGAACTTCAGACACACTTTCTACTTTTGTTCGATCACTGCTACATTTCTCGAAAACAGAATTCAACAAACAGCATAAAATTTGTTCAGAATTCAACAGAATCTGTTCTTTTAAACTCTCTAGTGAAAAGAGAACATTAACCACTACATTTGCATAGCAGTTGACACCAGAACTGTTTTCAAATTGAAAACCGACAACATCTTCAACAGAATCCACTTTCTTTCTGCTAACAATTTTCGGTTCATTGACTTTTAGTCTTTTTGCAACAACCTCCCTACTATTACTGCTATTTCTACGTTTGCGGCCTACCACACGTTTCTCAAACAAAGGATATTGAGGCAAATGTGGCGCATACTCTCTTCTTAACCTATTGTATTCCTTAACACAATCTAGATCCGCACAAATGTTTGTGACATCACAGTCAATCAAGTACAATCCCGATAAAGTTCTAACTCGTGACAATGCCACATATGCCATACCCTCCTTGAACACAGAACTGCCAATATTCACCAATGCACAGTCTACACTTAAACCTTGCGATTTATGGATTGTCACCGCATATGCCAAGCAAACAGGAAACTGTTTACGGCGAACATATAAATCTTTAACAAGCAAAAACCTAGCAGAACAACGACCAATTTGCTGTACTTCCTCAATGCCATCAAATTTAATTTTTAAAAATTCTATTCCATCTCTATTTCTGTATTTCTCAAAATCAACAACATTACCCATTGATCCATTTACCAGACCTCTTTCTACATGTAAATTCCTTCTCAAAATAATTCGGCAATTTAAACACACATTCAAAGTCTTTTCAAAACCCGCTGTTTTAGATATAGTCTTCTCTAATGAATCCAATTTTGATTTCAAATTGTCTGACAAAATAATTGTTGATCCCATATGCTCTAATTTGTCGATAGCTTCAAGTTTCACAATCTCTTGCTTTTCTAAATTCAACATTTTGTTGTTGAAGATGGCACATTCTGCAAGAGTTGGCATGAGACATATCCCGGATTTCTTCTCAGTAATTTTCTGAAAAATATTCTCAGGCACAATATCTTGTTTGGGATACAAATTTGACAGTAACCGTGCATTTAAAGCTTCTTTCCCATGCTCGGTCACTTTTCCAATTCTAATATCTTGTAGAATATTCTTGTAATCTTCATCCTTTGCCTGACGCATATTTTGATGCAGTTCTGCATAATTGAAGTTTAACCATATATTGACGTTGCCAATGCTCCCTAGGCACTTCCTGGTATCTTCATGCGTGAGTATTTTGAACACAGGTTGACCTTTTACTGGTGTCAGCTGTAGAAGATCTCCGAAAACAATAATGTGTTTCCCACCAAATAAGACATCATATTCAGTTTTAAGTACTTCTTGCATTCTCAAATGCACAAAGGCAAGCATGACATTGGAAACCATGCTTACTTCGTCAATGATAAGTAGTTTCATTTTCCTCAAAACTCTTGAAACTTCACAGCAAGCATCTCCAGATAACTTGTTGTATTGTAATTTGTTGTCATGCTCCACCGGCAGCATCAATAGACGATGCAAAGTAATACCTTTAATATTATGTGCTGCCAGTCCAGTAGGAGCGGTGACAACACAAGACAGCGATGACTCAGTCCTTTCCTGCAAATAACAAGAGATTGCTTTAATGAGGAAACTTTTTCCAGTTCCCGCTTCTCCACTCACGTACAGTCGGACAGGCTTCAACGACGTACACGAGCACTCTTTCTTCTCATGACTTAATCCGTGCTCAATTTCCTTGGTAACTTCATCATATATTTTCCTCTGCTCAACGTTGAGTTGTTTTTCCAAGTCTTGTAAGTTAACTGAATCCTCCTGAGCATGTGCCATGGCTCTTTCTACTTCATTCATAGCAGTGGCAGCTTCATTTTCGATAATAGGTCCTCCAAGTGGATCTTGACTCAATGAAACAGAACTCTGACTGTCCTGAGAACTGTCTCTGGCAATCTCGGCTGCAATCGTTGCTTCCTGCTCAATTTCCAAAGTTAGCATTTCTTGATATTTAGAAAAAGCAGGACATTCTATGGACTCCTTGGCTGCATTGAAAGAGTCTTCGTAACAGAGGAAATCTCCAAGCAGTTCCTCTTCTGCACGCCAAGGCTTGAAAAGTTGCAAAAGTGCTAAATAGAAAAACTCCTTTTTTTCTGGAGATTCGCCACTTAATTTTCGATGGTTTACTAATTGGCATTTTCTTTGCTTGACCAGGCATCCCTCACTTCCAATTACAGCATACACTCCTTTCTCAATATCTTCTTTGATGTTCCTCTTGAATATATAATTTTGGAGAACCTCATATAGACAAATATTCTCAAGGTGACTGCTTCGATTTGGATAATATGTATCCAACATGTTGGTCTTCAAAATGTCGGTACTGTTTGGTTCCTTTTCTGCCAAATACTCAATTTCCCGAACAGGTTTTAGAACTCGATTTCGCGTTGCAGCAAGACCAAGACTCGCCCAAACGAGACTCCTGGATTTGGCATAGAGACTTGCTGAAGACAATCGATCAGAACATTCGTAAGCTCCGATTTCTCGATGCGACAACATCTTCAGACTGAAACTGTACAACTTCTTGCTGAGGCTCTTTTCATGGGAAATGTCCTCCCACATATCCTTCAGTTCGGTCTTTTCTTTTTTGGTGATGTAAGATGTCACATACCGAGCCACAGCCATACAGTTGTCAGCCACAAACTGTATATCCATGTTGGCATTCCACATGGACAAAATCACTGGGTTGTAGTCATTGATGTACTTGGACTCTTCGTTCCTTTTCAAATTGTATGTATTCTTGGGTGATTTCCTCGTCACATTATGTCGCAGCGAAGACATCAAACTGTTCACTCTTCCTTTAGAAATCACCGGTCGTGGAAAGTTGAAACGACATTTGGTGTAGAACTTGTCCTTGTTTCTGAATTTACGACGACAGTACTTTCCACAACGATGGCTTTGGAAACGTAGAACTTGTTCTCTTAGACTTTTCTTCTCCGTTGCGTTTGGAACAGCACACGTAGAATACTGTTCGATGAAATTCATCACTAAGTCATCCGGATCTGTTCCAAATTTAGGTGCATCCTTGATCCACAGCAACATATGTATATGAGGGGCACCTCTTGCTTGGTACTCCTTTCTCCAGAAGAAATCCAACACCTCTCCAAGAGGTGGATTCTTTTTATTTGTGATGAAAGACATCATAGCTTCAAATCTATGATTGAAGTACCTGCATACATTCACAGGATCCAAAGAACACAGTTCTCCAGGTGTCTTGAATTCAATGTTTTCAATATTTCCATTTGCCTCTCGTAGAAATTCAAGTAAGTCATCCCAGCCATACTCGGCACAGCTCAGAGTGAGGAACCATGTCGGAGTTCCTAAGTTCCTCAGCATACATTTTAAGTCACCATGACGACGGTACCAGTACTCATTAGTACCACGCTGACACGCCATGAGATTAATTAAGTGAGAATCCAAAATACTGTCTTGGACATTGACTTTATGCATAAAGTCACTTGCCGAGATGTTTCGCATCTGTATACCACTTTTTAAGATGTGGTTCACTGCATATGACAGTCCAGACAGATCGCTTTCAAACAGGAGATGAAACAAATAGGGAATGCATTGCCGAAACCTAGGATCTTCTGCATACAATCGTAAAGTCCGGTATTCAGACGCAGGAATTTCACGAGGTCGCTCATCATATCTTCCTCCTTGACCTGTGGGAAATAGCTGTGGGAAACACCGAGCTTCCAAACTTTCCTCCCAAACACTAATGGGACTCCCTTTGGCTTGTTTCATTTGAAACAACTCAATAGCATTCCCCATCACTTCCTTGGAATGCAAAGGATGAACACTATAATGTTCATATATTTCTTCACTTTTAGAGGCCTCTACTTTCTCAATTTGGCCAGCACACAAATCGCTATCCTCTTCATCACTTACTTCCTCTTCTGCAACATATACATTCTTATAGTACTTATTATTTTTCTTCAAATACACTGTTGCCTTTTTGACTTTCCTAACATCCACTAAATCTTGCCATATTTTCTTATTCTTTGTCGGAACCCCATTAACCAAGATAACCAGAGGTTCCTCTTCCACTTTTTCTATTCCAATTGTGTTAATGTTTTTGTTCAAATCTAGAGGCAAATAAACAACTCTTCCCTTTAATCCTCTCTGTAAATCTGCTGGAGGCAATTTCCCTGTCTTTGGCTCCATTCTTACAATAGCCTGAAAGGGATGGATACTTTGAATCAAAATAGATTCATAAGTATTTAAATCCTTCAATTCAGAAGGAATCTCAACCAATTCCAGATTATTATGAACTGCCCTAGCAGGCATCTGGTTTTGGTTTAATTTATTACAACAATAAGTACACACACGTTGATCCGATCCCAAATCAAAATAATTTTCTACCATCAAGTATGTGGCTAAATCCTTCCATTCACTATTATTTTCCCTTTCACTTTTTGCATATAAATCCACTACCTTAGTCTGATTCTTATAATAAGTGCGTCGACAACATACACAAGTGAAATTAGGCCTCTCACTTGATTTCATCTGAAACGTGGCAATTTCCTTCTGAAAATTATCTGTACTGGAAACCTGTACATTATCTTCCACATTACCCTCTACTTCAGGGTCAATTTGAACATTCTCATCTTTACTACCAAAGTAACAAAACTCAATTTCTTCACAAAGATTCTTCACATCTATTTCAGAACCATGCAAAAGAGCAGCACATAACTGTTTAAGCATAATTGCTGGACTCTTAGCATAATACAACATTCTCACTAATTTTCTCACTTTATTATGATGCACTGCTAGCATCCTGAAATGATGAAAAACACTCTGGCATACTCTCCTGGAAAGACAAGCCAGTGAATGACCACGCAAACCTGTCATTTGTCTCACTCTGCAAGGATCTAAATCTTGCAACAACTTCATTTTCTGCTTCAAACTTTTCTTATTAAATGTCCGTATAAAATCACATAGCAAATTGATGGAAACCTGTCGCACACTGCAAATAGAACTACACTTCCAAATGTACACAGGACCCTTAGGACGTCTTCCTAAAACCTCATCACTTAGCGCCTCTTCTGTCTCTGTTGTCACAAGTAGTTCTTTTTCAACTGGACAACCATCCTTCACTTCATAAGCTCGACCACTGATGTCAACTGCATGCACCAAATCATTATCCTGAAAATAAGTCTCCTCATTAAAAAATGCCTCAGAACTTGAACTATGCATCCATTCTCCAGAAAAAACTTCACAAAAGTTAGTACGATTTACTACTCTCTTCCATCTACTTTTTGTTTTGAAATCAGAAATTACCTTGCTTAGTTTCCTAATTCTATTGATTACCAAAATAAACAACTTTCGCTTGATTTCAAAAGCATGATCAATAATTTTCTCTACATTTTTCTTCTTCCTATAAAATGCCGCTTTCTGTTGGCCTTTCTTTTTAATATTTTTCAATAAATTAACTAATATCCTATTACGGAACATTCGTTGTCGAATGTCCCTAAACTGTTGTTTCCTTCTACTATCATGCACAGAGTTATCTCTTCCTCTACCAGTAACATTTGTGATGGGTCTCTCCTTTCCATTTAAATTACTTCTCTTTTTGTTAAGAGACACATTTTTTTGAGCAAAATTTTTTTTACTACAAATATTTCTTAAGAATGATTTCGTGCTCTTACCCGGACCTTTCTTGGTGTTTTGACAAGTATTTGGGGAAGAGGACTGCTGCAATAAAACATCATCCTGCTGTCTTTGACGTTTTCTAGCCTTTCGTATTCGACTTCTGGAAGGCATTTTCCAAACTATGAAAGAATCTGCAGTTGAATCTGTGAAAAAATATAATATAAAATGTTATTAACCACTATTACCAAACAGTAAATAAATAACAGTCATCTAAAACTTAATGCTGTACTAATTATTTAACATAGCAAATATTTTCCACCAGCACTGCATCACAAAAATGACACTCAATGGTACAAAACAGGCATACAACACTCATAAATCACTCCCTAATATTTTAAATCATTAATTCAGGATGACGATAAGATGTAGCCTATCTAAAGGTTTGTTTAGGCCCAGATCTTTGGACTGGGGTGAATGTGTGTCATTGATCCACATTCAGTCCATCACCTGTTTTGTTTATTTGAGGTGAGGCCAACACATGGTTGCAGATAAGATTTTCACTGAAAAAAAACCAAGGTAAAAAAACATGTGAAGGCCTACCAATGAAGTAAATCATTAAATGAAAACCAATACATTTCTGGAAATATGCACTACTAGTGCTTCATAAGATGTTTTGGATCATATTTATAAGTTATTTGAGTATCTAGTATGCTATTTTACATTCTTCATGGTGCAAATTTATTGTAAATACGCTCCCACCTGCGGTTGGCAAATTTAGATTTTGATTATGGGAGTTAGATAGGCATGTTAATAATTTCCCAAAAATGGTATATAACCCCAAACAACCTTTGAAGCAAATGCTCTTAGCCATGTTATCCACCTCCCATTGGATAACATGGCTAAGAAATGCTTGCAAATGTGATAAAAAAAGGCCTGCAATGCATGAATAACGCAGAAAAATCAGCGATATTCATGCATTTTCCAACAAATGCTCTTAGCCATGTTATCCACTTCCTATTAAATAACATGGCTAAGAACTGCTCAGGGCACCATGAGGAACGCTTTCCATTTAAAAAGGGAAAAATAACATCAAAGACACTAAAATGCCTTCTAAATATGAACCCAAACAACCTATGAAGCAATGTGAAAAAAAACTGCCGCAATGCATGAATATAGCAGAAAAATCAGCGATATTCATGCATTTTCCAGCAAATGCTCTTAGCCATGTTATCCACTTCCAATTAAATAACATGGCTAAGAACTGCTCAGGGCCCCATGAGGAACGCTTTCCATTTAAAAAGGGAAAAATAACATCAAAGACACTAAAATACCTTCTAAATATGAACCCAAACAACCTATGAAGCAATGTGAAAAAAACGGCCACAATGCATGAATATAGCAGAAAAATCAGCGATATTCATGCATTTTCCAGCAAATGCTCTTAGCCATGTGATCCACTTCCTATTAAATAACATGGCTAAGAACTGCTCAGGGCCCCATGAGGAACGCTTTCCATTTAAAAAGGGAAAAATAACATCAAAGACACTAAAATGCCTTCTAAATATGAACCCAAACAACCTATGAAGCAATGTGAAAAAAAACGGCCACAATGCATGAATATAGCAGAAAAATCAGCGATATTCATGCATTTCCCAGCAAATGCTCTTAGCCATGTTATCCACTTCCTATTAAATAACATGGCTAAGAACTGCTCAGGGCCCCATGAGGAACGCTTTCCATTTAAAAAGGGAAAAATAACTTCAAAGACACTAAAATGCCTTCTAAATATGACCCCAAACAACCTATGAAGCTCTAACAGTACATATCCTGAAATTTAATTCATTTCAAAATTCGTTTTTAAACACAGCATATAAATCAATTGTATACCTGCATTCATGAAGAAATGACTAAAAATGTCCTTGAGACACATGAAAGTGTTTTCTGGAATGCCCTAGCACCATTTTTGGGACACTATTAACATGGCTAGGTAACTCCCATAATCAAAATCTAAATTTGCCAAGCACAAGTGGGAGCGTATTTACAAGACACTTGTCCCATGAGGAACACTTTACATTTTAAAAGGCGAACACAACATCTTAGACACTCAAATACCTTATAAATATGGCCCAAAACAACCTATGAAGCTCTAGCAGTACATTTCTAGAAATGTAATTGATTTCTTAAATCGTTTTTAAAAGCAACATATCTGTTTCAGCTTACATAACAGACCATGAAATGGCCTCCATGTATTACAATATCTTGTGTAACTGCATGCCAGAATGTTACACCAAATATGCAATTATAATTTCTCTTTGAAACTAATTCTATTAGTATATCACTAGAGACAAAACCACATTTTAAAAACACAGCTTTCTTCATCATTTTCTCCTTAAATCATACTATTCTCTATCTAAATTAAATAAATCTTTTCTCACCTTAGCAAATATTTTTTGAGTTTTGAAAACAGTCTCAGAAATACACCAAATTGTCTTCAGCAGAAGAAAAAGGATGCACTCCAAAGGCTGCAGCTATTGAAAGCACAGAAATACAGATATTCTTTTCACATATCTCTCATATTAGCCAATCATACCTCTTCCCTCACTTTTTTCAAATCAAAACCCTTCCCCCCTCTGCCCTGTCTGCCTTGTTTCCATAGCAACCACCTCCTGGAAGACCTCTCATGTTTGCAAATTCACACAACAATGTTTCAATTGAACTCTGAACTCTCAGTGCACCTGCGTATCCAGTGCAATCTTTCATTAAATGTTTCTTCCTTGACCATTCAAATTACATCTTTCAAAGAACACATCCATGCACCCTAACTTTCTGTTTTCAGAAATGGAAATGCACCAATCACTGCTAATGAATCATTAGCATTGTAAATCCACAGTTTTTTTTCTTTAGAAACTCCTACTGTTTCAACTGCCCTTTCATTACCACACTTCATCTGACTGCAGAACAACCTTCTTCCACCATGTTTAACGTCTGGATTGTTGGACATAGTTACATCCACTGGGCTCAAAGGTATGCTGAGAGCAGAAATTTACACAACCTCAATTTACAAGATGTGGAAATTAAGTGGTTGGGCCAAAGAGGATTAAAATGTCACCAATTGATACCATTGGTGAAAACCTTTATGCATTTGCCAAAACCTGACCTGTTAATAGTGCACTGTGGAGGTAATGATTTGGGCACTTTGACAGGGGTAGGTCTGGAAATGCTTTTAAAGGACACCTTGGAGCAATTAATGGCACTTTTTCCTCAAACTGCCTTGGTATATTCCAATATATGCCAAAGACAGAAATGGAGGTGGTCCAACCAATTTTGTCCACAAATTGAGAAAGCGAGGAAGCATGTAAACAAATCTGTTTCAGCTTACATGAGAGACCATGGAATGGGCTCTCTGTACAACAATAACTTGCGTTACTACATGCAAGATATCTACAGAGGAGATGGAGTTCACTTCTCAGATGAGGGCAACAGAATTTTCATTCTGAATTTAAGACTCTGCATTGGTACCTACTTATAAGTACCTAAATGTACCATAAACCCAAAAGCTCTTCTCAGAGCTACCCTACATCTGATCACTCACAATTATTATTTTTCTCTAACTTTTTTCACTAATTTTCCACAAAATTCGCTCCCCGGAGCGCTACCCGGTTCGCTAACCGAAAGCTAACCTCGCGGAATTTTTTTAAAAAAAAATTTTTTTCCGCACATATAAGCCTCCTCAGCCACGCTCAGAAAACCTAGGGGGTCAAGATAAGTCTACCATGACCCCTTCTACCCATTCTAAACATTATTTGCCCTCCATCTTGTATCTTAATGCGAACGAAACACAAAATGGTGGACTCCCGTGACGCTTAAGGTTCGCTAACCGGGCAGCTTCCCGGAAAGCGGTCCTAAAAAAAGGCGGGAAAGTAATTTACAGAATAACGACTAGAAACACTCTCACCAAATATAGATTAGCTCATACTACATAACAATCCCTTCCATTCTCACAAATTTCATTGAAATTCCATTTAGCCATTTAGCCTGTAGACCTCTCCAAGTACCGTGAGGTAAATTACTTCACAAAACACATCTGAATTGTTGGAATTGACAACCAATGAAAATGTTACTTTCATTTTCTACTTTTATTACCTGACATTTGATTGGTTATATACCTGTATATATATAAAGGGAGAGAAGGAAACACAGCCATTTTGACTACTACTTCTTGTTGTACCTCCTATTTCAAAAGCTTCAAAAAACTTCAACTTCTTTGTGAAGGTAAGTTATAATTTAATATATTGTGCACTATGACTTAATATAGTAGACTTTTTCTGCTACATATACACTATCCCTCTGTAGTAGTAGTGTCTTGGTTAAATCACATACACTTTTTTTTAGTCCTATTTCCACTCTCATACTATACACTGCCAAAAGATAAATTCACTGATAAAAACTGCCTATCTAAAATTAATCCCAACAGTGCCCTATCTCTACTAATATATATTTTTTTAATCCAAATTTCAGGCAAAATGGAAGGCGAGCAGCAAGTTTCATTTTCGATTGAACTGAAGGAGAGCAGCCAAGACAAACTTGATGACTTTATGGATGACAGTAGAGACCACGAACTTCTACAATGTGTTGAAGCAGTAGACAACTTGCTTCAAAATGAAAAACAATTACACCCTATAATAAATTATGACATTTCTGACAATGAAATGTTAGAAAATTTAATAAAGTATGAAACACAATCATAATAAAAAAAATAAATAAATAAAGAAAACAAAAAAAAACAAGAAAAACAACAAACAATTAACATACAGTATTAGAAAAGTCTTTCATTCTTTTATCCATAAAGTTCGCTGCCCAGAAAGCTATCCGGTTCGCGAACTTGGCGCTTACCACGCAAAAAAAAATTTTTTTTTTTGGACCCTCCTAGGCCCTTTTAAAACCTCCACATAAAACCTAGGGGGTCAACGAGGATCTACTATGCCCCCTTATGGTAATTTCCCCCTTTGTTTTGGCCTCCTCTTGTCTCTCGATCCTACCGAGAGACAAGATGGCGGCCGCTCCGGACTGTTTAGAATGTTGACAGACACCGGAGGGCCAATCAGCTTCTCATCGCAAAGTTCCGTTACGCGAAAGGTTCGCTAACCGGATAGCTGCCCGGAGCGCTGTTACAGATATATATCTTGATTTAAACGTTAATTTCTCAAAATCCACTGAAGCACATATATTGAGACCTAGCAAAGGCACATCGGGCTAACAGTCCCTACAATTTTGCCAAGTTTCGTGAAAATCCATTCAGCCGTTCGGGCTAAAAGTGAGTCCAACCGCCCTATGGAAATTAACATGGGAAAAAGGCGTTTTGGGACCCCCCTTTTTTCTCGGCCCCCCCTCCACAAAACCCCCCCAAATTTTCAAGGTCTGCTCAGAAACAAAATGTGCCATTTTCCTGAAAATTTCAGCCAATTCCGTCCACGAACGCAAAAGTTATTAGGCATAGAATTTTCAGAAATCCCATAGGGAAAAAATCCTAACTATATATACCTACTGGCGACCGCCAGTAGGTAATATGTCCTATACATATATATATATACATATATATATATATGTCCTATATATGTCCTCTGCATTTCATGGTGAATAAGTGTCAGCTTATCAGTAAGCCGGTGTTGGGCTCCTCTTTTTTCATGGCAGAACCGCAGTTTCCAGGATTTCCTTTCCTGGCTCTGGAGCCCGCCCTGCAGGATTGGGGGCCCCCGGCAAAATGGAACCTCATGTTGAACATTAAATGGAGGGGGCATGATCCGGTCTCACAGGCATGCCAGCACAAAGGATTTCTGAGGCAATGTGGCTACTAATTTCTTACATTTTATTATAAATATTTATATTTATTTTATTTTTGAAATTATATTTCATATTCTTCATGTAAAATAATAAAACTAAATTCATTTTTTTTTCTTTTTATTAATATATTTTTTTCAATATATTAAAATTAAATTCTATATAATTCCTTTTTCATTTTCTTTTGGGGTAATCGCCCCGTTCGCGTACGGTGATCGCACCATACTTTGTACGGTAAATCGTCCTCTGCGCGTACCCGCACACACGATATGGATCCACTTTGATATTGCGCGTCGCATTAATGCTTCCACGTGATGTCATGTACGGCGCCCTGTACGCGTATGGCGCAAAAGTTTCTAATTGTTCAAAAACATATATTTATGTATTTAATGTACATATTAGGGGGAAGACATTATCTGGGATAATCATGAAACTAGTTTTTTTTTACTTTTAATAAGCGTATACTACTTTTAAAAGCAATTGCGCAAATCACGGAAGTACGTCGTACGTACTCGCAGCGTAAGAGCACCGTAAGCGCACCGTAAGCGTACGCAAAGCAGCGAGACTTAAAAAGAAGAGATTTGATTGGTTCATAACACTTCATATTCCAACTGTTGAAAGACCCCTCCTATTTTAATCATTCTACTTTGACTGTCTAAGAAGAAGCATCTCTTCTATGAAGCCTGTCAAATTAGAACCATGACAACACCTATGGACTCATATTCCAGCCACTCCTCTGATGGAGAATTTTTTGCAGAAGCACCTCAGAGGAAGAACAAAGAGGCACTTATTTGGAAGTTTTTTACTTTCCCTGAAGGGGAAAAAAAGGTCAATGCACATCTTGTGACCTGTAAAATTTGCCAAACTACATTTTCCAGGGGCAATCCTGCAAAAAAATATTCATTTGGCACTGCAAGTATGTTGCACTCCAACAATTTTGCAAGAGCTGCAACATGGAGGTTGCAAGGGGACCCAAGTGCTGCTTTAGCAACTACATCAAGTGCACCACCACCTGTGGGAAGCAGTCCACAGCCACAAATCGATCCTGATTTTGGTGAAGTTCTCAGCATTTATTGTGACAAAATTTTATGTTACTGGGAGCAGTCTACCAACCTGATAAAACGCAGGAAGTGGGAGCATCGCTGTCCTCGTCATTAGTTTTTTTTTCACATTCCATTTTGTTCCTGTTGGACACTTTGCAGGTCTATTTTTTAGCTTAAAAGAAGCAAAAACAAAGAAAACTTGTTGAAAAAATACAAAAAAATAGTAAACTAAAAACACATAAAAACAGTTCTTTTTAGAACTTCCTTCACTGGTCAAGGAAGAACTATATTTCTATGTTAGAGTGTAAAAGTTTTTCAGAATGAATGTGTAGTTCATAAATGAATGAATAAATACATTACTAGTGTATGGTGAATGTGAAAGTGCAGAACTATAAGGAAGTGCTACAGCATAAAGCTATAAAGTATTTACCTATAGTATATTGTAGTACTTCCGAAGCACTTGAATGTAACATATCAATATAAATATGTTACAAGTATATGCTTCAATTTGCACAGCTGGTGAAACTGCCTGGGTGAATTTGTATGTGTTAGGAGCGGATTTACAACCCACTTGTGCCTCTTTTACACATCTGTTGCGTCACTTTTATGATGCAGCGGTGGTGCAAAAGATGTGCCATGATGTGTGGTATTTACAATGAGATGCATATGGAAGGTGCATCACATTATAAAGCCCTGCGCCAGAAGGAGGCTTTCCTGCGCAGAGGAGGGGTGGAGGTGTTCTGGCGCAGGAACGCCTCCTAAAAGTGACTGAGTGAAATCTATAAGATTTCATTCAGTCACTTTTAGGCTTATGCCGCGTCAAAACCCTGCATCTGCTTGAAACAGGTGTAAGGATTGACACAGCATTGTAAGCATAGGACATATTCCAACTGTTGAAAGACCCCTCCTATTTTAATCATTCTACTTTGACTGTCTAAGAAGAAGCATCTCTTCTATGAAGCCTGTCAAATTAGAACCATGACAACACCTATGGACTCATATTCCAGCCACTCCTCTGATGGAGAATTTTTTGCAGAAGCACCTCAGAGGAAGAACAAAGAGGCACTTATTTGGAAGTTTTTTACTTTCCCTGAAGGGGAAAAAAAGGTCAATGCACATCTTGTGACCTGTAAAATTTGCCAAACTACATTTTCCAGGGGCAATCCTGCAAAAAAATATTCATTTGGCACTGCAAGTATGTTGCACTCCAACAATTTTGCAAGAGCTGCAACATGGAGGTTGCAAGGGGACCCACGTGCTGCTTTAGCAACTACATCAAGTGCACCACCACCTGTGGGAAGCAGTCCACAGCCACAAATCGATCCTGATTTTGGTGAAGTTCTCAGCATTTATTGTGACAAAATGTTATGTTACTGGGAGCAGTCTACCAACCTGATAAAACGCAGGAAGTGGGAGCATCGCTGTCCTCGTCATTAGTTTTTTTTTCACATTCCATTTTGTTCCTGTTGGACACTTTGCAGGTCTATTTTTTTAGCTTAAAAGAAGCAAAAACAAAGAAAACTTGTTGAAAAAATACAAAAAAAATAGTAAACTAAAAACACATAAAAACAGTTCTTTTTAGAACTTCCTTCACTGGTCAAGGAAGAACTATATTTCTATGTTAGAGTGTAAAAGTTTTTCAGAATGAATGTGTAGTTCATAAATGAATGAATAAATACATTACTAGTGTATGGTGAATGTGAAAGTGCAGAACTATAAGGAAGTGCTACAGCATAAAGCTATAAAGTATTTACCTTTAGTATATTGTACTACTTCCGAAGCACTTGAATGTAACATATCAATATAAATATGTTACAAGTATATGCTTCAATTTGCACAGCTGGTGAAACTGCCTGGGTGAATTTGTATGTGTTAGGAGCGGATTTACAACCCACTTGTGCCTCTTTTACACATCTGTTGCGTCACTTTTATGATGCAGCGGTGGTTCAAAAGATGTGCCATGATGTGTGGTATTTACAATGAGATGCATATGGAAGGTGCATCACATTGTAAAGCCCTGCGTCAGAAGGAGGCTTTCCTGCGCAGAGGAGGGGTGGAGGTGTTCTGGTGCAGGAACGCCTCCTAAAAGTGACTGAGTGAAATCTATAAGATTTCATTCAGTCACTTTTAGGCTTATGCTGCGTCAACACCCTGCATCTGCTTGAAACAGGTGTAAGGATTGACACAGCATTGTAAGCATAGGACCCCAAGAGCATTGCTGGAGCTGCGTTGTGCTTGCAATGCAAGTCAAGCAATGCGCCACCTTCACAACACAAATACATCACATATCTGTGCCGTTTTTGCCTCTTAATACACCACATTGTAAATACAGTGCATCCATTGTGGTGATGTCACAGTGCACAATAACTGGCATATCTCTGGGGATGTACCACTTATTGTACATCTGCTGATTACTGTTTGAATGTAGTGAATGGACTACTACATACTGATCAATGAGTCACTACAAAACTATAACAGGAATGACAGAGTGTTTGGTGGAAGTGTAAGGATAAAGACTGGGGAATTGAACATATAAAAGGTAAATTTGCAGGTGCATAGAACAGTGCATGCATAGTCTATAGGAGTTTGAAGCAGCCCATGCCCTGAGGCCCACTTTTCACCATGAGTACTTAGGTACTGGCTGAATGAATACAATTCTGCAAGGTGAGTGTGTGGCTGAATGTATAGCAGCTTTACTTTTACAACAGTGTATAGATAAGCACACACTGCTGAATGGTTTACTACTATACTGTAACAGTAGTGTGAGAGTGTTTGGTGAAAGTGTAATGTTACAGACTAGGCAATTGAAGGTATAAAAGGCAAGTTTGCTAGTGTATAGAACAGTGAATGCATAGTCTATAGGTATTTGAAGCAGTCCATGCCCTAAGGCCCACTTTGCACCATGAGTACTTGGATACTAGCTGAATGATTATAATTCTGCAAGAAGAGTCTCTCACACCAATATTATTATATAATAATACATTTATTCTTGTAACATCTCATAATTTAATAGAGCTTCTAAAATAATTTCATCAGGTATTTTATTTTCTTGGTTATCAATTTCAAAAGTCATATAATCAAACTCTATGTCCTCTAATGCTTTCACAAAATCAGCATCCAAGGTTTTGTCTAGGAAATCACGGCTGATATCTGCAGCACTAATTGTTTCATCTTCATTCTCGCTGCCCTTGAAAGGTATGTTTAGCTCTTCTATAAGAGTGTTACTAATTTCCAAACCGTCTTCTATATTGTTCTGTTGTTTTTCCATGGTGAAATTCTTATGTTGTAGATCCTTGTACAAAAACATAAACTCTTCATTTTCTCATGTTTCCTATTACATAATACAAAACAATTTTACCCTTTAAAAATGAATTTACAAATACCATTCTCAACTACTTTTTAAGATTATATAAATATAATTATTTATATGAATGTTTAGTTATAAAATTTTCTCAAATTGTCAAACCAGTCACTCCTTATCACTATAGGAAAAAACTAAGGCTATTATAATAAAATGCAGTACTAAAAAAAGTACAATATGGCTATTCACCTTACCTGTTCCAAAGTAGTAGATGTGTTGTAGTAAAATGCAAAGAATACAGGTACACTCAGTATATATATTTTAATTTTTTCAAATGTGTTTAAAAGATACAAACCATCTTTACCCGCTCTTAGCGTCAGGATACCCGTAAGCATGGGCGAATTTTGCGAATCTCGCGTTCGTGAATTTTGCGGATTTGCGAACTCGCAATTCGCAAAATCCGCGAATTCTCGCGAATTTGCGGATTTTTTTTTTGTGTGTTCGCGCGGGTTTCTGCCAGTTCGCGAGGGTTTTGTACAATTTCGCAAACGCGAACTTACCTGTCGGGTCGCAAGTTTTGCGAACTTGTTGTTTCTACGTGTCCAGCCTGTTTGGGACACTCTTCTTCATCACTGCCACTCTCTGTCACCACTGCCACTCTCTGACTACTCATGCCACCCTCTGGCCCACCCATGCCACCCTCTGTTTCATCACAGCACCCTCTGCTTGTCCAGTCAGTGTACATTATTGTGGCAAAGCAAAGCACACCTTCCCTGCCTCAAGTGACCTGAATTAATTTGGGGCTGATTAATGTGTCACAGAATATATTTTTTAGCTGGCACCTGCTTCCTTAGTGCTTCCTGATTAGTGATCTTTTGCACTTGCTAAGTGCTTTCATTGTTGCAAAATTAGTTACAACACCTGCCCTGCCCCAACTGACAATAATGAATTAGGGGCTGATTAATGGATTTGAACTTCCAGCCTGGCTCCTGCTTGTCTCCCTTAACTGTAATTCAGGACCTTTGTGGCATATGTGTAACTATTCTGAGGTTCAGAGCAGGGTCACATAATAGTTGCAAGTAGGCAACTGAACTCTGGAGGGGCCCCTCAGGAAGCACTACAGGAAATGTCTACTAATGATGAGCCTGAACTTTTGAACCTGGTAAGTAGTTTCAGTTTTGCTAAGATCGTATTTCTGCAATTTAGCGCTTATTCGCGGGGCGCGAAGTTGTACTGGGAAGCCGCGAACTCACGCGAACAGTGCGAGCAAGCCATAAAATCTGCTGCTCGCGGATTTGCGGATTTTGCGGGAGATTCGCGAATCTCGCGGATTGCGAATTTACCAAAAATCCGCAAAATCCGCGAGCGAAACTGATTTTCCGCCCATACTTAGATACCCGTCGGGTGACAGACATGCGCTATAAAAGAGTACCAATACAATACATACAATACAATACAATGTACTCCATCCATGTTTTGTTACTTCAGCTTTGTAGAAGTTCATCCCATCGATCATTTTAACAGTTACTTATATTTACCTTCAAAATAATAAATTAAAAAAAACTATATATTATAAAATTAGCATCTGTGGAAGACAATCAAAATACAGTTACAATATATCTTTTACAACACAAAATAATGTGTAAAGCATTTCATTAGCCTTTTTTGTTCTCAGAATATATTGAATTTCACTAGAAACAGTGAGTTCAATAGTACTCATCACATAACAGCGGGCAAAAAAAAGACAATCAAGAAGATTATCTTTAAAAAACCCATTCAACATTCTCAATAACAATCTAAAAAATAGAAATAAAACATATGTTACATTTTTTACGTAACTATGAGATATGTCAAAAGACCTTAAAATAACAAAACACTATCATTAATTTTTTATACACTGCAAATATATGCTGACAAAATATACAAATATACAACAAACAGTCCTTAATAGTTTTACATACTTTTCCTCATGGCCAAATAGTATATCTAAATTTCTTAGCTTGGAAGTTCCTAAATAATAATCCTCAGCATCCGTCTCCCACCTTTCTGATCCAAATCCACCAACATCATTTGCAACGTCCCCCTGGGCTCATCCTTTAACTTGACGGTATTCAACATCTACATGGCACCATCACACAAGTGGCCCACCATCACAACATGAACATTATCTGCTAAGACAATGACACCCAGCTCATCTTCTCCTTCACCAAGGAGCCACATACCACCGAAAGACGGCACCAACTGTATAAGGATCAACTCTTTAAATCTCAACTCAGACAAACACCTACAATGACTACAACGAGTCCAAAACACTCCCGCCCAACTAAACATCAATGTCCTCTGCCGCAGCCACATCACCCACCACTGGAGAGATCTACACTGGCTTCGCATCAACAAGAGGATAACCTTCAAGCTCCTCACCTTCACTTACAAAGTACGCTACAACACCGGACCAACCTACCTTAACAGCAGCAATCCTGGAAATTTTGTTTCTAAAATTTGAGCTTTAAAAATATTAGGTAAGAATTTGGTAACTCTTTAGGCAAACATTGTTTAAAAACCAATTGACTATCATTAATGTATCCAACCTTTCAGACATTTTAAATAAACAGTGTAATGTCCAGATGTTGTAGAAGGTCCATAATTGCAACAGCTACAAAGGTTCTTCCTGATATTGATAGTTGAGTAGCTACAACATTTGTAATGAACGTTTCCAATTTTCTTCCATCAGCTCTACAACGTTGCAGCCTAAAATGACATACTGTCCATATCTTTGTATAAATAATGCTGATGACATATCTGATTTACATTGACTACGCTCCATGTTTTGACTTGCTCCTCTAATTAGATTGTTAAAAGACATTGATTCACAGTCTGGTAAAGTCAAATATATGAATCTTTCAGTGTCTATGTTAGTGCTACATGTCAACAAACACTTCTCACAGTCATGTTGCCATTTATAAGAAAGGCCAAAAAGGTTTTGAATATCTATACTTTCAACTTCCAACACACCAAGCATAAACATTAAAAAGTCCTGACAATCTTGCTGAATATTTTGCATACATTGAGTAGAACCAGAACATATGTCCAAAACATTTCGAATATCAGAAACACTTTGCATTTTACGTTTATCACTACTACATTTCTCATAAACAGAATACAACAATGAACAGAATCTTTCTTCTCAAATTTCAACAATTTGCTGTTGCAAACTTTCAAGAAAAAAAACAACATTAACAACTACATTAGTATAGCAGTTGACACCAGAACTATTTTCAAATCGATAACCAACATTCTCTTCAATACTGTTCTTTTTCTTTTTGCTTGCAATCACAACTTCATCTTGTTTTTTTCTTTCTCTACAGTTTCACTACAGATATTCCCAAATCTTCTTTTTCTACCTACCACACGCTTTTAAAATACTGGATATTGACCTAAATTTGGTGCATATTCTCTTCTTAACCTATTATACTCTTTCAAACAATTTGCATCTGCATTACCTTTGTCTCATCAAAATCAATCAAGTACAATCCAGATAAAGTTCTCACTCGAGAGAAAGCAACATATGCCATACCCCCTTTAAACACGGTACTTCCAATATTCACTAAAGCACTATCTACACCTAAACCTTGAGATTTATGAATGGTCACTGCATACGCCAAAGAAATAGGAAACTGTTTTCTGCATACATACAAATCTTTTACAAGCAGAAACCGAGCTGAACAACAACTAAATTGTTGTACTTCTGCAATTTCATCAAATTTGATTTTCAAAAATTAAATACCATCTCTATTTACATAATTAACAAAATCAGAAATTTTACCCATTGCTCCCTTTACTAAACCCTCTTACACATGCATACAAATTCTTTTCTGAACCAGCAGTTTTACTTATCGACTTCTCTAAAGTATCCAATTTCCTCTTCAACTTTTCAGTCAAAATAATAGTAATTGCTTCATGTTCTATTTTATCAATAGCTTCCAATTTTATATTTTCTTCATTTTCCAACTTTAAAATTCCTTCATTGAATATAGAACATTCACACAGTGTTGGCATTAAGCAGATTACAGATTTGTTTTCTGCAATTCTCATATATATTTTCTCAGGAACAATATTTTCATTTGGAAACAAATTGGAAAGTAATCGTCTCTGTAAAGCTTGTTTGCCATGTTCTGTCACTTTTCCAATTCTTATATCTTGAAGAATATTTCCATAATCTCCATCATTTGCCTGACGCATATTTGTAATAAGTTCCTTACATTCAAAAAATGACCAAATGTTAACATTTACAGTGCTCCCAAAAGACTTTCTGGTATCTTGCGCCACTGTTTTAAACATTGGTTGTCCTTTTACAGGAGTAAGATGTAGCAGATCTCCAAAAACTATGACGTGCTTTCCTCCAAATAATACGTCATACTCTGTTTTAAGAATCTGCTGCATTCCTAAATGCACAAAGGCAAGCATTAAGTTTGATACCATTCTTACCAAATCAATAATGAGAAGTTTCATCTTCTTCAACACACTCAAAACTTCACAACAAGCTTCTCCAGATAGCTTGTGGTATTCCAATTTTTTTTCATGCTCCACTGGTAGCATTATTAATTATGTAAAGTAATTCCTTTAATATTGTGTGCCACCAACCCAGTTGGAGCAGTGACAACAAGTAATTACTTTAATTAAAAAACATTTTCCTGCTCCAGCTTGTCCACTCACGTACATTCGGATAGGTTGAAACGATGAGCAAGAGCACTCTTTCTTTTCATGAAGTAATCCATGGTTAATCTGTTCTTTCACTCGCTCATATATTGGTTTCTGCGTAACATTTAGTTGTTCTTACAAGTTTCCTAAGTTTATTACATCTTCTTGAGCTTTATACATTGCAGTTTCCACCTCTTCCATAGCAGTTGCTGCTTCATTTTGTACAATTGGTTCTCCTAATGGATCCTGACTCAATGGAGCAGAAGTTTGACTGTCTTGAGAACTATCTCTAGCAATCTCAGCTGCAATTGTAGCTTCTTGCTCAATTTTGTCGTTGAACATTTTCACATAATTAGCAAAAACAGGACATTCTATAGTAGCTTTACTTGCGTTGAAGGAATCTTCATAGCTCTCAAATATCCAAGTAATTCCAATTCTGAATGCCATGGCTTGAAAAGTTGCAAAAGAGCTAAACTGTAAAATTCCCTTTTGTCAGTTGTTTCGCCGCTCAGATTAAGGTGATTAATCAAATGTCCTTTTCTTTGTTTTGCCAAACATCCTTCAGAAGCAATCACGTCATATATACCATTATTGATGTTTTCTGTAATATTCCGTTTAAAAATATAGTTTTGCAGCACTTCATAGAGACAAATGTTCTCAAGATGATGACTTCTATTTGGATAATATGTATCCAATATATTTGTTTTCACAATATCTGTATTTCTGGCTCTTTTTCATCTAAATACGCAGAACAGAAAGGAATTCGCAAAGACCTAGGTTTACCAAATGTAGACATTAAATGGAATGGACAGAGAGGGTTAAAGTGGCACCAATTAATGCCATTGGTGAAATTCTTTATGCATTTCCAACACCCTTACCTCATAATTGTGCACTGTGGTGTCAATGACCTAGGCACTTTGACTGGGGTAGGTCTGGAAATGTTTATGAAGGACACCTTTACAGAACTGATGTCACTTTTCCCCCAAACTACCTTTGTCTATTCTAATATTTGTCAAAGGCAAAAATGGAACTGGTCCAATCAATTTTGTCCACAGTTTGAAAAAGCTAGGAAACATGTGAATAAATCTGTTTCTGCTTTTCTCCGAGACTATAGAATGGGGTCCATTTACCATAACAATCTGCGTTTCAATATTCATGGCAGCTATAGGAGAGATGGTGTACATTTTACAGATGAAGGGAACAGAGTCTTCGTCTTGAACTTTAGACTCTGCATCGGTACTTATTTGTAGGTACTAAATATCTCCCAATAAACACAAGGGCTCTTTTTAGAGCCACCCAACATGTAAACTAAGGGTGGGCGTAGTTCGCGTAGTAGCGCTACGCGATGCTACGCGAAGTGCACTTCGCACTACGCGAACTTCACGTTGCACTACGCGAGCTGCGTAGTCCATGTCTAGGAAAGCTACTGGAGGTTGCTCAGATGTAGAATCAATATGATTTCAACTGGACAGTTTACGCACCACAACACAGGTTTCACCTGTGTATCTTATATTTTGTGAAAGGTTTGCATCCAATTTTCAATAATTACAGAAGTAAAAGCATGTCCCAAAAAGCATGTTAGGGTTTCTTTGCATCTTTGATCATCTGTATAAGTAAACTCCATGCTATTGATTTCTTTGTTGGATCAGGAGAAGATGGAAATACCTCAGCTGATGAGCAGGAGAATGGTTGGAGAGCCTCCAACAAACTGGAGAATAAAGTCTAAAAAAAAGATGGCATCAGTCCATATCCGGCTTTTAATTCAGTAACCAGATGAGATCTATATTCTTACAAGATGCACAATACCTAGGTGTGGCTTAGACGGCAATGTGGACATTTGCCTAAATACGACGCTCCGTCCAAACCCTGGGAGTGACGATTTCCCGACATTACGCCACACTAAGAGGAAATAGAGGTACCTTCAAGAACATCGAAAGGGGGCCGGAGGAAGAAGGAGCGAATGTCCAATACTTTCAGTGGGATATAATGGCCCAATCCGTGGGAAGAAAGCCTCGGCATCCTCTAAAGCAGAGTGTTTCAAAATGGTGACATAGAAGAGAAGAAGCTGCGGTGCCCACGAAGGAACCCTTTCTTTACTGTAAGAAAAAGCCAACAACAAGGTTAGTGCGGCTGCAGCTGCTGTGGGCTACCCCGCGTGACACCTCAGGGCGTAGAAGAGTGAAAAACAGCCATACGCCGAGCAGCCGTAAGCGAAACTGATTCTACCGGGTAAGGGCTGCCATCTTGGAAGCAAGAAAGGAAGCGTAATACCACCACACGCCAGAAGAGAGATCAAATCCTCAGCCAAGGTGGATAGACTCGGAAAACAACCGATCAAATTTTTTTAAATAAAAATGCCTACCTTAACGTTAGTGAGGCCGCAACCGCTGAGAATGCCCCGCGTGATGGCCTCGAGGTGAACTGAGAAGCCGATATCGAAACTGAATGTACCCTGGTGGGGGTGCCATCTTAGAAAATGTACAAACAAAGGGGGACAATGCAGCGGAGCAGTGAGGCGGGGGAGCAAGGCGCAACTGTGAAGGGAACACAATAAACTCAAAAGAACGCAAAGTAAGTCCCGAGTGAGTCAAAGTAAATCTGCAGGAGGTGGCATTATCACACCCAGAAAAGTCCGAAATTAGAAAATAGAAAACAGAAACCGAAACCGAGCAGAGGGGATGCCATTTTGAGAGACAAACCCTCTGAAAGAAACACAGATAGTTAAGGACGGAAACGTGCTAAGGTCAGGCACTCCCGAGAGCCAGAAGATCTGCCCAAAAGTAGGGGCCTCTACTTAACCCAAGACATCCCAAATGAGGCAAGGATAGAGACCTCCAGGTGGGGACGATACCAGCTGGCCAAAGCTGGCTTGAACAATCAAGCAGGACCAGCAACAACTATTACCAAAATACAGCCAACCAAGTCAGCAATACACGCATAGGGGCATAAAGGTGGTGCACACGGCCACAATATAGCAAACTGGTGGGTCGACCTGCAGGGGCGATAACTTTTGTCTCCAGCCCTTAGAGAAAGTGCCCTCGTGGGACGGTGATAGTTGGGAACACTGAGGCCATAAAAGACAAAATACGGGCTCGCTGATCCCCGCACAGGCAGTGGGCCAACACAAAGCACAGGAGGCAGTAGGAGCGGTACACTGCCCTGGACACTGCCTTTACACTGCCCACTGCAAAGTGTCAACCAACCGACTGCTGCACAACACAACTGCAGCGCATAGCAAACAGTACTGCAAAACCTCATCAAAACCCCTCCAAAACTCCACCAAGGGAGGCGGATCAACTCAGAAAAGAGGGTGAGCAGATACCACTAACAAAAGCGTGGCATCAACTAGAGCTGCGTGAAGACAACATGAGCAAGAACAGGAGAATATCCCCAGCACACCAGAAGCCACAAACGTGAGAGAAACGCAGGGAGGTCCCACAAGGTAACAAGACAAGACCGCACAGTGCGCACCGTGGGAAGAGGATCACAACGGGAGCCCAAACGATCTCGCACAAGGGCAGAAACACAAGAACTCAGCTCGGAAAGGGGAAAGAAGATTTGAGGTTCTACAAGAGAAGAGAAACCTGACAATCATGGCAGGGAACGAAGGCCAAATCACACAGCAGCCCAAGAAAAACAGGGGGGACACACTAACAGACTCTTCCATCATATAAAAACAAGACACCAACAGCACACTGGACATGATCCTGAAAAAACTAGCGGAGGTCCACGACCTAGCCAATACTACAAAACAAACTACAGACGCAATACTACTAGAGCTGGTCACAGTCAGAGCAGATATCCAAGCGGCGAATAATAGATTGATGCTGGTAGAACAGAGGGTTAGCGACATAGAAGATGGAGACCAACAGACAAATAAAACCCTCAAGGCACTAGCTGAGAAAACGGCAATACTCGAAAGACAGACGGCAGAGCTCGATGATCGAAACAGAAGGGGAAACATAAAAATGCTTGGTGTTCCGGAGGGGGAGGAAGACAAAATTGGGTCCTGCATGGCCCTAATCGAAGAAATGATCCCCAAAGTCACCAGTTTCAAATTCGACCACCCTTTTGAGCTAGACAAAGCATACAGTGTGCCATCCTTCAAGGCCACGAATAGGGCGGGTCCGCGTCCAATAATATGCAAACCACTACGGTCATAGCATACTGAAGCCACATTCGGGGGTAGCAAGAAAAACCCAGATATGCAATGGAACAGCCACAAGATAATCCTCACTCAGGATTACTCCAAACCCACTGTTGACTTAAGGAAGGGTTTCTTGGCCTTGAGGGACAGACTAAGGAAGGAGTACATCATCTTCTCATTTGTGGGACCAGCGAAATTCAGTATTAGTGACAAAGGGAAAACGCTCGTCTTTGAGGACCTGAGGGTGCTTTCCAGATATTTACAAGGACCGTTGTACCAAGAGATGTAAACCGCGCATCCAGGATGAAGTAAGCGAAGAGCATCACTGGGACTGAGAATGGAATGATCAACACTTGTATCACTGGTAACGCTCACTCAGGATCTACACCGAATCTACCTCAGCACGTAAGAACATACCTCAACACCCAATCAAGGACAATGCCGATGACAGCGAGACAACACATCTACTTCAAAACGGAGAGCTGCGCTCATTGATATGCCTCTTCGAACAAAAACTTTAGTTTCACCTGCCTCAGTATTCACAGCCCACAGCGACAGAGGAAGCTGAGATAACTATATATCCTTTATTTTTGTGTCTAAAAACATGTATACACTGGGAGGGGTGGGCAGGGCCTAAATTAGGACCTAAAGATAACGAAACACTCAGAGGGGCTGATACACTATACTTACTCTGGATCTATCCACTGCCTTCCACTCTATTCTATTCCCTATATATACATCTCTGCACACAAGAAGTAGCATGAAACCAAAACCAGGACCTGGTGGGGGGTTACGAGAGCCAAAGGGAGGAGGCCTAAAGACTAGCCGACAACCAACCTGTAAGGTCGCACATTAAGTAAGGACAGAAACGCTCTTTGTAGGAGGCCAAGCAGAACGACAAACACCCACCATAGCCAATGACACAAAAAAGCCTAAACCCCACACTATCTAGCCTAAAGATAGTCTCCCTAAACTTCACAGGCCTCAACCACCCAGTTAAGAGGAAAAGAAATCAAGTCTACCTAGCAAAAACCAAGGGTGATGTTTTCCTGCAACAGGAGACCAGGCTGTCCCTGGAGGATACCGAATGCCTTAGGGCGAGGTGAATCGGTCATGTCTGTGTTCAAATTTTATGATACCCTCTTAAAATGTAACTTATTTAGTAACCTAGGTGGTTGGATGTAACGTGCTAGGGGGTAGGCCTTTTACAGACTGTCTCAGATCTGTAAGCAAACAGGACCAGGACCATTGTAACATTGTGCATGAATGTTTTTTAAATTTGCAACTATTGTAACTCGGCTGAGTTATACAACAGTGCATGATTTTAATTGTATGTTTTATATGTTTTTTCATAACACAGCCCTGAAGAAGTCCCGCTTCGGGACGAAACGCGTCGGCTGTTCGTTTCCTTCTGTTGAAAAATAAAGAATCAAACTAACAAGACTTCTGGACTTTATTGCCTGTGCCTTAACATTATATTGTTGATTTTTGCACAACTCTAATTTATGGTGCACCTGTGCTTTTTTCATTGAATCGGTCATGCCGCCTGCTCTCCCGTGACAAGGAGAAAGCGGGGGGTGATCACCCTCATAAACAAGATCTCCAAGTTGATGCTAGTAGACCAACAATGTGACGAAGAAGGAAGGGTATTGGTAACGCAACTGAAAACGGGGAACGACACAATACAGGTGGTGAACATCTATGGCCCAAACACAGACGACACCAATTTCTGGGAGGCAGTCGCGAAAAGGCTGGATATCATCCCCCAGAACAACCTAACAGTCATGGCGGGTGACTTCAATTTAGCACTAGACTAAACTCTGGACAGGCAATCGCAGTGCCACTCATTCCCCCAAACGCCCACAACGTGCTAAAAATCCTATGCACCAGATTTAACCTCAAAGACCCCTGGCGGCTCCAACACCCAGACAGTAGAGACTAAATTTTTAACTTCAATCCACACAACTCTTATAGCAGGATAGACTACATATTAATCTCAGGCACACACACTCACCTAGTAGAGCCCACTGACATTGCAACTAGAGCTTTCTCTGATCACTCGTGCATCAGCCTACAACTGGGCGGATGGCACAACGAGGACCTACCGCGTGGATGGAGGTTCAATAGCGATGTCCTGAAGGATCAGGCCAACAAAAACAAAATAGAATAAGCCATTAAAGAATACATTAGATTAAACGACACACGCAAGACAGACCCAATGATCATGTTGGATGCACTCAAACAACTATCAGGGGCACAATAATAGATATGAAGTCCAAAATGAACAAAAGAGCTAACCTACACCTAACCCAACTAGAAAAAGACATCCGAAGCTTAGAGTCGATCCATGTCATAGACACAAAAAACAGTAGCGCCCTAACGGAACTCACAAAAAAGATATACGAATATAACAAAATTTTGCGCGAGAGGGCCGGCCTATGGGTGAACAAATACATGGCAATTAACTTATGCAAGGTGAACAATGCAGGGAAGATACTAGCATCATATCTGAAACACAAACAAACACAACACACCATCTAATTGATCACAGATTCACATAAAAAACACACATACAAGACACAAGGAGATCCTACGAACATTCAGAGAGTTCTACAAAGAACTGTACATAAAGGACCACTCGCTAGAACAGGGAGGCTGTACAGGATACCTAGACAGACTAAACCTGCCCAAAATAACTAATGAGGAAGCCCAGCCATTGGGACGGGCAATAAACACAGCAGAAATAGAAATAGTGATCAAGTCACTCAAAGAGAATAAGGCGCCGGGGCCTGACGGTGATACGGCCACCTTCTATAAAATGTTCCTCACACACCTGCTACTGCCCATGAAAAAAAGTTTTCAACCGCTGTGGGGATCTGGGAGCGGTCTCACCAACAATGTCAGAGGCAAATATAATAGTTATCTCCAAGGAAGGCAAAGACACTCAGCTACCTCAAAACTACAGACCAATCTCACTAATCAATGTAGACTGCAGGATGTATGCCAAAATTCTAGCAACAAGACTAAACAAGGTACTCCCACGATTGATTGGCAACTCACAAGTGGGTTTTCTAAAGAACCGTATGTCATGCGACAATACCAGACTCTTGTGTCACATACTAGAAAGAGTATCCAAACATGAAGAGCCAGCGGTGGCTATCACACTAGACGCTGACAGTATATCCTGGAACTTCTTAGAACAATGCATGCGGTCATACAACTTAGGAGAAACATATATACGGAAGGTAATGGCACTATACGAGAACACCAGAGCCCAGATAGTAGTCAACGGGGCTGTCTTGAGCCCCTCATCCTTCAACGGGGGACAGGGCAGGGGGGTCCACTATCCCCGTCACTGTTTCTCTTGGCCCTGGACCCTCTGATCAAAGATATCGGGACCAATGAGGAGATGAGGGGGATTACCATCAACAATTTCACAGTCAAACTAGCCGCATATGCGGATGACATCCTCATAGTCACAGAGCAACCCAGATCCTCCATTATGGCCCTCATGGAGACCATAGGAAAGTATTCATGCCACTCAGGCTACAAACTTAACAAGGACAAATCTGAATGTAAACCACTTAACATCCACACCACTAGGGATATACTGGGAAACTCGGGATTGGTCTGGCAAACTGGGTCCATCAGGTACCTAGGAATACATTTTGGCAAAGGCCTCAAAAGCACACTCGTCCACAACGAAAAGGGTTATTAACAGAAAAGATAAAGAAACTGTTGGAGGCCTGGTCACCCAAAATCATGACATGGTGGGGAAGGGTTGACACAATAAAGATGATGATCACTCCAATGATTAATTACTTGTTGAGTATGCTCCCTCTTGCATTAACTGACGAGTTCCACCACAAAATTGACAAGATGGTAAATAATTTCCTATGGCGAGACAAAGAAACTGGGGGGACTAAATTTGGCGGATTACAACATTTTCCAAACTGCCTGTTTAGCCAAACATGGGGCATACTGGGTCCTATCTGCCCAGGAGTACAAGCCAGTCTGGCTCACCATTGAGAGAGCCATACTGGGCAACCTAGACCCAATAGCTCTCCTCACAGCCAACAAACATACACAGGCCACAAACCCAATAGTCAAAAACACAAGTAATGCCTTGCTTAAAATAGATCATAAAATGGAGCACAGCGTTAAAAACTCAATGTGGGAATCACTGTGGGCTAACACCAAGATAAAGTACAGGGGGAAACCCCTCTCCATAAATACATGAAAAAGGAGTGGTATCACATACCCGGCACAACTGGAGGAAGGTGGAAGCCCCTACTCCTTCAACATGCTAAGAGTAAAGCACAAGCTACCGGACATAGAGCTGTACAACTTCCTCAAAATCAAAACAGCCCTGACCAAAGCGAGACTCGCAAAACACAAGTCCTCTTTCATCCAATATATGGCAAATCTCAACAAATTGGCCACCAGGTATCTCACCTCTATTTGCTACTACGTCCCAGCGCCACCAAACTTAACGACAAAACGTACTGGGAGATGCAACTTGGGTCAACAATAAGTGAGAAACACCTACACCTTCTCTGGGCCTCTCCCACGCAAAACAAAATCTCCCTGGTCCTAGCGCAGACAAAATTCTGGTTACTGCATACAATATACTGGACCCCGGCTCGCCTAGCGACTCTGGGTCTGAGGGAAAATTACAAATGCTGGAACTGTGACAAAGCAAAGGGGGACCTGGCGCACCTTATGTACCACTGCTCTAAGGTCAAAAAATTCTGGGAAAAGATATTCACCTTTATAAATAAAACATTAGGGTGCACACTAAAAGCAGATTTTGCCACACTCACCACAGCATTAATGACAACAGAGTTAGACTTACAACAGGATAGAGACCTATTGGATCTCCTACTAACAGAAGCAGTCAAAATAGTACTGACCAAATGGAAGGACGACCTCCAATGCAACTTTCAAGGGTTGACTTAACTGGGTGACATACCTCAGAGGTGCAGACAACACTTCCCTGCGTAACTCGGCAGGGAGACAACCTAACAGGGGGATGTGGGCATCCCTTGATGAACTGCTAGACCCTTTTGAACCACCTTGAATACTGCTAGCAAAAAGCAGCATGGGGCTTGTTGGTTCTCCCTCTCTGGTTCAAAGGCAACAACAAGAAGGAAGCTAACCTATGTATGTTACCTCTCCTCTTCTTGACCATAACTCCTTTCCTTTCCTTCCCCCTTTCTTCACACCCCTCTCTGCTTACGGAGACAGTGGATAGGGGGCAGTCTAGCAAATACATGACGACAATGTACTTCTAATAGCAAAGCCAGTCTGGGAGGCCACCCTGCAACTACAAAGCGGTGATGTCTATATGTTATATGTTTTATGTTGTATAAAAACAATAAAAACTATTTTGAAATAAAAAAAGATGCACAATACCAGTAATTGTTGACAATTTAAATATCGTAATCACAATATCAGCAAAGTGATAAGGGTGCTGTGTTTGTAACAGCCTCTAAATCTCCGAAGCAATTCTGGCTGTCTGCAGGTTATACGTTTCTACTGCAGAAGTCAAAAGAAATTCTTTTTGTAAGAATACTGTGACTAATTTGATAATGTTATCAAATGACAATGTCTCTCAAATCAATACTGGGCCAAAATTCATTTTTGATTACATGTTGAGGTTGCTATGTGCCAGGACTTTCCACAGCACTGTATTGTTTTAGACACTATAATCAGATATAATTGGCCTGGTTTCAAGCTGCAACTATTAACATTAGTTAGCATCAAATAGGCACCATTGTATACTAGTTCATGGTGTGTGGGAATAGAAGTTGTATGAGTAACTGATAAGACACAACCTAACCCTGGATTTAAAGCACTGACACAATGGAGTGACCTAAGGGATTTCTCCTGTTGACGGTGCTAATAAACACAGGGTCATTTTCATTCACACACATGTAGGAAAAAGGGAACTTCCATGAATGGAACAATTGCAAATTATGCATTGTTTAACCCAATGAACACAATTTATATTTCTAGCAGTCATGAAAATGGAATGTTTAAATTGGCAGAGGAATAGTCAATCAGTCAGTCAGTCAATCACTTTTATTCGATTTTTAAAAAATCATAAAAAGACACAGGATACATTTCAAAGGTTACACATACAGAAAAATTAAATAACACAGGGTAAATATTTACACAATATATACATAATGATTCATAATTCATAACATCAGAATGTAAAGTGACATGGGCGCAAGCGATTCCTATATACAATAGAAAAGAATTAAAAGGTACATTAAAATATTTAAAACATCACTATATCTATTTTCTTATGAGGGTTAGATTTTCAGAACAGTTACATTTAAAAAATTTCGTTTATAATCAATCCATTATTACTTTTTCTCCGCTTCTTATTGATGCGTACTCCTGCTACTAGAAAATTTGCAACATGAAAAGTGACGCGTGCATTGTGCAAAAGTTGCAGGAATAAGAGGGCTGGCCTCACTTGTAGGAAGCGGGCCTCTCTAAGGATGGGGCTAGATATTTCCTTCTGATTTTATCATAGAGGAATAGTAATGTGTATTAGCCAGTTAATTGGTAAAACAATGGTCACTAATTGAAAATGCTGCTTTTTCCCCATGTTTGATACTCAGCAAGTGTATGTAGATTCTTTTTTTGCCATTTTCTTCTGTGTTAAGGTTAAATTATAAGGCTTGAAAATAGCTACCTCGTCTAGAAGTTCCCAAGGAAAAAAACCTGATATGAGTGTTTGCAATGGCTAATTTAGTTAGTAAGTAAATATTTTATTGCATATAGTTATTCAAAACCATTACAAATTTGTATTAAAATCATGAAATTATCAAAGAAAGAAGAAAAGAAAAAAACAAAGAACAAAAGGAAGCTTTTATAGTTACACGTTCAGCATTAATCAACTACCAATTATGCATATGTCAGCTATAAATAAGTTGATCCTCAATCTAAGCCATCCTTAATCTTGTAACTCAGATCATGTGCAAAATACAATTGTCTACAAGGTATTACTGAACCTCTACTTTATGGCTAAGATTATGAGCAAAATGCAATATGAACTATACAAAATAACACAAGATTTTAGATGGTTATCAGATTTCATTACTCTGCAAAATGCAAATATGCATACATCCTCAATTGCCTTGCTGAAATCGCGTGTAAAGTGCAAATATAAACTGGATGTTGCAGGTTCACGATTTCCTGTCACAAACCATGCACAAAAATGCAATATGAACTATAAGCTGAAACTGCATGCAAAATGCAAATGTAAACTGGATGGTATGGAACATGTGTACGGAACCATGTGCAAAAATGCAATATGAGCTGTAACCGAGTTGATTGATTGATGTTAATGGTCCTCAATTTCATAACTAAAATCATGTGCAAAAGTATAAGTATGCGTATCACTATAACAATGATGGTATCTAAAGTTGACTTAGCACTAATGGCATTCAGACAGGTAGTATGGTTTATAACATGATTTGATTCCTAAAGAAGGTACAATCACTATGTCTGTGGTGTTGTCTTCAATCCTTAAAACTTGTGGTGTAATGTGTTTCATAGTTGTTAAAATCAAGTGAACACTGTGGGTCTTTGCTAAGCCTTCTGTAGCCACCACCAGAATACCAAATGTGCTAAGTGTGCAGATATGATGTGTTGGTCATGTATACCTAAAAAGCACTAAAGTGAAGCTATGTGTTCGATTTTAGTAATAATGCGCTAACTTTTTGCAAAAATCTTGTGGCCCTGCATGTGGCCTGTAGCGACCAGCTGTTCCGCAGTAACATCACAGCAGACTGACGTGATCTAACTTGGAGAGTGCGGAATACATGCAGTAAATAATCCTGTCTCAAATTGTTCACAGCTGGGCAAATACACAGAGGATGACCAAGAGTCTCTTCAGCCTGGCCACAAAGTCTGCTAAGCAGGTTTGGCCATGATTGTTACCAAGTTGGGACCTGATCTTGTGAACTAAAAGCTCCCAGCCAGATCCAAAGTAGCAAATGCTGGATTGATTGAGTTCTATGTTGGACAAGATACGGTTGAGGTGATCAGATCTTATATGAGGATAAAACCATCCAACTATGTTTTTTCTTTCCTACGGTGGCTTTGTCCATTATCCAAGTTGTTTGTTTTGCAGCATTGTTGGCTATTTTTTTAATGCAGTAAAACTATAGTTGATGTTCCAGGCATCTTTCATATTGAGCATTGTTAAAGCTTGTTCAAGTACTGTAAGCCTGTCTTTTATTCCTTTTGCTTGGTTCTTCATATCTGTCCAGCAATGCCCTAGAAAAGATTCCTCTTGTGCTGCTTTTAATTTCCAACACATTTTTATTATTGCTACTTGCCTAACCGGATGTTGGTTTAATAACCTAAATTCCAAGCTAACTTGTGCTTCAGGTGTAAACTGCGGAATCCGAAAGATTTGTTTGGTAGGCCTGATTGTTGGAGATTTAGGAAGTTTGCATCTTGACATTTGAATAATTCGGAGCCATAGGTGAGGGTTGGGAGAAACTTAGCAGGAAAAACTTTTAGTAGATGGGAATTTGATGGACACTTTAATTTTAATTTTAACTTGTTTAAAGCAAAAAGTAATTTATTTACTTCAGCTTTTCTATTTAATAAGTGATCTTTGAGTGTGATCCTTGAATTGACCAGCATTCCCAGATATTTATAGGAGGCACTTTACTCTATGCTGTTTCCTGCTGCATACCACTTATATTTGTTTCTGTTTGGCCCGGTGTTTGCTGAAAAATGGATTACCTTCGTTTTATTGTCATTGTTAGACAAACCGAGCTCCTTAATGTATTCCAGCAGCTTTGTGATCAAGTGCTGTAAGCCCACTGGAGTCTGGCTGCCTAGAATAATATTGTCTGCATACTGCATACTATGCAGTGTGCTATCTATGGGGGGTCACTTTGGACTTCTGATAGCCTCTTGTATAGGTCTGCGGTGAAGATGTCAAAAAGACTGGGAGCCAGCACACATCCCTGCTTTAAACCAGTGTGCGTTGCAATACTTGCTGTGGTTCTTTCCCCGTTCCCTAGTTTTATCGGAACTCAGGTGGATGTATACAAGTTGATTATAGCAGTGGAGGAATGCCCCAATTTGCCATAGTTTGCCACAAGAGTTCTATGGGCACCATGTTGAACTGTGCTTTTAGGTCGACCAATTAGGTGTACACTTTGGTGGATTTTCTCTTGGTCTTTCAACAAGAACGTTCAAGGCCAGAAGGTTACACATAGGACTTGTGCCTGGTCTAAACCTCGTCTTTGTAACTGGGAAACTCATGCCAGAAGTGACCCATTCTTCCAGAGCTATCAGATTTGATGCATATATTTTGGCTTCTACATCAATTAAAGCAATTACCTGTAATTTGCAGGATCTGATCTAGTGCCAGCGTTAATTTTCGGGCGTAGAATGCCTCCTCTCCATGATGCTAGTATGCTGTTTTATTGAAAAGCATGGTTGAACAATGGATTGATAAATTCAGCCCAAAATGATGTGTCTTGTTTGAAAAGCCCATTTGGCAAGCTGTTTGGGCCAGGGCCTCCAATATATCTAAGTTTCTTTATGACTGCTTGGACCTCGTTAATTCAAAACCAATTTCCCTCAAGCGCATTTTCCGAATGATCATTTTTTGATTGATGCAGAGCGATGTGGTCTGTATTCATAACTTGATGTTCAGTATTTTATTCCATTTTGTTTTGAGCTAGATGGACTATCCAGTCTGCCTCTAGAATGTTTGCGTTATGTTGGCGGTAGGATCCATTTGCTATATTGCTTATTTCCGCCCAGAACTTCTTATTGGTATTTGATGTACCTAATAATAATGTGAATAGTGACATGGCAGAAGTGGTCAGAGCGTTGGAAAAGGAGATAGACTCTTTGTGTGAGGCTCACCCCAAACAGCTTCATTTCTGTGGTTATGTGATATTAATGCCCATAGTTGTGATCTGATATACAAACCAGTCTGTGGGTTAATTGATGAGTAAGGAGGGGTGATCTCCCATTTCCCCATACTAACTGTGGTAATGCACTTAATTATATGCTAATTGTTAAGGATTTGGAGATTAGGAACCCAGTTGATATTCGCTTGGTCCTCTTACAAAACAGTTTTGAGTGTCAAGGAAAAGGGTTCAACTATTGATTATATAGTAACATCCAATATTGTGGGCTGTTTACTGACTGAGGTGGTAGTCATGTGTCTAAACTTTCGTGATCTTGCTGCCCATGCTTTTACAATGAGATGGGAAGGCAAAATTAAAATACCTAAAATATTGTGACAAAACCTGTCCTAGTAAGGAGAAATTGATTTACATTAAAATGGAAAAGGGTTGTGATCTATATGGGAAGAATAGAGAGTCTATTGGTCTTTTGGAATCTGCCAGGGAGTTAGACAGGGCTGCGTCCTGCCACTGTTTTTATTCTCATTATATAGAAATGGGGGCAGGCAGTGCTGACAGACGCAACAAGAGATGTGCCGTACTTTAATTTTGTCCCTCTCCCAATACTCATCTATGCAGATGATGCTGTGCTCATAGCAAGAACTGGCAGAGCACTGCAAACGCTGATGGAGAAGTGTACAAGATTTATACACAGTCTGGACCTACCGGCCAATGAGTCAAAATCTTTTGTTTCGGTAACAGGTGCTCGAGTAATATGAAGGTTGTGGATGCATTCTCTTTCCTGGGCATTTTATTTGACAAAAAGTACACCTGGAGAAATATGTTAACTAGCAGGGAACTTCAAATGGAGAAAAATATAGAAGCCATTTTTTCCTTTGTTAAAAAGTTGGGATCTAAATCGATTCCAGAAATATTACAAGTGCATGGAGCTAATACTATTTCAGTAGTCTTGTATGGGGCAGGGGTATTGACCTTTGTGGGAATGAATGGTCTTCTGCAGCAAAAAGAAGATGCTCTTCTGAAAAATGTAAAAGCTCTTCCAAGTAGCTGTTCAAACTATATATGTCATACAGAATTGAATGTACCGTACCTCTCTAATACGCTCCGCCTTGCACCAATCTTACTTTGGCATGACATATGGTGTACGACGAGAGCTAGTCTGATCCAAATTATATTCAAGAGTTTTTTTATCTGGATTCAGCTAACAAGACAAGTGGCGGAAGCATGTTCAGTACACTCTGAATGATATAGGTTTATTAGATCTGAATGAGAACCCTACTAACTGTTTGTTTATCTCTAAAGCGAGAATCAAACACATGTTCTTCCAGAAATGAAGTCTGATGGATGGGAGACTGCTATCAACAAAGTAACAGTGAAGCAGTAATTAATGTCTCCCCAAATTCCCCATCATATTTACTCGTATCTAGCCATTGTGTCTAATCCTCACCCTAGGTTTATTATAACAAGGTTTCCTTCAAATGATATACCCTTGATGTTGGGCTATCCTAGTAATGCATTTTTATAGACAATCTGAATTTATGTACTTGTGATGGGAGGTCCTTACAGACAGATTTGAATATATTATGTTTTTGTGGTCTCTATACTGCCCAGAGGAAGAGTTTTATAGTTCCCATTTTACGTAAATTTAATTTGAGAAATTGCCGACCTGCACTTTACTTTTTCCAAATTTTGGGTGACTCTTTGGTGTGTTACTCACTGGTGTCATTGAAGAAAAGGTGAGCTAAGACACTTTACGAAATCTGTTCTTAGAGGTTCTTCTATTCTTTTTTTAAGATATGCTAATTATGTAATTTTAATGATTGGTTTTAGGGATGAGATCGTTTTAATCCTTTAAATAATGTAAGACGACTTTTAAAGTCATGTATTGACAGTTTTTATTGTTGGTTGATAAATTTTATTGTTTCTGAGTTTTAATATTAATTTTATTGTTACTGTACTTTATATGCTATTTAATATAGCGAAATAAAGGAAATTGACTGACTGTCTGACTAAGTGACATCCAAGGTGAACCCCTGATGCATTTTGCTCATACTTCTTTCAGGGAGATTCTTAATGAGCTCATTGTGAGACACCCAAACACTATTGGCCTTTGAGGACACCGTTGAGGGCCCTATTATCAAATCAATTTTTATTGTCAGAGATTGTTATAACCTCATTTACTTTATACTGTTCAGCTTTGATTTGACATATTCACTTACTGGGTGCGAGGTAGAGGATAATGTACTTAGTGATCACAATCCAGTAGCTGTGTACCTCCTGGGCTACACCCTCGTAGGAAAGATTGTAAGGCAGTGACTTTCATACCTGCCACTAAGAACAAAGGTGTTGTTAAAAAATGGGCCAGAATTAACAAGGTTCAACTGTTTGCCAATTTTGTGAAGAAGAATTGGGATGCATTACTTTCATGTTTGGATACAAATGAGGCCTCCTGCGATATAGTAACACTTTTTGAGGTACTCTGTACCTCAGTTAAGTAGTTGCTTACTATTCAGGGTATGAACTACGCAGTAAACCAGTTTGTTGGGTCAACACTAATTGCACCAAAACACACTTGGCCCTTCTTTTTTCTTTTTGTTTAAAAAGCTTTATTGCAATTTGTAAACATCGTAAGACTTCAATACAGAATGAATAAATTACAATGAAAAAAACAAGCATTAACTTTTTATCATATTTTCAAAAAGATTCCTGTATCGGGAAATAATACTATACTAAGAAAAATATGCTTTTTTTTAAACACTTCACCCTTCTTAAAGCTATAAAAATAGTTCCATGTGACGGTGATCTTATAAGGTCTTGCCACAGGAAGTACAAGTCTGCTTTTGGAACAAAGAAGAAGGAGATTGGTGACAGCTGCCGGTTAACCCTGGGCGAAGAACTACGCTCCGTTCGCGGAGTTTGCGGAGTTTCGGCAACTCCGCGCTCCGCGGAGAACGCGAAGTTGTCGAATACTCCGCAAACTGCTGCCTAGCGTAGTTCTCGCGCGCTCAATAGCATTTTCGCGTGCGCGAGGATGCTTGTCGGTAAGATCGAGTTGCCGAACACGCAGAAACTGCAATCTGGCACAGAATAACTCGCGAACACGTTAGTAGTGACCGGAAATAAGGCGACGCGAGCGGGCGGGACAAACCTCATGGGTAACTTCGCGCGCTACACATCCCGAGCATGCAGGCAATCAATCAATCAATCAATCAGGATATTTGTATAGCGCGCTACCCCCCCAGAGCGTCTCAAGGCGCCTGGGGGAGGGGGGTCCGCTACTTCTCGAACAGCCATGTCTTGAGTTGCTTCCTGAAGCAGAGGTGGTCTTGGGTCAGGCGGAGGTGGATGGGGAGGGAGTTCCAAGTCTTGGCTGCCAGGTAGGAGAAGGATCTTCCTCCCATGGTGGATCTTCGGATGCGTGGCACGGCGGCGAGGGCGTGGCTGGTTGATCGTAGCTGGCGGGTGGGAGTGTAGAAGGTCAGGCGGTTGTTGAGGTACCTGGGGCCCAGGTCGTGGAGGGCCTTGTGTGCGTGGGTGAGGAGTTGGAACGTGATTCTCTTGCTGACAGGGAGCCAGTGAAGGTCTCTCAGGTGTCCGGAGATGTGGCTGTGTCGGGGGATGTCCAAGATGAGTCGTGCGGAGGCGTTCTGGATGTGTTAGAGTCTTTTCTGGAGTTTGGCAGTGGTTCCGGTATAGAGGGTGTTTCCGTAGTCCAGTGTGCTGGTGACGAGTGCCTGTGTGACCGTCTTCCTGGTTTCGGTGGCGAGCCATCGGAAGATCTTTTGGAGCATGCGTAGGATGTTGAAGCATGGTGATGAGACGGCATTGACTTGTCTGGTCATCGAGAGGGAGGAGTCCAGGATGAAGCCCAGGTTGCGTGCGTGGTCCGTTGGTTTGGGTGCGCTGCCCAGGGCAGGGGGCCACCAGGAGTCGTCCCAGGCGGAGGGTGATGATCCAAGGATGAGGACTTCCGTCTTGTCTGAGTTCAGTTTCAGGCGGCTGTTCCTCATCCACTCGACTACGTCTTTCATCCTTTCGTGTAGGTTGGTTCTGGCGGTTTCTGGGTCGTTGGTGAGGGAGAGGATCAGCTGGGTGTCGTCGGCGTAGGAGATGATGTTGAGGTTGTGTTGGCGTACGATGGCTGCGAGGGGGCTAATGTAGACGTTGAAGAGGGTGGGGCTGAGTGATGATCCTTGTGGTACGCCGCATATGACTTCGGTGGCCTTGGATCTGTACGGGGGAGGCGGACTCTCTGGGTTCTTCCGGTGAGGAACGAGATGATCCACTCCAGTGCCTTCTCTTGGATTCCGATGTTGCTGAGGCTCTGCACTAGGGTGCGGTGGCAGACCGTATCGAATGCTGCGGAGAGGTCCAGCAGGATGAGGGCCGCTGTTTCTCAGTTGTCGAGCAGGGCTCGGATGTCGTCAGTGGCTGCGATGAGGGCGGTCTCGGTGCTGTGGTTGGCGCGGAAGCCGGACTGCGAGTGGTCGAGGCTGGTTGGGCGAGCGCAATTGGTGATCCACTGTGTGAGGTTGTTGGCTGCTTGGTTGGGGTTCCGTTGAGCTGGCGGGAGGGTTCTGGCTCAGTGAAGTGGTGAGCTGGTCGGTGGTGATCTTGTTCCAGTTCCAGCGGGGAACCTGTTGCGGGTGGTGGTGAGTCGTGGTCTTTCTGAAGCTCAAGTGGACGCAGCTATGGTCTGTCCAGTGGAGTCCGGTGGAGTGGCTGAAGGAGATGCACTTGCTGGAGGAGAAGACTGGGTCAAGCGTGTGTCCGGCATAGTGGGTGGGGGTGTTCACCAGTTGCATGAGTCCGAGGTTGGCGAGGTTGTCCAGCAGGGTGGTGGTGGTGTTGTCGTTGTTGTTCTCCAGGTGGAAGTTGAGGTCCCCTAGGAGGATGTAGTCAGCGGAGGCGAGGGCGTGCGGGCTGATGAAGTCTGCGATGTCTTTGCTGAATTGTGTGCGAGGTCCTGGGGGTCTGTAGATGAGGGTGCCTCTGAGTGTGGTCTTGGGGTCGGTGTGTATCTGGAAGTGAAGATGTTAAGCGGCTGTGAGGGTGTCGTCTGAGTTGGTCGTGATGCGGATGGTGTTCTTGTGGACGATGGCGATGCCTCCTCCTGTCTCGTTGACGCGGTCTCTCGGGGTGATCTTGTATCCATCCGGGATGGCGACGACGATGTCGGGCGCTGAGGAGGAGTTTCACGGCGCTCCCGAAGACGAAAAATGGCTCGCAAACAGGTCAAGCAAGCTACTACGCATGCTCGCGGAGCTATGCGTAGTTCGCGGAGTGCAAGTGCATCTTCGCGTAGCTCCACGGAGTGCGGCTACGCGAACTACGCCCAGGCTTACTGCCGGTACTAACAGGGACGCTCGCACATTTTGAGAGGTGATTAACAACCCCTGCATTAAAGACTCCTCAAAACCAGAAACGGCCTAAGTTATTAGCTCTACCAGCTGGCTTGAGCATTTAAAAAATGTTTATGACTCTGCTTAACCACTTCCCATGTCCAAGCTCACATCAAAGAGTGACTTAGTGGTATCAGATGCAGGATTTGCAATTGAACTGGAAAAAGTTGTAGCTGCCATCAACAGATGTACCGAGGGCAAGTCACTTGGCTTATATGGAGTCCCCGCTGATCTTTTTTAAGACAACATTAATTTCTGGGCACCCCTACTAACAATTGTCCTGAAAAGTGCATCATTGGTTTACCCGCTGAAATCCTGGTCACATACTGTCATAGGACTCATCAACAGAAAAGGAGTCATGGGCAGTCTCAAATGTTTCCAACCCAGCTCCCTAATCAATTCTGTAGCAAAGTTCATTGGGAAGATTTATTCTCGACTGGCTAGAGGCCTGGCCCCGGGACAACAATATTGTGTTTGACTTGCAATTTGGGTTCAGGGCAGTTTTAGTCACTGTGGAACAGTTCTAACCTTTCAGCTAGTGATCAACACCTTAGCTAAGCCAGGACACATTTACTTAGCATTTAGGACTTAAATTCTGTTTTTGACCATGTGAAATTCACAAAACGTTGGTGTCTAATGCTAAATATGGGAGTTGAGGTCACTAGTGTAAATTTCCTTAGAGCGTTACACAGTAAAGTTTCTGCTTATGTTAGGTTTGGCCCTGCAGAGGAAACGACTGAGAGCTGTTTTACTTCCTAGGGGTATACAGCAGGGCTGTGTATTGGTTTTATTTTTGTTCTCACTTTATACTAATGATCTTGAACAGCACCTATTTAACTTAAATGCCGATGTGCTGTATGATAGCACTCGGGCAGGACCTGCACTGCTCTACGCTGATGATGCAGTGTTAATGGCTAGGACCAAACTTGGCCTACAGAAGTTTCTGGATACTAATGTGAGGTTTATGAGCGAGTTGGAGTTGGCTGCCAACCACTCCAGAACCTTCAATATGATTTATGGGCTGAAATCAAATGAGTGCAATACCTTGGATTAACACCACCAAGATTGAACCTGTTTCAAACCTTTCCCTATCTGGGTATTCTTTTTGCTGATCGAAGTACCTGGAACCAATTATGCTTTTTTATTGCAGCCAAGTACTCTCGCACTGTGAAAGGCCTATTCGAGTTTACTAAACAGCTTGGCTTTAAACCCCCAAAGGATTGCCTTACAGTATACAAAGCCAAATGACTGTCATTGGCCGCCTATGGCTCCGGTGTTTGGGGGATTAAAAATGTCAAAGCCATACAGAGTGTTGAGAATAGTTGCCTGAAACGGTTTCTGGAGTTTGTGTGATGTACAGCTATCTACCTCAGCCACGCAGAACCAACTTTAGCCGTAGCCTGATCAGGGATTGTAATGCGTTTAGACAAGGCCATTTGTATCCTATGGCTATCGTATATTGAAAATATGAGTAAGGCTTTGGGCCTCCCTGATCTCTATAATTTTTCTGAGGCCCTCTCAACTGTCATCAGTCAGACCATCATAATTTCTGGAAGTGGACCAGGCAAGCCAGAGCTTGTATTGAATCAGGAATAAGGTTGGTCTATATGTCCAGCCTTCTCAATTCCGGTCCTATTAATGAACCTTATCTTATTTGGATTAATAATAACTACCAGTGTGTTCTGTTAACCAGGTTAAGATTCAGCACTTTGGCCTTTCTAGTGGCCTTCTCTGAACCTGTTAGATATCCCATGAATCATGCTCCGCGTCCATGTGATAATCTCTCAGTACAATCTACTTTGCACTTAATATTGTTTTGTAAATGTTATCACTTGCTCAGGAAAAACAATGTTTTCTCCCACTTTTAAAGGATACTAATATTAGAGACCACAAGACAGTTATGACTTAGCTGCAACCACTATCCCAAGTGTCTGTCTATTGTTAATGGCATCCGCAAGCTCTTAAGCATATGAATTCTGGCCTGCTAAGTAACAATCAAGTGTCACTTAGTAGTGCTGCCACCTTGTGAGTCTTCACTTCCATGCTATCCAGATATTTCATAATTCCTTATGCACATGATAATTTACAAGGTTTTTATACTAACACTATGATATCCGCTTATATTCTGTTCTGCCCAGATGCACATGACATATTATGAGATTCCTATAGATTGTTTTTATGTCAGAATTTTGTCTAATACTGTATCTCTATGTTTTTATGATGAGATTTGCTCATGTTTTTATTTCTGTATGTATTGTATCTGTCTTTTATGGCTTCTTAAAAAATAAGGATTATTTGATGATGATGAAATCTGACTCATCACAGTTAAAAAGGACAAGTAGTATGATACAAATTACAGGAAGAGGAGTTGTGAGATTGCTGTTAACCAGGGGGTTTAAGTTAAGAAACCAGTGTTAGAAATTGGGTTCTTGGTTGAAAGGAGTATGATCCCACATCAGGCAGCAACCACAATCCTAGTCAGGGGAAATGTAAGGGACTCCTAAATTAACATTTGCTCACAATCTAGTAGCTAGGCACATAGCAGTCAGTCTTAACTTATTGACAATGTGTAAAGTATTTGTGCAACATCTCAAACAGTAAAACAGTGAAAACACCACACAAAATGAAGCCACACCAGGTTAGAAAAGTATGATCCTAAATTTAATAAATAAACCAACACAACAAAAGTCGAATAAGTGGAACTTGACATATGAATTTTAAAAGAATTACCTGGAAATAGCGCTTAGAAGCAATAAGTGTCTATTTGGGATTACTGTGCCTTTTAACTTACTGTTTTTTCTATTGTGTATAAATAACTTATCTTACCGGAATGTTTACTGAAGCTTACTTCTCTTCTACTTCTCATGTATACTTTGCTTTCAAATCTCTTTTCTTTCGTTCTCAGGTACAATCTTCACTTGAACCTGCTATTCCTTAAAGTAAGAAAGATAAGGTAAGTATTTATTTCTGTATTCCTAATTTACGTAATATTTGGGTTTCTCTTTCTTTCTATTAACTCACTGTTAAGAGACTGGAGTGGGCCTTGAACTGGAGTTTCTGGAGTAGGATGACTGTTTTTTCTGATTTTATTAGTTCTTAAACAATGCTTCAGAACCTTGGTTAAATGTTAAAAGGAAGCCTTCCTTTTATTCAGGCCTTCAGTTTTAATGTTTGCTGGAAGCACAATTCTTTTTTACACTGAGTTTTAATGTTTGCTGAAGAGTAAATGTATTCTGGCCATAGAACATTACTGGAGTACTTTAACTGGGCCTTCACTTATTTATCTTCAAACTTAACACATGGCAAGAGAAAGAAATATGCCGGGCTTTTGACCCTTTCCAGTTTTCAAATGATTGTAAATATATTCTGACTTTGTTTCCTTTTTAAATAGAAATTTATCTCTGGCACGATAAGCTTTTCTCCCAGAATGTTTTATATTAGCTACAAGTTTAACACTAACCTGATTAGTGAGGGAATGTAGTTCCGGCGAAGCGAACCCCGATTTTATCGCAACTACTCTATCTGACTTTCACGACGCTGGAAACCAGGTGCTCTTCCAATTATTTCTTCAGTGAAGTGCACAGTGGAATGTTGAAGCACACTTCACAAGGTGTTCTGAAGCCTAAAAGACTAGACTGCTAACAGCGGTATGCTGTTGCAGAATGTACATGTTGGCAGCCGTCTTGGAGTTCCATCGGTGCCAACAAGCACTCCAGCTTGAGGGATGAACTGACTTTTGATAACTTAGTAGGGGGGAGATGGTAGCCAGCATTGCGTTAAAAGGAGGAAACCTCCCGTGAGTCCTGACATTAGGCCAGAAGAACAAAAGTACCTTGATTCTTTTACGTTGACATCGAGAGAGATGCTGGGTGCAGCCAGGGTGATGCTTCAGTTCCAATCGTGCAACAGAAGGAGATGCATTGATTTTCTCCATGCAAAGTTGGCATACACCGGTTCTGGGTATGATGCGCTGGTCCTTAATGCAATGAGTCTGTTCTGCTCCTGTAGCAGAAGATACGTTTACTCCAAAGGCGATGCGCCAGTTCGGAAGACAAAGCGCTGGGTCCACTCCATGCAACAACGAAGATGCACCAGTTATGAGCCACAAAAAGGCAACAATGTGCCGGTTCTAGCCCCCCCACAGGTGAAGATGTGCCGGTTCTGATGAGGATGCATGGGTTGGATGAAGAAGCACCTTAGGCCTCACTTCCAAGGCTACAGGACTGAGGTGGCACCACTCGGAAGGGCAGACTCACAGATGGCAGAGTCCTGGTGCATATGCAGGTAAGTTGGAAGTTATGTCCCTGAGACTTCAAAGCAAGAGGCAAGTCCTTGGAGTCACTCTGGGTCCAAGTGATGCAGGTCCTTCCTTCTCACCTAGGAGGGGGACCAGCAGGCAGCAGGGAATCACAGCAAGGCAGGAGTCCAGCAGAGCAGCAGGACAGCAAAGTGGCAGTCCTTCAGCAGCACCTCAGCCCCTCTTTGCATGGAAGAGTTTCACAGGTCCAGAACTGTACTGAAGTGGTGGTGTCAGTGGTCTAGAACTAAATACCCGGTTGTGCCTTTGAAGTGGGGAAAACTTCAAAGAAAGGTCTTTGACGTGCACAGATGTCCTCCTTTCAAGTCTGGCTCCAGACTCACTACAGGTGGTTAGGTAGCTTTTTGTGTGGGAACAGGGACCAGCCTATTCAGATGTAAGTGTGAGCCTGTGCACTTTGTGTGTGGCTGTCTATAGGGAATGCACCAAATGTCCAGCTGTCACCCACGCCAGATGTGTATTCGGAGAATGTTGCCGGGGCAAAATGGCAGTGTAAACTACACATACAGGCTCAGTAATGACAGGACAGAGTCATGGTTATAGGGCTACTTAATTGGGTGGCACAATGAGTGCTGCAGGCACACTACTAGCATTTAATTTACAGGCATTGGGCCTATGCAGTGCACTTTACTAGGGACTTATAAGCAATTATAAGTAAATTAACTATGCCAATTGGGGATGAGCCAATCTTATCATGTTTAGGGGGGAAAGCACAAGTACTTCAGTGCTGATTTTACCAGTGGTACAATGCTCAGAGTGCTGAAACAGCAATAAGAAGGTCAGAATCATGGAGGATGTAGAATAAAAGTTGGGGGGATGACCATCCTAAGGCTGTTAGGTCTAACAACTGAGTAAAGTTTCCAAGGAGTAAAGCCAATCCTATTGAAGTTGTTGAAGTGTTTGCAGGAAGGTAAGATCTGACTGGATGGTTGCCCCTACTTTTTGCCTGGTGTTTTGCTGGTTTTTGACTAGTCTGACTGGGATCCTGCTAATCAGGAACCCAGTCTTTCTGCTTTCTCCCTAAACTGTTATGTCAGTCCCTAGTATATGGTATCCCTGAGGCCTCCCACGGGTTGAAGCATGTATTATGCCACCCATGACAGGCCATGCAAAATGGAACCTACGGGCATGCCATTGCAGCTTGTGTAAGTTGGTGCATGGAATAGGTTTCCTATATCTAAGGGTCACTAGACCTATAACCTATAGGTCACCCCTATAGCAGGCCTTGATAATCCTGAAGGCAGGGTGCTTCGTTCTAAGCGAGGGATGCCACTGCATGAGCAGAACACCCCTGCAGCCTATGAGGTTCCGTGACGATTTGAACCCGTGTTTTCAATATTGTCGGAAATACATAATATTGGTATCAGCGAACCGCAAATGATCCATTTAGCATATCCTGGTGTTTTCGCTACGCTACGAGCAAGAGTACTCCTGTAACAAACACATTTCTGATCTACCCATGGCATCCATCTTAGATCATGGCGGCCATTTTGTGTTTCTCGCCCTCACATACGCAATAACCTCTGATCACTTCATTTCAATTAAGGACACGTAGCCTTAGCCGGAGATTCACCTCTCTAGTGACACGTGCACCTTAGACCAGAACACGCTGTAGCTGCATGACTCGACAAAGGCTACCTCCTCTGCCCGAGGCCAGTCTTGTTGAACTAGTCCTCGTGTCCGTTGGCCTGATCACGATTAGGCGGCCGAAGCCGGTAGCCTTGCCCATTTACAACCCACAAACATCCCTTATCCTACTTTCCTATCTTCCACACCTGGCTCCGTTCCTTTCTTTCTGAATCTTTATTAGGGGGAGGTAACGAAATTTACGATGAGGCGGTCCGGCTCTTGAATGCAATATTGACAAGGGATTGTGATGAACTAGTGGAAACCCCTCTTCGTAATGTTTGACATCAGATATTATCGACGGTTCCTGTGTAACGCCAAAATATTTATTGTTTAGGACACAAAGGTTCTGGGAATGTATTACATGTAAAGAATTTGCCTCAAGCTCAAATTTTGGTATATAAGGAGCAACCCTCTTTGTACAAATCGAACAGGCTCCTAGACACTGCCCATGCGTAGTTTCTGTGACTTCTGTGTCCCTGCAGTAATAAACCTTTGGTCTTTGACGCCACCATCGAGAAGCCCGTGTTTCTGTTTATTTGTGCACCAAGACAGGTGGAACTCCGGGGTCTTCGGGTGTTGTTCCCTGACACCTCTGGACGGAACCAAAAAGTCCAGAACTCCAATTGGCGCCCAACGTGGGGCGACGTCATTCGGTACCGGTCCAAAAGCCTGAAGAGTTCGAGAAGCTTCGTGTGAAGATTCCTGAGGGAGGCGCCCCACTTCATCGATCCCGGCATATCGCAAAAGTGGCCCGACGTTCTCTTCCACGAGGGTTCCCGTTCAGGACGGCTGCAGTGGGCCGTTGCCTTGACCATCGCCCTGTCTTGGACCCGAGGTGCAGTCCTTAGTACGGCGAAACGAGACGGGTTTCTCCTTGGTGACGTCTTCAGTGCCTCAGTTAAGTATTTAGTGATTGCTAGCTGGTTACTTCGTGAGGATTGTTAAAATCCTTTTTGGTTCTTGGTTTGGTTTGGTTTCGTAAGATTATCACTGGTTGTTCTGGTTACGATAATCTATTTGGTTTAGTTTGGGTATCGATACATCAGTTTGTTTTTGGTAGGCCTAAGTTCTTGGTTCAGGTGCACATATTTGTTTCTTGTTTTGTTCGTTCTGTGTTCCGGATTGCAAAATGGTAAGTCGGAGAAATTGTATGTTGTCTTGTTTTGGTTGCAACAGTGATTCACGATTGGAGGACTCATGTCTGGTTCCTCCGATTGGGACTCCCCTGTATGATCTTTACTGTAAGCATGGTGTGGGTCCTATATCTTATAATGAGGTATGGGTCCGCTACACTGAAAAGGACGGTGTCCTCAGTTGGCCACTGCATGGTAGTTTTGAACCCGAAATCCTTGATAATTTAGAAGCGAAATTGTTTAGGAAGAAAGCCCGGCCGGCAATGTTTGATTCTTTCCGTTACTGGCGAAAAGAATCTAAACAGAGAGAGATTAAAAGGTTGAAGAAAGAACAGAAAGAGCAAGAGTTGACTTTAGAACAAGCGGCTAAGCAGCTGCAAGTTAACGAGTCTGAGAAAGCCATAGAGGTGGCCATTAGAGAGCATAATTTAGCGATTGACAAGTGCTATCCTGCCTTGCCATCGAAAACAACTAAGATACTGGAGGACTCCGCAAACGATCCTCTGTTGTCTTACTTGTTACGGTCACCTCCACCGTATGCACAAGGTGCTACGGCTCCACCTGTACCGAATGTTCAATTGCCGGTTGCTGGACAACCTGGTATTCCTGCTCCTGCCCCTCAGAATCAAGCTCCTGTACCCCCTGTGGTCAATGTGAATGTTCCTACGGCACCTCCTCTTCCTGGGTTGCCGACTTCTTTACCTATACCTGTGTCGCTTACACCTACTGTTCCACAAGCTATCTTCCTTGATACTTCTACTGTCCCGCTATCTGTTCCAACTGCTACTGTGTTCTCTGCATCTGCCAGTATGTTGACTCCGCTTTCTGTTCGTCGAAGAATCACTGATTCTGTCTCTAGCATTCTATCTCCTTTCTATAAAACTTTAATTAAGACTCCTACTTCTGATTCTGTACAAAGACGTAGTCAGCTTCCAAGTACTGAGGAACGGGGAATATTAGATTCCACGGCTCTCAGATGGATTTCGAAGAGTAGGAGATATAGCACGAGAGATGTACTAGATACATTTATGCAATGGAATGAACCAACGCAACGATATGTTTTTGACGAGATGTGCTCTCTTTTACGTGAGGAACTAGAAGAAGATGACTCTGAATCGAATTTAGAAGAATTAATTAAGGTTCAGAAAGAGTTTGCTGTAGGAATGATAGTAGGTCAAAATATAAAAGAAGCGATGGAACTGATTTTAAGTTATAGAAATGATCCATCACTTCGTTCACCGAGAGATTTAGAGAAAAGTAGTATGAAGCAGACTCGCCAATATCCAATGAGGGAGGTTCCTCCAATTTGGCGCGACGCTGTACAAGCTGATGCTGCCAATGGTATTGTAGCCGCTCCGGCGCAATTCCAGAGAGTGTGGATACACATTCCGTGGAAGCGAGCCGAAGTATTAGCAGTAAAGCAGGCCTTGCCATATCCGCGTAAGAATCCTGCTGGATACTATAAGGAATTAGCACAGACAGTTGAGGCTTGTGTAATGAATCTGGCAGACATTGACATGTTATTTGGCAATGTAGTTCCGCAACCAATTTGGGCTAAAATACGTAAAGAGAATCATCCAGTTGCCCTAGGTGGTGATTGGGCAGCTATCGTTGCAGCGGATGGTCAGCAAATAGGTGGTTCCAAACCCGAACCTCTAATTGCTAATCTTCCAGGTAGGATAATCGACTTAATGAAGACTCTGATGCCCGCATTGCGTGTTAATTGGGACAAGCTGTCCGCATGCAGGCAGAAGAAAGACGAAAGTGTCTCCGACTTTTTCACGAGGTTCGAAGAGACTTTTGTAGATCATAGTGGTCAGGATATGAGCACAGAAGGAGGACAGAGACTGTTTGTCGATAAATTCGTACATAATTTGTTACCTGAGCTATGCAATAAATTAAAAGATTCCGAGAGTGCGTGGGCTGTTTCTACAACTGCGCAAATACTTGCAACTGCACAGTATTATGAAAATAGGGACAAGGAGGAGAAAGAGAAATCAGATAAAAAGACGAAAGACTTAAAGACTAAAGTTCTTTTGCAACAGGCGTATCCGCCTCGCATGAATCAGACTAATACGCAGCAAGGATCGTATCAAAGGACAGATTATAGTTCACAGAGACCGCAATATCAGTGGAACCAGTGCGCGTATTGTAAGAAAGAAGGTCATTATAAAAATGAGTGTCCAGTCCTAGCGCAAAATAATGCAGCAGCAGCTCAGAGGGGTTGTGGTGGTTTTGTGCAAAATTCTAGAGGTCGAGGACGAGGTGCTATGCCTCCACAGACGAATGACCGCCCTTCCAATCACTTTGATCAACGAAATGGACAGGCTGCTCAGCAAAATAGATCTCAACAGTATTATGTTGAAGACTATTGTGAAGTGGATGAGGGATTTCAGCAAAATGGGTACTAGGACAGCCATGGACAGAGAGAGGGAGTAATATCAGTTCCAGTGGATCAGAGTGGGCCTTATGTCGCAGTAGCAACATCAGGTGTAGTCGAACCGTTTCTGTTGGATACTGGTGCAGCAAAAAGTTCTATCATTCATGCGAAACTCCCTGGCGCACCTTTGTCCGGCTTAACAAATGTTTCTGTAGGTTTTTCAGGCGCCCCTGTTTACAACCCCATATCTGGTCCTTTGTCTATTTCTGTTGGACCGTGCCAATTGAAAGCACCCCTGATTTTGACGACAGGTTGTAATGAGAATCTGCTTGGTTTAGACTTATTAAAACGACTATATGCGACATTGTACTGTTCTCCGGAAGGAGTACAACTTACACTGGGTAAAAGAATCACCTCTCCGATGTACTTGTCAATGGATGCACTCCCGCCAGAGCTGCGTTCACTCCCTGATACTCTTTGGGCGACTGGTCCTAACGATGTAGGCCTTTTGGAAATACCACCATATGTAGTCACTTTGAAAGCAAATGTAAAATTTCCACGAATTCCTCAATACAAAATATCTAGTGAAGGTGAACGTGCACTTTTGTTGATTGTACAAGATTTGATTAAGAAAGGTGTGGTTGAAGAAACTAGAGGAAATGTCTGTAACAGTCCTGTATTACCGATCTTGAAACGAACTGATCCCACAAAGCCTCCAGTGTATAGGTTTGTCATTGATCTCAGAGAAGTTAATAAGATTGTGATACCGCAGTTCCCTGTAGTTCCAGATATTACTGCCTTGTTAACATTGATTCCTGCTACAGCCACATGGTTTTCAGTCATCGACTTGAAAAATGCCTTTTTCAGCATTCCGATAGCCGAGGAAAGCAGAGATATTTTCGGCTTCTGTCTAGGAGGTCGAAGCTTCAGATTTAAACGCGCTCCACAAGGCTATTGTGAGAGCCCATCCATTTACAGTCAGGCATTAAAAAGTCAGTTAGATTCCTTTCTACTTCCTCCAGGTTCTGCCCTAGTGCAGTATGTAGACGATCTTCTAGTGGCTGCCGATGACAAGGAAACTTGCAAAGCAGCTACGATTTCGTTATTGCATCATTTGTCCAATTTGAATCACAAGGTGTCACCTTCCAAGATGCAATACTGCTGCCAAGAAGTGACCTATCTAGGTCATCTCTTGTCAAAGGAGGGAAGGAAGTTGACCCCAGAAAGAATAAAAGCAATTACACAGATGAGTGTTCCTCGCACGCAGAAAGAAGTACGTGCCTTTTTAGGTATTACCTCTTACTGTAGGCAGTGGATCCCAAATTTTTCTCTTTTAGCAAAACCGTTGGTAGCTTTGACTGGGAAAAATGTTCCGAGTCCGGTGCCATGGTCTGCTGAATGTCAGGAGAGTTTTTCTGAGTTACGAAAAGCATTGTGTTCAGCTCCTGCATTGGGTACACCCGACTACAGCAAGCCATTCACGCTCTATGTTCACGAGAGAGAAGGATGCGCGTTGAGTGTTCTGACACAGAAATTTGGTGATAAACAACGCCCTTGTGCGTATTTTTCATCAACATTAGATCCGGTAGCTAGAGCGTTGCCTAGTTGTTTGAGAGCTACAGCAGCAGCTGCGGCTTCCATTCGACAATCTGCTGGTTTGGTGATGAACAATATGCTAGTGGTCATGGTTCCTCATGCTGTGGATACACTCATGAACAGAACCAAGACACAACACCTTACCAGTGCGAGATTATCTGGCTACGAGCTGACACTGCTAGCGAGTCATATTCAGATCAAAAGATGCAATGTATTGAATCCAGCAACATTGTTGCAGGCTAATCAAGAGTCGAGTGATTCCGAGCCCCATGATTGCTGTTTCAGAACTGAGGAAGAGACAAAAGGACGAATTGATTTAAAAGACACCCCATTGTCAGATCCTGATGGCACGTTGTATGTTGATGGGTCATGTTTTAAATTGGAAAATGGTGATGTGACTGCTGCCTATGCGGTAACGACTTTGAGTACGATTGTGGAGACTGCAAGAGTGAGTCAGAATTCTGCCCAAGCTGCGGAATTAATAGCTCTAACAAGAGCGTGTGTCTTAGCTAAGGGAAAGAGAGTGAATGTGTTTACAGATAGTCAGTACGCATTTGGCGTGGCCCATAGTTTTGGCCGTTTGTGAAAGAAAGAGGTTTCATTACGTCCCATGGGACTAAGATTCAACATGGTCAGCTAGTTAACGACTTGTTGGAATCTCTAACCTTGCCGACTGAAGTTGCGATTGTGAAATGCAGTGCTCATAAAGCAATCACGGATGATGTTGGTCGTGGGAATGCTTTTGCTGATGAAACCGCTAAACAGACAGCTAGGAATATGATGAGTAGAATGTATGTTGCAACGTCTGCAAGATGGATTTCCGAGTCTGGAATGTGTGAGGATACAGTGGAAAGTGTGAAAGAGATTCAGAAAGAAGCAACTGAGGAGGAAAAACGTGCATGGAAAGAAAGTACGGGCAAGTTGGATTTGAGTGGGTGTTGGATTGATTTGTCAGAACAACAGCGTTGGATGTTGCCTGATGCGTATGTGCTTGCAGTGGTGACAATGGCGCATGGAGTAGCGCATATAAGTTCTAAAGGAATCTGTAAGATGTTAGCTCCGGTCTGGAAGAATGATGGGATCAGTAAATGTGCAGAGAGAGTGGTGAAAAATTGTATGGTATGCCTGATGCATAATCCTGGCAAGGGAACCCCAACTCCTGCTGGTCACTTCGCTCCTCCTTCCTACCCCTTTGAGGTAATTCAGCTAGATTTCATACACATGGATCGTTGTAATAATCTAAAATACGTCCTGGTGGTAGTTTGTGCTTTTTCCAGATGGATCGAAGCATATCCACTAAAGGACAATACTGCCCTATCAACTGCCAAAATTCTTCTCAAAGAATATTTCCCTAGGTATGGAATGCCACGGATTGTATGGTCAGATAACGGAAGTGAGTTTATAGGGAAAGTTATGCAGAGTGTGTGTGCTGGTTTGGGCATTAAACAGAAATTTCACAGTGCAAACCATCCCCAGTCTGCTGGTTTAGTTGAGGGTTACAATGGCACCCTCAAACTAAAACTTGCTAAAATACAGGCATCCACGGGTTTATCCTGGCCAGACGCACTACCCTTGGCGTTGTTATCAACGAGGGCGACTGTGCATTCTAGGGTAGGGCTTAGTCCTTATGAAATAGTTTTTGGTCGCCCTGCGAATGTTTGGGGAGTGCCTAGGCCGAAAGAGTTTTGTTCTCTAGAATATCCTATGTTGATCGATTACCTTTACGACTTGACTGCTAAATTGAGTCTTATTCACCAACAGGTTTTCGATGCATTGCCAAAGCCTCCGGAGAGTCCAGGTCATCAGCTGAAACCCGGCGACCACGTTGTGGTCCGAAATTTCGCGAGGACAAAGAACCTTCAGCCCAAGTTTGTCGGACCCTTCCAGGTGCTGCTTGCAACGAGAACTGCCGTTCGTGTGGCCGGACGTAAGCACTGGATACACGCAACTCATGTCAAACGTGTACCTTTGCCACTTCCTTACGACGACTGGGTGAAGAAGGGAATTGGTGCCTCTGAATGCGAGCAAACACCCAAGTTTATCCCTTTCAGCGATGCCGAATTGGTAACTGACACTCCGAACTCTGACTCTCCTCCTGAAAAGACTCCTTTGAACTCTGAACATTTGTCCTCTACATCAGAAAAAACTCAGTTATCTGCGAACCTGAACACTGCAACAGCTACTAAGGATACATTATTTTCCGATCAAACAGTTCCTACAAAACTCAGATACAACTTACGACCTCGTAATATGGACAAATAAAGCAGGAAACTGCCTATTGTGATATTTTGAAATTTTGAACTTTTGCCTTCAGCCAGGAAGTTTGCTATTGTTTTATTGTTTTTAATAATTGCCTTGCCGTCTGGGTAGCCGTAGGGTCGTGGCTGTGTACCTAGTTGAATCTGCGGGGGTCTGACACAAGGTCGATCTTTCTGTTGGTTCTGGGAACTCCCAGGGCTGATAGAGGCATTTTCATCTACGTACACATCATCAGTGGTCGCGAGCGGATTGTAGAAGATGGAGCTTCCTGCGCTGCAACGAGAAAATGTGATTTATGTTTGCAGAAACAGACTTTACAGAATTCTTCACAGCAAATGCTTTCTGACACAATGTGCCATTACATTTTTGATTGTTTTGATAACGTTGGTGGGTGGAATCGTCTTTGGTATGAGTTTGATTTTTATGCCAGTAACTACAGTACCTCCCCTTAATCCTGCTACTTCTACTGTTTCTTCTATACACTCTTTTCACTCGTTTCCTGAACATGAGCAAGCTCGACGCTCAGAATTTATCAATAACACTTTTGTACAGCTCTTGCACCAACACCAACTGGTAGTTAACACTACAGACTGCTGGGTGTGTGGCTTGATACCCCACACTATGGATAAAGGTATTCCCTATCTGGTTTTGCCTTTCAGCTATAATGGATCATTTCAGGCCCTTCAAACCATCTTTGCGTATGCCCTTGAGACCTATCCTCCACGTCCACCACGTTCCACTAAATATAACTCTGCCAACAAAGCTTTAGTCCAGGGAATTATTGACATGATCAAGGACGTCAATAATACTCCATCTTACCCTAGAGACGAATTACGAGTATATTTGAGTTGGAACTCTTCAGAGTATCGCCTTAGTTTGGGAGAAAGCAAGCGTAAAAGCTCAACTCCAATCTGGGTCGTACCTCACCGAGGTCAGGTCTGTTTGCAAGGAAATGGGAGAAATCCGAGAGCTCAGCTAGGGAGGAGTGAGTGCGTTGAGACTTATGTGTTTCCGTCTAACTCTTCCCCTGCTTTTCTTACTGCTAGGGGTACCTACTTCATCTGTCAAGACAGAGCATATACATGGTTGCCTGCTGACTTTTCAGGATCATGTTATATTGCTCGACTATTGCCTCCAACATACACTGCTTCATCTGACTACCACAAGACCAGAGTAGCAAGAGGTGTTTTTAGCAAAGAAGACACCACTGGTCAGGAAGCTGGAGACTTCTTCAAAGGTTTCCTTCCGTTCTGGGGGCCTATGGCCAATAGTAAAAACATACGTCAGCTAACACGGGTAGTTGAATCTACTATTACCGAAACTGCTGGTGCCCTTAGCAATTTGACAGCTGAGCTTCAGGCGGATAGACTCATGACGTTGCAGAACCGTATGGTTCTAGACGTAATACTTGCAGATCGAGGTGGGGTATGCAGAATGATCCAATCGAGCTGCTGTGCCTTTATTCCCAATAATGCTCCAACAGTCTATGAGGCGATCTCTAAGCTACACAAGATTTCCGACTCTATACACGTAGACAAGGGAAACTGGTCCTTCATGGAGTGGTTTTGGACTCTGATATCAGCGTGGGGATGGAAGGTTCTGATGGTCATTGGTGTCATCTTAGTATTCTTATTCTCATGCTGCCTGATTATCCAGTGTGGTCCAGCTCTGTGTAGTCTTTGTGCTGCAACCTGTTTTAGGAAACCACCTGCGTTTGGAGAAAAGGCGCGAGAAAGGATGATGATACAACAACATGTCACTGACCTGATGAGCATAGAATTAGACTCTGACATAGACTGAGTAATTGCCTATGTAAGGGCAAAAGGAGGGTCTGAGGTTCCGTGACGATTTGAACCCGTGTTTTCAATATTGTCGGAAATACATAATATTGGTATCAGCGATCCATTTAGCATATCCTGGTGTTTTCGCTACGCTACGAGCAAGAGTACTCCTGTAACAAACACATTTCTGATCTACCCATGGCATCCATCTTAGATCATGGCGGCCATTTTGTGTTTCTTGCCCTCACATACGCAATAACCTCTGATCACTTCATTTCAATTAAGGACACGTAGCCTTAGCCGGAGATTCACCTCTCTAGTGACACGTGCACCTTAGACCAGAACACGCTGTAGCTGCATGACTCGACAAAGGCTGCCTCCTCTGCCCGAGGCCAGTCTTGTTGAACTGGTCCTCGTGTCCGTTGGCCTGATCACGATTAGGCGGCCGAAGCCGGTAGCCTTGCCCATTTACAACCCACAAACATCCCTTATCCTACTTTCCTATCTTCCACACCTGGCTCCGTTCCTTTCTTTCTGAATCTTTATTAGGGGGAGGTAACGAAATTTACGATGAGGCGGTCCGGCTCTTGAATGCAATATTGACAAGGGATTGTGATGAACTAGTGGGAACCCCTCTTCGTAATGTTTGACATCAGATATTATCGACGGTTCCTGTGTAACGCCAAAATATTTATTGTTTAGGACACAAAGGTTCTGGGAATGTATTACATGTAAAGAATTTGCCTCAAGCTCAAATTTTGGTTTATAAGGAGCAACCCTCTTTGTACAAATCGAACAGGCTCCTAGACACTGCCCATGCGTAGTTTCTGTGACTTCTGTGTCCCTGCAGTAATAAACCTTTGGTCTTTGACGCCACCATCGAGAAGCCCGTGTTTCTGTTTATTTGTGCACCAAGACAGGTGGAACTCCGGGGTCTTCGGGTGTTGTTCCCTGACACCTCTGGACGGAACCAAAAAGTCCAGAACTCCACCTATGGAGTCCATTCTCCCGGGTTGTTAGTGCTGCAGCCATTTACGACATATAGAGTGGCATTATGCGACCACGTGATGACCAACATTAAAACGGCTGAAAGTAAACCTATTGTTTTTGGTCTCAAACATTGTGGAATCATACCTCCCACACTGGTAACCAGTGTGGGAGGTATGATTCCACCCTTCAGAAACAAGGTTTGTGAGGTCCCTGGTGTTCCTGGTACCAGCCTTCTAGTCCCAGGTAGCCCAAAATGGTTGCTGCTGACCAGAGACACATTTCGGCCCTCCTGCTGCTGAGCCAAGCTCGAGCAGGGGAAGGCCAGAAAATAGGCATCCTGTACCCACCTCCCAGACAGGATTTAGTGAATTAAGCCTGTGTGGGTGCGCTTGCCAGCGACCGAAATTCTGCATGAGGGGCACATTTGGTGTCCCTGTTCATGGTGCAGTTCAAACCAGTCCTGGGAGCTGTTGGCTTCTGCTCTGGCATAAAACTGGACTAAGGACATGGGAGTAACCCCCTTGCTGTCGAGACCCTCCCCTCGGAGGGTCCTCTGAACCTGTAAAACCCTCACCAATGGGTACAAAAGGGCTTACTTGGCTGTAGGACCCTAGATTCAAAGTGGATAAGATTCTGAACCAGAAACCACTGAACTTCGACCGTCTGGACACTCTGGACTTTGCTGGACTTTGTTTGGGCCCGACTTCGTCTCCCACTCCATCCAAAGCATTGTCTATGCCCCTGCACCATACAGGCTCCATTCAGGACCTGTGGAGCATCAAGGAGAACCAAAGACACCTCCCTTGGAGTAGGCCTATGCAAAGCTCCGCGAAACAGCAAAAAATCCCTGCGAGCACGCAGAAATTCGGTGAACACGCAGCTTGTTACGCCAGTTCGCAATGCTTTTTTCCTGTTTGCTAACGCTGTTTCCGTGTTCGGAATGAAATATCCTGTGAACACGCATTTTGGAAGCGCAGGCAAGCAAAAATCTCCATGAAGCCACGGGTCACGGAATTTTGGGCAATTCCGCGTTCTCTGTGGAACACGAAAATACCCAAATTCCGCAAATTCTGCAAGTGGAACAGGATTTACTGCCCAGGCCTACCTTGGAGTGAATGAGTCACTCCCTGGCAACCACAGGCACCACATCAAGATTGACCGGTCTGCTGCTACTGAGCTCCTATGGACTCCGAAGGCTCCTGCAACACAAGAGGTAGGTTTCCAAGTTCCTCGAAGGTTGAGCTGCCCTCTCACCAAGTTTGAGGTCAGAATCCCTCATAGGGGTTGTAATAATTGTACCCCTGTGCACCACATACTTTTGCAAGTGCATATGCTTGATGACATTTCCAAAACATGTGCGCTTGGCTCCGAGTAGCCCCGACCTATAGCATCATTTCCACCAAACAACTTTGGCCTCCTCACACTGAGTGCTCCGTGGACTGTTAATGCGTGAAACTGCTCAAGGTTCCCTCACGAATCCTGTGCCTCCAGCCTGTGGGTCCTCTTGAGGGTCATCTTTGCTTTTCTTGGCCTCCCCTGGTTGCTATTGGCATGCCCTGACTCCCCTGTGTTTTGTGAGTCTCCTGAACCTTGCTGGTCTGAACCATAACCTTTCTTGACCATCTTCATGGGTTGCCACTGCCAAGGCTTGTTGGTGCTCCAGCAAGACACTGAACCCTCAGACTTGACATCCTGGGGGGGACAGCTCATTTCCAGCCCCTGGTCATCCTCAACACCTCCTGCTCCCGGTGGCTGCAGAGTCAAGAACCCCTTCAATGCACCTTAAGCACTCAACGTCGGTGGGCATTCATCTACCGAGCCCCTGGTCACTTCTGAGTGACAGACACTCTGTCCCTTCTGCTTTCAGGTTCTCTTCACCAAGAATCCACCTTTGGATTCCGACTTACAATTTTCTTCCTCTCAGCAGTAGCACTTCTTCGAAGTTCTCCATTGAGATTGAAACCGGTTTCCAACACCACTTCAGACCTATGCACCAAGCTTCCCTGGGATAGGTAACGCTGGTACTACAGTATCCACGGGTGGGGTGGCTCTCCAACCTCCTACCTTCTATGGAGTTCCTTCGAAGTCCACTCAGAAGGGTCCTTAAACTTTAAAACTTCAACCGTGACTCTTCTATAGAGTTGTACGTAGCACCCGTTTATGTTTCCTCACTGTACCGTCCTCCGTGAGGTCCCTACTTACTCACCTTGGGGTCCCAGCAATTCTACATCCTCTAGACCCTGTCTTGACTTGAGTCGTGGTTCTTATACCACTTTTTTAGTATATGGTTTTGTCTCCCCTGGAGCCCACTGTGTATTAGTGCTACTTACAATTGTTACTGTGCTTTGTGAGTATCTTCGTGTAGAAGATACTGTGTCGTACTTATAGTGTGTTGTAACAAGAAATACATATTTTTATAGCTACTATGTGGTTCTCCTTTCCTTTAGCCAATACTATAAGGTTGCATTCTGGTGAAACAAGCTGCTTAACATCCTTCAAGACTAAGCCTGAAGGCTGCTCTCCACAGCTACCACTTAGATAGCTTTCTAAGGCTATTTTTGACCTCTTACAGGGTGCCCACTTTAATTAGTGGACAGCTTACACCAGGCTAACTTCTCACAGTGTTTAATAAGGATGTGCGTCTGACGAATGGTAGAGTATAGAATCTAAAATGGATTTCAAAGTTTTCTGCCCCATCGTTCACGTCTGAAAATTATTTTGCCATTTACCTGGAGGATGATGATATTTTTGAGGGTACAAAGAATTATGATAACTTGAACTATGGAATGAGTGAGGATTCTTATATGAATAATATACATGATGTGCATAATACCTTGCCTGAGTACACTACAACAAACTAAAAAGAAATGCCAAAATGAATTCTATTTCTCAAGAAGGAACGCCTTAAAATGATTGTATGGAATTTCCAAAAGAATCGAAAAATTAGAGAAAACCCACCTGTGTGGTTAAAGGATTATATTTCTGATAATTTTCCTTTATAATATATTTTATATTTGTATATCATTGCACAGTTTTTTGTTTTGGGGCTTTACGTTGTTTTCATTAGAGGGGATAGATATATGTTAGGTTGTACACTGGGGTGTGTATTGTATTGTTGTAAAATGAAGAAAGGGGGATTTGTTATATATGGGACTATGTAAAATGCATTAGGCCTGTGTAAAATACATTTGATCATTTCAATTCAATAATCTTTATTTCGTTGCTTTTGCATCATAAAAGATATACAATAAAAAAGTACTTTGTACAATGCCAAAAATCAATAATCAATACTACACATCATCGTTTTGGGTCACATTGTTATGGTTAGAATTATCACAAAATATGGAATAAATATATATAAAAGATTAAAATACATTATTACAAAGTTAAAAGTCATTAAATTTGAGTTTATAACAGCCAAGGCATAGGGAATTTAAATTAGCAAGAACAAATAAAAAAATAAAAAAATAAAACATGGTTAGTGGTTTGAACAGATCCGCAGGGTATGCAATTTAAAAAGGAAGAGATATTTTCAATTTAATGAAATTTACAGCCAGAAGAAATCTACTAATTCCAAACACAATTACTTGGCTGGTATCCGTATTTAAGATTCTGCCAGCTTCCTTATGTGGAATAGAACCAATATTACGACATAGTGGCACTATCCATTTTTTCCTTGCTTTCCCGTAAGCAGGACAAAAAAACAATATATGTAAAACATCTTCCCTTATATTGTTTGTACATAAAGTGCAATAATCACTGTTTGTCTTCCCCCAGCTTTTCTCAGTGGCCTTAGTTCTCAATGTTCCATATCTGTTTTTCAAGTACAGGGTTTTGGCCAATGGTGGCTGAATCTCATCGAGAAACGTTTCAAAATGGGCCACATTTTTAACCAATAAAAATTTTTCAGTTAAAGGGCTGTGCACTCTTATGTACGCAGAATCATGGCTCATGTAGGACCAAAAGGACAATTTAACAATTTTCTTAGAGGCCATGCTTAAGGATTTCGGCTCACTCCAAAAAGGAGTTAGTCCTAATTTGGTTAACCAAGCTCTTACGTGCTTAAACCAATAAATTTTGCTGCCACTATCTAGGTCCAATACTTCTTTCAACCCATTTTTGTATTCAATCAGTTCGGGGGTTGTCCATAATCTAACCCATAATAATAATGGTCTCAACATTGCATGGTGGTCAGTATGCTTAATGTTTAAGTCTAGAAATAGTGGTATCAATGGAGTGTTATTGGGTACTTTTAATAATCCCCTAATGAACTTGTTCTCCTGTATTTCGAAGGTCTTCCTGCATACTGGTCCCCATAATTCTGCCCCATACAAAACAGCTGTCTGGACCTTATACCTAAAAATCTCTATTCCTGGGGTAACTGCCTTATTCAAACATTTATTGTGTCTTTTTAGTATTGGAAGACAGTTTTGTTTAAACACTATTTTTGATTTTTCTAGCTGAGGTCTCCATCCCAGTGACGAATCTAGTAATACCCCTAAATATGTGAAACTCTGTTCATAGTCAAGTTTGTGACCGTTTAACATTAGATTTCTTTTAAAACTTTTGTGCGGGTTTAGTGCCATATATTTAGTTTTTTTATGTTGATTTCTAACCCTTTTAAAGTGCAATATTGCTTGAACCTATCTAAGAGGATCTGAAGGCCCGAGGAGTTTGTGAAATGAGGATCGTATCGTCCGCGAAGAGGAGGGACGGTACTCATTCCCCCCCCAATCGGGGCGAATCATTATCACAATTCTCCATATAAGCTGCAATATCATTAACAAAAAGGGAGAAAAGTGTGGGAGCCAGTACGCATCCCTGGTGTACTCCCCTTTTTATGGGGATTGGATCATTAAGTTCCCCATTTGGGCCCCACCTAACCTTAGCATAGTTCTCCTGGTGCAGGCCCATCACCAGTTTTAATAGTTCTCCAGGAAGTCCCTGCCTTTCCAGAGATTTCCAAAGTAGGTCACGAGGAATAAGGTCGAATGCTGCTCGTAGGTCTACAAAGGTCACATATAAGTGGCCCTTGCGAATGATGACGTATTTCCAATACATGCAGCATAACCTTAATACCTGATCTATGGTCCCTGTTTTTTCCCTAAACCTCGCCTGATATTTTGATAAAACTGGTTCTTCATCCAACCAAGTGTTTATACGGTTTAATATGTGCCTGACATATATCTTTTGGGTTATATCTAAAAGACTAATGGGGCGATAGTTAGCTGAATCGCCTCTATCCCCCTTTTTAATTTTTTTTATACTTTCTGCACCATCCCATGTGTCCGGGATTTGGTCACCAGCCACAATAACATTAAATAAATGATTTAAGTAGGGTGCCCAAACATCAATATTATGCTTATAAAGATCGCCTGGAATTTTATCAAGTCCAGGCGCCTTCCCTTGTTTAACTGAAGCAATTGCTAACTCAGTTTCCTGCAGGTCAAAGACTATCAGTGGGTGTGCTTTCTCTGGCTGGATAGAAATATGTTCTTCCTGAGGAGTTTCCTCGGTGGTTTGGGCTGCGTACAACGTTGTAAAGTGTTTTACCCACGTGGCCTCATCTAGGAAAACCTCTCTGGAGCCTTTCACACGTTTGTTCCCCTTAGCCACTAATTCCCAGAATTGCCTCTGGTCCTTTGTTTTGGCTGCTGATAGCATGCTGGACCATAGTTTCTCATCCCAAGAAGATTTTGCTTTTACCATTATCTTGTTATATGATTTCCTTTTATCTTTAATTTCTATAGGACCTTTTCTTTTAAGTGCATCAATCAAAATGGTTTTAGCAACACGACATTCCTTATTGTACCATGGTTTACCTACTGGTTTTGCATTCACTGTGCCGGTCCCTTTTTTTGGTCTTTTTGTAAGAAGGTCTAACAATTTATTAAAAAGGGATTTATGTAATTTAATAAATTCTCCAGATTCACATCTAAATGGACAATATGATTCAAATGTATTTACAAAGGCACAGTAAATATTAGCCAATAAGTCCTCTCTTTCCAGTATATATGCCCATTTGACAGCCCTTCGATTATTACTGAGAATGATATTATCTGTTGTTGGTGGCTGTACTTGGCTGTGACCTCCCTCAATGTCTCCCGGTCCCTTTAATAAACTTTGCAGAAAGCTGGTTTCAAGTGGATAATGGTCACTGTCAAATCTCTCCTTGACCTTTAAATCATTTGTGTATGGCCATAGGTCAAAAGAAACAATAACATAATCTAATTTACTTTCGCAATCTCGCCTCTTGAAAGTAGTTGCTTTCGGGCTATCAAATGGCATGCGCCGATTACATGCCCTCAAACATTAGCTTGTGAGCAACCTTGTGATCTGAAGGGCTAGCGTGGTTCCAGCAACTGTTCCATTATTAGTCAGTACAGGTATCCCATTAACAACATCCTCATCTTCATACAATTTACCATGCCCATAATCGGTTCGAAATTGCAGTTCATATCCCCACATAAGATTATGCTTGCATCTGGTTCTAAAGTGTCCATAAAAGTCTCCAGTTTTTCAATGCATGGCGACTCCTTATAGGATGGATGAGGACTGTTATACACATCTATGAGATTAATCAACGTTTTAGCCACTGTGGTTATTTCCAGATCAAGTATGTTTAGGGAATCAGTATTTAACATTTTTATGCCAATGTTAATAGATACACTGATCCATATTAATAAACCTCCTGACGCTCGTCCTCTTAATGAAGGCACAGCCTCTATTTGGTATGTTTTATATCCAACTCTGTGAACCTGATCCGTAGCCCACGTTTCCTGCAACACACAGATATCAAAGGTATTCATATAAATATTCCAGTCAGGGTCACATATTTTTGCACGCACTCCCGCTACGTTCCATGAGACTAGTGTAATCAAAGAAGGCCCCTCATTTGACCCGCAGTTGCTTGATAGTGTAGATAAGGACAGGCTACTATTAGCCCCAGTGCGGGTTGCTGTAATAGTATTTTCTACCATTGGGGATCTGTTCCCTTCTACCTCCTTAGCTCCGTCTGAACTAAAGATATTTGCACCACCACTGTCTTCCTCCCTGTTCATTAATCTTCAATCACATTCGTCTAGACCACGTAATACATCAAACCTATTCGATAACTCCAGCGGCGTAAATGGCATAAGATGAGCCATTCTTCTATGTTCACATGTGTTGTGTCTGGGGGGTACGATGTTCCACCCGGATGTAACAGGGGCTGGTGCTGATTGATACATATAAACAGGGTTCATAGCAAGATCCATATTAGAGAAATGGTTATCAAAGAAGACGTTACTGGGTACCGATTGAGGTGGAAATACTACAGATCTTGGATAGAAGTAGGTTAATGGGCGCGGCGTGATACAATTGTTCGCATTACTATGTGGCCAATTTAGTATGTATTGTACTGCATTTTTATCCCTAAAATTTACTACAACCACATCTCCCCCTATGTCCTTTGGTCTTCCACCTAGCCACGGCAAGCGTCGAACATGGACTATTTCGCCGTTGATATTACTGGCTATTGGTCTATGTGAGGTCAACCAGTGCATTATTTTATTCTCTAGTTGAAAGAAGCCTTCCCGCTTATTTCCAGACAACTCTGGTACCCTGGTGAGAACCACCACATAAGGTACGGCTTCCGGCGGGAGTTCAGTGGGTGGTCTCCTGCCTTGGACCCCTCTTGTATATCTCACTTCTTCCTCCTCCAATCTTGGTAACCCATTTAATGAATTACCCATTTCCCTAGCTAGGTTATTAGCTGGAATATCAGGAATGCGATTCAATGTTGTGATCGGTCTTGTCGTTGATATTTTTAGCTGGTTTGTATTAGGATTGAGGGGATGTTTGGGTACAGATATTATACTTGTAGACAAATGATTGGTAGCAGCCGATATAACTGATTTTAAGTTATTATGTGAGGTGGTGGAAGAAGGTACTGCTACAGCTGCGTCTGATGGGGAGGTATGTGCCGATGTAGAGGCTTGAGAAGGGATTAATGCTGTTATTGGCCCTTTATTTTCTGAAGTCCTAGTAGGATTTCCATGTATTGCCAGATCTGCCTCTATTTTCCCTAGTCTTAGCTCCATTCCTTTTAGTCTTTCAACTATAGCTAATGTATAGCTTCTCACAATAAGTTCTATACTACCCAGCAAATTACTAGTAGGGGCTAGTTGAGACCCTTCAACCATTAAATCATGTTCCGTATTAAACTCATTAGCTGAGTGAGAAGATGGTGGTAGGAGTGTTGGAGGGTCTAACGCTGTTCCTGCAGCTTCCTTAACGACTATAGTTCCCGTGGCTCCGGTGCTAATAGGGTTAGACTTCTTCCCGAACTCAGAATGGCTCAGCTTTGGCTTAGTTGGATCCACCCTCTTACGTCTCTTTTTAGTTGGCGGAGGGCCATGGATTTTATATGGCAGAGACCTCATAATTTTTCCTCTTACTACCTTCCTTGGCCTGGGTGTTGGTGAAATCATGACCTTTGATACATTAGGTGTACTAGAGGAATCAAGAGGAATAATATCTGCTTCAGTTTGAGTTAGGCCGATGGAGGGTGCTAAGCATTCCCTAAGCAGTAGGGGCACACTGGCCACAGGTGAAATGGCATCCGTGGTATCGGCGCAGAGCTCGTTGTCCAGGGTAACAACAGGAATAGGCTCAGAAAGAGTCCTGTTCTTAATACGTTCAATAGAACGACGGCGGTCAGCCCGCCGTTCTGCTAAAGATAATTCTTTTGAACCTTCGGAAAAAGCTTTGGTGAAATAGTTGTCCAGGGTTCCGTTCATCAGGCCCCCTGCTTTATCAGAAACAACAGTGCCCGGACTAAGCACGGTGGTAGACATTGAAGTACGGTGGTAATATTACACCAAACTATAGGAAATTTGGACAACTTACTCAAATGGAGTCCCACGACTAGGGGGACTGGCCCAGTCCAGTCTCCTCAGGCCTCTGAGGGCCTACGAGGGCCCACCCTTTGCCCGGGCTTCGCCAGACGTCCCGCGAGGCGGTGATAACGACATATTTATGCGCCTCCTGGCGCTTGCAGGTAACGTGGACCCCAGTAGGGCTTGTGGGTGATGTGGTCCAGCCCCTCGCCGGTCTCCTCTCGGCGGCTCCCGCTTCAGTTGGACAAAAAGCGGCGGAGCGGCGGGAGACTGGCGGGCGGGTCCGCGGGGACTGCGAGGCTCAGTACAGGGTTGTATGGATTACGGCAACAACAGGGGCAACAACACGGGCAGCAGCACGGGTAGTCTAAAGATCATGATGATTTGAATTTTTAGTGATATAATATAGAATATACATGTGACAGTTGGAGATAGATTTGCCTGAGTGGAAGTGAACCTGTCTGCTCTGTGTTGACCTGTCATTCTTAGGGTGTACCTTTTTGTTGGCCTTAGGACTCTCAGCACTTTACCACTGTTGCCCAGTGCTAAAGGGCATGTGCTTCTTCCCTAAACATATGTGTAATTGGTTTATATATGATTGGCACATGTAATTTACCTCTAAGTCCCCTATAAAGTGGTATACCAGATACCCAGGGCTTTTAAGTTATGTGCTACTAGGGGTCTTTTAGCACTGATTGTGCCACCCAGAAAGTAGCATTTCAAACCTGCCTCAGGCCTGCCACGGAATGAGCAATTTATCGCCACTACGACTTGGCATTTAAACCTACTTGCCAAGTCTTTATCTTCCCTTTTCTTATACATAGGCCACCCTAATGTAAGCCCTAGGTAGCCCTAAGGGAGAGTGTTGTGTAAGTAAAAGGTAGGACATGTACTTGTATGCTTTGCATTTCCTGGTAGTGACAAACAGCTAAAAGAAAAAATCACTACTGTGAGGCTAACTCCTCCCATAGGTCAATATTGGGAATTCCTTAACATGCTTTTAAACTGTAATTCCTAGCCAGAGAGGAGTAGTCAGATCGCGTTTTATATCGTTGGAATGGCAATGATTATTCTTCCTTACTGGTGAAGTTGGATTTAACATTACTGTTTTAGAAACGCCACTTTTAGAAAGTGGACTTTTTTCTGCACTTACTGCTTTGTGTGACTTACATCCTGTTTCTAATACACGGTTGGGGTGTTTGATAGCTCCACTTTGGGCATTCCCTCTGGAAAGCCAAAAATAGAGCAATGCTAAGTGTGTCTGAGTACCCATATACATAAATCTGCATTGTGATGGCCCTGTCTGGGCAGGATGGAAGGGAGGGGTAGCACTTCATTAAATAGGTAGTGTCCTGTCCCCATACAAAGGACTGAATTACCCATCATAGATAACCTGGCAGACAGGGTTGGATTGACAGAATGCTTGTGCAGTTCAAAGACCACGCTTTGAAGTCACCCCCATTTCAAAGGTCCTTATCCTTATGGGGATAAGTACTGGGTCTCTGACCCATTAAAATCAGACATAAATAGATGTCACGTTTCAGGCTAGTCAGGACTGGACTGCATTTCCCAGAATGCCTGCAGTCTAGTCTGTTGTTTGTGTTTGTGGTGCTTTGGGTCTATATCTTTTCTACCTTCCCCTTTGGCCGGTGCTTGTCACTTGTGGAGCCTGTCCTGTGTTTACTTGTACCAGTATCCAGCGTTCATGTTTTGTTGCCTCGTGTCACTTGCGATGGATATGTAATTTGGCGGAGCGGTGAGACCGAGAGAAGCCGTACGGAAACTCGCTCCGCTGCACGGCGCTTTGTGTGCACTTTACCCGGAGCCGCGCTGGGGATGAAGGAACCATTATCCTGTCCTCACTTGCTGTAGATGATTTAGGCTGCCCGCCTGTTTTCGTTATTTTCTCCATTTTTTCCCCTTTCCTGGGAGGGGTTGTCCTAGAAGAGAGTTATATTCATGGCTCGTCTGGGGGACCGTTCCTAGGGAGGAAGGAAATAGGCAACGACATCGCTCCTGCTGCATCTGACTATCAAGGTTAGTCATCCTGCCTTATTTGTGACAGAGTGACAAGCCCACGTTCTCTTGCGGCCCGAGCGATGGATACCAACACCGTCTTGCAGACCTTGTTGGATTCTTTAACTGCCTTACGTGTAGAGGTAGACGCAGTGAGAGGGGAGAATCATGATATGCGGAATGAGATGGGGGCTCTTAGACGTGATGTGGAAGGATTGGCCCAAGTTAGAACTGCAGGAAAACAGTACATTAGGGAGGCCACATTACCCCCCCCTGTCCAAGCATCTTCTCATTTAGCTCCAGGAGCACTGTCTCCGTCTACCATACAGGTTATACAACCTGTCCAATTACCTTTGGCGCCGCCTGAAAGGTTTTTGGGAGATCCCCGGAAGTTTAGTACCTTTTTAGGGCAGTGTAAGTTGCACTCTATGTGCAAGCCCTCTGTTTTCCCTGATGATCATTCGAAGACCGTTTTTATGCTGTCTTACTTGGGGGGCAACGCTGCAAGTTTGTCTTTTCCTTTGATTGAGAAGAACGATCCTGCGCTAGCTAGATTTGACGATTTTTGCGATGAAATGCGCAAGTTGTTTGATCGCAAGGCCCATATGCTATCTCTGGATCGAGAACTGATAACTCTCAAACAAGGGTCGTTAGATTTGTTGACATACATTACCCATTTCAACCGTCTTGTTGTCGAGACTGATTGGCCTCCTGCGAAACGCGTATCCTTGTTTTATCAAGGATTGAGAGGGGAATTGAAGGATGTACTTGCTCAGGTGGTGAACATGCCCACTTGTTGTGAAGAACTGATAGACCTCACTATACAACTGGATCACCGGTTACAAGAACGAAAGGGTGATAAACATCGCTATGACTGGCGTTTTCCTGTGTCCAAACCGAGAGTGACTACAGAGGGGGCATCCACTGCTGATACGCCGGAACCTATGCAAATAGGGGGAGTCAGGGGTCCATTGAGTGCAGAAGAAAGAACGCGGCGACGCAACCAAAAGCTTTGCATGTATTGTGGAAAGCCTGGACATTTTATTAGAGACTGCAAAGCTAAAACAAAGAGTATACGAAATATACCTGCGGTTGAATACCCTTCTTCGGATTCGGGAAACGAGAAAGCTCAAGCAAATCAGAGGCCCTTGGTTTGAGCTATGATGGAGTAAACGAGGTCTCTCATGCAATAGCTAACACTATGCAACCTTCCGTGCCCCACATGAATTTATGTGTTACCCTTACCTGGCTTGGAGAAATACCGGTAATGGTGCATGCTATGCTTGATTCCGGAGCAACGGGTAACTTCATTGATGTCCAATATGCCAAAAGGTTGGGAATCCCTTGCATTGCAAAAGAAGTACCGGAAGCGGTGAAAGCTGTAGATGGATCGGACTTGACTTCGGGACCAGTGTGTTATCATACCTGGTCATTGGTCATGCAAGTAGGCTATGAACATTATGAACGCATATCCTTTGATTTGATTGACGCTCCTCAGTTTAGATTGATCTTGGGTATGCCTTGGTGTCCACCCCCACCCACCTCGCCGGACACACACTCGACGCCATCTTCTCATCCAGCAAAGACATCGCCTTCAGCCATGCCACAGAACTCCACTGGACGGACCACAGATGCATCCACTTCACCTTCCGAAGAACGACGATCCACCACCACCAGCAACAGGTTGCCCGAAGAAGCTGGAACAAGATCACAGCCGACCAGCTCGCCGCTTCCCTGAGCCAGCACCCTCCGGCTAGCTCAGCGAACCCCAACCAGGCCGCCGACAACCTCTCGAAGTGGATCAGCAAATGCGCAGAAGAACTCGCCCCTCTGAGGATCCCGCCCAGCAGACCCGGCAATAAGAGAGCCCCATGGTTCACCGACGAACTCAAGAGCTCCAAGAAGAACTGCCGAGCCCTCGAGAAAGCCTGGAGAAAGGAACCCACGCCGGACAACAGGACCACCCTCAAGCTCGCCACCCGGAAACACCACCAATTGATCCGCACCGCCAAGAAAACTGCATTTAAGAACCGACTGGACAACAACGCACACAACTGCAAGGAACTCTTCAACATTGTGAAAGAGCTCTCCAACCCCAACGCCGGAAACAACGACATCACCCCATCGCAAGACCTCTGCAACTCCCTCGCCTCCTACTTCCACAACAAGATCACGGACATACGCAACAGCTTCAGCACTCAACCGACGCACGCCACGACCGCAGCAACACCACCCACCACCACCCTCCGCGCCTGGACCCCGGTCAACACCGAAGACACCGTCCACATGATGAACTCCGTCCACTCCGGATCTCCGACCGACCCCTGCCCTCACCACGTCTTCAACAAAGCCGACGCTGTCATCGCACCCCACCTGCGGGACATCATCAACACCTCATTCGACACCGCCACCTTCCCCGAGAGCTGGAAGCACGCCGAACTCAGCGCTCTACTCAAGAAACCGACAGCAGACCTCACCGAACTCAAGAATTACCGCCCCATCTCTCTACTCCCGTTTCCAGCCAAAGTCATCGAAAAGACCGTCAACAAACAGCTGGCCGCCTTCCTCGAGACGAATGGATCCCTCGACCCATCGCAGTCCGGATTCCGTGCCAACCACAGCACCGAGACCGCCCTCATCGCCGCCACTGACGACATCCGAGCCCTGATGGACAACGGCGAAACAGCGGCCCTCATCCTCCTAGACCTCTCCGCGGCTTTCGACACGGTCTGCCACCGCACCCTAGTGCAACGCCTCAGCAACGTCGGAATCCAGGAGAAGGCACTGGAATGGATCGTCTCCTTCCTCGACGGAAGAACACAAAGAGTCCGCCTACCACCGTACAAGTCAGAGGCCACCGAAGTCATCTGCGGCGTCCCTCAAGGATCCTCGCTGAGCCCCACTCTCTTCAACGTCTACATGAGCCCCCTCGCGGCCATCGCACGCCAACACAACCTCAACATAATCTCCTACGCCGACGACACCCAGCTGATCCTCTCCCTGACCAACGACCCCGCCGCCGCCAGAGCCAACCTGCACGAAGGGATGAAAGAGGTAGCCGAGTGGATGACGACGAGCTGCCTGAAACTGAACTCAGATAAGACGGAGGTCCTCATCCTGAGCTCCTCGCCCTCCGCCTGGGACGACTCCTGGTGGCCCCCCGCCCTGGGCACCGCACCCAAACCGACGGACCACGCACGCAACCTGGGTTTCATCCTGGACTCCTCCCTCTCCATGACCAGGCAAGTCAACGCCGTCTCCTCGTCGTGCTTCAACATCCTGCGCATGCTTCGGAAGATCTTCTGGTGGATCCCCACAGAGACCAGGAAGACCGTCACTCAGGCCCTCGTCACCAGCCGACTGGACTACGGCAACGCACTCTACGCCGGAACCACCGCCAAGATCCAGAAGAGACTCCAGCGCATCCAGAACGCCTCAGCCAGACTCATCCACATCTCCGGACACCTAAGAAACCTGCACTGGCTCCCGGTCAACAAGAGAATCACCTTCCGCCTCCTTACCCACGCACACAAAGCTCTCCACGATCAAGGCCCGAGCTACCTCAACAACCGCGTCAACTTCTACGCTCCCAAACGCCACCTCCGATCTGCCAGCCACGCCCTTGCCGCCGTCCCACGCATCCGCAGAGCCACCACAGGAGGAAGGTCCTTCTCCTACCTGGCCGCCAAGACCTGGAACTCCCTCCCGGCCGACCTGCGCCTGACCCAAGACCTTCTCTCCTTCAGGAAGAAGCTCAAGACCTGGCTGTTCGAGCAGTAGCGGTACTCCCCCCCCCCCCAAGTGCCTTGAGACCCTACGGGTAGGTATTGCGCTCTATAAATGTCTTGATTGATTGATTGGTTAACACAACATGACCCAACGGTCAAGTGGGCTGCTCGTTCCATTACCTTGAGCTCAGCATATTGAGCTGAACATTGTACACCAACGCATCCCCGAGAGGAAATCCAACTGGAAACACCTGCTAGTGTGTTGGCTTCTGGAGGTAGAGAATTGGGAGTCAACGCAATTACCACTCTTCCTGAGGTATACCAGTAATACCAAGAAGTCTTCAGTGAAAGAGAAGCCAATAAACTACCCATACATCGGGATTATGACTGCGTCATCGAATTGGAACCCGGAGCTCATATCCCGTGTAGCAGAGTCTATGCTCTTACTGAAGCTGAAAACGTTTATTTACAACAATACCTGAAGAAAATGTTGGAATCCGGATTTATTCGTCCATCTACATCTCCAGCATCGTCACATTTGTTTTTTATCCCAAAAAAGGATGGGGGCCTAAGAACCTGTATTGACTATAGAGCAATTAACAGAGTCACCAGGAAGAACAGGTGCCCATTGCCTTTGATTCCGGTCTTGTTGGACCAGTTGAAAGATGCTAGAATCTTCACCAAGTTGGATTTGAGGGGAGCCTATCATTTGGTGCGTGTCCGCAGAGGAGACGAATGGAAGACGGCTTTCCGCACTTGTTACGGATTGTATGAATACCAAGTGATGCCGTTCGGCCTCTGCAATGCCCCTGCGGCGTTCCAATTCTTCATGGATGAGGTTTTGCAAGGATTACTGGATGTGTCCTGTATAGTCTATATAGACGATATATTGATATATTCATCTACGGGAGAAGAACACGTCCAACATGTGATGGAAGTTTTAGAACGATTACAACAACATGAGTTGTATGCTAAGCTGGAGAAGTGCTTGTTCCATACCAGTGAAGTGGAGTTCCTGGGTTATGTCATCGGCCCCAATGGTATTCAAATGGATAAAAAGAAAACACAAGCTATTATCCAGTGGGAATCACCTTCAACTGTAAAAGCTTTGCAGAGCTTTTTAGGATTTGCGAACTTTTACAGGAGGTTCATAAAAGACTTCTCTAGGATTATACAACCATTGACCTTTTTGTTGAAGAAAGGAGCCACCTTCAAGTGGACCAAACCAGCGGAAGAAGCTTTTCGAACTCTAAAGACATGCTTTGTGACTGCGCCCATTCTCCGTCATCCAGATGCGAGTCAACCTTACATCATGGAAACGGATGCATCATACTACGCCATAGGAGGTATTCTTTCCCAGAGAAATCCGGATACTGGACAACTGCATCCTGTGGCGTATTACTCTCGCAAGTTGTCCTCCTGTGAAGTCAACTACAGTATTACCGATAAGGAATTGTTAGCAATCAAGAGGGCTTGTGAAGAATGGAGACATCATCTCATGGGGGCTAGACATACTGTGGAAATCTTCACTGATTATCTGAACCTCCTCTTTTTGAAAAGCGCACGTGCATTGACACCACGCCAATTGCGGTGGTCATTGTTATTTTCGGATTTTGATTTTGTAATCAAATACCGTCCGGGTCCCCAGAATGGCAAGGCAGATGCGCTGTCAAGACCTGAAGCAGCTGGGAGATGCCTTTCCCATGAATTCGAGAACCCTCCAGCCATTATCTCGGAGGCTTCCTTCTCTCCGTCGGCTTCTGCTATATCAGGTTCCCTTGATTTCTTGAAACAAGTGGAAGAGGAAGTCAAGTCGATGGATGCTCAAACTTGGATTGCCATAGAACCACAGAAGAGAACAATGCGAAAAGGATATCTTTTCAGGGACAAACAGTTGTATGTCCTTACGACAGAACTACAAGAGCAGGTTTTGAGATGGACTCATGATTCCACACTAGGAGGTCATATTGGCGTTCAGAAAACCATGCAAACTGTTGTCAGGTACTTCTGGTGGGAATCCATGAAAAAAGACATTGTGGACTATGTGGCTAAGTGTCCTGTATGCACTCAAGCGAAGGCGTTACATCAACGTAGCAGTGGTTTGTTACGTCCTATACCAATACCCCCTGCGCCATGGCACACTGTTTCTATGGACTTTATAGTGGAAATGCCTCTCAGTCACAGCAACAACACCATCTTAGTGGTTATTGACCATTTAACTAAAATGGGTCATTTCATAGCCCTAACCAAATTGCCTACCTCTGGGGAGTTGGCCCTAGTCTTCCTACAGAATGTGGTTAGATTACATGGGGTGCCGTCTGTTCTCATTACAGATAGAGGAACACAGTTCACCTCTAAGTTTTGGAAGGCTTTGTGTGACATCTTAGATATTGATGCCCGTCTGTCAACAAGTTATCATCCTCAGACAGACGGGAAAACAGAAAGGCTTAACCAAACACTGGAACAGTATCTAAGGTATTTTACTCTGCAACACAGTGAGGAATGGAGAACGTTGTTGTGGATGGCCGAATTCGCCTACAATAGCGCTACCCATTCATCCCTGGGATGTTCGTCCTTTTATTGCCTTCATGGATATCATCCCAATTTCTTGCCTTTTGAACATCCTGGGGTGTCTTCCCTTCCTTCCATACAAGAGCACCATGCCCACCTTATCTCTATAGCCCAGGAAGCCAGAGAGCAGTTGGTAGCAGCCAGGGACCATAATAAACTGCAGGCTGACAGAAAAAGATCTCCTGAGCCTGTGTATAACATCGGGGACAAGGTGTGGTTGAGTACGAAATACTTGAAATTGAAAGGGAATACCAGATTGCAGCCTAAATATGTCGGCCCATATTCCATTCTTGCTGTTATCAATCCGGTAGCTATGAAGCTAGATCTGCCCTCTACTTGGCACATACACCCAGTATTTCATGTGTCCCTACTGAAGCCTCATGTTCAGGGTACTAGAGTCATGGGGAGGCCGCAGCCAGTGGAGATAGATGGGGATGTTGAGTATGAGGTGAGAGCGGTACTTGATTTCCGAAGAGTGATGGGTGTGTTGCAGTACTTGATTGACTGGAAAGGGTATGGGCATGAGGAACGTTCATGGGAGCCTCGCTCTAATCTACATTGCCCTGATCTTTTGAGGCTTTTTCATGCTAAGTTTCCCTCTAAGCCTGGTGGACCGCCGAGACGTCGGTCCTAGAGAGGGGGTTCTGTCACGTTTCAGGCTAGTCAGGACTGGACTGCATTTCCCAGAATGCCTGCAGTCTAGTCTGTTGTTTGTGTTTGTGGTGCTTTGGGTCTATATCTTTTCTACCTTCCCCTTTGGCCGGTGCTTGTCACTTGTGGAGCCTGTCCTGTGTTTACTTGTACCAGTATCCAGCATTCATGTTTTGTTGCCTCGTGTCACTTGCGATGGATATGTAATTTGGCGGAGCGGTGAGACTGAGAGAAGCCGTGCGGAAACCCGCTCCGCTGCTTTGTGTGCACTTTGACCCGGAGCCGCGCTGGGGATTCAGACTGAGCTGCTTCGGAGCCGCGCTGGTGAGTCAGACGGAGCCGCTCTGGAGTGTCCTGTATTTGCGTTACAAACCCGAGACGGCGGCTGCTGTTTCATTCGGGTATTTGAGCGCGGAGCCTTTGTTGTCCTTGAATAACGTTGGGAACGCTGAGGGCTCAGAACAATATCATAGACGCGGCTGCTTCTGCTTTGTTTCTTGTGCGGAGCCCGTTCTGGGAGATTCTTTGAAGTGAGACTGAATCAGTGAGTGTTGTTAGACTGTGCCAGTGGACTTAAGACATTTAATATAACGTTCAGAGCACAGAGAAAATATACAGGCTATAGAAATACAGACTTCAGAAGAGAAGAGCACATTAGTCTTGGATGTGCATTGGGGACTAAGGATACTGCATTCTCTCTGGAGCACAACTCCCTTTGGATTTGTTTTTGTTTCTTTTTCTACTTCTGATTCCTTATTTACTTATCTTGGATTGGTGTGGCAGTTTAGAGCAGTGAGTAGCTGTGTGTACCTTATTATTCTTAGTCTATTAGATGGTAGAGGGAGGGGGTGTGTATTTACATGTGTTCTCTTGTGTATCCCTGCAGATCACTGCTGTAGCAAACGAAGAGAGAAGGAACCACTATCCTTTCCTCACTTGCTGTAGATGATTTAGGCTGCCCGCCTGTTTTCTTTATTTTCTCAATTTTTTCCCCTTCCCTGGGAGGGGTTGTCCTAGAAGAGAGTTATATTCATGGCTCGTCTGGGGGACCGTTCCTAGGGAGGAAGGAAATAGGCAACGACATCGCTCCTGCTGCATCTGACTATCAAGGTTAGTCATCCTGCCTTATTTGTGACAATAGACTTGCAACTGGAACTTTGCCAAAAGAGCCACTGTACTGCATAAAGGACTCAATTGGACTACTGACCTGAAAGGCCTGCCTTTTTATTTGTTAGCCTTCTGCTCTCTGACTTTGCTGAAGGAGAGCTGGACTCTGCCTTCACTCCAAATCTTCTTCAAGGGCTTGTTGGCTTGCATCCTGATGCTTGAGGCTCAGGGTAATCAAAGTCTGCTCCTGTACCTGGTTCACTGAAAGTGGACCCAGATACTTCCAACATGGACACCAGCACATCTCTTGTCTGCTCGTAGGACAACTGGCACAGTGAACCAGTTGTGGGAGTAAATGATGTTTCGCTCTTGTGACAAACACAGTACCTTGAGAGGCCAACACATCGGAACTGTGCATTTCTGTCACAACTCCTTGAGAGATCGAAGCATCCCTCAACAGCTTCTAAAAACCCAATCCATCACGGTTTGGAACCAGTGCATCGAGGCCTTGTCGTCTCGACTTTGAGACAGACGCATCACCATCACTGCATTGAGAAAAACTGATGCATCCTTGACCTGCGGGATTGACATTGACGCATCTCACGATGCATCACACAGTTGGGACCAGAAAAGGTACTTTGTTCACCTGGGCCTGTGTGGGTCCTGTAGCTGGCTGGCGCTTCATCGTGGTCAGCCCAAACTTTAATTTTGCCCAGGGCCAGCATGACTGCAAGTAACCCCTAAAGAGTTATTTGCTTCTATGTGCTCCTTTTCATTTATTCTTTGAAAATTCATATCTCAACTTCTATACATTAGAATGTTGTCCTTTTGGTCTTGTTCTGTTCAGAATATAATACTCTGTTTTTCTAAATCTCTGCTGTGTCTTTTGTGGTGTATTAATTGTGTTACTCTGTCTGTTTGTTGCACAAATACTTTACACATAGCTTCTTTAGACATGCCTGACTGCTTCATGCCAAGCTATTGAATTGAATTGAATTGAAAAGGGATTTATACAGCGCAACATTGCCCATAGGCGTCAAGGCGCTAACGATGGTATAGGCTGTGAGGTAGGGGAAGGAATTACAGATAAGTCTCCCTGAAGAGCCAGGTCTTCAGGGCCTTTCGAAAGAGAGAGTAGGCCAACTGACCTTTAATATCCGCCGGAAGAGTATTCCAGATCTTGGGGACAAGGGAGTGGAAAGACCTCCCGCCCCATCTGACTTTGTAGATTCTGGGGATCACAAGAAGATTTTTGTTGGCAGATCGAAGGACCCTACCAGGGGTACAAGGTGTTAACAAGGATTAGAGATCTTCCGATCCACCGGCATACAAGGCACGGTGAGTAAGACAAAGAACCTTGAACTCTATCCTGGCGAGCATAGGGAGCCAATGAAGATCCCTCCTGATGGAGGTTGCTGATGAAAGTCTGGGGGCGTCAGTGACAAACCGAGCAGAGGCATTTTGTACCACTTGCAGGCGTTGTACCTGCTGTTTATTAATACCCAAGTACAGTGCATTACAATAATCTAACCTAGAGGAGATTAGTGCTCCTGTACCAATTTTCCGGGCCTCTGGGGAAAGATAGTGCACCAACTTCCTCAGAGTTCTAAGGGCTCCACAACAGGTGGAGATCGTCCTGCCGACCTGTTTGTCGAAAGAGAGTTTATTGTCGAAAATGACACCCAGATTTCGAGCGGACTGGGAGGGTTTAGGACAAACCCCGAGAGCAGGAGGCCACCAGTCCATTAACCATATCTCTTCCTTGCCTCCGAAGATAAACACCTCTGTTTTTTCCCCATTTAATTTTAGGAAATTCCTCACCATCCAGCCAGCAACTGCTTCCATGCAGTTTCTGAAATTCCGGGCTGTGATGTCGGCAGTGTGTGAGAGGGAGACCATGATCTGGGTATCATCGGCATAGGATAAAACTTCCAGCCCAAAAGATCTTACGAGTCTGGCAAGCGTTGTCACATAAATGTTAAAGAGTGTGGGGCTCAGGGATGACCCCTGAGGGACCCCACACTGCACCGGTTTTGCTGGAGAGAGAAAGTCGCCCAGCTTGACCCTTTGTACACAGTCTTTCAAAAAAGATTTCAATAGGCTGAGCGCCGGCCCATTCACTCCTATCTCCTTGAGGCGTTTGACTAAGATTGAGGGAAATATGGTGTCAAATGCGGCTGTAAGGTCGAGCAGGACCAGAAAGGTAGTCTGGCCACTGTCGAACTTAGCACAGATGTTATTGGCGACAACTATGAGAGCGGACTCGGTGCTATGAGCCCTGAGGAAACCGTGTTGGGAGGGGTCAAGAAGGCTAGCGTTCTCCAGAAAGGCACTCAAATGGATGTTAAGATGGGCCTCTAACATTTTTGCAGGGGCAGGAAGCAAGGAAATAGGCCTAAAGTTTTTTAGGATGCCGGGGTCCAATGAGGCTTTTTTAAGAAGAGGCTTAACTATGGCCATTTTCCAGGACGTAGGAAAGGCACCTTCCAGAATTGAGAGATTGATTACTTCAAGGAAGTCAGGAAGAAGAACATCTCTGCAATCCTTAAAAGTCTTAAGGGGGCAGGAGTCCAGGGGAGAACCTGACTTCAGCTTGTCTAGGTGCAGATTAAGTTGTTCCAGCGTAAGCTGAGGGAAGTTGTTGAGAGTGCCATGAGATAATTCAGTGGGATCTTCTTCCACGGAGAGTGGAACACGAGTAACTGAGGGTTCTAGTTCCTGATTGAGAGCTTCTAGACTAGAATAGATATCGGTTACCTTTACATGAAAGAAAGTGGATATCTGGTCGCAGAGCTCCTGAGATGCCACAATGGGGTCTGGAGATTGCAGGGCTGACAGGGAGTCAACGATTTTAAACAACTCCCTGGTGGAGCTAAGAGAAGTGGTCATCTTAGAGAAGTGTTGTTTCTTTTCCACAAGCACCGCAGATTTGTATTCTTTGAGTAAGATCTTATGTTTTTGCTTTTCTTCTGGATCTAAATGAAGTCTCCAGGCTCTCTCCTGTCTTCTGCATCCCTGCCTAAGGGACCTGAGGGTGTCAGAAAACCAAGGCGCCGAAGGGCGTTTTCTGGCAGAATAGTGCGTCTTGACAGGGGCCAGTTTATCTACTACCTTCAGGATAGAGTTGTGCAGATCAAGCGCAGCACTATGTGTCTTCCTTACAGGTGGCGGGCAGTGGTTGGACAGTAGAGGAGCTAGTGTGTCACAGTTTATCCCTTTAAAGTTTCTTTTAAGTTCCCACTTGCTGGGGTCTGCCGGGGATGGGATGGAATTTGAATATGTAAAATCAAAGGGAATGGCCATATGATCTGAACAAGAGAGCAGGAGGGGAATCCCTGTCTGCACCCTGTCAGCTACCAGAGTGTGAGCACCCTTCTATCTTTCAGTGTGCACTTCACTAACCCTGAGTAGACTAGTGGTTCTTGCCTGGCCAGGGTGTATACCTCGGCCAATCAGCAATCCAGTTCTAACATGCCTCTATTAAAGGAAGTAACTGCTTGAAACAACTGCTGAACGGGGATTTCATAGAAAACAGTTGTTTTCTCACTTTTTCTGTATTTTATTTCTCAAATCATCAAACTTCCCTCTATTCTCTCTTTTTTAAAACCCTCGCAGCAAATGCTCTGATGCAGCACATACTATTTCTTTGGGGGGATGACTACATATTTCTATAAATAAGACTTCAAAGGAGCAGGACAGAGAATTAGATATCCATTTTGCTGAATTCCCCACAGTATAACATTGGGCCCTCAACTAATGGTTCAAGCCTCTCCTCTTCTGCTTGTCGAGCCCTCTTATACAAAATATCTCCTCGAACATCCCAGCTGGACTGCCTGCCACCATATTACAATATCTCTGGTGTCGCTACAGGGATTTCTGTTTTCAGAAAACCCACCTTTAAAATGATTTCTCTGATGGCACTGAAAGTTTGGTACGTGGCTGCACCCTTTAAAGGTGTTAATGCAACAAACTGTTTTGTTGTTCAAAATTGAACTCACGAAGCAGGAGTTTGCTTTTGAAAAATAAATAAATAATGACCCAGGCACCCTGGAAGCTTGCTTCCAGGGTGTAGGGGTCATTTTTTAAGTTGAGCATTAGAGACCTCTTGTATATAATTTAGTGTACACTTATATGTGTATGTAGTTTGTGGGCTCTAGAGATCAGCCTTAGGACTTGTCTGCTTCTGCTTAGGAACTTTTTTTCTGTTCAACTGCCGGTCAGTAAAATACCAGAATTGCTTTTTGCTAAGGCAATTTCTGTGTTTTATTTTTCCGGCAACTGCCTCTATCGAAATTTCTTGATGGAAAATGACCAGTAGAAGTCAGTAAATACCAGAATCACTTTAGCATTCTCTAGATTCTAGTCCATAGAAATTGTCTTCCATGAGTATCCGTAGACAATAATATTACTTTCAAATCTTCTATTATCAGTGATATGACCACCAAAGGCCATGATTTTATATTAAAAACAGAGCTTTGGACTATACCATTTCCCGCTTAAAAGGCAATTTTTCTCTCCCTGTGCTCTTATACCTGGCGTGTCACATAGTTTGGCGCTTACTTTCCCTCCATGTTAAAGAACAGTGGGGTACTTGGCTTCGGCACGAATGGAGTGAGACGCGTCTCTCCGGGTCTCTGCTCTGCCGTGCCAGCGATAGCTATTACACCCTGCCACCGTGCCTGCTGCCCGGGGCAGGGCGCATAGTCCACTGCGGAGAAGCAGTCGCTTCAGTTTCGTCAGTGGAGAACGACCCCGCGGGCCTTGGACGACAGCAATCCCGGATCGGCCGCATCTCGGATCCCTTCGGCTGCATTTTGTGTGGGGACTGCAACGGCAGACTCTCGGCTCATCCCCAACCCTAGCCTGTGCACTGAGTATGGACTGCATATACAGGAGGCTTTCAGTGCAGGCGCAGGACCCCCGGTTGTACTCTGCTGCTGGGCACTTCATGGTGTCCCTTGGCCCCCGGTGCTACTGAGAGGTGCCATTTGGTGACCTGGCTACTCAGTCCTCTGTGCGGCCTAGACGGGAGCTGCATCAAGGTCTGAGGCATCACATGTGCGCAGTGAGGTGATACCTGCGGTACAGGACAGCAAGAGCAACCTACGATCTTCAGAGTCTTACCAGCTGGGGCCTATCTGCCCTACGACGCCGGGTATCCTGGGGCCTACCTGATGCCAATAGTTTTCCCAATTTTAAAAGTGCCGTCCCCAGGCCTAGACTTTGATTGAGAGAGGGTCCTCTGGATGGGGGGCTCCCCGCCCGAGCACTCGCCCGAGCTCAGCTTTGCTCACCCTTGGAGAAACTTCTGACCTACGTTGTCAGAGAGGACGCCCGGAACAAAGTGCCGAACTTAACGATCCTAGGAGGCGGTCTCGCACGGTGAAGATTGCCGTGAGTGGGGAAATAGCGCTTTGCCTGCCAAAACCCAGAGGACTGAGAAGAGACTCTATAATGCCCTTGTTAGAAATTGGATTTCTGGTTGGCTAGGGCATGCGCCTAAGCTAGGCAGAAACCACCACTCTAGTCAGGGCAAGGGAGTTGCACACCAAAGATAACCCCTGCTCACCCCCTTGGTAGCTTGGCGTGAACTGTCGGCTTATCCCTGAGGCAATGTGTAAAGCGTTTGCGCAACACACACATGCACAGCAGCAACACACTAGGCATACCACCAAAGAGACTCCACACAAGGGTACATAAAAAAAATAGCCTTTGTATTAGAATAAACACATTAGAAGCATAATCACACACATTCACTGTGCCAACTGGCACTAGACTTAGGCCCAGATGCATGAAGCTAAAAACCACTCGCAAAGGGGCAGATTCTCAGAATCTGCCCCTTTGCGACCGGTATTTTTACATTTAGGATGCATCATCCCAAATGCAAAAATCACAATTCAAGAAATCGCAAAATTGCGTTTACTTAAATTGCTATTGCATTTAAGGAATCTCAAATTGAGATTCCTTAAATGCAATGCATTAAAGTAAAAAAATTAGCGATTTCGCTAATAGGGGGAGCAAACTACCATGAAGTTGAACTTCATGGTAATTTGCAAAAACTTTGAAGAATGCACTAAAGTGCATTTTTCAAAGTTCCATTTTACACACAAACATGCCCTTAGGGCATGTGTGTGTGAAAGATGTACCCATATGCAGATTTCAGGGGTGCAACAGGGTGTCCTTTTGTCACCCTGGCACCCTTGAAATTGAGAATCGCAAATTGAGATTGTCTTCCCATTCATTCCTATGGGCCTCTAGGCCCATAGGAATGAACGGGGAGGTGTTCCTTAATTGTGAATCACAATTTGCAATTCGCAATTAAGGAATTTTAAGAAATCGCTATTTTTTAAGCGATTTCTTCATGCATAGCATTTTGCTATTCCTTATTAACGAATCCTTATTTTTCGCTAATAAGGAATCGTAAAATGTATGCTTGATGCATCTGGGGGTATATCCACAGGTCAGGTAATCATAAACCAACCAGTAACTACTGGTAAAGGCACAATTAGCATAAACACATCATTATGCAAAACATAATCTGCAACAGTGCACCGTAGAGAACACTGGTCACAGGGTACACCTCATGAGGAATTCTCAGGCATTAGGCATAACACAATACAGTATGGCCTATAATGCATACAAATATTAATGCAGTGCATTCTTACTATACCTCATTAGAAGTGTGCCCACCTTATAACCACTTCTCCACTGGACCTTACCCTCGGGCACCATAGTGGACCTTAGTCACAGTACCCATATAAATCACAGGCCGGGTCAGGTGTTACACAATATCCGCTGCACGGACCTCCAAGCTATTGCTCGTTTACCCTGATCCCCCTTCCTGGTAGGTTCTTTGGGCCATGTGCCTGCCTCACCATGAGGGGCGGTAATCTTCTGGGGCACCGTCCTGGGCTTGTCCCGACCCAATTACCATAAGAAAGCGTGGGGTGGGTATAACACATCCCGTCTCCGAAAATGGAGAGTGCCCCTAATATCACAAAACGTTTGCAGCTGCCCACTACAAGCCGGGGCAGCTGGAATTATGACAAGTCATGGGCCACAGCCTTTAAATATCTCGCTGGGTTGGTAGGAAGTGCATGACTGCTCCGGTCTTTCTACAGCTCCTGCCACTCACCCACCTTCAGGGAAATGACCTTGTGGCACGTCGAGGTCCTCCGAGCCTCTGGCCGCCCCGGATATCCTTGACCGGAAGACGCTGCTTCCTTCTTCCTTTTGGTGCCTGGACTCAGCATCATGTGGGGCTCTCTCATCACCATGTGAGCCCCGCCCACCTCCAGGCACCGGGTTGCCTTACTTGCTGGGAAGGCCTCATCTGGCAATTGGTTTCTGCTCTTGCCTTGTGGTCCTGCCCACAGTCAGGTGGTTGTCGCCTAACTTCCTCTCGTCATGGCGAGGGGTCTCCTCCGATGCAGGCACACAGGCAGGAAAAGTGCCCACTGCGTCATGGGGGAGATAGGCTGACACGTGCACCAGCAGCCTCCTTCTCCTTCCTAGGGACCCACAGTGCTCACCACGCGCTCTAATGCAGGAGCCCCCTTCTCGGGCTCAAAGGGTCAATTTGCCACAGGTCAACTAGGAGAGCAAGCAAGGTGCACTTCTCTCCAAGGCAATGAACAAAAAGCCCCCACATGTAGTACTCAGAGGAGAGCCAGCAACACGCCCCTCTCGCCAGGGAAAGTGCTCACCAGCACTGCATCTCTCCCCTCCAGGGGGGGCAGGAAGCAAGGCACAGGCAGGCGAGCACACCGGGTCTCCTGTGCAAGACAGCAGCTCCTCCAGCTGGGCAGCAGATCAGCCCTGCGTAAGCCCTCTCCCTAAGACATGGATTTCAGCAGTGCAGAGTCAAGTCTCCAAGTTACTCAGGGGCAGAGCTGGTCCCAGGCAGGCCAGCTCACAGGGCCCTCCAGCAGAGGGGCAGTCCCTCGTGGTGTTTCCTCCTGGGGCCCAGCAGGCACAAGCAGCACCCAAGAACAACCCTTCATGGGGTCATACCCACAGTATATATACAATCTTTGTTCTGCCCTGGCACAGGGCTTGGGGGAACCAGTCTCCACTGGTTCTGGGGGGTGTTGAATCACTCTGTGTACAGTGCTCACACCCTCCTTTGTCAGATGGTTGCTCGGTTCAGACATACCACGGGGGGCAGAGCCAGTATTCACCTAGGCAGGCATAGTCCTATTTAGGGTCAGGGGACTACTCCGCTCATTACTCCAAATGCAGATCCTCTATTCAGCCTAGCGCTGACTCACCCTGGCCTCCCTGGAGCCACACACACCTTCCCAGCCAATGTCACTCCAGAGCCAGACATGCAATACACATCAGACAGGCAGATACATAGCACACAGAACTGCCAATTTCTAAAAGTGGCATTCCTAAAATAGTGATAATAAATCTGCATACACCATTGCACCGAATTTCTTATTCCTATTCCAACCATACCAAACTTGAATACGCTGTCCCTCTCATATCAGGAATTACCACTGAAACACTTATTAGGTAATCCCCAATGCATTCCGATGGGAGGGCAGCCTCACAACAGTGAAAGACCACGATGGCTGTTTGTCACTACCAGGACATGTCACACACTTAAGGTACATGTCCTACTTTTTACCTACAATGCACCCTGCCCATAGGGGTGACTGACATGCAGGAAAATGGGTGTCACATCACAGTGGCAGTAACACTGCGCGCACAGGCCCTGCAATGGCAGAGGCCTGAGACAGGTTTAAAAGGCTACTTTGGTGGGTGGCGCAATCAATGCTGCCCACCTCGGAAGTGGCAATCACTCAAGCGTTCATGACATCCTTTCTGCAAGAAATCAAGGATGAGATTGTCTCACTTCGACAAGACTTTAAGGTCAGATTTCAAGACATATGCAGGGAGGTCACAGAGGAAAAAGTTCAAACCTGTCACAGACAAATTGAGTGGCCTTAATTTAAAATACCAGTGGGTCCACCCCTTTGCACTGATGTTCATTTGCGAGGGTAAACGACGGGCTTTTTGAGCGCTGAGAAAGGCGCAACAACTCCTGCATCTCTCTGTGGAGCCTGACGGAGAAGACCTTTCTTCTTCGCGGGAACGTTGGGCAGGGCCTCTTCGCTCTGTCTTCCTCCTAGATCCAGATGCCGCATACAGGAACTTGAAACCTTACAAACCAAGCAAGACATCATTATCCATATCCACTCCCTGAGTGGCTCTTCCTCTCCAACACAATCACCAACTCATGCTGAGTGACACTCTGCTGGAAGAGCCAGCCCACGATATCACCTTGAAACCCCTCGCAGCTAAGCTTGACTAGTAGGCTTGTTTGGTTCTCTGCGATAGGGCTCGGTCCGGGTTGGGTATGATATATCGAGTGGTTCACTGAACACGTCAGAGGGTTGCGATTGGCCCACTCTGTTGGAATACCTGTGCCTATGAAGGGTGTCATTGCCCCCTTCATGACCGATCTCCTTGGAATGGCTCAGTGGCCGGATCAAACATTGCTTATTTTAAACTGCCATGGGATGTAGGTGACAGAGACCTCTGAACTTCTGTGTCTGCCAACTCCCCACATCCGAGTCCCTCAGGAGAGTGACTTTTCCGGAATTGCCCACCTGAGTGATCCCGGGCTGATCCTAATAGGCTTTGAAATTGTTTAGCCCAGTTGGTCATCTGTTAGTGTCTTTTTCATCTTTCCTTTTTCTTCTTTCTTCCTTGTATGTTTTCTTCACTTAGATGTGCTGATTTTAGGGGCTAGGCTATTGCCATTCTCTGGGCCTGCATCGCTAGGACCTGCTTGAACATATTCTATCAGATTTGATACTGTGGGTGTCCTTCTAATTCTTTTACTGGGGGAATGACACTTAGGAGTGGTACAGTGGGATCAGGCCGCCAGTATGTGGGTGATGGGAGACGCATTCCCCTCTTTAAATCATGACCAATCCTATTAAATTTCTCGCTGTAAACCTGAAAGGGATAAACACCCCTAATAAGCGCTACCAGGTGTGGAGATATTTGCTCCACCAGGATCCTGATGTGGTCTTTATTTAGGAGACCCACTTGCTTCCCGCTGATACCCACCTCATGACACACCCCAAATATCCCACTCAATATTGAGCAGGCTCCTCTTCTAAAATGGGTGGGGTGGCCATTTTTAAGCCAGGCTGGCGAGCGGTGACTCTTAAGATTTCGGCAGATGAAGGGGGGAGGTTTCTCAAAGCATACATGGCCTGGGGTCGGTGGTCGTTAACCTTTCTTAATATATACGCTCCTAATCAAAATCAGGATGCGTATCTCTGTTTGCATCTCAGGGATCTCTTGCAGCCAATAAGAACTCATCTTGCCCCGGGGGGATTTTAATTTGCTCTAGAATCCAGAGTGGGATCGCATTGCGCAAGCGTATCACACAACCAGGGCGATATCGGCTATACTTCAGTACGCTAACACTGACTTCGGTCTAGTTGACGCCTGGATACACCTCTACGCGGGCTCTAGGGTTTTTTCCTTCTTTTCTCATGCGCATCGATCGTATTCGTGTATAGATGATTTTTTTCTTTCCCTCCCTTTGATACATATGCTCTGTAATGCAAAGATCTCGGATATATCCATATTGCATCATGCACATGCCCTAATCTCGCTTTAACCATCTGACTCGGGTAGGGAACCCTTACCTCGATGGAGACTGCCCCCTCAGGCCCTCCGGGACCCTGTTGATGGGGCGTATATTCAAAAGGAGAATGAGGTCTTCTTTCTCGCCAATTCCCTCTCTGATACCCCTGAGGATGTTCAATGGGACACCTTCAAAGCTACAGTTAGAAATGGGGGTCTCTAGTTGGCAATGGCTGGCGCCAATGTCCAAACAGGGACCCTCCTTCCTAAGTCAGGGCATGTGGCCTACCCCCTTTGATAACCCCTGCTCAATCCTGTGATAACGTATAACAGGCCTATCTCAAAGGCAGTGTGTGAAGCATTTATGACGATGCACAACAAGGCAGTAACAACACCACAAAAGGACACAACTCAAGTTGGTATATAAAAATGGTATCTTTATCTAAGGTTTAACATGAGACTCTTAAAGCGTTTTAACAAGCCACAATGCACGTAAATGAATAGTGACTTAAAAATGCAATAACATATTCATCAGATCGTGGCACTGACTGAGTTCAAGGCCTGGGCCTAAGCAACCCATTGAGCACCAGGTACCTGCCGTTGGAAGGGGACACAGCATGCAGCTTCTCAAAGAAGCGGAAACGGTGACAGGTGGACTCCCAGCGACCACAACTCTTGGCTGCAGTGGTCTGCAGCGTACACTCACAATGATTTGGGCACCCAGGGACAGGCTGGTTCGCAGCGGCAGCTGCATGCGGCTGCGGTGGCCCAGGCTGGTGGTGGCGATGACTCTCGTCGTGCAGCTCCGTGGTGGGCTCACAGCGGCAGCAGCTCTCTCTTAGCTGCGGTGGCCCAAAGGACAAATCACTATGATGTCGGCAAAGGTGCGGGCACTCAGCGGCAGCAGCTCTCTCTTAGCTGTAGCGGCCCACAGGACAGATCACAATGATGCTAAGTCGGCAAAGGTGCTGGCACTCAGCGGCAGCAGCTCTCTCTTAGCTGCGGTGGGGGCCCACAGGACAAAGGATGATCTCGAGCTGGCTTACACAATGGCAAGCACTCAGCAGCTACAGCTCTCTCTAAACTGCGGCAGCCCACACAGATTCAGCGAAGGTACAGAAGGTTCAAATTAAGGCAGGCTCTCAGCGGCGGCAGTTCTCTCTTAGCGGCGGCGGCCCACAGGACAAAGGATGATCTTGACCAGGATGGCACAATGGAGGGCACTCAGCGGCTACAGCTCTCTCTTAACTGCGGCAGCCCACACAGATTCAGCAAAGATTCCGAAGGTTCAAATTAAGGCGGGCTATCAGCTGCAGCAGCTCTCTCTCTTAGCTGTGGTGGCCCACGCAGAGTTAATATGGGTTACCAGTCCACGTTCCTCACAGTAGAACTAGAGGCTCCGGATTACTCGACGGAGGCCCCCCCTGCAAGTAGAATTCCTCGCACAGGAATTCAGATGGCTGACGGGGTGAAGCCTAATGTCCCTGAGGCTTCAGCAGGAGGCGCTCTCAATACAGGCCCTTGGGTAGTTTCTTTAGCAAGCTTGGTGAAAGTTTCAAAGTGCTTTCCTCTGTTCACTTGCACAGAGTTTGTCTTGATATCCAGAAGGAACACAATTGAAAATGGTTTCAGCGCAGTGTTTTATACCTAAAAAGTCTTTGTTCTCTAAAGTCACAAATCACTGAATCCTGCCAGAACCAGTTCGGTGGGGTCGGGGAGCACTTGGTTTATCAGGCGACATCCTGCCCTTTTAGAATGAGGGGGTCTGCTATCAGATGCCCAGTGGGAGGTGGAGCCATCATTCACCTTGCCAGGCATGGCCCTGCTCAGATCAAAGAGTCACCCCTCCCCACGCTGTGAATGTTGATCTCTCTCTCCAGCCAGGTCTGACCCAGCTGGCCCTGCTGCTCCAAAACCAGACTGCCAATACACATACTAGCAAAGCCTACAGGAAAGCTTAGGCAAGAAAATACCTTGTTTCTAGAAGAGGCATTTTCGAACACGGGATATACAAGTGATCCTTACTAAAAGATGTATCTCAATGTCCTGAGCTTAAACATATCAAATCTAAATTTCCTATCAGGTTCCTGGGGTCAGGTAGGATTATGGAAGGTAATATTCAGCCTTCCCATTCTGACCTATGAGAATGGATAGCTTCACAATAGTAAACAGTGAAATGGAGGGTAACTTTCTATTAGACCGTGCTACACATACCTAGGCATGTTCTTCCTGTCACAGACAATGCACCCTGCCATAGGAGTGTCTTACTTGGTGCAAAGGGAAGGTGCAGGGACTGGGAAGTGGGTGCACCTCACAGTTACAAAGGCAGTTCTGGACTGCCTATAGACTCTGCAATGGCAGGCCTGAAACATACTTTAAAAGCTGCTTCTGTGGGTAGCGCAAATCAGTGCTGCATGCCCACCAGCAGTGTTTGGTCTACCTGCCCTGGGCACACACAGTGCACTTATACTGACAGGTAAACCAAACGAGCCAATTATGGTTATCCCAATTTATACAGTCATCTTTACATAGGGAGCATTCGCGCTGTGGCACTAATCAGCAGTGGCACAGCGCCTAGAGCATCTAAATCCAGCTAACATAAAAGATAGGAAGTGAAAAGAGGAATGGAGACCCACAACAATGATGCCAGGTCTAACAGCTACCATCCAAGGGATCATCACCTCCATATCAATTGCCAGGACTCAAGAGGCTTGGTTGATAGAATCCACTCTCTCTAGAAATATTAAAGATTTGGAATGCAAAGATCACATGCACCCGTACATTCGAAATAAGCGGATTCATGACAAGCTCCGTGGCCAACTGCGTCTACAGCGCACCAATAAAGTTGAGCGGCTCCTACTCACCCTCAAGCAGTAATTTTATACAGGGGAAAAAGGTCGGGCATGTTTGGCAAGCCGACTCCGAGCTCAGACTACACAAGTTCATGTTGCTAAGCTTAAGCATCAGGGTGGCACTTGGGCATTCTCGGAGGCGGACAAAAGCCTTGAACTGGAGAACTTTAAGAAGGATCTATACACAAATGCTCCTTGTTCACCCAACGCTTTCTCAGCTTTTCTTGACTCTTGGCTCTTGCCCCTGGGACCCTATGGACCCTTACTTCTCGAAATTGTTAGATGACCCTATTACTCACGACGAGATAGCCAAAGCACTGAAGACACTCCTGATAGGCGAAACCCCGGGGCCAGATGGTTTGCAGGTTGCTTTTTTATTGGGTTTTTTATCCTTAACTTCAAGACCATATGCTCCATCTTTTTAGTAGTTTCACGGATAGCACAGGTCTTTACCCCACATTGAATGAAGCGGAAGTAGTGCTTATTCCCAAACCGGGAAAATACCATACCCTGACCGCAACATTTCACCCTATTGCCTTGTTAAATATTGACACCAAGATATATACAAAAAGTCTGCAGAACCGCGTGGAACAACATCTTCCGAGTCTTGTCGACCCCGATCAGGTGAGGTTCATCTGTCACCATCAGAAGGCATACAATATCTGCTGGATAGCCCTACTGGTGGAGAAAGTGTGATTCAGAAATATTCCTGCCTGACTGGTGTCTCTAGATGCAGAGAAGGCATTTGATTGCGTTGATTGGGGCTTTCTCAGGGCAGTTCTTTGAAAGGTAGGCCTGGGACCTGTGTTGATCTCTAAACTGATGGCTCCTTATTCAAAACCCACTACTCGCATTTGATTTAATGGGCATCTTACGGCCCCTATTCCTATTCACCGGGGCACTAGACAGGGGTGCCCCCTCTCTCCTCCATTATTTGCTCTCGTAGTTGAACCCCTGACTATTTCTATACGTCGGGACCAGGGTATACAGGGTATTCCCATGGGTAGGTATAGGCATAAAGCTTCACTCTTTGCCAACAACCTTCTCCTATCCCTGTCTTCTCCACCTACTTCCCTTCCTGCTGTAGTGACGCTCTTAAGATCCTTTGATATCGGATTAATCTCACTAAATCTCCCGCCCTTAATCTTACGCTTCTGGACAGGAGTCCAGGAACTGCTGGGGCTGATCCCGGTTTAGTGGACCAATGTGTTGATTCGATACTTGGGCCTTGACCTGACCCCTACGCTCTCGACTTGGAACTTTTCTAACTGGCCCAGATATAGGCAAGTCATACGGGAGGAAATATGTAGATGGAAAGGCCTCCACATTGCATGGTTGGGATTGGGACGCATCAACACCATTAAAATATCTCTTCTCCCTAAGGTCCTCTACCTTTTCCAAACTCTGCCCACCCCAATACCACAAGCGGATATTCTGGCCCTGCAGCAGGACTTTATCAGATTTATATGGGGGAAATCTTATCCTCGCTTTTCTAAGAAGATCATTATGCGTCTCCGGAGCCGGGGTGGTCTTGCCTGCTCCAACCTTTTAGAATACTACTGGGCCTGTCATCTCTGGTTTATATCGGAGTGGGTAGTTTGTGAAAGTGAAAAACACTGGTTTCACTTGGATCAGGGGGTATCCTGTAGACCTTTGTGGGACTTTGCATGGCTTCACTGAGGGACTCACCCTGCAGCGTGTACATAGCCAGACCCTCCAGGATTTTGCAATTTCGCAGTTTGCGCCGAAATCGGCACTTTTATAAAAATGCAGCGATTTTTACATAACTGCCTGCGAAAATGAAGGAGGTGGGGAGTGTGGCCTCATTTGCAGATTATGGCTTGTCAGCACAACTCCTGTGCCATCAAGCCTCTTGGAATCTATATGCCAGGAACTGAACAACTCAGTGGCATATAAGTATGCCAAGTATGCCCATGAGTAAGCCTGGACATCTGTGGATGTCGAAAGAAGAGATGGGTTATTACACCAGGGCGCACAGCTTCCAAGCATTTTAAATCTACAGCAGGATGTGAGTTACCAACAATTGTTTTGCAGTTAGAACGACCTCAAGGACCATTGCCGTTTGCAAATGTAATTGCATATTCTTTTTGCAGAGAATCAGGACTGTTTGATTTTTACATGTGTAAAGTGTACCTACGAATTCCGAAATACTACAACTGTAGTCTGCCACATTCTCAAGTTCATAGCCTGGAACAGGTTTGAGGATTTTCATGAGTGGGACTCAACAACAGTCAGTGAACACCCAAAATCCCTCTGTTTTATGTATTCACGCACCTCGATCAAACATCTTCCCACCCTGAAAATGCACACAAATTTACCTCTGCCAAAAACAGAAGGAAGGCCGTCTCCTGGGTATGACTGGGAAAGTAACACCTCCATATAATGGAAGTTTAGGGTGGAAGGGTTCTGCAGAGGGAAACAATTTCACCATAAAAAAAAAAATTCAGAGGAGTGTGCATGACTTTCACTCATGCAGAATCGCTCACATTTTGGGAAATGTCCATCAGCACATTGTACTTATGTATTATGGTCAGATTTGCCGGCGAGCTACTTGGTTTGTTGTGGAAATGGGTAAAAAGTTAGGATTTTCATTGAAATAGAAAATCAACCCCTTTGGGCAGATTTCTGACTTTACACCCAAATGCTTTTTGAACCATGAGACTGTTCCTTTAAATGGAAAGCCCTTCATTATTCTTTGACAGGAGCCATGTTTCATCTGTGTGAATTCTGTTACACGCTGCCGAAAGAGCAGTACTCCAGCAGTCCAGCACCTGCTGGGATGGACAGTTCACTGTACAGACCCACCTGTGGGCGCAAAAGGGTGGCATGGATAATGCTATAATGCATCACAGTGGGGTGGTCAGCATTGACAGAGTAGTTAGTGCCCTTCTTTTTACGGTGCTTTTCAGAAGTAGAAAGATCTTCTTGGAGTTTCTTGTTGCTCAAATGGGCTATAATTGATGGTATTTCGGTTCCTTCATTTTCATTGCTTGATTTCGTTGCTTGATTTTGCAACTAAGAAAGTGTCACTCGTAGTCATTGAAATGTCACTCATAATTTCACTGAAATTATGAAAATGTCACACATCGCAATCTAAAACCTTGGCAGCTATTTGTGGGTCAGTTTGGGGAGGATGAGGCAGGGAGTAAGTGGTGGGCCTTCATGGAAAGGTAGTCATGGAGCCCCAAATCTGTGCTAAATCCAGGCTGATATGTGGTGCATACCTTGTATTTCCACTTTGCGTGACCTTCCCAGTGGCCATGGTTAAACCCGGTCCTCATAGTCACAGGTTCAAATCCCGGTGGGTCCACTCAGCCTTTCATCTTTCTGAGGTCAATAAAATTAAACCACAGAGTTGGGTAACAATAAACATCTGTTATTCAGCGTCAAGATGCCCTTGGGTGAACGTTTGCTTTACAAATACTTATGCTATGTTACTGGTAGAATCTCCTCAGCGTTGGATATTACACAACAGAGTATTTGAACCCCCCATGGGAGGAGCCAATTTGGTGATAAAACATTAAGGCGGAAACACACCAAAGTATTTCTTCCCATGGCGGATGCTGAAACTTTGGTGGACAACCCTCCTGTGCACTTCTGGTTAATCCTTCATAAGGTGAATTTTCAACAGCTTCCTTGTCAGGGGGAGTAAGTCTACCAGCGTGGGGGGTGGGAAATCTGCCAACCCGAGTCAAAAGGCAGCTGTTTGTTGTGTAATTAAAAACAAGATACAGGGTTTTACTGTCATTTCAGTAATCCCATTTCGGCCACATCCAGTAAGGCGAACCTAAGCTTAGCTGCCCGTCTCTCCGTGTAGGACAGAATAAACCTTTCTAATTCAGAAGTTGCTTTAATATATGAAAGTATAGGTTGTCTCAATGCATCAAGATATATTTTAAATACAGGCACATTGGAAATGGAAGGTGAGGGGGTAACATAGCCAACTAGAGCATTGGCGTCAATTCACTAAAATGCTTGGGGTAGTGGAAGGAACATCAAAGGAAATTACTTCACATTAGGGCCTATATCAAAGTGGAATACTCTGCTAAAACAGTTTCCATTGTTTTAATACTGAAAATTAATGATTAGAAGTAAAATAAAGTGCCGCAAAAATTCCGTTAAATTTCCATATTTATGCCGCTATATTTCCATATTTGTGCCGCTAAATTTGCTAATCCGTGCTGCTATATCCTGGGGGGTCTGCATAGCTACTGCTACAAGAACTATATTGGAGATCTGGATAGACTGGCGGTCCCCTGAGGCCTTACGATGATTCCCTCCCCTAATATACCTATAGCACGTAACCCTATGTTCCCCCCTGCCCTGCAGCCTCAGGCATTTGGAGCATGGATGGAGGGTGAGTGTTGAGTTATTCAAGACCTGTTTCAGGGCAACGACTTCCGTATGTTTGAGCAACGCGAACAAACCTTTAATTTCTCGGAGAAGGCACGTATGCAATACCACCAATTACAGCATTGGCTCAGCTCCCAGATGTATATTGAGGAGAAATCTTTAACAAAGGAGGGAGGGAGAGGGAAAGTGGATTCGGTCTCCCCTGGCAAATTACATAAACAAAATAGAATCCACTCCAGTAGTGGTAGTGGTCCCTACAATGGTAGGGAGCACACAGTGTTGTGTAAAATACCCCTCACACACCAACAGGCCCCTTGGTGTCATGCTTCATCATTGGGGTCTTCGCACCCCTCTACGGGATGCGGCGTGCTACGACTCATGATTACGTAGGAGCACTTGAAGTGTACTATGTGTTGGTGTGTGTAGGGAGTTAAGTGTGAGTGGTGAGGTGGTGAAAAGTGATGGTTTAAAAAAATACCTGGCTCGTAGGGTAAAAGAATTAGGTGTAATGTTCCTAATTGTGTTTATAATACAATGGTCTGTTGCGCCCAGTTGGCGATAATAGCAAACCTCCCGGAGGGGTGGGCTTGACTGTGGAGGGACATCCCCAAGGTATACCAAAGTACCCCGCAACATGAATCAGTCTAAAAATTGATGACACAGTAGTACTACAGTAGTACTACACCCGACCCGCCTGCATCAAATGTTCCCAAACACCTCCCGACTTGCTTGAGGTGCGTGAGTGATAGAGGGGACTTTATACACATTTGGTGGTCCTGCACTGGTCTCACCTTATTCTGGAAGAAGGTCCTCAGTCACATTAAAGAGGTGGCGGGTGTCCTGGTTCCTTCCTCCCCGTTGGTTGTGATCTTGGGCATTAAACCCAGCACACTGAAAGCCATGACAAATAGAGAATGTCACCTGATTCTCCATTTGTTGGGAGCAGCTAGACAGTCCATTGCCATATATTGGAAGAAACCACCCCCAACCCCCCCCATTGCCATTTGGTTTATTTGGTTGTGGGATGTCTTAGCCCTAGAATTACTTACAGCCCGCATTAACCATACAGACACACGATTAGATCGTCTTTGGCAGCCACTGATACAACACTTCTCCAAGACTGAGCACTCTTGAATGGTCCCCCCAGACTATGAACTCTGCAGCTGTTTGAAGACTCCCTGGAGCTTTTCTCTAGGGGTCGAAAACCAGAATCCCTGGATTGACTCACCTGAAACAACAGACATGTCTTCTTACCCCCTGAACTCCCTTTGTTCCCCAAGCCGAGGCACTAGATTCCTACAGCGCATCCGGCCTCTGCCTCCACCCCCTTAAGGAAGTTTTCTCTGGTTGCTTCTCCTCATCTGCAGCAGCGGTGCGTCCATTGGGGCGTAGGGGCGTAGCCCCACCAGCCACAATGGACCCGCATCGCGGCCGCCTATACATTTTTTATTAAATACATTGCAACAATCAGACTCCGCCCTCAGCGCACCGCCGGGAATTGTGCAGGGGGGGGGGGCCTGCAGCTTGAGTGACACTCAGGCAGACCGTAGTGCACTGTGCGCATGCTTGGGATTGTTGGTTACTATCTCAAGCATGCGCACTAAGTTCCCCAGTGGGACCCAGGGGGGTACTTGTTCGCCTGCTGCCAGTGCCACAGCCCGGGATTTGAAAGGGCGACAGGGCGAGCAGCAAATGTGCCCTCCCAGCGCCAGGATTGGCTGGTCCACCAGCATGCAGCAGCCATCATTGGATGCCGCGCGGGGGGTGGCGCACACACTGTTGACGCACACGCTGCGAGGAGGAACAGGATGTCGGCGGACGGCGGTAAGAAAACTTCGGCAAGTGTTGTAATGTATGTCTATCCAGATGTCGGGCTCCACTCTCTTTGGGTGCCTTCATAGGAGAAGCCTGGCTATTTGTAATCTTTTTATGTGTTTGTTTCTCTTGGTATTATTTGCCTTTACTTTTCTGTTTCCTGTACTACACTGGGACAGGGTAGCCTGTTTCCGGCGTAGGAGGTTGCTGGAAACCAGTTTTTTTTTAGTTACCCTCACCTGTTTTTTGATGAGCAATATATTAGCACAGGGTTTTAAACATACTACTGAAAAGACCCTCCATATGTCAGGCTTTTTAGGAATACATAGACGGCATCCGCCCAGCCTGTAACGAGGTCAGTGAAGACCATTCTCATCACTGTTTCTTTCCTTCTATGCGCAAGTTTGTGGAGGTGCCTGGCTCCACTCTCTTTGTGGGCCTTTGTAGGAGTCGCCTGCCTGTTTTTAATCTTTTTATGTGTTCGTTTCTCCAAGTATTATTTGTCTTTTCTTTTCTCTTACCAGTACCTCACGGGGACAGGGGTCTGTATAGCGGGTTGCTGGACCTCAGTTTGCTTCTTAGTTACCCTCACCTGTTTTCAACAAGGGGTATAGTAGTGTGGAGTTTTAGATACACCCTTGACATGACCCTCCATATGACGGGCTTTTTAGGAAGGCATAGTGCGTGTCCGCACAGTGGGGGACAGGGTAGAGGGGAGAGCTGTGCTGCAGTCAGAGGTGTACAGCCAGGGCAGGGGGTGTAAGCAGGGGGCAGGTGTGGGTCACAGGGGTGCAGCCAGGGCAGGGAGGGCAATTAGGGGGACGGGGTGGAGGGGAGAGCTGTGCTTCAGTCCGAGGGGTGCAGCAGGACAGGGGTGCAAGCATGGGGACAGGGTAGAGAGGAGAGCTGTGCTGCAGTCAGAGGTGTACAGCCAGGGCAGGGGGTGTAAGCAGGGGGCAGGTGTGAGTCACAGGGGTGCAGCCAGGGCAGGGAGGGCAATTAGGGGGACGGGGTGGAGGGGAGAGCTGTGCTTCAGTCCGAGGGGTGCAGCAGGACAGGGGTGCAAGCATGGGGACAGGGTAGAGGGGAGAGCTGTGCTGCAGTCAGAGGTGTACAGCCAGGGCAGGGGGTGTAAGCAGGGGGCAAGTGTGGGTCACAGGGGTGCAGCCAGGGCAGGGAGGGCAATTAGGGGGACGGGGTGGAGGGGAGAGCTGTGCTTCAGTCCGAGGGGTGCAGCAGGACAGGGGTGCAAGCATGGGGACAGGGTAGAGGGGAGAGCTGTGCTGCAGTCAGAGGTGTACAGCCAGGGCAGGGGGTGTAAGCAGGGGGCAGGTGTGGGTCACAGGGGTGCAGCCAGGGCAGGGAGGGCAATTAGGGGGACGGGGTGGAGGGGAGAGCTGTGCTTTAGTCCGAGGGGTGCAGCAGGACAGGGGTGCAAGCATGGGGACAGGGTAGAGGGGAGAGCTGTGCTGCAGTCAGAGGTGTACCGCCAGGGCAGGGGGTGTAAGCAGGGGGCAGGTGTGGGTCACAGGGGTGCAGCCAGGGCAGGGAGGGCAATTAGGGGGACAGGGTGCAGGGGAGAGCTGCGCTTCAGTCCGAGGAGTGCAGCAGGACAGGGGTGCAAGCATGGGGACAGGGTAGAGGGGAGAGCTGTGCTGCAGTCAGAGGTGTACAGCCAGAACAGGGGGTGTAAGCAGGGGGCAGGTGTGGGTCACAGGGGTGCAGCCAGGGCAGGGAGGGCAATTAGGGGGACGGGGTGGAGGGGAGAGCTGTGCTTCAGTCCGAGTGGTGCAGCAGGACAGGGGTGCAAGCAGGGGGCGGGGTAGAGGGGAGAGCTGTGCTGCAGTCAGAGGTGTACAGCCAGGGCAGGGGGTGTAAGCAGGGGGCAGGTGTGGGTCAGAGGGGTGCAGCCAGGGCATGGAGGAAAATACACAGAGGCAGGATATTTAGCCATCAGTGAAGATTGAGACATGCTGCAACTCTTTAAATGAACATTTAGGGCAACATAAAGTGATTGTCAGTGCTCTCATTATATGTGTTCCGTGGAAATGTGGACAACAACACTCCCTACGTAAATTCGTTCACACCTCCAGTAGAAGCGCAGTATGTACGGCTGTTTCCACAGGTGTGCAGAAGACATTGCACTTTAAGGATGGAGCTACTGGGATGCGAATTGTCAGGTCAGCCTATAACTTTATGATATTAATTTGGAATGGATTGAAAAGACTATATGTGCATATTGCTATAGTATATACAAATGTGCAGAGTGTCGTATGGCATTTACTACTATTCAGAGGGTGGGACAGGGCTATGACTCTTAAGAGCCGAAGCCTCTTGCTGAACTCAGAATCTCTTGAGTCCACTCACTCCGCAGGTTCTTCCAGGTAATAATGACGCTTTCAGGCAACAGGGGCGTTAATGGTGAGAGAGAAGCATCAGGGCGAATAATGGTGAGAGAGAAGCAGCAGGGCGATTAATGGTGAGAGAGAAGCAGCAGGGCCATTAGTGGTGGTGAGAGAGAGGCATCAGGGCAGTTATGGGGAGCGAGAAGCAGGCAGGGCGTGACTAGTGAGTGGGAAAGGTGTTAACAGTGGGAGGGAGACGGGAGAGTTAATGGTAGAAGGAAGACAGGACGTCAGCGGAGAGAGAAGGCGACGGGGGCACTGTAATAGGGAGACAGGCTTTAATAGAGAAAGGAAGACTGGGGCGTCAGGCAGGCCCCTGCTACGGTTCATGGAGTGCGGGGCTTCCTGCCCAAGGCCACTGAATATATTTGGAGGCATGGGAGACTCGGCGGCTCCTCATCGTGTTCCGGGAGGGGAGTGGGCACCATTTTTATCACGCCTCTGAGGAGGATTCGTGGTGAGATGGAGACATGGGCCTTAACGGAGAGGGCAGTGGTTTTAGTGATGAGATGGATAGAGTGGTCCATGGAAAGGAGACCTTGTGTCAATGGCAAAGTGAGATGGGCATCAGTTATGGTTATAGGGAGAGCATGCGTTCATTATGCTTTAGGGGAAAAAGGCAGAGGTAACCCTGAAAGTAAGGGGTGACATGGAGGGCTTGGCTTCACAAAGAGTTGAGGAAGGCAGCCAGTAGAGCAATAGGAAGGAAAATCGAGACCTCGCCATAATAAAACCTAAATAAATGTACGAAGAGAAAAACGAGAAAAGAAAAAGGAGCTGGGCTTTTTGGGGTGTGTGGAGAAAAGGGACAGGGCAATGTGGGAGAACGCAGACGAAGCAGTCAGCCACGTTTGTCTTATATAACATGTCCCATACACTGTTTTACACACCTATGATTGCTAGTCTCTGTGTAATGTGTGCGTTATGTACAGTGCTGTTATGTACAGTGGTGTTCATTCGACTTCCTATGTTGCTGGAGTGCATTTGTTTTTTTTGCAACTGATTCTATGACTTTTAGGGGTGTATCCTCGAAAGTCTCCTGTTAATGTGGCTGACCTGCTTGCTGAAGTGCACTTTATACTTGCTTTTGAGTGACACCAAGCATTGCTGGTTTAATTCGATTCCGTTTGCTGACTTGTGATGCACGGCTTGATGGGTGCATGCGTTTATTTCCCTGTGACTAGTTTGTTCTGATATAATTGTCTTATTTGCAATAGTTTTCAGTACACAGTTTGCTCAATCAGTTATGATTTTGTGTGACTACCTGGATTCCTGGAGTTCCTCTGACTTCATTCTGTTTCTTTACTTTTTGTGACTGTTGGTCCTGCGGGGAAACATTTTCAATTTATGTTGTCTTGTTTACTGGGAGCATTGCTTTTATTTTCCTTTAGTGTAATAGGCTGGCTGGTGAAGTGCACTTCCCATAGTGTGCAGTCACTTCAATTTGCCTTTAGGTGACTACCTGGCTTGATGGTGGTTTTCTATTTGATTTCATGTAACTCCTTGTCTTGATGAGTGAATTGGTTTTAGTTTGTTTGAGGTAACTGCTTCACATGCTGGTTTCATCACACAGCTGACACCCACCCTTAGAAAAGCCAGAGCTGCCCTGTAAGTGGTATGAACACCAGTACGCTTAGGTTCCTTACAGCTCCTTCACTTGAAGTGGGTTACCACCTACCCGTTACTTTTTGTATCCTGCTCGTACCAAGTCAGATCCGGACCCAGACCAGTCCCCACAGTTGCTCCGGATTAAGGGACATTGTCATGTCATCTCAGGCGCGATGTAAAGATTACTAGTGAGCTGAGGACTCTTTTGGCTCAAGAACAAACTAGCTGGAGACCCTTGCGGTTGTTTAAAGATTTAAGATCAGCCTGTAACTCAGTCTTGAGCTGGGTGGGTGACCTCGATTACAAAGTGGCTGTGCCAGATGTCCCATTATGACCCCTTTTGCCTGTCTCCCCTTCAGACGCAGAGGGCGTAAAACTGGGGGGTGCTCAACCCTGCCAAAAAATTGAGGGGTGACCCTAAGAGCACAGCTGCCATCCAATCAGGGGTGGGATGCTTTGGTTTGCTGGTCTGGTTTTCTGGGTGACTGGTTTTCTGACTTATGACTGCGCATTCCTTTCAGTCTGCACTTGCTTCAGTTTACTTTTTGAGTCACTGTTTAGTTTGCTGGATGTATTGCTTTCATTTTTTGACTTGCTTGGTGCTTTTATGTTGGTGCCTGCATGCTGAAGTGTACTCTTCTTCAGTTTAAATGTATGTGACTTGCCTGTTGACTAACACCCTGCTTTCAAAGTGAAGGTTCACAGGTTCACTCTTGCTTTAGTTTACTTTTGTATGGTTGACTGCATGCACTGTTTTGCTGGATGCGTTGCTTTAAGTTACTACTTGATGCATTGCTTTTAGTTTGCTTTCAAGTAATTGCCTCTCATTTTCCTAATGCTTTGTGAAGGCTGTTTCCCAACTGCTGTGCAACTTCTTCTACTCTTAGAGCTGAGATTTTCATGAAAGTCTTATAGTCTGAATTCAGCACCTGAGCGTAATAGGACGGAATGTATGAAGCTCTGTGGTTATACTGAATAAGCAGCTACCTATGTTATGCCATCTACTAATGTAATAACTGCACTTTCACAATTGCTTTATTAACCTTCCTGCTTTCTCAAATTTGCTTGAAAATGCACGATTTTTCTTCTTTTTTTTCAAAGTTTTCTTGGGGGGGTTATCCCCCAAAACCCCCCTTTTGCGGTTCGGGCTTGCTCGCTGCGCTCGCTCGCTATGGTGCAGTATGCAAATCACTTTGCGCCCCACCACTTTGAAATGTCACCCACCGCCCCTGCTCATCTGATCTTTTCTGTTTTATTCTTACAGCATAAGATGTTTCCTTTTTAATGGTGGGAAGGTTTCCTTATGATAAGGCCAAGCATAACATGTCCCTAACGAATGTATGGCTGTGTTAACGAAAAATGCCTCTTCACAAGACAATCAGACTATGGAATAGCTCTTGATCCCCAGTTCTCTCCAAATGTATTCTCTTGGATTTGGGACTACTGTTTCGCTGATTGAGATCTCGGATGGTACCACACATTGTTTTTTCTCTACGTTACCACACATTGTCGGGGAGGGATTGATACTCTTTTACACAGTCAGGCCTGCGTTTCTTGCGGGTTGATTCCCTTCTGATGCTTTGAGGGGCAGTGTGGTCTATGTTACTATTTTGCTGCTTCTCTTACTAGGACATGTCCTCAATTTGCTTGGCCTTTTGTTATTACTTTGTTTTCAATAAACAGACTTTACAATAAAAGAACAATAGATGTTTCAGCACACAGGCTAATGTGCTGCATAGCTAAATACATATAAGGTCCCAAAGGTGAGATCAATTGCATTGCAAATGCTTGTTGTTTTCAGTTTGTAACCACCAAGTTTTCCCTGGCAATGATGACGGAAAAAGGAGGACATAAGATTGTCGGTTTAAATACCGCGGGTGATCTGAGGTCCACATTCCAATGGCCCTTACTCTGTCGGACCATCGGAGAGATCTCCGACAGCGAGAGCACCGAAAGATGATAGTCTGCCCTCCTCTTTGACTCATAATAGAGCATTCCAATGGCCCTTACTCTGTCGGACCATCGGAGAGATCTCCGACAGCGAGAGCACCGAAAGATGATAGTCTGCCCTCCTCTTTGACTCATAATAGAGCAGGGCGACCCAGGGTTTGGCATACATGGTGCTCCTAAAAATGAGTAATATTTCAGGATTTGGTGGCTGAAATTACAATTTAAGTACAATTCTTAAAATAGAAGCAAGTGCAATTTAAATTAATAAATAATGCAAGCAAAAAGTTCAAAGGGTTAAAAAAAAGAAGCAGGGTTCAAATAGACCTCTTTCTAATACTACCACATGCAGAGTTAGAACCGGTTACTAAACAAGTTGCCTTAAATGGGCTAATAAAAAAAACATAAGGTAATCCAGGTGGTGAGGAATTCTGAGGCAACCATCTACCTCCAACAATATATAAAAAATAGCAGTGAAGGGAGGACGGAATGGGCATAAATCAGAAAGACATACTTCATTACAGAAAGATGGAAATAGATATTCTGTTGGGGTTTTCTACTAGAAACAGCAAGAGGGGTAAATATGAACCCTACAAGAAAAGCTGCGGTGTAAAGAATTGGTATATGAGAAAAGCTTTTATGTGAATAAGCTCATATGCCTGAAATATCTCAGCTATTTTGGAAGTTTTGTGGGAAAGCTTTTATTAAATTAGTTTTGTAATAACTGAATTTAGAATGCCTGCTATTTGACTATATCACATTGGACCTAGGTAAACCTAAGGACACATTAAAACACTGGGTCTGTGTTTCCATTATTGTTTGTCACAAATATGTTTGGGTTTACAACTTTTTTAGATTTTGGGCTGGAGAGGACCATGTTTTAATTTACATTCATTTTGTTATGTACTAAATGTGCTAAATGCTTCTGACATCACTATCAATCAGTCAATGTTGGTTTTATCAGGATTGATATACAGTATAAAGGGCCAACCTTCTACTCACCTCTTGAAGTGCTTATATCTTGATTACTAAACACTGCAACCCTAGGTGCACAAAAGTATTCAGGGCCCCACCTTGGGACTCATACTTGCTAGAAGTGACAGAAGTCCTTCAAAAAAATTATTCTCAAATGAGAAAGGTAATATGGAGTGTGTCCCTGGAAAGAAGCGAGAGAATGAGTTTCTGAGATTCTGTTTCATAAATGTAATAAGTGTCAGGGAAGCCTTTCAGAAAAAAACAGGGAATGCAACATTATGCCTCTATTTTCAGCAATAATGGCTTAATATTGAAGATTTACCTCCTCATCTCTGCCATTATTTTAGTTGTCTGTATTTTTGTGACTGTAAATCTTTAGCTGTATTGAATTTTCAGGTCTGCTTTTTCTGTTGGTGTACTTGATGCTGCGGAGTCGAGCTGCTTGCCAGGATCACCCTGCACCAATATCCAGTTCAGGATTTTAATTAGCACTATATCATCAAGGTACATCTATTTAGGAAAAGTACAGATTTACTATTACCAACTCCACATCTACGTACCCTAAAGGTGTATATATATATTGCCATGGTACTGTTATTTCCATATAGGTACCCCATTATATGCTCATGTAGTCACCTCACCTTTCATCTATATTCTCTCCTACCATTACACTGCATAATAGTTCTTAGTATTGACCTTTTACCTAGTTACTGTAATGTCCAAAGATGACATGGGGTTTTCTCTGAAATGCTTAAGTCTCATACATTATGCGTGAGGATTCTTGGAATCACAACAGGACAGAAAACCTACCATCTCCTGCATAATAACTATGTACAAGGGTCATTCCTTCCGTCATTCTAGTCCGACATGACACAGCAAAGTATATCCCCAGGGGGTACCATATACACCATATCTTGCTGAAATAGTCAGAGGAGAAAAGGACTTACATGCCGACACACTGATGCGAGATGCTTAGGCTCCTGCATGCAGACACTCCAGTTCGCAGTGGTTTGACATCCTTTGCGGGGCGTCCATCATGAGACTAAGACAGGGTCCCACAGTCTCTCACTTCAGGTAATGGGGTTGATTTTATCCTAGAGGGATTCTTGGCTTTACAGTCATATACATGCGAGTTACAGTTGGGTATATCTAGTTAGGGTTGCATCGTAGGAGCACTCACTTTACTGTCATGCATTTTATATGCTTGTCTGTATACATTGTTTAAGCAAAAATCTACCATCCTTTTACTCTGTTAGTGCTTATAATCATTTATATCTGTTACTGTCTAGTGGTTGTTTCAGCACACCTTTTTTACACTAGAATGACACTGGCTCAATAAATGCTTATTGAAAAACTTCTCCACCGTGTATCTCTCTGAGACAACACTATTTCCACGATCCTGGGGGATCAGGGTTGTCATGTTCGATAGTTGCCAAGATCAAATCTCTCCTTGGTAAGAGGGGTTTCTAGTGACACTGTTTGCTAGCTGGTATACAGTTTGCCATTTTCGGTAGGGGTTTCCAGAATCAGTCTAACTCCAATCCTACAGTATATGTTGTATAAATTCACAGATCCTATATAGGTTAATTGGAACTACACGACATGGTGCCGCCAACATTGGTTTGGTACCTATTTAACAGTAAAATCTTAGTAGTTCTGTCATGCTATTCTCAGAGACCCCTACTCACATTTTCCCAGAGACATCTGGAGTGGAACTATCCGCCACAGCTGAGTAGGCATATCCTATGTAGTGGCTGTAGGTTTATCAAGCTTGAAGGACGAATTGTTCCTATTGTGCATAAACCTTATCTCGGTTTCCTTGATACTCTTTCTTGAAAAACAAGGACTAAAGAAAATGCCGCTGTGCGAGCATACCATGTAGCATTTGAGGAAAGACTAGAAGGGGAAATGAACATTTCAGAAAATTTCAGAAATGCCCTTACTAAAAAGCTAACAGACTACAGGGTCACAGCTAGGGGTGAGACAGTAACCTTCGTGATTGAGGCTCACAAATCATACAGAACAGAGGTATTCTATTCATGGGTTAAATTCCCACAAGCAGATGCACAATCAAACACATTTCATTTTTACACTGAAGATGAACCACCAAATGAATGCTGTCCGAACGAGGACATTGAAGTTCCGCTCACCTACCAGTAGCATATAAACTGGTTTAAAGGTGCCCTCCCCAATATATGGGACAATGTAAGACTAGGTCTGCTCGGAAGGGACAGGGCCACTTGGCATATCCTAGCTGCGTACACACCACACCCAGACATTGATAGAATGCCAGTAGCAGATATTCATCAACTTCACAAAGAAAAAATTAAACTTTACAGAAACTTGACACAGTTTGTGATGAGAACACTCACACTTCAGGCAACAAGAGCTACACAAACTATTCAAGCTCAGAGTTCTACTATTAAAATTACACCACAAACACTACACGCAGTTATTGGTAAAATGCCCACTAAAGTGACAAAATTCCATTCTGGATATCTCAAAAACTAACACAGCTAGAGGCAGTTTCCACACACAAGCCCTCAAGAAAAACACAGAATGCTAACAAAATGCTTACCAATGGGGATAGCACCCCAGAAAGAGGATTGAAAAAATTTGGCATACAGTTTTCGCTGCCATATATACCAGAACACATGGTATGCGATCATTAGCAGTAATACGAGACGTATTAGGACAAATTCGAACTGAGTACGGGGCAGAACCTGTTATGAACTTAGGGATGAAATTATTAAGTAATTTTGCCCAGGTATCAGATATAATTTTAACACATATAAAAGGGGAAGCAGCAGCAGTTGCAATACTCCAGCGCCTGGGGGAGTTCACCCCTAAAATTATCACAGACACATATGCTGAATTAGGTAGAGATAGTTTGGGAGCTAGATCAACAAAACCTCAACTCATGGGTGGTCCTGAAAAGGATAATACCAAGCAAGCATCTGATTCTCCCAAGAAGAAATGGGATAATCACAATAAAAGCCAAAAGATTTAGGAAAATAGATCTCTATCTAGGAGTGGTTCTCCTCAACAGGAGTCCTCCGAAAGTAAATACAACCTGAGGAATAGACAAACATTAAAAATAAGGATACTGATACACATTCCTCTTGTTCCTTTCAGGGTTCACCAAGAAACTCCAAGAGAGAAGAATGGTCAGAACACAGACAAGAAGAAAGCACAAAGTCCAGAGATAAGCCATGCGCTTCAAGCTACACTTCAAAAAAAGAAGACAAGCCACAATCTAAAACTCAATAAAAAAAAAGAGGTAGCAGGTATCAAAGTTAGACATGCCCAGAATTCTAAGGACTCAACTACTGAATGGGAAATGGGCTCTGACGATGCTAGACAGCGCAGCAGAAGTAACAATAGTTCGCCAGAACCTGATGGAATTTCTGGCGACAGCGGAGTTGAATGAACATCACAGTGGAAACACCTGATATGAGGGTAAGTGTTCTAGCAGTCCTCTAGGAGCCCTCAGTAATTAAGTACGAAAGAGGTAATATCGAGCAAGTAACAGCTTACTACAGAATACAAGTACCAAGATGCACCAAGTATTAAGATGGGACTCTCCTTAGTTCAAGAACAGCTTTGATATATGAAAGCGCGTAATGTGATGTTTAGTGATACCACAGTTTTAAATGTCTGCATAAAGAACAATTGCTAGATGTAAGAATGGTTGGATATTCAACCTTCCGAGGTTTGAATATAACATCGACTTATCATTTTATAGATTTGATTGTATTATTTCAGAATTCTCTGCATGATGTTAAGGAATAAAGTATTAAGTACTGATTGGTGATAGATATATTTTCATGTTGTAGATTTCCCTGATGAAGCCCGACGGGCGAAATGCATTGCGAACTTCATGAACGTTCCGGATTTCCCTGATGAAGCCCGACGGGCGAAATGCATTGGAATTTTCACGGATTGTTAAATCTCATTTCATGATTGAAAAATGAAGAAGATATATAACATTAAAACATTACTGCAATAGTAATTCACAAAAACATTGTCGAAATTCAAAAGTGTGAATAAAATACTTTGAAAGAAAAACCAAAAGGAAAAAGCTTCTTTCATCATTTAAATCGATGTTGAATAAAACTTTATTGACAAAGTTTAGCTGAAGATTTCAGCAGTCATTGACCAGTGCCCTGGGAGCCACTCTCGCATGACTTGCGCCAGTGCTATCTATCAGTTTAAGTTTAGCTCCCGAGCAGGGAGTAAACCCCAAGGAGCACGGCATCCACCAGAAGCTTGGGTTAAACTAGCAGTGCACAGTTCACAACATTTATTTGTTATATGATTCCTGCTCCACAACTGTAGCACGCAACGAGAAAGATGCAGTACAACGAAATAACAAAACTAACAGAAACAAAGGCAGATACATTCGCATACTCAACTGAGTAAACTACTAAAATCTATGCCCTCATCCAAGAGGAAACTTGCGAATATACCACATCAAAATCTAAAGACCAACAAGTAAAACAACTTCTATATCTATCACGGAAAATCATTAATCAAAGGTTGCATGCCAGCACAATGCTAAGATACCATAAAGCGTCAAGAATCCCACGGGGATTGAGGATTTTATTGAGACCATCTTTGTGTAAAAACTCTAAAAAATTCACGGATAAATGGTACGCCATTTTAAATAAGTGTTCATTAGATCTTATTTTACTGATAATCGAGGAACTTTCTCAAATATTGGAGGAACTTGAGAAGGATATCAATAATGTTAAAGAGGAGTTAAGTAAAGCCATGTCAACCGAGGAACTCAACACTATATTGGAGGATATCAAGACACAACTAGCAAAACATACTGAGGAAGTAAATGAAAGGAAACTGCGCAAATACCGTCGAGATACCATCGACTATAAATTAGACGAAGTTTACAATTGGGCGGAAATTTATGAGAGAAAGCGACAAAATCTTCCCTATACCCAACAAACAGATACATCATCAACCGACACAGAGCGTTCCTTCTCCCCTCCTAGCGCTGTGACCACCTGGGCTTGTCCCGAAGCGGTCGCTCACCTACGCTCCCACGCCTGCTGCCAGCTTGCCTACCTCATTGCTGCCTGATACCCTGCTGGACCCGTGTTCGAGTGCACTCCCTCTGCGCCTGGTATCGTTTCCGCTAAGCGCTTTTCAGTGCCCTACCTGCGCTAAATTAACTTTCACTTCTCTTTGCCAGACAGTTGGAAATTGATTCATTATTTAAGAAGCTGCTCGCTTTTGGTGCCGTTTGCTCTGCTCTGTGCATGAGACTGCTCTTGATAACTATTTAATTGTGCTTGCCGACCCTCGGCTGTGCCCCGTTTCGTTTTCTCATTAAGAGGCCATTTTTGTTGTTGTTGTTGCTTCCACTCCCAGCCCGTGGCTCCTCCCGGCTCCCTCCTCCCTGCTGACCCTCCAGCGCCCCTCCCCCCTCCCCATCCACTTATGACAGATGCATTTGCGTGCAGCGTTCACGCACAGCGGTCGCGCCCTAGTTGCGCCGAAGGTGCGCCAAAGGTAAGCCCGTCTACGCCCGTCCGCGCCAAGCCCGCGCCCAGCGCCAGACCCCCTGGCCCCCGTACCACCCACCCCATCCGCACTACATACAACGCCTCCACCCTCTTAGCCCTAAACCCCGGCCGACTCCCCAACTGTGCCCAAGCCGCTCCTGGACACACCCATGGACCGTTCACATGCAACTCCTGCAAGTATGACGGCACCAAGACCAACTCCTCATCCACTAACACCAAACAGAGATCCGACACCAACCACCTTAAATGCATCCTGCTCAACACCCGCTCGGTCCACAGACACGCCATCGACCTTTGGAATCTACTAGACACCATCTCTCCGGACGTCGCCTTCCTAACAGAAACATGGATGAACACCTCCTCAGCCCCATACATCACCATCGCCATCCCGGAAGGCTACAAGATCATCCGAAAAGACCGCACCAACCAAACAGGAGGAGGCATCGCCATCGTCCATAAGAATTCCATCCGCATCTCAACCAGCTCAGACGTCAACCTCGCTAGCGCCGAGCACCTTCACTTCCAGATTCACACCAACCCCAAGACCACACTCAGAGGCACCCTACTCTACAGACCACCAGGACCCCGTGCACAATTCATTGAAGACATCTTTGACTTCATCACCCCACACGCCCTCCCCTCCGAGGACTACATTCTACTGGGAGACCTCAATTTTCACCTAGATAATAGCAACGACAGCAACGACACCACCCTCCTGGACAATCTCACCAACCTCGGACTCATACAACTTGTTAATACCCCCACTCACTACGCAGGTCACACACTCGACCCTATCTTAACCTCCAGCAAACATATCTCCTTCAGTCACACCACAGTTCTCCATTGGACGGACCACAGCTGCGTTCTTTTTACCTACAAAAAGACCACAACCCACAACCATCCTCAACCCACTTTGCGAAGAAACTGGAACAAAATCACCATCGACCAGATCTCCTCATCGCTTCTTCAAAACCCCCCTGCCCACTCTTTGAACGCCAACCCAGCAGCCATCAACCTCACTCAATGGCTAACCAACAGCGCCGACAACCTAGCACCTTTGAAAAAACGTCAAATCAAACTAGGCAGCAAAAACGCCCCCCTGGTTCAACGATGATCTTAAGAAATCCAAGAAACTCTGTCGCTCCCTTGAGAAGGCCTGGAAAAAAGACCCAAACACCAGCACCAGGGACGCCTTCAAAAACGCCACCTGCATACACCACCAACTGATCCGGACCGCCAAGAAAGCCTCATTTAAAGACCGACTAGACAACAACGCCCACAACAGCAAGGAATTATTCAACATCATAAAAGAGTTTACCAACCCCACTGCAAACTTCAACGACATCACTCCCTCTCAAACACTTTGCGACTCCCTAGCTTTGTTCTTCCACGACAAAATCGCTGACATCCACAACAGCTTTGACAACCAATCCGGAGACCAACCCACCCAACCTTCTGCCGTACCTCCACCCCCCTTGAACATCCTTAACGACTGGAACCCAATCTCCACTGAGGACACCATCCGCCTGATGAATTCCATCCATTCAGGATCCCCCACAGACCCATGCCCTCACCACAACTTCAACAAAGCCGATTCCATCATAGCACCACTCCTCCAAGACGTCATCAACTGCTCCCTCAACTCCGCCACCTTCCCGCAAAGCTGGAAACACGCCGAACTCAGTGCTCTTCTGAAAAAACCCACAGCAGACCCCACTGAACTCAAAAACTACCGCCCCATCTCGCTCCTACCATTCCCGGCCAAAGTCATCGAGAAAGTTGTCAACAACCAGCTCGCCGCCTTCCTCGAAACCAACAAATCCCTCGACTCCTCACAGTCCGGCTTCCGAGCCAAACACAGCACTTAGACCGCACTCATCGCTGCAACAGACGACATTCGAACTCTACTGGACAATGGAGACACAGTCGCCCTCATCCTCCTCGACCTCTCCGCAGCCTTCGACACAGTCTGTCATAGCACCCTATTACAATGCCTCAGAAACATCGGTATCCAAGGAAAAGCACTGGAATGGATCACCTCGTTCCTCACAGGAAGAACTCAGAGAGTCCGCCTCCCACCATTCAAGTCAGAGGCCACTGAAGTCATTTGTGGCGTGCCACAAGGATCTTCACTCAGCCCCACCCTCTTCAACGTATACATGAGCCCCCTTGCGGCCATCGCTCGCCAACACAACCTCAACATCATCTCCTACGCTGATGACACCCAACTGATCCTCTCACTCACCAAAGACCCTAACACCGCCAAAACCAATCTACATGAAGGAATGAAAGAAGTAGCCGAGTGGATGAAGCACAGCCATCTGAAACTGAATTCAGACAAAACAGAAGTCCTTATCTTAGGTACCTCCCCCTCTGCCTGGGACAACTCTTGGTGGCCAGAGGCCCTTGGGAAAGCACCCATCCCGACGGACCACGCACAGAACCTGGGCGTCATCCTGGACTCCTCACTCTCGATAACCAGACAAGTCAACGCCGTTTCATCATCTTGCTTCAACATTCTTCGCATGCTCAAAAAAACATTTCGCTGGATCCCCACCGAAACTAGAAAAACGGTCACCCACGCACTGGTTACAAGCCGCCTGGACTACGGAAACACCCTATACGCCGGTACCACCGCAAAACTTCAGAAAAAACTCCAAGGCATCCAGAACGCATCAGCCAGACTCATACTAGACATCCCGCGTAAAGACCACATTTCTGGTCACCTGAAAGACCTCCACTGGCTCCCCGTCAATAAGAGGATAACATTCCGCCTCCTAACCCACGCACACAAAGCACTTTACGAACTTGGACCAGAATGCCTCAACACACGACTCTCCTTCTACACCCCCTCCCGCCAACTTCGCTCTTCCAACCAAGCCCTTGCTGCTGTACCTCGCATCAACAAAACCACCATGGGGGGAAGATCCTTCTCCTACCTAGCGGCTAAAACCTGGAACACACTTCCCACTCACCTTCGCCTCACTCAGAACCACCTAGCATTCAGAAAGCAACTTAAAACCTGGATATTCGACAAGTAATTCCCCACCCTTCTCAAAGCGCCTTGAGACACTCTGGGTATGTAGCGCGCTATACAAATTATTTGACTTGACTAGACACTACATCAGAAAGTAATAGAAGAGGACCCACTTCAAATAAACCCACTGCAGGCACTTCTAAGGCTGTACAGCCTTTATTAGAGACAGGCCCCAATGCAGGGGACGACCCAGTAGGTCAAGGAGAAAAACCAACATCAGAGAAAGAACAAGATCCGCCACAAACACGCCAGATAACATCAAAGAAGGACAAGAAAAAGAACCTGAAATATAGAATCTGGTTATCAATATCTCGAAAATGCATCTCACCACAACCCAGATAAAAATATTACAAAAAGGGACTTCATTTGTACCAACTGCACACACTAATCAACTGGAAATAAACATCAGTTTCTACAAACTAATGAGAAAATTAAGACTCCGACATTTCTTTTCCAATATAGTAACAGAAAAAAAAGAACAAAGTGAAGATCCTCTCAAAGGTCTCTCTAAGACCAGCACATATATGCTTCCGATCAGCCATAAGACTTTGGATTTATATGAACAAATGGTGAAACAAGATTTGAATAAGATCAACTGTCGAAAACAAGCTAGAACCAGGAATCTTACACAAAAAGAATATGCCACTCTAAAAGCAATAGCAAACAATTCCACCATTGTATGTCAAAGAGCCGATAAGGGCGGGGCCCTGGTAATCATGGACAAAGAATATTATGATTCCCAAATTGCAGTACATCTCCAAGATGATCACACCTATATAGAATTGAATTCAAATCCAACAAGAGAGATACAAACGGTCTTGGAAAAGATCATCCGAGAAGGCGTGTCAAGAGGATTCATTGACGAAAAAGTTAAGAAATACCTCACCACCGAATATCCCAAAACCCCTAAGTTTTACCTCACGCCAAAAATACACAAAGATCTGGTCAGTCCTCCTTGCCGACCCAAAGTTTCCACATGCGGAAGTATCCATAAACCGGTGGGAAAATTGATCGATAAATATCTGCAGCCATTTGTAATCACAATGGATTCATTTGTGAAAGATACCACCGATTTTCTTGTAAAATTGGAGGCAATCAATTTAATACCAGAAGAAGAGATTTCTCTATGTACTATCGATGTCCAAGCACTATATACTTCCATACCACATTTGATGGGAATAGAAGCAGTGGAGGAAGCGTTGCTCCAGATGGAATATGATGAACCACTAAAGATTTTCTTACAGGAGTTGTTGAATTTTGTCTTGATGCACAGTTACTTTGAATGTGATAAACATTGGTATCTCCAAAAGTCGGGAACATCCACGGGAAATCCGGCTGCCCCAACCTATGCGAATATCTTTATGCATCAATATGAACAGAGACATATACTGCAAAAAGACCAGTGGAAACAAGGACTGCGCATGTATGTAAGATATATCGATGATATATTCTCATATGGAAAGGCGAAAAAGAAAGTTTGATTAATAACATCAGTCAGCTAAACACAATAGACCCCCGTATCCAATTCACATCGGAAATCCATCATAGCCAGATAAATTACTTGGATGTAACCATCATCAAAAAGAACAACCATTTGGAAACTACACTGTACACTAAAAAAACAGACCGAAATAACCTTTTGATATACCAGAGTTTTCACCCCAGCCCCCTCAAACAACATCTACCTTACTCCCAATTATTGTGAGTCAAAAGAATTGTCTCAAACCCGCAGGAATCATTGACGCAAACTCAAAACATGTTACAACGTTTCAAAAAGCGAGGATACCCGGAGAGCATATTGAAATCTGCCCAAGAAAGGGCTCAAACCCAACCAAGAGAGATGTTGTTGAACTCGAATCCAAGTAAAAAGGAGGTAAAAATCACCTGTGTAAGCAAATTTTCCACTGTGAGTCATTTAGTCAAGAAAGCGATTAAAAAACACTGGCCCATGTTGCGAACTGAACCAGATTTTCAAAATATTTTTATGGAGGAACCAGTTTTTGCATATACCCGAGCAAAGAATCTGGGAGAAATAATTAAACATCCCACTATTACAGAGGATAAAAAAACCTACAAAGGAACAATTCCATGCAGAAACTGCAGTAACTGCCATAACATTATGGAAGGCAATACCATCACGCATCCTATGAAGGGCAATAAAATTAAACTAAGGGTCACAGGGACCTGTGATACCAAAAACATTATTTACCTCATCAAGTGCCCTTGTGGTAAAGTGTACGTTGGCCAAACGGAGCGTAAACTAAAAACAAGACTCACAGAACATAAAAGTAACATCAGAACGAAGGTGATGAAATCGGCCGTAGCAACACATTTTTTGGAACAAAGACATCAAATAAATCAAATAAAAGCCTGCATTCTTGAAATTGTTGATAAAAAAGAGGATAAAGACAATAAAAAGACTTTGCTTATGCGAGAAAACCATTGGATTTTTTTCCTACAGAGTTTAGCCCCACATGGAATTAATGAAAGGGTTGAATACAGTTGCTATTTGTAAACGAAAGACTTGTGCTGTGACATGCCACCACTAGCTATATTCATAATGTTCCTAATTTAGTTAAATGTTTTGTGTTTATACTTAAGTATCAATTTCTTATGTATTTTTACACGTACAGAAGGCATTGCACGAATTTATAATTGTGTCACTATGTTTCCAAACTAACTAATGCGCATGCCCCTTTAAATATGAGGGAGCCTGCCATTAGATACATTTCCGGTTAAATACGTCACACGCCGCCGGTTGTAGTTGAAGCAGCACACGCCGTAGAGATAGATGGGGAACACGCGCGAACTTTATGAACGTTCCGGGTAAGAATGGCAATCTCCCTAGTTTAGGTAACAACACACTCGTAAGCCGCTAGTTTCAGACTTTAAATATAACATATAACAGATGGCGTTCTAGCAGCCCTCTAGGAGCCTTCAGTAATTAAGTACGAAAGAGGTAATATCGAGCAAGTAACAGCATACTACAGACACGTATTTCACTGTGAATACAAGTACCAAGATGCACCAAGTATTAAGATGGGACTCTCCTTAGTTCAAGAGCAGCTTTGATATATGAAAGCGCGTAACCTGATGTTAAGTAACCTTTAGTGATACCACAGTTTTAAATGTCTGCATAAAGAACAATTGCTAGATGTAAGAATGGTTGGATATTCAACCTTCCGAGGTTTGAATATAACATCGACTTATCATTTTATAGATTTGATTGTATTATTTCAGAATATCTCTGCATGATGTTAAGGAATATAGTATTAAGTACTGATTGGTGATAGATATATTTTCATGTTGTAGATTTCCCTGATGAAGCCCGACGGGCGAAATGCATTGCGAACTTCATGAACGTTCCCGATTTCCCTGATGAAGCCCGACGGGCGAAATGCATTGGAATTTTCACGGATTATTAAATTTCATTTCATGATTGAAAAATGAAGAATATATATAACATTAAAACATTACTGCAATAGTAATTCACAAAAACATTGTCGAAATTCAAAAGTATGAATAAAATACTTTTAAAGAAAAACCAAAAGGAAAAAGCTTCTTTCATCATTTAAATCGTTGTTGAATAAAACTTTATTGACAAAGTTTAGCTGAAGATTTCAGCAGTCATTGACCAGTGCCCTGGGAGCCACTCTCGCATGACTTGCGCCAGTGCTATCTATGAGGGTAAGTGTCCCACATAGGTTACATGAAATACCACTCCAGATGTAGGGGGGGGGGGACCCTGAAAAGTTAACGGTCTCTTTCGGGAGAACATAACTTACGGCTATGCCATCATTTTAGCTGAAAAAGAGTGGTCGTCTGAAATCGTTATGGGTTGCCCAAAGGGAGAAACAGTCATTTTAACAGCTTTTTCCTACCATGTTCCAATTTAATCACCACAAACATACACACGGGAGTGGGCAGTAGCCCTTGCTCCAGCACTTTATCGCAACCATGTTGGGTGGTATTCTGAGACAATACACCGTATAATCCCAGCAAAAACAAGTTCAACTCTACAGAGACAGTACCCAATAAAGCAGGACACGAAAAAACAGGTGAGGGAGATCTTAGATGAACTAGAATACCAGGGAGTAATAAGAACTTATACCTCCCCAATGAATAATCCTTTGTTTCCCATAATGAAACCCGATAATTCATATTGTCTAGTGTTAGACTATAGACATCTGAACACATGCACAAAGACATTTGCAGAACAGAATGTACACAGTGCTGCATTCATGAATAACATTGTGTGGAAAAAATACAAAACACCTGATGTCTCAATTGGATTCTTCTGCCAAAATATAGCACCTGAAAGTAGGTACTTAACATCATTCTCAGCGCTAGGGTCCCAGCATCAATGTTGTCAACTCCCCCAAGTGTATGAGAATAGCCTGGAGTTGTTCAGCGCTAGGGTAATAGAATTACTTCAGAATTTGGATGAAGGGTGTAGAGCGGGAATATCGACGGGAAAATATCGAGTTACATAAATATCACCGCAGAAATCTGGACAAGAAGAAATATCGACAACAAAAATATAGTTTTACCAGAATATCGACAGACAGGTAATTAACATCGATAACAATAATATAGTTGCAATAAATATCGTTTACAAAAAAATAGTTTACAAAAATATCGATTTTTTAATAATTATAAGTAATTTTGTGTTTTTAATGAGTATTGTTTGTCAATTAATTATATTTTGTAGCATTTTATTAGTTAATAATGTATTTTATGTTGAAGTTAGTGTTAATAGTTCCGTAGCGGGTTGTGGGTTTATAGGGGACTAGGGTGGGAAGTAATTTAGATATATTAAAATTATTGATTAATTAATGTATTAATTTAATATAAATAGTTTAATAATTATTAGTTAATTAATTTCAATTAGTTAATTGATAATTAATGATGTTAATTAATTATGTAATTGTTTAATTAATTTTAGGTGTGTGTAGTGGACTTTTTCAGTGAAAATGTAGTGAAGTAATTCAATTTTTATTGAATAATTAATTAATTATTTATAAATTAATTTTAATTAAATAATTTTTAATTTTAAAAGAGTAAATATATTAAAGTATGTGTTGTGGTGTTTATAAGTGTATATGGTGTGAAAGCTGTCAATTAATTAATTATTTAAATATTTAGAAAATACATTAATAATCATTAATTAATAAGTAAATATTAAATGTAATTGAGTAATTAATTTTAGGTGTGTAGGTGTTTGTTCATAATAATATGTTTAAATGTATATATTAAATATGTTTATAATCTACATTAAATTTTATACTAAATTTGATAGATGGTTTATTATTTTTTTTGAGTTCCAACGTTTTCCCTACTGTTGGACCCTCTGGAGTGGGAATAGTAATTTTTACCCCTACGCTTTCCAGCGTTTTCCCTATTGTTGCACTCACTTGAGGGTGAATAGTAATTTTTACCCCTACGCTATCCAACGTTTTCCCCACTGTTGCACCCTTTGGAGTGGGAATAGTAATTTTTACCCCTACGCTATCCAACCCTTTCCCTACTGTTGCACCCTTTGGAGGGGGAATAGTAATTTTTACCCCTACGCTATCCAGCGCTTTCCCTACTGTTGCACTCACTGGAGTGGGAATAGTAATTTTTACCCCTACGCTATCCAACGCTTTCCCTACAGTTGCACCCTTTGGAGTGGGAATAGTAATTTTTACCCCTACGCTATCCAGCGCTTTCCCTACTGTTGTACTCACTGGAGTGGGTATAGTAATTTTTAGCCCTACGCTATCCAACGCTTTCCCTACTGTTGCACCCTTTGGAGTGGGAATAGTAATTTTTACCCCTACGCTATCCAACGCTTTCCCTACTGTTGCACCCTCTGGAGTGGGAATAGTACGTTTTACCCCTACGCTATCCAGCGCTTTCCCTACTGTTGTACTCACTGGAGTGTGAATAGTAATTTTTACCACTACGCTATCCAACGCTTTCCCCACTGTTGCACCCTTTGGAGTGGGAATAGTAATTTTTACCCCTACGCTATCCAACGCTTTCCCTACTGTTGCACCCTTTGGAGTGGGAATAGTAATTTTTACCCCTACGCTATCCAGCGCTTTCCCTACTGTTGCACTCACTAGAGTGGGAATAGTAATGTTCACCCCTACGCTATCCAGCGCTTTCCCTACTGTTGCACTCACTGGAGTGAGAATAGCAATTTTTACCCCTACGTTATCCAATGTTTTACCTACTGTTGCACCCTCTGGAGTGGGAATAGTAATTTTTACCCCTACGCAATCCAGCGCTTTCCCTACTGTTGCACTCACTGGAGTGGGAATAGTAATGTTTATCCTTACGCTATCCAACGCTTTCCCTACTGTTGCACCCTTTGGAGTGGGAATAGTAATTATTACCCCTACGCTATCCAACGTTTTCCCTACTGTTGGACCCTCTGGAGTGGGAATAGTAATTTTTACCCCTACGCTATCCAGCGCTTTCCCTACTGTTGCACTCAGTGGAGTGGGACTAGTAATTTTTACCCCTTTGCTATCAAATGTTTTAACTATTAATTTTTCATATTTTTATTAAATGTATGTATGATTGTTGTTATATAATTTTATGTGTTAAATATATGTAAATGTAGAAATTTATTAAGTTTATAATGGTTAAATTTAGTTAATTTGTTATAAATAGTTAAAATATAAAAGTAATGTAATGCATTTTGTTATTAATACTTATATGTTTTATTTATTTAATGTAATTTTAATTAATTAATAAAGTCGATATTTTTTACATCTATATTTATTACATCAATATTTTTGAGTAGATATTCATGTACTTACCTGTTTAGGTATAGGGAGTCGATATTTTTGTAATCGATATTTATACAACTATATTTTTGTCAACTATATTTTTGTAATCGATATTTGAACACCCTACCGGATGAAGAGGCATTGTCTTATGTAGATGATATTTTTCTGATGGATAATGAGTTACAGGATCACTTGACCAAGGTGAGCACCCTAATTTTGGGGTTTGCGTCTGAGGGCTACAAGTTCAACTCAACAATTCAACAAATCAAAAATAGTAGACCTCAATGTCCTATTTTTGGGACATGGGCTATCAAGTGAAGGGAAAAGCCTGGCAGATAACTGTTTGGAAAAGTGTGCGCTGCTCCAACCACCTAAATCTTTGAATAACTAACAGTACATATTGGTATTTTTACATTTTGGCAGAGCATACATTTTGGATTACGCAGAAAGAGTAAAACCTTTCTACGACTTAATAAGACCTGATTTCTCAGGCAGGCATTGCACACAGGAACACAGATATATCCTTAGTTCGCTACAAGCTGACATGATAGCTTCAAAACACTTGCAGACATGCGTAAACGTACGCAATCCAGTGATCCACGTCATAGCAGGCCAATCTGGGTATACTTTTTTTTTTACATTTTGTTTTTATTTGTTTTCATAACCCAGTTCACATCAATGCACAGAACATGATAGAAAACATACATGGGTCGTCAATTAATCGGCAACAACTGTTGACACATTTCTCAGTAGCAATGGAACATTACTGTAAGGATGAAAAGATAGGCTAGTACACTCTACAACATCAATATTGCAGTCTGCGGGACCAACTAGACTAAGTGCAAGCGGCTACCATGTGTGATATACAGCCAACATGACCTATTTAATGCAATACTCATAGTACTTGTGGTTCCTGGGCCTACACCTGACAACATGCTATCATTCATTCATTGTCCACGCTGTCACCTTGTTTTGCCACTAAATATTGTGCATATAGACCCCTGAAACTTTTTAAACGACTTTAGGGGGGTCAGCAGCTCATTATAAACATTGGATTGGGTGTTAGAGTAGAGCATATCCTGCTCCCATTCTGTCACAGTTGGTATGGGACCAGTCATCCAGCGCATCGCAATCCTGGCTTAGCTAATAGTAGACCCATAGAGACTAATTTCCTGATGATCTTTATTAGACCTGGCACCATTGGCATGGGTCTCCCTCCCACTTTTTGCTGTTGACTCTTATGTTTCTGCTGGTTTTCAGACCCTAGTACAGTGCACTGCATGTGCCCAGGGCTTATAAATCCAATGCTGCTGGTGGGCTTGCAGGACTGATTTGCTGTGTGTCCTGCCATTGCAGAGCCTGGGTGCAGTCTGGTACTGCCATGTTGACTGGGCAAGTGAACCCACTTGCCAGTCCCTAAACTTTCCCTTTTATACATATTAGTCATTCCTATGGTAGGCCCAAGAGCAAGGTGCATTGTATGTAAAAGGTAGGACATCCCCTGATGTGTGTGACATGTCCTAATAGTGAATTACAGCCATTTTCATTTTTCACTATTACAAGGCTACCTGTTCCCATAGGCCAAAATGGGCAGTTTGATTATAACATCTTATAATACTAACTGACTCAGTGAACTAGGTAGAAATTCGAGTTTAGTATGCCTGAACTCAGAATGATAAAATGCATCTTTTAGTGAAGTTGGTTTTAACATTGAGATTTTGTGGGGAAGTGTGGCTCACCGATTAGAGCGGCAGACCCTGAGGCAGAGGTCTGGCCCGGGACCAGGTTTCAATTCCGGACACGGCAGGGTCTTGGGCTCAATGTCCTCAGACTCGATAATTCTCGCCTAGGTGCCTACTCTAATCATGGGTCCCACTCTGCAACTCTGGGCAATAGCTTGCTTAATCTCCACAATGGCCCCAAAAGCGCTAGGATGCCTGGTCTCACCTTGGAGGTGCCCAGTAAGGGGCATCTCACAGGGAAAGCCAGGGAGGGTTCCATAGCGGTATACAGCGCCAAGATACCTTCTAGGTGATAGTGCGCTTTACAAGTATACACACACACACACATGCACAGTATGCAAGCTTTGCACCACCCTGTAGTATAGTTCCAGATCCGGTGCCCCCAAGGGTCCCGCGGAATAGTTAGGCTACCCAGTTTTACAAGCGGAGTTTTACCAGCCAAAGCCAATTTACCCATCCGGGTCCGTAACGTGTGTTGGGGTACAACCACAGGGATATTTATGAAGAGAAAAGGAATCTGGAATGTATTATCATTTTCATCAGGTACACATGACACACCAGTGAGAGAGGAAGGCGAATCCACCTTTCTATGTCTTCCTCCAGCTTAGTGATGGCTCTGCCATAATTTGCCCTAAGTACTTGTCCCGCATCAGAGTGGACCTGTATCCCCAGATATCTAACCAGATCTGATGTCCATTGAAGGGAATAATCTAAGGCCATCTGCATTGTGACCATGGTTATTGGAAAGATTATATATTTATCCCAGTTGATTTTAGGACCCCAGATACTGCCAAATCTCAACACCTCTCATATTACTGGAGAGAGATTATTGTCCCAATCCCGTATATACAATAGCATATCATCTGCATAAGCAGAGACAATGAGATTGTAGTTGGGGAAATGTATGCCTCTATTGCCGTGATACTCACAAAGTGCAATGAGAAGGGGCTTTGCTACCACGGCATACAGTAATGGTGATAAGAGGCACCCTTGTCTCATGCCTCTAGATATCTGAATGGGGGAGGAGACAGCATCCTCTAAGCGCACTTGAGCTGTGGGAGAGTTATAAAGAATCAAAAATAATTTTAGAAAGATTTCTCCGACTCCCAAGGGCCTTAGCACCACCATCATGAATTTCCATTCAACCGAATGAAAGGCTTTTTCAGTGTCTAAAAACACTGCTGCCGCCTTAACGTCTGGTTTAACGTGCTGTAAGGCGCAAAAACAGTTCTTAGATTATATGATAGTATATGGCCAGTCACAAAGCCCGCTTGTTCAGTGCCTACCATAATTGGCAGGAGAGGGGTCAGTCTGTTGGTAAATATTGTTGCAAAAATTATAGTGTCAACATTTATTAACGATAGTGGTCTGTAAGACAAGCACTCTTGGGGAGCCTTGCCAGGGATCAATAAGGTTACAATCAGTGCCTCACACATGGAGGGGGGCATTATGCCAGTCTCTCTCATTTCCTGGAACAGGGTGCTCAAGTGTGGAACCAGCAGTTCACTAAAGGCCATTTAGAAGGACACAGTGAGCCCATCCTGACTCGGGGCACTCCCATCCCACATGGAGTTTAGTGCCATATGGATCTCAACTGCGTCAAAGGGCCTCATGAGGTACTCTTCATGACTATCCATCAACCAGGGTAGTTGTATGTATTCCAAAAAATGTACGATGTTCTCTTCATCTGGGGTAACTTTGGAGCTATACAGGTCCTGGTAGTATCTGCCGAATCGGTTTACTATGTCCGTCTGCTCTTTTAGTACAGTGCCCTCCTCGTCTATCAACTTATTAATGACTTCAGACTCACACCGACAGTGAGCAACCGCCGCCAATACTGAGCCCGGCCTGTCTCCCTCACCGCAGGTTATGGCCAATGCATATTTCCCCATGTGTTTAATTTCACTATTGGATTCCTCGTGGTACTCTTCTAGTGTTGTTTTCAGTTGTTATTAAATCTGGGGATTATTCTTGTTCAGAGCGTCTCTCTCCAGTGTACCCAATCGATCCTCTAATAAAGCGAGTTTACCTCTAATGGAGCAGAGTACTCCAGAATGTTTATTCATGGCAACCTCAATTATGAACACCTTAAATGTCTCCCGTACTGTGGCAAAACAATCGACTGAGCCAATGTTAGTTTAAAAAAATTCAGTAATAGCGGCAACTAATTCAGCTTTAAATACTGTGTCTAGGAGAGAATATGGAGGGAATCTCCACAGGAAAGGGGAGGGCTCGTGGGGGAATTTCAACAGCTAACAATATGGAAGAGTGGTCGGAAAAGGAGCGAGCTAACACTGTGCAGTCCCTCACTCTGGACACTTGTGCCTCTGATATTAACCAGCAATCTATTCTAGTATGTTTATCATGGTACGCATATCTGGTTCTCCAAACGTCAACTAGATGCAATTTTAGCGCTATGTCAGCAATGGCCTTGGCAGCTGCAGATGGGCACCTAGGAGGACCCTTCGATTGGTTAAGTGCAGGATCTAATACGCAATTAAAATCCCCACCCCAGATTAGTGGTAATGAAAGGAAGTCCTTAATGATTGTCAATAATGAATTGTAGAACTGAGGATCATCATAGTTGGGCCCATGAGTGTTAATTATTTGGAAGTCAGCACCCCTACCATAACATCTTGAGATTACGTATCTACCAGCAGGATCAGCCATGCGCTATTCGAGTTGAAGAACTGATTTATGATTTGCCCAGGTACGCACGCCCCTTGAGAGCGAGGTGAAGCCAGCTGCTTGGAACAGACCTAATGGGCTTTGTCTTCTGAGCAAAGCGCTGTTGGGGGCAAGATGCCTCTCTTGAATCAGTGCAATGTCTACTTCCTTTCTTTTCAAGGACGACAGGATTTTACACAACTGTCTATGGTCATTCAAACCCCTTACATTTCAGGTCATTAGCTGCAGGCTCCTTCTATGTCCCTGCCCTATGCCACAGTGCATCATTCACAACTATCACATGATCTTACCATCCTAGCTGCTATTTTAAGTGTGTTAACGTTATCACTCACGACCCACATGTCCATGTGAACTGCACCAAATGGAACAAAACCCCGCCCCCTTCCACGCCATGCCGACCCCAACTAGGCATAGGCTGCCTGCTTCCCTCCTAACTAGCAATTACTAGTGCATATAGAAAGAAAACAACAGTTGTGCAACAACAAGCACTAATTAACTTTGGTGATTAAGCGTTGAACGCATTGGGGCTGATGTTGCCGCCCAACATTTCTGTGTGATCCCAGTGCCACACCACCACTAGCCAAAAGGTAGGAGACTTTCACAGGAGGGAATAATTCCCCTTGGGAGCCTCACATAAAGTTACTGATGGATAGTGACTCTCGCTCAAGAAGGCACCAATTGTCGATAACAATGGGTCTGGCTTATGCAGATAAGAACCAGCAGATTTGTTCATCTTCTCATAAATTGGCAGTAGAAACATAAATTTATAATCCTCATTAGTGAGGTTACCATTGGAGGTTCACGTTCCAAACACCTCAGACCTGTTCAGATGGTCTTCACACGAGGGTTACTCATCACTAGGGTCTGGTGTCCAGTTTTCTTATTAGTCAGTTTCTTGAGTCCTCCACCCGCACCATCCGCTTGATTGTCTTCCGTCTGGTCCTTCCTGTGCTTGCCGAGCATGTCCCAGTCTTTTAGGGCTTTTTGGAGGGACTGAGGATCATCGAAAATCTTTGCCTTCCAATTCAGCATCACTCTCAGCCGTGACGGGTATAGCATCACATATTCCACTCTTTGCTCCCTCAGCTTGCACTTCAGAGGCGTGAATTGCTTCATGGCCTCCGGGACTCTGAAAGGGAAGCCCGGGAACAAGGAGAGAAAAGAGCCTTCATACTGTAGGTCACCCAGTTCTCTTGCCTTCCTCAACGCTGCATCCCTGTCTCTACAGTTCAGCAGCTTCACTATGACAGGCCTTGGAGGAGGACCCGGGGAGGCTTAGGCCGCAGCGTACGGTGTGTGCGTTCCACGTCATACTTGGGGGAAAAGGTGGCAGCACTAATAGGAGTAGTAAGCAGTTTTTCTATGAAGACCTCCATATTGCCTGTCGCAGTGGACTCGGGCAGGCCTATAATGCGCAGTCTCACTACCATACAGGAAGTTCAGTCAGAATGACTCGTAACATTCGAAGAGTCACCAATTCAAAGTGATTGAATCTGCAACACTGAAATGGAACTCATTCTCTGAAAATAGAACTTCAAACCACAAATAAAGGACAAATATCAATTCGGCCAAACATGGATGTCTATATCAGTATGCCTCGACAACAGACACCAATCAGTTCAACAGAAGCTGCCAAGCTACAGAAGATTATATTTTCACTTTTCGAAAATAAACTTACTTAGTATCACCTCAGCTCCAGCTCTGGATAATATCTGCAATATTGTTTTTCCTGTTCTGTATTGGCCTTGTAACTGTTTTTTGCTTAATGATCAATGGAAAATATCTCCCAGAACGCTCGCCGGTATCAAATGTGAACTTGGACCTGAAACCTCAAACATCATCTCATCGTGAACAAAGAGACTTGTTTTCCATAAACATTACAGCTGTTCAATTCCTGATGGTATAGTTTGGTACAAAGTTGATTATGATGTATTTGACCCCACTGAACTTTGAAGATTCCATATTTATTTAACATATCTCTCAATGATGTCATTACCTCCAGTACATTAATTGACAATTCAGGTTTTGAAACAGAAAATAATAAGTTTTCTGATTTAGAAAAATCTGCTGCATTTTCAATCAATGAAATGTTAGAAGACACTTCTGACTCTGACAGTATGTACTGTTACCATCATTATGGTCTTCACTTTTTGCATAGATCCATTATCACACATAATGTTTTCATATACCACCAATGCGAACATTGTCCGACACCACCAAAAGATAGTTAGAAAATATTTGCACATAAACGTTCATAATTTTCAGGATTCAAAACTTCTGACCCGGCCACATATTACTATAAGGTTGCCATTACATCTGCACAGAAAACTTTGTTGACTAACACCAAACAGATTTAGTCTGCATCCTTTATTGCCCAGCTGTCTGAGCAGGGTTTTGACTTATGAAAGGACATTAAAGACACAAAATCAGTATGGGGTTCTAAGGAATGGCAGGTTCATGGAACAGAAGCACTATCTAGAGCATTCCTCATTCCACAACAAATGATATTTCTTAATGAAACTGCAGAACAGACTTCTTGTCTTGGACTAGCCAAGAACAAGGATTTGAACACACTGCTTTTTAACACCTTCACACATCAATTTTACATCAAGTGGGGTGGATACAATAGATCACATCTTACAGTACAATACTTCAGACCTCAATTGGAAAGGATGGTTATTTTGGCTCACAGATACAAATAGATCTCAATCAAGATTCAAGGGTGTCACGGAAGGGTTTAGTATCCATAGGCCAGACCCATCATATGTACAAAGAGAACATGCGGGGGTAGTAACATCATACAGTGTTGGGAAGTTGTGCCTCGATTGGCTAAAATTCTCAACACTGTTCCTGGTGAAACAGCACTTATCCTTAATCTCAGATGAGGTGGATTTAAGGGATTTCTTACTAGGTCCCTGACAGCCACGTCAGAAGCGGTTCTATTATGCTGTCTATAATGAAATCTGGAAAATCTCTTAACAAGAAGCTGCAGAGAGACTTCATGAAATAGATCAGATTAAACTAGAAAAAGCATTAGCGATAGTTGATAATGGAACGGTCTGACTACATTAACGTCCAGGATTTATTCACTGGGCAACATTGCATCTTCTGCTTTAGATATACTAGAACAAGACTTGTCCATACTACAGCACAGACAATCACAACTACATTCTATTATCTTATTAAGCTGGACGCTGCAAACATTGCGCGCTGTTTATGTGCTATGGCTACTTATCAACAGTTCTTCACTCTTTTCTGCATATAATCTAATAGACAAACTGATAACAATGGCACAAAGGGGAGCAAAATATACAATGCTGCGTATTGAAAAACTGGACAAGTTACATTTTACTGTGGCAGAGTCACCATCCACAGAATGGTTAATCCATGGCCATATAAAACTACCGGTCACTACTTTCCAGTTTCTGCATTGCCTAGAACAACAGCAGGCAAATATGAAGTGATGGGCAGGGAATTCATCAAGGAATCTTGGGAACTGCCATGCAGATTTCAATGTAGGAATGGAGAAACAGAAGTATTTCTTAGCGGTACCAACTGCAAGGATTCCTTAATTGGATCTCTCATATGCCAGGATATAATGCTTCACAGAGCCTCTAATGGTTCAGTCTCTAACTTATCATGCCACTTGAAAGTTTCCCCAGCTGCAATGATTAATCCGGTGTTCAAGTTGCTTTCGATTGGGAGTTACTTGATGCTGAACGATCAAGGTTGTTGTCGAATGCTCCCAGGCATCGCATATCTTATCACTGTAAGCTCCAGGATTACTTGCTGTATGCAAGTATTGTTTCCACTGACCCATACAGTCAGGGAGGCGCCGTTATGGCATTTGTTGTATGTTTCCTTTATACGGTTTGATACTCTGAGCCAAATGAAAGCCATGCATTTACAACAAACCGTGCCCTTAACCTCCACCAGAGAAACTTAGGATCACTAGGTTGTGATGTCCTCGGTTGAGATACAGGCACTGATACGAACAAACTGCCCTTTCCATTTCACAGAAATTATGTAACGTATCTTTAAAAACACAAAAAAGTGATTGTAGGTCTGAGAAAAGGAAAAACCTAAAAATTATGCCTGACTGTCAAAGAAAGACAATAATGCACAAAAGAAAAATCAATCAAGTGCCCAAGGATATCTCCACATTTGTGAAGGTACCCATCAAATATCAGGAAGTAAATTCTTTATTGTTTAGTTAATTAAAACCATTACAATATATAAAATTCCATAATGTATAAAAAGCAGGACAATAACACTGCAATATGAGATATAGAATCTATAAAATCAAATATAACTTGCTTAAATATAGGCTTGTTGGGGGCCCTAGCTCAGCCATATTAAGAGGAGTTCTTATATCAAAGTCAGGTCTTTGCCAGTAGGCCTTGCTTTTTCTCAAAATTAGTGATGAATTTGACTGTTCTGCAGATTAATTCTGGGTCCACTGAACAAAAAATTTGGACAATCGCAGACCGACAGGTGCGTACTCCATGTTCATTGAACTTGGCTTTTAGCCAGCACCGACGATCTTGTTTCATGGCTTAACAGATGCAAATCAAATAGATGAGATCTTGTTTCTATTCACCACAAAGTTCACATTCTTTTATGGCTGAGATACCCGCCACCCCCTCTCAACACAATCCCCAAGAATGGGATACCGGAAACGGTTCTGAACTTTTGGAAGACGGGAGGGAGTGACCCTCCCGGCCGTATTTATTAAAATATGAAACTTGAAATTGTACATCCTAACGTTTAAGGGCCAACGGCAAGGTCGTAACCGGTGTCAAGATCCCTAAACCAGACATATCCCCCCCACTTGTGAGGGGCGACCGCACAGAGGTGTACCTCAAGTGCATTTACCAATTTCCCTTGACTTGACGGGGGCCCCAATAAACTCGACGCCATTTAAAGGTCGTCCGAGGACTCGTGTGAGGTATCTAGAAGGTAGCGTAGACCCCCTCCCAAACCCCACACAACTTACCACATCTGCCGTCGCAGATGTCCAGGCCCCGGGAAATTCCCCAGGAGGGGGCTGTAGCCCCTCCTACCCAGGAAGGGGCCTTGACCGCCTTTCCTTTCCTTTCAGCGGCCCATCCTTAGAAGGGACCGCCTCCCCGTTGAGGGGCCAATGGCCACCTCCCTCGAGCGCTCCCATCCGTAATGGGTGACGCCCACCCATAGGGATCTTCCAATTACTGCTCACCGATCATGACCTTACCGCCACAGGCCGGATAGTTGACCGGCTATCCGGACCCCCCCACAACACTCCTGCCTAAAGGTCATGTCATAAAGTCTTTAGCCAAGCTATCAGGTCTCCTATGAGTAATTCGTTCCCCATCCGGGATAAATGAACACCATCCTCCAAATACATACTGTCCCCTTTAATACAACCATGCGAAATAGAATGCAGTGTACTTGAACGGAACAATCTACTCACTTTATTATTAATTTTCCTTACTGAATGGTTCAGAGCAGGAACCGAAATAGCCCCCCGCCACACTTTCCGTGGGATCATATGGGACCATGCAATTGTGCACCCTGGAACTCTTCTTGCCAACCAACTTACCGTGGAAAGCATTGCCTCAAGAAGAAGTCGTCTACCAGTGGTCACCAAATCATTGCCCCCAAGATGTACTATGACTACAGACGGCGGTGACCTCGTCCGCCCTAACAGACCCTCAAAAAATGATCGAAACTGGTCAATACAGAGCCCGTCCTTTCCGTAGAAGGACACACTGTACCCGTATTCCCCAGCCACGTGAATCATGTCACCTGCTTTGAATACGTCCCCGGCATGCCTCACGTATGAGTGGCCCACGACCCACACCTCCTTTTTCACAGCCGGTGATGTCTGACCGCTGGCCCCCCGGTGTCGGGTCGACTGCACAGTCCGCCCCGCCTCGTAGGCTTGCGCAACTGAAAACCAAACAAAAACAAGAAGCGTGAGTACATCATTACAGCTTCACAACATGTGCAACCGCACATACCTCTTATAACAGTTTGAGGACCAACGTCCCACACGTTTTACTTGTTCAACATTCAGACCCCTGGCTGTAGCCTCCGTAGCAGCCCCTATCCGAAAGGAATGGGTCCCAAACTCGCCGGGGTTCAAGCCCGCGGCCGAAATCGACATCGCAAGCACCCGCTGAAACTGAAACCTCGTCAGTGGGGTGGCGTCAGCGTGTCTCAACAAGGTCCCCCCCCATGATGCCACCCTTTGCGTTAAATATTCCTCTACGCACATCACAGGGCACATGGAAGACCCGGGAATCCTTTGTATGATTATTCCGTCCCCAATCGCACCCTGATCGGTCTTGGACCTGACAAACGAGACAGTCATTGTCTCCCCCTTGACCTGAACGTGTTCCCGGCACAGTCCCCCCATGGTATCCTGCTTGTTCTTTGCCACTAGTTCGCTCACCCGCATAGCCCCATGGAATGCTAGTATAAAAGCGGCTCGGAATAACACTGATTCGTACTGGGATGAACACGTTGCAGGAAGTACAGATAACAACAGAGCCAACCTATCCAGACCTATCGGGCGCCTTTCATCTACTCTGCGACCCTCAAGGCGTTGCCACCCACGTAGCGCTTTTTGCACAACAAAAGACGCAGTCGGGTCCTGGATCCCATGAGCCCTTGCCATAAAGGAAATGGCGGCCCGATGCCTCTGGGCCGTAGCCACTGATTTGCCTGCCTGATGTAAAGACAGCAGAAATTTTACTACTAGCTCTTCCTGACCCCAAAGCTCTCCCCTAGCAGTCCCCAAAAAGGCCCAATAGGATCGGAACGCCCCTTCATATGCCTTCCTTGTCCTGGGTGCTAAACTCTCTCCCACGAGGTTCTGTAGTTCGGGGCACCGAGAGACCAGAGAGCTTCGGGAAAGGGTGCCGCCACCGGGTCCGCTGTGGGCAGAAAACCCCAGAAGGCCTGCATACGAAAACGAGAAAGCGCATCAGCCGCTTGATTCATTACCCCCGGTACATGTCTCGCCCTAAATAGCACGTTCAATTGCATACACAATAACACAATTTCCTTGAGCAATCTCAGAATCCATTTGCAACGTGCTGCCTGGCTATTGATACACTCAACCACGGTCATGTTATCAGACCAAAACACCACAGAGTGATCTCTGAATCCCTCAGGCCTAGTTTTTAGGGCCACCAGAATGGGAAAAAGTTCAAGAAAGGCAATGTTACTTGTCAGCCCACACTCATGCCACCATAACGGCCATTTCTGAGCCGACCATTGTGTGCCGAATATGGCACCAAAACCAATGCTCCCAGCCGAATCTGTCCACAGCCCCAGCTCATCGGAGGACACCGCCGGTTTATTCCAGACAATTCGACCATTGAACTCCGCCAGAAATGCCAACCAAATGCGCATGTCCTGGCGAACCTCTGCCGATAGCCTCGTGCGATGATGACCCTCCTTCAGTCCGACCATGGCTTGAGCGATCGAGCGGGAAAAGGGGCGGGCCATCGGCATTACTCTCAGGGCAAAATTCAGCTGGCCCACCAATTGTTGTAATTGATGCAATCTGACTTTAGACTCACTAATACACGTTTCCAGGGAAGCCCTGAATCTTAACACCTTTTCTCTTGGTAATCGAAAACAACCTTCCTCTGAATCGAGCTCGATCCCCAGGAACTCGAGGCAAGTCGAGGGACCCACAGTCTTACCTGGTGCCAGTGGCACACCAAAATGCTTCATTAAGACACAAAATTCATTCAAGGCCTGTCCACATTCCGGATCCCTGGCCGCCCCCAGAAACAAAAAGTCATCGAGATAATGCATGACATGTTGAAAACCCGTCCTCTTTGTGAAGACCCATTGCAGAAAACAACTGAACTTTTCAAAATAGGCACAAGATATAGAACATCCCATCGGCATACATCTATCCATGGAATAGTGACCCTGAAACATGAAACCAAAGAGACGCTGATCGTCTGGGTGTACCGGGAGCAACCGGAACGCTGACTCAATATCTGATTTTGCCATCAGCGCACCGGGCCCTAGGCGATTCAACATGGCGACGGCCTCATCGAAAGATGCGTACCGCACCGAACACACTTCCGGGTCTATCGCATCATTCACGGAAAGACCACGTGGGGCTGATAGATTATGTATCAGTCGGAACTCACCCGGGTCCTTCTTAGGGACCACCCCCAAAGGGGAACAAACAAAGTTAGCACATGGTGGCTCATCAAATGGACCGGCGACTCGCCCTCGAGTAACCTCCTTCACAATCTTCTCCTGTACCACGGTCGTATGTTGCAAGACCGACAGTTGGTTTTTGCATTTTGCTACACCCTGAAAATCCCCTACTGGGATGCGGAAACCATATGAAAACCCGTTCCGCAACACCCCAGCGGAAACATGATCCGGGTATTCGCTGAGCCAAGGAATCATTGCCATGGTATCAATCGGAGTAGGTAAAGGCGCCCCTCGGACTATTTCAGACCTGTTTGGCGCCTCCCCTACCGCCGTTATCACCCGTTTTGGCTCTGCACATGGACTCAGGATGGGATGGCTGCCCACACCCTCCACATTCATGTCTAAACTTGCATGAGCCCTGGGGCCTCGTACATTTACCCCTGTTAAAGTTCCAACAAATCCCCCTTTTACCTGCGTTGCCGTTCGGCTACGAGTGGTAGTCATTACCTGTATTTGATCGAAAAGATGACCCAGCATACTGGCGGGAGGATTCACCCCCGCTACTCCCTACCAATGGTAACTTCAACATACCAGTACTCTCCATTTTTGACCATGAAACAGAGTCGTAACAATCCCAAGTCAAGTTTTTGTCATGTTCTTTCGCTTTTCTAAAAATATTATCGTAACAGAACCACTGATTGCCCCCATATGATCCATAATATTCCATGATCCGTGACTGATAAATAGGCAATTCGGTCAGCAACTCGGGCCTACGTTCGCCCATGATGGAGGTAAAGATTCCCCATGCCCTGCCCCAAGTGCCAATGTTTTCGTCAACCTTAAAGGCGGCCATCTTTGCGCGCCAAACACTCGGATGCATGAGCTCCTTTTGGCTCTTAACATGCTCCATCTCATAATGGTCGGTAAGCAACGAAAAAATGTTCACATACTCGTCCGCCCACATCTTTTCCTTAATTGCCAGAGGGACATGCTGACCCAACTTTTCCCTTCGTGAAGGTGCAGACTCCTCCCTCGCAATCGGCAATGGCCGCTTACCTGAACCAGAAGCTGCATTCGCCGCTGGACCTGCTCCTGTTGCTTTATCCACCGCCAGAGACAGCGGGGTAACTGGCGATGGTGCCTTCGCCGCCTCCCTAGATTCCCGCAGTTGCTTCATCAACACCCGTGCGTCGTCAGCCGTGGCGCCCTCACAATCTTTCCCCAACCACGCTGCCAATTGTGCTGCTAACTCAGGCGGCATGTCCTCACCGGACACGGGAGTGACCACCACAGGAATCGGATTCCCCTCCTTCGGCACCGGAGTTGGCTCCTCGAGTGGGGTATCGGGAACCGGGATGTCCCCCCCAGATGCCCCCCTTCTGGGCCTCTTGCCTTTTCCTCCGGGAGCTGCTCCCGCCAAAGGTCGTTTCGGTCCCCCTTCCCCGTCTTTAGCCGCCATCTGCTTCTTCAGATCGGTTACTTCTTTCATGAGCATACGGAGCATCTGATCGGTAGTAACTCGCTTTCCGACTTTCTTAGGCATTCTCAGACAGAGTATCTGTAAGACAAAAAAGAAAGATTACCACGCTCAAAATTGGCTCTTCGTTCCGTCTCGAGCTCACGTGTAGCGAGGAGGTGCAGCTTCAGAGCACAGGAACAAGAGGATGCTTTCTTGGCTTGTTCCTCCTTTTATCCGTCTTCAGGGCGGGCGTAAACCCGCCCCTGCCTGCCCCAAAGGGCGTGGCCGGCCGCGTCGGTGTCTAGGCCAGCCCACTCCAGGGCGGGAAAAAGCGCACCCTGGCTACGCCGCTTCGGGCATACCAGCCGAGACTCGCCTCCCGCCCAAGATGGCTTCCCGGGGGGATCGTGGTACTCCGCCATACGTTCGGGGGGACCGAATGGTCGCCCCTTTCCAATATTCTTGGGGCCTCCATTTCGGTTGATCTGCATTTGTTGGAAGGTAACCTAACCTTAAATTGAGATATTTGCGCTTAATAAATGACGAGAAGGCAAGGTCTAAATAGGCTGCTGGTACAGGCTTTTTATATGAATTAACGGTCATCCAGGCGTGGGTTCGATGACTGAAAATTAACTTATCGTTATGGAGCGAGTGCCTTTTGGCCGTCTTCTTAACCACCTGTTTGAATGATGGTACTGGTAGCTTAGAGTCCCAGAGAGTTTCCAACTCGGTTGTTTCTAATGGAAGTCTTAAGTACTTTGCGTACTCGGAGTTCGGACTCTTTTGGATTGCTTTCCACATGGCACGGTAGATTTTATTTTCCTGGTTCCTCCAGACGTCATACCAAAATTTGATGGTCTCATACTTTTTCAAGAGCACTTGCGATTGCAACCCAAATTCAAGTCTTACTTGTGCCGGTGATGCGTTATTTGGTAGGACAAATACACGTTTTTAAACTTTGGTTTGTATTTTGTCAATAAGTGTTGCACTTTTAGCGTGATGCAGTAACCTCCCGTATGCTATTGTAGGCAGTAACTTTGCTTTCATTGTGGTTAGCAAAGGGGAGACCAATATGCCTTTAAGCTCGTTCGCTAAATTGATGAAAGCATGTAATAGAGCGGAGCCCTTTTTTTCAATGTCTTTAAAGTGTACTGAGAAATTAAGGTGCTTGTCTAGTTGTATCCCCAGATACTTATAGCTATCCACCACCTCCAGTTTGACGTTATCTATTAGCAAGATTGGTGGTGGTTTATGGTGTGGCGTTATAACCATAATCTTGGTTTTCTTTCTATTTATTTCAAGTTGATTCAGTTTGGTGTATCTGGTCAGTTCTTGCAATAGACGTTGTAAGCATATTCTCGTCTGACTTAATAACACCACATCGTCGGCATAGGATAGATGTGTTACACGGAGGTTGCCTAGCCGAGGAGGATGGGTATTAATCTGGTCTAGGCTTACTGACAGGTCTGCCATTAACAGATTGAAGAGATAAGGGGCCAATACACAGCCTTGTTTTAGGCCATCAACGGTGCTGATCTTCCGGGTTAACCGCTGCCCATTATCGATTTTTACCTGCATCAGGTATTGGTATACAGGTCGATGATGGGCGCAAGGATTGAGTCCGGCAGGCCCTGATGCTTTAGTTTAGCCCAAAGTATTTGCCTGCTGACACGGTTGAATGCCGCCTTGAAGTCCACGAAGCATGTGTAAAGTTCCAGGTGGTTTTGTAGACTTTTTTCTGCAATCAAGCACAGTGCCATAGCATTTGCCATAGTTCTCGTACCGCGACGAAAACCCGTCTGATTCCGTGGTATTTTGTTGTTTGTTTCAGACCATTGAACTAGATCAGCTAGTACAAGTGATGCATAGTATTTTGCTTCAGCATCAATGAGGGCTATCAGGCAATAGTTATTTGGATCTTTGGGATCTCCAACTTTGTAGATTGGATTTATGATAGCTCCCCTCTAGCTATCTGGGATTCGGCCGGTGTTGTTGATTGATCGGAACAGGAGATTGAATTTGCTGGCCCAGTACCAAGGGTCCTGTTTGTAAATGGCCTGCGGGATGCCGTTTGGACCTGGTGCACTGTCTTGCCTGCTTTTCTTGATTATTTGTAAAATGAGAAACCCCTCATCTTGCTGCAACAGTTGTTCCATACATTCATGATGGTCGATCGTGTTGTTTGGCTGGACAGCGATGATATCTTCCTACTCCACTATTCCGGGCATATCGATTGCAGATATTGTAGTTGTTATTAAATGTGTCGATGACTTGATTGAAAATGTGTCGACTATGTGTTAGGACCATACAGTTTCAGTAATGCATGTCATGCTTATTGTTTGAGCTGTTCGGTTTAAAAAATTGATTTGTGACCAGAAGGCCCTGGAGTCTGTTTTTTTTACATTGTACAGCAGTTTAGTCCAGAAGTTATTTGCTTGGTTTTGTTTTTCTGTCCAAATCAATTTCTTATAATGTTTCCTTGTAATCCAGACTGCTTGCCAGATACTTGGATCCATCCTATGGTCATGTTCTCAACGTGTTAGTTTTTGCAGATGTTTCCTCAATGAAAGTATAGTTTTATTAAATCTGGTATTGTTTTTCGGAGAGATCTTCTTTTTAAGTAATCCGTCCAAATATCTGAGCACAGGATATTCTCGTTGGTGATCGTTTGGAATAATTTCTTGGCGTCCTGCGCTATTTGAAGGAGTGATTCACTAGTCCACTTTAAACGCTTTAGATTGATAGTTGAAATATTACCTGCTATCATGGGTGCTTGTGAGTACCTGGTTGTGGTCAGCATAAGGTGTTGCATGGAGTGGTCACCATCTAAGGAACAGATTATTTGGAAGTTTTTTAATAAATTTAGCAAAGTTAGTGTTACTATTGTATAATCCAGAATGGAGCTTGCCATGAAAGGCATAAAAGCACCATTAGGTGCAGAAAACAAGCAACTCGGCTGACCACCCACTTTTTAGAGGTAGGTCATGGTCCCACAGATTTTACATGGACAGTGATTGAAAAGCCAGTGATTCCATCTCATGTTGTGGATACTAGCAGGTTTCTGTTTCAAATCGAATAAAAATGGGTCTTTAAACTCAAAACTGACAAGAGGGGTTTAAACGAAGATATTCCGTGAATATCTTTATGACGTGCGTAATCTGTCTAAGAAATGAGAGTCACATCATCTGAATAATATCTATCATACAAAGGAATATAGTATATGCACAGACTTGAGAATTACACTCCATAATTATAGCCCACAGAACGAATGGCTATATTTAATGGTAAATCAGGGGATATCTGCCCCGTTGAGTTTACTGCGAAGTAGTGTAGCACCAGTAGGTAGGGGGCATAAACTACATCTTCCATCGGCCCCGTTTAGCAACACGTGAATCGCATAACGTCAGGCGTGATGATGCCGGGATTTTGCCATCAAAAATTGGCACCCATTGTTACCACGATCCCGCAACATCAGGAGGCGGAGGGACATAAACTACATCTCCCATCAACCCCAATATGGAACACGTGACTACCGTAAACGCCACGCGTGGTGACGCCGGGACTTTGGTATCATTAAAATGGTGCCTACCTGTACCGCGGTACCTCCCCAAACGGCACAGAGGATGCCGGGAGTAGCGACGGAAAGGTAAGTGGTCCTTGACACAAGGCTCTCGATACAAAGACAGAGGCTACTGATCTGTAACCCCAGGCGGGCGCATATTAATATCGGTCCCGGGGTCTAGGCTGTGTGCGATACAAACTATCAGACTATCTCTGTAAAATGGGAGCGCTTCCCTGGGCAAATAGTATTTTCTCCACCTGTGCTTAAGACAATGGGTGAGAGCGAGAGTGAGAACACTTTCGGCATTAGGTCTTAGCTGTTAAGCCTATATGCGCGCTTTTTTTGTATAATAAGCTCTTGAGTTTACTACGAAATAGCGTAGCACCAGTAGGTAGGGGGCATAAACTACATCTTCCATCGGCTCCGTTTAGCAACATGTGCATCGCATAACATCAGGCGTGATGACGCCAGGATTTAGGCATCAAAAAATTGGCACCTATTGTTACCACGATCCCGGTACTAAGAAAATAGTGCAACATCAGGAGGCGGGGGGACATAAACTACATCACCCATCAACCCCAAAATAGAACACGTGACTATCGTAAACGCCAGGCGTGGTGGTGCCGGGACTTCGGTATCATAAAAATGGCGCCTACCTGTACAGCTGTACCTCCCCAAACGGCACAGAGGACGCCGGGAGTACCGACGGAAAGGTAAGCGGTTCTTGACACAAAGCTCTTGATACAAGGACAGAGGCTACTGAGCTGTAACCCCAGGCGGGGTGCATATTAATATCGGTCCCGGGGTCAGGGCTGGGCGCGATACAAACTATCCCAGACTATCTCTGTAAAATGTGAGCGCTTCCCTGGGCAATGTGGTGGCAAACAAAACAAATAGTATTTTCTCCACCTGTGCTTAAGGCAATGGGCGAGAGCGAGAGTGAGAGCACTTTCGGCATTAGGTGTTAGCTGTTAAGCTTATATGCGCGTTTTTTACATAATAAGCTCTGGAGATATAAATCAACATCAATTTTGAATGAATGGAGTAGAGTAAATTGATCACATAAGAAAATCTTCCCTTTCTGAAAACTACAGACTGGGTGTATACATTGTTGACGTTAAAAACTTTATTGACCGACAACGACTTGGGCTTGATTTATCTGTGTATGTATATGTTTCTTTATTTTTGTAGCGCAGGGCTCCACTTGCCTGAGCCGTGGCCAGGTGAGGCGTAGAGCGTACCTCCTACCACTAAGGTAAGCTGGGGTTGTTCTGGGAGTGGAAACTAATGTTCACTCAATGGGAATATGTAGCACACATACCAATTATGTGCTCTAAAAACAAACATGGTCTTGAGCCTTAAATTTTCTCTATCTAATATAATGTTATGCCTGTTTGTCGTTTTCTTTTTTAGCAAGGAGGACATGAACCAGTCAAGGGGACATCAGGTTAATTTGCAAGTAGGTAATGTAACAATTTTTTCATATTATTGCATCCAAAGACACCTCCACTTTTAATCTTTTGAGGGCACAAGCAGTAGCAAGATAACGGTCCTGAAGAATGCAGCCGGGCACCCAGGCGGGTCCATAGTCTGCAGAAACATGTTGACCTCATAAGATCACTAATAGTAGACATTTGTTTTTCTACTATATCTTTGCACACTTTTTTAGCTTTGGAACATTAGGAGATATTCAATAAAGTTTTTTCTCTCCTTTTTCTCCAATTATATATCCCTTCACGTTTCACACCACTACTATCATCATTTATATGCACTGCTTTTTATTCAGTTTTCACGGTTAACAGCCTTATACCTAACAACACACTAGGGCAACCGCTATTTTCAACATCAAGTGGTTGTAGGATCACTCTCCTTGGTATGATGAACAGGGCGGAACCAATCGAAAACTGATGGGTACCTTCACAAATGTGGAGATATCCTTGGGCACTTGATTGATTTTTCTTTTGTGCATTGTTGTCTTTCTTTGAATGTCAGGCCTAATTTAATAGTTTTTCCTTTTCTCAGACCTACAATCACTTGTTTGTGTATTTACAGTTCATATGGGGACTGTGATTGTACGTGGTCTTTAAACATTCCCTAGGGGCCCCTCTTTAAAATGTTTGTAACATATCTTTCTGGTCCAAACGGTTGGTAGGATACACACTTCCAATCTTTTGTAAATTTGGTCAAAAGTCAATATGGGTGGGTGGTGCCCGTGGAGTTGAACCCCCCGTACTTGGGGTTTTGGAACAGAACTATTGAACGAACTGTTCCCTCGAGAACAGCGTCTCTCCAGAGCACTCTATGGTGTGTTCAATGATTTGTTCGAAACATGTAAATAAAGTTCGATGTATGCTTTTATTTGTTCATTTCTAGTTCATCACATGATTATTCTCATGGTCTTTTAACATGTGGCCCAGTGGTTCAATGCATTTCGGGCTTTAGCCCTTCCTCAGGGGCCGTGTAAATTTCTGTAAAGTAACCAAGTACAGTTTCAAAAGAAAAATCATTTCCATGTATTATTTATGCAACTTTATACATATTACAACATATGTGGTCATGCAAAAGGCAGAAGGGATGGAGTCATCAGTGTGAATCATAGTAAATCTGCTTACAAGGAAAGAAAGGGTTGTGGGTGACTTTATATCATGCACAAAATTTTGTGAAAATGAAATTTTGTAAACATTCCCATGGTATCTATCCATTTGTGGGTAAAGGTGAAACTCGTGTGGGTTTCGAAATGATTAACACCCGCGTAAGTGCATGCATGCGCTGATAATGAGATAATCAAACCTGTTTGTGACACTGTATCAGGGTACTTTCACAATAATAGACGAACCTACAAAACGGAGTAAAGTATGTTAGTACACTTGTATACGCGGTAGCGGGGTTGCTACGTTGTATCCATAGTGTTACCTAATTCTTCGAGAAGGTTACAGGGCTTACCGAAAGGCTGGTGATCTCGGAGTGTTCCGCGTTCGTCAGTTCAAAAGCGTTAAAAGCTGACTGTGTACCGCCTTGTAAATAAATGTACCGGGTCGCCAAGTTTGTAATGGGTGTTCCAATAGGTGGGCGTTTGATCACGTGTCGAGACACGAGTGATCTGTGTAATGATAGGTGGACTTGTGGTCACGTGTCAAAACAAAAGAAAGTCAGTGTGAACTTAAAAGTGGACGTGCAGAGTGTCGGTTTCGATAGTTTCTGTTAGTTAATGATATATCGTGTGAAATAGTAACAGGAAGATGTAATCACAGGTGACACTTAATGGTGAAATGGAATGTGCAGGGACGGTAAAAGCATAGTATAATTATGTATTAACGAAATATAAAACAGTAAAAAAAACAGTAAAAATATTTGTATGCAGTTAACTTTCATATTCCATAGGATATCGGATCAATTCAATAGTCTATAAATAGCAACTAAATTCCAAACATTCATTTAACCCTCTTGGAGCTGTCAAAGATAATCTATTTATCCAATAAAGTTCTCTCCTTAAGAGATGTTGTTCATTGACTCTTCCTGGTAGTACGGGTACTGTTTCCAAAATGCAAAACTTGAGTTGACTGGGATTATGTTGATGGTCATTGAAATGTACAGCGACTGTGGATTTTGTTGATTTTACTCTGATATTACTACGATGTTCTGTTAGTCGAGTTTGGATTTTCCTAGATGTTTTACCCACATAGGGGAGTCCACAGGGGCATTTCAACATGTAGACCAGATTGGTACTGTCGCAGGTACCATTCACTCTAAGTTTGATTTTCATTCCACTCGTTGGATGATTGATTTCATTCCCTTTGATGATTGAATTACAATTCCCGCAGTTGTGGCAGGCCAGAGTGCCTTTATATGTTTTTGGAGAATCTGTAGGTTTGTGCTTCAACAGTTCCTTTAGGTTTCTAGTTCTTTCATAAGCAAACCTGGGATTTGATGAAAAAATGCCATTGAAATCCTCTTCAAGGGCCAATAACGGCCAATGTTTTAAAATGACTCTTTTGATGTTGTGGCCTCTTGTGGAATATTTGGAGATAAACACTGATCTCCGCTCTTCCCTTTAGCTAGACGGTGTTAATAGTTGTTGTCTATTCATTGATTTTATTCTGTCTACAGCAAGTTCCAACGTGGCTTCTGGGTATCCACGATCCTTAAATTTTTTGATGGTGTTGTCTTTTTGTTGGTCGTACATATCCTGAGAGGAGGCAATGCGTTTTACGCGTATTAGTTGAGAGAATGGAAGATGATTTTTTAATGATGGTTGATGGAAGCTCTGATAATGTAATAGATTGTTTTCATCAGTTGGTTTCTGGAATACGGTGGTGTGTATTTTATCTTGTTCTTTGATGATCAAAACATCTAAAAAGGACAGCTGTTTGTCATTATAATTGTGTGTGAATTGGATTCGGTCGTTGATGCTGTTAAGTTCCTGAATGGCTGACACCAATTGATTATTTGATCCGTTCCAGAGTATAAAAATGTCATCGATGTATCTTTTGTACAGTATGAGATTGTCTTTCCATATTTGGTTGGTTAAGATGTGTTTTGTTTCAAAATGATTCATGAAAATGTTAGCATATGCCGGGCGGCACAATTTCCCATGGAAGTACCGTTACACTGAGCAAAGAATTAATTTTTCCATTCAAAGTAACTGTGAAATAATGTACAAGTTCAACACAAGCCAACATTAAACAACTCTTATACATGTCTAAACGTATCGTCAATCAACGGGTTTATGCCAGCACCCTAATAAAATACCACAATGCACAGCGAATTCCACGAGGCCTAGGGATATCACTAAAATCAACCTTGTGCAAGAACAACGCACGGTTCACAGAGAAACGGTTCGCAATACTTAATAAGTGTTCTCTAGACCTCATATTACTAATCATAGAAGAACTCGCAAAACTCATTGAAGATCTTAATAAAGAAACGGCATTACTCAAAGATGAATTGAACACTATGTTATCTAAGGAAGAATGGGACCAAGTGATCACGGACATCAATACACAATTGGATGTTTATACGAAGGAGATCAATGATCGCAAAATCAGAAAGTTGAAAAGAGACACTACTGATTATCGTACAGGAGAGGTTTACAATAGGGCAGACATATATGTCCGTCGACGCCAACAAAAATCTCAATACAAATCATCAGATGAAACAGCATCAGATGATTCCCAATCAAACAGGAGAGTCCCTATGTCATCAAGAAACACTCAAAGACCAAGAGAGGAAACCCAAACATCGTATACCAGCGGACAACAAAAGACCACTTCTTCAACCGCCGCTACTTCTTTAATCGTCACAACTTCTCTTTTAGAGAGAGGCCATGGACGCCCAAAAGAACCAGGAGGGTGAGAAGCAGGAGCAGGAAGAGGTCAATCATCAGAAAGTGTAGCACAAAACACCAGGAGTCACAGAACTTAGTCATCAATATTTCCAGCCACAACATCACGAAGTTCCAATTGCAAAATTTACAAAAGGGCACATCTTTCGTGCCGACTTATCATTCCAACGTACTAGAAACACAGATCTGTGTTTACAAATTCCTAAGGAACTTACGTTTGAGACACTTTTTTACCAACGTAGTAGAAAGACCAATCACGGGACCAGACACAGAACCGGATAAACTGATGGGACTCAGGAATCCTAGCCAATTTATACCACCGGTGAGTCACAAGGTTCTTGACGCATTTGAAAAAGTGGTCAACCAAGACATCATGAAGATCTTCAAGGCACCTAGATAAAAAAAAAAACAATATCACACAGAAAGAGAGGCAGGCCATTCAAAGTTTGGCAGAAAACAAAAACATAACAATACGACAGACCGATAAGGGAGGCGCCCTTATAATCATGGATACGGTTTTTTACGACAGAAACGTCGATGATCATGTCAAAGATGAAAACACATATATGAGATTGAGGGGAGATCCAACAAAAGAATACAAGAACATTCTTACGACAATCATCAGCAAAGCCATTGATTCAGGAACCATCGGAAACAAAGAAAAAGATTACTTGATCAAACAGAATCCATCCATACCCTACATCTACATGATTCCAAAAATACACAAACACCCTACAGTTCCTCCATTTCGTCCAATCGTTTCCAAAATCAACTCCATCCATGAACCCGTAGGAAAATTCATCGATAAACATCTGCAACCACTAGTACAACAAATCCCGACTTACATAAAAGATACCACCCACTTTTTAAATATCTTGGAAGCACACAAGACCTCATTTACATCTGAGATGATCCTAACAAGTATTGATGTGAAGTCATTATACACCTCAATTCCCCACGACTTGGGCTTAACAGCATTGGAGAATATTTTACTCAACAGTGAAATGGAAGAAGACTTGAAATTACTAATCATGGAACTAATGCATTTCACAATATTTCACAGTTACTTTGAATGGAAAAGTGAATTCTTTGCTCAGTGTAACGGTACTTCCATGGGAAATTGTGCCGCCCCGGCATATGCTAACATTTTCATGAATCATTTTGAAACAGAACACATCTTAACCAACCAAATATGGAAAGATAATCTCATACTGTACAAAAGATACATCGATGACATTTTTATACTCTGGAAAGGATCAAATAATCAATTGGTGTCAGCCATTCAGGAACTTAACAGCATCAACGACCGAATCCAATTCACACACAATATCAATGACAAACAGCTGTCCTTTTTAGATGTTTTGATAATCAAAGAACAAGATAAAATACACACCACCGTATTCCAGAAACCAACTGATAAAAACAATCTATTACATTATCAGAGCTTCCATCAACCTTCATTAAAAAATCATCTTCCATTCTCTCAACTAATACGCGTAAAACGCATTGCCTCCTCTCAGGATATGTATGACCAACAAAAAGACAACACCAGATCAACACAAGATCATAAACTATCCTGGGGCCCCGCAGTTTCCAAAAAGAAGGGCGAAGCAACACGGGTAAATGCGGCCATACTTGGCTTTGCAAAAAAAATCGTGAACTGCCCAACGGCCGCTTTGCTCAAATTATATCAGGCAAAAAGTGTCGCCGTCGCCTGCTATGGAAGCGAGCTCTGGGGCTACTGCAAGATAAAGGACCTAGAGGTTACAGAAAATAATGTCATGAAAAAGATACTGAGGCTGCCAAGGGGTATCGGGAATTTTTCTGTACACGAGGAGTTGGGGGTTCCCCACTTAAGTGATAGAATAGCAGTAAACCTGGTTCTGTGCTGGCTGAATTGTTGGCTCAATACCGAGATTCCGCTCACTCACGCTATATTGAAAGAAGCCTTAACACAAGATGGGAGGTTTAAAGTCCCGTGGTTGAAGTATATAAAGGACTGTTTGACGGCAATTGGCCGACCTGAGTTGTTTTTTGCTCCCAACTTGATCACAAAACCCGACGTTATCTTGGTAAAAAATGCCATATTATTACTAAGATGTACAGACAGAGAAGAGGTTGAGATACAGACGGTCAGTGTCAGGAAACACCTACTACTTAAAACCTGCCCACGAATGGAACCTTATCTGTCATGGCCTATGACTGGCTACGAACGTTTTCTGCTAATAAGGTTCCGTTTTGACCTATTTCATCTCCTACTGGCGGTTCCAAGTGGGGCTCAACGGGGTGAAGTGTTGCCAGCTTGTGGCTGCGACGGGAAGTCTCCTCAAGACCTGGCACACTTTCTTTTTATTTGCCCTTATTACACTATACCACGGAAACTATATCTTAAACCGTGCCTCAAAAAATGAATTTTGCACAAATCAAACCTGCACTTTACTACCACCAATTACTGAACTGTGATTGCACTTTATTTGTCTGTAACTTTTTTTAAAAAGCCATCTCCTTCAGGAAAAGTATGGATAGTTAATTATGCTGTGAATGTTTTAGGTATTTTTTAATCAATATAGTAATTTATGTTTTTAATACACACCTAATATTGATCATGCTCATAGTGCCCGTTGCTCTCCTTTTTCTACCTTGTACTGTAGGTTGTGTCTCTTATATGTTACATGAAATGAATTGCTTGGATTGTTTTTAACTGTTTACTTATGAGTTGTACTGCCACAACTGCGGGAATTGTAATTCAATCATCAAAGGGAATGAAATCAATCATCCATCGAGTGGCATGAAAATCAAACTTAGAGTGAATGGTACCTGCGACAGTACCAATCTGGTCTACATGTTGAAATGCCCCTGTGGACTCCCCTATGTGGGTAAAACATCTAGGAAAATCAAAACTCGACTAACAGAACATCGTAGTAATATCAGAGTAAAATCAACAAAATCCACAGTCGCTGTACATTTCAATGACCATCAACATAATCCCAGCCAACTCAAGTTTTGCATTTTGGAAACAGTACCCGTACTACCAGGAAGAGACAATGAACAACATCTCTTAAGGAGAGAACTTTATTGGATAAATAGATTATCTTCGACAGCTCCAAGAGGGTTAAATGAATGTTTGGAATTTAGTTGCTATTTATAGACTATTGAATTGATCCGATATCCTATGGAATATGAAAGTTAACTGCATACAATTACTTTTAATGTTTTATTTTACTGTTTTATATTTCGTTAATACATAATCATACTATGCTGTTACCGTCCCTGCACATTCTATTTCACCATTAAGTGTCACCTGTGATTACATCTTCCTGTTACTATTTCACACGATATATCATTAAATAACAGAAACTATCGAAACCGACACTCTGCACATCCACTTTTAAGTTCACACGGACTTTCTTTTGTTTTGACACGTGACCACAAGTCCACCTATCATTACACAGATCACTCGCGTCTCGACACGTGATCAAACGCCCACCTATCGGAACACCCATTACAAACTTGGTGACCCGGTACATTTATTTACAAGGCGGCACACAGTCAGTGTTTAACGCTTTTGAACTGACGAACACGGAACACGCCGAGATCACCAGCCTTTCGGTAAGCCCTGTAACCTTCTCGAAGAATTAGGTAACACTATGGATACAACGTAGCAACCCCGCTACCGCGTATACAAGTGTACTAACATACTTTACTCTGTTTTGTAGGTTCGTCTATTATTGTGAAAGTACCCTGATACAGTGTCACAAACAGGTTTGATTATCTCATTATCAGCGCATGCATGCACTTACGCGGGTGTTAAGCACTTCGAAACCCACACGAATTTCACCTTTACCCACAACAGGATAGATACCATGAGAATGTTTACAAAATTTCGTTTTCACAAAATTTCGTGCATGATATAAACTCACCCACAACCCTTTCTTTCCTTGTAAGCAGATTTACTATGATTCACACTGATGACTCCATCCCTTCTGCCTTTTGCATGACCACATATGTTGTAATATGTATAAAGTTGCATGAATAATACATGGAAATTATTTTTCTTTTGAAACTGTACTTGGTTACTTTACAGAAATTTGCACGGCCCCTGAGGAAGGGCTAAAGCCCGAAATGCATTGGGCCACCGGGCCACATGTTAAAAGACCATGAGAATAGTCATGTGATGAACTAGAAATGAACAAATAAAAGCATACATCGAACTTTATTTACATGTTTCGAACAAATCATTGAACACAACATAGAGTGCTCTGGAGAGACAATGTTCTCGAGGGAACAGTGCGTTCAATAGTTCTGTAAAATATCTTTAACCTGTCTGATACGACGGGTATTGTCCACCTATTTAAGACCATAGTTTCTGGACTGTTAAGCACCTTTCAGACAGTCCTCCGAGTTGTTCCTAACTTTATACACTCCATATTCTGAAGCATTTTTGAAGTGTTTATGCTGATCTTGTTTCTAATAGCAGGTAGCCTGATAATCTATTTTCTGCTACGCAATGGACGTCCCAGTCACCAAGGCGATGGAACGCATGATCCTGGAGCGCTGATGCCGTGATCGCATGGTACTCCATCTGGACACACCTTGTCTTAGAGAACTGAGCGAGTCTTGGTTCTTGTTACTTAGACCAGTCTGGATCAACTGTATTCTGCCTGTCCTCCAATGCCTGTTATGTGGACAAGAATGCGTGTTGGATCTCTGTCTAACACTTCCAACAATTGCGCCACCGGACGTCGATACTTTACTGGACCCAATAACGGCCCATGTTCTGCAGTGTCCTCAGAGTATTATGATGTTGATGTCTGCAATCTTAGAGCCACCACAGGATGCTTTAGCTGCTGACGGGAAGGATACCGGCTCCTCAACAGATTCTCAGGCCTTTGATGACACTAGTACATTCACAGCAATGGCTATGGTGAATATGGAGTAAAATCTGAGCTCGATTGACCTGGTCTGTGAGGTGTTGCAGGGACCGTCATCTTCGATTGCAGGCATCAGTAATGTTGCATCTCCTAGCCAGTACACATAAACATTTGGCCTCGTTGGCTCATCTTGTTCTGGGAAAATTTGCCCTTTTCAAAAAAACAACCACATTTGGAATTTTAAACAAATAGCACTTTTTTTGCTAAGCTGCATGGCTTTCAGTCTCTCATTGTTCGGACTATATATATAAACGTATTTAGTACAGACTTCTATTGCATGCGCTATTTTCATTTTAGCTTTTTAAGGAAAAATTTACACTTTTGCGTACTACTTTTTATGGACTTATTAATAGTTGCGTACCATGTTTAGCAGTATGTAGAATTTTTTAGTATGTCATCCAGTCGGATGAAGAGTGGGTGTTATGTTCCATATAGGTACTCCAATATAAGTTCAGGTAGTCACCTCAATTTTCACCTATATTCTTCCTACCATTACACTGCATTACAGTGTTTAGTACTGACCTTTTACCTAGTTAAGGGAATGTCCAAAGAGGACATGGGGTTTTCTCCATTAAGATTAAGCCCCATTCATTATGCATGAGGATTCTTGGAATCAACCAGGGCAGCAGGCCTACCATCTCCTGCATGATAACTATGTATAAGGGTAATTCCTTCTGTAATCCTAGTCAGATATCACACAGCAAGGTATATCCCCAGGGGGTAGAACATTGTTTATATATACACCATATATTGCTGAGATAGTCAGAGTAGAAAAAGACTTCCAAGCCGACACACTGACATGAGATCCTAAGGCTCCTGCACGCATACACTCCAGTTCGCAGTGCTCTGACATGGCTTGAAGGGTATCCATCTCAAGACCAAGACAGGGTCCCACAGTCTCTCACTTCAGGTAATGGGGGTGACTTTATCCTAGAGGGATTCTTGGCTTCACACTCACATACATGCTAGGTTCACTTAGGTACGTCTAGTTAGGGTGTCATCATAGGAGTACGCACTTTACTGTCATGTACATTATAGACTTGCCTGTATACATTGTTTTAGCACAATGGTAGAAATCTACCATCCTTTTACTCTGTTAGTGCTTATAATCATTGGGGGGCATGGCTTGCGCGCCGGAGAGCGAGGACGGCTTTCCCATAGGCTCCGCGAAGGACAAATTCCCCGAATGCCGTAGAGTCTCATTAATCAACTATTTGGAGGTTTAATGGGCATGGGGGAGCGGCGGAAGGTGTCCTAATCAAGAGGAGACCGCTGGAAGTCCTGGTTATGCCGTTTTTCAAAGCTTTTACGAAACAGTAATTTTGCTTCAGTCTTCCGCTTCGGGTGGCCGCCATTTTGGATTGCCGAGTCCGTGTTTCTCTCTTCATGGCGGTTTCTAAACCTTTAATGTACTCCGCACTGCTGCTGTAATTAATACCTCATCCCATACACAAGTTGGCTTCATCAACCTTCAATGACTCTGGGGATTCGCCTGCGATCTAGCCTGTGTGTTGCTTTTTAAGATTATGCCTGTCTCCTCTTGCCTGTGTTAGGATTCATGGCCGCCATTTTAGGTTTCATGATGCGCAGTGTAATATGCTGTTTTTTGGCCTCTCCTCCCTCAATTGAGTCCTGAAGTGAAGCATGCCTCATTATTTTTATCCTTTAACCTGTGTTGCATCACTCTAGACGCTCTCTGAGATTTTTCCTTCATTTTTGCTGGATATCTCTGCGGGATCTCTATCTTTTAACCAAAATCGAAGGTTACATCGTCCACTTGCGTACATGTACTTTATTTTCTATTACCAACGTGCTTGTTTTTAATATATCTACAGCTGCTGTTCGTTTTGCTACATCAAGGGTCACGTAGACAGTATAGGCATTTTGCTTGTTATATATAGTGAGTGCCTGTTAGTGTCTAGTGTTGCCTTCCCTTGCGCACTTCCTTACGCTAACAACATGTCGCAAGACTCATCAACCTCCAAGCTATCTAATACAGGTGCTAATCCTAAAAGACCTAAAAAAGACCCGCCTTCCCCTAGCCAGTCTTCCCCAAATCCAGTACTGGACTCTATTTTAGAGGAGGTTAGAGGGTTTCAACCATTCATGACCGCCACCAATGAGAAGCTTCAACAGATTGAGGATCGATGGGTCATTATGGAGGGTAAAGTGCTGAATTTCGAACAACGTGTAAGTGCTATCCAGGATGTCTCTGTCAAGATACCTATGCTGGAGCAGGAAATCCACAAACTGAAACTACATACCGAGGATCTCGAAAATCGTAATTGTAGGAATAATCTACGCGTTTATGGTATTCCGGAAAATGTGGAATGTCCTGACGTGGTGGCTTTTATATGGAAATTCCTTCAAGATCTTTTGGACCTTCATCCTTCATCTCATCCTCTCAACATTCAGAGAGCCCATCGTCTAGGTCGTTTGAACTCTAATGCAACCAAACCACGTGGCATTAGGATGCTGTTTCTTGAGTTCACAGAACTGATGTCTGTCTTGAAGGCTGCCAGACTCAAACGTCGACTTCAATGGTCTGGTCACAACATCTTTATTTTCCAAGATCTCTCGTCAGCACGAATGCCAGACGCAAGGAATTTTTGAATCTTCGTCCACTTATGAGACAGTTGAATATTCAATACGGTATTCTCCATCTTTGTTTTTGCAAAATCACCCACAATGGTCGTACCCGCTCTTTTGATGATCCACAAAAACTCCACTCGTATTTGCAGAGTGTCTCTCCATCCAACATGGATACTGTTAACTAATTATTCTTCCCTTTCTGCTCTTCACTGTTGCTCTCTTTGGCTTCACTTTCATTTCTTTACACCGTCGTCTTATACTCAATGCTTCTCTTCTTGAGGTTCTGTTTCTACATCTTATGTTGTGTATTATGTCCTCTCCGTGGCAGCTTGTGGGGGTATGTTCCCTCTCTGGCGTATCTTCTTCCCTGATGTTTCGGTTGTTCTGCGCTTATCAGATCAGGTTTCTATGCCTTCATCTGCTTGCTTTTATCTTTTCTCTCTTTTCCTGTTCCTTCTCTTCCTTTTCTCTCTCTTGCTCTCTCCCTATTTGTGTTTATTGTTTGCTCGTTCTCTGTCTCTGGTACTCTCATCTTGAACAGTCTTTCCTTCATCAATTGCAGTCTCTGTGGTTGTTTGTTCCGATTCTAGTTGCAGTATACTTCAGAAATATGATTATGGTTGATGTTTCCTCTTCATGCGATTTATTTGTTTGCTATCTCTCTTTTTGTAGTTATCTCCTTGAAGTGTGTCATCTCCATTTGTCGCCCATCCTCCCTCCTTACCAAGATGTGTAACTTTGTCTCGTGGAATGTCAGAGGTCTTGGTAACCCCGTTAAGCGTCAGAAGGTATTGTCTCATCTATCGAAACTTAATTCACAAGTTGTTTTTCTCCAGGAAACACATTGTTCAGATGTTGAATCTATTAAGCTGAAACGACATTGGGTGAGTCAGCTTGTGTTTTCACCTACTGTTAATAAAAAAGGGGGGGTAGCTATTTTATTTCATAAAACTTTAAATGTACAAATTGTTTCCCCTCAGAATGATGATGAAGGACGATGGGCAATGGCTAAGGTTGTCATCCAGAACAAGAATCTGGTCCTGCTTAACATTTACGGCCCAGTAAGACCTGACCCCCAGTTCTGGAAAAAGATTAATATTCTTATTTCCTCTATTTATTGTCCTGATATTGTAATTGCTGGTGATTTTAACCAATGGTTAGACCCTTTCTCAGATAGACTCTCCTCTTCCAAATTTCAACCTAACAAGACTCATAAGAATTTCCAATCTGCCATTGCTGTTCGTCCTTTTTATGATTCATGGAAAATGTATAATCCTGACTTGTTAGAATATACGTTCTACTCGAATGTGCACCGCACCCACTCAAGAATTGATTACATTATGGTTAGTAAATCCCTACTTCCATCTATCCAAAAATCGACAATTGGCTCCATATTTATATCTGATCACGCTCCTGTTTACACCACCCTTGACCTCTCCCTCATCTCCTCTAAATTTAATCGCTGGAAATGTAATGCTTTTCTCCTGTCCGACACTGTTTTAATGAAAGAAGTTCAATTTTTTTGATGAATTCTTCTTATTTAATAACCCTTCTGACACTTCTATCTCTAATAATTGGGATGCTTTTAAGGCTGCCCTCAGGGCCTTTACTATATCTTATGTAGCCAAGAAAAAGAAACTCAATAGGCAAAAGTATGAAGAACAACTCCAAAAAATTAAAAAACTTGAACATGTTTATTTATCCTCTAAATCCTCCTCTGCCCTTTAGGACTTAATCCTGGCTAAAACAGACCTTAATAGAGTTATCACTAATGACTAATGAGGCATGTAATACCCTTCTTAAAATTAAATCCAAATTTCTTGGAGGTCAGAATAAGGCGGGGAAAATGCTGGCAAATTATGTAAAAATTAAATCAGAACGTAAAACTGTTGGCCCTATTTTTAATGATTCTATCAACAAATTAGTCTTATCTGACGAGGATATTGCAGAAGTGTTTCATAACTATTATCAATCCTTGTACACTGATGACACACACCCAACTGATGAATCTTTGTCTTCCTTCTTTGATGGTCTCCCCAGTCCCCCATCCCTTCCTAATAAGTCAGCCCTTCTGGAAAAGGACATCACCCTCTAGGAAATCACTCCGGCCATAAACTTCCTTAAAAAAGCTAAGGCGCCTGGTCCTGATGGCCTACCTAATGAATTTTATTCCACCTTTCATACTTTTTTTGCACCAAAATTACTGCAACTCTTTAACTCCTTAATTACAGCTGCTAAAGCTTCTGGATCCTTTTGACCGTATAAACTGGCAGTTTATATTTCATACCCTCCAATGGTTTGGTTTTGGTCCATCTTTCATTTCATTGGTTAAACTCCTGTATTCTTCTCCCTGTGCCAGTATTTTTGTTAATAATCAATTTTCTAGGTTTTTTTCTTTGTCTATCACTAATGACTAATGAGGCATGTAATACCCTTCTTAAAATTAAATCCAAATTTCTTGGAGGTCAGAATAAGGCGGGGAAAATGCTGGCAAATTATGTAAAAATTAAATCAGAACGTAAAACTGTTGGCCCTATTTTTAATGATTCTATCAACAAATTAGTCTCATCTGACGAGGATATTGCAGAAGTGTTTCATAACTATTATCAATCCTTGTACACTGATGACACACACCCAACTGATGAATCTTTGTCTTCCTTCTTTGATGGTCTCCCCAGTCCCCCATCCCTTCCTAATAAGTCAGCCCTTCTGGAAAAGGACATCACCCTCTAGGAAATCACTCCGGCCATAAACTTCCTTAAAAAAGCTAAGGCGCCCGGTCCTGATGGCCTACCTAATGAATTTTATTCCACCTTTCATACTTTTTTTGCACCAAAATTACTGCAACTCTTTAACTCCTTAATTACAGCGGCTAAAGCTTCTGGATCCTTTTGACCGTATAAACTGGCAGTTTATATTTCATACCCTCCAATGGTTTGGTTTTGGTCCATCTTTCATTTCATTGGTTAAACTCCTGTATTCTTCTCCCTGTGCCAGTATTTTTGTTAATAATCAATTTTCTAGGTTTTTTTCTTTGTCTAGGGGCACAAGACAAGGATGTCCTCTCTCCCCTTTATTATTTATTTTATGTCTTGAACCCTTTCTAGTACGGATTCGCTCCAATTCTAGCATTGCTGGCTTCAAACTCTCATCCACTGGCATTAAATTATCTGCGTATGCGGACGATGTTTTGGTCTATATGGCTGATCCCATCAACTCCCTACCACACTTTTTAGAGGAAGTGCGGTTGTATTCATCTGTCTCTGGTTATAAACTTAATTTATCTAAAACTGAGGTTTTGCCATTGAATCCTGTGTGCTATCAACATATGTTTAATAATACTGAATTTGCTTGGTGCCCTACCAAAATAAATACCTTGGAATATCGATTTCCACTTCATTGGCTGATACAATCAAATTTACTTTTGACTCCCTTGCTAAGAAAATTCAAGCCCTCCTCCAACTCTGGTCCCCCTTATTTTTATCCTGGTCAGGTAGATTAGATACGATTAAAATGATGATTACTCCTCATGTCCTTTATACCGTCTCCATGCTCCCTTTTAAAATTCCTATTTCTTATTTTTCTCGTATTAATTCCCTATGTACCAAATTCTTATGGAACAACAAACATCCTCGTATTGCCCTATACAAGCTATCTCGTCCTAAAAATGATGGTGGAGTCTGTTTTCCCAATTTTAGAATGTACCATTCAGCCTTTTTGATTAAACAATCCTTTTCATTAGCCTATGATTTTTCTGATAATCCTGTGCCTAGTTGAGTTTCTCTGGAACGTTCACTTCTAAAAGATTTTTCATTCCAACATAATGTCAAACTGCTCTTTTCTAGCCAAATACCCCATTTTAAAATACTCCCAAACACTGCTTTATGATACTTTCTCCTCCAACCTTTCTCCCTTTCAGTGTTTCTTATCTTCTGTTGTGTGGTATAACAAGTTTCTTAAGTACAAAGGCAAATCGTTCTACTTCAAATATTGGAAGAAAAAGGATATTCTGTTTGTACATCAATTTTTCACTGATAACTCCACAATTCCTTTCGAGGCGCTAAAAACACTATACCATTTGCCTTCCACGTTACTCCCTGAATATATCATCATCACATCCGCCATTAAATCACACTTATCCTCTCTCTCCCTACCTGATGTTTTTCCCCCTTATACTCCTACCACACAACTTTACCACTTATTCACTATTCAACAACCAAAGGCTGCTCTTGTTTATACAATCCTGGTATCAAGTGTTACGGATCTCCCTAAATCTCATACAGAGACTGCTTGGGAAGCTGATCTTGCTGTTTCCCTTCCTATTCAGCTATGTGATCGTTTATGGTCCAAATTGTTCAAAGTATCTGTTGCCGCTCTTATTACTCAATCCCTGTTTTTCATATATCATAGAGTTGTTGTTACTCCTGTTAGTATTACCAAGTTTGCTCCCTTATCCTCCCCACTATGTTGGTCCTGTTCTAAAGATTTAGGTACACTTAAACATCAGTTATTTGACTGCTCCTATGTTTTATCCTTCTGGAAGGAGGTTTGGAATATTTGCATGTCATTGTTTCACTGCACCACCCCATTCACACTCTTAAATGTTTTCTTAGGTTCTCTTTCTACTGATATTGACATTGTTTCTTCTTCTGCTAAATTACTGGACCTTTTTATCATTCTCGCCTTTAAAGTTATTCTAGCTTGTTGGAAGGATAATTCTAAAATTTCTGTACATACATGGTGGAATTTCATTTGTGATGAACATAGAATTGTTATTGCTTCTTCTTCCTCTGTCCCCCTGAAAATCAAATCTGATCTCCTTTGGCTTCTTTTACTACCTATCTCTCTTCCAAATCTCCTAGTTGATCGGCTCATTCCTATCCCCATAGGGTTTTAATTCTTTCCCCCTTCTTCTCTTTTCTTCTTTCTCCTGCTTTTTTTATTTTCTATCCCCCTTGCCTTTTCCTCTTTTCTTCCCCCCTTTACCTTTTACATTTCAATAACTTCATATGTTTTCTGATTGATGTTCACATGTTATTGCTGCAATCTGAATATGATTTGTCTATTGTTTTTCTTTTGCAAAAGTTTAATAAAAATCTCTTAAACAAAAAAAGTGCTTATAATCATTTATATCTGTTACTGTCTAGTGGTTGTTTCAGCACACCTATGTTACAGTAGAATGATGCTGATTCAATAAATGCTGATTGAAAAACGTCCTCACCGTTTATTCTGTGTATATCTCTGAGATGACGTGAGCACGAGTGACTGAGCAAAAAGTAGTACACTGTTTCCACGATCCAGGGGGATCAGTGTTGTCATGTTCGATAGTTGCCAAGAACTATTCTTTTCTTGGTAGGAGGGATTTCTAGTGGCACTGTGAGCTAGCTGGTATACAGGCTGACATATTTAGTAGGGGTTTCCAGAATCAGTCTCACTCCAATCCTACAGTATATGTTGTCTAAACGTGCAGATTCTATATTGGTTTATAGGAACTACACAACAGTACCTAGATTTGGAGATAAGGATAGTAAAACTTTGGGGCATATTCACAAGCCCATAGCATTACGAGTGCATTTCATTTTTTGATGCTCCAGTGGTGCTCTATGCAAGATGATATTTACAATTGCTACACTAAGCCATTCTGCGTGGCTTAACACAGCCTTGTGAATATGGGCCCACCGTTTTCTGTGGCAAAGGGGCATTCAATGGGTGTTGCTGTGGGTGTTCCTAGCAACACCCATGGCTGTTTGACACTGCTCCAAATTTACATGGATCTGTAAATCTGAGGGAGAACCAAAAACTACTGCTTTTCAAAAGGAGGTATAATGTAGCACAACAAGGAGAAATACTTTTATTTCTCCTTGTTTTCGGCTCTTACTATGTGTGCTGCGTTCTGCAGCACACATACAAGAAGCAAAAGGCCATTAATGATTGTTTTTGTGCAGGAAGGTGTCCCGTCCTGCACAAACACAATCATCCCTGCAATGCAGGCACCATTACATAATGGTGCAAGAATGCCTGAGTTGGAGCTAGGCAGCTTTTTTAGCGCCGGCGCAGGGGTGAGCATAGGGATGCGCTGTATTCTTGTTAATATCTGCATCCTTGCATTCTGCAAATGACAAAGCTTGGTGCAGCAAAATTACTTGTGCACCGCTCTGTGCTATCTTCATATAAATATGCCTCTATATTTACTATATATAATCTTTAACATTATAAAGGTAGTTGATACCCTGCACTCAATGCAACTGCAGGGTGATATTAAATAATCAGGGTGAGATTTATCAGGGAATTGCATTGCCCTTGCATCACGCAGAGTGTCGCTAGGGCAACGTAGTCCAAAAAGCAGATGTATCAAGCAACATAAGGCCATCTTGCGTGGCCCTACATCGCTTGGTAAATCTGGAGTAACACAAGGCAGGTAAGTTGCTGCCGTCCATTTCTCTGCCTTGGGAAGGCATTCCATGGATAGAGCATGGCTGTTCGCACTCAGCCACCCATAGATTTTGGCACATTTCCATATTTACCCACCCTATTAAACCTGGGAATGCATCAAAATGATGCGTCTTCCCAGGTGAGGCACAATGAGGCAAAATATATTTATTTCTCTTCATAGATTTCTCTTTCTAAGTATGCTGCATTCTGCAGCACAGTTAGAAAGAGGAAAACGCTTAAGACGATTGTTTATGTGCAGGAAGGTTTCCCTTCATGCACAAAAAAACCCTGCCTGTAACACAGGCAGACTTGCAGAATGGCGCAAGGGTGACTGCGTTGGCGCTAGGCAGCAGATTGTGCACCAGTGCAGGCAGATAGCAGGAGTGTGCTATACATTGATAAATATGGTGCATTACTGCCCCTCTCCCTTTCACACATTGCAGCGCACCACAGCAAGTTGATTTTCTGCATTTCGTTGATAAACCTGGCCCACAATGTCGTGGTAGAATACTGTTGCACCCATTGATAAAGTAACATAGAAAATAAGTGAGAAGTGGAGCATGTAAATACGGTTCAGTATGACATTATGCATGTAATTTTAAGTAGGCAGGCACAGAAAAGTAATTCCATTATAGTTATTGTTCCCCATGGAATCATGTAAAAAAAAGATATACAGTCAGGATTGTTTAAAAGACTTTAAGAAACAAAACAGTTGTCAGAATAGAGACTACATTCAATTGGAAAGGTAATCAAACGAAATGCATTTTCTCCAAATTATCCAAGCTGTATTGAGTATGTATACAAATCTTGTCTATGGCTACAATGAATTTAAAATAATACATTTTGCACTATAATTTTAGGAAAATTCATTTTGCACCAAACATAGCCTTTCACTGCACCATTTCTGTTTGTGATCATTAAATCACTATTTTATTTTTTAATGCTCTGCTTCTGTGTCCAGCCAATTCTGTCTGAGAGTTGGCAGACGTTTTCACATTATTAGGAATTCTCCTTTAAAATGTCTTTGCTCATTTGCTGTGCTGCTGAATAGTGCTGTTGGATGCTTTTCAGAACACAGATTAGTTTCCAATTGCAGTCGATGTTTTATGCTTTTGCGTGATAGTCTGGCTTCATTGTCCTCTGTGTTTCAAGTTTGTTTATTTTTACACAGTTACTTAAAAACATTTTAACGTTACAGAACTACAAATACAAATCATTGTTGTTCACCAATAAAACTGTTGGTACACATAATAACAATGCAATGCAGTGCTTACGTAGCTAGTATAAAAATGGCTGATAAAAAAGATTCAATATGCACCATTGATGTATGACAGTGAGATCGAGAGTACTTGAAGTGTGCAGTACACTACAACATGACTAGTATAAAAATTAGTTGATAAAACTATCAGTGTGCTCCATTTGTATATGCCATTAAAAGCAGGCGATTTCTTATCCACTGACGGTATTTACCTGTACTTTTAAAATATTATAATTCCGTCATAACTGTTCAATAAATTACTTTCATCGTGATTATTTTTCTGTATGGTGGTGACTCACCAGAATCTGAGACCACGTAGTGTAATGCCTATTCTAACTTCGATATTTAATGAATACTTAATTTGTACTGTTCATTCCTGAATTCTTCTTGAACATCTCTTCAAACGATTGTCTTTGTTTTTCTCCTTTCACTGTAAGTGGTTCACTCATTTGAACCGTGATTTCTAGATCTCCTCTCTAGTCAATATCTTCTTTCCATCTTCAATGATTAAATTGTTTAGTGTTGTTCTTATTTAAATAACCTTTCATTAGTTCCTCTTCCCTAATATTAGCCTCTTCCTGCAACTTCTTTAACTTCTCCTCAAACTGTTGCTTTAGTTTTTCTTGCGCTATCTCAAGTGGGTTTCGATTTTGTCTTCGTCGCTCCTCTAGTTTCTCCAAGTGGATCTTCTCAGCTTGGTCATACATCTGACTTGTGTAGCAGGTCCAGTTGTTCTGCTTCACCATCCTCTCAATCATGGTGAGAAGCTCAGTGGCCTGTGCCTTTCGTTCTTCTGGGGAGGCTCTGTTGTTAAAGGCACAGTACCGGTTTGCACATTTCTGAATGAGACCCTTCAGTTCTGCGCTGTCTGAAGTTCCAACATATTCTTGTATGGGCACATCTTCCAAGTCATCTTTTCTTGTGAACAAGACCACCATGTACCTCGCTGCCCGATCTCCAAAAGTATCTTGGATTCTCTGAATGGTCTTCTTCTCTTCCTCTGTAAATCGGCCGATCCTCACCACCAGCACAATGGCGTGGGCACCTGAAGGAGAGAAGCTGAAACATGTTCTGGCCTCTTGAATAACCTGTTCAGGAGAACATTCCATATCAAAGATGCCTGGGGTGTCAATAACTACTACATTCATCCCTCTCCAGTTAATTGTCTCTTTCATATATGTCTTCTCTGTCCCTGAAAAGGCTCTTGAATTAAACTTTTGTTGACCTATAATGGTATTAGCCGATGTGCTTTTGCCAGCTCCAGATATTCCCACAAGGACCAGTCTCACTTCTGATTCCACACCATTTAGGTGGATAACTGTTTGATCTGTTAAGAAATAACAAATGTATACAATTGTGAAAGCATAAACTGTATATGGACATTTTAACTTCAGATATTGTAGTAGCACTTTTGGAATTTTGAAACTAGCACACATTTTACAAAAATTTGCATAATGCTGCATTGAAATCTCTGGAGATCTGCAATGTGGAGATTGTGAATTCTTCGCTGTATTGCAATACCGGACAATTCAAGTGCAACCACTAACACAGAGGGCAGATCTTGTTGTAATGGCCACCATATTTGCACAGATTCTTCTCGAAGAGACACTATGTGAGACATTGAGACAGTGTGAGGCCTGAAAAGTATGTCCACTGTGAAAACGAGTGACAGGAGATGCGTTTTAGAGGCACAGCAAGAGGTGTAAAAAACATTGTAGACACGTACTCTGGTAAGAGGTAATTTGAGCTGTGTGTGAAATCGAGTTTGCACCCACTTCATTGGAAAATACATTCACTGCATGCACAGGTAAACGTTCAGCAACCTGATGGAGGAGAAGCAAGCAGAGCAAGCAGCATTTTAAAATATTTGCAAATTGCAATTTGAATTTGTGTCCCGGTATCCGGACTGCAGCACTAGCTGCGCATTCATCTGGTGACTCACCCCACTCCTGGGATTTCTCCTAACCTCCCCGGTCCACCGCGAGCCTCGCTCGTTTGAGGTGGAGGGAGTTCTTCACCTATGCCTAACTCTTTTGACACTTCCGGCTGGGGCGCGAGAACGCGGTCTAGTGGCAAGCCGCTTCTCTCCCCATAAAACCGGATGTGTTTGCCGTGGCGCAGCGGACGGGCTCTACTTGCTGGTAGGCTTCCTAGCTTACAGACAGTGCGATTTAGGCACTCCTGTATTGTCATTTTAAAATATTTGCAAATTGCAATTTTAATTTGTGTCACGGTATCCAGACGGCAGAGCTAGCTGCGCATTCATCTGGTTACTCACCCACTCTTGGGATTTCTCCTAACCTCCCCGGTCCACCGCGAGCCTCGCTCGTTTGATGTGGAGGGAGTTCTTCACCTATCCCTAACTCTTTTGACACTTCCGGCTGGGGCGCGAGAACGCGATCTAGTGGCAAGCAGCTTTTCTCCCCATAAAACCGGATGTTTTTGCCGTCGCGCAGCGGACGGGCGCAGCAGGCGCGCCGACTGCGCGTCGAAGGCGCACCTAAGGCAAGAACGTCTGCGCCCGTCCGGGACAGACCGGGGCTAGGGGCCAGCCACCATGCCCGACCTTTAACTTACTCAGCTGACAGGCTGAAATCTCTGCAGCCCGCTCTGGGGATAGACCCGGCCCTACTCCATTCCTTAGAGCAGCAGGGACTCCTATACCTATTATCTAGCTCTTCCACATCGATGCCCCCACAGCCTCACACCGGAATACCCATTGCCACCACCCTATCCATCAAAACGGCAGCAGAGCCTACGCCTCTTATGAACAGGGAACATGACCTATCTGTTTTTTACCTCAATACTCGCTCTCTGGGAAAACATCAGCTAGAGCTATTTTCCCTAATCGATACACACAAGCCGGATATTCTGTTTTTAACTGAAACATGGCTCTCCCCTGATTCCTCCCCGGACATCTTGGCTGCTATTCCCGAACCTTATTACTTGCTCCACCTTGATAGGGATACAGGCAAAGTGGGCGGTGGAGTAGCTGCCATAATTCACAAAAAGCTTCAATTTACCATGCTGACCACCACTCAAATAGCGCACACAGAAATCCTTACAATTAAAATAGAAGCCCAATCCTCCTCCCTTGCCTGTATAGTCTTCTATCGACCACCTCTATACCTGCCTTCTTTTCCACGGGACTTTGGCGACCTAATTGCCAAAATGGTGATCAATCATTCAAGAGTACTGATAGTCGGTGATTTTAATTACTGGCCGGGCGATATAAAAGAGAGTTCATCCTCCCAAGAACTCACAGAAATTCTGACGTGCCTAAATTGCACACAGCACGTAAATGCAGCTACGCACAATAAAGGCCATATCTTAGACCAAATATGGACATTAAATTTAGATATTACAGAAACTTTAATTCAGCCCTGTACCTGGTCAGACCACAGTTTAATAAACTGTTTGATCTCGCACACCGTGGTGGCCCCAACTACTAAACCCAGCTGCATGTCAGCCAGAAACTGGGGTCATGCAGAGCTCCTTCGACATTCGAATCTCCTCTCAGCACTCAGTCCAAAAATCTCACCACCTGGCTGGATGCGGCCAGTGACAAAGTCGCCCCCTTTAAAAACATCAAAACCCGCAGACCACGTAATGCCCAATTATGGTTTTCCCCTACCTTAAAAAAACTTAAATTAACTCTCCGACAAGCTGAGCGTAAATGGAGAAGGAATTACGAACAGGAGCTAAAACTAACCTATTTGGCTCTTGGAATACAAATCTACTATTATCTCTTGTAAAACGGAGTTTATAACGAAAACATTTTTTAATTCTGCCAATAACACTTGCGAAATCTTCTCAATTGTAGATGAATTAACAGACCTTGAGAGGGTTTCGGCGCAACCCGTGCACTCTCAGGAACTCTGCGACTCACTAAATCACTACTTCTTTGAAAAGATCGACATGATAAAAGCCAGCATCCCAGCCTCAAATTCACCTACCTCTCCCGCTCCTCCCTGTCACCACCCATCCTCTTTCAACTGCTTCCCTCCTATCACCCCTGAAACCTTCTCTAATCTGCTGCTCAAAGTTAAATCTAGCTCTCCTCTTGATAGCAGCCCACCCCACATACTACGAGAAGCTTTTAGTGCTTGCCCCGACCCCCCTATCTCTCTTGAATACCTCACTTCTTATCGGCACAGTCCCTGACTCCTTCAAAAATGCTGAGATCCTTGCCATTCTAAAGAAACCTGGTGCCAACCCTCTAGTGTTGAGCAACTATCGCCCCATATCCCTTCTACCCTATCTTAGTAAAATCTTGGAGGCGCACGGGGCAGGTTGTATGAGCTCTTTTCTCGAGGGCGCTTGCTATTTGGACCCCCATCAGGCTTTTTTTAGGCCGGCCCACTGGACCGAAACTGTCATCTTGACCATCATGGACGAGCTACGTACTGGAGCTGACCTTGATTTTCCCCAAGCCCTGATCCTCCTGGATCTGTCTGCTGCATTTGACACGGTCGATCATAACATCCTGATCGACCATGTCAGCAGCGCGGGCATTGGGGGCCAGGCCCTAAGCTGGTTACAGTTTTTCTTGACGGACAGATATCAATCTGTCCGCCTGGGTAACTTTTGCTCTAAAAAAGGCCGCCTCACCTGTGGTGTCCCACAAGGCTCCTCGCTATCCCCCCTCCTGTTCAACCTGTACATGCAGCCTTTGATCACGGCACTGAAGGACATGGCTGTCCTGGTGTTCAATTTCGCAGAGAACCTGCAATTAATCTTTAACATCCAACCCACGAGACATTCTGAACTTAATCTGCAGGCCATAATGACTTACATCAGTAAGTGGATGAACACCAGTCAATTAAAATTGAACCCAGACAAAACAGAGCTAATTCTGACAGGTGGAGCGATGAACCCCTGGAACACCAATTTCTGGGCCCAATCCCTGGGCCCTCCGCCTCAACCTGCATCCTCAGCAAAAAGCCTAGGGATTAAGATTAGCAAGGACCTGTCGATGAAATCCCAGATCAGCTCAGCGGTCTCAGTCTGCTTTCTCATGCTACGGGAAAAAAAAAAACGATTCCTCTCAACTGAGGCCTTGACTCTGGTCATCCTCGCTCTCATCATCTCGCGACTCGACTGCGCCAACTCACTCTATGTAGGAATCCCGGCATACCAACTACAACGCCTTCAATTAATACAGAACCATGCGGCTAGACTCATTTTCCAGCTCCCGGCCCGTCAGCATGTAAAGCCATTACTTAAACAGCTGCACTGGCTCCCTGTAGAACAGTGCAGCGTCTTTAAGTTAGGCTGTATTGCACACAAGGCACTACTAGGGGAAGGTCCTAAGTTCATTTCTAAAAAGATAAGGAAATATACCCCCTCCCGTACTCTTCGCTTATCTTGTCAACATCTTCTGATCACCCCGAGATACAAGCGCCTTAAACATGGCGGAACCAGATTTTCCACACTGGCCCCCCAAACATGGAATTCCCTTCCTCTTTCATTACGTTCCACTCACTCTCATCTCCAGTTTAGAAAAGAGCTGAAAACATGACTGTTTCGTCAGGCCTTTTCTACCTGACTTTCTTTCCAGTAACATAGAGTGCTGTCTCCAAAGCGCCAAGAAACCTATCCGGTGTACGTTGCGCTAAAGAAATATTTTACCATAACATAACATAACAGAGAAGGAATCTGGTGCAGCGGGTTTCGGAAGAGCAAAACGTGCTACCTGCTAATGCTGATGACTGACGAATGTGTCAATGGCAGAAGGATTAATGGTGGAGATTTAATAAGGAGCTGTGCAAACAAGGTATCTTCTTTATGAAGGAGGGAGTTACTTGTGATTATTTTACAATAATGTGAATCCCATACTCCGTGAAGTACTGCAATGTCAACACCAAGATTCTTTTACTTGGAGAGTGTACTGGTAAGGAACACCAACATTTATTTACTTGGCAACTGTACTGGTAAAGGGCACATTGTGGCATGTGTGCCGCTTATTTTAGTCTGCTCACAATTATATCATGAAATGAGTTGGCTGGCATTTTCTAAATTATTTGGAAGCCTTGTTTTTGGTGGGTATTGATCAGGGTAGGAGAAGGAAATGGGACAAGGGCAAAAGTCTTATTTTTCTTTGGATGAACAACACAGCCAGAATTGTTTTTCATATGTGCTATTTTTAAATGCCACCATCGCCACACAATCCTCATTCAGAAATGTTTGTCTCTTTCTATTCCTATTCAGATTATGATGTTTATGTTCATTATTATTAATATAATTGTGCTGCACCTCAGCCTGTGCATACTGTGCCTACAGTTAATACCATTCCAGTAGGTGAACGTTCTTTTTCATGCAAAGTCCTACTCACCTTTTATATAGACATGGGCGATGAACTACGCTCCGTTTGCAGAGTTTGTAGTGTTCCGCACGCGATGGAGTAAATGTAGGGGCATATTAGTAAGAACCTCATTAGAATTATCGCAGTTTTAGGGACAGGGAACTGCCGCTAAAACGGAGTTAATGGGCTTGCTAATATGCGTTATAGAATTCCAATAGAAGCCCAGGTTAGATGTGCAGGACATCTAACCTGGGCTTCTATTGGAATTCTATAACGCATATTAGAAAGCCTATTATCAACGTTTCAGTGGCAATTTCCTGCCGCTAAAACGGAGATAATTCTAACGAGGTTCTTGCTAATATGCCCCCTAGTTCTCGAAAACTCTGCCTCAAGATGGTATTAAAGGGATGTAAATCTTTATAGCCATTTTAAATGAAACATTGTGATTTGTATGTAAGGGCAAAATCTGCAAAATGTGCACATTGGAGCTATATGATTATTGCCATGATTATCAATAGATAATAAGGCTTTTTTAATCTTTAATTGCACTTTACAATCACATACTGTGATACTATTGAGGGTTGAATTGCTGGATAAGCCAGGTGATGGGTTAAAATATTGCACAAGTCACTTTAAAAATGAAAGCAGAAAAACTGAGAATGTCACTTTAACAAATGATGTTGCACAGTCGCTTTAATGAGTTTGAGACCTTGCTGCTAGTAGAAAAAGAAACTAAATGGCGACTTATGGTTTTGACAATGACCCTGGAGGCAGTCGTAACACATTACCTGTATCCAAAATAAAGTCAGTCCAAGTAAGCCAGAGCGTGTTGGAGCCTGTTTTGATGTGAGAGCAGGCACGTTGAGGATATATATGTACAGATATATCCAAAACAATCACCAGTTGTCCTTCAAAAACCGGACACCGACACTGCAGATTCAGTTACGATTTCAGCATTTAATTTATTCACTTGCTTCCTGTATATATATATATATATATATATATATATATATATATATATATATATATATTCACTGAAAAACCATAGGTTATAGACCATATATAGTTAGGAATTCGCATTTACAAAACCTTATTTTACTCACACAAAACCATTGAAATTCCATATATAGTTAGTTGCACTAACTATATATCGCGCACCCGCAATCCACTGCTGATGATGTCACATATTACATCATTCATGACATGGTCAGTGACATCACTGATGACATCACTGATGACATCTCAAATGACATCACTGATGACATCTCAAATGACATCACTGATGACATCACTGATGACATCTCATTTGACATTACTGATCACATCACTGATGATATCATTCATGTGATAATACGATGAACCTCTTCAGACTCTAATATAACCTTAGATACAATCAGTGTAAACAGACACTCACAGACTGTCACTCATCCATGGAGTTACTCACACACCTAGTCAGTCAATCAAAGAATCAATCACACCTCCATTTCCTCAACTATACAGTTATACAAACTTTACTTATTCAAACATATACTAACACATATTAACTCTCTTATACAATCCCTGATACAAGTTCACAATGATCCATACAGCCACTCACACATTCACTGGCTCTTATGCACAGTTATTTATATATGTCAACTCTCACATGTACTTTGTTTTACATATGTACTTGCTTTGACATGTAGCACTGAGATATCCATTCACTCACCAATACACTCATGCACACAGTCAACCGCCCATACAGCTGTTTCCACATGCACTTTTGAAACCATACATCTAGTGAATCAACTGCTCACACATCTATGCACAGAGTCATACACCTCCCAGCCACCCACACACACACTCAGTCTCCCATACAAATACTTGGGCAACCAATCAATAACCCATATAGTTACTCATATAGCTACTTATCAACACATGCAACAGTTTACAGAACAACAGACATAATGATGCACAAATTAAGACAGTTTAGTCACTAACCCATGCACTCAGTGAGACACATTTAATCACTCACTCATACAGTCAGTCATGCACCTACTAAATCCTTCATCCAGACACTTATACATCCACTCATTCTTCAATATGTAAGACATATTTTAACTTTACAGAAACATACAGTCACTGGATGTTGTCATCAGTGATGTCATCAGTGATGTCATTTGAGATGTCATCAGTGATGTCATCAGTGATGTCACTGACCATGTCATGAATGATGTAATATGTGACATCATCAGCAGTGGATTGCGGGTGCGCGATATATAGTTAGTGCAACTAACTATATATGGAATTTCAATGGTTTTGTGTGAGTAAAATAAGGTTTTGTAAATGCGAATTCCTAACTATATATGGTCTATAACCTATGGTTTTTTCAGTGAATTTTCAAGGTTTTGTAAATGCTAATTCCTAACTATATATGGTCTATAACCTAGGGTTTTTTCAGTGAATTTTCAAGGTTTTGTAAATGCTAATTCCTAACTATATATGGTCTATAGCCTATGGTTTTTTCAGTGAATATATATATATACATACATATATAAACATATATCATCTGTATATCTATATAAATACAAACATAAATGCATGCATACATATACTTATATGCATTTTAGGGTTGTTAGGGCGTTTTCGTGTGTATTATGTTGCTTTTTTAGGGCTTTTGGGTCAATTAAGTAGGGTTCCCGGAGCCTAGGGCTGAGGGGCCGGTTCAGTTTCGTGCGTATTGGTGTTGGCAAGGTTTTGAGGGATTTTGGCGGTTTTTGGTCGAGATTTGGCCGTTTTATGGCTTTTTTTGTGTTTGTGGGTGGCGCGTATTCGGGTTGAAATTCGTCCCCGTTCCAGTGGATGGATTGGGCTGATTTTTGGTGAGATGTTAGGGAATCGCTGGAACTAGTTTCCAGCCAAGTTTGAAGCGGATCGGAGCAGTGGAAGTGCTTTAAAGAGCAATTTTTGTGCGGAGTAGCGAATTGTCATGTTATTCAATGGGAGTTTTTGGTGCGCATGGAGAAGGTGAATTTGGGGTGTTCCAGTTGCGCTAGAGGGACGGGGCTTGGGTGAGCTGTAGGGAGAGTGGATCGGCAGGTGTGCCGAATTTTTGGGATTTGTTGGCCGAAGGGAAGGGTGTGATTGGGCAAAGTCGATTTGGTGAAAACGGTGCGTTATTTACATGAAAGTTGAAAAAACACTAATAAAAGCAAAGCTAAAAAGCCACCTCATTACAAACAGAATGGCTTTAACTTAAACGAGGGCGAGATCTATTGCATTTTCAATGCTTGTTTACTTTGGTTCCATCAAGAAGGCATTCAGATGTGTCACACATTTGCCATAAATTCTGAATGTTAGCACTCTAGTTGCACATTAGATCACTGTAGTAAAGCTACTGCTCACCAGGGACGTCTGCTGCTGGTATTCAAAGTGCATGTTTCAGTCTGCATGTCAGAATTTTTTTAATGAAATAGAAGAGGATTTGAGAAGTCACTCAAAATGATCCCTAATTTTTCTTTCTGAAGCACTAATCATACTTTCTATGGCAAAATTAACCCCCTCATGTTGTTCCTTTTTAAATTGAGTGTCTTCAGACTTACCACTTCATTCCAATCAAGATGGCTTCTGGTGTGCCATACTTTTGTCATAAGTAAGACTGTTAGCGCTCTAGTTGTTCTTTAGAACACTCTGGGACATTCTGTCATTGGGCTATACTTGGGGTACATCTGGGTGATATTTGGGCTACATTTAGGCTCTTTTGTCTCTGGTGGCCATCTTGCGAGACTATGTCAGAATTTTTTAATGAAATTGAAGAGGGTTTGAGAAGTCACTCAAAATGTGCCCTAATTTTTCTTTCTGCAGCACTAATCATAATTCATATGGCAAAATATACCCCCTCATTTTGTTCCTTTTTAAATTAAATGTTTTAAGAGTTACCACTTTATTCCAATCAAGATGGCTTCAGGTGTGCCATACCTTTGTAATAAGTAGGACTGTTAGCGCTCTAGTTGTTCTTTAGAACACTCTGGGACATTCTGTCATTGGGCTATACTTGGGCTACATCTGGGTGATATTTGGGCTACATTTGGGCTCTTTTGTCTCTGGTGGCCATTTTGGGAGACTGCATGTCAGAATTTTTTAATGAAATAGAAGAGGATTTGAAAAGTCACTCAAAATGTGCCCTAATTTTTCTTTCTGCAGCACTAATAATACCTTCTATTGCATAATATACCCCCTCATTTTGTTCCTTTTTAAATTAAATGTCTTAAGAGTTACCACTTTATTCCCATCACGATGGCTCCAGGTGTGCTATACCTTTGTAATAAGTAGGACTGTTAGCGCTCTAGTTGTTCTTTAGAACACTCTGGGACATTCTGTCATTGGGCTATACTTGGGCTACATCTGGGTGATATTTGGGCTACATTTGGGCTCTTTTGTCTCTGGTGGCCATTTTGGGAGACTGCATGTCAGAATGTTTTAATGAAATAGAAAAGGATTTGAGAAGTCACTCAAAATGTGCCCTAATTTTTCATTCTGCAGCACTAATCATACTTTCTATGGCAAAATATACCCCCTCATGTTGTTTCTTTTTAAATTAAATGTTTTAAGAGTTACCACTTTATTCCAATCAAGATGGCTTCAGGTGTGCCATACCTTTGTAATAAGTAGGACTGTTAGCGCTCTAGTTGTTCTTTAGAACACTCTGGGACATTCTGTCATTGGGCTATACTTGGGCTACATCTGGGTGATATTTGGGCTACATTTGGGCTCTTTTGTCTCTGGTGGCCATTTTGGGAGACTGCATGTCAGAATGTTTTAATGAAATAGAAAAGGATTTGAGAAGTCACTCAAAATGTGCCCTAATTTTTCATTCTGCAGCACTAATCATACTTTCTATGGCAAAATATACCCCCTCATGTTGTTTCTTTTTAAATTAAATGTTTTAAGAGTTACCACTTTATTCCAATCAAGATGGCTTCAGGTGTGCCATACCTTTGTAATAAGTAGGACTGTTAGCGCTCTAGTTGTTCTTTAGAACACTCTAGGAGGCTGCAGTAGAACACAAAGGAATCAACTGACAGTCTCTGTCCTTGTTGGATGTACATGTTTTACTGAGAATGTCAGACTTCATTTTCACATGACTGAGAAAGATAATGTGAATTTACAGAAAATATGCTTTCAGTTTAGCTTATAGATCCCCTTCCAAACCACTGTGGGAAAATCATGAGATATTAGTTTTCTTTCAAACAATATTCATGATATCACAGCAGAAGGTTTTTTCACATGGTAAAATCACCTTAGAACCCACCACAATTCCTAAAACGAGTATGGTACCATCAACAAATGATTTATAATGTAACTAAAGTCCTAAAACCCTCTATTAACTACAATGCTTTTTAATGAGGTGCTATCATGTATATTGGTCCCAAGATGGCTGCCAACACTTCTTGGATGAAGTGCTGACAGCCAATCAGATCAGATGTGTGGTTAGGCTCCGCCCAGATATATATATTTTTTTGAACCTAAATTACTCAAAATCCACTGGAGCACATATATTGAGACATAGCAAAGGCACATCAGGCTAACAGTCCCTACAATTTTGCCAAGTTTCGTGCAAATCCATTCAGCCGTTCGAGCTAAAAGTGAGGCCAACCGCCCTATGGAAATTAACATGGGAAAAATGCGTTTTGGGACCCCCCTTTTTTCTCGGCCCCCCCTTGATGAAACCCCCCCAAATTGTCAGGGGCTGCTCAGAAACAAAATGTTCCATTTTCCTGAAAATTTCAGCCAATTCCGTCCACAAACGCCAAAGTTATTAGACATAGAATTTTCAAAAATCCCATAGAGAAAAAATCCTTAACTATATATACCTACTGGCGACCGCCAGTAGGTAATATATATATATATATATATATATATATATATATATATTATAGGTGGGTGGCATTCCACAGAGATACCTAAATACTCTGTGAGTTTAGCAGAGGTCCGTGATATGTAAAATTCCGGAATGTTGTGCAAGTGCTGCCACAAATGCCAGAGGAGGCCCGGGCTGTGCTCTCCCAGGCAGGTAAGGATGGGAGAGATGCCGCAAAATTCCCCATAAGGTGTGGACTTGACACAACTGATTCGCTGGGCAGAACAATTACATTGAAAATCTGGCTTCTCTGGCAATGTCCAAGCTAATTTTATGGACATGTTGTTAGATGCATCACGTCTTTTTGGAGACAAGGCAGGCTTCGCCCTAGAGCGGTTGAAGGGCTCTCATGCTATGGCAACATCCTTTAGCCTCTACACCTCATGGCCAGTCTAGCTTTCACCCCTTTTGAGGAAACGGAAGTGGTGTCCAGCTGCTTCAGCCCTATCCCAGCCATCGGTCTATGCAGACTTCCCAAGTTGTGCGGGGACGCAAACACGTTTCATTCCTTCCTAAGAAAGGACACCAGAAGTCTTTAGCCACCCTGCCCTCAGCAGTCCCATCCTCCAAGCACTCCTAGTCTGAAGCTGCAAGACCACACCCCTCCAGAGGGAGGGAGAATCCATCATCTCCCCCACTGGAGGTCCATAACATTGGACAAGTGATTCTTGCACATGAATTCAGGAGGGCTATTCTCTGCCTTTCCTTTCTGTTCCTCCTCCCATTCTGCCACTTCAAGAACAGGTGGGGAGGATCATTTAAAATTACTCCAGGAGGAAGTTACAACTTTCCTGGCCAAGGGGACTATAGAGTGGGTCCCAGTTTTAGAATTAGGCAGTGGCTGTTATTCCAGCTACTTTCTGATTCCAAAGAAGAACAAAGGATTAAGGCCGATTTTAGATCTTCGGACCATCAATCTTTTCCTCAAGAAGGAGAAGTTGGAGTCTCTGGGAGCATTCTTGCACAAAAAATCAACTGGAATGGTTCATTGTAATGGACTACTAACTTGAAAACGCCTTATAGAGTAGAGTTAGCTGTTTCTCGAGTTGAGAATCTGTTCCAGATGCAGTCGCGGTCACTTGTCAACATCATGAAACAAGAGCCAGAAGCTGCACTAACAAGTCTTGCGTGTGCGAACAGAAAAAACTCCACCTCTCGGCGGAAGATTAAATGTATCAGGAATTCCATGCTGCATGCGGAGTTCTTGAATTCTACGAACTCCATGAGCGGAGTAAATTTTCCGCCCTGCCTAAGTCCATCACTCATTACCAAATAAAACAGGATATAAATGTACCAAGGAGACAGAAGAAGAATTGACAGGTGACTGGACTTCCTTGACGATACACATATACTCATCACGATCTTCCTCCCAGTACTGTTTTTCATATAATGGAATTCCAGGCCGTTAGCAAATCATGTATCCTACAAGAGTTTGCACCACGATTTTCGAAATGTGAAAAGGTATGCAAATGTGCTAGGAAATTCCCAAATCCATGTTTGTGAACTGCTCAATGGAGACAAATGAGCAATCTTAGCTGTAGCCTGTTTCAGTGGTCCAAAATCTGGAACAGTGCACAAACTTTGAACTCGATGAGTAGTTCACTCAGTGGTAGCACTTTTTACTGGATGCCCATTTTACATCTGTGTTTATCATGGTAATAAACGGCAGAAGTTAAGCCCTGTGATATATTTTCAATGGGATTGTTTGATTCTAATCCAGTCGTAGGCCTGTTGGTGAGTGCATTCCAGATCTAATGTCAGGAGCTACGCATCTAATATCTGACGTACATGTAGTGATTTTCTCCTAAGTGATCCTTTATCAGTGGGTGAAAAAATTCCGAGCACAAATGAAAAAATACTGCCACGTTTCCACCCAAAACATTTGATTTCAAAGTGCTCACACCTTTTTAGCATCAATCAGTCAAGTATTATAATATTCTTTAATCAATCATTAAACAGGCTTAATAAGAAATATAAAAATGTGTCTAATACTGCCTTTTCTTGGTCACCATGCACATTATAGATCTAAATAAATTTCCCTCTTCACCCAGCGACATGGTTTACAGTATGACCAGCCAGAAGCTGATGCCAATTTGAGTAGATTTATCCCTGTATCGATTGGATGTGTAAATTGAATGCAGGTGACATGACTGGGGGAGGCAGAGGTTAGTGTTTGTAGAGGAGATGTTCCCTTCAAAATATATTTTCACACCAGCCTGAGGAATGACACCCCTACACTTAATGCTCCATATAGAGTTTCAGGGTGTTGTCAGCGGCTGCCCTCTGCACCTGGTAATACACTAGCTGCCTTTTCTTCTGAAACATGTTTGTATTGGCATATGAATAATATTTTGCAGTACCTCCTTTAAGGTATTTAGTATCAAAAAGTGTCCTTCGTAAAGCATGGAAAACATCTCAATCCACTTACCTTACAACTGTCAACTAAATAAAATAAATAGTGTTGTGAATCTCTTTTACTTACCAGAGACATTTATATTTCCATCCTTTTCAGAATAGTTTGGCTGTAATAGATCAAAAGAAAATGTACTGGTTATGCATAGTCAGATAATGTTTAAGGACTCTGTTGAACATATATGGAAAACATATGTTTTCTTGTTTTGTCATTGAGATAAATAGCTCAGTTTGTGAAAAATGTCCATATTATTAGAAAAGCAAGAAAAGTTACATGTTTATCACTGGTAATGTACCGCATTCGTTAAAAAAAGGTCTCCACCAACCCAGTTCACATGTTCAATTTTGCATCTTTGTAATACTCACACCCTCTTATTGGTTGAATGGAAATTTTGGTACCTTATTTGCCCACTAAGACAGAAAGCATTAAACCTGCATTCTACAGATAGATTTTCCTTGACTCATTGAGCATTATCAGTGTACCTTTCCATCTTCCATCTATCTATCTATCTATCTATCTATCTATCTATCTATCTATCTATCTATCTATCTATCTATAAACATACATATTTATATATTAACTAAAAACAAATGTTACAGGGACATTATATTTAGGAATTAGCATTTAAAAAACCTTAGAAAATCACAGAAAAAACACCAAAGGTTACAGGGTCGTTATAGTTAGGAAATAGAATTTAAAAAACCTTAGAAATGTACTGAAAAAAACAAAGGTTACAGTGACATTATAGTTAGGCTGACATTTCAATCTAACAAAACAAGGGAAATTAAGCAGTTAGATAACAATAACTCACACCGCCGCAATGCACTGCTTATGACCTCACATATTACACCACTCATGACATAGTCAGTGACTATTCCTCTGGAATTGTATAAAACATGTATGGAAGAGCTAACACCCCTTCTCTTAGAAGTAATCAACCATATAAGTAGAACAGGGTCCGCTCCGAGCTCTTGGAATAAGGCGAAAATTATCTTCTTCCACAAAAAAGGTAAACCCAAAGAGGAGATGGGTTCATACAGACCTATATCTTTAATTAATGCCGACGCAAAGATATTCGCAAAATGCTTAGCAAGAAGACTAGCACCGCTAATGCCTAAAATAGTAAGTACACAACAACACGGATTTGTGACAGGGAGGGACACATCAGCTCACGTAAACACGGCAATAACAGCTTTCGACATAGCAGAAGTAGAGTCCACTCCCTTAGCAATGATAATGCTCGACGCTGAAAAAGCATTTGATCGGGTGGGGTGGGATTATTTATGGCATACAATGGGATATATGGGGTTCAACGGAAACTTTTTAAATGGGACCCAGGCACTTTATGATAATCCGTCTGCATATATCAGCTATTGCGGCCTCACGTCAAACTACTTCACAATTCGGAGAGGCACCCGTCAAGGGTGCCCCTTATCTCCTTTATTATTTGCCTTATCATTAGAACCTTTTTTAAAGGCATTGGATAATCAACCAGAGATTACACCTTTCAAAACAGATAGGCAGAGCTTAAAAATAACCGCATACGCGGACGACATAGCCGTCTATACTACTGAGGTTATCGATTCTTTGAAAACAATTAATATAGAAGCATCCAAATTTGGCAATGTATCTGGCTACAAACTAAACACTCACAAAACTCAAATAATAGCTAACTTTGTTCCCCTCCAAATAATGCCTGAAATTTGTAAGACTGCGACATATTTAGGAGTACAAATCACCTCAAATATCAAAGAGATAAACAAGATTAATTATAATAAATTAATGAAAACTACCACCTCGAATCTAAAAAAATGGCACCGACTTCCATTAAACTTAATCGGCAGAATAAATCTAATAAAAATGAAAATTATACCCAAATACTTATATCTATTCAGATCAATTCCTATGGCACAAAATAGGCTTTTTTTCAAACAATTAGACAGCGCTTTTTGCAACTTTATCTGGGGTTATAGGAGAGCTAGGAGATCGCTAAAGATGTTAAAAAACCAAATTGGATCAGGCGGTCTCAATTTTCCTGATTTAAAACTTTATTTTTGGGCCTCATTTATAAGGTGTATTAGATCCTTATTAGACCCAGAGAATCTGCTTTTTTACCACCATTTACTTTTAAAAGAAGATTCTAAACAGTTTCTACTTCGTATTACAGACCCGAACTTCTACAAAAGGGTTAAATTTAAGACAGTACGGGACCTAGTAAAGATATGGAAAGATATACAAATACATTGTAAAAGCAACATATATCACACCCAACTAACATTATGGCATAATCCTGGATTATCTAACATATTTAGTGACGGGGAATCCCGAAGATGGCAATCGAAAGGAATCGAGGTACTAGGGGACTTATATACCACTCAAGGCATGATGGATTTCCGCACCTTAAAACAAATATATGGATTATTAGACACACACGAGTTTAAATATAGGCAAATTTACGATTTTCTAGTGCGGAAGAACAAAATTAAAGTCTTATCGAGCGGGGGTATCTGGGATATCCTAAACTCAAAAAAGGAGAAATCAATAATCAGTTTGGCATATAAAATATTGACAGATTTAAGAACGAATGATAACGAAATAATAGCAAGCAAATGGAATGTGAAACTAGGAACTAATATAACAGGAAAACAGATAACCAATGCGTATACTAACATTCACCACTATGTAAGATCCTCTAGTTTACGTCTACAGCAATATAGAACCATATATATGCTATACTACACACCAGAAAAGATTTCTAAATGGGCCTCAAATAATAATCTGGGTGAAAAAACCAAGTGTCCAAAATGTGACGAATATGCAGCAGATCTAACACATATGCTTTTCACATGTCCAAAACTTGAGAAGTTCTGGGAAGAAGTGGGGAAAATTTTAGTTATAAAAAACGTTACCAGCACATCAATAACAGCCCCTATGGTAATATTAGGTTTATATACTACAAATCAACCACATCCCGTATTATTATCTATCCTATTATCCTGCGCTAAATTAACTCTAGCTAGAGCTTGGGTCAGTCCTAACCCACCTAACGCCTTGAAATGGTGGTATTTAGTTAATGAAATCAACACCATGGAACGTACGTTGGCAGAACTTAGAGGCGTCAAATCATTGCAGAAATATGAGAAAATATGGGGGAAACTACAATTGAATTGAATTAACATTAAGTCTTGACTTAAGTACATTAATGATTATCTTTTTCTAATTTTTGTTTTCCATTTTTTCTTTTCTTTTTGGGAGCAGATCATGTCTGTATGTGACAAACTTGTTTAATCTGAAATAATAATTGAATGTTTTTGTAGCTTAATACCAGGTGAAAATAATAAAATATTTGGGAAAAAAAAAAAGAAATGTACTGAAAAAAACAAAGGTTACAGTGACATTATAGTTAGGCTGACATTTCAATCTAACAAAACAAGGGAAATTAAGCAGTTAGATAACAATAACTCACACCGCCGCAATGCACTGCTTATGACCTCACATATTACACCACTCATGACATAGTCAGTGACATTACTGATGACATCTCAAATGACATTACTGATGACATCACTGCTGACATCACTAATGACAAAATCCACCGAATCTCTGACCCCCTCACTTACACCCTGATTTCGACCTTGGGATCCCAAACCTGGGGACATGGCAATTTCTCCCAAAAAAAATTGTTAAAAGAGAGGGGGGCAAAGTGGACTCCGTCCCAGGCCATTTTCGGCCCAGGGACTCCATCACCCGGGGCATGCCACCTTGTTGCTCACCATGGGGGGGAGCCAGAAGGCTCCTGTGGTCCCAGCCAGCTCCCGCCTCCTGCGGGAGATGGCATTGCTTTTCACACCCAGGGAGCTGCTGACATACAGGTCTCTGCAAAAAGCAAAGAGCTCCGCTTTGAGCAAGCAATAGCTAAATTCTCTCTCTTGCTCAAAGCAGAGCACTGTCTGCTATGGCATAGCAGGAGTAGTGCTCCCGCCATGCCTTAGCAAACTGCAATGTCCCAGGAGTAGGTACACCAGGACATTGCTGAAGCTGGCCCGGGGGGGGGTGTCAGTCCCCAGGGCCATCAGAGAGCTGTGTGGTCCCCCTCCCTTCTTCAAATCTACCCAGGGAAGGTGGTGATCCCCGGGGCTAGGGTCCCCAACAGGCCCCCTTCATTAGTGTGTTTGTGCCCCTGGGAGCTGGTGGTTCCCCCGGGGTGCAAGGGGGGTCTGGAGCCCCCATGCATCATTATTTATTTTAGCCCTGGGGAGGTGGCAGTCCTCCCTACTTTTTTTTTAATATGCATGTGCCGTGAGGAGGTGACAGTCCCGGGGACCACATTTAGTTGGTGGAGCAATTTGTCTGGTTAATTCCAATAACGAACCAGACTCTTCCATGCTAACTAGTTGCACAATCCCCAGAAAAGGCAAGACACATGTCGACCTATTGAGAGTAGGGCATAGACTTCTAGACACATAGCTCCTAGATATCCGCTGCTCCATATATTTTTAATCAGGCAGTTTACCTTCTGGAATACAGTCAGTTCGAGGAATAACGACATTGTTTTAACTAGCTTTTTTCTTCACTTGCACAACATCTACACCACTAGGCCCCTCACCCCCAACTGCACCAAACAGCAGGAACAAAAGATCTCCATTAAAGAGCCCCATATTGGGTGCCCGTCGGGCATTGCAGCGCCAGCCCAACGAGGAGCAGGCCCATATGATGAAGCATGACACCTAGCTGGATGGTTGTGTGAGGGCCCTAGTTCTGTAGAGGGGCTTCCCCCTCTTGCCTCCTATTGCAGGGTATACATCTGAACCCTGTCCACAGAACGTAGTGTACTTCTGACTCTGTGTATCTCCACGCCCTTAGGAACTGCATACCCTCTTCTTTGTACATTGTCATGGGCATGTATGCTGCCCCTGGAATAAAACCCTATCGTCCCCCCTCCTGTTAATAAAGTCCCGGGGACAGAGGCATACGCAAGGCCCCCCATACTATTGAAATCAGCTCAGAGCAGGTGGCGGTCCCCAGGACAGGAGGGGGGTCCTTAAAGGCCCCATATTGTGTAAACTAGCCCAGGGGATGTAGTGGTCACTGGGGCAGAGGGCTCCGTGATGACCTCCCACATAAAAGGCAATAGACCTCAGGAGGTGGTGGTCCCCGGGGCTGAGCCAGGTCCATAGGGCTCCCCGCATTCATAATGATAATACAGCTTGGGGGTGGTGGTCCATGGGGCATTGATAAGCCCTAGGATTGGGGCCCCATGCGCCCCTCATATATTTATTCTATGCCCCCGGACCTGGCCCACCCGGAGGTTATTTTATAGCAAGCGTAATAGCCAGCGCTTGCTTTAAAAAAACAATTCCTGCAAATTTGTGAATATACCTATTTGTCTGCAATTTTTTTTTTAAAGGCTTTTATACCATGGCGGAGTCCTAGGCAGACCCCACGACCATGGCTTGGGTGTCAGGGTATTCCTGCCCTGTAGTTGTGTCTTTATTTTCAGGGGGGGTTTGGGTCTCAGTGAAGCTGAATCCCAAGATGGCTGCCAACACTTACTGGTTGAAGTGTTGGCAGCCAATCAGAGTAGTGAATTTTCTTGCATGAGCTCGCCTTTGTTCACGGAGGCTTCACTGCCAGAAACATGTCTATAATTTTCAGCTTAAATTTCTCAACAACTTCTGAATGGATTTACACCAAATAAGCAGAAGGCACTTCCTTGATCCAACATCTACCTTCCTGCCAAATTTGATGTAAGGGCTGTAGCTGTGGCAAACGTTTCCTATAGGACTTAACATTATGACGCTTTGCTGATTAGAGAGCACTCTGCCGGGGACTTACTTGTCTTGCCTGTTATCCCACAGCTCGCGGAACCCGCTCCGCGGGCCCCGCATCGCGCTGTGTGAACTTCTGCAGCTTGGAGATTGGAGGGTCAGCTGGGGGAGTTTACTGACGGGGCTGCGAGCGGCGTGCGCTCAGGAGGGACTTCAACTCCCAGGAGCGCCTGCCAGCCCGGAGGACCAACACCTGGGCCGCTCTCCCCGACCCCTCCCACCCCTTCCACCTCTTTCTACATTAATCCAATACTACTCCCGCAGCGCGGGAGAGCGCGCGGGAGAAGCCCGGGACAAGGGCGGGACCGTCTGTGGCCGTCCGGGGCCGCAGGAGGCCGGGCAGGGCCACCCATCTAACATTTATTCTTTCCTAAACTGTGGTTTCTATTTGGTTTTAATATTTGGTATTTTTTATCTTGAGGTATATATCATGTATATTCATTAATTGTTTACTGAGACCCGTGAAATCTTAGACTCTTGTGAATCTCTTTACAAACATGCCCCTAAGGTCGGGTAAAGAAAGACAGGTTCAGGTTTCCACTTCAAATGGCACTTTTACAGGGACTATTGATCAATTTTTCACACGTTCTACTGCCGTTTTGGAAAAGGAGATAGCCTTGGTTGAAAAGCGTCTTTCGCTTGATATTATTACGGGCAAACGTTCCTCTCTTGGTAAAAGTAGCGCGGACGTCCCCCCTGTCCCACTTACATTGTTGACTACAAATAGTAACGATATTAATGCGGAGTCGTTATTGTTAACTGCTCCCGATAACTATTCTGTGGAGGTAGTGGGGACAAACCAAGAAAGTGTATTTAACACTGCACAAGGCAACCTATCGAATGGTGGGACTACTGTTTTAGACCTGGTTAGTGAGAAAGCTGGCCTTTCAGATTCGCCTAATCTTAATGTCAGTACTGAACATATGGATTCCACTTTTAGTTCACAACATACATCTTCCCATAACCGTGGGAAGCGTAAAAGGGTAGATTCACCTGACATAGATGTACAAACTGAGGGTGCGGGAAACTTTATTTCATCTCCCTCACAGCCACCTAATACTAATCTGACTGTCCATCCTGAGGAATGTAATCCTACAATTAGTATCTCAGAAGAAATTTTCCTGGCCAGGACTGAGTTACTACTCAAATCACTTCTTTTACCACTTTTCGAAAGGACTAGATTGTTAAACGATAAAATGGATGCCTTAGACAAATTGGTTAAAGATAATATAGTGTCATCGAATAAAATCCTTGCTGGCTTAGTACCAAAAGGATCGAATCCCCTCGCCCCTCCCACTAATTTGCCTATTACTATGGCCAATAATAATATAGGGACCAATAATAATCATGGTAATAACAGCAAAAATACCTCCAAAGCGGGGTTATCTATTTCCAAATCAGCACAAAATAAAACAGTACCAGTTCCCAAAAAAGTAACCATGGAGAACTCAACTGGGCCAAAGTCTGCTGTAAACCCGCAGAATCAGAGAAACCCAACTTCTACACAGAATAAGGCTTTAAGTCATCACCCCAAATTTATCCCAAGGAAGCAGTGTGTGAATCTCCCCCCGGAATCAGTGCCGTATACTATTATTTTAACTGGTGTGGCTCCCCTTAGTAGTGGCACGAGAGAAACACACAAGGATCTTTACAATAAGGTCATATTTTGGCTTAATAAAAACCGTCCGCTTCCCCCCGATTTAAAACCTGAAATCCTTAATGTAAGGAGGGTGGACTGGGTAGGCTTTGAGAAAAAAGACCTTGAGGGTGACTGTGTGGTTATTAGTTTTAGAGAACCATGGGTAACTGAATTTATCAGTAGGGAAGCAAGATTTGGAAGGGTTGGAGATGTGCAAACACTATCACTGCATTATTTTTATCCTACCTTATACGCTACTAGACCCCAATCTCCAATTCACCACAAAAGAAGGGATAGGTTTAGAGGCAGATTTCAACCTGAAACTCCGATCTACCCAATGTTTTATCCTCGCCTTGTAAATCGGTTTGCACCATTGTCAGGGCTAGAAGGTGTAGATTGACAAGATGCTGAATCTTTAGATATTGGGGTACCTGAAGTTGTAGTAACCCAGCCCCTAATTAATTTGAAAACCCCTGAATTGGAGATTGCTTTAGGGTCCATCAATGTAATACAGAGGGAGGTAGAAAGGGATATACACCCTAACTGTACACCTAGCCCTTTGAATATAGTAGAAACTATGAGTCCAATGGTATCTATGGGAGAGAAACCACCTCATATTCTGACAGTTTTATCATGGAATGTAGCGGGATTGAGGGGGAAAATGTCAGAGGCTGAATGGTGTTCCTTTATAGATTTACACGATATAATTGTTCTGCAGGAAAGTTGGTCAACAGAGCCTATCTATCGAGTTGGCTATCTTAACTATTATAAACCAGCCTGCAAAGGACTGAAGGGACGTCCGTCGGGTGGCCTGGTCATCTGGATAAAACAATCTTTAGCCTTTACGATTACAGACCTCCCCACTGTGAGTAATGATGTTCTAGCCCTGAAATTATGTGGTGTAAATAAACAGGTTTTTTTCCTTATTAATATTTATGCAAGAGGGCTACCAGGAGGGAAGCCCGCGAGTGTGATAGCTGAACTGGATTCTGTATTGAATAGTATTAGTAGAGATAAATGTGTTATGGTGGCAGGTGATTTTAATTGTTCTTTTGAACCTTTTCCTAGCCTTGTTGATGGGGGTTATGGGGAGATTGACCAGTTATGGAATATCCCTCATTTAACTATTCCACCAGTTAAAAAAGTTACTGAGGCTGCTATGCAGTGGTTAGGTCTGTGCCTTGATTGGAATTTGCGTGCAGCAAATGGCAGGACCAAATCAGACACAATGGGAATGGTTACATTTGATAATTCCCTGCACTCGAGTCGCATTGACTATTTCTTGTTAAGATTAGAATACTGGAAATTATTGGAGGATATGGCGGTGGTCACGAGATCTGAAAGCGATCACAATCCCCTGGCCGTAAAACTATTATTGCAGGAGGGTTTGTTTTTGGATCCTGCAACCAGCATCTATACTGCAGATGCTGGTCTTACGAATGATTGCAGAAGGGTAAGATGGGCCAGGCTACTAGATAACCCCTCTATTATCAATAAAGTTGCCGATGAGGTCATAACTGCAACAAACCTGATAGTACCCTTATTTGATGAAGGAATCTCACCTGATCAAATTGGGATGATTCACGAGTCTCTTTTTAATAAAATTAAATCTTTTTTTATTGAACCAGTTAAAGGAAGGATAATAGTGCAATCTAAGTCTAAGTGGTACGACAAGTCTTGTCGTGCCGCCCATAGCTCTTTGTTATCTGCTATTAAATCAAAAATAGCCAGGGATATAAGGTTGGCCAGGGCAAACTACAGGAAAGTACTTAAAGAGGCAAAAACCAGATGGGATGACCAGCGTTGGTTGGATTTATACCAGGCAAGCACCTCATCCAACCAACAAAAATTCTGGGAGGTTGTTAAATGGGGTGGGACGGGTAATATGCATGTTCCTGTTAATTATGTTCCAGTTGAGCAATGGGTCAAGCATTTTGAGGCACAGTTTAGTGTCGCGGAACGGATCTCCCTTAACAATAGGGAAGATGCCAGCGTACAGTTTCCTGTGCCATCTCATGATCACATTGTCTTTACTAAATCAGAAGCGATCACCGCCCTAAATCAAGTGCAGAACGGTAAAGCCCCAGGTATGGACTGTATCCCTGCGGACCTTTTTAAGTATGATCAATTGCATTGGGTCCCGTATATAACGCTTTTGGCAAATGCAATAGCTAGAGGGACTGAGATTCCCATCTCATGGAAAGGGGCAGAGATTCTGCCCGTGTATAAAAAAGGGGACAGAACTGATGCAGGGAACTATAGACCCATCAGTCTTATTGATGCCCTTCAAAAGGTTGTAGCTCGAATGTTGTTAGGAAAAATTCACTCATGGATGTCTGAAGTTGACATTCTGTCTCCTATGCAGGCGGGTTTTAGGGAATACACTAGCACAGTTGACCAGATATTAAGATTTGTCATGATTTTCTGGAAAACCGTATTCCTGAGAGGTGGCACGATATATGCTGCATTTGTGGACCTCAAATCAGCATTTGATTTGGTCCCAAGAGCAAAGATGTGGTCAGCCCTGAGAAGGATGGGTGTGCCTGCCGCACTCCTTGATCTCACAATCAGGATGCATGAGGGAAATTTTGCCAGAGTTAGATGGGGGCGGCAGGGTCAGGTCACAGACACCTTCCCCGTGACACGTGGAGTGAGGCAGGGCTGTGTCCTGGCTCCTACCCTGTTTATACTCTTTATTAACCAGGTGGTGAAATTTCTCACAGACACTCCGACTGATGCCCCTTCTTTGGGTGGGACTAAATTCCCTCTTTTAATATTTGATGACGACACACCTATACTGGCTAAAACACAGAAGGGTCTGCAAGTGGCTATAAATAAATTTGTGGACTTCTGTAATGAGAATGACCTGGAAATTAACATCAATAAAACTAAGTTCATGGTCTTGACAAAAAATAAACCGAAGAGGGGGTATGTTACCATGAATGGGTCTAGTTTGGAGCAGGTTGAAGCTATGACATACCTTGGTGTTTCAATAGACTATAGATTAAGATGGAAAGAACAAGTGGCTGCGCTCAGTTTGAAATTTGCTCGCTTGTCCGGTTGTTTAGTGAAGGAGCAGCGATGCTCTCTCACTAAAAGAGTTTTACCGGCTCTTAAAATCTATAGTGCCAAAATTAGTTCAGCTATTTTATATGGGGCCGATATTTGGGGCTATGTGGACCTGTCTGTCTTAGATAGGATTCAGAGCAAATTCCTTCGTAACCTTGTCAGCCTGCCCCCTTCAACACCAGTCCTACCATTATTAATGGATATGGGCTTGTATTCCATCAAACTTCAAGCCCTCTACAGGATGGTAGCTCTATGGAGGCGCATATGGTCTACTCCAGAACTTGCCATGTTTGCCCGAGAAATACAGGATGTGAGAATGCAGCAGGGGGCCGGTGATATACCGTGGTTTAAGCAAATTAAGACCGCTCTGATCAAAATGGGTCTTCCTTTGCTCTGGTCTGAGCCAGGTTCTAATACTTTCCCTACAAAAAAAGACTTCAAGCTACTTTTCTGGTCAACGGTAAAAGTAGAACATGTTGTTCTAACGGAGAAACAGAACTTGACAGGTCAGTTTCTGCTTCATAAAATAGTCCCTCACATAGAGAACTATTGGGATGTTATTCCTAAAACATTAGATAGAAAATTATACCATCAGTTTCGTGTAGGAACACTTCCATTGAGGGCTTTTACTAATGGTTGGCAGAAGACAGAATCATCCCTTTGCCCCTGTTGTACCGTTTGCAGAGAAACATTAGGTCACTTTTTATTTGTATGTACTGCTTACAGTGACCCACGATGTAAATGGTTGAAACCAGTATGCTCCAGACTTAATACCCGAGTGAGTAGCGAAGCTTTGTACATTCTGAGAACAAATACTGCTGAATGGCTATCCATTGGAATGGCTAAATTTCTTGGATGGGCTTGGCTAATCAGGAGCAAGTCAGTTCGAAATTTATCGTCTTGAATAATTTTGAATAGTATGCTTTTGCATTATACTAGGGTCTGTCCAGAATTGATGTCCAGTTTTCTTTCATATACAAATGTATATTTGTAAGTTTTTCTTTTTATATTTCTAGTAATTTTTCCTTCTTGACGTCTATAAACGTATGTTTAATTGGGAATTTTTAACTAACTAATTATTGTTATTCTTTATTTGCTTGTTAGTATTGCTTTGATATTTTACGATTCTGTTAAATTATTTTGTACTGTTTGTTTTGTATGTGTGTCTTTTATGAATAACAATTCGCAATAAAGACGTTAAAAAACTGAAACTGACTTAACATTATGAATGCACCCTTATTTCGTGCCCCAATTTTGTGGACCCCATGACACAGATCACCCCTAAACTTTCCATGACACACAGTACCTACCTTGACAATTTTTGGAAGATTGATCAAACTACCCCAAAGTTAAACTCAAGTCAGAAAATGCTTTTCCTATGGAAACTAGGTCCTAACCATAGCTACCTACTGGTGACCGCCAGTAGGTAATTTGAATATATATATACAGGGGTGTTATAGTTTGTTGGACATTTCACTCATACAAAACAATTGAAATTCCCCCGTTATAGTTAGTTGTACTAACTATTTCTCACGCGCCCGCAATCCACTGCTGATGATGTCACATACTATATCATTCATGACATGGTCAGTGACGTCACTGATGACATCACTGATGACATCATCCATGTGACAATCTGATACATTTTATCATTCACTAGTACGAGTGAAATGTCCAACTAACTATAACACCCCTGAAACCTGTGTTTTTTTCAGTGAATTTCTGAGGTTTTTTAAATGCTAATTCCTAGCTATAACATGTCTGAAACATATGTCTTTTTCTGTGAATTTCAAAGGTTTTTTAAATGCTTTTTTTTAATGAAATTTATGTCAGCAGACAGGCACATGATAAATCAATCATAAAAACAGAAAAGATCTTCAAGATGTAGTTAGGTTACAAAACAATTGTACAAAATAAATGCAGCTAAAAAGCATTCATCGCTATTACATTAATACATAGCATTTTGTTCCTATAGGAGGAAAGATCATAAAGTACATTAATTTATATTGATAGTTTACTTCAGATTGCGAGCCTATCCACATTGCAATGAGATGCCACAATTTACTCCCCAGTACTTTCCTTCTAATACTCTTGGTTCTGTATAATGCCATCTCAAGATGATATGTGGAAAGCAGTCTAGTTTGCCAGTTAATAAAGGTTGGCGATGCACCATCCAGCCATTGAGAGGTGATACATAAACGAAAGATGGCCATACCGATAAATACAAATCCCTGCTCAGCGGGCTACCAATCATTCGATACATTTTCTTGACACCTGAACATCACCAACGTTGGTGATACCTGTATTGGGATGCCCTGACTAACTGTAATAAAAAGCTCAACGTCCTTAATAAATTTAGAAAGCTTAAGACAGGAGTAAAACATGTGAGGGGCATCGGCCGCATACAAACCACACCGATTACAACTAGTCCCCCTACCAGAATTCCATTTGGCCAATTTTCCAGGTCTATAATATAATCCAAAAATTGACATAAAATGCTGACTCTTTAAGGGTCCGTAAAAAAAAACATTAGTCGCAAGCTCAATACTTCTTGTAAGGTTAACCCCCTCCATCCCTTTATTAATCCATTTTAGCTCACAAGCTTCTAGATCATCCTCCATTTTAGCCATGAATAATTGATAAAGGAAACCCATTTTAAACCTTAGTCTAAGTGCTTCAATAATCTCAATTTTATTTAGTATAATCGCCTTCTTATTTAATTTCTGTTTGCAAAAACTGCAGACCTGAAGATATTTAAAAAAATCCCTTTGAGCTAAATTATGATTCTTCTGTAGAAATTCAAATGAAACAAAATGAGTCCCCTGAAATAAATCCCCAAGGTGACGAATACACAGATTATGCCATCTTGCCATTACATGATCACCAAAATTCTCAGGTAGCAAAGAACAATTTTGAAGGGGGGTATAGGCACTCAAATTCGGGCCTATACCTAATTTCTTCTTTGTTTTCCTCCATATTACATACGCAGCAGTAACAGCCTTACATTTAGTTTTTTTATAATAGCTTGGCTCAATTGTTCGATTTAAGCACTGCTTTTCTTCTGATACCAAAAGCATTTCATAAATTGAGGGGGCAGCAAAATCTGGTGTTGGATCTCCAGGCAGAATTAGCACCCCCATATGTTGCAATATAGCAATCCAATGGTATAGTTGGAAATCAGGGACCGCCCACCCTCCTCTCTCTCTAGGTAAAATTCACCTTTTCAACGCTCGTCTGGCACGGTGATTGCCCCAGAGAAACCTTGAGCACATTCTCTCAATTCGAGAAAAAAAAACTGTAGGTATTAAGAATGGGATGGCACGGAACACATACAAAAATGTAGGGAAAATAAGCATTTTTAGGCCGAAAAGTGAAAGATGTAGGTTGTTAATCCTTTCTAATGTTTTATTAGATGAGACAATAATGGGATCAAGATTTATAGAGATAATATCCTCGACCTTCGATGTGATCTTAATACCGAGATAAATTGCCTCGGTCTCGAAGGTCATATTTTCAGGGGTCCCTGTCTGTGAGTGAATCAATTGAGTTTTAGTAACGTTTAGTTTGTAAGCAGAAAACTTCCCGAAAACTCCTGCATCCTCGATTATACGGGGTAAAGCATCATCAATATTTAACATTACCATAGCGATATCATCTGCGTATGCAAATACTTTGAAGGATCCGGTGTTTATCTGTACGGGTTTTATTAGTCTATCTCTCTCTAAGGTAGCTATAAAGGGATTAATATATAAAGCGAACAGCAAGGGGGAACAGGGACAACCTTGTCTCGTCCTCCTTGCTATCACAACCTCACCAGAAACATCCCCACTTACACGAATTACGGCTGATGGATGAGAATTCAAAGATTGTATAGCTGTAGTAAACTCTGATGGAAATCCCTTCCAGGCAAAGACTGCCCACAGGAACCGCCACGAGACCCTGTTGAATGCCTTTTCGGCATCCAACAGGGCCACGCCAACAGGAGATTTACTACTCTGTGACCAGTCCAGTATGGAGACAATCCTTTTAATATGGTCAGTGGTGTCTCTGCGCTGAATAAACCCATGATGCCTTACTGAGACTTACCCCTGGAATCAGGTCACTCATCCTGTTAGCCAGAGTTTTAGAATAAATTCTACTGACTGTATTCAGTATCAAAATTGGCCTATATGAACCCATTTCTGTTTCTTTTTTCTCTTTCTTTTTGTGAAACTACAATCGTTGCTTTAGACCATGAATCTGGTGCCTTGCCTAGAAAAGCCTGTTGACATACTTCCACCAATTCAATCTTTAATACGTTCCAAAACGTGCAATAAAATTCTAAAGGGATGCTATCGGGGCCCATAGCCTTACCCTGTGCCAAACCTAGAAGTGCTGATTCTACCTCAGTGCAATCCAGAGGGATAGATAATATTGTTTTACAGTGATCTGGCAGTGTCTCAGAAGCCAGCTCACAGAGATACTCCTGCTCATCCTCAGCACCCATTCCAAGCACCGTTCCAAGCCCCGGATTACTATTTAATGTTTGGTAAAATCCTTGAAACGCCTCAAGAACACCCGCCTTGGTTTCCTACATAGCCCTTTGTAAATCCATAATTTTTTGGGGTTTTGTCATTATAAACTACCCTCTCTCTTAGCCTCTTTGCCAATATTCTACCGGTATTTTCACCAAATTCATATGCCTCTTCTTTGTGCTTTGTACATTTTTCGGCAATCTGATCAGAAATATTGGCATATGCAGACGATCTAGCGATAGTAAGATCCTGTTAAGCCTTTTAAACTAGAGCTGACTCCAAACCAAGGCGTATTGAATCAGCTAAATTGCGTTCAGCAATAGTGACCCTTACAAAATCTTGTTGATGCTTACTCAAGTACTTCCTACGTTTAAATTTGGAGAAGCTAAGGGTTTCTCCTCTAACAACTGATTTGAACGTGTCCCACACAATCTCCTGTGAGGCCGTACCTTTATTGGTAATAAAGAATTCCTGAATAATCTTACACATGAATTGACAATACTCCTCATCAGGTAATAATTTCCTTTCAAAAGTCCAGGGTCGTGGGCCTAATTGAAACCATGAGTCCAGAACCTGCTCTAAAACCACTGGATTATGGTCAGAGACCAATTTGGGCTGAATCGAGATATTAACTTTAGATAACAGAGCTGCAGCAATAAAGAAATAGTCTAATCAAACAAATTTGGAATGTGGACCAGAAAAAAAGGTAAAACTGGGATTCTCAGGGAGCAATACGTTCCAGACATCATGCAGGCCATGTTCTATCATTAAGCCCCGTAATGCAGAATACATTAACTTCTTTCTGCCTGTATAAACACGGGTTGATCGGACATTGAAACCAGCACCAATATTTATATTGAAATCACCGCACATTACCACAGGTTGTGGCCATTGGTCTATTTCAACATTAATAAAATCCAATAATTCGGCATCATCCAAATTAGGACCATAGATATTGCAGAAAGTAAATGTATGTTGCCCGATCTTAAACTCTCCAATAGCCCAGCGACACCATCTGTCTGCTGCTGCCTTAATACAGTTGCCTACTCCTCGTTTTATCAACATACCTACCCCTCTTTTCACCCCTGTTTGTTTAGAACATAATGCCAACTCCATACCCAAATTCTTCAAATATCCCCTATTAGCCCAGGCAACATGGGTCTCTTGTAAACATCTTGTCAATATGTAATATTTGCACAATTTTCACCAATACCTGCCGTTTAAAAAAAAAATTGTTGAGACCACATATGTTCAGCGTACAAATTTTAATTTTCCTATCCATTATCATCAAAAAACAACTTAACCAACTCACATACGGCTACCTCCGCCAATTAGACTACGGAACTCTCAGGGCGGACATTACTCCTCCTTGCATCATTTACAACCACATGCTTTTGTTCTGCTGCTGACTTTTCACCCACCCACCACCTACCCCTCAAACACGAGCCATCCCCCCCACTCCCACCCTCCCCCTCTAGCACCCTACCCAACACATGAGGCCCAGAGTCCTTCAGTCCCTGTAGAATATGGAATGCCGTGTCCCCCCCCCTCCGGGTCTCTCTAAAAAGAGAAATATGAAGATAAGTTTAAATACCATAAAGGGTGGAAAAAGAACCAACAGAAAGAGAAACACAAACCCGGAAATAAACTATTTCAACAATTTCCCCACCCCTTGCTCTATTTTATACCCTCAAGATATTCTTTGGCCTTAACTTCAGACAGAAAGAATTTTGTTTGCCCCTTAAACATGACTTTGAGTTTAGCCTGGTTCTGCAAATACACCACTGCCCCCTTTCGTTGAAATTCGGATATCAATTGGCGCAGATGCCATCGTTTAGACATAGTAGCCTGACAAAAGTCTGGTCTAACAAAGAAACTGCAGTCCTTAGCGAGAGCTTTCTTGTCAGGTCGTGCTCGCAAAAAAATATCTTCCCGCGCTAGAAAATTATTAAAGCAGACTAGAATTGCCCTTGGAAGGTCCTCTTCTCCTAAACGTGGTTATTTCTTTTTAAAAGGGAAACGGTGCGCCCTTTGAATTTCCCTTGACCAATCCCATGTTGTCAGCTCAGGAAAAGCTTCTTGCAATAGTTCAGCTACAAACTTCCATATCTCAGAACCCTCCTTGTGTTCGGGTACCCCCAAAAAAGTAGATTATTTCTTCGGCTATGATTTTCTAACTCTGTTAATTTGTGACTGAGATCATCCCGATGGGCTTTGACGAGCTCTAACTCTGACTTCTGAGCAACAGCCTCATCTTCCAGTACCGAAATTCTGGCCTCAGTTTCCGTAACTCTATCAGCTTTTTCCGCACATGTTTTAATTGCCCGTCGAAGAGCATTCTTGACATTACAGCAGGTAGCTTGAGTGCGTAAATTCTCTGCTTTACTCTCTGCTCTATGACTCATCATTGTGTCATAGATAGTGGCCAAAGTGATCTCCTGGGGAGTAGATTTTTCCTTGTCCAAAGCCACTTTATCCGTACCGGGTGTGACCCCATCCTTATCCAATTCTGTTGCCCCATCAACTTTGATGCCCTGTAACTGCAAAGCTCTCTTCTTCGTTTATTGACAATTGCAATGCTGGGACTTGGTGAAGCTACACCTAATCTTAAATTCTCCGTTGAGGTACTATCTTCGCTATCATCCACCCAATCTCGACTAACATTTGCACTCTCATCAGAGGATGGATCTGACATAGAATAGAATTTTTCACCAGTCTCGTGTGTTGGCCTTGTACTCTGCGCACCTTCGGAAAAAACGGCCAAATCGGTCTCTGTATCAATTGTCAAATTGTCCTTACTGCAAATCAAGCTCTGTTTAGTTATACCAGCAATTCTGTGACAAACTCCATCCCCCATAATACAGTTCTCATCACGCCTCAAGCTTGAATTCAGGCTAGACTGATTTTCCATTACTTCTAAGAGCATAGCATTATCCTGGTCAGACCTAGCCTGAGAGTCTATACCTGTAGGGGTGCCTAATGAGCTAGGAACAACAAGTTCGCTGGGTACAGCTACCGGGACACCACTACCATCCGGCACGATATAGTCCGAAGCTGCTATAACTGATGTAGTTGATGTAATTGATGTTGCTACTTCTGATTAAGCTGGTTGGACTCCCATATTTTTCGAGGTCTGGTGCTCAAACATTGTCAACAAATTTTGTGTGCCTTGCTGTGGCAAACGCGGGGCTGCAACACTTTTAACTGACGAGACAGCACCTTTCTGTACACTGATAAGGGAAGTAGACTGGGTACTCTCACCTCCACCGGCTGCATTACTTTCACCCCCACCGGCGTTCTCCAGCGCTTCCGCCACAGCAGGTTGATTCCCGGCTTTGACGCTATGTGTAGATATCTTCGTAAGTGTTTTAGGCGGCATTTTCTTACGCCCCACAGCACCTCCTCGGCCGGGAAAAACACCCCTGAAATCTGTGTTTTTTTCAGTGATTTTCTGAGGTTTTTTAAATGCTAATTCCAAACTATAACATGTCTGAAACCTATGATTTTTTCAGTGAGTTTTAAAGGCTTTGTAAATAACATTTTTTGAATATATTTATTCTTATTTTTTTTATACTGATTTACTAATTTTTTTAAACTCTTTATTTGTTGTTATTTTATTTTTTAAATTGCATTACATTGTGATGCAGCACTGGATTCTCTCCGGATAACAGGTGAGTAAATTGGAATTCGTTGTTCGGATGAATATAGGTGAATATTTTAATGTTCCAAAACTCCACACTTAGAAGAATTTGCAAGTGAAACCAGTCAATGTTAGCCTATGAAAGAAAATTCACTTAGCAGGTAAATAGTGTTATCGTTACCTTTTCTTACTCAGTGGTGGATCCTGGATCCAGCCCTGCTGAATCTCCTCTAAACAGTTGAAAGAATGCAAATTACCAAAGACGCGCAGAAGCCCACGTCTTTTTCTTTTTTTTAATATCGCTAGAATGCGCGGATCATACGCGCACCCCAGGATTTTACCCCCCCAAAAGAATTAGAGGCCCTGTGGGTCCTTGTGGGGCCCGCTGAGCAGACCTAGAGGATCAGAGTGTGTCTACCTTCCCCTTTTTCACTTTTTAAACACATATTTCACACGCTTCTTCAGCGTCCCTTGTACCAAGACATAAAATGGCTGCCAACAGTTTCTAGTTTCGAATGATGACAACCACTTGACAGCCAATTAGCCTTCAGCGTGTGATCAGAAGGGTGCGCTTATGATACGATGATAATTTACGGAGTATACATATTCAATTTTGTTATGGGAAAGGGGCCGCGTGGCCCCACTCCTGTGACAATTCCGGCCCCTGGGGCATGGCTAATTATATATTATTATTTTTGGAGGAGAGCTGCATAGCCCCCCTCCTGAAGCCACTTTAAGGCCCCGTGGACCCCATTCCCTGGAGACGGCATTTTTCTTTTATTTATTTTGGCCGTCACCATTGAGGACCGTAGGAGGGTCTCCAATTCCCCCACTGTCCCACCGGCGCCCCGCCTCCTGCGAAAGCCGGTGTTCTATCGACATCCGAACTCCAACTATGTATGTACCTCCTAGGAGTTGCCTTCACATTGCACATGCATGTTTGTGGTAGCACATGCGTGTTAATGTTACGCATGCGCACAATACGTCCCACTGTCTGGCTATGTACTCCTAACGTATTTCATTTTATTTGTGCATGCTCAATTACAACATGCCCAATCACAGCTCTCACACCCAATGACATCATTCTCAACCAATCATCCTTCTGCAAAGCATTTATAACCTGTCAACCTTCTTGAACTATTCCTATTCCGCAGTCACAGCCATTGATAGTGTTCGTATCCACTTCTTCATAAGTGAGCACTTTTTAAAGAGTAATTAAATTAATTTAAAGTACTGTTAAAGTTAATGCGATGTAGTTTTTCTCTTGTAAGTAGTGCGTCAAGTGCCCCATGCATGGCAAAAGTAATGTTTTTGGCAATAGTGTATTTTTGCACGGTTTCCAGCTCTTATACCTTAAATATCATGCCTTGGTAGGGGATGTTTCTGGGCAAATCACTTAATCCTGCCGCATATAATTTTTTAAGTAGTGCTGCTTCCTCCCCATGCACTGCACATATAATCATTTGACCAATGTTGTATTTTAGCACGTCTTCATGTTTTTTAATAACGTTACTTTTGATTTGCTATCCTTTGTTTCTGTGCAAATCACTTAATCCTGGTGCGTTTGTTTAATTTGCCAAGCGCCATGTGGTCGTTCCCGCAGCAGTGTGCTATGTGCTGTTCAAGTGAATGCAATGTCATTTTTCTCATGTAAGTAGTACATCACGTGCTCCATGCATTGCAAAAGGAATGTTTTCAGCAATAGTGTATTTTAGCACGGTTTCCACCTCTTATACCTCAAATATCTTGCCTTGGTAGGCGATGTTTCTGGCCAAATCACTTAATCCTGCTGCATATAAGTTTTTTAAGTAGTGCGCCACGTGCTGCTTCCTCTCTATGCACTACACATGTAAACCATTGGTCAATGTTGTATTTTAGCACGCTCTCCATGTTTTTTAAGAAAGTTAAACTTGATTTCTTATATTTTGTTCTGTGCAAATCACTTAATCCTGCTGCGTTTCTTTAATTTTCCAAGCGTCACAAGGCCATTCCCGCAGCAGTGTGCTACGTGCTGTTCACGTTCAAGTTAATGCAATGTAATTTTTCTTGTGTAAGTACTGCATCATGTGCCCCATGTATTGCAAAAGTAATGTTTTCGGCAATAGTGTCTTTTAGCATGCTTTCCAGCTCTTATACCTCAAATATCTTGCCTTTGTAGGCGATGTTTCTGGGCAAATCACTTAATCCTGCTGCATATATTTTTTTAAGTAGTGCGCCACGTGCTGCTTCCTCCCAATGCACTGCACATGTAATCGATTGGTCAATGTTGTATTTTAGCACGCTCTCCATGTTTTTAATAACGTTAAACTTGATTTCTTATCCTTTGTTATGTGCAAATCACTTAGGGCCAGATGTAGGTAAATGAGATTTACCGATTTTTAATTACCGAATTTTACCGATTTGGTAATTAAAAATCGGTAAATCTGAGGGGAGGATATGTAGGAACATCCAGATGTTCCTTTTACCGAATCGGTAAATACCGATTCTGACAAGGGTGCAGGGGGTGTCACTTTGACACCCTCTAGCACCCCCAAAAAAGGTTCGGGGGCCATGTGGCAGGCATACCTGCCCTAAGGGCAGGTCTGCCTGTCATATGGCACAGGTGTGCATGCACACATGTGCATGCACACCAGAATCGGTATTTTACCATCAAATAGTATTTGATGGTAAAATACCGATTCTGTAATGCTTGTGGGACTCAGAAGAGTCCCACCTACATATCAATTTTACCGAATCGGAAAAAATACCGATTCGGTATTTTACAGAATCGGTAAATTTACCGATCGGTAAATTTACCGATTCTGTAAAATACAGGGCCCTACATCTCAAATTGCATTTACCGGTCTGTAACGGCCGAATTCGGCCGTTACCGACCGGTAAATGCCTACCTACATCTGGCCCTTAATCCTGCTGCGTTTCTTTAATTTGCCAAGCACCACGTGGCCGTTCCTGCAGCAGTGTGCCACGTAATGTTCAACTTAATGCAATGTCGTTTTTCTAGTGTAAGTACTGCGTCACGTGCCCCATGCATTGCAAAAGTAATGTTCTCGGCAATAGTGTATTTTAGCACGGTTTCCAGCTCTTATACCTCAAATATCTTGCCTTGGTAGGCGATATTTCTTGGCAAATCAGTTAATCCTGCCACCTTTCATTTTTTAAGTGGTGCGCAACGTTTTGCTTCCTCCCCATGCACTGCACATGTAATCGATTGGTCAATGTTGTATTTTAGCATGCTCTCCATGTTTTTTAATAACGTTAAACTCGATTTTATATCCTTTGTTCTGTGCAAATCACTTTGTTTCTGCCATATTTCTTTAATTTGCCAAGCGCTACGTTGCCGCACCTGCAGCAGTGTGCTACGTGATGTTCAAGTTAATGCGATGTTGTTTTTCTCATGTAAGTAGTGCGTCACGTGCCCCATGCATTTCAAAAGTAATGTTTTCGGCAATAGTGTAGTTTAACAAGGTTTTCAGCTCTTGTATGTCGATTAACTTACCTTGGTGGCTGCTGTTTCTGGGCAAATCGCTTAATCCTGCCGCCTTTAATTTTTTTAAGTAGTGCGCCACGTGCTGCTTCCTCCCCATGAAATGCACATGTAATCGATTGGTCAATATTGTATTTTAGTAGCTCTACAAGTTTTTTAATAACCTTAAACTTGATTTGTCCCCTGTTCTATCCTATTATACAGATGTCTGAACCATGGGACGCTCTGGTCGCCACAAGCTCTTTATTCCCGCCCATGCACTATACCACGTGTTGATGAACAACTCGACACACCAGATCCACTGACTGCTCTCCATGTGTTATCAGCCGAAAATTGCAATGGACCTAATCTAATTATCAGGTTTGACTTCAACATTTCATGATAGAAAATCATTCTGAGATAAAAATGTGTGAATTTCATGTGTGCAGACAGATAACTGTTCTGTTCTCATATTTTGGTTGAATTATTGGGTATTCTGATATCGACAAAAAGAAAAAAAAGCAAGTCCTGATTTTATTGGCCAAATATGTCATTTGAAATTGAACAATGTATGAGTTATAATTTTTCTTGCTTCTATAAATATTTTTATAAACTATAAATCTCCATTGTGATGGTCTTATAGACGTTTATTTCTGAAACCCATATGTTTCTCATTTAAATATTGGTTACACGTTTTCAACCTGCACTTCAGATACAAAGTGAAAATGTTGTTTTGAATTTCTTTATTTGAAAATGTGTCTTACAATTTTTCTTTATGTTTATTTCTCAATTTCTAGATCATGGAAGTCCAAAAAGGGTTCTATCAGATCAAGGCCAGGAGTTTGTGAATGAAGTGAGTGACCAATCTCGGCCTAATATTTGTATAATGCAATGCTATTTCCTATTTTTCTGGCCAAATAAAACCCCTGATGATTGCTTTTCATCCCCAATCCTATTGAAAACAATTGTTTTTATGTACATTAAAATCATCCTTGGACAAATGTACAACAGATACATTTTTAACTCTTTTTTTCAGTTTGCAGAATGTTACATAAGTCAGCAGCAAATTGCAGAGATTGAAGAAAGTGTATTCTCCTGTTCCAGCTCATAACACCGATGTCTCAAATATGGCATGAACTAGTTGTGTGAAGCCTGAAAGATTCACACATTTTTAACGGATAACGTTAAGGTAAATACTCTAAATATGACTAGTCGACGAAGTTAAAAAGTAACGGATATAAGTACTTGAGGGGTTTTTGGTGGCAGATAATCTCCAATTCACACTTGTACGGATGGGCCTGATACAGGGTTCATCTCTGTATAACTAATGGATAATTAGTTATTAGGTTGGCATACAGAGCTCCCAACCTTCTTACTTTTTCTCTTAAAGGGTTCCAAATTGGGGACGAATATTAGGCTGTGCAGTAGAGGTTGACGGTGGTGCTCCACTGGTACTTGGGCCTTCTCATGAAGCAGGAGGAGCCTCTCTCAATCTCCTTAACTCTTCCCTTGCAAAGTTGACAGGATTTTTAGTCTGCAAGTGCTTTCGCATACTTGCAGTTCCACACCAGTACTTTTTATTGGGGTCTCCTCTTGAAAGCAGTCTTGCATATGCGGCAAGTAACTTTTCTTGCATTCACCTTTTTTAAGACTTGTGGAAATTAATTTCAAAACATTCAATAAATATGGTGTCACTAAGCATTGTGCCAAATGCTTTATTAAACATATGCAGAAAAATGCTCCCTTTAATTGTCGTAACGCACACAGCCAGATAAGAATGAACACTGCAACTGAAGTGCATTACACAAAGGTAGTAAGAATGAAATTACATGATTGTGTATTAGGATGCCATACATAACTCACATATAAAGTAGTTTCCCAGCCTTCTTACATTTTCTCTTCAAGGCTTGATAAGCTCTTTACAAGAGAATTTGAAAGGAGAAAGTAGGAGATGAAGAACAGAGGTAGGACGCTATATCTCAAAGTGCAAAAATGGATAAAAAGGGTGTACCAAAGTCTCCATGTACAATGGCCAGTGGAAGTGTTTTGAGAGCGAGTACATCCAAGGTCAAGTGAAGAGATTTCGTTGATAAGGCATAGCAAACGAAGTGGTAACAATGGGCAGGAAGGTCCATCGGTGGTGGAGGCTGGGTTTGTAAATCTGCTCCATCTATAACTTTCTCGCTCTCACAGTTTTAATGTTGTTTTCTCTATCTTTCTCTCTCTCACATAATTTCTCTTTCTTTTTTAAAGTTATGGATGCTGCTGTCTACTCTGACGTGTAGAACCAAAGCTGAGTTGAATTTGTGAACTCTACTATTCACAGTGTTTACACAAAGTAAGAATTGCAGCCTAGATATACAATACCTCCGATTAAATGCATTAGAAATACAATAGCTTATTTACAAACCTCTTGCGTCACTTTTGCGTCACTTTCAGCATAAGAAAAGTAACACAAAATTGGCACAAGAGTTTTGCAAATAAGCCCTAAAAAATATTGTACTGCATAATGACTTGATCTCTCACCTAATTCTGTCTCTTCTGTGAATCATTTTAAAGGCCTGTTCATCTGTAATATAAATATGACGCAGTAGGCACTTCTATACAGACACCATTTGAGTACAAGCCTATAAGATAAGTGAAATCTATCAGTCACACTGCACACATTACAAAACCAGTAAATATCATCAAGTGTTACTTTGACTTGTAATGTTTGACCTCATTTAGTCAGATCGATATAATTTTAAACAATAATTTTCTTTTTTGTTTTGCAGATTAACTACAGTACTTCTATTGGAGTTCATAATATATGTTGTTTATTATATTGTTTTGTTAAAGTTATGGTTATAGTTATTAATTGTATTTTTATCATTTAGTTATATTTCCAGTTATTTATTGTTTTAATAAAAGTTAATTAAACAATTTACATACGTCTTTTTTTTGTGGGGGTAGCAGTCCTCAATAGAAATTATATTTATAATTTGAAGTATAATTCTGAGGCTAACTCTTTACCAGATCTTTACCAGATTCTATAGCTACAACTAATGGTTATAATTCAAAAGTTTTAAAACTACAACACCATTGGCAACATAGTGTGGTGAACTTCTAACCTCTGTGCTCACGTAAGTGTTCCATGAACTGTTACTATGATAACAGGTAGAAAGCCGTTTGGGGGTAGGGTTAAAAGTTACTGGCTGCACAAAAACCGTTGTATTTACCCAGGATCCTCTACATGACAGAAAGGAAAGCAAAGTAAAACAATACACTGTGTACCAGATTTACAACCCCCCCTACAAAATTACAAATATGTGGGCCTCAATGACCCCCCTCAAGCTCCGGAAATCACCACCCCAGGGAATTTGTGTATTACGAGAGGCAGACTACATGGCCCTCCGCCTTGACCCCTTGACGGCCCTAGGAACTACCACAACCGGTTCCTGCAGTGTACCTGGTCGCCTACCCCGGTATACAGCTGTTTGCTTTGACAGTGCTGGACTCTCACGACTCCCGCCCTCCCATAGCATACTTAGTTTGCATTTTGAAAGACAGAACAGTGAAATCTATTCTCACTTTCAAAATCCAAAGCAGATTGCATTTCCACATACAAATTGACATCTACCCATGCAAAAAAGCAATTCTGTCTCCCAAAGAACGCAAAAGTTCATCACACAAAGTTGATAAATAAAACAGCAGGTGTGCTCGACTTCTCATTATACAACCTTATCCTGCGTAATGTTATTTTCAATCACGTTCTGATATCCAATAAGAATCATGCTTTCAAAAAACAGAAACATGCACCGTGGTATTCTGTGTAGAATGTTGTCAAACAACCAATTATTTATTTTCTGTTTTAATTTCACTTTTCCCCAAAACTGCCTTTAACTATTCTAACATATGCCAAAGGCAGAATTGCAACTAGTCCAATCAATTGTGTCCACAGATTGAGAAAGCTAGGAAACATGTAAATACATATGTTTCTGCTTTTCTCCAAGGCTATAGAATGGGGTCTATATACCACAACAATCTAGAGTTTCAATATGCATGGCATCTTTAGAAGAGAAAGTGTACATTTTAAAGATGAAGGGAACAGAGTCTTCCTTATGAACTTTAGACTCTGCATCGGTACTTACTTGTAAGTTTTAAAATCTCTCAATAAACACAAGGGCTCTTGTTAGAGCCACCAAACATCTATACACAGAGGCTTGATATATATCTTAAAAATACATGCTTCATTTTTTTCAGCAGCAAAATGCACGGATCCTACGCGCATCCAGCAATTTTGTTTGTAAAAAAAATGTGTCCTTTTTTCCCTAAGGGTCCTTATGAGACCCCCTGAGCAGGCCTAGGGGGTCAGGGAGTGTCTACCCTGCCCCTGTTCACGTTTTTAACACATATTTCACAGACTTCTTCACCCTCGCTTCTACTGGGGCACAAAATGGCTGCCAACAGTTCCTGGTTTCGAATGTGTACAACCATTTGACAGCCAATTATAACTGAGCAGGTGATCGGGATGGTGCCCTTATGCTACAATGACAATACTCGTACAATCTGCGAATCCATCGCGCCCATAGATATATAAATGACTTTAACCCTAATTTTCTCAGAACCTACTGTACAGATTGACACCAGATAAGCAAAAGGTACAAGTCGGAACTGATGACTACCTCTCTGCCAAATTTGGTGTAATTCCATTCAGCCGTTCGGGATGTACCATGTCTAAAGGTCCTATGGGAAATTGCATGGGGAAATCACATTTTGGGACCCCACTTTTTTCTCGACCCCCAATTGACCATTCACCCCCAAACTTTCAAGAAAGGAGTGGAACTGAGCAGGCCAAAAGTTTAGAAAATTTTGAGAACATTCATCAATCGCCGCCAAAGTTATTGGCAATAGAATGTAGTGGTTTTCCTATCGATAATAGGTCGCCAGTAGATAGTTATAGTTAGGACCTATTATGCATAGGAAAACTGCAACATTCGATTGGAAATAACTTTGCCGTCGATTGATGAATGTTCTTGAAATTTCCCAAACTTTTGGCCAGCTCAGTTCCTCTCCATCCCTGAAAGTTTAGGGGTGATTGGTGAAGCAGAGGCCGAGAAAAAAGGGGGGTCCCAAAGCGTGTTTTCGTCATGCAATTTCCCAAAGGATCTTTAGCCACGGCTACAGCTTGAAAGGCCTAATGGAATTACATCAAATTTGGCAGAGGGGTAGTCCTCAGTTCTGACTTGTGCCTTTTGCTTATTTGGTGGCAATCCGTTCAGTAGTTCCTGAGAAAATTACGGTTATATTCATTTATATATCTATGGGCGTGGTGGTTCCGCAGATTGTGCGAGGATTGGCATCGTAGGATAAGCGCACAGTCCCGATCACGTGCTCAATGCTAATTGGCTGTCAAGCTGTTGTAAACATTCAAAACCAGGAACTGTTGGCAGCCATTTTGTGCCTCGGTAGAAGCGAGGGGGAAGAAGTCTGTGAAATGTGTGTGCAAACCGTGAAAAGGGGGCATGGTGGACACACCCTGACCCCCTAGGCCAGCTCAATGGGTCGCACAAGGACATCTAGGGCAAAAAATATATATATATTTTTTAAAACTATCGCTGGATACATGTAGGATCTGCGCATTTCGCTGCCGAAAAAAAAAACGAAGCGCGGGTTCCTGTGGTTTAAAGGTTATCACCCTCCGGGAGGCCAAATCCCGGGGGCATTTAAAAAAAATTGTGTGGGGGTCTCAATCCCCCGCACACTGCCCGGGGAACGTCACCCCGGGCTCTAAGTTAATATATTTGGGGGGCTCACGGGCCCCCCCCCACAGCCCAGAGGACCCCTTATCCCTGGGGCTTGTTAAAAAGGATGGAGGGGTCTTAAGACCCCCCAGTTCTGTGGATCGCCAGACCCGGGGCTTCAAAACATTAATTGAGGGGGCTATGAGGCACCCCTGGCCCGGGGAACACCACCCTCCGGGGCTTTTTTAATGTGTGGGAGGGGGGGCCACACGGCCCCCCTCCTGTAGACCAAGATGGCCCTGAGGACCGCCACCCCCCAGGGCGGCTCCTGCAGGGTCCCGTGGTGCCCAAAGCAGATTGCTTTTCCTCAAGGGGAGCAGCATGTTAGCTGCTCTCCATTAGGGAAAAGTAATGCTGGCTCCCGAAGGATGCGGGGAGCCGGCTGGAACCATTGGGGCATTGAGGCTCCCCCCACGGTCTCCAATGTATTATATAAGCCCCTGGGAGATGGGGTCCCCCTGAGATAATGAAAATTCCTGATAGGGGCAAATTTTTTTAAAGGTAAAATTTGGAGTCGCGCACCCAGCACGGCGCTTAGTCCGGCCCCTGGTGTGCACACGTTGGAAGCACGACTTATAACTTGTAGGGTGCACAACTCCAATTAAAAATATTTTTTAAGGTATACATTTTTTAGGTATTCATCAAGCTAATGTGTTTAGTTGTTAGATGGCTCTACAAAGAGACCTTGTGTTTATTGAGAGATTTTAGTACCTACAAGTAAGTACCGATGGAGAGTCTAAGGTTCAAGAGGAAGACTCTGTTCCCTTCATCTGTAAAATGTACACCATCTCTCCTATAGATGCCTTGCATATTGAAACGCAGATTGTTGTGGTATAAGGACCCTATTCTATAGTCTTGGAGAAAAGCAGAAACAGATTTATTCACATGTTTCCTAGTTTTCTCAATCTGTGGACAAAATTGATTGGACCAGTTCCATTTCTGCCTTTGGCACATGTTAGAATAGACAAAGGCAGTTTAGGGGAAAAGTGACATAAATTCTCCAAAGGTGTCCTTCATAAGCATTTACAGACCTACCCCAGTCAAAGTGCCTAGGTCATTGCCACCACAGTTCGCAATTATGAGGTCAGGGTGTTGGAGATGCAAAAAGGATTTCACCAATGGCAACAATTGGTGCCACTTTAACCCTCTCTGTCCAATCCATTTAATGTCTACATTTGGTAAACCTAGGTCGTTGTAATTTCCTTTGTGTTCTGCATACCTTTGGCTCCAGAAAATATAGCTGTGTCCCACAATCCACAGTCTAAGCATCTTGAAAGGAGGTCTGGATGCACTTAGATGGTCTCTGTAAATGAAATGGCAGTTTGAAAACTAACATTTTTCTAAAATGGTGAATAAGATGCAGTGTTGAAAAAAAAAAGAAATGATTGGTTGTTTGACAACATTCTACACAGAAAACTAGGGTGCATGTTTCTGTTTTTTAAAAGCTTGATTCTTGTTGGTTAACAAAAACTGATAAGCTGGTATATTGAAACGTCAAGCACACTTGCTGTTTTGATTAGCAACATTGTGTGATGAACTTTTCACCTGTGTGCTCAGTTAAGTGTTCCATGAACTGTTTCTATGGTAACAAGCAGAAGGCAGATTGACAGTAGGGTTTACATTTATATCATTTGAAAAGGATTGAAATGTCTAACCAATAAAATGTGTGTTTGGTTTAGAATTAATGTGGGAAGCAATGTAATTTGATGTGAAGGTCTATATGTGTTGAAAATGAGAGGGAAACTCTGCCATTCTATGGTTCTGGTGAGAGGTGTTGAAAACAGAAATTCTGAATAAGAAAAACTGCTGTGTGACTGACATACTTTTTATTCTACAAAACCATTGGAATGGTGAGTTATTAATTTGTGAGGGAATGTATGTGGGGCATTTTGATTTTAATTAGAGTAATGTGTAGGGAATACTTTTTTTTCTCTATTATTTTCTTGTGAGTGTGTGTGCATTTAGAACGCATTCCGAGATAGCATTGTTTCTTTTATGTGTTTGCACACAGGTAACTATGCTGTTCTAATGTTTTGGTAGAATTAGAAACCAGTTATTTTTTATGTATTTGTAAAATGAGTGAAGTTTCTACGTTAAAATGCAGTACTTATTGTACACTATAAAATGTGTTATGGTAAAATAGAAGGGATAGTGTTGTTTGTCTAGAATCGCAAAGTGAGTCTCCTGTGTATTTAGGAATCTCTCTGAGAGAAGCATTCTGGTAGTTCATGTGTTTCCCGGCATGTAATTGGTTAAAAACGTATTGTGTTCTCACATTTTGGTAGAATTAGAAAATAGTCATTGGTACATGTACATGTAGTCTTGAAGTGACACTACCCCCAGTATGATTTCCTACACTACCCAAACACCACTGCACTACTGTAAACCCTTAATCTACCTGCAGCCTGACCACCTATACTACATATTCACCACTTTACTACCCTTAACCTTAAATATACCTCAGTACAACCTCCTATGCTACCCGAACACCATTTTATTTCCTAGAACACTACCCTACCACAACCCCCTACACTACAGAAATACCACTGCACTACCTTAAAGCCTAAAATGCAAGCCCTAGCATGATCTCCTGTGGTACATAAACACCACTGCACTATGCTAGAACAGTGCCCCAGTATGACTCCCTATACTACCCAATTATCATTGTACTACTCTAAAGCTTAAATCTATCACAACAGGACCCCTTACACTATCCAAACACCACTATAGTATCACACTACTGTATTTATAAGAACCATTGTTATTTGTCTAGAATCACACAGTGAGTCTGTGCATTTAGGAATCACTCTGAGAGAAACATTTTGGTAGTTCATATGTTTTCTGACATGTAATTGGTTAAAAACGTATTGGGTTCTCACATTTTGGTACAATTAGAAAATAGTCACTGGTTATGTATTTCCAAAATGAGTTTAGTATTAATAGTAAAATGCAGTTCTGAAATATATGCATGCTTGATGTTTTTGCAGACAAACAAGTACATGCACTCTTGCAGTGACACTCCCCCAGTATGATTTCCTACACTACCCAAGCATCACTGCACTACTGTAATCCCTTAATCTAGCTCCACCTACACAATCCATTCACCATTTTACTACCCTAAACCTAAAATCTACTCCAGCACAACCTCCTACACTACCCAAACACCACCTTATTTCCTAGAACACTACCCTACCATGACCCCCTAAACTACATAAACCCCACTGCACTACTTTAAAGCCTAAAACGCAATCCCTACTATGACCCTGTACACTACATAAACACCACTGCAGTACCCTAGAACACTACCCTAGCTTGATCTCCTATACTACTCATTTATCAATCCACTATCCTAAACTCTAAAACACTATAACAGCACGACCCACTACACTCTCCAAACACCATTGCACTACTCTAAACATTAAATCTATACCAGCATGACCCCCTACACTACTGAAACACTTGTGCACTACCCTAAAACACTACCACAGCATGGCCCTCTATACTACAGAAAGACCAGTGCACTACTCTAAACTCTAAATCTACCCCTAGTATGACCCCCTACACTATATAAACACTGCTGTACTACCCCAAACACTAAAACACTACCCAGGATGACCCTGTACACTACTCAAACACCATTACACTACCCTAAACATTAGATCTATCCCACCACAACCTCCTACACTACCCAAACACGCCTGCACTATTCTAAAACACTATCCCTATTATGACCCCATACACTACATAAACACCACTGCACTACCCTAGAACAGTACCCCAGCACGACCACCTACACTACTCAAACACCATTGCACTACCCCAGCATGACCCCCTACACTACACAAACACCACTGCACTATCTTAAATCCTAAAACACCATCCCTAGCATGACCCCATACACTATATAAACACCACAGAACTATTCTAGAACACTGTCCCAGCAGGACCCCCTACACTACAGAAAGACCACTGTACTACCCTAAACCCTAAATCTACCCACAGTACAACCACCTACACTACTGAATCACCACTGTAGTACCCTAAACTCTAGCACGACCCCTACACTAATGAAACACTGTTATTGTACCCTGAACCTTAAATCTATGCCAGCACGACATCCTACACTACTAAAATACCACTGCACTATCCTACAACATTACCTCAGCACGTCTCCCTACACTAGAGAAACAACACTGCACTACTGTAAATTCTAAATCTGTACTGTTGCAAAACCATAGTGACTGTTCATGTACCATGTAGTAATCTATTTACTAAAGTAAAAGTGAACCAATTATGAATTCACTCAGTGTCTTTCGTTATAGTATTGTGATCTTTTAATAAATATGTATGTCTTCAAACAGTGCTTCAAGTTCTAGTGTTATGGAGTGCTTCAAACTGCTATGCATTATGTATGTAGTGCTCTTATCACCTTCACAGTTGTGCTTCAGGCCTACAGTTTTTTAGTCAGAATTTTTATGAAATGTGTTTGAATAGTAATAAAAATTTATAATTTTTTAAAGTTATTAATAAATACTTATTTATGTGTATTTTTAACAGATACTGTTTATCATCGTTACAATAAAGTTAACATGCCGCAGAAAGAAAGAAGAAGAAAGAATCAGAAAAACGATATTTACTTGAAAAAACTCAACCACAAGTATTGGAAGATCAACATAATGTGGCTAAAAAAGAAACATTTCTGGTAAGACCACAAAGAATTTTATAAAAAGTATTACCAGATTGAGAAAAATAATGCAAATGTGCAAAGTAGTGAAAATGTTCCAAGCACAAAAAACTGTGCAAAGAATAGGACAGTCAAAAAAGGCAATGTAAAAACAAAGGATACAACTTATAGTAAAAGAAGAGAAAATCAATATGAAGAAATCCGCCAAAAATTATTTTACAAAAGAGTTGTCCATAATTTACTGAAAGACACAAAGAAATATAGAAAGAGAACACAATTTTATAAAAAGAAGAAGCATATTGAATCCATTGTTGAAAAGGCTTTTGAAGTAAAGAGGAAACTTTTCATTTTAGTATTGAAGAGAGTTCGATCACTAGATAAACCAATCCATTTAATGAGGTCCAAAAGTAAGAGGAAAAGAGTAATTAACAGAAGTAATTTTTGTGATATTTTGGTAGGGCAATGAAAACAGAGTTGAAGTTCACAGCCTTTTTTTAATGAAGAGAGTTACTTACAGAGAAATAATTTGTTGCATGCACTTGACACCAGTGGTCGAGCTTATGAGGTAAAACATGGTTGTCCAATTGAGAAAGAGAAAATTGTTTCTAGAAATTCAGAAGAAGTGATAGCTGATGAAGTTCTCGGCAGATGTTTTAAGGCCCCAGTGTACACTTGGGATTGTAGTAGTATTTGTACTATACAACAAGAATCTATTGATAAATTACGCAATTTCTTACAAGCATATTGTAAAAAAAGTGTGAAACAAAAGATGGAGGTGTTGCAAGGACTAGACCCTTGCAGAGTGAGAAAACACACAGGTTTGCAATGTCATTCTCTGGCTTGTCTTTCTAGGAAAGTATGTCAAAGTGTTTTTCACCATTTCAGGATGTTGGCAGTACATCATACTCAAATGCGGAAGTTAGTGAGAAGGTTGTATTATGCTAAAAGTCCAGCACATAAGTTAAATGAGTTGAATAGTGTTCTTTTACGTGGGTCAGTATCAGATGTGAAAAAGTTTTGTGATGATATTGAGTTTTGTTACTTTGGTCCGAAAGAAGAGAGTGAAGAAACTCAGACATTAATAGAAGAAAATGTTGCAGAGAATGTTGAACATAGTTGTACAAAAAAAATTGAAAATGAAATTACAAAATTTAAGGTGATTTCAGGTGAAAGGCCAAATTTTTCTTGTATTTGTTGTCGCTGAACTCACTACAAAAATCAGACTAGGAGTGTTAATCTGTATTTTAAAAGTGAAAAAGAAAATAATGATACGTGGAAGGAATTTGCAACTTGTTTGGTGGTAGAGAATTATTTTGATTTGAGTTCTGATCAGCGTATTTGAAAATATTGTTAAAACAAATTAGATGAGAATGGAATGCCTGCTAGAGCTGTGCATAATAATTTAGAGTTTGTTGCTATTCCTCCCGAACTGACAGATCTCAATACCTATGAGTCTATTCTCATTCAATGTGTACACCAGTTTCCGGCTATTGTTCGTATGGAGCCTAAAACAGGTAAATTACCTCCTACAGATTTACAAAGAGGATTAAAAGTAACTTGTGTTTTTACCGTTAGATTTAAAGAAAAATATTGAAACTATTGGTGTAGAAAGTGTAGAAAGTGAACCACAAGTTATTCTTGTTAATGGTGTGCCGACTAAGAATAAAAAAATCTGGCAGGAGTCAGTGGATGTTAGGAAAGTGCAAAAGGCAACATTGTATTTGATAAAAAACAATACATACTATAAGAATGTTTATATAGGAGAAGAAGAAATAATTTTAGCAGAGGATTGTGAAAGGTCAAGTGGACAAATTGAAAAAGTGGATATGTTAAGATGTGAAGAAATCTATGAAAATACAGTGTGCATCCACTTCATTCAAAATAGGTGATGGGAAACACTATGGGAAGAGAGCTTGGAAGCTCATTGTTTTCCACAGTTGTTCCCAACTGTAAAAGGGGGACGATACAATGAACGTCCTGTGCAGATTCCTGCATCTGAATATCGGACAACAAGATTATATGAAGAAGATCCAAGATTTCGACAATGTATCACTTATATATTTCATCTTTTGTTTGAAAGTGACTTGTCTGAACTTTCATATGCAGTGAATCATATTCTAAAAAGTGGAATGTATCCGCAAAAGATTTTATGGATAAAGTGCACCAGAGAGATGATCATCTAGAATCTCAGCTCATTCACTTGATGGCATGTCAGCATGGGACTAATGAATATTGGTACCATCGTCATGGAGAACTGAAATGTATGCTACGGAACTTAGGGACTCCAACATGGTTCCTTACCCTGAGCTGTGCTGAGTACACTTGGGATGATTTACTAGAATTTCCTCAAGAGGCAAATTCAAATATAAAAAACATTCAACACAAAACACCTGGCAAATTGTGCTCTTTAGATCCTGTCAATGTCTGCAGGTATTTCAATCATATATTTGAGACTATGATGTCTTTTATCTGCAATAAAAAAATCCTCCTCTTGGAGAAGTTGTGGATCTCTTTTGGAGATAGGAGTATCAAGCAAGAGGTGCTCCTCATATACATATGCTGTTATGGATTAAGGACGCTCCCAAATTTGGAAGAGATGAGGATGATACTGCTTTGAGTTTCACTGAACAATATCCAACATTTGGTGTACCCAAAAGCACAGAAGAAAACAACTTAAGAGCACAAGTGTTACGATTCCAAAGCCACTGATGTGGAAAATACTGTTGACGAAAGTACAAATCTAAGGAGAAGTTCTACACCAAATGTCGTTTTGGATTTCCACGGCCTATAATAACAAAAGGAAGAGTGAACAGTTTTATGTCATCTTTGCGATATACTATCACAAGAAAGTCCCCAAAAAATACCTACAACTTAAGAAGAAATGAAGAGTCAAAATACATAAATGACTACAACCCAGTTATTTTGTCCATGTGGAATGCTAACATGGATATTCAATATGTTGCGGACAATTCAATTGCTGTTGCTTGATATGCAACATCTTATATTACAAAATCAGAAAAGACAGAGATGAAAGAAATGTGGGAAGAGATTTCTCACGTGAAGACTCTCAGTAAGAAATTATACAGTTTCAGTTTGAAGATGTTATTGCATCGAGAAATTGGAGCATATGAATGCTCAGGTCGGATATCATCAGCAAGTTTATACTCCAAATCCAGAAGAATCCTTTATGTAAGTCTAGGCCTTGCAGCAATGCAAAATCGAGTACTGAAATCTGTACAAGAAATTGAATATTTAGCAGCAAAAGAACCAGAAAGTACAGATATTTTGAAAATGAATGTGTTGGGCACATATTACCCAAACAGAAGTCAACATCTTGAAAACATGTGCCTCTATGAAGTGCTGCAAAACTACACTTTTAAACGAAATACTACAGAGAACATCAATGATGGAAAATATGGAGTCATTGGTTCCAAAGGATGTTTGGTGAAACAAATGAAAAGAAATTTAATTAATCACAGGAAGCTGAGTTGCGACACTGCTGATAAAAGGGAATTTTACTATTTAGCCCTTTTGCAACTGTTCAAACCATGGCGTTCAGAAATGGAATTACTTGGAGATTTCCAGAGCTATGAAGTTTTCTTTAATGCTTGTAAAGATAGCAAACAATGCAGTGCTTTTTGCAAATTATTTGAAAATGTTGAACAATGAAATTGATCAAGAAGCTACAATTGTAGCTGAGATTGCTAGAGACAGTTCTCAAGACAGTCAAAGTTCTGCTGCACGGAGTCAAGATCTGCTAGGACAACTAATTGTTGAAAAAAAAGCATCAATCGCCATGAATGAGGTGATAACAGCAATGTATCAAGCTCAAGAAGATGTAACAAACTTAGCAAACTTGGAACAACAAGTAAATGTTGAGCAAAAACAAATATATGAGCAAGTGAGACAACAGATTGACCATGGATTCCTTCATGAAAAGAAAGAGTGCTCATGCACGTCATTTCAACCTATCCGAATGTACGTGAGTGGACAAGCTGGAACAGGAAGTTTTTTTTTTATTAAAGTAATTACAAGTTATCTACAGAAAACAACTTAGTTGAATTTGTCTTGTGTTGTCACTGCTCCAACTGGGTTGGCAGCACACAACATTAAAGGAATTACTTTACATAATTTACTAATGCTACTAGTAGAGCATGAAAACAAATTGGAATACCACAAGCTATCTGGAGAAGCTTGTTGTGAAGTTTCAAGAGTCTTGAAGAAAATGATACAATATGAACAAATAGACTGCAGTAAGCATACATTTGGTACTCAATTCGCCAGCCATGATGACACACCACTTGTGTAAGTCAGATGTATTTACCTTTCAATTTGTCAATTCAGTTTAGTACTACCATATTACTTATTACAATTCAATTTTATGATGCAAATGGTATAAAACACAGAGAATTGTCAGTCAACATACCAATACACATACATCTTATTATCATGATGTTATAAAGTTTTACAACTTCAAGTGCATGTTTTCTTCAAATATTGTAAATAGGTCAAATAACTATCAAACATAATTGATACACATCAATATTGACTAAAGTGCTTCAGTGCATGGTGATTGAACCCTAGCTCTTCCGCACCTAGGGAAACCTAGAAAACCTATACATTTCCTAAAACTAGACACCCGGGGGATAATAGGGAGGTATGACTTGCGTGGATCCCCCAATTTTATCACAAAACAACCTGGTTTTGCAAGTGGGGTCACCTGGGTTTTTGGTCCTGTGCCTGGCAGCCAACAAGGTAAACCTACCAAACCCACACTTTTATGAAAACTAGACACCCAGGGCATTATAGGGAGGTATGGCTTGCATGGATACCCCAATTTTTTCTTACCCATGATACCCTGCAAACCTCAAATTCTGCTGAAAACATGACTTTTTCCACACATTTTTGTGGGGTAAAGTTGTGGCATCACCGGGCTGACACAAATTTCCTAATACCCAGAATTCCCCCAGGTCTCTCGATAAAAATGCTGCCTCACTCATGTGGGAGGCCCAACTACCCGCAACAGGCAAGGGCCCAAAATGTATTGAGGAAACATCAAAATTGCCTATCACAAAACGACATGGTTTTGCAAGGGGGGTTACCTAGATTTTTTTCCCCCGTGCTCGGCGGCCAGCTAGGGAAACCTACCAAACACATACATTTCTGAAAACTAAACAACCGGAGGATCCCAGGGAGGTATGGCTTGCATGGATCCCCCAATATTTTCTTACCCAGAATCCACTGCAAACCTCAAATTTAGCTGAAAACATCACATGACGTTTTCCACACATGTTTTTATGGGAAAGTTGTGGCATCACCGGGCTGACACAAATTTCCTACCACTCAGCATTCCCCCAGGTCTCTCGATAACAATGGTGCCTCACTCATGTGGGAGGCCCAAGTACCCTGCAACAGGCAAGGGCCCAAAACGTATTGAGGCGACATCAAAATTGTCTATCACAAAACGACCTGGTTTTGCAAGGGGGGTCACCTTGGTTTTTGGCCCAGTGCTCGGCGGCCAGCTAGGGAAACCTACCAACCCACACATTTCTGTAGGCTAGACTGCCGGGGGATTATATGCTTGCGTGGATCCCCCAACTTTTTCTTAACCAGAATCCCCTGCAAAGGGAGGGAGAAAATACTTACATTTCTCTGGAGGGGCATTCTAGTGGTTCCTAGTGGGCTTTCTGCCCCCCTGGATGGGGGCCCCATCTGCCCCCAAGGGAGGGAGGAAAGACTTACATTTCTCTGGAGGGGCATTTCCATGCCCTTGTTTGGTAGCCCCAACCCCAATAAAAAAAATAATCTCTGGTGTCTAGTGGGCTTTCCGCACCGGGGGGCAGATTGGGGCCTACTGTCTCCACCTGCCCCAGGGGGGCTGAAAGACTGACATTTCACTGGGGGGGCATTGCCATGCCCTTTGTGGGCAGCCCCCCCCCCCAAGATCAATAAAAAAAATCTCTGGTTCCTAATGGGCTTTCTGCCCCCCCTCGGGGGGCAGATTGGGCTGCTGCCCGCATCTGCCCACCAGGGAGGAAGAAAAAACATAATTTTTTTCTGAGGGGGCATTGCCATGCCCTTTTTGGGTAGCCCCCACCCCAACGTCAATACAAAAAAAATAATTCCTGGTTTATAGTGGGCTTTCCGCCCCCCTGGGGGGCAGATGGGGCTGCTACCCACATCTTCCCCCAGGAAGGAAGAAAAGACTTACATTTCTCTGGGGGGCATTGCCATGCCCTTTTTGGGTAGCCCCCGCCCCACCATCAGTAAAAAAATAATCCCTGGTTTCTAGTGGCCTTTCTGCCCCCACGGGGCAGATTGGGGCCTACTGCCTCCAACTGCCCCCAGGGGGGGCAGAAAGACTGACATTTCACTGGTGGGGACATTGCCATGCCCTTTGTGGGCAGCCCCCACCCCAACATCAATAAAACAAAATAAATCCCCGGGGGCAGATGGGACTACTGTTGTCAACAAACAATTAGGGGGAGCAAAGGCCCTTGCCCAAGGGGCCGCTCCCCCCTCCCTGGTGCTAGTGGGTAGATCCCTGCTAAGGGATCACCCTTCTGGTGTGATCCCCAAACAGGTATCCACTAGGGATGGGTACTATTGGAAAGGGGAGATTCACCCCTTTAAAACAATACCTCTCTCATCTTTTTCACTGCTCGGGGGCTGAGATAGCCCCACAAGCACCGAAACTGAGAAACTGAAACTAAGTTTCAGTTTTGTTTTCGTTGCAATGGCGATAGCACGCCATGCGCGATCGTCATTGCAATGAAAATCAAAAATAGGACTGGGGAGGATTAGAAAGCTCTTCCCCACCTCCCCAGGCAAAAAAAGGGAAATAACTCTGCTGTCTGCAGCAGAGGGATTTCCTGAGCATATGTTCATGACGGACTGGTTCCGTCATTATCACACTAGAACTTGTGCTCATGAAGGAACCATTCATGCATGAGCATGGAAGGGGTTAATGCATCAATTTTACATGCATAGCTGACCACATCGTGGTGTAATAAGCATGGGCCATTCCAACCCTATTCTTACTGTGGAAACCTGAACCTGATACATACATACATATATATATACATATTACCTACTGACGCTCACCAGTAGGTATTTATAATTTGGCCCTATTTTCCATAGGAAATCCGCAACATTCTATTTGGAATAACTTTGAGGCCGGTCGACAAATCTTTGCGAACGTTTCAAAACTGGTGGGGCGCTCCTATCCTGAAAGTCTCGGGGGCTGAGAAAAAAGGCGGGTCCCAAAACGTGTTTTGAACATGCAACTTCCCATAGGAACATTTAGTCACAGCTACAGCCCGAACTGCTGAACGTAATTACACCAAATTTGGCAAAGAGGTAGTCCTTGGTTCAGACTCGTGCCTTTTTGTTAAATGGTGTAAATCTTTTCAGTATTTTTTCAGATATAAGGGAAAAAATACATATATATCTGGGTGGAGCCTAACGACACATCTAATTCTGATATCAGATTGGCTGTCAGCACTTCATCCAAGAAATGTTGGCAGCCATCTTGGGACCAATATACATGATAGCACTTCATTAAAAAGCATTACAGTTAATAGAAGGTTTTATGACATTAGTTACATTATAAATCATTTGTTGATGGTACCATACTCATTTTAGGAATTGTGGTGTGTTCTAAGGTGATTTTACCGTTTGAAAAATCCTTCTGCTGGGATATAATGATTCATGTTTGAGAGAAAACTATTTTCTCATGCTTATCCCACAGAGGTTTGGAAGGTGATCTATAAGTTAAACTGAGAGCATATTTTCTGTAAATTCACATTATCTTTCTCAGTAATGTGAGAATGAAGTCTGACATTCTCAGCAAAACATGTACATCCAACAAAGGCAGTGACTGTCAGTTGATTCCTTTGTATTCTCATGCAGCTTCCCAGAGTGTTCTAAAGAACGACTAGAGCTTTAACAGCCTTACTTATGACAAAAGTATGGCACATGATTGGAATATACTGGTAACACTTTAAACATTTAATTTAAAAAGTAACAAAATGAGGGAGACATTTGCTGACTGCCGAGCGTGAGCTCTGACTGTGCGAGGTCCTTTCTGCTGGGGCTGCTTTTTCCACTGCCATACCTCGCGGGTCCCGCTTCGCCCGTGGGCTTGGGCGCATCGTGTTGCTTGCTTGCTGGGACTGGGAACTCCTTGAACTGCGGAGAGCAGGGCTGCGAGCGCCAGGTGAGGATCAGGGACTCCATTGCCCAGGAGTCCCTGCGCTGACATCATCTCCTGCACCTGGACGCTCTCCCTGCTTGCCCCGCCCCCTGAACACCTCCTTCCTTCATTAGGAGTAGCTTTACCCGCTGCGCGGGAGCGCGCGGGAGGGCGCCGGGAGAAGCCCGGGACAAGGGCGGGACCGTCTGTGGCCGTCCGGGGCCAAAGGAGGCCGGGCTGGGCCTGCCCTCTTGCTTTGGTTATCTGAACTCTGGTCTAATTCGTCGATACAGCCACTGATCGATTACCATCAAACATTCGCTGTTATGCCGTCTCCGGCAAGGGAGGGCACCCCTATGAAGCAGGGAGGAGCCAAGAATAGGACTTTAGAGAACTACTTTCCCCGGGCAGTGGGGGATGGGGACAAGGAGAGCACTTTAAGCCGGCTAAGGGCAGAGCGGAGACGCTCTATAGATAACCTAAAAAATAGACCCCTTGGAGAAAATCCCACAACGCCTAGCGAAGAGCTGACCCCAATAGAGGACGTCCCACTCCTGTTGAGGGAATGCACGAACACCCCCTCAGCTTCATCCATGAGTCCACCCCCAGCCATCAGTTCAAGCCCGAGTAGGATGATCATCGACCTAATCTCGCAACCTCCCCCAGCCCCGAAAGCGAGGAAAGCTAAGCCTAAGCCAGCCACTGCACAAGGAGTACATGGGCCCCCCCCAAACAAACGCAGGAGAAAGTCGAAGGGTGCCCAGGGCAAAAATAAACCCAAACTCCCTCATTCTGATTTTGGGAGGTCATTAAAACCACCCACATCGTCTGTGAGCCTTGCAGATGGATTACACTCCAAACCTACTGCACAAGATGGCTTGGCCCCTGTCCAGACAATAGATACAGGAAATAATATAGCTAATGTCCCCCTTTCTGTTGTCCCGCTAGGTAACCTGGAATTCCTGCTCAGCGCTGCACCGACTCCCCTAATGGATCTTCCCCCCAGGCCACGCAGGCCTAATTTACCACCAGAGGCAAATGACTTCACTGTATTTATGGCGGGTGTCCCTCCACTTGAAGTAGGTGAAATCGAGGATTTTTGTTCCCTAAAAAGCAGGGTCATCAAGTGGCTAAATATAAATAGACCCCTCCCGGTACATCTAAACAATGAAATAATAATGGTCAGAAGGGTGCCATGGGTTGGAAGAACATATAAATCCATAATAGGGGATTGTATACTGGTGAGCTTCAGGGACGTTGGAACTGTCTCGCACATATGCCAAGGAAAGAATAGATCTCGGGAATCTACCATTCAAACCCTTCAGGTGTCTTTCTTCTTTCCCCCCATCCATGCTCCTATACACCCGTTCCAAAACTATGATAACTGGGAGAGGGTTGGTCGGAGGGGGAGACATCAGGAACTTAACCCCAGGCCACTACCCAGTCGCCCAGACCAACCCTTTCATACTTTCAACCGGTTTAACTGCTTGAATGGTCTTGAGGGGGTGGATTGACAAATGGATAATGTCCAACTGGGAGACGAGGAAAAGGGAGCTTTGTCTGAGGAGATGGAGGTGCAATGTCCCCTGGCTCAGCAAATACCTCCGAGTCGTGACAGGAGGTCTTTGCTAGATGGACGTGGGGCTATAGATACAGAACGCATAGGAGGGGGTCATGGCCTGGTTACAAAAGATCCTGAGCGAGGGACACAAATGAGGTCTTATGGGGGACTAGGGCGGAGCGGTGAGGCACTGAGATTGATCTCTTGGAATACAGCAGGATTGGCAGGCAAATTTGATAATAAAGAGTGGCTTGATTACATTAGGAAATTTCATGTAATCTGTGTGCAGGAGACATGGGTCCCGGAGAACAATTATCACTTACAGGGGTATAAGTGTTTTTTTGTACCTGCTCAAAAATCTAGATCAGGGAGAGCCATGGGTGGATTATCCATTTACATAGATTTAGATCTTCCAGGTAGCTGGTCCTCCCCAGATTGGAACTCCCATGGGATTCAGGCAGTTCGGTTCTCCGGGAAGGGGTTAAGATTTACAGTCTTTAACATCTATAATAATGAGGCAGCGGGAAACCATACCTCACTAGTGGCTGAATTGGATCATAGGTTGGGCCAAGAAATAACAATCCATAAAAAGGGGCAGTCAAATGCGTTGCTGGTCATGGGAGACTTTAATTGCCACCTTTGTCTGGCACTGGTCCAAATAAACACAGACTGGTCCCAATGCCCCATGGAGAAGGGGCCGCATTTTTCCCACACGCCGACAGGGTCAGCCTTTAGTATGCTCCGGCTCAAGTATGATCTTGAGCATACTATTAACATAATAGGCACACAGAAGGATGGCACACTCCCACCTACATTCAAGGGTAGAGGGTGCTCATCCGTCATAGATTACATCCTGGCCTCAAGATCCCTGCTAAACAAGATAATTAGTGTAGGGATAGAATGGAGCAGTTTTAGCGACCATAACCCCCTTGTTTTGGAGCTGATGTATAGGGCGGGTTCAAGAACTAGAGACCATCGCACAATCACGGAGAGGGTAACAGATCAAGGTAGGAGGCTGAAGTGGTCCAAAATAGATGGGGAAAAGTTTTATAAGGCCTTGGTGGACGCTGGCAAATCTGCCATTAATGACTGTTTAGATACAGAAGTCCAAGGAACAAGGTTATTGGAAGCATTCGATCAGATTGTTAATCTGATCGATGGCCTGCTTAAAACTAGTGTGCCCATAAGGAACCATGATAACCCTCGATGGTTTGATAAAGACTGCTCCAAAGCACTGAGGGAGCTGAAAAGCTGCCTTAAATCCAAACCAAGGGAGCCCCAAAAAATTAAGCTGTGTAGGGAAACATATAAAAAAGAGACTAAGAGGAGGAAACTCGCCCTGCAGGCAGAAGCGTGGGCAGAATTAAGAGAAGCAGGGGAAAGAAAGGATCTTGCGGGTTTCTGGAGAATTATTAACAAACCAACCTTCCAGGAAAACGATACTCCGGAGTTAGGGTCTAACATCCTCCCTGAACAGTGGGTTACCCATTACAGGGGTTTGTATAACCATGAGCCTGGCACTCCTGCAGAGCCACCCGCAACCTTAACTCAGGCGTCATCGGTGATATTTACTATCAAGGAGATCACTGCTGGGATAGAGGGCCTGACTAAAAACAAAGCCCCGGGCCCTGACGGAATTCCCCCTGATCTGTTCCTGAGTAGCACAGAACTATGGGCCCCTTTAATGACCAGGGTTATAAATACTGCAATTATTTGTGGTCTCCCACCGTCCTGGTCTAAAGCGATCATTGTGCCGATCTTTAAGAAGGGCAATAGGGACGATCCCAAGTGCTATCGCCCTATCTCCCTGATCGATGTATCGGCCAAACTCTTGGGTAGGGCGATCCTTAACAGACTGTCCGAGTGGACCGAAGAAAATAACACCTTCTCGGACACTCAATACGGATTTAGGACAGGAAGGTCCACTAGTGATCAATGCCTGAACCTTTATATGCTGACTGCCAAATATACCCTGGCCAGCGATGAATCGATCTACTTGGGATTCATGGATTTGGCAGCGGCATTTGATCACGTTAATAGGGAGAAACTGTGGGACATGATGTCAAGCATGGGGATCGAGTGCGGCTTAATTAATATACTGAGGGAATTAGCATAGTGACACCACGGCTAAGGTTCGATTTAACAGGGAGGGGGGACTGACTGACTCTTTTCCTTGTAAGAGTGGAGTCCGGCAAGGATGCATTCTCGCCCCTTTTTTGTTCTCCCTTTATATTAATAATTTGGAACAGTTTTTGTTAGGTTTAAAGGCAGATTGCCCAAGGGTGGGGTCGCGTCACATTCCTGTTCTGCTTTATGCAGATGACGCGGTCCTGATTGGGCGTACACCCAGGAGCTTACAAATCTTGATCGACGGATTCGTTAAGTTCATGAGCGCCCTAGATCTCTCTGTTAACCTGGGTAAATCGTACGTGCTTCTGGCGGGTAAAAAAACTTCCCCTAAATTTACTTATACAATAGAAAGTCACGTAGTAGAAGAGGTCAAAACGTTTCCTTACCTTGGCGTAACCTTTGATGGCACCTTACAGTTTAACTCTTTGGTGGAGGAACGTTGTAATAAAATGATTGCCTCTAATGGGGCAATAGCTAGCTATGGCAGGAGGCTAGGCAGATGGAGCCCGGAACAGGTGATGAACTTGTACAGCTCTGTATCAGGCTCCAAAGTAATCTACGGGGCAGAAGTATGGGGCTTTGCTAACACTACAAGAATTCAACGGGAAGAAAATAAATATCTGAAATCCATTCTGAGGACACCCCCAAGCACTGCGGGATTTGTAGCACACAGGGAATTAGGGAGGCCATACCTAGATGATTTGGTAAAACTCAGGCCAATTGTGGCCTGGCTAAAAATCTGGGTTAATCCTGACGCGTCTCTCAGCAGAGAAATTCTATCGGACTGTTTAGAGAGGGACAAATGTATGCACATTCCCTGGCTCAATTACGTAAAGAACACTCTAGAGGAACTAGGCTTTGGGAATCTCTTCACTAACCCCGCAACAATTGTAGCCCAGCACAAGACACAAGTAGGGAAAATTTTCCTAGAGCGGAAAAGCCTTTGCAGAGCTGAGGCCGAAGGGGTTAAAAAGACAGTGAGGGCCCATAATCTGGTGAAGAGCATGGAGGGTATGGAGCCCTATCTGTACCTTTTGCATAACGCGCAGGATAGATTCCTGATGTGCCATTTCAGACTGAATTTACTCCCATTTATGTTGGCATAACCAGCAGGTTTCACATCACAAATTGAGCAGAAGGGACCCTGCGGCTGCGACAACAGGTTTCCGCAGGATTCCCTTCACTTTGTCTTACTCTGTCCATATTTTACAATGCCCAGGCGCAGATTTCTTGTAAATATTTTAAAAAAAGCCAAACAGGAACACGCCAGGGAGGCATTAGTCTTTTTACAAAAAGCATCGGACCCCTTAACTTTGTGCTGTATATTGAATTTTATTAAGGTAGCGGTACGGTTAAGACTAACTAGGGGAGAGGAATGAAATGTCTCTGATTTTATAATCTTAATAGTGTCACAATTTTTTCCCTGCCTGTGTTTTATGTTAATAGTATCATTTTGTAGAAGGATCTTGAAAATGTTTAATGACTTTTTTATTTCATGTAAATATGTGTGTGCTTTTATGGTGTTTTTTAATCACTGAATAAAGATTCTTTGAATTGAATTGAATTGAACAAAATGAGGGGGTTCATTTTGCCATAGAAAGTATGATTAGTGCTGCAGAAAGAATAAGGGCACATGTTAACTGACTTCTCAAATCCTCTTCTATTTCATCAAAAAAATTCTGACATGCAGACTGAAACATGTACTTTCAATGCCAGCAGCATACTTCCCTGGTGAGCAGTAGCTTTACTACAGTGATCTAATGAACAACTAGAGTGCTAACATTCAGAATTTATGGCAAATGTGTGACACATCTGAATGACTTCTTGATGGATCCAAAGTAAAACACTGAAAGTATTTCCTACTGAGGAAACTGTAGTAAATGAGGAAATTAGGAAACTTCATAACAAATAAGTCTCCCAAGATGGCTGCCAGAGACAAAAGAGTCTAAATGTAGCACAAATATCGCCCAGATGTAGCCCAAGTATAGCCCAATGACAAAATGTCCCAGAGTGCTCTAAAGAACAACTAGAGCGCAAACAGTCTTATTTATGACAAAAGTATGGAATACCTGAAGCCATCTTGATTGGAATAAAGTGATAACACTTACAACATTTAATTTACAAAGGAACAAAATGAGGGTGTTCATTGTGCCATAGAAATTATGATTAGTGCTGCAGAAAGAAAAATTAGGGCACATTTGGACTTCTCAAATCCTCATCTATTTCATTAACCCCTTCGGTGCTCATGACGGAACGGTTCCATCATGAGCGTCGGTTGGCCTGTGCTCATGACGGAACCGTTCCGTCATGAGTCCATAGGTTCTTTAGAACCTTCAGCACTGCAGCAGAATTCGCGCAGCACTGAATGGATTAAAAAAATTCTAACATGCAGACTGAAACATGCACTTTGCATACCAGCAGCAGACTTTCCTGGTGAGCAGTAGCTTTACTACAGTGATCTAATGAGCAACTAGAGTGCTAACGTTCAGAATTTATGGCAAATATGTGACACATCTGAATGCCCTCTTGATGGAGCCAAAGTAAATAAGCATTGAAAATGCAATAGGTCTCGCCCTCGTTTAAGTTAAAGCAATTCTGTTTGTAATTAGGTGGCTTTTTAGCTATGCTTTTATTAGTGTTTTTCAAACTGTCATGTACATAACATGCATATGTATGCATATATGTATATGTATGCATGCATTTATATTTGTATTTATATAGATATGCAGATTATATATATGTTTATATATGTATGTATATACATATACACACACACACACATATATATATATATATATATATATATATTCACTGAAAAAACCATAGGTTTCACACCAGTTATAGTTAGGATTTAGCATTTAAAAAACCAATTAAATTCACTGAAAAAACCATAGGTTTCACACCAGTTATAGTTAGCTGGAAATGTTACTGATATAAAACCATTGAAATTCCCACGTTATAGTTAGTCGGACTCACTATAACTTGCGCGTGCAATGCACTGCTGATGACATCACATATTACATCACTCATGACATGGTCAGTGACATGACTCATGACATCACTGATGACATCGTCCAGTGAATGTGTGTCTTTCTGAAAAATAAATATATTTTATATATGTATATGTTAAGGTCGATGGAAGAATAAATGTTTAAATAAGTGTCTAAATGGATGTTTTTTAAAAGAATTTGGTTGGTTAACTGACTTATTAAGTGTATCTTAGTGAATACATATATTAGCGAGTAATGTTTAAATATTTAAATATATGTATCAGTGTTTTACTTTGTGTATAAGTGGCTGCATGGGTTGGTGAGTAGCTACATGTGTGTGTATATGCAAATAAATGGATGTTTATTAGTTTATTTGCATGTGTGAGTATATGTGTGAGCAACTTTTTGATGACTGTCGGTGTGTAACAGGATGAATAGGGGTATGACTACATATGATGAGTGAGTATATGTATGAGTGAATACATAAAACTGTTGGTGAATGTGTGAATTTGTATATAGATGGTGAAATTACTGTATTGGTTGTTGTAACTGGTATGGGTATATCCACTTTTTTGTTAATGTTAGTTTCTATTTTTGAATATGTGTTTCAAAGGTTACTTTACAGTGAAAGGAGGTCTGTCACTGTGTCACAAGGATGGTGTCATCAGTGATGTCATGAGTGATGTCACTGACCATGTCATGAGTGATGTAATATGTGATGTCATCAGCAGTGCATTGCACGCGCAAGTTATAGTGAGTCCGACTAACTATAACGTGGGAATTTCAATGGTTTTATATCAGTACAATTTCCAGCTAACTATAACTGGTGTGAAACCTATGGTTTTTTCAGTGAATTTAATAGGTTTTTTAAATGCTAATTCCTAACTATAACTGGTGTGAAACCTATGGTTTTTTCAGTGAATTTCATAGGTTTTTTAAATGCTAATTCCTTTCTATATCGAGTTTCTAACCTTTTTTTTGTTTTTACAATTTGCTGTTTTTTTGTAAGTATTCATTTTTTTTTTATATAATTTTTTTTTTTGCGCTGTGGGTGCGCGCTCAGGGAAGCTTTCAGCTAAGCTCTCCGGTAAGCTTTCCGGTGAGCTCACCTGAAAGCGCACCCTGAGCGCTACTGTCGTTCGTGAAAAAAAATATGAATGGAAAGTTAATAATAATGCAAAACATTTCGTACCATACAAATAAAATCAGTTTTTTTTTATAAGGAAAATGATTATGCATTTCTGTAAAAGTTTGATGACGTCACTTCGGCGCGCAACGTAAGTGCCCTCGGAAGCGCCTACGTTTGCGCCGCGTAAAAGCACCCAGAAGCGCCTACGATCGCGCCACGTTTGCGCCCCGGAAGCGCCTACGATCGCGCTGCGTAAACGCACCCGGAAGTGCTCCAGAGCGCGCAGCGTAAACGCGTCGGGTCATGTGACTCTAAAATAACACTTTTCATTGGTTGCTAACAGTTTTTTTTACAATGAATGAAATCCCCACCCATTTTCTTCACTTCTTCTTTCACTTTTGTGACTGAAAGACCTGTTTTTTGCACCTGGATCTTTCGTGATTTACCATGGCTGCCAGAGAATCCAGCAGTGAGGATGAACCTGAGTTCATCAATGAAGAGCCTCCTACCCCAAAGGTGAAGGAACATTTCATATGGAAATTTTTTAAGATTCCAGCTGACCAGAAGAAGGTGAATGCACCAAAAGTGGAGTGCAGGATCTGCAAACAGGTCCTTTCACGGGGTGACCCCCAAAAAAAGTACTCTTTTGGGAACTTTACAATGATCCGACATGTGGAGAGGAGGCAACCCCAGAATTTTGCCCGGGAAAGTGTCAGGGCTCTGGCACAAGAGGTTCCCAGAGATGGGGCCTCTATATCAACCGGAGGAGCAACTTCTTCTGGGAGAGGGCAATCGCAGGAGCAGGTGCCAAACATACAACCTGCTTTTAACCATGGTGTCCTCAGATGCAGATACTGCAATCAACTACTTACCTTTGGAGAACAAAGTGTCCAGCTCATGGTTCGAGCTTTAGAAAATCATCGCTGCCCTTTCCACCCCTAATTTCTTTTGTTCTTTTTGCTCCTGTTGAGCAGTTTCCATTCCCTGTTTTTGTTCCTCTTTAGTTAAAAGAAGAAAACCAAAAGTTCTTTTCAGAACTACCTCCAATTCTCATCAAAGAGCTATATTCTTAAAAAAATGAAGAGTAAGTGAAATATAGTGCATTGATAATTGAAAGGAGAATGAGTAAGAAAAAACAGAAAGGTATGAGAGGAAAAAAGAAGTGAAGTAGGAGGACTGAAAGAAGGTGAGTGTTAGAAAAGAAAGTTATGAGAAGAAGAATGAATATGGGGAATGTTGATATTCAAAGAAAATGTTGAAAAGGAGGGGTGTGGAAGGGTAAGAAAAGATGCATTGCTGGAGTTGAAAGTAGAAGGCCTCATTTATGAAGCCAAGCGTCACTTTAACGCCACCAAAGCATCACTTTTTGTGACACAACATTCCAATAAAAAATGCACCTTATTTATTCATATTTACAAAGTGGTGTTCCTTGGTAAATACATCACTTTGTAAACCCCTGTGCCACATTATTCCTACGTCAGGTGTAATGTATGCAAAAGGGACGTATTGACGCAATAAAGGGTCGTAGAGGTGACACAGTGAATAAACTGGAGGCCTCATTTCTGAAAAGTGACGCATCGCTACGTGAAAACAGCGATGCGTCACTTTTCTGGACGCACTCCTTATGACATTCCAGATATGTCATATTTAATATATGACTAATCAATTCGCAAGGAGTTACAGATATGTCAGTATTTCTGACGTATCTGTAAACACAAAAGTAACGCATTGCTGGAGTGCGTCACAAAAGTGACGCAACTCCAGTAATGTGTCCTTTCACATGGAAAAAGCACCATGTGAAAGGTCTGATGTGAAGCAGGCGCAAGATTTTGACGCAACAGCATCCTAAAAGTGACGCAGTGAAATCTCAAAGATTTCACTGCGTCGCTATTACAAAGCTTTTTGCGGGGGAACACCCCCTCTGCATGCATTATACCTGACGCAGATATAATGTGGCGCAGGATTTTAAAAAGTGACCCATCTACCTAGATGCGTCACTTTTTAAATATAGCGCAACGAGGCGCATTTTTTTACACCACTGGTACGATGCGTCACTTTTCTGTGCGCACTCCTTATGACATTCCAGATATGTCATATTTAATTTATGACTTATCAATTCGCAAGGAGTTACAGATATGTCAGTATCTCTGACGTATCTGTAAACACAAAAGTAACGCATTGCTGGAGTGCGTCACAAAAGTGACGCAACTCCAGTAATGTGTCCTTTCACATGGAAAAAGCACCATGTGAAAGGTCTGCTGTGAAGCAGGCGCAAGATTTTGACGCAACAGCATCCTAAAAGTGACGCAGTGAAATCTCAAAGATTTCACTGCATCGCTATTACAAAGCTTTTTGCGGGGGAACACCCCCTCTGCATGCATTATACCTGACGCAGATATAATGTGGCGCAGGATTTTAAAAAGTGACCCATCTACCTAGATGCGTCACTTTTTAAATATAGCGCAACGAGGCGCATTTTTTTACACCACTGGTACAATGCGTCACTTTTCTGTGCGCACTCCTTATGACATTCCAGATATGTCATATTTAATGTATGAGGAATCATGTCGCAAGGAGTTACAGATATGTCAGTATTTCTGACGTATCTGTAAACACAAAAGTAACGCATTGCTGGAGTGCGTCACAAAAGTGACGCAACTCCAGTAATGTGTCCTTTCACATGGAAAAAGCACCATGTGAAAGGTCTGCTGTGAAGCAGGCGCAAGATTTTGACGCAACAGCATCCTAAAAGTGACGCAGTGAAATCTCAAAAATTTCACTGCGTCGCTATTACAAAGCTTTTTGCGGGGGAACACCCCCTCTGCATGCATTATACCTGACGCAGATATAATGTGGCGCAGGATTTTAAAAAGTGACCCATCTTCCTAGATGCGTCACTTTTTAAATATAGCGCAACAAGGCGCATTTTTTTACACCACTTGTGCGATGCGTCACTTTTCTGTGCGCACTCCTTATGACATTCCAAGTAACGCATTGCTGGAGTGCGTCAGAAAAGTGACGCAACTCCAGTAATGTGTCCTTTCACATGGAAAAAGCACCATGTGAAAGGTCTGCTGTGAAGCAGGCGCAAGATTTTGACGCAACAGCATCCTAAAAGTGACGCAGTGAAATCTCAAAGATTTCACTGCGTCGTTATTACCAAGCTTTTTGCAGGGGAACACCCCCTCTGCATGCATTATACCTGACCCTATTTTTAAAAAGTGACGCATCTAGGTACATGGGTCACTTTTTAAAACTCTGCGCCACATTATATCTGCGTCAGGTATAATGCATGCAGAGGGGGCATTCCCCCGCAAAAAGCTTGGTAATAACGACGTACTGAAATCTATGAGATTTCTCTGCATCACTTTTAGGATGCTGTTGCGTCAAAATCTTGCACCTGCCTCGCGTCACTTTTATGTTTACAGATATGTCAGAAATACTGACGTATCTGTAACTCCTTGCAACATGATTCGTCATACATTAAATATGACACATCTGGAATGTCATAAGGAGTGCGCACAGAAAAGTGACGCATCGCACCAGCAGTGTAAAAAAATGTGCCTCGTTGCACTATATTTAAAAAGTGACGCATCTAGATAGATGCGTCACTTTTTAAATATAGCGTAACAATGCGCATTTTTTTACACCGCTGGTGCGTCACAAAAATTGACGCACAGGCGGCGCAAAACTGGCAGCGCAAGGCCTTCATAAATATGGTCCTGGATTTTCCCCGTGCTTCGCTCCCCGGTGCGCGTACCATGCGCTTCCCCCGCGCAAAACGAAAAAAAAAAAAATGTACTGCCCCGCAGGACCCTATTTTAGCCCCCACATCAAACCTAGGGGGTCAGAGGGGGTCTACTCTTCCCCCTTATGGTCATTTGCCCCTTTTTTTTTCAAACCCCTTGTGTCTCGATTTTACCGAGACACAAGATGGCGGCCGCTCCAGACTGTTTAGAATGTTTACAGACACCCAAGAGCCAATCAGCTTTCTGAGCGCAAGTCGCGTGTCGCACCAGGAGCGCTCTCCGGTGCGCGCACCGGAGAGCGCCTATAGATATATATATTTTTTTGAATCTAAATTACTCAAAATCCACTGGAGCACATTTCTTGAGACATAGCAAAGGCACATCGGGCTACCAGTCCCTACAATTTTGCCAAGTTTGATGGAAATCCATTCAGCCTTTCGAGCTAAAAGTGAAATCGACCGCCCTATGGAAATTAACATGGGGAAAACGCGTTTTGGGACCCCCCTTTTATCTCGGCCCCCGCTTGACGTATCCCCCCAAACTTTCAAGGAAGAACCGGAGCTCGACGAGGCCATTTTCAGGAAATTTTCAGGCAGATTCGTCAACCGGTGCCAAAGTTATTCCAAATAGAATTTTGAGATTTAACATTAAAAAAAATCCTAACTATAACTACCCACTGGCGACCGCCAGTAGGTAATATAGGTAGACGGTGGCACGGTAGACACTTCCTGACCCTCTAGGTTTTCTGAGGGGGGCTTAGGAGGCTCATAAAGGCTAAAAAAAAAAAGAATTTTGAATTTTCCGCGGGTAAGCGCCCGGTACACGCACCGGGAGCGCACCAGGGTCAAATATGAAAAAAAAATACTATTTTTAAACAAAAATATTATCTTAATATACAATATAGGGTTCATTTTTAGAAAAACATACCTTTCTCAGCTAAAGACATTTGCGAAAAAATAACCTTAGAAATTCACTAAAAAGTACATAGGTATGAAGCCCTATAAAAAGTAAAAAATTAGCAGTTAAAAAACCTATGAAATTCACAGAAAAAAACAAAGGTTTCACACCAGTTATATTTAGGAATTAGCATAAAAAAAACTATGAAATTCACTGAAGAAAACAGAGGTTTCACACCAGTTATAGTTAGGAATTAGCATTTAAAAAACCTAAGAAATTCACTGATAAAACCATAGGTTTCACACAAGTTATAGTTAGCTGGAAATTTTACTGACATAAAACTAATGAAATTCCCCGTTATAGTTAGTTGGACTCACTATAACTTGCGCGTGTAATGCACTGCTGATGACATCACATATTACATCACTCATGACATGGTCAGTGACATCACTCATGACATCACTGATGACACCATCCTTGTGACAGAGTGACAGACCTCCTTTCACTGTAAAGTAACCCTTGAAACACATATTCAAAAATAGAAACTAACATTTTCAAAAAAGTGGATATACCCATACCAGTTACAACAACCAATTCAGTAATTCCACCATCTATGTACACATTCACACATTCACCAACAGTTTTATATAGTCACTCATACATATACTCACTCATCATATATAGTGATACCCCTATACATCCTGTTACACACCGACAGTCATCAAAAAGTTACTCACACACATACTCACACATGCAAATAAACTAATAAACATCCATTTATTTGCATATAGAGATATACACACACTACCACCTTACTTCTAAGGAAACTTACACATATTTACTCTCTTAAACAATCACTTATAGAAACACAGACTTATTTAAACAGGAACTCTTAGAATTTCTCACTCACACATATACTGACTTATATACATCAATACTTACATATACTAGATTAAAATATATCTTGTTACTGATAAAGACACTAGTGAGACAGGCATTCAATCACTAATACACACATATACACATTCATCCACTCATACAGTCCTGCACCTATGCTGTTTTCAAAAAACATACAGTGAGTCAGTCCTTGATGCATCTATGTGCTAAGTAACACCCTCACCAAACCATACAGACGCTCATACTGTTACCAAAAAACATATAATAACCCATATACACACACATGTAGCTACTCACCAACCCATGCAGCCACTTATACACAAAGTGAAACACTGATACATATATTTAAATATTTAAACATTACTCGCTAATATATGTATTCACTAAGATACACTTAATAAGCCAGTTAACCAATCATTTTAAAAAAAAAAAACATTATTAAGACAATAATTTAAACATTTATTCTTCCATCGACTTTTACATATACATATATAAAACATATTTATTTTTCAGACAGACACACATTCACTGGATGGTGTCATCAGCGATGTCATGAGTGATGTCACTGACCATGTCATGAGTATTGTAATATGTGATGTCATCAGCAGTGCATTACACGCGCAAGTTATAGTGAGTCCAACTAACTATAACGTGGAATTTCATTGGTTTTATGTCAGTAAAATTTCCAGCTAACTATAACTGGTGTGAAACCTATGGTTTTTTCAGTGACTATATATATATATATATATATATATATATATATATATATATATATATATACAAATGCATATATGTGTGCATATGTGTGCGTGTAGAGAGATGTAGAGAGGCTAGAGATGTGGAGGTAGAGGTGCAGAGGTAGAGAGTTAGAGGTAGAGAGGTATAGGTAGAGAGGTAGAGAGTAGTAGAGAGAGAGAGGAAGAGAGAGGTAGAAAGGTAGAGAGTAGAGAGTGAGTAACAGAGAGTAGAGAGTGAGTAATAGAGAGTAGTAGAAAGTAGTAGAGAGTGAGTAGTAGAATTAGTAATAGAGAGTAGTAGAGAGTGAGTAGTAGAGTAGTAGAGAGTGCGTAGTAGAGTGAGTAGCAGAGAGACAGTAGTAGAGAATAGTAGAGAGTGAGTAGCAGAGGGTAGTAGTAGAGAGTGAGTAGTAGAGAGTGAGAAGTAGAGAGTGAGTAGCAACGAGAGAGTAGTAGAGTGAGTAGTAAAGAGTAGTAGAGAGTGAGTAGTAGAGAGTGAGTAGTAGAGTGAGTAGTAGAGTGAGTAGTAGAGAGTGAGTAGTAGAGAAAGAGTGGTAGAGAGTGAGTAGTAGAGTAGTAGAGAGTGAGTGGTAGATAGTAGTAGAGAGTAGTAGCATGAGTCTTTGAGAGTGAGTAGTAGAGAGTGAGTAGTAAAGAGTAGTAGAGAGTGAGCAGAAGAGAGTGAGTTGTAGAGAGTAGTAGAGAGTGAGTAGTAGAATGAGTGGTAGAGAGTGAATAGTAGAGAGTGAGTAGTAAAGAGTGAGTACTAGAGAGTAGTAGAGAGTGAGTAGTAGAGAGAGAGTAGCAGAGAGAGAGCAGTAGAGAGTGAGTATTAGAGTGAGTAGTAGAGAGAAGTAGAGAGAAAGTAGTAGAGAGTGAGTAGTAGAGAGTAGTAGAGAGTGAGTAGTAGTGAGTGAGTAATAGAGTGAGTAGTAGAGTGAGTAGTAGAGAGTGAGCAGTAGAGAGTAGTAGAGGGTAAGTAGTAGAAAATAGTAGACAGTGAATAGTATAGAGAGTAGTAGAGAGTAGTGGTGTAGTAGAGAGTGAGTAGTTGAGAGTGAGTAGTTGAGTGAGTAGTGGAGAGTGAGTAGTAAAGAGTGAGTACTAGAGAGTAGTAGAGAGTGAGTAGTAGAGAGAGAGTAGCAGAGAGAGAGCAGTAGAGAGTGAGTATTAGAGTGAGTAGTAGAGAGAAGTAGAGAGAAAGTAGTAGAGAGTGAGTAGTAGAGAGTAGTAGAGAGTGAGTAGTAGTGAGTGAGTAATAGAGTGAGTAGTAGAGTGAGTAGTAGAGAGTGAGCAGTAGAGAGTAGTAGAGGGTAAGTAGTAGAAAATAGTAGACAGTGAATAGTATAGAGAGTAGTAGAGAGTAGTGGTGTAGTAGAGAGTGAGTAGTTGAGAGTGAGTAGTTGAGTGAGTAGTGGAGAGTGAGTAGTACTGTGAGTAGTAGAGAGTAGTAGAGAGTGACTAGTAGAGAGCAAGTAGTAGAGAGTGTGTAGTAGAGAGTGAGTAGTAGAGAGTAGTAGAGAGTGAAAAGTGGACAGAGTAGTAGAGAGTGAGTAGTAGAGAGAGTAGTAAAGAGTAGTAGAGTAGTAGAGAGTGAGTAGTAGAGTGAGTAGTAGTGAGTGAGTAGTAGAGAGTGAGTAGTGGAGAGTGAGTAGTAGAGAGTGAGTAATAGAGAGTAGCAGAGAGTGAGTAGTAGAGAGAAGAGTAGAGAGAGTAGTAGAGAGTGAATAGTAGAGAGTAGTGGATTGAGTAGTAGAGAGAGAGTAGTAGAGAGTAGTAGAAAGTGAATAGTAGAGTAGTAGCGAGTGAGTGGTAGAGAGTAGTAGAGTGAAGTAGAGGGTGAGTAGTAGAGAAAGTAGTAGAGAGTAGTAGAGTAGTAGAGAGTGAGAAGTAGAAAGTGAGTAATAGAGAGCAGTAGAGAGTGAGTAGTAGAGAGTGAGTAGTAGAGAGAGTAGTAGAGAGTGAGTAGTAGAGACTGAGTAGCAGAGAGTGAGTAGTTGAGTGAGTAGTAGAGAGTAGTAGAGAGTGAGTCATAGGCCTACAAAGGCAGGCCTACAAAGTTTTCACTGAAAAGGCTCCCCTGTGAGCTTTGCGAGCAGGGAACTGTAAACATATCCTATAAGAGAATATTTGTGTTAACCTGTGCTATTCCTTGCACATATGCCAGCTGCTGCTGGTATCAGGTTATATGATCACCTGGGGGATCAGGCAAAACTTAAGTCATGTTAGAAAGAACTGTATTAACAAACTGCATACCTGGCTGCTGCCTGGCATCATTCTTTATTTAGTTCCTTAGATCCAGATTATATGGGTCAAAAGCGGTCCTGAGGAGTCTTTCTAGTTGTCATTCTTTCCACTATCATACAATTATCTGGCAGAGATTCTAAGAAGCTTGGGGACTGCTCAGCCATACCTTTGGAATTAAGGATTACCCATTGTGACAGTCATGCTTCTTTTGCTAGGATTGCATCCGCAGTGGCCCTGTTTGCCCAACAGGATATAGTTGCTGCTCTGGGGCATCCTGCATTGTTCCAGTGATGAACCTTACATGAAGTATGTAATGAAATTATACTTTATCTAGACCATGCCATGCCTGGCTCATTCTTAAAATAGTTTCCTCTTTTTAGGATCATGAGGGTCTCTTGAACAATAGATTGGAGTACACTGAAGTATATTGTTTCTGCTCGTATACAATTGAGTACAAGAAAATGTGAACTCCAGATTGGAATTTTGCCTATCCATCGTGCCTTGAGGAGTGGATGGCTCAGCTGGAGGTATAGTCTACCCATAACAATAATTGTGGTACTTGTGGTAGGCACTGTAAGATTCTGGGAGGCTCAGAGCCACTAAGGAAGGCTGCTGGTGCAACACATTTAATTCATTTACATCATCTGCTTGGCTTAATATGTAATTAAGGCCACTTGCTTTGGAGTGTAGCCTAATACCAGCCGGGTCCTACTAAGTGTTTATCTCCTTCTACATTTTGCTCTGATACACTTCAGGTGGTTGAAGGGTCAGGAATAGGCTCAAGCTCAAGGTGACATATGGAATAGCTGCCAGTGGGTTGGCTTGGGTTGTAGTGATTATTTTAGGGTCCCTAAGCTTAGCCTAAGTCTTCTCTTGAGTCGTTGAGCCTGTAAAGTTTACTAAATTAAAAGGGAGAATAGGCTGTGGAGGCAATCCTCTTGGGCCTTTCAGGAAGTCCCAGATGTGGGTATACTTATGCAGTCAGGATTGCATTGGAGCTGCTGGGTGGGATTCCTGCTGTATCTGTTATTGGAGTCAGGAGCCTGCGTGGATTGATAATTTTGCTCGTCTATATTAGGTTCAGATTTGATTTCAGTTTCTGTTACAGGATCTCACAAGCTGCCTGAGATGAGTGCTGTTCCGCAGCTGCTCAATATGTTTTGCACCTCATGGTTTTTTGGAGTATTTTAAACATGTTTTTTTTTATAGAATATAGGTGGGCTTAAGCACAATTTTTCTCTCTTGGATTTTGAGCAGTTTTTGCCTCTGGCTCCTCAAACCTTGTTAGTAGTCATAGCTTCTTCATTGAAAGTCAGATGTGCTCCCTGAGTCCTGGGCAGGAAAAGAGCTAGACGGGGCAGACTATATTGTTGGTCTAGAGAGATCCTGGACTCCACATGAAGTGGCTTCTTACAATCCATGATACTTGAATCCATTATTGCTGGGGATTCTCCTAATTTATCTAGTATTGCTGAGCAATTGCAGGGTTATTGTGGTGGTTTTTCTTTTCCTAAGAGAATCCAACTCCGCGAGTTCCATAGCACATTCTTACATCAACTGCTGCAACATTGGTTGCTATTCCCAACATAATTTAAATTTGTGTTTCCATTTTGGAAGACTGGGTTTTCAGGGCCCCTGCCAGGATGTTTAAAGTGAGGCGCATAGTTCTCATAATGGCGACAATGGGTTGGCAGGTAGTGCTTCTGAGATGTTCAAACAGGAGTTATTCTGCCCTTGAAAAGATGGTTGACATTCATCAGATGCAGACCACGGGACCAAGATGTTTTCTGTACCCTTCAAGCTGGGTGCAATCAAGAAAATATTCCCTGTGAACTGCAGAGGTCTACAGGTTCCAATAAATCAAATTCAAAGGAACAATTAGTTGCATCTTTTTGGAGGAGGTCAAGAGGTAAGCTAGGTGCATCCGTTCCAGATACATTAGATTGGTGATTTTTTACATCCATAGATACTGAAGAGTAGAATGTATGACTAAAAGGAACATGGGAGTCCTCAGGATATTGATTCCTATGTACTACAGCTATGGCAGTAATAGTAAAAGTGAAGAGTGGGCAATGTTTCTGGCAAAGGATTAGAGATAATGTGTTGCTGTTGATTAGGACCTTGGCTGCTACCGCTCAGGGATTTTCTAAGTTTGACTCCAGGATCCACTCTGATACTGAAACTGACATAGAAGGCTACAGAATAGTGCTAAGCTGCTTAAGATCATTTTCAGGTTTCTTAGAAATCTCCCTAAACCCTGGATTCGACAAATGGAAGAAGAGGTTGTATTAATTGTCTGAATCAGAAGTATTTGAACTAAGTGTCCTTTATGGCCTATTAATGCTCTTACTGGCCAACTTTCAAGGCTTTACGCCATTTAGCCATATGGGCAAGGCTTTTTTGTGAAGATAGTATGTAATTCTATTTTAGGTTGGAGCTGTAGCTAAGGCAGGGGCACATCTTGATCTAGGGCAACTTTCTGGCGCCTCCGAGGCCTATCGAAAATGCTAAGAAAAGAGCAGTCTTCATATGCAACCTTAGGTTGCGAGGGAGAAGTAGGTGTTGGCAAGAAGGAAGGTTCAATCCTGGACTGTGTGCAAATTGAGGGTTGTATAGCAGCTGTAAAACAGTAATTTTAGTGGTGGCTGCTTTCTTCAGAATGCTCCTTCCTAACTTAGGTTTAACCTCAGGTGTATGCAGTTGCAGTGTATCTGCAGGAAGATAATAGAGTAGATGATGTAAATTGAGAGGACCCCAGCACCTTTTACATTTTATTGAGTCTATCTGGATAGGCTGGGCGAACTGGGCTCTTAGTTTTGCTCTTTGTTTAGTGTTCCTCATTGTCCGTTCTTTGGGACTTTAGTTCAGAGGGGGTTTGATGTGTATATTCGACCTGGTATGAGATTGCGCTGCTGAGAATGGCGACACATGGGGAGGTTGAAGAAGGAGAAGGGAGGGGAGGGAGCTGCCTTTCTTGGGTACTAACAGCTTTAGCACCATTTTTACTTAGTTATTTGTCATGGGGATTTAGCATCTGAGAGACTGACCAGGCAGCTTACTCAGTCAGGGTTCCTTGCATGGCTGTGAGAGTGTTGCTGAATGGGTTTGCCAAATCAAAGCTGTCAGTAAAACCATACTGAGGACATGAGCTCCCCCTTTTGTTTAATCCTCTCCTCTCCAACTGAGATAAACCTATGTGGGCAATGCAAGGTAGGCTGGGAGGGCATGGTTGCATGGAGGTATTGTGAAGGGGCTGCAGGAGTTACTTTTATCAGGTGAATGGATAAGCAAAGGCAAGCAGGAGGGAAAACCAGACAACCAGGTGAGCAAGTGGGTGTGCAGGGTCTTCTAAATGTCGAGCCAAACTAGCTTAACACCAGCCACCTCTGTGCAACATGAGGAGTGTGCACTCTAAAACTCTTACAAACCAGCTGCCATTGCACTGCCGCTGCCTACTACCTACCACCAGCTTCCTCCTGTGTCTCCTGCAACTGGCTGCTAGTCACCTCCCTACTGTTCCTCACTCCACAGACTATGCAGGCTCATGTCGCTCATGCTCTCTTGTGATTCTTCCTTCACTTACATTTGTTAGCACAGTAACAAATGTAAGGGATCCCTTGTTCTCTCGTTGAGATGCGAACCTTCCTGCTGGGCTGCTCTGTGTCCCTTGGAGCTATATCCCGTGATTTTGGACCTTGAACACTGCAACTCGCGGTACCCGCTTCGCGGGTCCCGCATCGAGGAGAAGGACTTTGCCGGAACTGGTAAACTCTACCGGGGTGTCCAGGGGCAGTGCAGGGCTGCGAGCAAGCGCGGGGACTCCATCTCCCAGGAATCTCTGCTGGCCAATCTGAAACACCTGGCCCACTCTCCCTGCTAGTGTCAGACGTCAGATAAGCTCACCTCAAACAGGTGGCGCCCACTCTGTTTTCACTTTATGTAAACGGAGTGGTTGAACATCTGCTTGGCACTTCCTCTGACGCTCCCTCCTTGGCGGGTAAACGGATCCCCACCCTGCTTTTTGCGGACGACACTCTCCTCATCTCAAAGTCCCCTATGGGTCTTCAAAATCTTTTAAATAGCTTCCAGGAGTTCTGCTTATCGAGAGGGTTGGTAATTAATACCGACAAAACTAAATTCCTGGTTATGAACCCCCCCAGAAAACTTGGTAGACCCCCGACCCTAAACTCAGAGCCACTAGGGAGAGTGTCTGAGTTTGACTATTTGGGTATTCGCCTTAACGACTCTCTATCCTGGAAAACTCAAATTTCTAAAATGCTATTGGGACACAAAAGGGTAGGAGGAGCACTTTTAAAGAAACAACGCTCCTCAACTTGTAAACCCATCGCCCCAGGAGTGGACATATATAAAGCGAGAGGGGTCAGTGCCGCCTTATATGGGGCAGAGTTGTGGGGTACCTGCAACTTGGATCCAATAGTCAGATCAGAGAACAAGTTTTTGAAAGATCTCATGGCTTTGCCACAAAGCACTCCAACTGTGCCAGTGCTATTGGATCTAGGCTGTAGACCTATTGGGGACCAAGCCAAACTTCGCCCATTGCTTCTTTGGACAAGGTTGTGGAGGGTGCGAGAATTGGCCACCTACGCGGGAGCTCTGTCGGAGGTCATGGATACCGCAGGGTGGTCTAGGATCAAGTGGTTGAGGGATGTCAAAATATTATTAACAGAGATAGGGTTACCTGGCGCTTGGTCTACAAAATCTGTCCCACCTAAGGCCACCATTAAAAAGTTGTATTGGAATTGGGTCACTGCGAAATTACACCAAGACTCATGCCATCCAAACTCAGCAGCAGCCTTTGTGAGAATTAAGGATGTGGTGGCATACAAACCCTATCTAGACATTATTACCATCCCGTTTGATCGCACTCTGTATTTTAAGTTCCGTGTGGGGACCTTACCAGTAGGGGAGGTAGTAGCCTGTTGGAAGGGGCCTCAGCAATTTTCACCTTTTTGTGCATCATGCCCAACTTGTGTAGAATCAGTTGTTCATATTTTCTTTGAATGCCCGGATTATCGTGCCCCGCAAATCCGTTGGCTTAACCCCTTCCATGCTGATGACGAACCCCAGCCGTCATGCACTACGGTGCTCGTGTGCTGATGACGGCTGGGATTCGTCACAGCCCGCCCCTGTTCGTGTTGTTTACAGCACACCAGGGGAATTGCGGCCGCATGGAAGGGGTTAAACCACTTTGTAGATTGCTGGGCATACGCCAATGTATAGTTGCAATGCGCATTTTAATGACTGACACATCCCCCGTGATTGTATGTGCTGTGTCAAAATTTTTGAAATGGGCTTGGTTGATTCGTAACAGAAGGCTTTCTGTCTCAATTTAATCCTTGTTTTAACTTGTCAAATTAACTATTGTGTTTCAATGTAATCCTTGCTTTAACCTACAAATTAACTATTGTATCTGGTTCATGGCACTATGTACTAATAGAGTGTATAATATTTTTCATAAACTGTATGTTTTTATTGCTTTTATGGTATTTGCATACCGAAATAAATCAATAAAAACAAATATTAGTAGGCATTTTCTCCCAAGAGAATAGCAATGCAGTTCAATTGAAAGGTAAGCCCTTGATGTGGCTTGGTCCCTAAAGAAGCTGAGACCGTACCTGTTTGGGGCTTACTTCTGAGTTCAAACTGACCACAGACATCTCAGATGACTAATGTTGATCAGAGGCGAGAACCCCAAATTGTTGAGGGGGTACATTTCCCAGCAGGGTATGGACTTCATATTGGAACACAGATGTGGGACTCACCATTCCAATGCAGATGGTCTTTTAAGGTTCTGCCACTTAGATGATGAGCACTACCAGGAAATGTTTAGTTGCTCATCAACTTTCCTCTAAAAGGGGGCCGTGTAAGGAAATGCTCTTTTTGCATGATCATTCCCAATGTTTTGGACTGATGCTGCTGGTTTTTCAAGTCTGTGAATGCACTGTGGCCTGAAAACCAGACCTTAGTGCCACAGGTCGAAACCTTTACAAAGTGTGTGCTAAATAGGCTACCCCCATTTGGCATACGCTGACTTATTTCCAGGTCCCTAGTACAGGGTACCAAAGATACGGAAGGCTTATAGGTTGGAGTGTCCACCCAGGGCTACAGCACTGCTTGTGCTGACCTGAGCGTGACAGATTACAAAATGGCTTCCAGTCTGCCACTGCAGCCTGGAAGGGCAGTTTAAAACTGCTAATTCGAAATTGCCATTTAAACCTCACTCCCTCTTGACAATATATATCTCAGTCTATTAGATGTCTGCTCACATAACGCAAAGGGTAGGATGCACGCACTGACTTTCTGGGAGATGGAATGTGAGACGTTTGAACCCAGCAGCCCTAGGCTGAACTAGAAGGAAATGTATTGTAAATGTGTCACCGCTGTGGTGTGCATGTCCAGCCCTTCCAAAGTGAGAAAAGAGCAAGTGTGAGGCAGATGAGCACCGCAAGATGCTGCACTGCTGCATACATATGGCCTGTAAGAGTAACTGTGTGATACAACATTATTGTGAAGCCACCACTTTGATGCCAATTACCAGCGAATTCTTATCAGAGATTCTTAGGGCTCAATAGGACTTCCTTATGAATATATAAATATAGTCTCCCCTAAGGAAGTCCTACTGAGTCCTAAGGCTGGGAGCAGTAATTTATAAAGTGGGACTTGACTTGTATATGTCCTAACAGCAAAACCTCCAAATTGCTGTTTTACTGTGGAAAAGTGAGTAGCCCCTTGACTGGTAAAATTCAGAGTTAGAGACTGGCATTCTAGCCCTGTTAACTTCTGAATCGGACTAATGAAACTAGTACTTCAAGGTAACAAATCTATCAAAAGAGGGGGTGGAGTTTAACCAGGCTGCAAGATGGCTGCTATCTAGAGAGGCTCCGCCGGCCGAGCCCATAATCTGATAATCAACAGGCTGCCTACTCGACTGACTGCCCATAACAGAGACCCCCAGTTGTGGCACATCCTGTGGTACAATTTGACAGCTGCTACTGGCCCCTTTGAGATGCTTTGAACAGGAGCTGATGGAGACCTGCTGACATCATGGCATGGCCTGTGCTGCAGGGTTAAGCTACGACCTTGCATCACCACCAGGTTGGAGGTTTTGTGCCCCTGATTGAGCCCACTGAGGCTGCAACACACTCTACTTGCCATTGGCTGGTGGACTTTATATCCTGAAGGGACCTGGAAATGTATCCGGTTCCCTGGGGCTGTGACTTCTGCTGGCAGGCCGCAGTGTGAGGCCCAGATGGGACAGAGGAGTGGCACATCTGAGGTGAAGAGGAAGAAGATACTTAAAGCTGGAGAAGATGGGCATGCAGCCCTGGCTGGCGAAAGTAGACAACTGACTGTACCCATGCCTGGGAGGGCAAATTCTATCTTTCCTCCTGGAGGTAGGTTTGGCCGATTGGGCCGCAGTTGACCTACAGACCGTGGATCTGTAGGGCTGGAGACAGTGACACTATATTAGCCCCTATGTCACCACAGGTGCCAAGCATGAGTCACTATATACGGAGCAGATGATGCTGTTGTAACCAATGGGTCATCCAGCTGCCAGCCTACATTGCTACTCGTCCCCCTTTCTGCCTGTGACTGCAACGTCTCTATATGGTGCAGGAGATCGGGGTTTGTTGTCATGCACTGATTGGCAGGGCATGTTGTTTAGGAACCCCGCTGTAAAACTCACATTGGTGATGGCGGCTATTGGGCGCTAAGAACATTCATTGACCCGACTGATGTGCGGGTTCCTGGGCTGCCCCCAGGGGCACCTAAATTGACTGTTTGACACCCCCTGCTACTTGCACCCTCAGCTTTGCCAGGGCAGTGTCAACTGCACAAATAGAACAAGGTTTTGAATATCCATAGAAAAGGCAAATTTGATGCTGCTGAGGGCCCTCTGGTTCATGTGGATCTTGTCGCCGGGCCTGGAATCGGAGTCTGCTGGTGCCCCCAGTTGGAAGAGCATGCCAGGGTGTGGCGGGTGCCAGAAACACTACAGTGGACATTTGGGTACAGGACCACCCTGCCTACCCTGATTGATGTTGAGGTGTATCAGGACTACCATTTCACGTTGCCAGGATAGCACACCGGTCACTAATGCTGCAGTCCTAAGTAATGGGGAAACACAACACCAAGCAATTAAAGCACCAGTTTGAGAGTAGGCACCCACATTGACAGGTAGACCATAAATAGCGGTCCGAGGCCTATCCAGAGCGAGCTGAGGACAGTCGACAAGGCAGTAACATAAAAAATCTCCTGGTGGATGTAAAGATAAGCCTGAAGACTGCAGATGCAAAACTAGATATCCTCACTCGCTGTTACGACCAAGTTAAACAGAGCATAGACAAGCCTGACTCTTGACTAGACCATCTAGATGAATCGGGTATTTGACGCAGATGAAGCACAGGCGGGCTCCAAAAAGCAACTTTTGAGAATAGATAAGGTACTCAAACTCATAAAGGCAAAAAACAATGACCTTGAACCCGTCTCCCGGTGCAATGATCTTCAGATCACAGGGGTCCAGGAGTTCACAGCTTTCTCCAAAACTTAAGATTAAGTGGAAACTATGTTGCATGAACTGCTTGAGGATGGACTGTCCATGGTCTTAATTTTTTAATGTGCCCACCGTTCACCGGGACTACGGCCACTTCTGTGAGCACCTGCTTGTTCCATACTCTCACGCCTTCTGAACTACTGGGATGATGACGTGGTCCTGTGATTCGCTCAAGTACGGGGTTCCATTTATTATCAAGCAAACAACCTATCCTTCTCTCCTGATTTTACAGTGTCGGTGCAGACTGCCTGACCTGTTTTCTTGCCTGTCAAATGGATTCTTCAGAAAGTGGAAATTACATATTCCTTAATCTACCGAGCCAAATTGTGAATTAATTGGCAGGTCAAACAGCATTTTTTTTCACCGATGCTCAATCTGTCCTGAAGTTCACTGAGCATGCAACCAGAGGTCTGTGCTTGCTCTGGTACTCACCACATGCAGTCTTCTAGAATACAATGACTGATAATGACTAATAACCTGATAGATTGTGATTTGCTTATATTGGTCTTCACTTTTTGCTGGTTCTACTTTACTGTTTCAATGTCCTACTACCCATCTTGCGGCCATGTCGAGATGCACCTTTATAATTCCTTCCTTCCGATGAGACGAGCACGTGGGGAGTTCTGCTTTTTCAGGCTCCCTTAGTTTCACAGACGTACCCGCCCGCCAGACTATTCCATACCCGACGATACCGCTGTTACAATTTTACCCACACTCCGGGTTGGAATTATCACCGGACCATCGATCCCTCCTCCACGCCTCCCAAGCCCTGGAGTCAGAGGCACTGACCTGTTGACGAAACACGTGTCGGCTGGTGTTGTTTTTCCTATGAACATCTTCACATAAAAAAATCTTTAAGAAAACCACTGGTGTCGACAACATTTACTACCAAAGAATTTTTTATCAACTGTTGATATTAATATGTGTGCCCAGGTTTTTGTCTCACCTTTATAAATGCTTGTTCAATATCCTATGCTCAATGGGAACCAATTGTTAGCAACATATACAATAGAGCCCTGTGATATTGTACGCTCAGCCACACAACTGTGCACGGCAGGGGTGTTCACCTGGTTACCCTCTGCTTAGAGGGATGATTTCCATTCATGTTATTAAATTGAAGGGGAAATTAGAGAGATGGGGATTCTCAACCAAGTTCGTGGGTTAGAGTGAGCTGGGGGTGAGGTGTTTAATTTACATATTTGCTTGTATTTTGTTTTGTTTTAATTCCAGGTACTCAGCCACAGATCACTGATCACACATTTCTTGACAGCTTACCTAATAGGTCATGGGGCCAATACAGCCTCAGCTCCGCACCCCAGAGATAACCATGACCACTACCACGTGTGTCACATGGAATACACGGGGCCTTAATGATCACAGAAAGGCACGTCTGGTCCATGCTTACAAAAGGTTTCAAAAGGAAAACGTTCGGTTTCCCAGGTATTGCCTCCCCCGCTAATTCAGAATTCTTTTCCTTTAGAGGATAATCAACAGTGGAATTGGCTTCCTAGTGCCTTGTCTAATAAAATCATAGACAATCCCAAATTGTTTCAACATCTTTAACAATAAATTGAAAATCATTTCCTGGAATGGAGCCGGGATACATAATAGCCCAGAGAAACTAGAGTTCTTATTTTCTCTGGAGGCTAACGTGATCTGCATTCAAGAAACATGGTGCGTTAATAACATATGTGCAGGGAAAGACTACTATGTGCTTGAGGCTGCGGCCTCCCCCTCTAAGAAAGGACACGCTGAAGGGGGAATTGCTTGTCTTTTGTCTAATAAATTGCAGTGGAGATTTTCACATTATATTGATTCAAGTAATCTCTTCCAAGCAATAACAATAGTTAGTCTCTCTAGCACCGGCAATACATTTTCTGTTGTAATTATTAATGCTTATATTCCTCCCGAAGAATGTTTTAATACTTTATTGAAGCAAGTGTTTCTTTATATTAAACAGATTAAAGAGGTATATCCCCCACCTGAAGTAATACTTGTCGGGGATTTGAACTGTAAAATTTCTAATTCTAGTTTAAATTTATTTAGAAATAAATCTAAATAAGAGGCTTATCTCATCCCACAATCTCTCTTCCCAGATAAAATAAAAACTAACAAAAGAGGGAAGATGTTGTTGGAAGAACTGTCTGCAGTCGAGGGGCTTATTTTAAATGGGAGATTCCCCTCTGACACTCCGCGAAATTTACTCATAGGTTCTCTTCTAGCAACTCAATACTAGACTATGTGATTTCTGATTATAGTATTTTCCCGCTTGTACAGGATCTAATGGTATCCCCAACAGCTTTGAGCGACCATAATATGATCATTTTAAGTATCTCTTTACAACCTCCTCCCTCTGATACCTGGTCATTTAATAACAAAGGTGTTAATTTCCATAAATCCTCGGGTAGATGTTTTTGGAATCCAAGTGCCATGAAGGGTGTGCAGGATATTCTTTGTGAAACTATATTAAAATTAAGTGATTGGCTGGGTTCCGAAATCATGCACTTTGAAAAATGTATGAGGAAGATTACCTTGGTGCAAAAAAGACTAGTTTTCCTAGGAAAAAGTTTTTATATCCTAGTGTAATGCTCCCCCTAAATAAGGAAATAAATAAATTAGTACGGGAGCAATTTCTACGTAGATCTCGTGATTTAGAAAATAAAATATCGATGCTAAAAAGAAGGAGAAGCAGATTGAGAATGAAACTTAAAAAAGAGAAAGAAGACTCTTTATGGATAAGCTTAAGGGAAGCCGTTGTGCATGGTAAGGCTAGAGAATTTTGGTCTATAGTTGGCAAGGGATGTGGAGTTAGAACTACCCCTCTTCCCATTCCCATCTCTGAAGAGGTATGGACCTCTTTTATTTCGAAGCTATATGCTGGGAATGACACATTGGTTGAGGATAGTGGGTCTGTCCAAGCAGTTGAGGGTCCTATTGACTTCCCTTCAGAGAAAACTATAGAAATGGCCATTAAGAACATGTGCTCCTCGGGAGCAATGGGACCTGATGAGTTACCCATATCGGTTTTGAAGCAGGATCCGTCCTTATGGAGTAAGATACTGTTTCCATTGTTCAGATCCTGTTTCGTCTCTAAAAGGGTGCCTGCTTCTTGGAGGGGAAGCATACTGGTCCCACTATTTAAGATGGGAGTTAGGGACAACCCTATGAATTACCGTTTGATAGCTCTCCTTGACTCAATCGGAAAAGTTTTTGCAAAGTGTATCTTAACATTACTTAATGAATGGGTTGAAGAAAATAATATCTTACCATTGGAACAAACTGGCTTCCATAGGGGGCACGGTACATTAGATAATCTCACCGCCTTCCAGGTGATTTCGGACAAATACATACACGTTCGAGGGGGGGTGGTGTTTGCTGCTTTTATCGATTTCTCCACAGCGTTCGACAAAGTAGATCGTCGTACGCTGTGGAGAAAATTAGCAGCACTGGGTTTGCCATCCCACTTACTGGATCTCGTACGTGCTCTTTATACGGATACCTGGTGTCGTGTGCTCCAAGGTGGGGAAAGGGGTATTTCTCAATTAATTCCATCTTTGAATGGACTTAAACAGGGTTGCCTTCTGGCCGCATTATTGTTCTCCCTGTACATTGCAGATCTCCCTGCTTCCCTGTCTGCTTGTGCGGGCATTGCCCCGGTTGTGGGGGGGTTTCCTATTTCCAGTTTGCTGAATGCAGACGACATCCTCATCTTAGACTTAACACCTAAAGGTTTGGCAAATCGTCTGCAGGCTCTACATTCATTTGCTGAGTCCCATTTTATGAAGATAAATACACCCAAAAGTAAAATTATGTGCATTTCAGGAAAAAAGAAATGCAGATCAGAAAATTTTGGATGGTCTATAGGTGGCCAGAAATTAGAGGTAGTTAGATCCTATACTTTTTTAGGTAAAATAATTTCGGCCAATCTGAGCGAGAAGCCCCATATTGATCATAGCTCGCGTAAAGCCCTTGCACATGGCAAAGGTCTGAGTTCCCTTTACCTAGCCACAGGGAAAAGACATTTTGCTTGTTTACTTGAGGTGTTTAGGGCAAAAATTCCTGCTACGCTTTTATATGGAATAGAACTTGTAGAGCTGAAACATTGGGGTTTCTGCCACACAGTTGAAGGAAAACTATTAAGATCCTTATCTACCCTTAACACAGCTTGCTCGGTGGCCGCATGTAGGCTTGATTTCGGCCTTAGGAGTAGTTGGATTCAGGGATTATGCGCTTTGGTAAGATGGGTGGCATGTTTGGCCCGAGGAGAACCGGGATCGTTGAGAGCTCTTCTTAAAGGAGAATTGTTGGGCAGCTTTAAAGAGTTCTCTCAAATAGTTGGGAATTTTAGAAAAGCTGTGACACTCTTAGAGTTGGATGAAAGTACTCTATTTATACATTCCCCGACTCAGCTAAAAACCTTGCTGAAACAGGCTTCGTGGGAACTCTGCTTTAAATTTGATAAGAATGTACTACAAGAAAAGAGGGGTTGTGATCTCCTTCTTAATTCTTATTCTATGAAGCTTGCCCAACCATATGTCACATGGAATATTCCACATGGAGCTCGAAGACTATGTTTTCTCCTAAGATATGATTTATTACCTTTAAATCTCCTTTTATCCAAATGGTATGGATCTTCTCCGATATGTAACCTATGTAATATGAGTGTTCAGGATCGAACTCATGTGTTGTATTTATGTCCCGTACTGCGCCCATTACGGTTGAAATGGTTAAAGCCAATATGTCTTCAACTCGGCATTTCTGATGTAAATATTTTCTTGCAGGCCTTGTATTTCCCCTCAAATGAAATGTTTTGCTTCTGTATTTTTAACTTTTTTAAAGGTTTTTTAGCTATTTATTAATGAGATATGGAGGTGTCTGTTGTTGATTATTCTTGTCTGTTGTTAATTTTCGTAAACTGTCTTTTGATATTTTATTGTATCTTATCCTATGTCTGCAATTTGTATTATGTATTTTATGTGGCCCTCTTTTGAGAGCCAAAACATAATAAAATAAATTGAAATTGAATTGGTCCATGCTTACCTAATCAGGCACAGAGTTGACATATGTTTCCTGTGGGGGACCCATTTAGCAAGCTTGACAGGCTCAGGACTGCGATCCCAATGGTGCCGGGAAATGTACACTTCATCCTACTCTAACTAAGCCAGAGACATTGTTGTCCTGCTTCGCAAGGGGCACCCTTGGCAGCATACACAATCCCTCATTGATAGAAAAGGGCAATATGTCATTCTAGCTGGGTTATTATACCAGCAACCAGTAACCTTCACAGTCATTTATGGCCCAAACACAGTTGATGCAGAGTTTTTTCTAGGATGTGGAAACTGAGTTCAAGCTCTAGCCCCAAGCACTAATCTAGGGAGGTGAGTTCAATGTTGCTCTTGATGACCAGCTCAAACATGCCAGAACCTCTAGGCATCCACACCCCAATGCAGCTCAAAACACTTAATACAATTATCCAGGATATCTGCACCCAAGACAGTTTTTGTAAGTGTATTACATGGTGAGGTAACACAACCAGACCATATAATGCACCAGAATCCTCACAGTTATGTTCCTTTATGTTATGTTATGTTATGTTATTTGCAAGGCAGAGGATGTTGGGAGTCAGTACTCACAGAATAATTCAAGGAGCCAGGTCTTCACCTTCTTACAGAATTCAAGAAATGAGGAGGAGGACCTGATGAATTGAAGCATGCTGGACCTCCCCATCTGCGTTTGTGACTGTGGGAGGTATGTGAAAGTGAGGGTGGGGCTGTGCATAGCTGTCTTGAGGGTTGATGGGAGTGTAGGCGGTTATTCAGGTATGTTAGCCCGATGGTGTACAGTGCCTAATATGCAAGCATACAGAGTTTAAATTGGCTATGTTTTTTGATTGGGAGCCAGTGGAGCTCTCTAAGGTGTCGTGAGATGTAGGTATGCCATGGAAGGCTGAGGATGAGTCTCTGCGGCGTTCTAGATAGTTTCCAGTCAGTGTAGGAGAATGTTTTGAGATCCTGTCATAAAGTGCATTGCTGTATTCTAGTCTGCTTGTGATGATAAGGGGTGGGTAGAAATCGCAGAGTTTTACTCCTTGGAATTCTGTAGAGTTACATATAAATTTTGCAAGCTTCTGTGGAGTTCGGCCCATGACTACTTAGGCTGAAAAACCCTCAAAAAGGATGTCAGGTGCGATTTGTACGGTAAATAACAAAGGGTGGAGAGAGAGAAAAAGAGTGGATTCGTTCTCCCTGACACTTTAAATAAACAACAAGAATCCACTTGTTAGGGTGATGTGTTCCCTACCATGGTAGGAAGCACATAGTGTTTTTAAAATACCCCTCACACACCAAAAGGACCCTTGGTGTCATGCTTCATCATTGGGGTCCTCACACCCCTCTACGGGTTGCGGCGTGCTGCGACCTACGACTACGCGGGAGCACTGATCACAAAAACTATGTGTGGTGCATGTGAGGGTTGTGTGAGTATGTGGTGGAGCAATTTAAGTGAGTGAATGGTTAAAAAGTGCCTGGCTCGTGGGGTAAGTCAAATACATTTTAATGAGGCCCCGGGCAGGTACTGTTAAAAGGGTGCAGGTTGAGGTGATTATGTGATATTATGCACATCACCTCTTGGTCCCAAAACGAATAAGCATATTCTCTCCTGTTCTGATTTTCATGACCATTGCCCCCTCACATATGTTTATTTCCACATATGTTTATTCCCCCATGATTATTATTATGGTTCTCACCCAGCAACAACCAAGTCTTATGTATATTGTTTGCAAACTTGTTTCGAATGTACTTGGTGTATTAATGTGCTTCAACAACCAACAAGCACCTGTTAGGCATTGTCCCCACTAGGGCGTTACACTTGTTCTGTTGATACACGTCGATACTCTGTGCTACCAAAAACCCGGGAGCACATGCGCGAAGCACAATCCTTCCTGCGCATGCGCGAGTAAAAGACGCTTAGAGGCTCATGAGGCATTGAACCAAGAATAAGAAAGTATGCTTTTTTTACCCTCCGTATTATTTTTGATATTCCACACTAGAAGTTATGTCCTAGGGGCACTACAGGTCAAATCCTCTAGAGAGTGTGTTTTATGTTTCATGTGTGTCTGTATTGTCTTTGTCCCCCACTTTTTTTTTACAGGGTCACCAGCACAAGTAGTCTGACAACATTTGTCCATGACCCCACACTATTTATATATATTTATACAATTTTTTACAGCTGCACCCAAGGAAACTTAGCATCAGCGAGAGGCTTGATTGTGAGCTTAGTACTTATCCAAAGACACTCTGTATCTGCCCCCCTGGCCGGACCTGCATTATAAGTTAACAATGCTGGTTACGCTTTCCAGTTCTGCCTCTGTTCCTGGGGAGAAGAATTCTGGGCATTTTTAGAAAACTAAGCATGCTTCAATTTAGAATGTTTTGTGGTAATGTTAATTATGATGCTACTTGGAAAAAATTACCCAGGGAGATACCTCAAATGTAATGCAGCTCCTTACCATCGTCCTCCATGGTCATTCCTATGATGCTCCCTTTGAGAATAACTAGCACACAGATTTGGAGGCGATTCCGCTCAGAGTCTCTTTGGAAGCTGAGATGCTAAGGCTGCTGGACAGGTTCCGGCAGCTGGCCAGTGTACGATCCTCCCCACCCTTTGACGAAGGGGATGTCGAGGGCTGCCCTGCTGCCACCTCGGCCTCCACCCCATTCAATCTGGTACGGGACAAGCACCTACCTACCACAGAGCAGCCAGAGCTTGGAGCTTCCTTTCCTTCTGTCATGATCTTTCAAACTAGGGGCTCGCGGGAGGAGGCTGTTTTGAATGTCATATGATCTGCGGTTACGTCATCATTACAGCCACTCCCTGTATAATGTGCAATGAGAAACAGAAAGTAGGTGGGGAGCCATTACAGTGCTCAAGAGCCTGGGCTACACAACTAAATAAGAGAACAAAAGGGAGAAGCTCTAGCAGGATAAATATACTAAATTTCAAAGAGAGTCAAACTTATACTTTGTGGCCTAGTTGGGACTGATATCACCTTTTAAGAATGGATCCTATATATTCAATTGCAAAATACAATCATAATGAGAGGCATTGTTGTACTACAATCAGGAAAGGCAATGACACCAAACTCAAGTTCACATATTCATGTTTACTTGTTCAATATTGCTTGCACATTTTACAATGACTTTTCAAATGTATTACTATTATAAACCAAAGGCAAAAAATGTTAAAGAAATCATATAAAAGAAAAACATTTAAATGCAGGTGAGCACTAGAACCAGAATGATGGACAATACACCATTATTGAAAGACCACAAAGAATTGCTGTCTCTAGGTAAGAACGCCAAATAATATTAGACCAGCTCAAATAGTGCACAAATCAATTGTGCAAAATTTTAACTCTAGTGCAGGTCTACAACAACATTTTGAATTCTCTGTTGTTTCTTTTTCCTTGGTGTTAATCCTGGAAGGTATCCCTAACTAAAACAAAAAATAGTCTGACAGTCACAGCAAATGTTTAGTGATAAAAAATGTTTTTATACATATATTAAAAAAGAGATTTAGAAGAGGGTGGCCGGGTGTGTGGAACTTCCCACATTATGCAGATAAGTAAAATGTGAACGTGAAATGGGTATGGAATACTAAACGCAGACCCCAAACACTCATTGCAGCTGTGTAAATAATTGCATTCACCTCTACTAGCGTAAAATGAAGGAAGAATTAATGCGCATGTTAATGCTTCAAGCACCACGTTTATTAATCAAAAAGAATTAAAAAAAGAGGCACCATGATGCTATCTATAGTGAAGTACTTGGACTATGGCGTTACCTTTTAAGTTGTGCAACCAAGCAGGCGGCAAGGTTCTGCTAATAAAACAGGGTCAGGAATTGGCCCCGTGCACAAAAAGAAAAAGGAGGCTTATACACCCGGTGCTGTGCAAAGTGAAACAATAAATGAAAATAAAAGACCAGACTTCGACTTAAATTGACACTCTTAAGTAGGCCTGGGTGGAGCTCGCGGAGTTCCACTCTGCGGAATTCGATGGAGCTACTGAAAAACTCTGCAAGATTTCGCTGAGTTCTGTGAACGCAAAGTGACGATCCTTAACGGCATATTCCCTTGTCGTCAACTATTAATGTAAGATGTCAAACGAAAAATGTTCTTGTGCTTGTTTAACCAATCATGACCCAGTCTTTGAAAGAACTGAAGTGGGAAAAACTGTATATGTGTAGCAGAGCAAAACCGATCGCCCAATGTTAGCTTTCTGCAGTAAAGCAGCAGATGCCAGATCAATGCAAGGTAGACTATAACGTTAGGCCAAGGACATGCATGCAATAAAGGCTAATACAAGATATCATTTTTACAATGAACAGAAAATCCTGCAAGATGTTTATTCTTGAGTAGCGCTGAGCAATGAACAAGCAAGGAAGTTGCTGCTGTAGAAAAGATAAGCGCAGCCAAATGCAAAGATCTCAGGGTGAGATACTGTGTTCTGGGTGCCTCTCAGGGACTGAATATTAATATGAAAGCCGCTCTGGAAAGAACTGTGCATTATTAATGAAGACACAAGTCAAGTTGTTGCTGAGGATGAGAGCAGGCAGTAGCAGCATTAGGAATTTGGTTTTCATGTTTCAACTAAATGCACGCTGTCTTCTTGCGAGGACAAATAGAGCCTCTCCACCAGCTTATTCAAACTGAGCACTGGAAAGGGCATAGCCAGCAGGGAGCAGGGGACTGACTGGCATCTGGTGGAGAGAGGTTAAGCTGTCTGCTGCACCTCACATCCAGTCCCGGCCAGCATGACTCACAGAAGGGTGGGCGGGCGTGGGATTTGCACGGGGTGGGGTAAGGGACGGGCAAACGGTCGCGAGGGAAGGGGGGTCACGTGGTGAGGGTGGGGGTAAAATATTAATAAAAAAATAATAATAATTAAAACTTACCTTTCTCGGGTTGTGCACTTTCTCAGCTCCAGCTCTGGTTCCTGCATTCCTGCCTCTGCAGGAACAGGAAGCAGGCAGCCTCCCTCCCCTTCCCAAAGCCAATCACAGCCCTGCAGAGTGTTAGCTGATCATCGTTCTTGCCAGCAGCCGGGAGGCACAAGTTACTCATCAACCTGGGCCCTTACTTTTTGAATACCCTGATCATCTTTAAGAAGTCTGAGAGCCTACGAGCCCAGCCTTTCTCAAATACAGTCTGAAGCACTAGAGCTGTCTCTACTGGTGGCAAAACCCCTCCCCACCCTCACCTTTGTCCTGATGAAGATCCCGCCACAATGCGTGAAATTGGCTGTTCCGTTTAGGGGTAGAAACATTGACACTTCTGCATTTTTATGTCAAACATATATGACAGAGAATGTTTATCTGTAAATATGTTATGACTTGACATCTAATGATTGGACAGTAACACTGTTGGGATCGTTTACAATTATCTGATTGATTTATATATGTATGCACCACTGTCCTTTTTCACAATCCTTCCTATACACCTATCACTTCACTGCTCTGTACACCTGTTTTTAAAGAATATATCCATTTAGGATGTGTTTTCTATTGTATGTATTTATTTATTCAAATATTATGATTCAATTAAAGTAGACCCATTGCTTGGAAGGAATTAATGGTGGTGTTTGACTTTGATTAGATTTTATTGATTAATATTCTTTATCGATTTTTCTGATTCATTTGATTTCCACTGGGACAAAATCTTTTTGTACCACGGAACAAAATGAAGCGCACCTTCTCAGATCTCCACCAAGTAAGATGAAACAACAGAGAATTCGAAATTTGGTTGTAGATGAGCACTAGAGTTATAGTTGTATGCAATTGATTTGTGCACTATTGAGCTAGTTTATTATTATTTGGTGTTTTTACCTAGAGATGGCAATTCTTTGTTGCCTTTCAATAATAGTCTATTGTCTGTCATCTTGGTCCCAATGCTCACCTGCATTTTAATGTTTTCTTCAATATGTTTTTCATCAAAATGTTTTGCATTTAATGTATAATAGTATTACTTTTGAAAAGTTTTTGTAAAAGATGTAAGCAATATTGAACAAGTAAACATGGATATGTGAATGCGAGTTTGGTATCACTGCCTTTTGTGATTGTAGCACAGCAATAACTCTCATTACAATTGTATTTTGCATTTTAATATATAGAATCTATTTTTAAAGGATGATTTCAGTCCCAACGAGGCCAAAAATGATGTTTGCTTCTCTTTGAAATTTATTAAATGTATCCTGTAGAGCTTCCCCTTTAGTTCCCCTGTGCAATGTGCATCCTGCATATACTGCACAGTACATGTTTTTTAATTCAAATAATTTATTTATTTATTTTGTTTTCGAACTCCTACGGAGGTCCTCAAAAACACACCAACAATTTAAAAAGACAAACATTACATACAAATCAAAATTCCTTCCTTATACATTACCATAAAATTATATCAGACATACTGAAATTACAAATAATGCTATAATGCATAAAACATTCACATAACCGACCTATACAAATTCTTATATCAAACACACTAAGAAATGTGCAAATGATGCTATGAATACATGAAACCATTAGATAGCCAACCAATTGATATTAAATCGTAACAAGAGTACTACTGTTGGACAAAGTTCTAATAAATAGGCAATAATGTTCTAAAAAATTGGTATATCTTAAAACAAACCATTTTATTCGGAGGGGACAAGATCAAAGAACGTGCGACCTGAGCGGAGTGAATATTAAATCTAATAAATACTGGCACTTTGCAGCTTTGAACATACAAATAGGACATGATTTAGATCTTGGATTTGCAACTGGCACAATTCACAAATTCTCTTCTCTCTAGGTGTTTTATCCCCGATGCCAGTAACATCTCTTAAAGGCAGCAGATTGAATCTCAGTAGGAGTATCAGCCTTCTAATCCTGTGAGGGATATTCCAAGTTAAATAAGGCTGTGGTTTATTCCCCAAAGCGCTCCCACTGACTGCCACGTTACTTGGCCTGGATTTACTTAAAGCAGCGTCTCTCTCCAAACTGATAGGGGATATACATTTTTTTAATAACTGTTTCAAACCAGATTTAGGCATTGGCGAAGCGGGAGTTAAACTAAGACTGAAACTATCATTTGCACATCAAAAAGACCTAAAAACTGTTGATTGTTCTTTTAGAGTGCAAACGATTTCTGTTCTCAGGGCTGCCCTAGAAGTACCCTCTTCCCTCAAGAAGAGAAAGTTACCCCACCTAAGGACTGATGCCTGGGCTAAAATGAAGGATGAGATTAATCCAAATTAAAGGCGCAGAACATGTGGGGCCGCCAGAGAATTTAAATTGCAAATTTGGCGCATAATCCGTCCTTCTGCCTTATCAAACGAAAGCCAATGATTCATGTCCAACACCTCGGCAGAATATATTAACAAGGGTGGGATTTTGACCTTGAAAACAGATAAGACATGGCTAAAATGGCGTCTCCCGCAAGTTTTATAGAATCTGTTTAATGCACTTGCCTGGGAGACAGCTTTACTAACACAATGTTTAGTATGCTTCAAGTCTCGACCTGTTTTAGAAAAACTTTCCCTAAATATACATGCGCGTCTACCAGTTTCAGTTTTTCAAAACCAAGCATCCATCTTAAGCATGTCTTTATTCTGAGCCCCTTCTTACAGAAAACCAAAATCTTGCTTTTTGCAATATTTATTTTCAAAAAGTGAGCCTCTGCATATTTGTTTAAAATGTCCAGATGGCGTTGCAGGCCAATAGGTGTTAAATCAAATATTGCAACATCGTATGCGTACAACAGAGACCCAATGGACATTCGACCAGTTTTGGGGGCATCCCCTCTCACGGAGTTCAGAGCCCCAGGGAGATCAACGATATACAAAGAAAATAAAAGTGGTGCTAATAGACAACCCTGCTGAAGCCCATTATACGTTCTAATTTTACATGTTAACCCCCGCGAACCTCCCATCAGAACTTGCACCAGGTGTCAGTATGCAATTCCATAATCAGACCCAGGAGATGATTTGGAATGCCAAGGGAGACAAGTTTTCTCCACAGGGTCTGGCAGTCCACCTTGTCAAACGCTTTGTAGTAATCAATAAAGGCTGTATAAACTGGCATCCCTCGGGTGAAAACCTATTTCTCCACAATTGTCTGAACAACCCCTATATTATCTAGGGTGCCATGGTTCTTTCTAAAGCCGGCTTGTTCCGGTGGAAGGATATCCTGATCATGAACCCATTGTTGTAAATGGCATAGTATGCTTTTTGTAAATAATTTGCCTGAGGCATCCAGGAGGACAATCTGTCTAAAATTAGTTGGCACTGTTTTTGGTCCTTTTTTATACTGGGTTACTATAATGCTCCCCTTCCAAGAAGGGGGGATTTTATTCATAAAGAAACAATATTTAAATAGTGGCTCTAGAAAATCACCCCATACTTCTGGCTCCTTTTTAATTAATGCAATTGGAATACCATCCGGCCCTTGTGCGGGGTAGGTTCTAGCAATCTTTACATACTTTACCAATTCCTTTCCTGGCGTGGGCCAAATTCAATAAATTCAGCAGATGCGAGTTTAACCCCATCAGTCAACATGGGAGATACTGGACTATTATTTCCATATAATAGAGAGATGTAATCCACCTATTCCTTTTCGGGAATCGGTATTGGTGTAGCTCCGTGCCTTGAATCGCAATATTCAGCGATCAAGTGCCAGTATTTTCTCAAATACTTGGCCCTTGCAGCTTCCCTCAGCCCTATCCACTTCGCATCAAGCTCCCATCTTTTTTCCCTGAGCATGAGGTGTCTTCTCACTCGCTTGAGGCGATTGATTTCCTTCTGTCGACCAAGGAGGAAATGTATGTGCTGTTTTCGAACAAGATGGTTAATTGCCTGTTTTAAGAATATCATATGGGATATATCTTGTTTATAAGTTTGAGGTTCAGAAGATGTGGAGCTTAAATTACAAATCTTCTTCATTTGAGCCTCAAAGAAGGATATAATGTTGGAATGAGTAATACCTTGCTTTTCTACATACCCCATCTTCACAATGGACCCTACTTCAGCAATGTTTTTTTGCATCCAAAAGGACCGAGCATTTCCTTTGTTAAAAGTGGCAGAGCCCGGACTGGCATTCCCTGAGTCCAGTGTGGGTAGATCAAAGGCCACTGTTATACCCACTACGCTATGGTCGCTCCATATCGACAGGCTAACAAAAAAATTATCACAAGCACCAAACATTTGGTAGGAAACAATCACATAATCTAAAAGGCTCTGAGTATGTTGAGAATGAAAGGTAAAATAGGCTGTTTTATTGGCGGGCACTCTCCTGTTTAAGATAACAAGATCTAGAGTTCTAACGCTATCAATCAAAAGGAACCCCCGCTTATCTGTTTTTACTTTATTTGGTAATAAAATCTTGGGACTGTGCCAAATTTCCTCTTTGTCAGTATTGGGATAAATCTCTGAGGCAGAAATTTAAATGTTTGCATTTAAGTCCCCCGCTAATTTCAATAGGGAGCAATCTTCCCTAGTAGCTATATTCTGAAAAAAAGAAAAAATATAGGCAAAAGATGATCACATTTTTTCCCAGGGGGGATATAGAAGTTTGCCAAAAGAAAGGAGGTGGACGTGTGAGAATCTCCCAAGCATGCTAACTTCAAGCATATACAGAGGTTTGAGGGGTGGGGGGAAACCTTCTGATTCCAATTGATGGAGTTTTTAACAAAGATAGATATCCCCCCTTTAGCATGTCTCCTTTCCGATCACTTCGCATAGCACGAGTATACAAAATAGCCATCACATTCAAACTCTTTGCAAGACCACGTTTCTTGTGGTTTTAAGGAATTTAATGTTATTTCATTGGGTCCCAGACCAGCCATATTCCAGGACAGGAGTAGCCCACCCAGGCTACCTCAATGGAGCACTCTTTACTGCATCCACTTGGGTGTTATTCAGGGCTCTTGCAACCCAACTTCATTGGGCGAATTCATCTTCTATGTCTGGAGTCTGAGGGGCAACTGCTACGTTGGGTACAACATTTATTAAACGCCCCCTCCAGTTCACGGAAACCACTATACCTTTAGGATTGACCACAGAATACTCTATTTCGGGGCCCAATGTGTCTAGTGCCACTGAATTTGTAGCCTTAGAAACTTTCAGGTTTTGGCTTTTAGGGCCCGCAATTTGATGTTCCTCATATTCATTAGCAGGTGTTACATCAAGCCCTCGTTAAAAAAAACTCACAGTTGTTCAAAACCGGGTTGGCCACTATCAGGGAACAAAAAGTAACCCTAGAGCAGGGTTCTTCAAACTGTGGGGCGCGCCCCCCTGGGGGGGCGTGGCACCATCCCAGGGGGGGCGCGCGCTCCACTCCGATCTTCCCTTTGTGCCGTTCCTTTGTCTGGGTGATTCTCCCAGGAGGGGGCCAATTCATGGAGTCGAAAGCTTCGGCTGCAGAGCAGGCAAGGAGTCTCCTATGCTAAAAACGAAAGCAAACAAACAGACACGCTTTCAGCTTTAGCAGAGGATACCCCTTGCCTCCCACTGCAGCTGAAGCTGTGAATTGGCCCCCTCCTGGGAGAGTTAGCTCTTCCCAGAAGGGAGAGAAGGTTTCCCTAGAGCAGCGATTCCCAATCTGTGCGCCGTGAATGCAAGCCAGGGGCGCCGTGAACAGTTGCACACCAAGATAGTTTTCGGTAAAAGAACAGAAGCATGTATTGTAATTTATAGTGCTACAATTAGGCTAAAGTGTGTACAAAAGACTTGTAGATAAAGGCATACCGTATTTAGAAGTGATGGGGGGCACGAGACGGCACCCTGATGACACGTGGAGCAGGAGACGTGAAAAGAACACCAGGCTGCTTTGATGTAATTGAAGTGTCTGTCCCGTGAGGATCAGCAGAGTGTGCTATACAGAGAACTTGAGAGGAGAACAGATAGAGCGGGGACAGAGGCGCCAATAAACTCTCTCTGAATATGCAGGTAAAAAACGAGAGCGGGCTTACCTCTCTACCTGCAGAGGTGAGCGCAGACCTGCTCTGAGACTCCTCTACCTCTGGCACTCAGAGAGGTGACGGTGCTAGCTTCTGTGGCTTAAGTTACCTAGTAACTATTGAAACAATATTGAGAGATTTAGGCAAAAAGTATGTGGCGAGAGGAGCAGAGGGGCTTTCCTCAAGAAGTCCGTTGAAAGTCAGGCCCTTTCACTCAATTTTATAGTAAGCACTTTGTTCCTTTTCTGAAAAAAAAGCTTTGAGAAGCAAGCACATAGTGTCAGGCTGCACCCATTTGGTGTAACTCTCTACATACCACTGAACACTGCTTCAGCATTCTCTGCTCCATAATCTCCAACACAATGTTCGACCCTGGTGCCTCCCTTACACCTCCCTTGCAATCATAGTCCTTCAGCTATGCGACCTTAATACAATTATCTTCTTTCATTTTCATAACTGCACCCTCATTCCCATTTTCCTTCTGCGCATTTCCAATTCCAAGTAATTGTCTCATCCCTACTATTTTATAAGGACCTTGAACTAGGATAATCCTACCCCTACTCATCCTGACTTTAAATTCACCCAATCATTTTAAACAATCCACCCTCGCATTCTTCATTTTTTTGCACATCCTGTCCCACCTTTTTCATCAACTACTTTTTTACTAACTTTGAATTAGTCTCTCTTTGTCTCATTATGCACTGTATTTACAAAATCTATCTACCACATCTTTCTCTACATTTAGCCTGTTTTTCCATGCCATCTTTATGCAAAAGCACAGCATGTTTTGAAACCCTGTTGATTGCAAGACAGCTGCTTTTAATATATTCTAGTGGTATTTAAAGTAAAATCAATTTCCTTTCCTTGATCCGGAAGATCTCTGTCATATTTAACAGCAGTGACTTTTTGACATCTCTTTGCACTGTGGGTCATTCGGTTTTACTGACATAGTATACCGGGGATAACATCTATGATTATAATACCTTCATCCCAATAATTTTCACAGAGAAAAATGAAAGTACTCCATATGTATCACTGCACCCGCAACATAGTGGGGAGCCGCAGCCAAAGGGCCATATGTCAAGGGAGCCGCTGGTTGAAAAAGTTTGGGAACCACTGCCCTAGAGGGTTTTAAACACGGGCGGGGTGGGCTCTAGCCCAGGGCCCCAGCCTTTCAAGGGGGGTGGGGGCGGGAGTCCTTCAGTTATTTTGGGAAGGGAGGGAGAGGTTGCAATCCGGGTTTGGGCCATGAATCGGGAAGGTGGGCTCTGGTCTGCAGTCATCAACTCATGAGGATCTTTGTGTGGGGCACCGAAGTGTCTGTGTTTAGGGATGTTGGTCTGCAGATTCGAATTTGAATCCTCAAATGTGTGAGGAATGTCGGGTGGAGCCGGCCACCAGACGTCCGTTATGTTGCCATGTGGGTGAATAGATGTATGGGTGGAGTGGTGCATGTATGGGTGGAGTGATGGGTGGAATGGTGGATGTGTGGGTGACATGGTGGATGTATGGGTGGGAGGGTGGATGGATGGGTGGGGGGGTGGATGGATGAGTGAGGGGATGGATGGATGGGTGAAGGGGTGGATGGATGGTGGGAGAGAGAATGGATGCATGAGTGGAGGGATGGATGGATGGGAGTGGATGGATGTGTGTATGGTTGGAAGGGTAGATGGATGGGTGGAGGGATGGATGGATCAGTGAAATGGTGGATGGATCGATGGGGGGTGGATGCTGGACGAGTCGGTGGGTGGATGGATGAGAGAGGTGATGGATGGATGGATGGATTGATGTATTGATGGGTGAAGGGGTGAATGAATGAATAAACGGATGGATGAGTGAAGGGGTGGATGTGGGGATGGATGGATGATTGAGGAGGGTGGATGGACGGGGGATGGATGGAGGAGTGAAGGGGTGGGTGAGAGGTCAATGGATGGATTCATGAGTGGATGGATGAGTGGATGGATGAGTGGGTGGATGGGCGAAGGGTGGATGGAGGGATGGGTGGCTGGGTGAGGGGGGAATGGAGAGAGAGGGGGAGGATGGATGGATGGATGAGTGAGGACATGGATGAATGATTGGCAGAGTGGATGGGCAGGTGTGTGCATAGATGGGTGAGGAGAGGAGCATGGAGATGGATGGGTGAGAGAGTGCATGCATGAGTGGGGGGAGGGTGGAGAGCGGGAGGGATGGATGGGTGGGTGGATGGATGAGTGAGGGGTTGAGTGGGTGGATGGATGAGTGACTGGGTGGATGGATGAGTGGGTGGGGGGATGGCTGGATGGGTGAGAGGGTGGGTGGTTGGAAGGATGAGTGAGTGGATGAATGGGAGGAGGAGTGGATGGATGAGTGGAGGAGTTGATGGATGGGTGGAAGAGTGGATGGATGAATGGAGGAGTGGATGGATGAATGGAGAAGTGGATGGATGAGTGGGAGGATAGCTTGGGTGAAGGGGTGAGTGGTTGGATGGATGAGTGGGTGGATGGATGGGTGAAAGAGTGGATGGATTGGTGAGGGGATGGATTGGGTGAAGGGATGGATGGATGGATGGGTGAGGGGATGGATGGGTGAGATGATGGATGGAGGGATGGATGGTGGATGGGTTTGCAAGTGGTTCAAGGGGTTTGGATGTGGATGGAGCATAGATGGAGGGAAGGAATTAATGGTGGGGGAGTTGGTGGATGACAAGGTGTACATGATGGATGGGGAGGGTTGTGATGACTTCCTTTGCCTTGGAGGATTGTGTTTTGAGCTGTGTGGTATGCCTCTGTCGTTTCGCCACACCCACTCACAGGCCTGCAGTTTGCTAGGCACTCTTGTTGTGTTGAGCATTGTTTGCCGGATATGGCCCGTGGTGTGCGCGTTGCAGTCAATCATGTGGTGTGCCGGATTCCCGAGGTTTCGGTCAGGTGGTGGGGGGGCCCAACATCTGGGGGAATTCAGCTGGGGGGGCTCAACCTGGAAAAGTTCGAATACCTCTGCCCTAGAGTATGGAACAGTGTCATGCACATGAATCATCACATTTAAGATATCCTTGCTAGCTATCAGCTTTAGTAACTCTAATTCCGAAAATAAATTGAGAATGAAACCTCTATTTACCGGGGTAGATTCAGTATCAAATAGCCAGGTGAAATCCACCAGGGGAGATAAACCGGGCAGTGCCCCACTAATATTCTTTGGGGCATCTCTCCATGGGATCCATAAAGGAACCCTATCCGTAAAGCAGGCAACTTGCGTCCCACCATGATGTTGGATATTCGAGTATAATACCGTATTGGGAGTTGGCAACTCAATATTTCGATCAGGCGGAAATGAGGTCCTTATGAGGGTTCTATTTGGCCCAACCTGTGATGTAATTGGGGCTTTGGGCCCTCCTCTTGGGTACCGACCCCCCTGGAATCAGTACATGTGAGTGTTCTGGCTGAGCGATAAATGTTTGCTCAAGAGTATTCTGGTTGAATCATTAGTGCTGATTATTTAATTCCACAGACAGTGCTGTGGAATCTATTAGTAATTCTGTGTTTCAAGAGTAATTCGGAAGTAGTAAGTTCCTCCATTTCTACCAGCAAAATGAAAAATTTGCCCACCCCTACTTGTGAAGAGGGCTTGCATGACAGTACATCTGGTGTTCTGGGGTAACCATAGTATATCTTGCAGTAAATGTGAAAAGTGTGAAAGCAAGATGAGCTGACCAGGTTGACCTGTGCTGTCATGTTGAGCTTGTAGTTCAGAATTGTTTTAGGTTTCTGGCAAGGTCAGTTGGTGTGGGTGTAGGACCAAGCCCTGATGGCCACCATGTGGAGACACATGAACCATTCTTTTTCTCAAAGATCGGCACGTCCTTCGTTTTGGAGTTGAGTTTCAGGCAGTGTGCTCTCATCCAGTTTGCCACATTGATCATGCAGTTGGAGAGGTGGGTTCTGGTGGTGGTAGACTTGTTGGCCAGAGATAGAATGAGCTGGGTTTCATCAGTGTAGGATATGATGGTGATGCCTTGGGATCTGATGATGTTGACTAGCTGAATCACGTAGGTGTTGAGCAGGGTTACACTGAGAGATAAACCTTTATGGGCTCCCCATATCTCACTGTGCTCTCACTGTGAGGAATGAGCCTATCCTGTTATGGGCCAGTGCTTGGAGGCCGATATCGTGCTGTGTTCTGACAAGGGAGCAATGGGAGACTATATTGCAGTCTGTAGAGAGGTTGAGTGTGATGAGTGCTGTGGTTTCTTTGCAATCCACTATGGTGTAGATGTGGTCTATGGCTGTGATGATTTCTGTTTTAGTGATGTGGTTGCTCCGAAATCCTGTTTGGGTGTGGTCCAGAAGTTTGTAGAGTTTGGGGTGTCTGGTGAGTTGCTCTTTGATGGCTTTCTCCATCACTTTGACTTCGTATGTGAGCAGGGAGATGGGTCGGATGTTACTCAGCTTGCTTGGGTCTGGCGATGGATTTTTGAGAAGGGAGTTGACTGCTCTGTGCTTCCAGCCTTCTGGGAAGGGGTGTATTTAAAGGAGGTGTTGATGATATGGGTGTAGTGGGTGAGGGTGTTGCTGATTGATGGTTCTCCTATGTTGTGGATGTGGTGGGGGCATTGCTCCATTAGGCCCAGGGTTTTACCCATTTGCATGATTGATGCAGTGTCTCCTTCAGTGAATGTTCAGGATGGTGATGAGATCTTTAGAGTCTGGATGTTGTTCGAAGTTGCTAAAGATCCTGGCTATTTTGCTGTAGAAGAAGTTTGATATTTTGTCGCAGAGTTCCTGTGATAGGGGATGATGTTGGTTGCAGCTGGTGAATTCATGATGATTGATAAGATCTCCTTGCAGCTGCTGGAGCTCTCCTCTATGCGTTTGGTCAGTGCTTTTTATTTGGTGTCTCTTTTAGAAGTTGGTAGCGTCTCAGTGCAGTCTTGTATGTGGTACTGGCATTGGAATTGTGACTGGTTCTCCATTTTCTTTCTAGCTGTTTGTGTAGAACCTGTTTTTCTCCTTTTTGCAGTGGGCAATGTATTAAAAATCGAGCTTATGCTCACATAAGCAACATCATGCTGTCTTCCATCTTGAATTGATCCTGTGATTACCCCATGATTACTGTCACTGTTGTTTTCCCTGCTGAAATAAATAATTGTGAGCTTTGCAGTGAAATATTGAGACTGTCCCAGTCTCACTAATTGTAATGTACCCAATCAAGGACAATCTGGCTATCCCAGGCTGTGTTATATACTATTTATCAACTCATGTCCCTGAATAGATTCTGAGAACATTGGAATCTAATGTTATAGTATTAAGAGAGAATCTACCAATATATTTGATAGTAAATTGATTCTTCTTGCTTGTTCTCCATCGGTACATATCCTTGGAACCCCGTTCATATGTATTGAATGTGTGAAATCCTTTTTCTAAAATCCCATAAAAGGGTATGCTTTTTCTCTGTTTTTGTGGCCCATTTTCCTTTTCTTAGCAGTCAATTCTTTGCTGTATTTATCATGGAATTTTACTGAGTTCTTTGTACTATGATTTATATGCTTATATGCCAACCTGATTGATGGTCCAGCTAAGTAAATTTTCAAGTTTTAGCCCTTGACTGTCATTCGTATCAATAATGATTGCTGCTTAATGTTAATGTACAGAAGTTTCGAATTAGAGATTAATCCATTGGGGAGCACCAAATTCCGTTAGCGACTACATTGCTCCTGGTCTCAGCCTTTGGTGGGCATTGGACAACCGTTTTTCCATCGAACTTTCGAACTTTTAAAAAATAAGCCCCCAATTTTGGCCCAGAAGAAGGATATACCTCCTACACAATTATACAATAATATGCCAGTAGATGTAGACGCAGAGCTATTTAGCACTGAAAATATACCATTAATTTTTCAAGATAGGTCATCACCATTACCTATCATTGAAACAATTAACGACATTACTTTAAATGGGCCACCTACTACATCTAACTCTTTAATAGACTTAAACTCCTCTATAGTCTTAGACGCAGTCTCTCAGTCTAACATAAATGCCTCATCTCCTGTATCTAATTTACCAGTAGAGGCTGTAGTATCTACTGAGACACAACCGCCGATAGCAGTTAGTGTATCTAAAGAAAAGACACAAACTAATAGGCCCCAGAGAGTACATCGTTCTCCACCTAAAAAACAGAAGGAGAAAGGGAGGGGTTAGAAAAGGGGAAAAAAATTCAAATATATCTTTACCATCAGTGGATTCAATAAATAAGTTACCTAAGGAGCTAGGGAAGGATGCATTAATAGGGCCCCAAACAAAAACAACTTCGTTTCCAGAAGCCTTGTCAGCTAAAGGGACAATGGAGGCTATTGAATGCCTTCTAAAATCTTTCCTACTGCCACTCATAGAGAGAGTCAAAAGGTTGGGGGAAAAAATGGATTGTATTTTGGCAGCCTCCAATTTAAGTGAAGCTCCAAAACAAATCATCCCAAGGGAAACCTGTTCAGTAATTAAACATTCAATACAGAAAACATCTAGGCCACAAGTGGACAACCTCATATCTAAAAATACGCCTCTTCACACTAACCCTTCTAAATCGGTGGCCCCGCAAGATTCACGCAAAGAGAAGGTTAAACCAGGTCCCCCGAAAGCCCTTCCTACCAGAACTGATCTTTTATTGAAGGCAACTAAAACTAAAATGAACATAGTAAAATCTAACTTCAGAAATAACGTCGATTTACCACCAGAATCATCTAACTACGTTATCATTCTGACTGGAGTCCTGGTCGTGCCAGTAGGAAACATAGAATCCAATACAAGTCTTAAAAATAAAGTTATTTACTGGCTGCGAAACAACAGAGCTCTCCCATTACACCTAAATGGAGATATAGTATATGTAAGACGGTGCAATTGGGTGGGTCTTTGCCCTAAAGATATTGAGGGGAATGTGGTGATAGTAAATTTTAGGGACCATAGAGTAGTCATGTACATCAGTGATTGGTTCCCAGGGAGAAGTGAGGGTAGCGTATCATCTCGCAATCTGAGCTATTTTTAACCTGAAGCTCTGATGATGCCCCCTAATTACTAAGGGTGGGCGTAGTTCGCGAAGTAGCGCTACGCGAAGCTACGCGAAGTGCACTTCGCACTACGCGAACTTCACGTAGCACTACGCGAGCTGCGTCGAGCATGTTCGCACTGTGCAAGATGTGTTTTCAATGATTGCACAGTGCGGACAAGCATCCGGCACTGTGCAATCGTTGAAAACTGTATCTTGCACAGTGCGAGCTGTAGTTTTCTGCTGCTCGAGTAGATTATTACTCGAGCTGCAGCTTTCTCAACGCGAACTGGTAGTTTCTCATTGAGAGCGGTCGCGAGCATGCGCAACCACTCACAATGAGAAACCTTACCTCCCCACGTTGAGAATCTCGCCGGGATGTCATTTTGCTTGCTCGCGGTCGCGAACATGAAGTTCAGGACCGCGAACAAGCAAAAAATGAGCCCTGCACTACGCTACGCTGCACTACGCGTGGTCGCACTGTGCTACGTGCAGCTCGCGTAGTGCGAAGTTGCGCAAACTTCGCAAACTCCGCGAGCGTAGTGTAGTGCTTCGCCCAGGCCTACTAATTGCCCACCAACATTGCGTAGCTTTGATTCTCAACATTTTCCCTATCGTAAGTCGCACTCTACTGCCCCAAGACAGTATTCAAACAATCTTCCCCCTTTTTTTCCACCTCAACACCCAAATAGGTTCTTCCTTTCGTTTGGTAACAGTCATCATCCCATAAACCCAAATGAGTACTGGAATATCCCACTACATAATCTATTTGAACCCCTCTCTGGCTTAGATGTAAATGAATGACTCATTTCACCTGTTTCTCACGTAGGAAGCACCCGAGAGTGCACAAACAATTGTAATACACCAAATTAATTCTTTATTGTTACTCCTATTCCTACGAGTAGACCGTCTGAGCCTCTACAAGACATGAGGGGGGATCACTGTGTATCAAAACTAGATCTGAACGTGAGTCTAGGGACTGGTACTCCGTTCTTGAATCCAAGGATATTGCAAGACAGGATGTTTTGTTTATCTCCTCAAGAGGAGAAGAATGATTGTATTTCTGGGGGTAATCAGACACATAATAGTATTGCTAACCTTAACCCCGGAACATTTACTAGCCCGCCTGACAAACAACGGGAGGTCAATTTGGGGGGAAACGTTGGGATCCATGATATTTATATTTATGATATGGCATTATCTCCTAAATCATGTTCTACTAAACATTGGGTGGAAAAAGGGGATGTGTCTAAATATCCCACACTTACACCTGTTCATTCCCCTAATTTGGTTCTTAATTGGAATGAGGCAGGTCTTGCAACAAAAATTGGTTCCCAATCATGGTTGGACTTGGTGAACAGTTATTCCATTCTATGCTTCCAGGAAACATGGGCATTAAATCCAGTTCACCTCCTAGGGTATCAGACTGTCCATGCACCAGCTTTAGCAAGTAACCAGGGAAGAAACAGGGGTGGCTTATGCATCTACATTAGTATTGCTAGTGGATTAACTGTGTTGAAACACATTCCTATGGAATTTTATCAGATTGTTGTGATTGGGTGGGGCAGTTCTCTTAACCTCATCTTAGTTAATTTTTACAGCAATCTGGCGTTGGAAACTTTGAAACAAATTTTAAACGAATTAAGTCACACAATTGTCACACTAAAAGAATCTATAGGCAGGGAGTGTATGCTCGCCTGGCTGGGCGACTTCAATTGTAATATTTGCCAGTATGGTCCAAAGGGAATTTGTGGTTTTGAATTTTCCATGGATGACACCCTGAACCACTTTACCCATTCCAAAACAGGGGATATTTTAAATAATTTCCTTTTTTATTTTAACTTGGATTATGTAAACGACTTATGGTCACCATCCCTGCCTTTCCACCCAACTTTCCATGGAAGAGGTTCTAACACCGTGATTGATTTCACCTTGTTTTCTAAATCACATGCTTACCTACTCTCTTCATGGAAAATGTTGGATGATATTTATGGTGATCATTATGCAATAGCATTTAATATATATAAGCATTTAGTGAAGCAGGCAACTAAGGAAAAAAGTATCATCTATCAACAACCTATCGCCGTTGGATGTACCAACGGTTACACTCTCAAATGGGATAAGGTGGTTCCTGAGGTTTTATTTGACACTTTATTTTCCACAAGAAAGGCAGAGATTGACATTAGTCTATCTCCCCTAGAAGATCCTTTAAAAATCTTGGATTCTTTTTCAAAGATACAAGAGTCATTAAAAGTTTTACTTTCTCATCAGTTTAAACCAGGACCTAATAAACCCAGAGGCTGGTTTGATAAGAATTGTACTTCTGCACTAAAAGCCCTAAAAAAGGCCTTACATGCCATCCCTAGATCCCCAAAGGAGATTCGCCAGGCTAGACACCAATATCGCGGTGCGATTAAGAGCAGGGAGAACATTTTGAAACACGAGGCTTGGCAAGCCTTAATTTTTTCTTCTAAAAATAAAGACCCAACTGCTTTTTGGAAGACTGTAAACGCACCTTTTGCACGAGAAAAACAACACGAGATGTTAGATATAGCAATAAACGAGGATACCTGGGTGGCCCATTTTCAAAATCTGTATGGTAACTCTGACCCCTCTAATTCATCTCCCCCGGGTAATATTATACCTTTCAATAACACTGGATCTTCTTTGGGAAACCTCTCATTGGATATCGTTTTTACTTGCGAGGAGGTTAGCCTGGCCATAAGAGAGAGTCCATCTGGCAAGGCACTGGGCCTGGATGCAATACAAATTGAAGTTTTCAAAGCTGAAATTGATCTCTGGGCCCCTTTACTAACCATTGTGTTGAATTGTGCTAATATCCATGGACTAATACCAACGTGGTCAGAGGCGATAGTAGTCCCCATATTTAAAAAGGGGGACAGGTACGATCCATCCTGCTACCGTCCAATTTCTCTTATCGATGCCTTAATGAAGGTAGCTGGCCGTATTATTTTAAAACGTCTACAACAATGGATCGAGGAGGCCAACATTCTATCGATCTTTCAATATGGATTCCGACAAGGCATGGGGACGGTTGAGCAGAGTCTAAATTTATATTTTTTAATTTCTAAATACATCGAAGCCAAAAAAGGGAACCTTCTTATAACTTTTATTGACTTGAGTTCAGCTTTTGATTGTGTTGATCACAATCAGTTATGGTCCACGTTAGAGAACCTTGGCCTGGATCTTTCAATCCTTAATTTCATCAAGGAAATATATAAGGATGCAGGAGCTAGGATGCGCTTTGGACAACGAGGGGAGTGCTTGTCAAGATTTTCCATCAAGAGGGGGGTGAGACAGGGGTGCCTCTTAGCCCCCCTACTCTTCTCCCTCTATATAAATGCGATTGGCGACCACCTCAAGAGTTTTCAATATGATTACCCCTTAGTCCAGGGCCACCCCGTCCCCATCCTATTATATGCGGACGATGCCGTGATTATGTCCCAAACCAGCCTGGGCCTACAAAGGGCTGTCTCAAAGTTTACACTTTTTATGAGGGAAAAGGGACTTAAGGTTAATATTTCAAAAACCTTTTCCATGTCTTGTCGACAAGGAACAAAGAAAATACCCTGTCCCATTTTTATAGAAGGCAGAAAGATAGAGACTATAGATCAATTTCCTTCTTTTGGGATCTCTTTTTACAGGAAATGCTCCTGCCACACTGCAATTAAAGCCAGAAGATTAGCATTTTTCAAAGCAATTGGAGCGCTGTAGAACTTTGCGATTAAAATTGGGGGTAGACCCGTTAAGGAGTTGATCGTTATATATAAGGCAAAATGTGTTGCCATGGCCACATATGGCTCTGGTATCTGGGGGATTGATTCTGCAATTTCCATTCAACAAACTGAAAATTGCTTCCTCAGATATCTCCTGGGGGTCCCTAAATCAATATCCAGCTATTTTATACACATAGAACTGGGTCTCCCCTATATCTCTGATATCATAATGACGGAGCCTATTCTGTTATGGCATAAGTTATGGCTTATCACAGAGACAGTCTTTAATCGTAATGTTATATCTGACTGCCTACAACTCGATGGTGTAAAGCGAATCAAATGGTTGTGTGCTGTTGAAAAAATGTTGACCGATATTGGCCACCCTGAGTTCTATAACAATCCATCTAGCATGGAAACAATATCAAGGAAAGTGGTACGTAAATTGGCTATGGACCATCTAGCGAACAAAAGATGGTCCACTGAAAAAGTGAAAAAATCAGTGCTAGCCTATCAACAAATTACAACGGAACAGGGCCTGCAATTGTACCTTGTTAGTGACACTAATTGCTATGCCAGAATGCTCCTCTCAAGGTTCAGATTGGGTTATTTTTTTCGTCTAATTACTTTTCCAAATTGTAATGATTGGCCAAGAGAAATGTCGCCATGTCCCTGTGATGATCTTGCCCCTCAATCCAATCTGCATTGCACTTTATTCTGTAAGTTTTATCAGGTTCCAAGAAAGATCCTACTTAAACCAATTCTTAAGGAGTGGGGTCTCCGATCATGTAGAAATGCTTTTTTTAGACTACAATGGATGGAAACTTTGGAAGTGATCTACACTCTAGCTAAATTTCTGAAACTTTTGGTAACATTTAGGAACTCGATGTAATATATTAACTGTTTATATGAATTTTAGAAATTTTTAAAATGTACAAGATTTTAAGGATAATTTTTTTTTACTCTGTTTGTATATATATGTATAAGTGATTTTCCTATATTCGCCCTGTCTTTTTTAAATTGGCAATGTACTGGCTTCTTGTGACTTATGTTTGTTTTTTACCATATATGTTTTTTTAACAAATGTATGCTTTTATGATATTACAGTATATATCGAAAAAGAACTTTTTTTGAATTTGAATTTGACAAGCGAAAGATATACAGGGTTGCACGCCTACACTTGCTGTAGCATTGAGATTCATGGAGATTGTCTGTATACCAGATGGCTTGTTTGCTGGTTCTTCTTTGTCTGTTCGTCGTGATGGATGCAAGGAAGTATGTCTACCTATAAATCTATTCATTGAAGTTGATGTTGTGCTTGTAGAGTTTATTGGTAGTGTTGAGTTGGTCTGTTTTGAGGGAATTGAGCCAGTCTGCCTCTGTAACTTCGCTTCAGTTCTGGCTGAGTAGGTTGGTACTGGTGGGCATGTAGACTTGTGGTGCAGTGATTTGAAAGTGTATGACGGAGGGGTCGGTCCATATGAGGAATGAGGCAGAGTGGTATATGATCCTGTTGCTGGTGGCACGCATAGGATAAAGAGAATATCCTCTATGAGTGTTGGATCTGTGACAAACTGGGTGAGCCTGATGCTTTTCAGGCTGTGAAGCTGGTGGGATCAGTTGGGTCCTCAAAGTGCAAAATGTAGTTCCTGAGTAGCACAAAGTCCTTGGAGGTGATGGAGAAGGGTGCGATGAAGTATGTGATGAGGTTGCTGAAGTTTGTTCATGGTCCTGGTAGTTGATATGCAAGGGTGCCTTTCAGATTGAAGCAGTCATCAATTTGCAGTCTGAAGTGCATGTGTTCCATAAAGGGGGTGTTGCTGTACATGAATGTCGAGCATTTGATGATATCCTTGTAAATGATTGCGTGTCCTCTGCCTGCATTGTGGAGGTGGCACTGTGGCGCGATCTTGTAGCCCATTGGGATAGCCATATTGATGTCAGGTGCCAACGCAGGATTCAGCCAGGTTTCCAAAATGAAGAGGAAGTCAGACACACTGTTGTTGAGGAGATCCCAGATATTGGTTGCATTTTTGCTGAGACAGCGGGGGTCGGGGAGCATGCTGGCAAGTGGTTGTTGTGATGCTTGTTTGGTGAGTTTTGCGGTGTTATCCCAAGTGTAAGGTGAAGTTGTTGGTGCGTGCAGGGTTTGTGTGGGTGCGGGCTGTAGATGAAGTGGCAGTGGCACCTGCTGGATCACTACTGTGATCAGTAGTGGTGCAGCACATCAGCAGTAGGTGGTGCAGCAGCCCGGGTTGGAGGAACGCTGCAGTGTAGCAGTGTGGGCTTACGGTCATGGTTTGTGGTGCGGTCTTGAACCAAGTATGGACAGATGCAGATGGGCTCTTCCTAGGTTATGTTTGGTGCATGAGTGACACATCATAGCCACCATTAAGTATGTCCTGGAAGGGGTAGGAGCACAGGGGCAGTGGGCGGGGCTAGCTGTAATGAGAAAAGAGGCAGAAAAGAGAAGCCGAGGAAGAGCAGATAAGGGTTGGGGGTGGGAAAAATGGCTGGAAAGGGTAGGGAGTGCATGGAGCATAAGGCAGGCTGGAGAGGAGAAAGGTGTGAAAACAGAATATGGGCACAGCAGTGGGAGGAGCAAAAAGGCTGAAAAGGGAAGCTAAGGAGGTAAAATGAAAACGGCAAGAAAATGCTACGGATGAAGGAGAAAAAAGCACCAAAGTGTGTAAGAGAGGAATAAAAGTGGCACAAAGAGGCTAAAAATGGGGGAGAAAAGGCAAACAAAGTGAGAAAGAGGAGTTTGAAAGTGGCACAAAGAGGATGAAAATTGAGAAAATAAGGCACAAAACGGAAAAGTGAGAGATTAAGAGGAGAGCCGAGGCCCAGGAGAGAAAGCAACAGAGGAGGAGAGAGAGCAGTAGCAGAGAGGCAGTTAGAGCTATAGAGACCTGTGTTCTCCACTGTCTCTCTAGGTTTTTACAGTAACATTTTAATTCACCTAGATCTGGCAAATACCAGGGAAATGTTGGGGTGGTCCTTTTCATATGTCTTCATATTCAAGGGGCTAATGTCTTGAGGGGTGAATTTTACATCACTCAAGCTTTCGGGCATCAATCCCTTCACACTCTTCCACATAACTGCAATTTTCTAATGCAGCTTCAAAGTCTGCCTGTGAACTTTGGCACCAATCACAAGTTGGTATGCCTCCTATTTCTGTACCGAGGTGTGTTACTATGATTGATCTCTGCTTTATTACAACAGGGATCCCCAAATGGTCTGTCCACTGGAACATTTCAGGTGTATTTGCCTTTATTATTTCGGTGAATGTAACTATCCCATCTAACTGATACACTACTGGGTGAGTAGGGCCATGAATGCGTTGCTGCAAGCCCAGAGTGTTGATGTTCTCTTAAAGCTCTTTTACATCTTTTATAATATAACCCCAGCCAGATATTGACAGCACCGAGACCCATATAATCTCTGTGCTTACATGTCTTGCAGATGTTAATCCTTCCACAAGGGATTGCTTGAAGTTCTTAAGGCTGTATATCACTACTGCTATCATGGTCATTGAGGCTACAAACTGTAAGTTAAATCGAATCGAAAAAGGATTAGTGCTAAAACTCATTCCACTTTGCTCTTGCTGTCTTTTCTAAGAATGTTTTTTTTTATTATAGAACTGTCCTACCAACATGAATCCCTCAATCAGGATTCAGTAAGCAAATAAGCCATGCTTGCCTTTTCTTCATTCTGCCTAAAGGTTTTTTCTTCCTCCGCCCTACACTTCCGGTCTTTTTATCTCACTTTTGCAGGTTCTTTTTATCCCTGCCTTTTCTCTTTGTCACTGGTTTAAAATGTTTTTCTTTGGTATTTTTGCTCTTTTTATTGCTTTTCTGTTTCAAAGTCTGATGATGACCAAATGTTCTCTCCCCTAAAAACAGCGCATATGGAAGCCCCCAGCTCAAATTAAGTACTGCTCTTTAGCGACAACTGATGTTGCTTGCTTACAATGAAGGAAGGAGCTTTGTTGAGTCAAGGAGCTTCCTGCTTTACCTCACCTCCCTCACTGATCGGCTCTGGTAATTGGGAGGACACCGCACACACTGCCCTTCAATTTCCTTCTCGAGCATGTCACAAATGGACATAATGCATCAAAGACTAGGAAAAATGAATTCTTTAACGGGGAGAGTAAAATTGTTCGAGGTAGCAACTTACGCATCAAAGTTATTTCGGAAACATCTTTACACATTTCACAACTCTAATGTGATAAAATAATTTCATTCTATACTACAACAAGCCTTTACTTGCACTATTAACATTTGTAAATAAAATCAAGATTTCAAGATTTCTTACTTGTTGATGTTGTTCAATTTTCACTTCTTGCTTCTTCGCCTCCCATGTTTTGTCATATGGTTCTCCAGGTTTATCGAAAAGCAAATTAATTCGCTTGTGTTGTTCAGAACTGCTGCTCACATTTATTTTCTGTTGTTCATAAGAACAAGCTGTTTTTCTCAGAGGCCTGTCGGTGTCTGTAAATATTCCAGAATTTTGCTGACTTTGAATGTATTGACTTGGTGCCATGTAGTCTTTCGTTTGAATGACCTTTTCTATCTTTGTACTGTGCACAGGTTCTTTCTTCTCGTCATTAGTCCAAAATGTGGCTTTGGTATTATGGTCCTTACCTTTCATCTTGTTATATTCTGATTGGTTCATCCCAAAATCATCATGTTCTCTTTTCGTAAAGAGGTCATCTTTCAAATGTACACGTCGATTTAGGTCCCTCTTCCTTACAAACTGTGTACCTATATAACAATGTTAGTGAAGGTGAGTAATATTTACAACTGCTTTGTTTAAAAATATATCAAATAGGTAGTATAAATCTTCACCAACAAGTTACTTTACACGCACAACTTCTGATGTAGAAGGTTCCATCCCATCATTTGAGGGGGGAAGGATACAAGTCCGTCTAAACCTAGATGTAAATCTCCAGCTGGCAATAGTTGCCTGACATAACCATAGAGGTTTAATCTAGCTCTGTCTGAAAATATACAGATGAATACATATATATGTGGATCATTTACCGTGGTGAATCAGGCTCACATACTTTAAGGAAAGAGAAATATATCAAATATATATAGCATAGCAATAACAGTGAACTATATTAATCTTTGTCCACTCATTTATTTACCAAAGACAATTGACATATTAATATCTAAATTATTTTTGGGATATATGAGAAGAAGAATTAGCAAGCTATACCAACCAGTTAAAAATAGTCTGCAAGCCTTTCTGAAAAAAGTAGCTATTTCACTTTATTAACTTCATTTATCAAATTTTTTCGTTTTACCACCTCTGACTCTCCAAAATACCGCCGTTGCCCAATACGAAGGCTGAGTAGCCTTAATTCCACCTCATGCATCTTTCATTTACCACAATACGTTCTCTGTCTCTTTATCTCACATTTTCAGGTTCTTTTTCTGCCCTTCTTTTTCCCTTTGTCATAGTTGGTTTGTCTCCCCACTTCTTTCTAATTTCTGCAGTTTTCTCTCTCTTCCCCTTGATCATAGTCTTATGAGGATAAGTAATGAGGGGTTCCAAAAGATGAGTGCTAGTGGGCCCTATCTGCAAACACTGGCCGAAATTAAGCACTGATTGCGCGTTTATCCCAATTCTGATCAACAGCCAACGTGTGTTGTAGCAGAGGTGGCCCCCGATGGGGGCCTCAAGGGCCGGCGCCTTAATGGCCGTCCGAGCCACAAGGAACAAATCCGGTTTGCACAGGTTAGCGCCACCAGGAATTGCAGCACGGCGAAAAGAGCCCAAGGCCCTCCCCCTCCCCGAGAACAAAGGGAATTAGGAAGGGGGGAGGGGGGAGTGGGATATAAGGCGACGCTCCCCCTGGGCAGCTCACCTTTTTCATCAGGGAGCTGGGGGAGCAGCTATTTGTGACATCAAAACTGTGTGAAATAAAAACCCTGCGCTGACCAAACTGAGGGGTAAATAAATACGTTGGATTGAAAAGTGTCATGCAGACTTGTTGTCTGGGCTTAACTGCTGGTTCAGCGCCAGCACTAGTTTATTTTGTGATTAAGAGCAAGGCTGCCACATTCCCGGCCTCCAGCAATTTTTTTTTCGGGAAACATGTGAAAGGCAAGAAAATTCCCACCGTGCTGGCAAAAGTGGAGTCTTATGTAGTAGGAGTTTTGACTCGGGGAAGTTCTGGGTTTTAGTCATAGTAAACAGTGCAGAGGGTTAATGTGCCTGCTGCAAGGAACATGGACCATGCATATCACAAAGGGAAGGCAAGGTCAACATGTCAGTGGGTGACCACTTTTGTCAGAGACTTCCTTTTTGGCAATAGCAGTATACAGTGAGCTAGGAACTGACATAGAACTTGCAACAAAAAGAAAATAATTTTGTTTCAAAAACATCCGGCAGCTATGCAGTCTGGGTAGAATGGGAAGAAAGAGAAGGTATATAGACAACAGGGCCCCCTAGCGCTAACTGCCTTCATCATACCTATCTCTTTTCAGCTAAGCCAAGCGAAGAAACTGCAGTCAGTATGTTTACGGTAATATATGATAGATCTCGGCTGAGGCTGAAGTGTGCCCATTTTTTTAAATAAAATGTCAGCTAGGGCTGAGGAGTGCCAGAGTCCGGAGGGGTGTTAGTAGCTCACACGCTCACCGATGAAACGCAAGAGGAACACAGTTGGTATAAAGCCAAGAGCCTGGGCAGGTATTCGAGGTTAATAAAATCAGTACCAGAGAGTGGGGGGTAACAATAAGCATCTGTTATTAAGAGTGAATATATCCTGTGGGAACATGAGCTTTACAAATAGGACGGTTAGGTTTCCTGCCACCCCGGTTGGACCAACCCGTGATTCCATCCTTCCAAGAAAGAAATAAGTACAGTTGAGGACTGGGGTGGCATGTAAAGAACTATGTCCCAGGTAGAAATACCACAATGAAATGCGCAATTGATTTGGTATATGGGATGCTAGAAGAAGCAAATGCAATTTCAAAAGTGTTAGAAGTAAAAAAATATTCGTACACTATTACAATGGAGAAGGCGGCTACAAAGTTAAACAAATGTTTTACCAATGCAACGTTCACCGAATGGGAATGATTGCCGTATCTCAATAGAACAGGTCTCAGGCAGCTTGCTGGTAGTGTCCTGGTCCATGGGGACAAGGGTAAGATTGCGAGCTGGGGTGGCCTCAACATTAGATGTAATTGCACCCATTACACATGCTCAGATGTGCAGGAGAGAAGAGAAGTGAGATCTTAATTGCAGTACCAGGGACGCGGATAACAATAAAGTTTATTCATCGCCAAGGTTCCCCGGCTTGCGTACATGAGGTTATCTGGTATGGTATGTGGCATCACTCCTCCATAATCGGTATCTGACTGTCTCCCAATTCATGATTTCATGTATGACCCATGGGGAGAGGAGACAGTGCCGTAAGACTCCGAACAGGACAGAAGCGTGCCACGACATAATGACGAGGACAGAGCAGAGCACACCATGGTGTTTGGGGGAAGATGGCCGTCAGACCTTACCAGACATCAGCCTCCGGGAGACACAGCTGGTGGTGGGTTCCTAGTGTTCGAGTGGAACAACAGCATTGGCAGGCCCACAGAAGGAGCAACTGAGGCGCAAAGAGATAACACAGGGTAGGGGAGCCGCAGGAAGACGGAAGCTTCCCTGGTGGCGTGGAAGAAACAATAGGTGTATTGGTTTGGTTAGTTCAAGTTCAAGTTCAAGAATTTATATAGCGCGCTACTCACCCAGAGGGTCTCAAGGCGCTTTAGGGAGGGAGGGTGCCTTACTTATCGAAAAGCCAGGTTTTTAGCTGCTTTCTGAAGGAGAGGTGGTTCTGTGTAAGGCAGAGGTGAGTGTTGAGAGAATTCCAGGTTTTGTCCGCTAGGTAGGAGAAGGATCTTCCTCCCATGGTGGATCTGTGGATGCGTGGAATTGCGGCGAGGGCTTGATTGGATGATCACAGTTGGCGGGTAGGTGTGTAGAAGGACAGTCTTGTGTTGAGGCATTCGGGTCCTTGGTCGTAGAGGGCCTTGTGTGCGTGGGTGAGGAGACGGAACGTTATTCTTTTGTTGACGGGGAGCCAGTGGATGTCTTTCAAGTGACCGGAAATGTGAGCTTGACGAGGGACGTCAAGTATGAGTCTGGCTGAGGCGTTTTGGATGCGTTGGAGTTTTTTCTGTAGTTTTGTAGTGGTTCCAGCGTAAAGGGTATTTCCATAATCCAGTCGGCTAGTGACCAGTGCGTGGGTGACTGTCTTTCTTGTTTCGGCGGGGATCCAGCGGAAGATTTTTTTGAGCATGCGTAGGATGTTGAAGCATGAGGAAGAGACGGTGTTGACTTGTCTGTTCATCGAGAGGGAGGAGTCCAGGATGAAGCCTAGGTTACGTGCGTGATCAGTAGGTATGGGTGCTGTACCCAGGGCCGGTGGCCACCATGAGTCGTCCCAGGAAGAGGGGGATGATCCTAAGATGAGGACTTCAGTTTTGTCTGAGTTTAGTTTTAAACGGCTGTTCTTCATGCATTCGGCTACTTCTTTCATTCCATCGTGTAGATTGGTCTTGGCGGTGTTTGGGTCTTTGGTGAGGGAGAGGATCAACTGGGTGTCGTCTGTGTAGGAGATGATGTTGAGGTTGTGTTGTCGCGCGATGGATGCGAGGGGACTCATGTAAACATTGAAGAGGGTGGGACTGAGTGATGATCCTTGTGGTACACCGCAGATGACTTTGGTGGCCTCTGATTTGAATGGGGGGAGGCGGACTCTCTGGGTTCTTCCATCGAGGAACGAGATGATCCAGTCCAAGGCTTTTCCTTGTATTCCGACATTGTTGAGGCGTTATATGAGGGTATTATGACAGACAGTGTCCAAGGCGGCGGAGAGGTCGAGTAGAATGAGGGCGACTGTTTCTCCGTTGTCCAGTAGTGTTCGGATGTCGTCTGTAGCTGCGATGAGGGTGGTTTCGGTGCTGTGTTTGGCTCGGAAGCCGGACTGTGATGGGTCGAGTGAATTGTTGGATTCAAGGAAGGCGGCGAGCTGACTATTGACGGCTTTCTCAATGACTTTGGCAGGGAATGGGAGGAGTGCGATTGGGCGGTAGTTCTTCAGTTCAGAGGGGTCTGCTGTGGGTTTCTTCAGAAGGGCGCTGAGTTTGGCATGTTTCCAGCTTTCCGGAAAGGTAGCGGAGTTGAAGGAACAGTTGATGACATCGCGGAGATGGGGTGCGATGATGGAGTCTGCTTTGTTGAAAATGTGGTGGGGACATGGGTCGGTTGGTGAACCTGAGTGGATGGAGTTCATCAGGCGTATGGTGTCTTCAGTGGTGATGGGGTTCCAGGCACAAAGGTTGTGAGAGAGCTGTTTTGGTTCAGAGGTGGGTGGAGTGGACTGTTCTTCGGATTGGTTTTCAAAGCTGTTATGTATGTCGGCTATTTTGTTGTGGAAGAAAGAGGATAAAGAGTCGCAGAGGTCTTGAGAGGGAGTGATGTCGTTGGTGCCGGCGGTGGGGTAGGCAAATTCTTTGATGATGTTGAATAGTTCCTTGTTGTTGCGGGTGTTGTTGTCGAGTCGGTCCTTAAATGCTGAATTTTTGGTGGATCGGATTAGTTGGTGGTGTTTGCGGGTGGCGTCCTTGAAGGTGGTTAGGTTGTCGGTGGTTGGGTTTTTTCTCCAGGCTTTCTCGAGAGTGCGACATTACTTCTTGGATTTCTTAAGGTCATCGTTGAACCAGGGGGCCTTTTTGTTACCTAATTTGATCTGGTGGTTTTTCAAGGGTGCTAATTCGTCAGCGCTGTGGGTGATCCATTGTGTGAGTTTGGTGGCAGCATGGTTTGGGTTCGATGATATGGCAGGAGGGTTTTGATTAAGCGATGTGAAGAGTTGGTCGGTGGTGATTTTGTTCCAGTTTCTTCGTAGAATAGGTAGTGGAGGGTTGTGGGTCGTGGTCTTTTTGTAGCTGAAGTGAACGCAGCTGTGGTCTGTCCAACGGAGAGCTGTGGTGTGATCGAAGGAGATGTGTTTGCTGGAGGAGAAGATGGGGTCGAGTGTGTGACCGGCAAGGTGGGTGGGGGTGTCAACAAGTTGTTTGAGTCTGAGATTGGCCAGGTTGTCCAGAAGGGTGGTGGTGTTGCTGTCGTTTTTTTTTTCCAGGTGGAAGTTGAGGTCTCCCAGTAGAATGTAGTTCTCGGAGGTGAGGGCATGTGGGCTGATGAAGTCAGTGATATCTTTGTTGAATTGCATGCGGGTTCCTGGTGGTCTGTAGATGAGGGTGCCTCTAAGTGTGGTCCTGGGGTCGGTGTGGATCTGGAAGTGAAGGTGTTCGGCGGTCGCAAGGTTATCATCGGAGCTGGTCGTGATTCGGATGGTGTTCTTATGGACGATGGCGATGCCTCCTCCTGTTTGGTTGGTGCCGTCTTTTCGGATGATCTTGTAAGCGTCTGGGATGGCTATGGCGATGTCGGGGGCTGATGATGCGTTCATCCAGGTTTCTGTAAGGAATGCGACGTCCGGCGATGCAGTGTCGAGTAGTTCCCAGAGTTCAGTGGCGTGTCTGTGGACCAAGCGGGTATTCAGCAGGATGCATTTCAGGTGGTTAGAGTGGGAGCTGTGTTTGGAGGTCGTGGATTTGGTGTGGAAACACACCGACAGGGCAGTGTGTAGAAGGAGGGCTACTCACTCTTGGATGTCTCGCGGCTGGGTGAGTACGCCTGACGAAAAATCGGGGTAGCAAATGGAGACGGCACTCGCAGCCCAGCCCCCGCCAGACGGCAGGGCGCAGGAGAGAGTAGCAAGGTAGCGAGTTGGGCCTGGCTCCAGGAAAAGGCTACCGACCACATGCAAAGGGGCGTGGAAAACAACAAGGAACAATCTACAAGCTGCCAGGGTGATTTACGACCCTAGGATATGCAAATGAGCAAAAGACAAACCAGTGATTTAGGGTCAGCCGATGATTTATGGCTGATGATTTATGATGCCCATGCAGAATGATTTGTGATAACAAAATGATGACAGATTTGTGACCAAACCATTTATGACAGCCCGATGATTTATGACCATCATTTATAGCGACAGATTTATGACGATCAGGCAGAGCGATTTATGACAACAAGATGATGACCGATTTGTGACAGAATGATTTATGATACCCAATGATTTATGACCCACGATTTATGATGTCCAAATGACACTGAGCGATAACCAATTGTGATAATGTATGATAACGATTTATGACCCCGGCCTGAGAAGGTATCCAGGGGAGTTGTACAAATATGACGTATATCATGAGTAATAAAACTGCAGCCAACCACCACCACAAAAAACAATGTCTGCAGGCTGTGTGTATTAATACGTGTACATGGGTATGGTACGGTTCCGGGAATGGGCGCAGTGCAGCCGTTATGGCAATTTCCGCTTTCTCAAGTCAAAAAAGGATGACATTATTTATATAAAAACTCCTAGCATTAGCAAATTGCAGGCGGTTCCAGCATCTACTCAAATTATTGAAAGCAACATGCAATTGTATACTCTGCATAATCAGAAGACGTCATTAGGATAACAGTTTAAATTATCCTTTGATAAATTCACATAGTTGATAACATGCCTGGGACTTGATAGAACTGCTAGCTAATGGTGTATCAACCACTTCGGTAAGCAGCTCTGTACACATTCTTCTCCCTGGTTTGCCTCACTATAGGAATGCTAGATCCAGTGGCAGAGGAGCGTCGCCCCACTCCCTTCAGCACTGCAAAAAAAGGAAAAATAAAATGACAACTAGATGATGTTATCATTTTATTTTTCCGTACTGTGGCACCATTGTGGAAGGGGCGGAGCTCTCTGAGCAGAGCAGAGGAGGAGTGTTTTGCCTACTCCAAGTGAGCATGAATGTTTGGACGCCCTTCAGTGCCGACTTTGGGGCGGGGCGACCAGTGTTGCAGCACCGGGTGCAAGTTCATGGGGGGAGCCATTTGCATGGAACTGAGTGTTGTTACCAATTTTCATTTTCACAGGTTCATAGAACAAAAGAAGGCAAACAATGCTGCTCATACCCTGGTGTTGCGCATTGTATAAAGCTAGCTTAGCTTATATTCTTCATATCGCAATAAAAAAAGCACACTTTTATTGCTAAATAATGACTGCTAAAGTTCCAAAAGAGAATATTGTTTCTAGCTGGAAGCTGGTGTAGCGTCCTGTTGCTGGGCAAGGGCAGGGCCCGCAGAGCGTGGGGGAATAGCTGCATTCAATCTAGCAATTTACTCCTTGCTGTTTGAAAAGCAGGAGTTCTTTCACTTTACATGCGATTTCTCGATATGTTCAAACAGATCCCTTGATGTGATTTCATTACTTTTAGATCCATTTCAGTTTTCAAACCTGAGCTTTTTTCATGATTCAAAGAGAGCGGCCCTATCTCCTGTCATTCCGGCCTGCTCCATAAATTCTAACCTACTACTCCAGACTTGATAAAGGAGGAAGGAGTGCTGTAGCGTGATCACAGAATGCCTCAGGAACAACTTGCATTGTGACCACCCGACCCTGATACCCAGTAATTCAGACCACCCTCTGCTTGCATCTGAAGCATCCACCATCCCTCCCTGGCATTGTGACAGCCCGCCCCACCCACATGACCTGCATCCTCATGGCACTCCTGGCTGGAGAAGAGTTCCCTTCCTCCTATAATATACAACGCAAACGGTATGGTTCTTGGTGCTTTTAATCATATCAGTAATGACTGCCCAACCTATTGCTGAGTTAACTGTTCCTGGATTGTGGCCTTTTACCAGATCCTTTTATGAGTTGTGTTTTACCATGTCTAGTACACTTACTGGACCTGGACTCTGTCACAAATGATCATTAACCCTCTGAGTTATCTGAATGGGATTGTGTAGTATCCTCATGTTGTATTCATGTCCCCTTACTCATCTGCATCTAGCTGCTCAGCCAGTGTGAGTGTTCAGGTTAGAATGGTGGTCTGTGAGTGGAATGTTGGATGCATGAGAGTGGTCAGTTAAGATTCTGATAGATGCATCATATGAACATTCTAATAGAGATAGAAAGGGATAGCATAGAGAATACCAAGATACTACAGATTGGTACCTGTAAACTAGAAGTTACACAGCCAAACTCTGTAGCAAGGGTGTTAACCCATAGCTATTCTACTCTGATGATCGTTGCCTGCAGGTTACGCACACAGTCCTCCAGCAAGCATGATGCTTCACTGCACTTCCTTTCCACCTCATGTTGTTGGACACCGCAATGTGCACATTTGTCTATTAAGATGTCCATCTACAAAATGTTGTCCTTGTTAAAATATGGAGGATTTTCCTGCTTGTCTTATTCTTGCTGCTTGCAGTACGCAAAGGCTAGTGAAAAGGGATTTTGTTCTGATTGATATTAAAGACTTTTGTACCAGTATGTCAAGGAGGGAAGAGATCTAGAGCCACTTGAAACTATATGAACTAATTATTGATTTGAAATGTTTTAAGGGCAATAAGGTCGTAGCCCTCTGTGTAACTATTGTCTAAATATGTTTAAGTGATTTTTGCAATATTGATGACCTTTCCAATGGAAAAAAATAAAATATTGGAAAAGTTGAGTTTTCTAATTTTTCATGTAACAGGTTTCAAGTTCTCAATATCAAACTCACTGAAGCAAAGCTTGTTTGACTAATCCCCTATCACACATGTAGCAAACATGTTGTGAATAGAAGTTCTGTGTTTTGCACGTGTGAAAGGTGTGAATAAACTTGCACTTTGAGCATTTCACAAAAATAAAAAGAGCTATTTAATTATTTTGAACAATCTAGGTGTAAAGCAACCATGGCAATGACATGAGGCCCTCCAGTCTACTCTTTTGGTTTTGCTCTATCATTTGGTCACGCTTCCTCAATTTTCTGCTCTTTGGGTTTTTTAATTCTTGCCCTTGAGAATGGAATGTGATTTTACACCCTCATGTTCTGTGAACTTGGAGAACATTGTCAGATAGCTAAGCTGTCAGCCGCTATTATTATTATACTGATTTATATAATAATACATAGGTTTAAAGCTGACACTGTAAAACTGCAACTCAGAGATTTAAAAATAGGGTCACTGATTAACCAGCAGTATTTGTTTTACCAACATCAGAAGGATGAAAGTTTGAGCTACTAGGTTATATTATGGATCTCACCCACACGACAGCCTGCCATCCAACGCCACAAGGGACTATCATGGCTACCACCTTTGACCCGACCCAGGCTATCACGGAATTAGCTGCACAAACTTGCTGTGGTGCATCCCAGCCATGAGTGAGCTCCTGGAAGTTGAGGAAGAACCCTTTTGTATGCAATATGTTTGCTGACTTTACTTATTTGGATCACAAAGAAGGTGCATTTTAAAATATGTTGCATTGTTAAAGCACCCACTGGAGAGATCTTTGTGTGTCAGTGAATAATAATATTGGCATGATAAGTCTAGTGATTAATGTACATGGTGAAGAGGTCTGTGTTATGTCTAGTCACAGTTTTTACTCATCATAAAGTAGCCTAGCGCAGGCTTCTACAACGAGTAGCACATGAGCTACTGGTAGCTTTACAGCTACCTGTAAGTAGCTCTCCTGTGTGCAGCCCAGCCTACTAAATTAGCATATTTTGCTTGTTTGAATTAATATATGTATACACAAATTAAAAAGCATACATTCAAGATGAAAAATTGTGAATTTTCAGGACTCATCAGCTGATGCTTAGAGAAAAATGATTGAATTTCCAATTCAACCATTTCAACCCTTGAGTTGGGTAACAATAAACACATATTATATCAACACAAAGATATCCCTCCTAGTGAACATGTAGTTTACATATACATATGTTATGTTATATTGAAAGCTAATATTTCATAGACAAACCATGCGCCGTGGCGACATTGCACCCAGGTGCATTGCAGTGATAGCTGGTATGTATTACTCAGATAGGGGAGTTTAAAAGAAAAAAATCCTGATTTTAGATTACTGCTGGCATTCCTGCCTGATGCACTGAGGTGATCACTGCTGGTGATCTTGCATATAGTGGCCACGTATGTAATCTTTTCTAATATGGTCACTATAACAACACTAATAATATTAGTAGCTCGGGCTGACTTTCATTGAACATAAGTAGCTCTTATTAGAAAAAAGATTGGAGACCATTGACATAGAGGGCTAAGCTGCCTCCAGTAAATCACAACTTGTAACATGCCTATCTCAGATTTGTAGATATGTCAGTGGGTTTTGTCATGGAGAACCTTTTGTTACTAGCAGTTCATACTTTACAATACTCTGAATATAACCCAGTGAGTTATGAACCACTGCATGCAAACTGCAAGGCATGAGTTTAGAAAGTTATTTTTTTCCTCAATCTTTCCTCATTCTAATTGACTAAATACTGTTCCTTTGGGTAGTGATTCATTCTTATTAGTATGCAAAACCCCAACTACTTTTTTTAACATTCTAAAACCTTAGTTTGTCTTTTTCCACAATAAGCTTTCTTAACATGTTATGTTATGTTATGTTATGTTATGTTATTGATTTGGTAGAGCGCAACAGCTTCCCCAGCAAAGAGGCGTCCCGGCGCTGCTAGATCAGAAGAATCACAAACTCAAGGACAGTCAGGCAAGTGCAGGAGCCTATGGCAATGAGGACAGGATGGTCTTAATAGCTTTCCGAAAAGTCAGCCGATTCTCAATACCACGGATGTGAGCCGGCAAAGTGTTCCATAGTTTGGCCGCTAACAGCCGGAAAGAGTGGCCACCAATACGACAAAGTTTGGTACATGGGACCTCCACCAGGTGTTGCCCCGAAGAGCGCAAACTCCGGGGTGGTCTGTACCATGACAGCACTGGGCATAGTAAAACCGGGCTCCTGGTTTTAAGAATTTTGAAAGCCATGACAAGGGCTTTAAATTTAATCCGCGATGCAAGCGGGAGCCAATGTAGTCTTCCAATCGTTGCTCTAGCAGGGCATCTGCGGGGGAGCCCAATCAGGGTTCTTGCTGCCAGATTCTGGATTCGTTGAAGTCGCAAGATCTCGGCTTTGTTCGCCCCTAGGAGCAGCACACTAGCATAGTCCAGGCGCGAGATGATCGTGGCCTGAACTATGAGCTGGCGAGCTGTTTGTTCAAAGTACTTCAGGATAGGTTTTAGGCTTCTTAGCAAGCCCACAAAGTAGCTGCCACTCTCTTTGTGTGGGACTAAAAGCTGAGCGAGGCATCCATCCATACTCCCAAATTCTTCACTAGGGGCTTGGGCGTTGGTATAGTGCCCAACAATGTCAGCCACCAGTGTTCGTTCCAGAGGGCGGTATTTTTCCCTGCCAGTAGAACCTCAGTTTTACTGGCATTAAGTTGCAGGCAGTTCTAAGACATCCACTGGGTCACTGCAGCCATGCCATCTCTAAACCTCGTGGCAGACACTGATGGCCCTTCAGCTAGAGTAATGACCAGCTGTGTATCATCCGCATATGATACCAGCTCCAAGTCCCACTCTTTAGCCACGACCGCCAGGGGTTGCACATATAGATTAAACAAAGATGGACTGAGTGCCGAGCCTTGCGGAACTCCCTGGCCGATAGAGTGAGACTGAGAAATATACGGTGGCGCCGAAACCCGAAAGGATCTCTCCTCTAGGAAAGATCGAAACCACTTTAAGGCAGCTCCCGTGATCCCAACCCTTCCAATCGGAGCAGAAGGATCTCATGGGAAACCGTATCAAAGGCAGCGCTGAGATCTAACAGAATCAGCGCTGCACTTTGACCGGCATCGAGGATAATCCTTAGATGTTCAGTAGAGGCAAGGAGGGCAGACTCCATGCTATGGCCAGGCCTGAATCCATTTTGCAACGGATCCAGAATGTTATTTTGGCTCATGTACTCAGAAAGAACATTGTTAACATGAGCCTCGGCAATCTTGGCCATCCACGGAAGAAGGGAGATTGGCCTAAAGTTTTCAGGTTTGGAGGGATCTAGTGAGGGTTTCTTTATGATAGGAGTAACTTGTGCCTGTTTCCAGGCCTTAGGAACTGTGGCAGTGGAGAAGGACAGGTTAAGTATTGTACCGATCGGCTGTTGAAGGTGCACCAGGAACTCCATAAATTGAGCCGGCCTCATAGGGTCAGATGGCGAGCCCGATTTCACTTTCCTGCAGAGTTTGACTAGCTCTTCTCTAGAAATCTCTGGGATGGATGTTAAAGCGGTGTCTCCCACCCTGTTGTCTACATGATCATGTAGACTGGGAGGGTGCAAAGGGAAGGTCTTATAGATATTATTCACCTTTTCAATAAAGAAGATAGCTACTTCTTCGCATTGTTGTGCAGAGGATATCTTAGATATCCTGGATCTAGAGTTCCTCAATTCTTGCACGATTTTGAAAATGCATTTGGTGGGATTCGAGCTAGATTTTATTTCCTCCACATAGAAGGCCGCACGCGCAGAACAAATCGCTTTGTGATACACCTTCAATTTTGCCAGATAGATTGCTTTATCACCCTCCTTGTAGTCCCTTCTCCAAGAGCGCTCGGCTCTCTTACATTGCTTCCTTAAAGCTCTCAGGGTTTCATTATACAATGGGATTGGGATGGACCTACGACCCCTCGTCCATTTGACAGGAATGAGCGTATCAAGACCTTTCACAATCCAGTCACAAAAGGCCGTATATGCCGCCTCCGGATCTGCCAAATTAGGAAGGGGTAATGTCCCTAAAGAAGCATGGAAGTCGTCCAAATTAAATTTGTTCCAGGGTCTCTTTTGGACTCTGTGCACCCCCTCCACCAATAAAGGCTCCGGGATCTCCATATTGACTTTGATCAAAAAGTGGTCCGTTCAGCCCATGGGCTTAGGCACCTCCCCTTTCATATATGGAAAATTCGAGAACACTGGGTCCAGGTTATGACCAGCCATATGCGTGGCCTTAGTAATCAATAATTCTAGCTGGAGGGCGGCCAGGTCAGCTAATAGTCCTGGGTTTGATCGAAGTGGGGATTCAGATCCCCCAGAATAGTAAAGTTGGCGGATCCCACCACTAGTGGGTTAGCAATTTCCAACAGAGCCTCAATAAACTTCAAGGCAGGTCCCGGTGGTTGGTAGATATACAGACCCGAGAGTGTGAATTGTGCACTAATAGCAATCTTAAAGCGGGCACATTCACTGCCACATAGATCCTCCTTAACAAAAAAGCAGGGAAATTGGGCTTTGTAAATAACTGCGATTCCTCCACCTCTGGTATTCCTATTAAGTGTCTCGATCAAATATCCCGCGGGGAGTGTGAGATTCACTATGCCTGTCATGCCTCATCTCGGAGCCACATTTCACAAATAAAGAAGACATCAGGAGATTCCTCCTCAATGAGTGTATGTACCTCCAGATGGTGCTTGGTGAGTGATCTGACGTTTAGCTGAAATACAGAGACCTGAGAAAAAGTCTCCACGCTCCTAATAGCACTCAATCCGCATACAATGCCTACTTATACAGACCACATGTGACTACAACACCTTCTATCTCCTATTGTCTTATACAACATTTCCTATACATTGATTTACATGTGTGTGTGTTGTAAAGTGCTCTGACACCCTACTTAAGAAGGGGCTATGAAGAGATGATGGCACCTTTGGAGGGTGGAGATGTGGGAATCCGTGTTGAAGTTGCTCATGGAGGGGTCACAAGGGGGTGCCAACAAACATTTTCACACCAGGCACGACCAACACTAAAGCCGGCACTGGCGGCCCTATTGGGCCGGCCAAACAGTCATGCGCACTTTGCATGTTCTCCATCCAGGCTGCAATTTAGCCTGGGTGGAGAACATGCCCCAGGCTCCCACTCCCTGGCTGAGTGCTGTTTTGCATTACTTTAAGTTTGAAAATGAGTTCTTTGTACAGGTCAAAGGGACAGCCATGGGCTGTCCGTATGCGCCGGAAATGGCCGTACTTTATATGGCCCAATACGAGGAGAAATTTATTTTCAATAACAATCCGTTCCTCGATAGGATCGTGCAGTGGTGGAGATACATAGACAACGTCTGGCTCCTGTGGCAGGGGAGCCAGACCGAGTTAGACCAATTCCACAATTGGGTAAATTCACGGCATTCTGATATCAAATTTTCAATACAATCGAGTAATAGTGAAATGACATTTTTAGATGTCTTAATCAGGTGCCAAGATGAACAACTCACCACATCACTGCACAAAAAAGACACAGACAGAAATACGATTCTGCACTATAAGAGTTCACACCCTCAGTGTTTGAAACAAAATCTGCCTTACGGACAACTATTAAGAATCAGGAGGAATTGCACTGAGCTTAGGGACTTTGATATGCATGCTGAGTCTTTTTGCAAAGAAATGGAAGAGAGGGGATACCCCAAAAAACTATTGAAGCACTCTAAAAAAAGAGCAAGGTTTACTCCCAGAGAAACTCTATTAGAGAAAAAGATCAAGTCAAATTTAGACAAACCTGTCTGTGTCACTACCTTTGGCGCCCACACAAATAAGTTTCGACAAATTGTCTTAAAAAATTGGCACTTGTTAGAGAATCTTACCTGTCCTATGTCCAAACCTATCTTCGCAATGAAGAAAAACTTGAGTATCGGCCAGCAGTTGATACGTGCTGATAGCTATATTCCGAAACCCATAAGCAATCTACTAACGCAATGGAATTTGCCTCAGATTGTTGGGCATCATAGATGTGGGAATTGTATTGCCTGCCCCACAACACTGGAGGGGGATGTGTTTGATCATAACGGAACTTCATGGAAACACACTAAGTTTACTAATTGTAAAACAAAAAATGTTGTTTATGCGGTGCTCTGCCCATGTGATAAGGTTACATCGGGAAAACGAGTCAACAAATAAACATAAGAATAACCCAGCACAGATCTCGAATTAAGAAGAGGGTCCAATCGGCACCTATGGTTGAACATTTTCTGGCCTTGGATCACAGCGAAAATCAATTCAAATGGACTGTCTTGGCAGTAATTGATTCAAAAAATGGTTCTCTTTGTGTTGATAGTGCCTTATTGCGCAAGGAATCATACTTGATCATGAAATTTGACAGCATAAACAAAGGATTAAACTGCATGAGTGAGCTCACCAGGTCTTAACTTGTTTATTTCCCCTCCTTTACCTAGGCTTTCCAAGCTTTGACTAAATAGTTTTTTTACCATGTAATGAGACAAAATACAAATCCCAGAATGCACTTCACTGAACAGCCGTGTCAGCCCCGCCTTTGTCATGGTCACGTGATTTTGTCTTTACTTGGCAATGGATACGACAACCGGGAGGCTCGTCCTCACGTTGCCCGTGTGTGAATTATTCCTTTCCGATAACTGAATCAGAAGGTAAGCGGGCCCTTGAATTCCGGTCGAGAGACCGGCGCGTTGAAAAATTTTTTATTCCGCATTATTCAGGTCCCTAACTGGTAACATGTCTGTACCTTCCGTTCTTTTAGAATTCTCAACCGGCGCTGACCCGCGCTTATTGAAACTGTGGCATCCCTGCAGAAATCTGCATTAGTTTCACGTAAGTTTTACTGCTTGTGAGCGCGACTTGTGTTCTTTTAACACTTGACGAGTAAATGCCTCATTGCTACCTATTTATCCTTTTGTTAGATTTTAAACAAGCCACGATCGCATTCATATGCATTGGAAGAGCTGAGAGCACACGCCCAATTGGAGCCCTTCGTAGGTAAAAACCTTGTTTTTCCTTTTTTTAAGGCCGACTAATTTTCGGGTTTAATACAACCTGACTTAGCCCCTTGTTGCCTTGTCACTTTTAGGCGAGTACCGCTTGAACGCATATCAGAAGTCCCTTATCCTTCCGCTGGTCAAAGGCCAGGTATGAAAAAGCCCCTTTGTCTAAATATATGCGTGTTATTGTATAAAGACGTTTTGAGGAAGTCCAGTTTGAATCAGTTTTTGTTCTTTCATTATAAACAGTTGGCTTACCACGAAAAGACTTATCCCGCCCTGATGAGAGTCCGGCAATTGAAAAAACCGGGACTTGAAACGCGTCGGCCATTATATTGAGTATAGCCTGAATCTTGACATACATGATATTTTGCGTAAATTCGCAATTGCTATTTTATATAGCTGCTTTTTTTGCTAAATGACGAATTGTTTATTATTATGCAAAACTGATTCTATTTTTTCATATTTCAATCACCTCACTGTGTATTGTAGTTTCAACATTATTGTGATTATATGTTTGTTTAACTTTGTGAAAATGTTTTGTGATTTTTTGTAATATTAGTTGTATGTATTTGTGCAATCAATTTGTGGCATTTGTTTTTTCTGTATGTATTGTTAGGATAACTTCACCAAAATGGATTCTCTGTGTAGTAGATTACATGTCCCTCTTGTTCTTAAATATGCTGAATAATTAAAACTAATTAGCCTAAATTGACGGCTAGGATACACATATTGATTTCCGTTTATTCTATTTAAATAATTCTTCAAAATATTGGGGGTGGAGGTACATTCTCCTTGTTGTTTCTTGCATTACTTAGCACCAAGGGGGCACTCCATGGGTCATGCAAGAGTGTCCACATGCAACCACCCAAAGTTTTTTTACATAAAACCCTATTTACTAAAAAAAGTAGACAAGGTTTTGCATCAAAAAATGGTGCCCACTTCAAGCGGCACTACCTTGGAGAAATGCTTTTTTTTCTCCTTTATGTCCCGACTGTGCATATGTTCTTAGTTTCACAGCAAATATACAAGGTGGGAAACATTTTAAAGTTAGTTAAAGGGGAGAGGAGTTGGCCAAACCGCTAGGGCGGTGGACTTTGAATGTGGGGAACTGGGTTTGAGTCTTGGCAATGAAGCTGAACATCCTATGATTCTGGGCAAATCACTTAATTTCCCCGTGCCTAACAAAAAAGAAATGAATGTGTCCTCATGTAATGCAACTGGTGCTATGTGAAGCGCTCTGATACCCGAAACTCTGTAAAATAAAATAAAAAAGTTCAAGCATTGTATTTTTCCTTGAAAGGGTATCCTTCCAGTACAAAACCTATGCTGGACTCATGCAGACGGTGTGTGTGTGGCACATAGTAGGACATTTCTGCACCAGCACTAGGGAGAGGGGAGGAGAGTGCCATATTTCAGTTTTTTTATCACTTTCCTGCTCTCTTCTTCTCACACAGGACAGCGCAGCATTTGTGGCAGCTGCACTGTGCTGAATAATAATTTAGTAAATCTGGGTTCAGGTGTCTTATGAAGGACATGCGCAACTTAAGGGAAGAATTGTTAGGGGCGAAGAGTGAGCCTGTGCAGACCCTTAGAAAGTGCACTTTGCATGTCCACTGAAAATACCCTATCAATAACAGTAACTGTGATTGGGCCCTATAGGGGATTGGTTTATACTTTGATATAGCTGACGATATAGTATGCACCTTTTGCCAAGTTGATCGTATCATTAAAGCCTCAAAGAGAGTTACGTGCTGCAGTTTTAGAGGAATCAGAAGGACGTTTGCTGCAGGCCTTAAACAATATCATGACTAATTTAGGTCTGGTTCATGGGCATCCAATGAGTGATTGCTAGGGACCTGATCTACATTTTAGTGGTATAGATACTCTGTAGCAATGGCAGTGCTCTAGGCGTTGGCAGGCATCCTAACGAACTGGACAGTGAGATCATCAGACAACCTGGAAAGCAGGCATCGGAAGTCTGGGCAAAAGCTGAAGTAAACCTCAAAATAAGACTAAAACTGATCAAAAAGACAACTAGTCAACCACAAAGCTCAATGAGGGGTGGTCTCGTACCACTTACAAATATGATTTAGCGCTGCCAAAGAGAACGCCATGTGCACACCCCCGCCTTATTATCCGAACCAGGCACAACTAGCAGGTGGGTTAAAGCACTACCCAACACGAGTACGCTTCTAAGGCATGGACAAAGTCATCTACACTCACCTGGAACTAGTGCCTACAAAACTCGTGCAAGCTGAGAGCCAAAGGCTGAGTGCCAAAAGAGGGAGCAAAGCCCAACACGAGCCAGTAAAAAAGACTACTCTCAATACTGACAAAACCATGAGGTCTTGTTGGGTAAGAGGAGGCCCCCTGCTCAAAACAAATTTAAAAAACGCAAAAGGAAGTCTCAACCAGCTCAGGCCACGGCAGAAACTCATCCAAAAATGCAGCCAGACCCACAGTCAGACTGCTCATTAATAAAAATGTATGCCGACACAGGCGAATCAAAATGCGGAACTTCAGAAGGGAAAAAATCAATGTCACAAAGCAAAGCCCTATTCTCTGCCAGCCAAAAATCCACACAAAATTCCGCTTCCTAAAAGATGCAGGTGCCGCTCTCTTTTTTAAGTATCATGAGCAAACAGGGCCTGCATTCACCAATCCATCCACTGTATAGCATCAGCAGCAAGGAAGATATAAGTCCCCAGACAAGCAGCAACACACCGGATCCAGAATCTTTGTTAGAGACTGAGTCTCACCAGAGAATCATCACGACTATAAGGCCAGAGGGTCATGCTGCACCCCCTGTTGCAGCAACCAATGCACATGGCAGAGTCAGTCACAACAGAAATAATCGCAACTCATGGACCAGCAAGTGCATGCCCCCCTCGCTAGTTCAGTAATACAAATATAGACTGTCCCACACAAAACCTATAGGGCCAGCAGTAGCTATCTATAATGGGAAAATTGAAGCTTCAATTATTTATGGCGCTGAACTCTGAGGGTTCGAAAATTTATTACCCCTAGTAAAAGCACAAAACAAGTTCATGAGATCCCAGACTGCCCTTCCCCAATCTACTCCCATGAAGCCTCTGCTCCTAGACTTGGGCTGCATTCCCCTTGATGAGGTCGTAGGCTTTAGACCCCTAGCTTACTGGAGGAAGCTTTGGACCACCCCAGAATTGGCACCGTATGCAAGGGCATTAATGCACATCAGGAGTGCTGATCTATCTTCCAAAATTAAATGGCTGCAGAAAATCAGGTATAATTTGAAGGAAATGGGGCTTAGTCACTTGTGGGAATATCCTATAGGGAACACCTTTTACAATAAAAACGATTATAAAGCACGTTATTGGGATATGATGACTAGAAAAACCCTGTCAGCGGTGAGTAGCACATCGATTACAGGTATTTTCTTAGATCATAAGTTTATACCGGAAGCAGAACCATACTGGAATTTGATTACAAAACATAGCATTAGGAAATTATACCATCAATTCAAAGTGGGTACTCTTCCTCTAAGATCCTTTGTTGCTAAATGGAAAAAGCCATTACCAGGGAGAGTCAATATCCCATGTACTCTTCGTGTGCCCAGCTTACAAAGCCCCCCGGTGCAGGTGGATTAAGCCATTGTGTTCAAACCTCGGCACTAGATCCGGTATGATGGCCTTGGCAATTTGGCAACAAATACGCGTGCAGACATTGTTATTGCCATTGCAAAATTTTTTAGTTGGTTTTGGGCCCTGAGGAGAAAAAAACTGGAGGCAGATGGGGAATTGAATTGAGTGCCTGAGTGCCCCGATGTAAAATGTGCTTGCTTCAGCGACTAATGTAGGATTTTTATTTTTTATGTCCATCTGATTGATTTTATTAATTCAATTATCACTGTTTAGTTAGGATTTCGATAATGTGGTATTAACTTTGCATGGAATGTATGTTTTAGGGTTTCATCCCTTTTACTAACATTTTTATGTATGTATTGTGTCTTTTATGATTATAAATTATCGAATAAATACTATCTGAACTGAATATAGAGCCACCCACCCAGGGGGAGGAAATTGCATCAGGAACTAGGGGATAAACTCCATCATAACTGAGCTTATGTCAAAAATACAGTTAGAAAGCCTGGCGTCTCTCAACGAGAAATAGCCCCCTATCAAAGAACTAAAGCTTCAATGCACCTCTTTAGCTGATTGCAATGACCTATGCAACCTAACATCACTGCTCCCAACCGTACAGGAGAAAAATCAAGGGCACCAGCTTCAAGATCTGGGACAGTTTTTGTATCTTGGCACAAAATAATGGGATAAAATGCTGGCTGCCTACACACAGGACACTCAAGATAAATCTACATCTGACAACCCTGCTGAGATCGGAGAACAGGAGTAACAAAAAAAGAAAGAAAACAGGAGTAGGACGAGCTAGGGACAGGAACAAAGGGGCATATTATCAAGGGGGTTAATCTCCGCTTTTTTGGCTTTAAAAGCCAAGAAAGCGGAGATAAAATTATCTCCCTATTACCAAGCTGTCGCTAACACCAGTTAGCGACAGCTAGTAGGAGATAGCGACCATCTTGGGCCCCACTTTACATGTCAGTGATATTTATCACTAATGAGATGCAAAGTGGGCGTGCCAAGATGTTAGAGACTGAAAACAGTCGCTAACATCGCTATCTCCTATTACCAACTTTTGGAGATATTCGCGCTAAGCGGGAATATCTCCAAAAGCTAACACCTGCCCTGAGCAGTTCTTAGCCATGTTATCCAATGGGAGGTGGATAACATGGCTAAGAGCATTTGCTCGATAATGCATGAATATCGCTGACTTTTCAGCGATATTCATGCATTTCGGCCGTTTTTTATCGCATTTGCGATAAACCTTGTTAATAGCAAGGTTTATCTGCGATAAAAATCGCCGATGTGCGGCGATAATTTTTGTCTCTAAACAAGTTAGAGACAAAAATGATCGCTAGTTGTTGGTAATATGCCCCAGTGTCCTCAGGGTCAATAGAGAAAGTGAATACATCAAATTATATAAGTAGACTATCCTGTTTTAAGTTTACACCTATAATAACTGATAAAATCCCGCTGATAGGGAAGTAGCCCTCTCCAGTGAAAACATATAAACACTGAAAAAACACCTTCGCAATCACAAACTAAATGCCATTCAAAGAAAGGGAAAGGTGAGTGAAAGAGTTATCTTTAGTTCTTCCAGAAGGGGCCAGTACAATGTAACTTTGTTATACAAGGCAGCAGCAACAGAGACAAGGCTAACATTATTCTGTATTAGTTATGTCGTTAGGGATGTCACTAAAATATTATGTGGCCTATGGTCTAAAGATGCATACTTTAGAAGCATGTTTTAAGTCGTATTTAATTGTTTTATAAATTATAGAGAATCAGGAAATATCAAAATCATATTTGATATTTTGGCTACGTTTGATCCTTTTGCTGAGAGGTAAAATGGTTGCTTACATTAGAATCTTTCCCAAAATGTAACATCACATTTACCCACAGACAGAGAACGGGTCAAACTCTTTGATACATCAACCCCTTTTTCTAGCGAGTCAGTCTTGATAGTTGGACAACTGCCAAACACACAATGCAAGGTGAAGTGATAGGTATACTTAAAAAGAGTGCTGTCACCATGCATCAGGTATAGTGATGAAAACATGATATCAGACTTTTGTAAAACATGGAATGCAGTGGCACTTGGAATGCTGCTGCAAAAAGTTCTTACCAAGTTCAACAAAGATTAGAGTGATATTATTTGTGTTTGCAGTAATTCAGCTACGTACATGAAAATCTTGTGTGATGACCTGTCAAAATTGATACATCAACTGAAGTGCTTCCCTGTAAAAGATCCTCACCACTTGCTAGATGGTATGCTGAAAGCATCTTTACAATCTTCAGAGTTAATGAAGAATGCTATTGACTTTGGCTAACAATTGGTCAAACACTAGCCCAAACACCACTTTAAACAACAACTACATAAAAAATGAAGAATGAACAGTCTTCAGAATTTGCAATGATCACAAGCCAACATTGTGCCACAGGGACCCCATGCCAAGCACCCTCAAGTTTGGCCAAGGAGAAGCAAAGCAACTTAACCAACTAACCCATCAGAACAGACACTAATAAACTTAAAAACACTGAAGAGGCTACAGAATAAATCCCCAACAAGTTTGGCGTTGGAATAAAAACACGTGAGCACTTATGGAGCCTCTTATCACCATCACAAGTCCAACAAATGGACACAGCTCCTCAGGCTGCCCCAGCAAATGCTGACAGCCAGACTGTTCTGAACTTCGACATCAGGAAGAGCAAGCAAGCAAGGAAAACCACAACTCCTATCAACCTCACTACACCATTGAGCAGCCAGGGAAGACCAGAGGAGGTGGCCTAAATTAGGTCTGAAGGGCACACAACTGAGAGCCTCCCTTCTGCGAACACGGCCCAATAAACCCAAGCCAAAACTAACGCCAGCTATCAACACAGGAAAGGAAAAAGGGCAGGAGATAGGACCCAAGCACCACGGGAAGCACAAAACCAAGCTTACTATCCCTGCAACCCAACAATGCATCTGGTCTTCACGGCAACAAACTCATGTAGGGATGTACACATCCTCATCTTCGGCCCTAAATACACAGCCAGAGTCCCGCACAACATCCTGAATCGAGGGAACTAAATCCGGTTGCTGTCCAATATACCAACTTTGAGAGGTCTATCTACCACAGATCTGGACTCAATTGAATTCATTTGACACAAAGATCCATGGGATGGAGTAGACACAAGGACCACATGGAGAACCTCATGCATTGCACAGAAAAATCCTCACAGAAAGCTTCACTTTCAGGAATTGGGAGATAAACATCATCCCCTACTACTTGGAACCAGGCTACCCTGCCCCTCTGATACCAGAGGGCAAGGGTGCTCCACCTGTGGGTACAAAAAACATCACAAGATCTGTGCTCAGAGGACTTAAGAGGCTCTCACCGACCAAGAGAGAGACCTTCCAAGACTCCCCTGGAGTTTGCCAACCCACCTCATCTGTACAAAGATCTGCAATGGATCTCAAGGACAATTAATAACCAAGCAAGCAACAAATGACAAGACTGAATCAAACAATCACCAACTAAAGGCAACAACCTACTATGCATCTGTTCCTGGAACATCAACGGACTCGCCAGCAAGATATCAGACCCAGATTTCAGCACCTAGCTAAAATCATTTGAGATCATCACATTGCAGGAAACCTGGCTGGCAGATCCACCTCCCTTCCAAGGCTTCTTGCACTTCTCCATGCCAGCCATTAAAGGGGCAAAAAATGGACACTTTCAAGGCAGGCTCGTCATCTACATCCCAATTAAAATCACAGCCCCAGTTTGTGCAGTAGGCCCAGCCTCTCCGGCAACCATCTCAATAAAAATATCTGCAACACCTAAAAAAAGGAACTCAGGCATCATTCTGATCAATGCCTACATTCAGTTAAAAATGAAAAACAAGGCAGCCCGGCAACTGGTAGATCACCTTGAGTCATGCATAAGCAAAGAGGGAACAGCAGACAATATTCTCACTGGGGATTACCTAAATCTACACCTATTAGGCACATCAACTACAGATGAACTGTCTGCCCAAGCTTGGTGCCTATAGGAGAACCTCGAACATTGCAACCTCAAAACCACGAATGGCATATTTGTTGACAACAACCCCCCAAAAGACACCCACCACTCCTCATCTACACAGTCGACACTAGACTATGCCATCATCTCTCTTTTCCTTTTGAAACAAGTTGTCTCATTCCATCTGGGTGGCAAAGGGAACAGTGATCATCACCCTCAAGAATTCTTATTTCAAACTACCAAGACCATGCTTGAACAGTTTTGGACTACCCCGAAAACAATCTCCAAAATCAACTATAGAAGGATCAAATTTGTACAATCATCAATGGGAGCCACTTGCAATCTGCCACACTCCAATTTGAGGCATGGCCTGGAACAAGAGAAACAGAGGAATGGGAGTGCTTTACCAACAGTATGGCCGAATCATTCTCTGCCCTGATTAAAGCAAAGGTGCAACATGACTCCACCAGGCTGAAGTGAATTCTAAAGCACAAAGGACCAAAATTAAGAGCACCAAAAACAAGATCTATTCCTCATTAAGAACTTTTCATCACAACCCATCCAACAAAGCTTCTTTAACACTAATAAGATAGCAAAAAGTACAGCTCAAGAGACAAAAATGGACTGCCAACAGACACATTGAGGTGGAGCTCTGGGCAAAACTGTATGCCAATATCAATTAGAAAGATAGGACATGATTCTGGGAAACAACAAACACACTCATTCGTCCCTCACATGAGTGTGTCTCATCTAACATCTAAAAAGAAGACTGAGCAAGATACCTTGCGGGCCACCTCTATCAAGACCATACTTCACAGCGTACCACATCAATATCTACAATACACTGAAGAGGCAACCCTCAAGAGACCCTGCTGGTATTCCACACTGATGACTGATTAGGAGAATGCCACAGCACCCCTCCCAAAAGAAAGAAACAAAATGACCACATCATCTCCTGTATAAAACATTAAAACAATCAGAAGACAAATAAGAAAAGGAAGAGAGAGGAGGCCCGTTACCAAATGGAATCCCCCCAGCACTGTTCAAACAGGATGCAGAATTATGGGCCAAAACCCTTGAACGTCTCTTCACTGAGATAAGACAAATGGGCATATGCCCATCCTCCTAGAAGGGCTCAATAATCTCCCGGATATTCAAATCTGTAGACAAGTCTCTGCCAAAGAACTTCTGCTTAGTCACTCTCCTAGACAACGAAGCAAAATATTTTGCAGGAACGCAACTAGAAGACCTCCAGTCCTGGGTCAAAGAGAAATCAATCATCCCTCTCAATCAAACAGGTTTTGCTAAGTCTGTCAGTACAACTGCTGATCATGAAGGCAGAAGCAATAAAAATGCCTCTACATTTATGCTTTATCAACTACGAATCTGCTTTTTATCATGTGAATCACAACAGATGCTGGGGCAAAGTGACACAACAGGGGATCCCACAGACTCTGCTAAACCTGCTAATAAATCTCCAGTCACATGGGTCCAGATAAAGCTTTGTGCTGGTTCCTTTCATTAAAGAGGGTGTGTCCTGGCTCCAATCTTATTAAACCTCTTCCTAGCAGATCTGGCACAGGCACTGACTGCCTACAACTCATGTGCAGCAATAATAGGATGACTAACATTGCCTAATCTACTTGATGCAGCTTACATAGTCCTGATCAGCCACAGGCAGGTGGGTCTGCAGCCCTTCCTCACTATCACACAGGAATTCTTGAAAGCCAAAGGCTTAAAGATCAACCTGGAGAAAACTAGGATAATGACGATCAAGGAAAAACCTAAAGAAGACATTGGTTTGGTACTGGGGCAAAACACACATCAAACCTGCAATGGAATATAAGTATCTACACATGATCATAGATAAGGGAGGCCATATTGTTATACAGAAGGACTCAATCAGAAGAAAGGGCCTTGCCATGGCTATCACACTAAGGAAACTGAGCTGAAACTGAGTGGTCCATCGCTACTTCCCTTAGTCCAAATCACACAAGCCAAGCTCCCTCCAACGATAGCATATGGCAGTGAACTACAGAGGGGAATGGATTCCAACATCCTGGACAGCACAATCACAAGAGCATGCAGGATTACCTTTGGGTGCCCAACCACACCTCCGAAGCACAGTTTATGTTGGTGTTTGGTCTACAAAAATAGACCGTGGCAAGACAGGGAACCTACATTATCACCTGGAACATAATCCGGGAAGCCCCACCAGAAACCCTGAGCCATTCCCTATGGCTAGAACTACAACAGAGCCACTTGTCACCTGCCACAAGCTACCTCAAAAAATGTCTGTGCAGCACAGTTCTTGTGCAACCCTGGGAAACACCCAACACTGCATTCAAAATATTCGTATGGAAAACAGTAAAACGTCTATCACTGATTAAAGACAAAGCTGCACTATCAAAGAGGTCTCATGGCTGCATGATCTTGTGTACCTATACTGCTCCGGCACCCAAAAAATATTTCAACGTAGGATACACAAAAGCAGTCAAAATCCATTTCCTGAATTATCATCTGGGGCTGCTACCTTGCACAAAGCAAATCCCACATTCTCTCAGGGATCTTGGAGGTTCCTCTTGTCACTTATGCGCACAGAACTGAAGAATCTGTTGCACCTTTTATGCACCTGCAAATATTTTCGGAAGGAATGAAAACAGCTACTGAAACTGCACTTCAACTAAAGCGGCATCTGGACACAGAGGCAAGCTGTGTTGGCCTGCTTCACATCAGAGGACCCACAGTTGAACTACCGATTGGTAACATTCTTGACATTAGTGGCCAAAAAAATACCCGCTCACTAATAGAGGGATGCATGACATAAAAAAACCACAGCAAACCTTAAGCACTTTTGAGGAAATCACTGAACCTGCGCAACAATTTCACCCTTCTATGGTCCAACAACATTAAACAAATTCGAGTGGGAAATGGGGTCCCCATTGATGGTTACTCCTCCAAAGACATAAAATTTGAACTCAAAAACTCAATTTTCAACTATAACAGTTTACAAATATCTAAACTACATTTTTATTAATGTTTTTAGAAGGTTTTAATGTTATACATTTTATAAAATGGTTTTAATTGACTATGCTAATAAAATAAACGTAATTAACTTGAAACCCTTGCAATGGGAGATGACTCCCATGGTGAGGGAACATTTATATTTTTATTTTCAGAAAGGGGTACTGTTTCAGGATTTTCTTTTTGAAAAGAATAAATAAAACTGTTTGGTGTAAGGCTCTATCCTGCTGATAGATTCCTGCACCTAATAGCAAAATGAATTGTCAGGAATCACTGCGATGGAGGTTCTAGTAAATGCATTATAAATGTCCGCCTGCTTGTCACTCATTTAAAAATGTGGCAGACAGTCCCTCCTCCAGGGGAATGACGTAATTTACTCAACCCCCCTGACAGTACAACAGGCCATCCACCTATTTATAAATTGGACCTAAAGCCTGAGAATCACGCCCATTTATGACACAAAGGTAATCATTATGGGCAGTCTGATAATGGGACTGGTAAATCCATCCCCGTTGATGCATTTCCGACGGCAATTATATCTCGGGGGGGGGGGGGGATCACACCATTATGAACTGACCTTGACCATACACTTTCAAATGAAGAAATAACTAGGAATTCAGTTTAACACACACAATTTTCTTGCTGATTCCTTATTCTTAGCTTTGAACAGCCGTTAACCTGGACAAACGTATTCAGGGCGTGGGGATTACCACAGTACTCATAGTCTCGCTAAGCCAGGTAACTTCAGTTTGTGTGATCAGTGGAGATTATGAACAGTTTTGAATAAGGGCCAGATTTGGGTCCAGCATTCAATATTAGCAATAAAGTTCACAATACTAACCCACAATATTATATAAAATTATATTAATAATGATCTAGATGTCAAAAACTTACCAGAGGACTCTGTAATTCTGCTCAATCTGCAATTTGATTGACAGTGTGACTGAAACATACAAAGCAAACAGAGATCTTAATAAGGTGCACTGAGTATGCAGCAAATAAATACGTTCTCAGACATTTTTACAGATTGCTCTATAAGGTTTGTTTTTAAGTCAGGTGGGAGAGAGTGGTAGCTATCAGCAGAGTTTATGGTATTGGCAAAGAAACATACAGCATGATCTCAGGAATAGAAGTTGGCTGCAGTTACTAGTACCTGTGGTTTTTAAGGAGGAGTGTAGACATTAGGTAAAATTGAAAAACATTATTGACTGCCGCCTTCACATTTCCTTGGTGATAAGTATGTTGGTGCTTGTTGCATACACATTTTTCCACCATATTATCAAAGCAGGATTTTGGAGCTGGTAATTTGTAAGAAGAATATTTATGAATATTTATTGTGTTGCATTTTGTTGTGGTGGTGATGGGTTACTTTGTGTCCTATTTTGTTTTAGTGAGACTTCATTGCATTGTGTTATTGGTGTGTTGCTCTTCATTTGTTGTGTAGTTTATTTATTTATTTATAAAGTTTTATATAGTGCAAAGAAGATCCCAAAGGATATCAGAACACTATACAATAGGATGGAATGAAGGACATAAATGCAATATCGACATCAGGTAAGAATGGGAAACAGGAATGATCGCATAATTACAGGACAATTGAGTCTAGGAGAGTAGTACATAACCCAGGTATATAGCGGGCTACAAAGGGGGGCATGCGGTAGAGGAGAGCAGTATCAAATGATGCTACAACGGTTGTAGGGTCAATGACTTTGAGCAGGTGAACCAAGTCCAACTAAGGTAAGAATGTATTCATTAAGATTCTTTTAGATTCCAGTTTGAAAGCTGTTGTTGAAGAGATTCTGCGTTCTTCCAGTGGAAGAGAGTTCTATATCTTTGGGGCAGCGCCGGAGAAGGCTCGGTGACAAGTTCTCTTTTTGATCAGGATGAGAGGTTTCAGGGGGAAAGTGTTTGTGATTCCTGAGGCTCTACCACCACAGGATACTTCAAGCGTTTGCACTAGGTACCAAGGAGTTTTGAAAATGTAGTGAATTTTGTATTCTCTAGACTAAGGGGAGGCTGTAGTGAGGAAATAGGGTTAACTGCAGACATTGCTAAGTTAGCATAAGTCAAATATATGCATGGACACCATTCTGCCGCTTTTGCACACGACACAACAACGCTCTGTTCTTGCAAATACTCTGCTTGCGCATCTTTATATGAGAACTGTCTCCCTTTCACATATCTAGATTTACACCACGCTCTCTGTCTGCACAGTGTGTTAAAGGTCATATAACAATGTATGGTGTTGATTCACTTTGGTCAGTCCCACGCGCATAGACATAACATGAGGCACAGCTGCACAACTGAAACTCTGGTGCTTTTATTATGGCATTACATGCATGAGAAGGCACTTGTAGAAAACCTTTCCAACAAAGAAGAGCTGTGCTGGTGCTGGGATGTAATTCATTGCATCTTCTCTTGGAGGTATGGGGTCCCACTGACAAAGCCTAGAGGTCTTCTATAATTGTTTTAAACTAGCTCATAGCCTGGGGAGAGTGGTAAAGGCGCTATAGTCCTGTTTCCACTGTCATTATAATATGATTTCACCTTGTATGGTTTATGGAATTGTAACAATGCTAATTAGATCATTCACATGCATTTTGCTGCCAGTATTGGCTCGTGTACTGCATCTTAGAGCACGGTAGTTAAAATAAACATTTTAAACCATACAGTGTCTCTGTTTACTCACGTTGTCGACAAGTATGAGTGTTTGAGCAGAAGAGTGTTGTTGTTTCCCACTATTCCTGAAAGGAACAAAGTTGCTTGTTCTAGGTTGTCTAATAATTGGTAGCTTTGCTGTAGTACTGAGAATGAATGAGACACTATTTCTAGTCGGATTGGGTTCTAGGTACTGAGGTGGGTTTTTTGGTACACCACAATACACCAAGGTCCTGGTTTCCTGCGCATAGTTCTGTGCATGAGCAGAATCCGTGCAACATGGCACGCCCAATGTTTGGTCTGGTACTTAATTACGAGACACTTCAGTAGTGCTTGTACTTATCCACGATACACTCGCACCTGTTTTCCGTGAAACAGCTGTGACGGCATAACATGCCTATATGGATGTTTTATAGGTTCTTTCAAGCTTGATCTTATAAAAAGGTTTGATTGTTCTTTTGAATTGCTAAACTTTTGCGCTGCCACACATTTAAGTTGTATTCCTTTTCTTAGTCCTTATGGCTGAAGACAATATTGCAGCTCATAGCCGCCCACCACTCCGTCGACATTTGACCACATATGGAGTGCCTGATGCGGGTATCGCACTTATTTTTGTGGTTGGTGCTAATCCAGCTTACCTCTTTGAGGTATTTTACTCTTGGGTAACTTTTCCGGCAGTCAATGGAGATAATAACTTGTCCATGTATACACTCCCACTGCGATGCCTAATTTATATCGGCCATATACAACCCTCGAAGTTCCGATTTCGGCATGGCAACACCTTATTTGGTTTAATGGTCCCCTCCCCCACACAGTGACTCCGGTCCGTTTAGGCCCTTTGTCGATTCCAGGGGCCACTTGGCCAGTTTTGGCTGGGTACACACCACATCCACATTATCTAGCAGCCACTATAGACAAATTGCATCTCTTGAACACCTCTTTAATTGAGATGCATAGGGCTCTAGTACTATACGTTTCCAGCAATCTCCAGAAGGGAGCACCTGGGTTTGGGTTACAATTAGCTGGAACGGCCGGGATGTCTATTAGTCCCATCATGGTTAATTCGGTTGTGGGCAAGGTTCTACAGAATAAGGATGATTTACCTTACTGGCTTGCTGAGAAATTTGACCAGCTTGAACCATATTTCCTAATACCACTTCTGTGTAAAAACAAAGGAGGAGTGTAGACATAGGGTAAAATTGAAAAACATTATTGACTGTCGCCTTCACATTTCCTTGGTGATAAGTATGTTGGTGCTTGTTGCATACACATTTTTCCACCATATTATGAAAGCAGGATTTTGGAGCTGGTAATTTGTAAGAAGAATATTCATGAATACTTATTGTGTTGCATTTTGTTGTGGTGGTGATGGGTTACTTTGTGTCCTATTTTGTTTTAGTGAGGCTTCATTGCATTGTGTTAATGGTGTGTTGCTCTTCATTTGTTGTGTAGTTTGTTTATTTATTTATAAAGTTTTATATAGTGCAAAGAAGATCCCAAAGGATATCAGAACACTATACAATAGGATGGAAGGAAGGACATAAATGCAATATCGACATCAGGTAAGAATGGGAAACACGAATGATCACATAATTACAGGACAATTGAGTCAAGGAGAGTAGTACATAACCCAGGTATATAGCGGGCTACAAAGGGGGGCATGAGGTAGAGGAGAGCAGTATCAAGTGATGCGACAACGGTTGTAGGGTCAATGACTTTGAGCAGGTGAACCAAGTCCAACTAAGGTAAGAATTTATTCATTAGAATTCTTTTGGATTCCAGTTTGAAAGCTGTTGTTGAAGAGATTCTGCGTCATTCCAGTGGAAGAGAGTTCTATATCTTTGGGGCAGCGCTGGAGAAGGCTCGGTGACAAGTTCTCTTTTTGATCAGGATGTGAAGTTTCAGGAGGAAAGTGTTTGTGATTCTTGAGGCTCTAACACCACAGGATACTTCAAGCTTTTGCGCTAGGTAGCAAGGAGTTTTGAAAATGTAGTGAATTTTGTATTCTCTAGACTAAGGGGAGGCTGTAGTGAGGAAATAGGGTTAACTGCAGACACTGCTAAGTTAGCATAAGTCAAATATATGCATGGACAGCATTCTGCCGCTTTTGCATACGACACAACAACGCTCTGTTTTTGCAAATACTCTGCTTGCGCTTCCTCACATGAGAACTGTCTCCCTTTCACATATCTAGCTTTACACCACGCTCTCTGTCTGCACAGTGTGTTCAAGGTCGAATAACAATGTATGGTGTTGATTCACTTTGGTCAGTCCCAAGCTCATAGACATAACACGAGGCACAGCTGCACAACTGAAACTCTGGTGCTTCTATTATGGCATTACATGCATGAGAAGGCACTTGTAGAAAACCATTCCAACAAAGAAGAGCTGTGCTGGTGCTGGGATGTAATTCATTGCATCTTCTCTTGGAGGTATGGGGTCCCACTGACAAAGCCTAGAGGTCTTCTATAATTGTTTTAAACTAGCTCATAGCCTGGGGAGAGTGGTAAAGGCGCTATAGTCCTGTTTCCACTGTCATTATAATATGATTTCACCTTGAATGGTTTATGGAATTAGATCATTCACATGCATTTTGCTGCCAGTATTGGCTCGTGTACTGCATCTTAGAGCACGTTAGTTAAAATAAACATTTCAAACCATACAGTGTCTCTGTTTACTCAAATTGTTGACAAGTATGAGTGTTTGAGCAGAAGAGTGTTCTTGTTTCCCACTATTCCTGAAAGGAACACAGTCGCTTGTTCTAGGTTGTCTAATAATTGGTAGCTTTGCTGTAGTACTGAGAATGAATGAGACACTATTGTTAGTCGGATAGGGTTCTAGGTACTGAGGTGGGTTTTTTGGTACACCACAATACACCAAGGTCCTGGTTTACTGCACATAGTTCTGTGCATGAGCAGAATCCGTGCAACATGACACGCCGAATGTTTGGTCTGGTACTTAATTACGAGACACTTCAGTAGTGCTTGTACTTATCCACGATACACTCGCACCTGTTTTCCGTGAAACAGCTGTGACGGCATAACATGCCTATATGGATGTTTTATAGGTCTTTTCAAGCTTGATCTTATAAAAAGGTTTGATTGTTCTTTTGAATTGCTAAACTTTTGCGCTGCCACACATTTAAGTTGTATTCCTATTCTTAGTCCTTATGGCTGAAGACAATATTGCAGCGCATAGCCGCGCACCACTCCGTCGTCATTTGACCACATATGGAGTGCCTGATGCGGGTATCGCACTTATTTTTGTGGTTGGTGCTAATCCAGCTTACCACTTTGAGGTATTTTACTCTTGGGTAACTTTTCTGGCAGTCAATGGAGATAATAGCTTGTTCCATGTATACACTCCCACTGCGATGCCTAATTTATATCGGCCATATACAACCCTCGAAGTTCCGATTTCGGCATGGCAACACCGTATTTTGGTTTAATGATCCCCTCCCCTACACAGTGACTCCGGTCCGTTTAGGCCCTTTGTCGATTCCAGGGGCCACTTGGCCAGTTTTGGCTGGGTACACACCACATCCACATTATCTAGCAGCCACTATAGACAAATTGCGTATCTTGAACACCTCTTTAATTGAGATGCATAGGGCTCTAGTACAATGCGTTTCCTGCAATCTCCAGATGGGAGCACCTGGGGTTGAGGTGCAATTAGCTGGAACGGCCGGGATGTCTATTAGTCCCCATCATGGTTAATTCGGTTATGGGCAATAGTCTACAGAATAAGGATGATTTACCTTACTGGCTTGCTGATAAATTTGACCAGCTTGAACCATATTTCCTAATACCACTTCTGTGGAAAAACAAAGGATCTTGACAATAAATTTGCAGAAAACTTAATACCAGAGGTAAACAATTGTGCAAATTGGTCTAAAGTGTTTACTGCTGTAGATGCGAAGTGTTTTGGCATGCCTTCTACGACTGTGCTGCCCTCCGTGATTAAGCGTGTTCAGGATAAGCACGGCCCGGAGGCGGCGGTTGAGTTGGGAATGAGGCTAGTCAGAGTGTTTGACGTAGTTGCTGATCTAATCCTTGCAAACATCAAGGGAGATGGAGTTAACTTTCAAGTGTCGAATGCTTTGCGTCTTGTAGCAGAGGAAGAGAAGCCAAGTGAGTTACTGAAAATTATTACAGATACTTATAAGTACATTGGACGCAATAGTTTGGGTTTTAATCCTTTTGCTAAAATACCGGCACAACAGCAAACTCACACAGTGCAGTCTACTAAGGACGACCGTCCTAATTTTCCTAAAAAGAATTGGAAAAATAAAAAAAAGGGGAAGCAACAATTAATCAGGGAATTTCAATCAAGGATTTGTAAAGCGCACTACTTACCCGTGAGGGTCTCAGGGCACTGAGGGGGGGTGCTGCTACTGTTCGAAGAGCCAGGTCTTGAGGAGCTTCCTGAAGGCGAGCAGGTCCTGGGTCTGCCGCCGATGGGTGGGAAGGGCATTCCAGGTCTTTGCGGTGAGGAAGGAGAAGGATCTGCCACTGGATGTTGCTCGTTGGATGCGAGGGACGGCTGCTAGGGCGAGGCTGGTGGAGCGGAGCTGGCGGGCGAGGGTGTAGAAGGTGAGTCTGTTGTTCAGGTAGGCTGATCCGGTGTTTTGGAGTGCATTCTGTGTGTGGGTGAGGAGCTTGAAGGTGATCCTCTTGTTGATGGGGAGCCAGTGCTAGTCTCTCAGGTGGGAGGTGAAGAGGCTGCATCGAGGGATATTGAGGATCAGGCGGTCAGAGGCGTTCTGGATAAGTTGCAGCTGTTGTAGGTGTTTGGTCGGGATTTCTGCGTAGAGTGCATTGCCGTAGTCCAGCCTGTTGCTGACGAGGGCTTGGGTCACTGTTCTTCTGGTGTCGGTTGGGATCCACTTGTAGATGTTGCGAAGCATGCGGAGGGTGTTGCAACATGAGGAGGAAACGGTGTTGACCTGCTTGGTCAAGGAGATGGAGGAGTCGAGGATGAATCCTAGGTTGCGTGCTTGCTCCGTGGGTGTCGGTGCTGGTCCCAGTGTGATCGGCCACCAGGAGTTGTCCCAGGCAGAAGGGGTGGGTCCGAGGATGAGGACTTCTGTCTTGTGCGAGTTCAGTTTCAGGCGGCTGCTCCTCATCCACTCTTCAACGGCCTTCATTCCCTCGTGGAAGTTAATTTTGGCGGTGTGAGGGAGAGGATGAGCTTGGTGTCGTCGGCGTGGGAGATGATGTTCAAGTCGTGTTTGCAGGCCACTTCTGCGAGGGGGGCCATGTAGGTGTTGAACAGGGTCGGGCTGAGGGATGAGCCCTGGGATACGCCGCAGATGCTGTCCGTGGCTTCGGATAGGAAGGGTGGAAGGCGGACTCTCTGGGTTCTTCCAGAGAGAAAGGACGTGGTCCAGTACAGGGCCTTCTTCTGGATGCCGGCTTCTTGGAGGAGTGTTGTTAGTGTGCGGTGGCAGACCGCGTCGAAGGCGGCTGACAGGTCCAGGAGGATGAGGGCTGAAGTTTTGCTGTTGTCGAGTTGGCACCTGATGTCGTCTGTGGCGGCGATGAGGGCTGTCTCGGTGCTGTGGTCTCTTCTGAATCCGGACTGGGATGGGTCTAAGATTTTGTTGTCCTTGAGGTGGTGGGTCAGCTGTATGTTGGCGATTTTCTCGATGACCTTCGCCGGGAAGGGGAGCAGGGAGATGGGCAGGAAGTTCTGAGGTCCTCGGCGTCCGCCTTGGGTTTCTTGAGGAGGGTGTTGATTTCGGTGCTTCCAGCTTTCTGTGAAGGTTGCAGTGTCCAAGGAGAGGTTGATGATCATCTGTATTTGGGGGGGCGATGGTTGTGTCTGCTTTGTTGAAGAGATGGTGCGGGCAAGGGTTGGACGGGGATCCTGAGTGGATGGAGTTCATGACCTTGCGTGTCTCGTCGTCGTTGATGTTGGCCCATGAGAATAGCTGGTTGGTGCAGTTGGCGTTCGGGTGGGGTCTGTCGTGGCCAGGACAGACGGGGTGTTGAGACTGTAATGGATGTTGGCGATCTTGCGGTGGAAGAAGGCGACCAGTGAGTCGCACAGATCTTGTGAGAGCGGGATGTCGCTGGTGTTGGCACTATGTTGAAGAGCTCTTTGATGTCAAGAGCGTTGTTATCCAGGCGGGTTTTGAAGGAGGATCTCTTGGCTGTTGTGATGAGGTGGTGATGTCTGTGGATGGTGTCCTTGTGGGCTGTGTGGCTGTCTGATGTGCGGTCATGGAGCCATTTCTTCTCCAGCTTCCGGCATGTCCGTTTGGAAGTCTGGAGTTCTTCGGTGAACCAGGCGGTTTTCTTGCTGAGGAGGTTGATGGAGGGTTTCTTGAGCGGCGTGAGAGTGTTGGCGCAGTCGTCTATCCACGGTCTGAGGTTACGGGCGGTGGCGTCTGGGTTGGTAGGGTCGGTGGGTGGGTTCTGGGCGAGGGTGGAGGTCAGTTTGTCCTTGGTGATTTTTCTCCAACAGCGGTGGGGTAGCTGTTGGGTGCGGTTGTGAGTGGTTGGTTTCTTGAAGGTGAAGTGGATGCAGCGGTGGTCTGTCCAATGGAGTTCGGTGGTGTGGTTGAAGGTGACGTGGATGCTTGTGGAGAAGATGGGGTCGAGTGTGTGACCGGCAGCGTGGGTGGGTTCGGTGACGAGCTGTCTGAGGCCGAGGTTGGCAAGGTTGTCAATCAGGGTGGCGGAGTTGTTCTCGAGGTGGAAGTTCAAGTCCCCGAGGATGTAGTCCATGGAGGCGAGCGCGTGGGTGCTGGCGAGGTCAGCGATGGAGTCGCTGAACTGGGCTCATGGTTCGGGGGGTCTGTAGACGAGTGTTCCTCTGAGGGTGGTGTTGGGGTCGGTGTGGATCCGGAAGTGCAGGTGTTCGGCGGAGTGGAGTGGGTCGTCTGGGAGGGTGTGGACCTGGAGGATAGACTTGTGGACAATGGTTATTCCTCCTCTGATTCCGTTGGCGCGATCCCTGCGGGTGATCTTGTAGCCATCTGGGGTGGCTATGGCGATGTCCGGTGCCAAGGAGTCGTTCCACCAGGTTTCGGTCAAGAAGGCAACGTCCGGGGCCGAGGTGTCGAGTAGGTCCCAGAGCTCGACGGCGTGTTTGCATGCGGAGCGGGTGTTGAGGAGTATGCAGCGGAGGTGGTTGGGTCCGGTGCTTGAAGGCTTGGTGGTTGTGTAGCAGGTGAAGTTGCAGGTGTGCCAAGAGAAGGGTCCGTGGGTGCGTTTTGGGGCGGCCTGGAAGCAGCGGTGGTCTCGTCCGGTGTTGAGAGCGTGGAGGGTGTTGGCATCATACCCGAGTGTGTCGTTGTAGAGTGCGCGGGGTCCAGGGTTCCTGGTGCTGGGTGCGGTCCAGTTGCGGACAGGCTCAGACGGGCTTGCCTCTGGCTCGCCAGCGGTGCGCCCGCTGCGCTCGTCCGCTGCGCGGCCACGCAGCGGCCACAATTCAAGGTTGGGAGGGAGGGAGGAGGAGCAACTGGGAGGCAGAAGTGGGTCGGCAAGGGGCGCGGCTGCTGGAGGCAGCAGCGGGAAAGAAGAGGCAGGCTGGGGTACAGAAGAGAAAACGAGGGGGGGGAAGCGCCCAGGAAATGTACAAGCACTAAAGAACAAAGTGCTAGCAGGAACAACAAAATACTGAAATGACAGTCACACTGCTATGGGGCACAACGGAATGGAACTCACGAACTGCGGCAGCAGCGAGGGGAGGCAGCGGTGCACTGGTGGAGCTGTGCGACGGCAGAGGAGAGACCTGGCCTTAGCAAGAAACAACAGAAACAAGGCTCACCTGCAACATCAAGGGTGCCTTCGTCTTCTGAGCGCACTTATGATTTGCGAGAATTAGGTCTCCTGACAGGTTTCAAGTTCCTGATCAGCGTCCTCCTCGTTCTTCACAGGAAACATCAGGCTCGAAAGCCGGTGGCGGGGATCACCAGGATCGCGGCAGAGGTAGAGGTGCCCCGCCAGGATGTGAGCAATCTAGTCAGACTGACGACAAAGGAAAGCAAGACGATTTTCCTCTTCAGTGCCCTCCGTTTCAGAAAAAGAAAGTTGCCACAGAGTGAGAACCCGCCTTCAGAACATAGCATGGGCAGTAACACTGCAAGACAGCGCAGCAGAGGTTACAGTGGTGCGAAAATCACGGCTTCCATTTTTGGAGGCGACAGCAGCTGACACTTTCATCACAGTTAAAACTGCTGACACCCTAGTGGCTACCCCTGACAATTTAAATGAAATTGTATTTCTGATTGAAGATTGTTAGACCTGGTACCATTGGTGTGGGTCTACCTTCCTCTTTTTTATGGATTGCCTCCTCTGTTTTGGTTGGTGTTTGCTCATTTAGAAGCTTTTGGTATTGCACCACTGCCGTCCAGGGTGCAGTGCAAGTGCTCCCTGAGTAAAGTAATGTTTAATTTGTGATTCCATGACTGGTGTATTTGATTTACCATTAGACCGTCGTATCGTGCATAATGTGTGCCTGGGGCTTGTAATTCAAAAGCTACTGGTGGGTTTGCAGCATCCTTTGTGCCACCCGCCGGAGTAGCTCGTAAAGTATAACTCGTGCCTGCCACCACAGAGTGCCTTACGCAGCCTGTGCCACTGTGTGACTCAGTGAGTGCCACCACTCGCCGGTCTGTGAACCTTCCCTTTGCGACATGTTAGTCACCCCTCCAGAAGGCATGCGGGCAGGGTGTGTTGTGTGTAGGAGGCAGGTCATGCCCAGAAGTGTTTGTCATGACCTGGTAGTGAATTACAACCAAGCGTGTTTTTCACTATTGCAAGGCTAACTGTTCCCCATAGGCCAGACTGGGCAGTTTTGATTACAGCAGCCTATAATCCTAACAGACTGAGGGAACCAGGTAGAGAAGTGAGTTTAGTATGCCTAAACTCAGAATGATAAGATGCATCTTTTAGGAAAATTGATTTTAACATTCTGTATTTGAAAATACCCTTTTCAGAAAGACGGTATTTTCTTGCCTGACCATCCAGTCTGCTTCTGCTAGCGTGTGTATTGTGTGTCTGGTTTGCGAGTGACAGGGTTGGGGAGACTGGTGGAGGTAGGGTGCAACAGCACTAGGCTGATCATCCTGAGGGTGGTGGGGAGGAGTAGGCACCCAGGGGCCTTCTCCCACAATGTCGGCTCCACTCCCTGTGGTGAGTCTGAAGACCCTGGCCCACCCCGACAAAGAGAGACAACACGCCCTGGTGGAATGCACCTGGAACTGGTTCTGGCCAGGCAAAGGACCCTCTGCCATCAGAGTTTCAAGGATTTATGGGTATAAATTTTGGGGCAGAGACCCCTGAACTTTAGGATATTTTTGGGAACGAACAAGACAACCCTCTGCTGAGGAAGAGCACCCGGAGACCACAGGCAGTTTTACTGCCCCTCTGCCTGAGCGCTATAGTGGGTTGGCCTGTGGTCGTGTCTCTCATGCGAAGGAGAGGTGGAAAGGACAAATGTAAAAACTTTCATCATCTTGCCAAATATTCTCCAAGGGCTAGAGTTGAGCTAGCCTCCGGTTTGAAGACGTATGATACAATCAACTTCAGTGGAGAGGTGTGGCTCACTGGTTAGAGGCGGCAGACCCGAGTGCAGAGAACGGCCCGGGACCAGGGTTTGATTCCCGACGCGGCAGGGTCGCGGACCAGGATCAGCGGACTGATAATTCTCGCATCGGTGCCTACTCCGACCTGGGAGCACACTCGGCAACTCTGGGCATTAGCTTGCCTCATCTCCACAACGGCCCCACACAAACGCCGGGGATGCCTGGTTTCACCTTGGAGACCCCCAGGAGGGACTATCTCACAGGGAAAGCCAGGACGGGTTCCCCAGCGGTCTATAGCGCTACGAGGCCTCCGGGTAGCAGTGCGCTTTACAAGACACAACAATTTACCTCTTCTGTCTGAGCGGAGCTGGAACTGAGGTTTCAGCTGCTACAGAGGAACTCTGCAACTGGCCCGAGATCGTCATCTGGGCGGAGCGACCAAGCACTCATTGACTCAAAGACATCAGCAACCACCTGTGGTGCCGGCACTGCTGTAACATCACTTCCTCTTTGGTAAAGGACCGAAGTCGCCCCCTGTCTGCATCCGCATTCAGGGCCCTGCTGCATCACTTTCCCCTGAAGCAAGGAACTGGCGCTACTACATACCACATACCATCGCAACTCCCTGATGCCGAGAACAGCTTTTGTTTGTTTTTTGAGAGGTACTGTCCCATGAGAGTTTAGCTGTGAATCCGGGCACGACGCTGCGCTCCTTGCAGGTAGGTTGTACCCGAGAACTCTGTTGTGCGTTGAAATGACAACTCTCGTTGGGGTTATCTGTTGCCAGAGACACTTGAAGCTAAAGCCTATTTTAAAGTAACCATAAAAGCATATTCGTACTGTGGATTTTTGTCGTTAAGGTCTTGTGTTATACGTATAAAGTTGACATATTCTTGATACATCCCGGTGTGGTGTCCATTTGTAGTGGTTCATCTATATTACTGTATGTGGTCACAAATGCTTAACACACTGCCTCTCAGATAAGACTGCCTGCTCCTGCAAAGCTACCAAGGGGGTGAGCAGGGATTATCTTCAGCGTGTAACTCCCTACCGTTGCAAAGTAGATACTCCGGGTTCCAACAAAGGTGATATACAAGGTGTTGCTAAAGGGAGTTTTTGGGAAAATCTGACTTATTCTTATGACATCTTGTTAGCAGAGGGAGACTGGCCCCTCCTTTTGTTTTATCCGTGCTGCGGGGGGGAGGGGTAATCCTCCCGAGTTTTTCACACAATGTTTCCAAGGAGCAAGCAATGGCTTTCATGAAAGAGTGGGCTTTGGTGTTTGCACCGGCTCCGTACCGCAATCAGGTGGGCTGGGATAAATATTCTCCCCCGCATAAGATACAATTGCGCTCTATGCCACAGCCACAACGCCAATATCCCCTCTGATGGGAGGCAAAAGCTCCAGTTTCTGAAATTCTAGATCAATTAGGGTATCAAGGAGTGATTGAGACATGTGTGTCACCGATGAATAACCCTCTTTTTACAGTAAACAATCCTGATGGGTCTTACCGCTTAGATTTGGATTAACGACATTTGAAATCTCATTGTCGCACCTTTGCAGTTCAGAATACCCATAGTTCTGCTCTTGTAGACAGTCTTGTACATAAAACATAGAAAACGACACTTGACATTTCCAATGGCTTTTTTAATCACAATTTGTTCTCTATAAGTATTCAACAGACAGCATTTACCTCAGGCAGAAAACAAAATCATTTTAAAAGGTTAGCCATGGGCTTCAAAAACAGTCCAGGCGAGGGGCATGGCCAGCAGCCAACGAAGATGGCCGTACACTAGAGGAGCTACTCTAGCAGAACCACCAAAGACACCCATCATCCGGCATCATCCGCCCTTTGAGAGACACTCACCGCATGTGGTATTGGTAGGGAGACGATAGACAGCTTTGCGGTCCTGCCATGATGGAGTCTGTGGAATTTGGAGGCAATAAATCCGGGACCCGGGCGGTGAGTCAGGCGGGAAGGAAATGGCGCCTGCCGCCGCCGAGTCCAGTGCTTAAGGACCCTGAAGCCGTTGGAATATCGGAGCTGGACCTCCCGCTAGCGGACACCACAGAGAGACTGGGCAGGGTTTCCGGGCTGCACCGGGCGACGGATGGTGGTTCTCCCATGCTGCGAAACTGGGCCTGACCTCTGAGAGAGACGGCGACAAAATGACACCCGCCGCCGCCAAGACCGATCCGTGAAGCTCGCCGCCCTAGAGTGTCCAGATGGGGCTATTGACGGGCTGCAGCTGGAGTGTACTGGTGCCATTGGACAGACTGTGGCTGTCGAGTGCTCTGCCCGGCCTTGAGGTGAGCCCCCGGCCGGGTGGTGACAAGCTCGAAAGAGTGCTGGTCGAGTGTGCGGCCCGTCTCGCTCCGTGAGGTGGGGGTCCCCATGGGCACAGTGGATTGGTGGCAGGTTGGACCCAGGAGCGAGACCCAACGGTAACGGCCAGCGCTGCTGGGGAAGCAGACAGCGGTCCTCAGGCAGGAGCAGGTCAGTGTGGGGCCTGAAGGGCCTGGGGGCAGGCGAGTTGTAGGAGAGCGGGGGCAGCGGAGCGGCCCAGGTGGAAGCTGCGGATGGGCAGACGGGCTGGCCCTGACCTGGTGACGGTGGTGGAACGGGCCGCAGCGAGAGTTGAACTGCAGGGACCGGCTTGGAGCTGAGCAGACTGGCGGGGAACCCAAGGAAGTTTGGCCTGGATTGTGTGAATGGGCGGTCATTGCCAGATCCCATGCGGGTGGCAGGGAGGCAGGGGCAGATGCACGGCAATGGAGGGTGCACCCACGGGGGCCCTGTGTGAGATGCCAGGGGAGGTTGAGACATTCTTGAGCGGACACTGGCCAGCAAACAGGCGGGCACTTGACAGCTGACCCCCGGGATAATGGGGACCCCACTGCCGTATAAAATTACTCCCCTCTGACATTGTTGGGACACATCTGGTATGGAACCAGCACGCAGGCCTTGGCCTGCGACGGACAGCGAGCTGCCTGGTGTGTGGCCCAGTTGAGTGGCTGGACAGACCGTGAGGGGACTGAACGTGGCAGAGGGGCGCAACATCTAGCAGGTGCCGCATATTGCACTGGGGGTGCAGTCACACCCTGGTGTGGGTCCCGACGTCTGCCAGAAGGAGTGGAACCGCGGGCAGCAGCTCCAACCGGGGTGGATTCCAGGAACATGGACCCTATTATACCCCTGGCAAAGGGGCAGGTCAACCAGATAGACAGATACACAGTCAGCGTGCGGAGGGAGGACATTCCTTTAGGAGGGTGCCAGCAAAGCAAGGGGAAAACTGATGGGACAGACCCTTCGTTAAAAGAAATCATGGTGGCCATCATGGAGATGCGTGGCGTCATCAAAGAGTTAAGGAGCACCATGGAGCCCAAGCTCGATTCGGTGACTGAGGAGGTCAATCTGATACAGGTGGACTTGGGTAAAAATGAAGAGGATTGAGGAGAAGGTAGCCAAGCTCACGAAGAAACAAGCTGACATAGCCACCCACCTGGAGGATCAGGAAGGCCGGGCGCGGTATAATAATATCCGTATCGTGGGAGTGCCGGAGGGCATGGAGGGACCGTCCACGGACTGGATTGTGGTTGATCTTATAATCAAGCACCGCAAGCCCAAGAGCCTGTCAAATTTCTTCTCAGTGGAAAGAGCGCACCGTGCGCTGGGGGCAAGCCCAAGCCCGGGGCCCCTCCACGCACCATCATTGCCCGTATTCTGAATTATAGAGACAGGGATGCCATCCTGCCGGCCTCAAGGGTGTCGGGGGACCTCCATCTGGACAGTGCCACAATTCGTTTTTCCTGGACCTTACGCTCAACGTCCAGCATCAGCGTCGATCCTTTGAAGGGGTCAAGAGAGCTCTCAGGGAGAAAGGCATAAAATACATGATGTTGTACCCAGCACGTCTCAAGATTCTGGACGGGGAGCAGGCGTTTTTCTTTGACTCACCAACGGAGGCAAGCGACTGGTTGGAGGGCTGGTGGACCGTGGGTCACCAGAATGGGTCACAGTCATGTGGGTCAGGGGACCCGGATCAGCGGCAGTCAAACTTGAGAGCCTCAGCAGACGGGGCAGACACCGATCAAGTGACGGCGGGGTGAGGTGGACATGAGTCACTGTGGTGAAATGGAGTAGGGGAAGCGCTGCACCTCCTGGGCTCTGGTTTAGTATGAGGGGGGCAGACAGGAAGCTCCGGGTCTGTTGACTCCTCCTCGGGGGGAATGCTTGAGCCCTTATGGTATTTCTGGTTTTCCATCTATGGCTTTTTTGCATTGCTACAAGGGGTCGGAGGGGAGGCCGTAGGGAGGGGGGGGTCCTGTTAGGAGATCTCTTCATGGGGTGTGAACTCCGTCACTTCAGTATGACTTCTTCTGTGGATGCAGGCTTATGTTCCCTCAATTGGTTGGTATAGGGTTGAAGGGTGCGACAGGCACTCTGCATGGTTCAGTGGTGGGAGGATGGGGCCCACCTAGCAGGGAGGCAGGGAGGTGGGTGCGGATTGGGGGAGGGAACGGGTGTTGTGGGAAGGTTTATGTTTGGCTCATAGTGTTTTAATCTCACAAGTATATGGCTTTGCATTCAGCAACAAGCAGTGGTTCGAAGGGGATTCGCCATACTCTAGGATGCTTTACTTCAATCGGTGATCAGTCACGGTTAAGGATCTGGTCGTGGAATGTAAATGGGTTGGGCAATAAAGTAAAGCACACATTGGTCTTGCAGTATGTGAAGCGCCACAGCCCATATGTAGTTCTCCTCCAGGAGACTCACTTGCGAGGCAATACGTGCAGGGCGCTGGACAGGTTCGGCTATAGGGTGCTGGCCCACTAGGTGTTCACATCTGGCTCCAGGGGGGTGGGGGTTCTAGTCCGTACAGCACTTCCGCTGATAGTGATGGGTAAGTGGGAGGAGGACTCGGCTGTCTTAGTGGCGGTTGTGGCTAAATGGGAGGGTTAGTGTTTAGCTCTTTCTATTTTCCACCTGGGTTGCATGCCCCGACATACACAAAGCTTGGGTCCCATCTGGCAGATTTATCGTGGGGCACTCTGATACTGGGAGGGGACAATAATGTGGTTATGGACACAGACCTGGACCACTCAGGGGAGAGGCAGGCCCATAGGGGGGAGGCTGGTTGGCGAAGTTTTACCTCAGAGCTGGACCTCTGCGACACTAGGCGAGCACACCACCCCACACAAGGGCAATACACTTTTTACTGAGCTCGCCATGAGTACTTCTCCAGAATAGACCACTTCTGAGCTAGGGTAGACCAATTAGGTGACTTTGTAGACTCCTACGTTATGGAACGGGGAATATCGGATCACTCACCGGTGGGTGTCACTCTCAAAGGGGCGGTAACCGCAAGTGCGACCTTCCAGCAGATAGACCCATGGCGTCTCAAAGATGATTCCATAGTGGTCAAGTTGAGGGAGGGATCCCAGTTGTACTTTGATGAAAACCGAGGATCGGTCGATTCCCAGGTCACCCTATGGGAAGCTTTCAAAGCCTTTTTGAGGGGTCAAGTGCAGGCGCTGATAGAGGCGCCGAAAAAGGAAGAGGCGCTCCAGGTGGCGCAGTTGGAGAGGGAGGTGGAGGCGTTGGAACGGGCGGTGGGGAGGGTCCCATATGTGGAGCACAGTCACAAGCTTGCCCTCAAACAGCGGGAGCTTTGTTCATTGGTGGAGGGTGAGGCGCAGGACTACTCCCTAGACATGCAACACCGGATTTATGATGCCAGGGATAAAAGTATGAAATTGCTAGCCTGGTTCGAACGTAGAGTTCAGGAGCGCTCCTGGGTTGCCGGAGTAAGGAACGAGGCGGGAACCCTGCTTTTGGCAGGCATTGATATAGCGGAGGCCTTCGCGTCTTATTACGAGGAGGTGTACACTTCGGTATGCACCAGATCTGAATCAGACTGTGAGGAGTTCCTTCCGGACTTCGCGCTTCCCACGCTGTCTCAGGAGCAAACTGATAACCTAGAGGTGGACCTCGCGGTCCTGGAATTGGGTGAAGCCCTTAACGCGCTCCACGTTGGGATGGCGCAGGGGCCCAACGGTCTCCCAGTAGAAATATACAAACGGCAGGCCAGCGTTGTGACAGATCCCATGAGACGCATGTTCCTTGAGGCAAGGCAAATGGGGGTGCTCCAGCCGGACCAGTGGGAGGCCACATTTGTGGTCATCCACAAGGCCGGGAAACCGGCGGACCAATGTTCTACATATCGACCCATCTCACTCATCAACGTGGAGGCCAAGGTCTTGGCCAAAGCCTTAGCGACGCGCCTACTCGCTGTCCTGCCTGATTTGGTGCATGTTGACCAGTCGGGATTCATGCCCCATAGGAGTACACAGCATAACTTGAGGCACCTCTATGGGGTGTTGTACATGACTGAGGAAGTGGGTGACACTCAAACGGGCATTGATGGCGCTGGACGCCTCAATGGCCTTCGACAGTATTGAATGGCCGTATTTATTCATGGTCCTGCAACAGCTGTGCTTTGAGCCGGGTTTAGTAGCTGTGTGCGTCTGTTGTATGAGAGGCCGGTGGCAAGGGTGAGAGTGAACAGAGTTACGTCTCTGGTATTTCCCCTGAGGCGGGGTACAAGGCAGGGGTGCCCCCTATCCCCTCTCTAATTCGCCCTGGCACTAGAGCCATTGGCCCATTGGTTCAGAAGAGATGGTCCTTTTGGGGCTTGGCACTCACAGATAAGTGGGAAGAGCGTATATCCTTATACGCCAACGATATAGTCCTCTACATGGCCAGACCGTACCATTCTATGGCGCAGGCACTCCACCTCTTAGAGTTATTTGGAAGTTACTCCGGCTATAGGATTAATTGGACCAAATCCTTGATATACCCTCTCTCGGGCCCCCCCCCCCGAGGGTCCAGTAGTGATGCCCGGCCGTGGTCGTCACTGAGGGATTTAAATACCTCGGGTGCATATCACTAGAGACAGGGCACAGTTCTTTGTCAAAAATCTGGAGCCACACCTGGCACGGTTAGTGTTGGATGTCGCTCAATGACGCTCCTTGCCTTTCACACTGATGGGGCACGCCGCGCTCTTCAAAATGCTGGCGTTGCAGCGCCTCCTCTATATCCTACAGAACTCGCCATTTCCAGTGCCAGACAGGGTGATCAGGCGCATATCCCAGGCCCTGCGGACGCTGCTCTGGGACGGGGGTAACCCGAGATTCGCACTGAGTAAACTCACAAGGGGGTGTACGACTGAGGGCTGGCCCTACCAACGTGCGGTTGTACTATTGGGTGACCCAGCTCCAGGTCATTAATGACAGGGTCTACGTGGAGGCATCGGAGCCAACCTATAGAGTGGACAGGTACGCCATGCCGGATGGTAACTGCGAACCTCTTCTAAACTTGTGAAAACATCAGAGGGACTTGCCTTTGCATACAGGTGTGGTACTGCAGTGCTGGAGAGAGGCCAATACATTTCTGGGATGGACAGATACTATAACCGGCAGAACCCCGCTCTGGTTTGCGGACCAGTTGAAGGAGGTGAAGAGGCTCACTGGCTTCAAGGGCTGGAAGTTGATTGGAATCGAATACCTTGGGGATGTCTGGAAGGGGGGACCCTCAGATCCTTGGATCACCTAAAAAAGGAATACCAAATGCATGACTCACAACACTACCACTACTTGCGTCTTTCCCACGCTCTACATGCCCATATCCCATTAGAGACTTCAAAACCGGAGTACTCGCCGATGAAGGACAGGCTCCTGCTAGACCCCATCTTGGAGAAGCCCACGGCAACCATTTACCGCAAATGAATAAATATTATGCCTGACCCCCTGCTGTCTCTGCGGGTGAAATGGGAAATGGATATTGGTAGCCTAGAAGATGATGATTGGCAGGACACCCTGCAGAACCCACATGAAATAGCGGTGCAGGTCCTAGTTCTGTTTAAAATCTTGTACCGGGTGTAGTACCCGCGCACACACCTGTTCTCATGGGGCAGGAGCCAGTCTACTCTGTGTGTGAGGGGTTGCTAGGAAGAGAGAACTTTTATCATATTCTTTGGGACTGCCCAAACGTGGTTCCTTTCTGGACCAGGGTGGCTCGCACTATGGAGACAGTCGTGGGTTTGTCAGTACCGGTGGAACCAAGATGATTTTTATTAATGATCAAACGCCCGATGGACTGGTCACGGTATAACGAGATTTTGCTGGCCTTAGCAGCCGGGGTGGCAAAAAGGAACGTAGCCAGGGGTTGGGGGCGCAAGAGGCACCACAATGGGACCAGTGGTGATGAGATTTAGACTGGCGTCAGAGGGCGAAGGAGACAGTCTACAAGGCCTGGGGGTATGTGAAGAAATGGAGGAAGATCTGGGGTCCCTGGCGGAAGTATCGAGGAACGGGGGGAAGCAGGAGAGGAGTCATATGGGTGATGACGCCCCGATACTGTATGATTTGCGCTTGATTGTACATTGTATTGCTAAAGATTTCAAGATAATTAAACACTGCTATGTATTTTGCAAGTCTGTGAGCAATTTTAATAAAAAGATTTCCCCCGAAAAAAAAAGAAAAAAACAGCCCAGGCGTTTTCGCCGCACGCGTTGTTTCTTTGTTAGACAACATAAACCCTGATGCGTGCTCGTACGTTGATGATATTTATCTCAAAGACAACTAATTATGGCTGCATCTTTCTCAAGTGAACCACAGCATAGTTTTGTTTGCGGACTACGGCTACAAATTCAACTTTGCATAATTACACATTGCAGAGTACACAGTGTTGTTCCTGGGTTATGAGCTCAAAAGGAAGGTAGAGGCTTGGCACCTCACTTCTTGGAGAAATGCGCACCTTTGTGGTCTCCTATAACCCTGAAAAAATTGAAATATTTGCTGGATTTTTAAACTTCAGACAAACTTAGATTCCCGAATATGCCCAGAGTATCAAGCCGCTATATGCTTTGATGCAACCTAACTTTTCAAAAGCCTGCTGGCTTCCGGAACATTCATCTATACTGCATTCTTTGCAGTCTGATCTTCTTGAATCTAAATACTTGTTAACACGTGATAACCACACAAACCTGGTAATACGAATTGTGCCAGGCGCAGTGGGTTTCACTTACTTGACGTTTAATGAAGGCGACACAGTACCTCTTGCTTACAAATCTCATTTGTACACTTTGGCTGAAATACATTTTGTTGAAAAGGTCTTGACAACGGTCCAGATGGTGATCCTGAAGGAACGCGCACTGGCGCAGGGGAAACACATGTTGGTTGTAACACCATATCCTGGTCTTGAAGAAGTGACAAAAGCTAGTGAACTTAACTCAAAAGCTTTGCATCCTTGTTGGATACAATGGGCTACTTCGTTGACATCTCCTGATGTCACATTTATCTTTGACTACTTATTGCAAACTCAGGAGTTCTTACAGTATAAAATTGTTCAACCTGTTCCTCTAGCAATGCGCCCGCCTGCAGAGTACCATTGTATCATATACTCTGACATTCCTATTCAGCAGCATGCGCTATAGTGGCTGGTACCATAGTGTACGGCGAGTTCACGTCCAGTGTTGTGCACACACAGGCCCTAGGGGACTGTACCGCCCAGTTAGCGTAGCTGTGTGCTTTGATTCTTTCACTGGAGTTTGCTGATCCTAATGTGACTACTTTAATTGTAAGTGACTCATAAGACTGTGTTCAGTCATGACAACTTATTCTTTTAGTCTCAGAATGAATATTGTCATTCTAAAGGCAGCGCAACTAAGCATAAAATTCTTTGGGTTCGAATCGCAGATCTTAAAGTCTGCCTCTCAAACAGGTGATTCATGCTCTTGGCCACCAGCGTATAGGAGTACACGCGGTCGGCAATGGTTTGCTGATGAAGCAGCTAAAACAGCAGTAGCCACATATTCTGTTGCAACAGTTACAAGGTCCATGAGTAAGATTGATGATGACATCTTGGCAACTATAGCTGCTACTGAGAAGGGAGGTAATTACACACAGGGTTTCCCTTCTAAATACTCTTATCATTTAAGTCCTGATAAAGTTACCTATGTGAGAACTATTAACGCTGGTGACAGGTTGATTCCCAATAAGGACCAGAGTCTTTCATTGATAACAGCCTCACACGAAGGTATGGCCTGGGCCCATGCAGGCGTTTCTGCAACTGATTCTATCTTACAGCAGCATTACTGGTGGCGTGGGTTATGTAAACAAACCCCTAGTTAGGTGCTTTCTTGTGACATTTGTCAGAAGATTAGACTTTCGATAGCAGCACGCCCACCACAAAAAAAGCTGTACATTTCTAATAAACCATCCGGTTGTGTTTATCTAGATCACTGCGGTCCATTTTCTTCGGATACTGCGTATAAGTTTATCTTAGTTGCAGTTGATTCGTGCACAAGTTTTTTTTGGGTGTGGCCACAACGCAATGCTGACACATGAACTGTAATCAGGGATTTGCATGTCTTTGTGGGAATTTTTGCATGTGCCACCTTTTCTGACCAGGGTCCCACGTTCGCCTCTAAGCCGTACAAGGATGCCATGAGTTCTTTGAGGGTGCAGGTCAAATGTTTGCCTCCATACAGGCCTGAGGGCAATTCAGTGGTGGAGGAAATGAACCGTTACTTAAAGCAATCCTTGACAGCTAGAGTTATAGGTACTGGCAGAAACTGTATTGCCCATTTGTATAGCCTACAATGTGCACTAAATAATCTCCCTAGAGAAAATGCATGAAAATGTTTGTGCTGGACCTTGATGGTCTAGACATGGCAGCGACAGCAGAATCCTTTGAGGTAGAAAATCATTCTAATGTATTACCGAAACTACAAGAGACTCGTGACAGTCTTGCAAAGGAACATATACCCTATGCCACTGATGCTGTGCTGCAGATTCCGGCAGTCGGCTCGCTACCCAAAGTCGGAGACCTGGTTTGCGAGAAGGTGGAGAACAAAAAAGAGTTTGGCTCCTCTTATCATGTACCTGTCCCAGTGCAGAGTTAATCATTTGGGACTAGCGGAGTTCCATGACTTTTGGATTTCAAATTTAGAGCATTAGTGAGGGTGGTATGACCATTGAGCTGAGGATTAGGTGTGGTCCAAACCGGAATGATTGGGTTTGACCGATCATGGTCAGTGGAGGGCATTTGCCCGGACTCCAGCATAGTATGAGGTGTGGGGAGAGAGATGAGGAAAGCAGGATCATTTGTTGAGGGCAATGCTGGTCGGTCACACGGGGGTCTCTCAGATCAAGGAACAGATATAATAAGATTGGCTAGCTGTGCGCCAAGTGAACCCGAAAAGACTCTCACCTTCTGGGTCGGGGGTCTCGAGGGTTGAGGCACGTTATCGGTGGAGGGCATTTGCACGGCCTCCAGCATAGTATGAGGCATGGGGAGAGGGATGAGGAAAGAGGGATCATTCATTGAAGGCAATGACAGTAGGTCACATGTGGATCTGTCTGATCTAGGAATGGATAGAAACGGATTTGGAGGGGGGAGGACTGGTAATGTCATGAGTGATGGTAGGGTGAGTGTAGGTGTCATTGGGTTTCGCCAAAACCGTGTTTTTGAGTAACGGGAAGAAAGTGGCTATCTTAACTAGATTGACAATGGAAGCTTGGATTAGGATGATACCATTGTTATAGAGGGTGATGGTGAAATTGGCTTTGAGCGTGAATGAGGGTGATGTTGTTAGTTTGAGACCATGGGGTGTGTTCCTGGTACCAGATATTTGGAGCATAGAGTAGAAGACTTTTTGCCAACAAGCTCTTTTCCTGGTGTAGAAAATAAGTTCATTAACTTTACTACCTTTGTTTGTGCAAAAGTAGACGTCAGAGATTAAAGTTTCAGGCCTAGTCCTGAGTATGTGATGCTTGTGATTCTTTGCAGAATTTTTCGATAAGTTGGGTGGGTAGTTGATAATGAATGCCATTGGATCCTGAGGGATCGGGACTTCACTCCTTTTTGAGAGTGTGTCTATTGGGACATGGTAATGACTTATCAGTGGAACATGGATGGTGTTAAAGGGAGAATTCCTCTACCAGGTGTGTGGGATAATATCAACATGCACATTCCAAGATGGCTGCCAAAAGCAGAAGGTGGAACCATCCCTTTACTCTTTCGATGCCCAGCCCAGGTGTGTGGGATAATGTCAACAAGCCCACTCCAAGATGGCTACCAAATACAGAGGGTGGACCCAGCCCATTCCTCTTTCTATGCCCTGCAAAGCATAGAGACTGTTTATAAACAGCAGGTGGTGCTTGGTCATTTCTTCTTGTTAGTGGTGTGTAGTAGTGCTAGGTCCTTTGTCTATTTCTATCGGTCTGATTAGGGTGGGTAAGTCCTTTGTCTGTTTCCGTTTGTTTGGATGATGTTAGTGGTGTGTACTAGTGCTAAATCCTTAATCTTATTCTATGATTCTGATTAGGATGGTAATTTCTTTCTCTGTTTCCGTTTGTTTGGATGATGTTAGTGGTGTGTAGTAGTTTCTGTTTGTTTGGATGATGTTAGTGGTGTGTACTAGTGTTCTACGTCTTTGCTGTCACATTGTGTTGTTCATTGAACTTTTTGTTGAATTGTTATTTTGCTCTGTGTTTAGTGCTTAATTTGTAAAAGAATAAGTGCTTGGGCCCAAAGTCGCTGACTACCATCAGGGTTGTCTAATCGCATATAGGCTGTCCATACTTGATTGTAGTCCCCCCCCCAGGGCCTTTGACATATTTTATGGTGTTTGAGAAAAAAATGGGAAGGGGGCCGCACGGCGTGCGCCCCTCCTTTCAAGGCCAATTTCAGCCCCGGGACACCACCGGATACAAGGATACCATGTGTAAGCTAAAATGCAATTCATATATACAGATCAGAGATAGAAGACAGTGTTGTATCGGTGGGGGCTATCCCTATGCACCAGAGCACAAGGTTGTACAAGTATATTCAGTTGTTTAAGGTCCATGAAAAACAAATAGCTATTAAAGTAGCAGGGTGGTTCTTTGTCAAGTGTGTATCTGATGTAAAGTAGCCACCAGCTCGTAACCATCTTGCCCCAGGGGTCAGAAATGAAGTATCCACTCACTTCTTAACCACCCAGGTAATGCAGGTGCAGTGACAAACTGCAGTCCAACAGCACAACTGCTGTGGAAACAGGATAAAAGAGAGAGAACAGCCCAGGGCTTTGTCGCCTCATGACTGTAGGAGCAGCTGGTGCTGTAATTTCTCAATGTAAATATCTATAAAATTTGCAAAACCACAAAAGTCATTGCAAATAACACAAATGTTCCCTTGCAGAACCCAGATGTGTCTTGGCAGCAAAAAAGTCCCACTGAGGACCATCTCCGTGTCAGCATGGAAAATCAATGCAGGCAACGTTTCTTGCTGCAAACCCACAGCTGATTTCAAACCAACACAGAGCAGTCGCAAAGTAAAAGCACACTTGTTTACACAGAACGCAGCAATTCCCAGGCACCCAGGGCATGGTCCTTTCCAATTTGTGAAATGAGCAATGTTTTACTCATAGACAGGCCTGCGGCACTGGCTCCTCGAAATATAACTGACAATCTATCTTTGCTGTAGGTAGAGGAATAACCATGCCGCTGTAGACCTGCACAAGCTTATCCGTGGTGCCTTTAAACCCCTACTGTTCTTGCACCTCTGATGAGAGGTGGGCGGAATTTGCGTAGTTGCGCTATGCAAAGCTTTGCAAAACAGTAAAAAATGTCTGCGAGCACGCAAAATTTCCGTGAACACGCAGAATTGCTTGGTTCGCCCATTTGCAATGCTTTTTTCCTGTTCACAAATGCTGTTTGGATATTCGGGGAGAAATATCTTGTGAACACGCATTTTAAAAGCGCGAACAAGCAAAAAATTCTGTGAATGTGAAATTACCTAAATTCCACTAATTCCACAAGCGGAACAGAATTTACAACCCAGGCCTAGTGCATACCAGATGTCGCTGCATCCTTTGTCACTCACTATCCCTGATGTCTGCATTCCTTGAGGTATTGGCACCCCTGCTATCCGCGTTTCACTGCACCCTCTGTCTGAACCCCTTGTTATAGTTGAAGCTCCCCTGCTGTCTCTTTCCTTTACACCGCCTATCTCTTCACCGTGGTGCATGTGCAATTATAGTGTCTCTGAAGTCAAGGTGTCTTTGCACCCCTGGTGTCCCCGCACCTACAGTGTCTCTGCACCCCGCTTTCTATGCACCGTTAGCTTCACTGTACCCCTCTGCCTCTACACCCCAACATCTCTGCCCCCATGCCTTCTCTGCACCTCCACTATCATTGCGCCCCCAATGCCCCAGACTTCTAGTGTCACTGAATCCCTGAAGTCACTGCATTTTTAGTGTCTTTCCGACCATCGTGTTACAGCATTTCACTCCGGTGTCTGCACTCCTCATGCCTTCTCGCTCTGCTGCCTCTGCACCCAAAGCCATATCCACCCCAGTGCCAGTCATTATGACCCCCCACTCTATTGGTGCCCAGTAGTCACATACTCACATAGTGCTTGTTGGTGTTCCACCTCTTCTGCACATCCTGCATGTTGGCATCCACCACGCTGTAGGAAGGCATCTTCACACACCAGGCAGACCCACAAATCCAGCCACGCGTGAACCCAGTTATTTCATTATTCGCAGGTCTTCTCACTACAACCACTTCCTCGTTGGCCAGTGACAGTTCTCCTATCTGGGCAAGAAACAGCTCCCAGAGCGTTCCTCCCAATAGAACAGCTGTTGCTGAGAGCGGGAAGCGGCGCCTTGAGTCTAGAGTGCGGCCACATCAGACACTGGCCACGGCTCGGGTGTCTGAAGCCGTGGCTCTGAGGCAGACATGGCCCGGCGGAGGCTTCCTTTGCATGGCCGGACTTGGTTTGCAGTACTGCCTGAGCTTAGTTTCATTTCCCTGCCTGTTCCTGTGGAGTGTCCCCTCTCCTGTCAAGCCCTCCCCTCCCACGCTGCTGGTAGTCTCCACCGATGACCTGTGCACAGAGGGGTGGGGCGAAGGCAGGGCTTAGAGTCTACCCCAGTGCATGGCAGGTAGCCTTCCACTGGCTCTCTCTGTTTAGGAGACAAGGTCTGGTCCCTGAGAATCTTGCAGGGTACAGGAAGGAAGCTCTGAGGGACTCTCCCTCTTCCATTTAAGGTGTGGTAGGCGGGGGGAGGCTATTAGCCTCCTGGCAGGGAACCGTTACTATGAAAAGTGTGATACTGCATATGCTGCCAATGGCGAGCCTACCCCTCCTACCGCTGTAACCGAGGCATTCACAGTGACTTCTGCTGCTGCTTATGGTTTTTGTGGCCCAGGGGGTTCCTGTGGGAACACCTGAGCAGGCCTAGGGGGTCAGGGTGTTTCTTACCTGCCCCCTTTTCTTTATTTTAACCTTTTTTCTTGTGACTCGGTTCTACGAGGATGCACTCACGAGCAGGTGAAACTTCATTTTTAGGGAAATAGCTTTGGTAACACTCAAGACAATAACGTTTCCTGATGCATTACAGACTTCTCTAATCCTTCATCAGAGGCTACACCTGTGGCCAGCAAATCGTCCTCAAATTTATCCCCAATTTCATCCCCTATCGGGCCTCTCTGTGACTACAAAGCATGTTGCCATTTGAAGTCCAGTATTACCCCTCAGTGGGTGGGTGTACACAGATGCTCAGATGTTATGTTCGCTTGGGGGCAACTCCGTGCACTATATATATATATTCAAAACACGTTTGTTGATGTTAGCAACAGAATGACACTTGACGTAGTGTTGAAGTGTTGAAAATCAAATGTATTCAGCACAGCAGATCAAAAACCTGCAGTGTCAGGCGCGTTTTGGCCTGAAAAACCATTTTGCATGACACCTGCACTTCCTTATTTACAGTAGCATATAGACACTGAAATGGAATAAATGTCCTTATTTTACATTCTTGCCATATTGGAATTTTTCAATTCCTACCGATTACAAATAACTCTACTGAATGATGTGCCATCCTAATAACAATGTTTAATCATGCCCCACTGGGCATAGACACTTATTAGCCTCCCAAAAATACTAATTTATAAGCAAATGAATACATCTAAAATTAGTAAAAGTTAAATAAACATCTACTTTGTTCAAATACACTTACTGGAAGCAAGATCTAACTTTAACTGAAGTAAAAATAAAATGAGAAGCTTCCTTTCAGCCTCAATGGCAAAAAAATATATAAACATAAATATCAAAGGCAGCTGCCAGAAGGCATCCTATGAGCTCATTGCTCTCATTAGATTAAATTCAATTGAGCTTTTACTGATGTTAGGATGTCCTTCGAGGCCAACTACCCCTCCTGTTACCTCCAGCCAGTCCCACACAGTAGGATTGCTGAGAGTTCTTTGGAGTCCATGCCCCTGTCGCCACCACTCTGAAAATACAGCTCCTGATGTACTACTATTTGGGGGAAGAAGTCCAATTTACTCCGAGGGACCTTGGGCCCAAGAATCCCTCCTGGGTTCTCCTGCAAGTCCTACACAGAATGCTTCCTTGAGCTAGTCTGAGACCCTGCCCTCTTTTTCCGCCACTCTGCCAACACAAGTACTACTTATAAAAATAGAGAAATTCACTGAAAAAAACAAAGGTTACAGGGACAATCAATCAATCAGTGGATTGTAAGCGCTCTACTCACCCGTGAGGGACCCAAGGTGCGGAAGGGGGGGGGGGGGGGGGGGGGAAATCCACAGCTCTGTTATTCCAAAGAGCCAGGTCTTGAGAGTTTTCCTGAAGGTGTTCAGGGAAGGGGACGTGTCCGATTTCTGCCGGGAGCTTGTTCCAGGTTTTGACCGCAATGTGCGAGAAGGATCTCGCGCCTGCTCTGTGGATACGCAGGGTTTCGGCCAGTGCAAGGTTGGACGATCGGAGCTTTCTTTTGGGTATGTGGAAGTTGATTCTGTCATTGAGTTATTTGGATCCAGTGTTGTGTAGGCATTTGTAGGCATGGGTGAGGATTTGGAAGGTGCCTCTTTTTTTCCATGGGTAGCCAGTGGAGCCTTCGTAGGTGTTGGCTGATGTGCTTGTGCAGAGGGATGCCATAGATGAGTCTGGAGGCTGTTGTTCCATGCTGAGGAGGTGGTTTCTGAGGATGAGGACTTCTGTCTTCTCGGCATTGAGCTTTAAGCAGCTGTTGTTCATCCAGACTGTGACGTCCTGTATTCCTCTCTGGAAGTTGAGTCTTGCTGTGGCGGGATCTTTGGTGAGGGAGAGGATGAGCTGGGTGTCGTTGGCGTAGGATACGATGTTGAGACCGTGTTGTCAGACGATGGCGACGAGGGGGGGCTATGTAGATGTTGAAGAGGGTCGGGCTTAGTGATGACCATTGTGGGACTCCGCCGGGAGGCAGTCTAATTCTTTGGCTTCTTCAGGTGAGGAATGATCGGATCCAGTCTATGGTTGTTCCTTGTATGCCTGCGTCGTGTAGGCTGGTGATGAGAGTGCGGTGGGAGACAGTGTTGAAGGCTGCTGATAAGTCGAGTAGGATCCGGGCTGCGGAGTGGCTGTGGTCCAGGAGGGTGCAGATGTCTGTCATCTGTGGTAGCAAGTAGGGCTGTCTCAGTGCTGTGGTTGCTTCAGAATCTGGATTTGGACGGGTCAGGATGACCTTCAAAATTGGATCTAGCGGGTGTGTCCGAAGGGCACCACAGGACCACTCAGCCACCCTGGCTATGCTAGTCCCTGGCGGGCGATCAACAATCTGAAAATCAATGCAGGGAGCATGATCCATGCTTGCTCTCAACTGCGTGCTACAGTTAAATCAGGACCAGACTCAAAGAGACTCCCTCACTGCATGAGATGAGTGTTTTGGTAACTTGCCGGTCTCACCCTATGTCCTCCACTAACTGCTTGAAGCGGCCCTGGTGATACGTCTGAGTCTTAAGTGCAGTTCCTTAAACTCACTTCACTACTTCACACTATAGCACATGTACATTTTCTGCCCACACACGGTCACCAGACTGCAGAGCCTTTCGGCAACCTCTAAACACGCTGCATAAAGGGTTATCTATCATCCCCTTCTTTAAGTGGGCTGGTGCTTCATAACATAGCCTGCATACCTTACCTTTATCCATCTCATTGACTGGGCCTGCAGAGCAGTTCCCCACCCCATCAAAGTAGGGCTCTGGTATCTTGGGGACTCTAGGCATTTGATGCTGCTGGCCATCTTGACGCAGTGGCTCTTTGAAGTGGCTGAGACTGGTGCGACCCGAGTCTGCTTGTGCCCTCTGGTGAGGATTGGCAGGTGTGAAGTGAGACTAGTTCACTGAGATGCCCCAAGCGTATCCCCATTGACAACTGCAGAGTCACTATTGCATGTTGCGACTTACCAAAAGGCAACCAGCTTTTCCCTGTTGCTAATCTATCCAATGGATCCTTTGCCCATTGCAGGGGTGAGCTGGTCCATTGACCTGGCATGAATGTGATTATGGAACAATGTTGCTTCCACTTTTGATAACCTAGATACACCCATATTCATTGCAGCCTGCAAATGTGCCTGTCCCCTAAGACCTTACACTTCGTGGCCAGGACCCAAGGAGTCCATTGTTCCCTGGCAATATTTGCAAGCCAAACCCTTGTGCCAACCAACCTGTCATCGATGAATTCCCCCATCAGAGATGCCTGCAAATGCAGTAGATATGAAAAGATTACTGGTAGCAATGTAGCATAGTTTAACATCCATTGAAACCAAAATGGACACTATGTATAGTCGAATGGATTCCTTATTGCATAATCTAGAGTAGCACAATGGGCCCCTCAAAGAAGCAGAACAATGTCTCTTCACAGAAGAAGGCACAGTAAAATCCCATGGCGACCAAACTACTCAACATGGAAAAGTACTGAAATTCATTGCAGCAAAAAATTAATACCTGTAGATGAGATCAACACTCTCTGCATTTTGGGATTGCCAGAATCAACTAACATGGACAAAATGAAGGACTATGTTGAGTGAGTTCTTATCACTCTATTTGGCGCATACTCCTTCTCTAATTTGCTCACAGTCAAACACGCCCACCGTGTGCTGCAGGCCTTTCCACTCCATGGAGCCCTTGCAAGAATGATTTTGGCCTGGTTATTCAATAATAGAGACCATGACACTGCCCTGCACCTGGCAAGAGAAAGTTGCTGTAGGAAGGTGGATACCTGACTATGGTTACCCCAGATTTTTTGCCTAGTGTTTAGCTGGTTTTCAACTTAGTTGGCCTGGGATCCTGCTAATCAGAGTCCCCGGCTATCTGCTCTCTCTGTAAAATGGACTCCATGTACTTCACGTACATCCCCAATTGGATGTTGGGTCACCTTATGAGCCCCTGTACAGTGTCCTATAGGTACCCAGGACATAGGTGCATCCAAGGCCTATCAGGGGCTGCAGCATGTATTATGCCACCCCTGGCTGGCCATCCAAATTGACACAACTGGCTGATCACTCAGCTGGGGCAAGTTTGTGTAATCACCCCTTGCTTAGGTGTAGTATCCCTATTCCTACCTTTACATATAGACACATATATACCTATAATTCACTTCTATGGCAAGCCTAAACAATCCTGGAGGCAGAGTGCTTGGTTTTATGTGATATGAGGCTCTAGCATGAGCTGAGCCTGTCTGCAGCTTTCGGAACCATGTCCTTCTAGCTGTTCTATGATATTGCCATACCATATACTCTTAAGTGCATTATCATCCTCGCGGTTGAATGCTAACTTTGGTTTGGCTTTATCAAAACATGTCGTGTAAGGTGTCATACGCTTTGGAATACTACCTCCTTGCCAGTTCTGGTGACGGGGGTAGCCTTTCACCCTTCTCGAGGGAGAAGTCATGTTGTTGCTACTAATCCCGGTTAAAGTTAACCGGAGCCTCAGCATCACAAAATGGATGCTGTTGACACAGACAAAAGTCTGACCTCCTGCTGCTGGGAGTCCTTACAGCGAGGGAGGCTTGGACAATAGGTTTCCTGTCTTGGGAGGCGCTAGCACCACCCCAGACAGGCCATAGTGTATTGGGGCAGGGAGGGTTGAATGAAATGAGACACTGCCTGGGGCACACAAGGTGTCCCATGCATAGTTCGGTTGAAATCAGTTGCTGGGGCACTCCAGCCCCAGCTCTGGCACGAAACTGGACAAAGGGAAAGAGGTCTAAGCACCCCCTACCCTGGTCCCACCCATAGAAGGGACCTAGCAGGTAATCCAGACCCTCAGATTAGTATATAGGTAGAAGCTGAGTCAAGAGACTTTAGATTTATCCTGAACTGAAACCTGAAACAAAACTCTGGACCTTCGACGTTCTACTTGAAGATAGAAGACTGAAGAATCTCCCTTGTGGTCAAGGAGTGACCACCCTGTGTAAGCAGGCACCATCAAGTGATCAACGGTTTGCTGTGTCGACGCTCCCGCCAGAGCCCAAGCACAAAGCTTGACAAGACCTGGACTTCCAGACTTCCTTCAGCCCGATCCACAGCCACAGAAAAGCTGAGACTCCTGGAGGCGACGAGAGACGTGGGACTGGCCATCTTGGAAAACCTGCAAATTGCTTCCCGTGCAATTTCTGAGGCATCCTCGAAGTTGTGTATTGGGGATTGAGAAGCCCCGACCCCAAGCATCATCTGCACTGAAGATCAGCCCTCCACACTCCATGATTGCTGCGTGGGGCCCTTCTGCATTTTCCTGGTTTACGCATCTGTCCAGTCACTTGCCCGTTGGCTAGTGGCCTCTGTGATGATGAACCTACACATTTCGACCACTGGCCTGGTTGCTCCAGGCTGGCCCTTGCTTCCCTGAAAAGGAGAAGCCCATCAGACCTTGCTGGTCTGATCCAAAAGCCATCTTTGATTCCTGCATGTGACTCCAATCCAGAAGCCGATACTGCCAACAGCGAGATCCTTCATGGGACAGTCCGCTGATTGCTTCACAACATTGCCTGGTTCCGTCCTGGTTCCTTCCTGGTCACTGGCTACTGACCCAGACTCTGTGCCCTCTGCTTTCAGGTACTCTTCATCCTCTACCCGCCCTTGGATCCAACCGGACACTTCTTTCCTGGTCGCCTGCAGCATCTTTCTTCAAGGCTCCATAGGACTCAGCGACGAAACCCGACACACTTTGACACCTATGCACCCGCTTCCTGTGGGTGAGGTAACGCAAATACTCTGGTGCTCCTGTGGTTGTTAACTATCCTAGTGTCCTAGTTTTCAGTGGCTTTCTCCTAGTCCATCCAGAAGTGTCCTAAAAGAACTTGTTTCCGTTTCTTTCGTTCCCATTATAACTCCATGGTAACCCGCGTGTGTGTAAAGACACTGCACACGCCCCCCCTGGGCCTCCTGCTTCCTATCCTTTGGTAGTACAGTGTAGCCCCAGTGATTCCCTAGGCCCTAGGCCTATCCTTTGTTCGTCTCGTGGTTTTTATACCACTATTTTAGTATATGGTTTGAAGTGCCCCTAGGGCTCTACTGAATATTGTGCAGCTTAGTGTATGATAATTGAGTATCTTGTTATGTGCTTGTGCCTCTGACCTCATAAAGAGTTCAGAGGGGTTGTGTTAGACATAAATACATATATATTTTATATATAACCTGTGTGGTGTCCTTTCAATTGGTATTAAAGGGGTTACATATGGTAAAACAGCTGGCTTCACATGCCCTCTTGAGTTTAGCCTAAGACTGCTTTGTCAATGCTACCACTAGGATAGCTGGTCAATAAGGTTGACTTTACAACCATCACCATAAGGGTTGTTTGGACTGATACAGGGTGCCCACTAGAATAGTGGACATCACATATCAGGCCAACTTCTCACAGGTGCCCTCTGCAATTTGATGGCGAAGAGTCAATCTACCCTGATTTCAATATCTCGGTCCAAGAGGCGAGGAGAAAATTCATACGAATCACACAGAAACTCTGGCAGGCCACCATCACCTATACAATACTCTATCCAGCTCACCTTTGTGTTTCCTTCCAAGTAGGCCTGGTGGTTAACTCTGGAGTTTGCGCAGTTTTCTGCATTCTGCACTCCACAGAGCATGCAGAGTTCTGAAAAACGTTGCTCCCTGTAACTCCTGCTAACATCAAGTTGCCGAGCGCATGTGAGGTAAATCCATCTCCTGGTGATATTTCTCAATGCGGGTGGTCGGATTTCTCAATGGAGACAGTTGCTGATAGTTGGGACCGCTTGCCTTGGGAAACCTTCCGTTCACGTTGAGAAAGCTGCCTGTCGAGTAGAAAATCTATTTAAGCAGCAGAAAAGAACCAGCACCCTCTTGCACTGTGCATGGTGCCATTCACACTGACTTTCACAGCGCGGGACAAACACCAGGCACTAAAAATAAATGCGAACAGCGTGACCAAATGTGGGACTTCACGGATCGTGGCAGAGATTTTTGCCACTCCACAAACTGCGCTCAGGCCTACTTCCAAGGCAAGGATCATTTCTTCGCAAGTCCTCAACAGTTGCTGAGTTCCTACACAGACTCTCTATCTGCATCTCTCAGATGAAGCCAATTGCAACATCCCCTAGGTCCTTCTTGCCAATATCTGACGAGGGCTGCGGTACACACCCTTACAGTGCTGTCATTTTACTCCGCGGATGGTTGTGGTCGAATTCACTAGCTTCTCTGGTACATAAATGTGACCCAATTCTCACGTCTGGTTTTTTCATATCCACACAAACTGATTCAGGAGAGGCAAAATTGGACCCCCTGAATACCCTCTTGTACACAAGGATAACTCAAACTGGGAATGCCTCTACTGGTTAAACCTGGTTTAGACAGTTGTGATTGAGTTTGTGTATTTTTTTTATTCTCCTTTTTGCTCTTTGCCATTGAAGTCGCCTCTACTATAATCTTCTCACTCACATCGCTATTGCTCTTTCTTCCTTCCCACCAAAGTTCAGTTAAAGTTGTTTCCATGCCTGCAGCTTTGAGTACGTTTGATGTGGAGGGATACGTAAAATCTGAGCCTAATTCAGTTAAATCCGAGCCTAACTATAACGTCCCTATAACCTTTGTTTTTTACAGATAATTTTTAAGGTTTTTTTTAAAATTCTATTTCTTAACTATAACATCCCTGTAACATTTGGTGTTTTCAGTGAATTCCTACTGTTTTGAAAGATCTATTTCCTAACTATAATGTCCCTGTAGCCTTTGTTTTTTTAGTGCATTGCTAAGAATTTAAAATGTTATGTCCTAACTGTAACCTGAAACTTTTGAGCGTGTGTGTTTGAGTAAGTGCATGAGTGTGTCAGTGGGTGTGTGAGTGAGTGTGTCAGTGTCTCAACGGGTGTGTGAGTTGGTGTGTGAATGTCTGAGTGGGCCTGAGAGTGGCAGCATTAGTATCTCACTTGGTCTGTGAGTGGGTGTGTGAGTGTCTGAGTTGGTTTGTGAGTGGGTGTGTGAGTGCCTAAGAGGGTGTTTGAGTGGGTGCATAAGTGTCTGAGTCAGTGTCTGAGTGAGTCTGTGAATGGGTTTGAGAGTGTCTGATTGGGTGTACGAGAGCCTCCATGTGTGTGTGTCAGCCTGTGAGCTGGTACGAGAGTCTCTGAGAGGGTTGGTGAGTGGGGGTGTGAGTGGGTGCATGAATGCCTAAGTGAGACTATGAGTGGGTGTGCGAGTGTCTGGGTGTGTCTATGAGTGGGTGCCAAAGTGTGAGTGGGTCTATGAGTACAAGTGAGAGTGTCTGAGTAGGTCTATAAGTGGGTGCATGAGTGGGTCTGTGACCTTGTGTGCATTTTGGAAATGTGATTGTTCCTCATGCATCTTTATCCAGAAATTTGAATATGAATCTTCCTATAGAGAACACAAGTACAAAGAAATAAATCTCCATCAAACTATATGAAGTAGGTGCTTTTTTGTTTGGTGGAGATGTCCTCATAGTCCTTGGCATTGAGAACTCCTCACCAAAGTCTTCGTGAAACATGTGGTCTTCATTCATTAGGCGCCTTCGATCTTTGTTACATAATGAGGACACCTTTTTTTTTCACTCCTTCATGCTAAAATCTGAATCAAATTTGTTTTTATTGCGAGCCAATGATCCTAATTACTTCAAGAGGGTGGAGTTTAAGACCGCCAAAGATATTGTTAGGATATGGGCTAACATTATGGCCCATTGTAAAACTTCTTTTTACCATCCGAAATTGCAGCTATGGGGCAATCCGGGTCTTCCGGGTATTTTCAACGACGGAATGGCTCTTAGATGGTCTGCTTACGGTATTAACACTCTGGGAGACTTATACGGCGCAGAAGGGTTTTTAGACTTCCACAACCTCCAAACTCTCTATAACCCAACGGAAACAATGAGATTTAAATATGTACAAATACATGATTTCTTAAGAAGAAAGAAACAACTACATAATATCTCAGACAGTGACATTTGGAATTGTTTATATTCTACTAAAAATAAATCAGTGATAAGTGAAGCTTACAAATGCTTCTGCGCCGCTAAAATTGATGATTGCACAAAATTAGCGGAAAAATGGAGTAATAAGACCGGCTTAAATATAACCTCTAAGCAAATTACACACTCTTTTTCTAATATTTACATCGCTGTACGGTCATCTAGCTTAAGACTACAACAGTTTCGCACAACATGTATGTTGTACTACATACCAGAAAAGATATCCAAGTGGTCCCGCAATAACATCCAAGGGGATCGTACTAAATGCCCCAAATGCTCAGTCAACGCAGCGGATTTAGGACATATGTTGTTTTCTTGCCCAATCCTAAAAGACTTCTGGGGAGACTTACTCAAAATTTTGGAAATCAAAAATATTGTTTTACCCACTCCTACTGTATCATCTGTATTACTTGACATATACCCTGCTTCTCATCCTCAATCATCTTTGATAACGATTCTCATATCCTGCGCTAAACTTGTGTTGGCTAGAGCATGGATATGTCCTAAACCTCCCAATATTTGGGAATGGTGGTCATTAATCAATGAAATCCATTCTATGGAGCAAGGATTAGCCAAACTTAGAGGTGCTCGCTAACTACAAAAATTTGAGAAAATTTGCGGAAACTTTATTGACGGTCTTGCGCCCAATCATGAATAGAAAGTTACTTTGTTGGACTAAAAACTATTATTTTCTTTTCCTATGCTCCCGCATTCTTATATATTACTTTCTTTTCTTTTCTCTTGTCTGATGTATGTATGAAATGAATTATTTTTTTATTGCGCTCCAAGTGGAAAATGGAACTAGCTCCTGTTAGGGAGCGGGCTACATACATTTTGTAAATAATGATTTCTTATTATACGTACAATGATTTGTCTTCTCCATCAGTTTGTTAATAAAAAATTCATTAAAAAAAAGAAACATGTAGGGGGCACTTGTGAAGATGTCCATTGTCCTGGCAAAAAGCAGGAAGACCTCTGCTTACTACTAAGGTGGGCGGAGTCAAATGAGCGAAGCTTAGAAGTAATTTGTACATATCCATACTCGCAGTTATTTAAAGGGAGAACCATGGACACTGCTCTCACCAGAACTCTCTGCCTGGAGTGATGCGAGTAGAGAAACAGATCTAAATATTACTCCTACCTTCAGGGAGCAGCATTAGTAGATACTTTCTACTGGTGGGGGGCGATGCTGCCTCCCACTGGATGTGGGGAGCTGGCTGTGGCCATGGGGGCCTTGGGACTCCCCCGCCAGGCCCCAAGCAGGATATGGAGGGTACAGGGGGTGGGCATCAAGGCACTGGAAGGCGCCAACCCCCATCGGGGAATGGCGTCGTTAGTGGCAGCCAAAGGGCCGACCCGGAGCCGGGTCACTTCCGGGTTGCGTGACCCGGAAGTGAGCGTCGCGTCAGGACCAATGGGAACAAAGGACGAGGTACGCCCCGGAAGTGTTAGTAGGGCGCGAGGCTTAAAAGCCCGCGACCAGCCTAGAGGCCCCCTCTTTGTCCGCTGATCATCCAGGAGTCGGACGTCTCCAAGAGAAGACATCGTGGGAGCATCGCGTTGGAGCATACAGCGAGAGTTACCCCGACTCGTGGTTTAGGTTAGCGGGCCTTGCAGTGTGTGCTAGATTTCCTTGCAGCCTTTTACAGCATTTTGTGCTTAGTTTCTGGATTTAAATGTTGTTGGCAGGGGGGGGTTTGCAGCGGTAAATCCTCGTGTCCGGGGGGGAGGGCGAGCGCTGGCGCTCGATCATTCGATTTCCTGGGGCCCGGGCACATCCGTGGCGCGGTGGGCCTAAAAAGCCGTTGCGTCTCTCGATAAGTTTTTAACGTTGTTTTCTTTAAGTGCAGGATGCCGTCGAAGAAGGTACCGAAGGGTAAACAACCCGCAGCCAAGAAGGAGGAATTCCTTGCCTTTACGGAGCTGCTGGAGTTCACAAGAGAGAAGGGCATGGATTGGGTACTTAAGAATATGAGAGACGGGGCTAAAGCAGATGCGAACTCTCAGGAGGAGAGGGGGAGAGGCAAAAGAACGAAGCAGACCCCAGAAAAGCTTAGAAGCTCGGCAAGAGGCAAGCGGTCTAGGCCAACGGATTCACGACCAGTATCACCAGGTGAGGAGGAGGCGCCAGAGGCAATTGATTCGAACTCAGGCGCAGAAAACGACACAGATGACGCCGATGGGCAGTATGAGGCAACTAGGCCTACGCTGATAGGAGGGTTCCCCGTCACTTCTGTGGGGGGGTCCGGTCCGCACGGTATGTTACCGCCAGTAGTGGCACAGCCGGGTAGCGGAGTGTCGCAAGTTTGGGTTCAGCCCGGGGGGGTCGCTCAGTTACCAGGGATGCAATTATATGGGTCACATGGTCAGGCGATAGGTAGCAGCCCGGTGAGCTCAATGTTTCCTGCTTACTCAGCCCACGGGTCCCCCTTAGCGATGACCGCTTTCTCGAATCTAGGGTGTCCAAGTCAGGGCTCAAGGGCGAATGCAGTGGGTGAGGTTCCGGGTCCCTCTAATGGCCAGATGCAGGGAGGGTTTGGGGGGCAACCAGCTGGTTCCCCTTTATTACCCTTCAGCCCTCTAATGTTTGGTTCTTCCTCGATGACCTTATCGCCATCCGCGGGGATAACTTGGCATGTGCCAGCAGATATGAAGGACAGGATACTCAGAGGCGAATACATAGAAGTGTTCGACCTTATCAACGCGGGGGTGGCGGCCGGAAAGCCCAAAGCCGGAAAGGAGGGAGATTACAATCAGAAGAAATCATGGGTAGAATGGTACATGAAGAATTGGATCACGGGATTTGCAATATATGCCGCTGTTATGCTTGAAAAATATCCTGTTTTAGGCCCACAAATGATGAGTTATATATCATTGATACATGGAGCGGCAACGGAGTTTCCAGGCCAGGGGTGGCTGAAATACGATAAAATGTTCAGGCAGATGAAGGCAGTTCACCCGGGTATAGCATGGGACCAACGGGAGATTAATTTGTGGCATACAGTCTTTTATTCCACCCCTTCAACGCCTACCCCAGTGCCCTCAACTCAGGGCCAGTCCTTTCGGACTGGCAAAGGGATCGGTGAGAAAAAACAGGCCTGCTGGCAGTTTAATAGAAATGAGTGTACCAGGGGGGTCTCGTGTAAATTCAAACACTGCTGTTCCTACTGCGGGGGTACCTCTCATCCCGAGATTAGGTGTTTTAAGAAAACCAGTAACCCCAAAGAACAAGCCAGCCACAGTGCCCCAAAAGGAAAGCCAGCTAAGACCCCCGACAAAACTACCAACTCCAATTAAACGGCATGTCCTGACACACCTCCTCAGTAAATACGATAATCTTGGGGAGGCTCAATTCCTACTGCAGGGTTTTACAATTGGCTTTCGCATCCCGTCTTCAGCCCCACCTTCCAATGTTCCACCTCGCAATCAGAGCTCAGTGTTGCGAAATATGGAGGCAGCTCGAGAAAAGATCATGAAGGAGGTAGCGTTGGGGCGGGTTGGGGGTCCTTTCACAGAACCACCTACCCATAATCTGGTTTGCTCCCCTTTGGGTCTAGTTCCGAAAAAAGAGGAGGGTAAATTCCGTCTGATCCATAATCTGTCGAGTCCCCCAGGGCTTTCAGTCAACGATAAGTTAGATCCGGATCTGTGCTCAGTGAAGTATACCAAATTTGACACGGCTATTGAGAAATTGCAGGCATTAGGGGAGGGAGCTCTAATGGCTAAAGCCGATATTGAATCAGCCTTTCGATTACTGCCCGTGCACCCGGAAGACACCAGGTTCTTGGGCTTCACATTCGACGGTAACTATTTTCTGGATTTGTGCATGCCTATGGGGTGTTCTATTGCCTGTGCAGTTTTCGAGACTTTCGCAAGGTTCCTAGAATGGGCGGTTGAGCAGTTTCTGACCTCGGACAACTCACATGCTGTAGTCCACTACCTGGACGATTTTCTGTTCATGGGTCCCGAGGGTTCCCAGTCGTGCAGGAAGGCCCTGCTGGGCTTCCAGCGCTTGGCTGAGGCGCTCGGAGTACCTTTGGCGGCGGAAAAAACCGAAGGCCCGACCACGTGTTTGACCTTCCTGGGCATAGAAATCGATACGACAGCAGGAGTGTGCAGGCTGCCAAAAGTCAAGGTCGATGCCTTTAGGGCCGCTATTGATGGCTGCCTGGGGGCAAGGAAGGTAACCTTACATCAGCTACAAGTTCTTCTGGGTCAACTAAACTTTGCTCTGCGGGTCATTCCTATGGGCAGGGCCTTCTCCAGGAGTATAGCGAGGGCGATGTCTGGACTGCGGGCCAAACACCACAGAGTGAGGCTCTCAGCCACAGTTAGAGAGGATCTTATGATTTGGAAAAGTTTTTTGAGGGACTTTAATGGCACGGTATTGTGGCGAGCAGCCTGTTCTTCTAATACGGATCTTGAGCTGTTCACCGACGCTGCAGGTAGTATTGGTTTCGGAGCTATATTCGGTCAAAAATGGTGTATGCAGTGCTGGCCAGATGACTGGATCAAGCGAGGCCTGACTACTAACATTTCCTTCCTTGAACTTTTCCCCATAGTGGTGGCTTTGCACTTGTGGGGAGATCTGCTGGCAAACAAGAGTATAGTATTCTGGTCAGACAATATGTCCGTAGTCAAGGTGATTAATAGCCAGAGGGCCACCTGTACTTGGGTACTCAGGTTGTTGAAGGAATTGGTTTTGCAATGCCTGAGCCATAATGTCCAATTCACTGCTAAACATGTTCCAGGTGTCGAAAACAAAGCGGCTGATGCATTGTCTCGTTTTAAGTTGACAGAGTTCCGGGAGCATTGGCCCCAGGCGGAGACGTCAATGTCAGCCTTCCCAGCGGAGCTATGGAAGTTTGGTGCCCCACAGCCCCCGAATTGATATCTGCATCCTTGGCTCCAAGGACCATGAGTATGTATCAGAGGTCATGGGAGTCGTATATGGCATACCTGAGGGGTGTGGGTGTAGCGGACATCTTTGCCCCCCAGAGTGTATTAGGCTTCATCGTGCAGCAGAAAGAGCAAGCGAAGTCGGTAGCATTCATGAAAAGGCAGCTGTCGGCTTTAGCATTTTATGCGGGTCTACGGGGGGTGTCTGATCCGACTAAAGACCAGAGAGTTAGAAGAGCAATGAGAGGTTGGGAGCGCCTAGCGCCCGGGGAGAAAGATTGTAGGAGGCCGATAAACGTTGAAAAACTGATAAAAATCTTAGGAGCTCTCCCTTTCGTATGTTTCTCCCAGTATGAGACACAGTTGTTCCGGGTGGCCTATACCTTGGCCTTTTGTGGGGCTCTGAGAATTTCAGAATTACTCCCGGCGTCTAAATCAGATAGGGAAGGGGGTCTGAGGTGTTCTGATATAATCGAGTCCAAAGGTGTCCTACGGCTAAGGGTGCGGAGATCGAAAACGGATCCGCTGGGTAGAGGTACCTGGTTACAACTGGGTAGAGTAGAGGGTGAGCCCTTTTGTCCGGTCAATTTGCTGAGGGTATTTCTCCAAGTCAGGCACCAGGGAACTGATGATAGACTCTTGATTCATGAGAATGGGTTACCCCTTACCAGGTTCCAGTTCACTCGGGTAGTAAAAATGGCCTTGGCACGGATCGGAGTGGATCCGGCCGAATTTACATCACATTCGTTTAGAATTGGAGCAGCGACAACGGCTGCGGGCCTAGGCCTACCCGAACAGGTAATCAAAAGGTTGGGTCGCTGGAAATCATCTTGTTATGAACGTTATATCCGCCCGCAATTAGTCTGACGTATCTTTCGCTTGCGTGCCTTTTTTGTAAGAATCGACTGCCTGTATCTCTTCACATTTACTCTTCATTTACTTTAGGTACCTCCCTTAAGAGAACCCAAATCTGTTGGTGCGGCCACTCCTTCATTCGCAGGGCCGGGGCGCACTTCGAAAAGACACTCAGGGACAGGGTGACCATGATGCGAGGTTGTGACCATCATTGGGTGGGAATAGGCGGGCAGCGCCTAGCGGACGTCCCGAGGGATGTAAAAGCGGCTCTGGCAAAAGGCATGCCTTCGCCAGACGTATTCGTGTTGCACTGCGGAGGCAACGACATGATTCCAGGCGGGAGGAGAGAAGTGAAGGAATCCCTGTTTTCTACCCTAGCAGCAATCAAAAACATTTTCCCAGAAGCTATAGTACTGTGGTCGGAAGTCATCCCGAGACTCGCGTGGGCTCGGGCGCACCCATGAAGGCAATAAACAGATCTGTCAAAAGACTGAACCAATCGGTGGCGGAAATCCTGAAACAATTGAGTATTAAAGCGATTCGCCATAAATTAATTCAGGCAGAAAGGCCGGAGTTATATGAAAAGGACGGAGTCCACTTGTCGGAGGCGGGTATGGAGATATTTATAGAAACAGTCCTAGGAGCCGTCTCCGAAGCTCTTGAGCGCAGGGGGGGGGAGGTCGAGTCCGCCAGTAAGCTCCTCGTCCTGTGGCGGGGTTCCGGACAAGAATACCACGGGAACTTCTTGTCTAGAGACAGTTAACTCTGAACAGGTTTGCTAAATCAGTATGGACTCTGGGCTGGCGGGAGAGTTGGGGCCGACCTGCTGGTGGCCTTGGCTTTTCAGCCCTACCCCAGAGGCCGCTGGTTGCCCAAGTGGGCGCTTTCCTCACCTGCGGCTCTGTTGACCAGAAGGGGGTTAACGTATGGGGCAGGTGATCTGGATTGTGGCCTGCTGGCGCAACCCTGAAGTCAAATAAAAGGCCCAGTGGAATGGGCGGTGAATGTATATATTGTATTATAAGTGCAAGTTTATTCCTAAATACTGTATTTGAATATGTACGAATAAATAAAGAGAATTGGTGGGTCAATGAGGTAATTGACCAGAGAACTTAAATTTTAATAAACAAGCAGCACACTGCAGAAAATCAAGTACGACTCCCGAGTTTGATGTGGGGTTGGGTCCTTGTAAAGCATGCAGTGTGGCGGGGGGAGAATGCACTTTGTCTGCCATCTATGGAAGGCGCCAACCCCCATCGGGGAATGGCATCGTTAGTGGCAGCCAAAGGGCCGACCCGGAGCTGGGTCACTTCCGGGTTGCGTGACCCGGAAGTGAGCGTCGCGTCAGGACCAATGGGAACAAAGGACAAGGTACGCCCCGGAAGTGTTAGTAGGGCGCGAGGCTTAAAAGCCCGCGACCAGCCTAGAGGCCCCCTCTTTGTCCGCTGATCATCCAGGAGTCGGACGTCTCCAAGAGAAGACACCCACCCACCCATCCCTATTAATAAGGATTCGATTAGGGCAGTAGCGGGGTTCCGGACAAGAATACCACGGGAACTTCTTGTCTAGAGACAGTTAACTCTGAACAGGTTTGCTAAATCAGTATGGACTCTGGGCTGGCGGGAGAGTTGGGGCCGACCTGCTGGTGGCCTTGGCTTTTCAGCCCTACCCCAGAGGCCGCTGGTTGCCCAAGTGGGCGCTTTCCTCACCTGCGGCTCTGTTGACCAGAAGGGGGTTAACGTATGGGGCAGGTGATCTGGATTGTGGCCTGCTGGCGCAACCCTGAAGTCAAATAAAAGGCCCAGTGGAATGGGCGGTGAATGTATATATTGTATTATAAGTGCAAGTTTATTCCTAAATACTGTATTTGAATATGTATGAATAAATAAAGAGAATTGGTGGGTCAATGAGGTAATTGACCAGAGAACTTAAATTTTAATAAACAAGCAGCACACTGCAGAAAATCAAGTACGACTCCCGAGTTTGATGTGGGGTTGGGTCCTTGTAAAGCATGCAGTGTGGCGGGGGGAGAATGCACTTTGTCTGCCATCTAATACCTTTTGTATATTGCCAGGCCCCAGGGATGGGGTCCTTCTGCAGAAAGCCACCCGAGAGAAAAGCCATGTGCCCCATTCCCCCTTGAAAACTGTGCTGGGCACCAGGGATGGGGTTGCAAGGGCCAAAATAGGCCAGGAAGGTGGGTCATGTGCACTCTTCCCCCTTTACAATACTGATGGGCTGCTGGGGTTGGGGTCCCTGGGCCAGAAATTGGTCGGTGGAGCGGGCCACAAGAGGGAACCCTCACCCATTGTATTTTGGCTGGGCCCTGGGAAATGGGGTTCCCGGGCTGAAATTCGCTTGGGTAGAGGGGCAACGTTCCCCCTTCCCATTCAATATATTGTCATGCCCCGGAGATAGGCTCTCCCAGGGTGAAATCGGGCTGGGGAGTGGTGCCGCATGCCACATCTCTCTGAAATGTGGCCGGGCCCAGGAGAAAGAGTCCTGGGCTGAATTTGGCCTGTTGAGGGAGCCGTGGCCCGCTCCCCTTCAAAATGGCACATGACCCCTGTCCTTAATTTTAATGAGTGGCCCTGGGGGCTGGGGCCCCAGGGTCTGTCAAGGGCCCTTCAGTCAGTGCCATGTTACACTCTCGGGTGAGTCATGCACTCTACAAGAACACATAACGTACCATAACATAAAAAAGGATATATAAAAGTGACAAAAATCAGAATGCAGGGGAAAACTGGGAACTCTTCATACTTGTCAAAGTGGGAATTAGGATGATAAATATAAATGTCTGTTATCCACGTGTAATCTTTTTAAGGTTGGAGCAATCACTTGTAGCATTTTCATTTTACAATCACAGTTACTCACCAAGTCATTCTGCTTCTTTTCTTTTTCTAAATTAGAAAACATTTGAACCGTTGCCATGACCCTGCCCTTAACTGGGAATTCTTTTTCTGTTTGATTGTGGACAGGTGTATTGTGTTGTTGACCAGAAATAACAATGTTTTCAATTTCTCCTTGGGGGCTTGACGGGATCAAATCACCATACTGCCCCTTGCTATTAGTTTCCTTTCCACGAGTGTCATTTTTCGAATTTGTTGCATCGTTTTTCCAACGACATGGTGAATTTATTTGAATAATTTCACTATCTTTAAAATGTTTCTTTAGTGGGTTATTTTGCAAATCTTGTTGCTCGTAATTATTAAAATTAACTTGATTACAATTGTCAGTACTTTCTGATACTAAGTTATTAGGCCTTCTAGAGGCATTTCTTTGTTCTTTTCCATCAATGTTTGCTTGTTTACGCATATTGTTAACCTCATTGTCTAATGAGCGGCCTCCAATTTCTTCCTCCTGTTCCTGCTTGCCTCTGATTTGTCCCTGACACAGTATCACTTTCTCCAAGTGCACCTCCTTAGCAATGCGATATGACTCCATTGTGTAGCAAGACCCGTTATTCCGCTCCATCATTAAGCAAATCATTGTAAGTAGCTCATGTACCCGCTTTTCCTTTTCCTCTGAAGGCGCTTGGTTGTTAATGGCACAGTATCGGTTTCCACACATCTGAATTAGATGCTGGAGGTCTTTGTTTCCTGGCTTACATAAGTACTCTTGTAAGGAAACATCCTCTAAATAATCTTGCTGTGTAAGCAAAACCATCATGTACGGTAGCGCGTGATCCCCGAAAGTATCCCGGATTCTTTCAATAATCGTTTTATCCTTTCCTGTATAAGATCTGATACTCACCACCAGCACAATGGCATGAGGTCCGGGGTGTGACAATGTAAAGCATTTACCAATGTTTTTTACAGCCTGCTCATAGGTAAGGTCTGTGAAAACGCAGCCCGGTGTGTCAATGACTACAATCTTTTTCTCTTTCCGGGTAACTGTCTCTTTCTTACATAACGTATCAACTGACGTTGAAGAAGCTCTTGTCTTAAATACATTCTTCCCTAGGATGGTATTTCCTGATGCACTTTTTCCAACTCCAGTTTTTCCCACCAGAATAAGACGTAGTTCTTTTTCTCCAGTGACTCTGTCACACGGCCTGGGAACTGCATGGAAAACATAATGGAAACAGATTTTAAAACATTGATTTTGACACTCACAATCACTAAACGGCTGACAACAGGCAGTCAATAAAAAAAAGGTATTCAAATATAAAGTGGGAGCTTTATGTTCTGGTGGCACAATAATGTGCTTTTTGCTGAGGTAAAGTTATGCCATGAACTCGAATTTATCTGTGTATATTTAGTACAGGCGAACGTACAGAAATTCTACATCCATTGCTGCTATGCTGAAAACCTTTTCTTCAAAAACCCTCTCTTAAAATAGTTTTGCATTTTCTAACTCATTCTAAATGTAAAATGTATTGACTTTCCTTTAAAGCAAATAAAATGGCATAGAACGATGCATTACAACTCTATCATTCCATCTTCCTTAATATTAAAAAAAACTTTAGGTAAATACCAACCCCATTCCCATGCTGAGTGGTGGGCAAGTCAGGGGTATATCCAAATTTATAATGAAGTGGTAAAATGTCCAAACCGAAGTTTGCTCCTCTAAAATCATTTCTTTGCTGGTGCTGGTTTGCATCCTAATCCCACTGGATGTTCGTTCTTTCTTAGTATCCACCTGGGCCTGATGTTAGTTATCTTGACTCCCTTCTAGACAACTGTACAACCACAACTTTAGTAAATGCCAAGCTCATGCTACTAGATGATTTTACTGATCATGTTGCTGATACCCTTGAAACCAATTACCATTAGGTGTCAGGACACCTGGAAGCAATGCCTCTCAATGACACTATACATTTACTGGCCACTTGCTCAATTTGCTCTTTGCTAAGATTGACATTTTATCAGGAGTTACCCTTGCCCGACTTGAATAGTACGAGAAAATATATTGTTTTATTTTGATTGACATTTATTAGGTTTCAACCATTAAGACTGTACCAGCATCTTAACAAATGGTGATAAATTCAAAGCAGAGCCTGCTTCTGCTGAGTGTCTGAGCACCTCTTTCTCACTTGGTTATTCACAAGAGACAAATGATCAACTTTCCTTCTTTCAAAAATATATCACTAATAGTTGACAATCATAATGCCTCCTGTCCTCAAACATCTCCAGCTAGCCATTACCTGAACACGTGCATTATGTCAGGAACACAGTCTTCATATTATGGAGCACTCATTGCAGCATCAGAGCTGTAAGAATATAAAGAACTGCAGTAGGTTCCTGGGCACAATGGCTGACAGGCACATGATTGCTGGGGTGATGGTTCACTGGAGGTCGTTTGATATAACTTCCAGGTGTTGCAGGGATTCTGCACAGGCACAGAACCATGCTTGGAACCACAGGACCTCAGTATATAGGGACTGAGTCATCCTATTACATTAGTACCCATGGGCCCAGGACCAAGTAGCTATAGTGTCTCATTTACCCTCATACCGGCCTACAGAGGACCAAGTGATTAGACACCACAGAACACAACACTGTCGACTCTCTCAGGAATAGCAGTAACTGGACACACCTTTTTGCTCTCACACTCGTCCCTGTCCACAATAGGATCTGACAGAGACACAGTAAAATTTAAAGTATTAATTTGAACTATTGTGTTCTGGTATGCAGTATACGTGCCACAACTAGTAGTAATACACCTAACATAAATACGGTCGGTATAGCAAGTAATCCATAAATCATAAATAATGCTTTCTTTATATAAGACAAGGCCTACTAACAACCCCACCCCTTCTACAGAAGCAAAAGATTATATAGCAGAAGATCTCAGGTTGTTTGCAGCAGATACCGTACCTCAGCATACCCAGATAAAAGTTCTACATCTCAGCTGTAGTTGCTCTCTTCTCTCTGCAAGTCTCCCTTCAAGTGTGTGTCCCACATGTGTATGTATACCTATTTGGCAAAGATTACATGTTCCCAAACAACAGCTGCATCTGTATGTTTTGTCTAGGTACTAATGCCTGACCAGAACAAAATAACAAGGGGCACTGTTGTTTGACCTTGTTCACAATGTTCAGATGAGATCCCAAGGAAGGACAGAATGCAAAACAACGACAACGCTCTGTGAAAACACGTGGCAGGAAGCAAAATGCATTTGTCTTGCAACGGGTGCAACGCAAAATGCAGCTCACCCAGGCTCACTTAGGGAAAACGACAATGGACCTACATGGGCCATATGACACAGGTTACTTGAACTTTTAGGAAGAATGGGTTTTAAGATCCTACCTTGTGTTTTACAGCGCCTGGCAATTCATTATTATTGTTTGGCTTCTCACTGTCATCCAGTTCCAGGGCCACCTTTAGGGCAGTGTGACTGGTGCGGCTGCAATGGGCGCTGACCTGTGGAGGGGGGGGGGGGCGACCTCATGGGGGGAGGGTGCTGTGTTTAGCAATAACTTATGATTGGAGAGAAATAGGGGACACTTATGCCTGCTGTTAGTGAGAGAATAGGAGGAGGCGGTCATGGGGTATGTGGTTGCCAAAAATGATGCTCGCACTGGGCGCCACCAGCGCTAAAGCTGGCCCTGTCCAGTTCACTCGCTAGCCTCAGTGTTCTCCTCATTGTTGTTGTTTTCTCGACCCTCATGTTTTGCTACAGTCTCATGCATGGAACTTTGTAGGATGCTCTGTAACTCTGTGATTGTACGCTTAGGTTTTCAGCATCTTGGCATGACCCTGCTGCTAAAATGAGGGTTAATAGTTTCACAACCCTCTTCTCACAGAACGTGGCCTTCCGTGTAAAAGCTGTATATATGGCATACCCCGAATAAGTCCAATCTCTAGTCCTTCTGGTCTCTTGAAATCTGATCCAACCAAACAAGTCCCCTTTGTCCTGTCTCTCTCGCCTTCCATACCCCCTTTCTCATAACATTATCCAACTTTCCAGCATACTCTTCTAGTGTATGGGAAATGGGGTGGATTGAATTCTACAATCCACCGTTTCTGGTATGCTTGACAGCTTGCGAGGCTCAATATATTAATATGAGTTCTGATTGGAATCAATCGCAAGCCATGGTGCCAGACATAGCAGAAATCCAAGAAGACCTCAATACAGTCTGTATTGGAAGATCTGCTAGATTGCTGTGATCAGTTTCCTCTGGTATAATCAGTTACAGGTGCCCCATGTCTGCAATTTTCACCCCAGCATCTTTTCAATCTATTTGTGGACATGCAATCAACTACATAAAAATGCCCCTTCGGCATCACCCAGTACATTTACAGGGATTCCACATCAGAATAATACTTTCTGACACAATGTACGTTACATTTTGTGATGCACACATTTCAAAACTCTAATGTTCCGCCAAATCATTTTGTTATATTTGCCGAAAGATTAATGAATGGGCGACTCTTCTAATCATTTACCCCAATCCCTGGATGTTTGTTTTTGGTAAGTACAGACACCAAAGGTGGCATTTATTAGTGCAATCACACTTTGAGAAGTACAAACAAACTTTTACAATGCATCAGCAATTTTAACCACCTAAAGAAAGAAAGTGGCTGGACAGATGAAGCAGCAGCTGCTGCATTCTATTAAAGACTAAACAAAGACTTTATAGATTTATTTCATACAGTATTTATTAGACCTACTATTTTTTGTATAGCTGTATTAACATTACCTTCAGACTGATTGCAAGCAAAGACAGAGGAGTTCTGCCAAATGATATCTGATAAGCCATTCTGTTTCATTTTCATTCGGGATGTCTCGGGATGTCTCCACAAATAATGGCAAAAAGAACAAATTATGAATGGAATGCTAAAGAATGAAAACATTCACCACCAGCCATAAGGATCTGTCTTTAATCCAACAATTTCTCTGCTCATCACACCATACCATGTGGGAGCTACCCTGCCATATGCAAATTAGTTTTGACCCTGTCCTCATGGGAGCAGTCCAGCTCAAACTGCCAAGCCAGGTCATTTCTGGACCACAAGCAAGCATCCTGGGACTAGTTTCAGGGTATCACCCCTCATCAGCCAGGTTAGCTTGAATACAATGGCACAGTGAGCACTGGACCCACACCTGGGCATACCTATCCAACTTTGGGCGAAAGAAGCAAAAAGAACAAATGACACCACTGTAGCCTGTGGATGCAATTGTAAACTGGCATTTGGAACTGACAAAATAAACAATTTAATGATTCATTTTTATTACAAATAAGTCACTCCTATGGTAGGCCCCAAAGGTTGATGGGGCAGGGTGCATTGTATTCACAAAGTATCACAGGTATACTTAAGTTTTACATGTCCTGGTAGTAGAAAGCTCCTAAAATCATATCTCACTCCTGTAAGGCCTATCTTTCCTTTTGCCTAACACTGTGATACCTTATTACATTTATTAAACAATAATTTTGGAGCAGAGAGAATATTACTCTGTACACACAAAAGATTGTAATTTAAAATCCTCCTTAATGACGAAGTTGGATTTTAAGTCACAGTTCTGTGATGACTGTCTAAGCAAAGTTTCACCGAGACTTGCTCTTCTCACTGGCAGTGACTAGCAGTGACATCTGGCAAAGCTGTACATCATGCAGCAGCAATGACAAATGCGGCAACCACCATTGGGAAGCTACAGCAACTACCAGTTGCAATGCCAGGCCAGCTCTTCAGGCTAGAGAAGACCATCCATAACGGATACATTTCTCTTTACAGTACAGTGACAAGCATCTGTGATGCCTAATCAGCTCCTCGCTGCCTACTCCAAGGGAAACAGAATTCTTCAAGCCAGACTTGAGAAGGTAATTCTTCAGTGGGAATACCATGGCCCCTGTATTCTACCCACGCTACATCAAGGTTGGCCTGAACTTACTAGTGTAACCAGATGACCGGTTCTACTGGTTGGATATTTGTCATTCTGCTATCAATTTATTTAGTAAAACTTACTATATTTTGAGATTTTTATTGTGGTGGGTTTTCAGCTTTCAGTTTTCAGTGTGCTGTATAGGTTATTTAAAAATGTATTCTAAGTTAAACCTGACTGCTATTGTGTCAGACTAACAGAGAGTGAAGCACAGGTTAATTTAGTGACATTTGTGATTCAGCCTCACAAGGATTGTGGTTGTTTTCTGAGTGAAGCTTTCACCTCCCCAGCCAATAAATCAATGTCATATACTAACCCACAGAGGGCCAGTTTTCCTTGCATGAAAAGTTCACAGAAAACCCATACATTTTGTGGATTATTAAGAAGTAAGTTGAATCACTATACATAATTGCTGTAAGAAATTGGGGTATTAGCTGAGAAAATAATAAATATTATCTGCAGATTGGTTCTGAAGGTACCATTTTTAATTCTGGTGATTGCCTTTGTGTGGAGGAATCCCTTCACTTACCCCAAAAACTGGCTCTGACCAGTTCTTCCCCTTCCCCTAGTCCTGGCTCAGAACTGTTTAAGGAAGGCAGGGGTAGGCCTGGTGTCTGTTTCTTTTGTGTGGTCCGAAGGCAGGGGCCTTTGAAATCTAATCGGGGCAGGGTACAGCTCTTCCTCAGACATGAATACCATGTCCCCTTATGCATAGGACACTTTTGTCTCATTGTCTGGACTCATTTACAACCCACAACAGCAGAGCCATTCACAGCCATGTGACCCAGGACACTGGTAGAAAGGCACAGTTGGTTTGGGAAAAAAGTCCAACTTTCTAAAAGCTGCATTTTAAAAATGAAAGCTTACAATCTGACTCTACCAAGAAATAGGATTTTAAATTACAATTCATTTGAGTGTAAACAAGTTTTTTTCTATGTGCTCCAAATCTGACGTTAGCACTTACTAAGTGTTATAAAGCATCCCAGTGTTACTCTCTAGGATGCATTGCCTTCCAACAGTGAAAAAGCAGCGTTAGGAGTATTTCACTGCCAGGACAGGTATACCTTCAATAAAGACTGTGCGGGTACAACTAAGGCAAGCACATCTTGATGGAGACTTGCCGTACTAATTGATGCACTTCATATTAGAAGTATCATCCGGCATAGTTTCAGTCATCACTCTATTGCCCGTGTGGTAGTGCGGCCTGTCTCCATCAGGATGTGCATGCCTTAATTGTACCCGCACAGTCTTCATCTGACAGTGGCTATAATATCACGTCCTCGATTGATTGATTTACAAATATTGGATATCGGATCACATCAATTTGTGCATATGATCTCATATTGGATTACTAATCATACGCATAGATCAGATGATAGATTTCAACTTCTGTTCAGGATAATTCACCTACAAGGTTACATCCCAACCGACCAGTTGTCACCTTTGATGATAGTGCCCTGAAGAATTCCTATGTTATAGGACGAAACGTGTTGGCTGTTGCTTTTTATGAATGAAAAATAAAGAAGTAAATACTTCACGCCGTGCTTCACTGAGCGATGATTTTAAATTACAATTCATTTGAGTGTAAACATCATTTTTCTATCTGCTCCAAATCTGATGTAAGCACTTACTAAGTGTTATAACGCAACCCAGTGTCACTCAATACGATACATTGCCTTCCAACAGTGAAAAAATGACTTTAGGAGTATTTCACTGCCAGGACAGGTACACCGTCAATAAAGACTGTGCAGGTACAATTAAGGCATGCACATCCTGATGGAGACTTGCCGTACTAACTGATGCACTTCATAGTAGAAGTGTCATCCGGCATAGTTTCAGTCATCACTCTACTGCTCGTGCGGTAGTGCCCCAAGTCTCCATCAGGATGTACATGCCTTAATTGTACCCACACAGTCTATATCTGATAGTGGCTCTCATACCACGTCCTCTATTGATTTACAAATATTGGACATAGGATGACATCAATTCGTGCATATAATCTAATATTGGATTACTAATCGTACGCATAGATCAGATGACAGATATCAACTTCTGTTCAGGGTAATTCCCCTACAAGGTTACATCCCAACCAACCTGTTGTCGCCTTTGATTGATAGTGCCCTGAAGAAGTCCTATGTTATAGGACGAAACGTGTTGGCTGTTGCTTTTTATGAATGAAAAATAAAGAAGAACATACTTCACACCTTGCTTCACTGAGCGATGACTTTCTATATGGACTTGTTTGTTCTATAGTGATGCAGTTCCGATCTAGTTTCTTTGTCTCTGTGCACTTTCTCACTGCTGATCAACGTTAAAGTGCAAGTGCTCCTAATGTAAATTGCGCTATGGACTGGTATTTCCATGATTGGTATATTTGATTTACTTCTAAGTCCCTACTACAGTGCACTGTGTGTGCCCAGGGACTATAACTCAAGTGTGCTGCGGCACTGGTTGTGCCACCCATAGAAGTAGCCAAGTAAGTGTACCTCAGACCTTCCACTGCAGTGTCTATGAACTGTTTTAAACTGCCATGTCGACCTGTGAAGTGCACCCACTTGCCAGGCCCTAACCTATCCTTTCCCTACATGTAAGACACCCCTCAGGTAGGCCAACACTGTACCTGCATGGGTAGGGTGCAGTGTATGTGAAAGTTGGGACATGTACTGGTATGAGTGACATGTCCTGATAGTGAAATACTGGGTATTTCATTTTTCACTATCAAAAGAGTATCTGTCCCATATGACTGACTGTGAAGTACTTTGTAACATCTTACAGGTACAACTTTACTTTGGGACAAGATAAAGAAATGGAATTTGGGCTCTCTGAACTCATAAATAAATACCACATCTTTTAGTATAGATGGTTTTTAAATTGTGCTTTGAAAATGCCACTGTTAGAGAGTAGCCGTTTTCTTGCTTAGCCATCTTGTGTGCCTCCGCTGGGTTGTGGATTGACTGTCTAGTTTTAGAGTGACAGGGGCTTGGGATGTGTATTCACCGTGGACAGCGACTGGGGGTTTGAGGAGTGTCCAGCCTCTCCTGGATAAGTCAGGCTGATCTGAATAGACCTGGGCTGCATTTAGAGTAGTGGGAGGAGTTTTCCTTGCACCTGAATAGGCCCTGTCTCCTGAACACAATGCTATTTCCACCTTGTGCCAGGAAGCTGGACCAGAGAAGACAGAACTGGTTTGGACTAAGCAAAAAGACTCTCTGCCACAGGAGAACAAAGGAAAATGTAGTATAAATATTGGGACCCAAATCCCAGAACTTTAGAACTCACTTGGATTTAGGAACCTGCCAAGAAGTGAGGAAATATAAATTTTTGGTCATGTTATGTTCCCTATCGTGTACCCCACCGACTCCATGTATAAAGCCTAAAGTACATGTAACTTCCCTCCTGTGCCAGCTATGAAGACGCAAATACATTTGCGTCCAACGTTAACATGTCCTCTTTCAGATCCACCCTGAATGGGTTGAATAGTCCGTTCCTAAGTATGCCATGCCAACGTCTTTTTGTGGTGTACTTCTCTGTTTTTCAGCTCTAGCTAAGTAGGCCCTGAATTTCTGCCATCAAGCCTCTTTTCTGGCTTCTGACTCTGACAGCCTCTGCCCAGGCTGCTGCTGTACCCGTGAACTCTGACTTACTTCCAGCGCGGCCCCTCGCGCTCAGCTCAGCCTGTTTTCTGCCAAGACTGACTTCAACCTTCCAATTATCTGATCTGCTCCTCGAAAATGCATTCCTGCCTACTAGTTTAAGTAAACATCCCTCCCAGCTGCAGAGCCAAAGGGCCGGCCTGTCTCTGTGCAATTAATTCAAGTAATTCATAGCCTCTGTTACCATGCTTCCATGGAAGGCCCATGCCCCCACGCTTCTCATGCAGACACTTAGGCGCTTATACACGCATCCACAGTCAGTATAGAACAACTTCTGCCCCAGAAACCTTTCCGCCCAGATAGCTTAGTTCCTGCAACACCAGATATCAGATATGATAAAAGTACAAGTTGATCTGACAAGCCAGACTTCTGTCTCTTTCCGTCAGTTTGAATGTCAAATCCCCTGCACCCTCCAGCTTCACGTCATTCACACGTCATGCAGCTGCGCGCGCATCCAAGTTTCCAATTTCTGCTGACATTGCCACATTTCTGCTTAGTGCCACCCACTTGTGTCACCTATCTGTGACGTTTCTAGCACACACCTCCAGTTCACGCCTCTTGATTACGTACTTGTAACACGTGAATACTGTTATCTTGTCTTCTCTCAGCTGTTACGCCTACTGCACTACTTCCTATGGTATAAATCAAGTATATAAGCTATGTAATGTCAATAAAGTTTTGCTCTATCCCTTCTGACACCCCTGTGGTGGTCAGAACATGATATCCTGGTCTTGACCAGTCCTTTTTAAGGAATAAAACCCCTAAGAAACTCTAACACCACGGACTCTGTCTTTTTTCATTCCGATTGAGTTATTATTGATTAAGTACTTACCTGCATAGAAATTAAGAGAGTAAATTACTTATTTACGTCATTTTGGCGCCCGAACAGGGACTCCTCCCCCACCTCACGCGCCGGTAGGTGCGTTGCAAGCTCTGTCCCCTGCCATCAGTTAGAAGGAACCTACGCGTACTGGCAGGATTTCCTGCATCTCCCTCTGACCCACGGAGGTGACGAAGACTGCGATCAGTGCCCAGACGAGGCGGTGAGGAGTGCGGAGGATCCCGACCAGAGCCTAGTCGAAAGAAGCAAGGTCCGAGGTGTCAAGAGGCCCACCAGGTTTCCGAAGTTTTCCGAAGTTTTCCGAAGTACCGAGTCGAGTCCAGTCGAGTTTCCGAGGCCTTCTGTTTCCGTGCTTCCCGGTGAGTACCATTGCTGGGTCGTATCTAGACGGGTTTGGGTACACAAGTCCGGTCTGCACTGTTTTTAGGCAGTGTATCTGTACTGTTGAGCAGTACATCCAGTATAGGGGGTAGTCATCTATGTCTCAACTGTTTTTATGTGATTTATGTCGTGGTATGAATGTGACTGTTTAAATGTGCATTATTGTGTTTCTCGTATAAACTAGCTGTCACCAGTATTAAGGAGTAAGGATTGAGTATTCAGTAATAAGTAAACAAGATGCCGTTTTTCAACAAGCTAAAGCAGATAGGAACTAGGAAAGGGATACTAGAGGAAGAAATTCCTATCCCCCCTAGGGACACTCCAGGTAACTTTATGTATCATAAACATGGCATAGATGCCATATTGTATCTAGACTTATGGGCCGATTACACCAAGCATCTAGACGAAAGACACAGATGGCCCACTACTGGAACATGGGATGCCGAGTGCATCATGAAGGTAGAAGAAGCATTATGGAAAAAGAAAGCTAGACAATCTCAGAAAGACGCCATAGAATTTTGGCGTAAGGAATCACATAAGCGTGCTGAGAAAGCACTCCGTAAAGAAGACAGACTTAAAGAATCAGAAAAAGCCCAAGAAAACGAATTAGTTACTGAAGGGATCCGAGTAAAAACAGAACAGATAGACCGTGCCCGAAACAATCTCGTAAACGGTATGTATCTTGCGGCCGAGGGCACATCTGAGGCCCTATCAGAAATACCGAAAAACTTACCGTCACCATTAGTTCCAACTAAAGTAATGCACAAAACTACTAAAGACATATTCCTAAATTCTTATCTAGAAGACGTAGCACCAGCTTACACCAATTTGCCTGTTCGTGCCCTGCCTCCTGACAGGGACGGGGGTGGCACTCCGCCCCCAGATCATGTTCCGCCGGTACCGCGACAGACCTCCCCCGCTCCGCCAGCTCCGCCACTTCCCGCACCCAAAAGGGACCTACCGAAACCCCGTCTACCTGATCCTACTAAACGACAAATTCAAGTTCAGATACAGACTCCGCAAGGAGATAATGCCCAAGCATCCGCTTCAGGAGGTGCGACTGCGGGTCTTCGGACCCCGCCATTAACACCCAGATTCAATCTCAGGGACATGCAGAGTCCTCTCACGTTCAGGTCACCTCGCCTTGATGCATTCAAGGAAAACATGTCCGTTTGCAGATATGATCCAGTACCCGGAAAAGACGATCTTATGATATTGGCATCACTACGGTTAAGATCTGCCACTGATATCTTGCTATGCTATGTAGGAATGAAGGAGCGTCTAGATAGAATATATGAGTTTGTTCAGACAGGAAAAGACCCTGACAGTATCAAGGATGCCATGGAGAAACAGAAAGTTGACGTACAAGCACAGATATTACGATTTTTCATAAATTGTCTAATAAGAGAACGAGACAGGCCTGAGACAGATCAGAGTGAATTAGATGCACTAAACAAGTGGGGCCAAAATATAGCCGATGGAAAGCATGACAGGGGGACTTGCATAGCCAGTATGTACAAGAAAATTAGAAAAGCAGTGATAGCAGTACACCAGAAAGAAAAAGCTTCCTCCGAGGAGGAAGAAGAAACTGAAGAACCAGAACGAGCTACAGATACTATAGCATATGTAGGTAAGGGAAATTACCTTAGGAAAGGCATCCGTCCGGAAAACAAGAGAGTTTTTCTCTCTGCTTTAACAAATCCGAATTCTTCTGAACACCAGTTCCAGGAGACTGATAAAAGACTACGAGAAAGAATGGGGTACCATGTACTCAATTCGATGGATGAACAAGAACTAGCCCGGTCAGCCATATTATGGGCCGAAAACCCAGACATGTATAATGATGATACCTTAGCACAGACGTTTCTGAACCTTTCCCCAGACGAGCAGAAATTAGCAGGTGTATACATGATTCAGCACCTCCTCATTAAGTACAGAAACCATCATTCTGATCCAGGTCCCTTACACGAAACATTAGAAGCACTACTCATGGATAGATGGAGAGGTTTCAGTACCAAGTTAATACAAATAATTCTAGAACAACGACATAAATATAACACCTTTATAAGCTCTGAATATGTTCCGGCCCCACCTCTAGAAAGGAAAACGTACCACATGCAATGCGGTAGTGGCATTGAAAGTCAGAACCCCTTACGAGAAGTACACCCAGTTATGGGTGCAGATCACGCCTTGAAACGTGTATATGTACACACGCCACTGACTAAGTTAGAACTGTTAGAAATGAAGAAACTAGTTCCGTGTCATGATAAAGACCCTGCAGGTTTTCACAGAGAGCTTAAAGACATGTTACTGATGGGGGATTACACGTATGATGATATTATGAAAATGTTAAAGGTACTGCTGCCCACGGGCATTTACGAGAAATTAAAGGAAAAAGAATGGGAGGTGGGGGACACAAAGATTGCATGGGCAGAAATAGAAGACGAAGAAAGCAAACGGATCCCAGGGGTAGGCCTTGGGGAGAAGACGAAAGCATTACCCGGTTTAATAGTACAGGTTCTGCCACGATTATTGGCAACTAGAAAGGAAGATTGGGACGCCATCTTGTCCTGTAAACAGAAACATGATGAAGATACTAGTGACTTCTATTCAAGATTCGAGAAATGTTTCATTATAAACAGTGGCCTGCAACCAAGTAGCGAATCATATCCGCACCTTTTTGTATCCAAACTAGTCGAGAACTCCCTACCATTAGTTAAAAATAGAGTGTACAAAGTTGAAAGTACTTGGCAGGCAAATACGCCATCCCAGATGTTACAAATGTTACAATACCATCAGAACAGAATTAGAGAAGAACAAGATCAGGAACAGAAACGTATGAAAGACACCAAGATGAAAATGTTAGTAGCTCAGACGGTCCCAGCCGACGGTCAGAGGAAGGGTGGGGCCCAGACAAGTCACACTACAGCTCCCGTTAAGGGAACGTGCAATTACTGCAAGCAGCCAGGTCACTACGTACATGAATGTCCAGTTCTGAAACATAACATAGCAACAGGGAAAACTAAAGAAAGACCGCATCCACCTAGACATGAACATGGGCATCAACAGACCTCACAGAGCGAACAGCCAATGCAGAACACACAGTCTATGCATGCTCCATCCCACACAGCGCAGACAGTAGCAGTACCACAGCCACAGCCCATTGCTGCGACTCAGCAAGTATCGCAACAGATGTACCAGTATGCCCAATCTGCATATCCAGATTACCCCCGATATACATGAAACAGCCTAGAGAGGGAATTTGGCTTGCCTCTTATTGAAATACCTGTAGATCAAGAAGGTCCTTATGTACACAGTCAAGTATTCGGAAAAGACAGAAAGTTTTTAATTGACACCGGGGCAAGCCGCACCACAATCAGTCATAATGAAGTCCTAGGGGCACCCCTCTCAGGCTCACAGAATGTTTCCCTTGGTTTTTCAGGACAGCCTATTGTAAATGAAGTATCGGAACCAGTACCATTGGCCGTGGGTCCATTATCACGAGTTACAGATTTGTTACTTACGAACTCATGCCCAGAAAATCTGTTAGGAATTAAAACACTGAAGGCTCTAGGAGCTATAATATGCTGTTCCCCGGAGGGAGTTAGACTCTTTCTACGGGATTTCAAGGGTCATTATGTTTTGAGAGAATTTGATGTCAGATTGAGAAATGTACCAGATCACCTATGGGCAAAAGGCCCAGCTGACGTAGGTTGTATGCATATCACTCCATACCGTGTTACACTCAAGACAGGTGTTGTTCTACCCAGAATCAGACAATACAAGTTACCACCCGATGCTGTAGTGGCTTTACTGAAAATCATTGAAGAGCTCATTGCCCAAGGAGTAGTCGTAGAGACCGACTCCAATGTCTGTAATTCACCCATCATTCCGATTCTTAAACGTACCGACCCCAATGCACCGCCAGTATATCGGCTGGTGATTGATCTTCGAGAACTGAACAAATGTATTGTACCACAGTACCCTGTGGTCCCTGATATCTCTTCCTTATTGACTGCTATTGATTCAGAAGCAGCGTTCTTTACCGTAATTGATCTCAAGAACGCTTTCTTCAGTGTACCTATTGACCCCGACAGCCAATATCTATTCGGATTCAGTTTAAACGGACGAAGTTTCAAATTTTCCCGCGCACCTCAAGGATTCACAGAAAGCCCCAGGATCTATAGTCAAGCACTGAAAAGACAACTAGATTGTATTCAAATGCCAGTTAACACCGCTTTACTGCAATACGTCGATGATCTACTGATCACCGCACGAAGTGAACCCGAATGTGAACAAGCATCACTGACAGTTTTACATTTCCTGGCCGACAAGGGACACAAGGTGTCTCCTTCGAAGCTGCAATTCTGTGTTCAGCAAGTTGTGTACTTGGGTCACTTGCTGTCCAAAGTGGGGAGACAGCTCACTCCCGATCGCATTCAGTTAATTGTAAATATGCCACGACCCCAGACACAAAAGGAAGTGCGGGCCTTCATAGGCCTCACCTCGTACTGCAGACAATGGATTCCTCAATATGCATTTCTAGCTAAACCACTCATCCAGTTAACGACGCAGGAGGCAGCAACTTCGACTGCCCTCCCTTGGACTCAGGAACATACACAAGCCTTTGAGGAATTAAAGAAAGCATTATGCCAAGCACCAGTTTTAGCGACACCATGTTACAGCAAACCGTTTACACTTTTTGTTACAGAACGTGACGGTACAGCATTGTCTGTCCTCACTCAAGATCAAGCAGGTTCACATAAGCCTTGCGCTTATTTTTCAAGTACATTGGACTCAGTAGCACAGGCACTCCCTGCATGCCTAAAGTCAGTAGCTGCAACAGCGTTAGCAATAAGACAAAGTGATTCAATTGTTTTAGGACATCAGTTAACAGTACAAGTTCCACACTCTGTAGTGGTTCTGTTAAACAGAACCCAGACTCAACACTTGACCATAGCTCGACTGACAGGTTACGAATTAACACTATTCCAGCCGCACATAGAAATCAGACGCTGCAGTATCCTGAACCCAGCAACACTGTTACCTACAAGTATGACAGATCCAGCCCCGCATGATTGCATAGAGATCATTAATGCAGTGACAAAGCCCCGACGAGACTTAACAGATGTTCCATTGATAAATCCAGACCTGACGCTTTATGTGGACGGTTCATGTATGAGAACAAGTACAGGAGAATTGGTGGCCGCGTATGCCGTGACCACTGAAACTGAAGTTAAAGAAACACACCGTATTGATACACTGTCTGCTCAAGCGGCAGAGCTCATTGCTCTGACCCGAGCCTGTATACTAGCCAAGAACAGAAATGTCAACATATACACTGATTCCCGTTATGCGTTCGGAGTTGTACACGACTTCGGTATGCTATGGCAAGAACGAGGTTTCCTGACCTCTCACGGTGCCAAGATCCAACATGGTCCCCTCATTCAAGCACTGTTAGAAGCAATACATCTGCCTTCAGGAATATCAGTCATGAAGTGTAAAGCACATACTAAAGTCACAGATTCTGTTTCCCAGGGTAACGACCTGGCAGACCAGACAGCAAAACATACAGCACTGACTCACACCCAGACAACTGATGTGACAAAGACAATAGTACCGACCAAGTGTATGACAGTCAGGGATCCCACACTAGATGTTATCGACATTCAGACACACGCTACTCCAGAAGAAATAAAGAAATGGATTGAACTAGGAGGGATCCAGACAGATCAAGGTTGGATGACGAAGGGAAAATCTACATGGTTTCTCCCTGACTCTATGGTTCAAGTCATGATAAATACAGCACATAGCCCAGCACATCTAGGAGAGAAAGCGATGTTAGACAGTTTACAAAATCTTTGGAACAATAAACACTTACGAGCAGCAGCAAAACAGAAAGTGCGTACTTGCATGATCTGTTGTCAGTTCAATCCAGGTAAAAGCGTCCCTGTAGAACAAGGTGGATTTCATCCTCCCGATCACCCTTTTGAAGTCCTCCAGATGGATTATATCCAGATGGACCGTTGTAGAGGATTTAAGTATGTCCTTGTAGTTGTTTGTGCTCTGTCCCGCTGGACCGAAGCATACCCAGTCCCAGATTACACTGCTCCGACCACTGCCAAGCAGTTGGTTCGTGAATTCTTCCCACGATACGGTTTGCCTCGTGTCGTCTACTCAGATAACGGACAGCCATTCTCGTCCGAGTTAATGAAGCAAGTTTCTTTACTGCTAGGATACCAGTGGAAATTCCATTGTGTCCGACATCCAGAAGCCGCAGGCCTTGTAGAAAGGCATAACCAGACACTAAAGATACGCCTTGCAAAAATATGTCAAGAGAAAGGGGTCGACTGGATAGTCGCCCTGCCAGTGGCACTATTCTATATGAGAATGGTTGCCCATTCGAGATCAGGGCTATCTCCGTACGAAGTGGTTTTTGGCAGACCACCGAATATGTGGGGGACGCCCATTCCGAAAAAGATCACTGATGTTGATTGTAACATGTTGACAGATTACCTTGCCTCCTTGATGTCTGCACTCCAATCATGTCGTTCACAGGTTGCCGCAGCTTTCCCTGACAACACTGATGTAAAGCCACACGATGTCCGTCCTGGTGATTTAGTCCTGGTACGCAATTTCGACAGGAAGAGTCCGCTGGAGCCCCGCTGGAAATCCCCGAAGACCGTTCTTCTCACCACGAGGACCGCCGTAAAAATTGAGGGGAGAAAGGGGTGGGTACACACGAGTCATGTGAAAAAATTCTTTGGACTGAAACCTGATCGAGACTCGTCCACCCCCACCAAAGACTGTGTTGAGCCAAAAGACTTTACAGAATCTGAACGAGAAAAAACTCCCCAAGAAGAGTACCGTATGAAACTCCGATCTAGCAAGTCAGACAGTTTAATTGTTTAAGTCCTCCCCTAGGTGAATCGGTTAATTAGTTTCTGACATGTACCCCCTAGATCGAGATAGAGAGAGAGAATATAAGAAACGTGCATATTGTAAATCACTTCGTAGTCACTGTATAGTGACACTATTAATCATGTTTATACTGAGTATTTTAATTATTGTTGCTAGCATCCTTCTACCGATCTATTACCCTATTTTTAAGCGTGAACAATCTGCCTACAATGTATCTGCTGAACATTCCTTTAGTGAATTGCCTCCACACGAGCTTTCTTACAGACTTGCGCTGCGCAATAATACATTCATTAGTATGTTACACCACTCTCACCAGACCAGCAATGCTACCAATTGCTGGGTATGTGGCCGACTCCCTCCCCACCAGAAGTACCAGGGAGCTCTGCCTCTTTTTCCGTACCCGTTCACTCACAATGGCTCCTGCGGTGCATGGTTTAAAATAATTAATTCTTTAGATCCCGAGATTGCCGCTACCCCCGAAGGGGGCTGGATTTGGGGAAACCTGAATTCAGTCCTATTCTACGCCTGTTACCCTGATAGTAAAGGTCAATCTGTTTCTGTAGGAACTGATCTAGAAAATGAAGTATATGGGTTAGGAAATTACACAGAAAACCTTATGATTCTTGTTGTTGAATCCGAAGCTGCACCCGTCCTTCCTGCCATGTCAGTATTACCAGTTACCGGTCACCTCTGTGTTAGAAAGAAGGGTTCAGTACACTTAGGTCATAGTAAATGTACTACTGTAATCGAATTCACTGATGAGGGTAGGTCCTCATTTCGAGCCAGACGACATACATATTTTGTTTGTGGCAATACCGCATACATAAGTCTACCACCAGATTGGGATGGTACCTGTTATCTTGCTTTCCTTCTGCCCCCTGTTTTCTTAGCTCCCCCTGATTACCATCGTAATCCAAATCTAGTAAACAATAGAGTCCGAAGAGACCTCCCGCTTGTCGACTATACTGAAACGGCATGGGAACAATACACAGATTTTAATAAGGGATTCTTTTTCTTTGTAGGCCCCGTTCAGAATAGTAAATTAATACGTAGATTAACTAGAACACTAGAAGCAGTAGTACATGAAACCGCTTCCGCTTTAGGTAACATAACAGAGGAACAGTCTGCTATGCGGATTGTTGTCCTTCAAAATCGTCTCGTGATTGACGTCATCTTGGCAGATCGAGGTGGAGCTTGTAAGGTCATCGGGTCAAGTTGCTGTGTTTTCATCCCAGAAAACGCGCCATCTGTATACAAAGCTATTACCCGTCTCCATAAAATTGCAAATCTGATACATCAGAATCCAGGCACCTGGACTTGGTCCGGATGGTTCTGGACAACGTTAACTGCTTGGGGATGGAAGATCCTATCCTTCCTAGGCATTGGCCTAGTCATAGTATTCAGTTGCTGCCTGTGCCTACAGTGTGGGCCAGCGATTTGTGGACTGTGTGCCACATCCTGCATTGAACATTCCAGTTTCCTCTCAAACCGTCAAAGAAAGAAAGATGAGCAAATGATGCTGCAAGAACAAACTGATAGATTCATGAGGATCGAGATTTCATGAAGGGTCCGTAGGGAACAAGGAGGGAATGAGGAAATATAAATTTTTGGTCATGTTATGTTCCCTATCGTGTACCCCACCGACTCCATGTATAAAGCCTAAAGTACATGTAACTTCCCTCCTGTGCCAGCTATGAAGACGCAAATACATTTGCGTCCAACGTTAACATGTCCTCTTTCAGATCCACCCTGAATGGGTTGAATAGTCCGTTCCTAAGTATGCCATGCCAACGTCTTTTTGTGGTGTACTTCTCTGTTTTTCAGCTCTAGCTAAGTAGGCCCTGAATTTCTGCCATCAAGCCTCTTTTCTGGCTTCTGACTCTGACAGCCTCTGCCCAGGCTGCTGCTGTACCCGTGAACTCTGACTTACTTCCAGCGCGGCCCCTCGCGCTCAGCTCAGCCTGTTTTCTGCCAAGACTGACTTCAACCTTCGAATTATCTGATCTGCTCCTCGAAAATGCATTCCTGCCTACTAGTTTAAGTAAACATCCCTCCCAGCTGCAGAGCCAAAGGGCCGGCCTGTCTCTGTGCAATTAATTCAAGTAATTCATAGCCTCTGTTACCATGCTTCCATGGAAGGCCCATGCCCCCACGCTTCTCATGCAGACACTTAGGCGCTTATACACGCATCCACAGTCAGTATAGAACAACTTCTGCCCCAGAAACCTTTCCGCCCAGATAGCTTAGTTCCTGCAACACCAGATATCAGATATGATAAAAGTACAAGTTGATCTGACATGCCAGACTTCTGTCTCTTTCCGTCAGTTTGAATGTCAAATCCCCTGCACCCTCCAGCTTCACCTCATTCACACGTCATGCAGCTGCGCGCGCATCCAAGTTTCCAATTTCTGCTGACATTGCCACATTTCTGCTTAGTGCCACCCACTTGTGTCACCTATCTGTGACGTTTCTAGCACACACCTCCAGTTCACGCCTCTTGATTACGTACTTGTAACACGTGAATACTGTTATCTTGTCTTCTCTCAGCTGTTACGCCTACTGCACTACTTCCTATGGTATAAATCAAGTATATAAGCTATGTAATGTCAATAAAGTTTTGCTCTATCCCTTCTGACACCCCTGTGGTGGTCAGAACATGATATCCTGGTCTTGACCAGTCCTTTTTAAGGAATAAAACCCCTAAGAAACTCTAACACCACGGACTCTGTCTTTTTTCATTCCGATTGAGTTATTATTGATTAAGTACTTACCTGCATAGAAATTAAGAGAGTAAATTATTTATTTACGTCAGAAGAAGAGCTGGAAGAGCTGCCAGTAGTAGTACTGGCCCTTTGCTGTTTTTTTGCTTTGCTGGGTTGGCCTACAGTTGCTGCTTCTGCCTTGGGCAGTGAAACAACTGGACTGAACTTACTTTATTTGTTGCTGAGTATATCCAAGGGCTTGAAGTAGAGCTTGCCCCCTGTCCAAGAAGTCTCAGGACCAGCAATTGGTCTGAGACTTCTGGTACCTTGGGTTTTAATGTCCACAGTGGGGAAAAGCAGCCGACATCGTCACGGACACTGCTGCCGGCTCTTTGTCCTGAAGGCACTGCAGAGGGCATGCCACAATTCGCACCAAAACCCTGGTCTCACCACTGACGAAAATCGCTGCAGCAACTGAACTGCTGCTTCCACCATGACCTGTGGGCACCACACTAGGCACCACCTTGCTTCACTTGCCCACCCTGGTCTCACCTGACTAGCTGACCTCAACACCCATGTCTGCAGTGTGGTTTGGGGGCACCACTGTAAGTCACACATTGCACCGCCAAGTTCAATACCACAGCCTGGGCCAACTGACGCCCACTCCCATCAATTGGCACAGCCACTTGCACTGTGACCTGTCAGCACCGCAGCCCTGATCTCACCGACGCCACTGTACGACCATCCACGAGCTGCTGCCTGCACCCGACCTGAGGGCACCACACGCTGCACCGCTTTACTTCACCTAACAAACGTGAGTGACATTTGCCCCAACCGGCCCCCACTGATTGGGTAGGCCAGAACCAAAGGTGCTGTTCACAAGTCTGCTGCAAAAACAACAGTTGATGGACAGAATGCAGAACAATGTCATACATTCAACCCAGTACAGAGATCTGGGCCTAAATCCATCGTTTTTTGCTCACCATGCCATTCCAGTTTGAACCCAGCCATATGCAAATCAGTCTTGACCCTGTGCCCCCTGGGAACAGTTCTGCCCGAACTGCCAAGCCAGGTCCTCCCTGGACTGGAAAGACGCATCCAAGGACCGGTTTCAGGCTTTCAGCCCTCATCAGCCTGGATAGCTTGATTCCAGTGGCATGGAGAGCACGGGACTCACGTCTGCGCATACCCGTCCCACTCGGGGTGACAAATGCAAAAACAACAGTTGATGGACAGAAAGCAGAACAATGTCATACATTCACCCCAGTACGGAGATCTGAGCCTAAATCCATCATTTTTTTGCTAACCATGCCATTCCATTTTGAACCCAGCCATATGCACATCAGTCTTGACCCTGTGCCCAATGGGAACAGTCCAGCCCGAACTGCCAAGCCAGGTCCTCCATGGACTGGAAAGAAACATCCAAGGACCGGTTTCAGGCTTTCAGCCCTCATCAGCCTGGATAGCTTGATTCCAGTGGCATGGAGAGCACGGGACTCACGTCTCAGCTTACCGTCCCTCGGGGTAACAAATGCAAAAACAGCAATGTTCTGGGGTGATATGCCATAGAACAATAAAAAGGGGACATACCTGAGGCAGAATGCACACTGTTGTTATAAGCGAATTCCGCCAAAGGAACGGCCTCCACCCAATCACAGGACAAAGAAGACATCAAACATCGATGGCATTGTTCCATAGTTTGATTAGTGCGTTCCGTCTGTCCATCCGTCTGCGGATGATATGCAGAGGACAGACGGATCTCCATGCGCAAAAGTGAACACACCTCTGACCAGAAATGCGAAACAAACTGAGCCCCTCTGTCTGAGACTATGGCCGTTGGCAACCCATGAAGCCTCACTACTGCAGTCATAAAAGACTTGGCCATTTCCCTTGCTGTTGGTATGTTGGGCAGAGGGAAAAAGTGTGCCATTTTAGTAAACAAGTCTACTACCACCATAATGGCAGTACACCCTGATAATAAAGGGAGGTCAGTCACAAAGTCCATGCTGATGGTATGCCAAGGTGTAGGGGGTACTGGAAAAGGCATGAACTTTCCTGAGGGACTTAAATGCGAAGACTTGCTAATGGCACAAACTGGACAAGAAGCCACAAACACCTGCACATCATGAGCCAATGTATCCCACCAAAACCACCGTGAACACAACTCCTTTGTTTTAGGAACACCTGGATGGGCAACCAAGGCAGTAGAATGACACCAATGTAACACGGAGTCTCGCAGCTCAGGAGGGATAAACACACGCTTCTCATGATACAGTAGCCCATCACCCACCTTATACGATGATTGCAACAACCATGGAACAAGATCTACATACTTCATCTTTTCCTTTACGGAATCCATAAAGTCCTCCACTGAGACACTCCCTATGATTCTATCTACAGCAATCATGGGTCTCTCTTCTCTTTCTGGATCAACATTCCCCTGACCCACATGAATGCGAGACAATGCATCAGATTTTATTTGTTGGGCTGCAGGACGATATGTGATGACAAAGTCGTATTCGTTGAAAAACAACACCCAACGCATCTGTCGGGGTGTCAATGCTCTAGCGGATCTGAAGAATTCCAAATTATTATGATCTGTATATATAGTGACTGGATGACGTGCACCCCATAAGTAATGCCTCCACTCCTCGAATGACAATTTTATGGCGAGTAATTCTCTCTCAGCCAATGTATAATTACGTTCTGCTGGTAACAGAGTTTTAGAAAAGAAGGCAAATGGATGCATACCTCCTGTATCAGGATCTCTTTGCGATAGCACACCACCAACCGCACATAAAGAGGCATCAGTCTCTACATAAAAGGGCAAGGAGGGATCAGGATGTACAAGCACCGGAGCAGATGTAAACCTGTCAATCAATTTACTGAAAGCAGCCTTTGTCTCCGAAGACCATGCAAACAACACCCCTTTCTTTAGTAAAGCTGTCAAGGGCGCTACCAAATCAGAAAAATGGGATATAAAACGCCAATAGAAATTGGCGAACCCCAACAGTATTTGCACTTCCTTTACACAGGTTGGCCTAGGCCAGGTGAGAATGGCCTCGATCTTACGTGGATCCATCCGAATACCATCCCCTGAGATGATAAATCCCAGAAATTCCACACTAGACACATGAAACTGACACTTCTCCAGTTTTACGCACAACTGATGCTGCATCAACTTCTATAACACCTTACTCACATGCGCCTCGTGCTCAGCCATAGACGCAGAAAAAATCAAAATGTCATCGAGATACACGATGACACTCAAATCCAAAAACTTCCTCAACACTTCATTAATGAAAAACTGAAAAGCTGCCGGAGCATTACATAAACCAAAAGGCATAACTAAATACTCAAACAAACCAAACTTAGTCCTAAATGCAGTTTTCCATTCATCGCCCGGCCGGACGCGAATGAGGTGATAGGCTCCCCTTAAATCCAATTTAGTGAACACCACAGCATGTTTCAATTGGTCCAACAATACTGGAATCAAGGGGAGAGGATATTTATTCTTCACAGTAACCTTGTTCAGGGCTCTATAATCAACACAAGCGCGCAGACAGCCTTCCTTCTTTGGAATGAAAAAGATGGCCGATGACGCCGGAGACGTGGACTGCCGTATAAAACCTTTTGCCAACATGTCATCTATATATTCCTTGATATGTCGTTCCTCAGGTTCAGACAGAGCATATATGCGGCTACACGGCAACACAGCCCCAGGCACCAGATCGATACAACAGTCAAAAGACCGGTGAGGAGGAAGACTGTCTGCCTGACCTTTATCAAACAATTCTCGAAACCGATTATAAGGTGATGGTATAGAAACAGTCTCTAGTACCTGACCCACAGTTGCACATACCAATGGTGATACCTTTTCAGTGGCCACTTGATAACAACTCCGCAAACAGTGACCCGAATCCAAGGTTCATGTGCATCTTACCCAGTCTATCCGAGGGTAATGCAGTTGCAACCATGGCACTCCGAGAACCAAACCAAACGAAGGGGCGTCTATCAGATCAAAACAAACATACTCGGAGTGCCCATTGTCACAAATCAAACACAAAGGCTCAGTTTGTCATGTGATAGATCCCGACGACAATGCAGTTCCGTCGATAGCCCTTACGGGTTCGGCCTGTTCCTTGTATACACATGGAACTCTTAACTTTTCTGCCAATCTTATATCCATGAATTTTCCAGTTGCTCCTGAATCAATTAAAACGGAAACTACTGCACAGTTGTCCTCTGCAACCACCAAACAAGCCGAAATGGTAAAGTGCCGTGGTGCCCTCTGTACCCTGCCACCTCGTATGACCTATTATACTCTACCAGCACTGCCACACATGCCACGGTCTTTTTAGATGTTACGGCAGAAGGTTTAGTTGGGCATTCGCGTGCATAATGACCAGCACGACCACAGTAAAGGCACAAATACAAATCTCGCCTTCTCTTTTTCTCATCAAAGGTGAGCGGGCCTCTGATACCACCTATTTCTACTGGTTCAGCCTCCATTTTCGGGTCAAGTGGTGATTTACTCTCACTCTTTACCCACACCGCACGGGATGACTGAAAACGACTCCGCTCCCCACGTCGTTCCAGCTTTCTATGGTTCAGTTTCACAACCAGATCGATAAAAGCTGCACATTCTAACGGAGGATCTACTACCTGGGACACAATGTCTTTCACTTCTTCCGCCAGTCCCTGATAAAACAAAGAGGTTCTCTTCTCAGCTGGCCAATGGGTTTCAGACACTAACCGGTTGAATGTAGCAATATAAGTCATCAAATCCTGTTTGCCTTGGCGTAGCTTTATCAACTCCACATCGCTCGCCTGCATAAAGGCATGTTTAGCGATCAAGCTTCTCATTAGCTCCTTAAAGGCCTGATAATCATACAACACCTTATCATCTCTGTCTACCAGAGCTACAGCCCATTGCGCCGCTGTTCCAACCAAATATGAAACGATAAATGCCACCTTAGCAGAATCGTCCGGAAAGGCGTTAGGCCGACACATAAAATGCAGATGGCATTGGTTCAAAAACGTGCTGTATTTGCTAGAGTCCCCTGAGAATCGTTCGGGAGCTGCTAACGGAACTGGTACAGGAGTAGTAACTTAAACAGCCAAAGGGGCCCCTCCCGCTGCTCCTAGCCCTGCACCCCTATCAAAATGGAAGGTTGCAGGTTGTTTAACTGGATGTTGGCCCTTGGTTTGATCCCTGCTTCTTATTGCACTGAGTTCCTGTCGGAACCCCAAGTTATCTTGCCTTAAATCGTGCACCTGAGATTGCAGGGTAGTAATCGCCCCCATAAGGTCCTGAAGAGTTATACCACCCTCTTCAGCCATCTCCCGACTAGTCCCATGCAACATCGCCCGGGCAGTATATCAATTCTTGGGCTTGGTTTTCTGTCACTTTGACCATCCAACAGGGCCTAATACTGCAGAGGCGATGCTGATCCCTATCCCCTACCCTCGCCCTAGCAGAGTGCACTGATGTAATACACAGAGAACTAACTACCAGAACGCTGGAATAGGGAGGGGGGAAGAAAAAACAAGGGAGCCTTTGGACTCTCTGAGAGGCTGATCCCGTCAGACTAATGCATGCACCTGTAGAAGGGAACAATAAAGAAAACAGCTTAATAGGGACACATCAAGGGGTATATAACCCAACGAGTAATCATTCAATGGCCAAGTACAATAATAGATACCCCTAGGCAAAAAGCCCCTCTTACCGAAGATCCTTCTCTGGATGCAGTATAAGAATGGGTGTGGCTAGCTTCCTCACACGCCTCGAATCCAAGAAAACAACAACGTAGGACTTGAAAGAAGGGGAAAAAGTCAACGGACATAAAAAAACCCTTACAATGTTCAGCAAGTGTTCATGAAATAAGCACGAAGTCCAGAGTTGTAGGCCTCCCCCTCACCTAGACTAACTAACTAAGGAGAAACGCTACTTCCATGACCAGATTTCCAAAAAATGTTCGTAAAAGGAACCAAAAAAGGACAAAACGAAAGAAACAGGCTGTAACAAACCCCGGAAGACTCCGCACAATGGTCCGTACGCAGCCGCGTACAGCAACGAAGTCCGGGCAAAATGCTGAAGGGGTCCCAAGGGCAAGCGGTCACCGAGGTCGGGGAAAAGTCACAGGTAACATTCGCTAAAAGAGCAAAAATAGGACACAAGTTCCTGAAAGGGCGGGAACTAACAAAACACAAACCGGCAGCCGCCGGCCAGCGTGGCAAGGCTTCTCAATATCCCCACGGAAGGCAGAGCTTGATCCGAAGAGCCGATCCAATCCAAGCAGAGCGGGTCCAAAATGACAGGAACACAAAACCAAGCAATGAGACATGAGTAGGAAGTCCTTATATACAGAAGCCCCTCCCGCTCGGTAGCAGGTGATCTACCTGTACATGGCCAAAGAAAGAGGACTGGATCCTAACACAGGCCTCCTGTTACTATTAGTAGTAATCCCCCAGGTGGTGGGAATGCCCCCAAAAATGTGGCTGGGTATAATTGGGGAACTCAGGTGGACTCTGGCCTAATCAGGTCCTCCAACAAAGAAACTAGTCTGTGAAGATGGCATGGGGTTTCCCAACTTTTCTGCTTGTCCCAACACTTTGGGGAAGTACAGACAGGAGCCGATCATCAATGGCCAGAAAGTTGAAGCCTACAGAGATACAGGGGCTAGCATCACTATGGTGACTGATAATCTAGCCCCCTCAGGACAACTTTTAACTGGGTTCACCTATAAGGTGACCAACATTGATGGAGTGCAGAAAGATCACCCCATGGCAGTAGTTAATCTTAGCTGGGGAGGTGTCACTGGCCACAAGAGCGTGGCAGTGTCTACAAACTTGCCTGTAGATTGTCTACTGGGTAATGATCTAGAAATCTCAGCCTGGGCTGGGGTAGAACAAGAAACCCATTCCAAAATGGTAGGCCTTCCAGAAAAGGTTAGTGGGGCTGTGATGGCCACAGCCCCAGCCCAAGCAGAATTCCTTCCTAAAGAGGTTGGAAGGGCTGTAATGGTCCCAGCCCAAGCTCAAGCAGACTTCCCTGAAAAGGTTGGCAGGGCTGTGATGGTCACAGGCCACACCCAAACAGAGTTGCTTCTCGAAACGTTTGGTAGGGCTGTGATGGTCACAGCCCAAACTCAAACAGATTTTAGTGTTGTGAAGCCTGAAACTATGGATCACTCCACTCAGACAGAGAGTATTGGGGAGGAAGAAAAGTCTCCCTCCCACCAGACATTAGGTGAGAGTCAGCCTCCTCAGGGAACTGACCCTACCCCTTGTAAAGGAACTGCCCCAGAGGTTGTCAGGCCTAGCCTGGCAGAGCCCCTGATGTCAGTGGACCCTAACAAGGTGAGACCCAGTCTGGAGCAGGTAACCTGCCCCTCTCTACCCTGCCTCAGCCAGCCCAGGGCTGCAGAGGTCAGGGAGGCCATTGGTGGACCCCAAAGGGCCCCCTGTCCGCAGGAACCACCCCATCAGCAGATTAGGGGCACCAAAGCTAGCAGCCCTAGCAAGGTGAAAATTTCAAAAACTCCTGAGGGATCTCCCTTACACTTAGTTAGGAACCTCCCCCAGAAGGATTCTGTGGGGAAAACAGCCAAACCTGGGACCTAGTGGACCCAAACCTGACCTGTCCCTCCAGTAAGCCAACAAAAGGGACCCAGTCTCCAGCTTTAGGTAGCCAGAGGTTGACCCTGAGAGCACATTGCAACTCAGTCAAGGAAAGAAAGGCCTACATGGTGGAAGATGATTGGAAGAAGCTGAGCCCTACATTAGAGGAGCCTCACTTCAGTACTCCATCTCAACCCCAGCCTTTTACTTTGCCAAAACACACCACAGGTAGTGATTCCCTATGGTGGAGACCCTATGATACCCTTAGGGTAAGGGACTGCTTAGTGGACCATGAGACAGGGGGTAACCATGCTAGTGCATGTACTTACTTATAAGGCCACTTAGGCAATATAGGCTTACCTGGTCAAGGATAGCCTTATCTCCTTTTGTTTGGGGGGGGGGGGGGTTGTGTAGGATACCTGACTATGGTTACCCCAGACTTTTTGCCTAGTGTTTAGGTGGTTTTCAACTTAGTTGGCCTAGGATCCTGCTAATCAGGGCCCCAGGCTATCTGCTCTCACTGCAAAAGGAAATCCATGTACTTTAGGTACATCTCCAACTGGGAATTGGGTCATCTTATGAGCCCCTGTACAGTATACTATAGGTACCCAGGGCATAGGTGCATCCAAGGCCTACCAGGGGCTGCAGCATGTATTATGTCACCCCTGGCTGGCCACTCACATTGACACAACTGGCTGATCACTCCGCTTGGGCAAGGTCGTGTAATCACCCCTTGCTTAGATATAGTATTCCTTTATCTAACCTTATAACTAGACACATATACACCTATAAGTCACTCCTATGGCAGGCTGTAACAATCCTGGAGGCAGAGTGCTTGGTTTTATGTGAGATGGTGCTCTAGCATGAGCTGAGCCTGTCTGCAGCTTTTGGAACCATGTCCTTATAGCTGTGCTAGGATATAGCCATACCATATACTCTTAAGTGCATTATGAACCTCGCGGTTAAATGCTAACTCTGGTTTGGCTTTATCAAAACATGTCGTGTAAGGTGTCATTCACTTTGGAATACTACCCTCTCACCAGTTCTGGCAACGGGGGTAGCATTCCACCCTTCTAGAGGGAGAAGACATGTTGTTACCTACTAATACCGGTTAAATTTAACCAAACACAAGTCTGACCTCCTGCTGCTGGGAGTCCTTCCAGCGAGGTAGGCTTGGACAATAGGTTTCCTGTCTTGGGAGGTGCTAGCACCACCCCAGACAGGCTATAGTGTATTGGGGCAGAGAGGGCTGAAAGAAATGAGACACTGCCTGGGGCACACAAGGTGTTCCATGCGTAATCCAGTTCAAACCGGCGCTGGGGCACTCCAGCCCCAGCTCTGGTTTGAAACTGGAAAAAGAGAAAAGGGGTGTTACCACCTCCTTCCCTGGTCCCACCCATAGGAGGGACCTAGCAGATAACCCAGCCCCTAGATTTGGTATATAGGTAGGAGCTGAGTCCCAAGACTTTAGATTAATCCTGACTGAAACGTGAAACGAAGCTCTGGACCTTCGACGTTCTACTTGAAGATAGAAGACTGAAGAATCTCCCTTGTGGTCAAGGAATGACCACCCTGCACAAGCAGGCAACATCCAGCGATCAACGGTTTGCTTTGTTGACGCTCCCACCGGAGCCCAAGCACAGAGCCTGACAAGACCCGGACTTCCAGACTTCCTTCAGCCCGATCCACAGTCCCAGCAAAGCTGAGACCCGTGGAGGCGACGCGAGACATGGGACGGGCCATCTTGGAAAGCCAGCAAATTGCTTTCCGTGCAACTTCTGAGGCACCCTTGAAGTTGTGCATTGGGGACTGAGAAGCCCCAGCCCGAGCATCATCTGCACCGAAGATCAGCCCTCCACACTCCATGAGTGCCGCGTGGGGTCCTTCTGCATTTTCCTGCTCAACACGTCTGTCCGGTCACTTACCCATTAGCTAGTGGCAATCTTGACGACGAACCTTTGAATGTACACCACTGGTCTGGTTACTCCAGACTGGCCCTTACTTCCCTGAAAAGAAGAAGCCCATCAGACCTTGCTGGTCTGATTAAGAAGCCATCTTCGATTCCTGCGTGGGTTGCCTTAGCCAAGGCTTGTTGACTCCAATCTGGAAGCCGACACCACCGACAGCAAAAGCCTTTGTGGGACAGTCCGTGCCTGACTCCTGGTCATCGTCTACGCCTCCTGGTCCACGTGACTGCAGAGACAAGCTTCACGACATCACCTGATTGCTTATCGACATCGCCTGGTTCCTTCCTGGTCACTGGATAGTGACTCAGACTCTGTCCCCTCTGCTTTCAGGTACTCTTCATCCTTGATCCACCCTTGGATCCAAACAGACACGTCTCCCCTGGTTGCCTGCTGCATCTTTCTTCAAGGCTCCATAGGATTCAGCGACGAAACCCGACACACTTTGACACCTATGCACCCGCTTCCTGTGGGTGAGGTAACGCGAGTACTCCGGTGCTCCTGTAGGTATTGACTATCCTAGTGTCTAAGTTTCAAGTAGCTTTCTTCAAGTCCATTCAGAAGTGCCCTAAAAGAACTAGTTTCCAATTCTTTTGTTCCCATTCTAACTCTATGGTAACTTGCGTGTGTGTAAAGACACTGCACACGCCTCCCCTGGGCCTCTTCCTCCCTATCCTTTGGTAGTACAGTGTAGCCCCAGCGAATCCCTAGGACCTAGGCCTATCCATTGTCCGTGACGTGGTTCTTATATTAGTATATGGTTTAGCGTGCCCCTAGGGCCCTACTGTATTTTTTGCAACTTATTGTATGATAATTAAGTATATTGTTATGTGCTTGTGCCTCTGACCTCATAAAGAGTTCAGAGGGGTTGTGTTAGAAATAAATACATATATATTTTATATATAACCTGTGTGGTGTCCTTTCATTTGGTATTAAAGGGGTTACATATGGTAAAACAGCTGGCTGCACATCCCCGCTTGAGTTTAGCCTAAGACTGCTTTGTCCATGCTACCACTAGGATAGCTGGTCTATAAGGTTGACTTTACAACCATCACCATAAGGGTTGTTTGGACTGGTGCAAGGTGCTCACTAGAATAGTGAACATCATATACCAGGCCAACTTCTCTCAGATATTTTTCTAAAACTGGTGTGGTGTCCTTTTGTGGTTTTTTCACTGTATTATTGTACGTTATGGGCAAATGCTTTACACATTGCATCCGAGATAAGGCTGACTGTTCATGCCAAGCTACCAAGGGGGTAAACAGGGGTTATTTTAGAAGTGTGTCCCCCTTACCCTGACTAGAAGGAAGGGTCCCTTCTTAGACAAAGGTGAAAACACTTGCCAACTAGAGACCCCATTTCTAACACATGGCAAAAGGTGTATTATGTCAGGTTGGGATGCCAGTTTACAACTGCACTACAGGTTGCAGTGGCAAATGTGATGATTTAACTGGCTACTGCAGTAAATGGCACAATGTGTGCTGAAACCTACTGGTAGCATTTAACTTACAGGGCCTGGATTCATGCAGTACGTTTTACTAGGGACTTACAAGTAAATTAAATGTGCCAATTAGGTGTAGGCCAATTAGAGAGCACAAGGACTTTAGCACTTGCTAGCATTGGTAAAGTGCATAGAGTCCTAATGCCAACAAAAACTGACTCTGCAAAGGAGAAGGGGAGGCACAAATCTTATATGAGACTGCACCGAGGGCCAAGTCCAAAAATCGCAATCCCTCACTCCTAATTTTTGTCTGATTATAACAAAAGAACCATGGGCCAGATGTAGGTCGCCAAATACCGGTCGGTAACGGCCGATTTCCGCCGTTACCGACCGGTATTTGGTATTTGACATGTAGGGGGCCTCATATTTACAGAATCGGTATATTTACCGATTCAGTAAATTTACAGAATTGGTAAAATACTGAATCGGTAAATTTACCGATACTGTAAATCCATATGTAGGTGGCACTGTAATCAGTGCCACAGGCCCTTACCGAATCGTTATTTACCATGGAATACTATTCCATGGTAAATAACGAATTCCAGTGTGCATGCTCATCTGTGCATGTACACATGTGCCATGTGGCACACAGACATGCCCTAAGGGCATGTCTGTGCGTCACATGGCACACAAGCCAGAAACAGGGGTGAAACAGGGTGTCAAAGTGACACCCTGTCCCCCTTGTAAAATCGGTAAATTTACCGATTTGGTAATTACCGAATCTGTATTTGCTATGGAATCCTATGGGCTTCAAGGCCCATAGGAATCAATGGCAAATACAGATTCGGTAATTACCGAATCGATAATTACCGAATCTTACCGAATCAGTATTTTTACCTAATATTTTACCTACATAGCAATTACCGATTAGTAAATACCGAATCGGTAAAATTCGGTATTTACCATTCGGTAAATTGCTATTACCTACATCTGGGCCCATGTCATTGTTTTGGCTAGACCTCCAAGTTGCCAACAATTTGGTGAGGACACATAAAGGAGATGAATGGAGGACCATATTCAACACTCACTGTGGTCACCATGAATATCTTATGATGCAGTTCGGACTTTTCAATGTCGCAGCTGCATACTAGCATTTCAATACCAGTATGGTCAGCGATGGGTTTTGCTTCATTTGTGGTGATATAGTTAGATGATATATTGATATTTTCGGACATCTTTTAAGTCCTTCAACAACAAACACTTGAAATGCTAGATAGTTTATGCCAACACTAACTTTTATGCAAAGTTGGAAAAAATTTCGTTTGGAAAACCCCTTCCTTGATTTCACCATGTTAACTAATAATGCTATTAGTATGGATCCACAAAAGCGCAAGACATTCAAAACTGTGTCGTTACCATGGCCATCATAGTAATGCAAAGATTCATGCATTTTCTAATCTATAACATCAGTTTATTCATTATTTCTCACTCACTACCAAATATATCATACCATTTCACTAAGACCAGGGTTGATACTTTCCTAAATTGCAGTGATGTTTCTCACAGAGAGTGGTTAGTGTGATCTCTTTCTTACTTTCTCATTGAGGATTTCTAGAGTGTTGACGAAGAACATTAACCTAATTCTACAGTTACATACCAATTTGCGCCTTCCCTGACACAATTGGGGGTGCTAATTTTATGGGGTCCGTTGGACACATTCAAACACCAAATGTTAGTCCTGGGCATGCGTTTAGAGCACTGAGACCACCAATCGTCTACCACTCACAAAATGCAAATACACATTAACCAGATATTAAATACTTACCAGCATTGTTAGTTTCCCTCTTTTCATTCCAAGCTGCAGTATTTCCCGCCTATAATACAGAAACAACAAGCAGGAAAATGTGAGAAAAATATTGAAGACACAGGGAGCGATAACACTTATAAATATTTTGTGTAGTCATCTAAAGGTGCCATTTTAGTCTTTTGATCAACATTTTTATGGTTGAGTAACTGTGAGATAAAATTATTAAACGTAACAATTTCATTGGTGCCACTTCACAGCTTGGATCACTAATAGCTTCCTCCACATTCAGTCCTGATGTCCTGCAGTTAAACCTTTATTACTCTCCCCTAAATCTGTGTCAGTCAGTAGCCCCCATACCTGCCATACAGACTCTATTATTATTGTATGCTATACATTAGTGCCCCATTCCCTAAAACATATGTTCCATCAACAGTTATCTCCATGATCATGAACTGTAAAGCAGAGAGACTAGTTTGAAAGTAACGTGGAAATTACTTTTTGTAGTAGAGAACTCGCAGTAATAGATAGGTTCAACAGGAGTTTATTCCAGTGCAACTACACAGCAGAAAGGAGCAGTGAGTAGGACACATCTCTCTCCCACTGCTCTCCGCTCCTTTGAATACAAGCACCTAGCAACAGAGTAACCAGGCAGCACACCAATATTCTACCTGGTAAACCCAGCTGTGGGAGAAGCACCCAGCAACAGGGTAACCAGGCAGCACACCAATATTCTACCTGGTAAACCCAGCTGTGGGAGAAGCACCCAGCAACAGGGTAACCAGGCAGCACACCAATATTCTACCTGGTAAACCCAGCTGTGAGAGAAGCACCCAGCAACAGGGTAACCAGGCAGCACACCAACATTCTACCTGGTACACCCAGCTGTGGGAGAAGCACCCAGCAACAGGGTAACCAGGCAGCACACCAACATTCTACCAGGTACACCCAGCTGTGGGGGAACAACTTGAGAGGGAGGCTAGAACACTTTTCAATTGTGATAGCTAAGTCACATTACAAATACAATTATTATGAATTAATCACAGGTATATTAGAGCAGTCAAGATAAATTACACATCCCAATGTTAGGTGGGTGTTCTGTCACATGAAGGGTTTAATTCAACAAGAAAGCTGAGCGTGTTATATTTGGATAATGTGTCTGCTTTGGATGCTGTCCCTGCTCCCAAATGCATTATAAATCCTGGTCTATGCCACCAGAGACTCAGATTCCGTACCCTTTCAAGCTCCTTCTCATCTAGTTTAATCAATCCTAAAATATAAAATGTTATATTTTAGGATTGACTGAACTACATTATAAGAAGCTAGAAAAGTGTGTTGACAATACTAGCTGTACAACAGGTTTTTTTTATAGCTGGATTCCCTAAATGGGCTCACTTTTGCCACTTTCGCGCTTGGATTATAAATTCTTGTCATGTCCTATCCCATTGACAATTTAATATTGATGGGATTTTAATTGTGAATATATTCTAGAGGATATAATCATGAAAAGAGAATGATGATCCAATTACATAAGCATGTTCAGCATGGGTTTCCAGATGTTCACATCAAATGACGTTACCTAATAACAGCACTATGTCACAGGTGCTGTGGGGCTGTGGTATGTAAGTACACTGCAACCCTAAGAATGTTATTTATTGTATTTATTTTCCCTTAAGAAGTTGTGGATTAATCCTGATACGAGAAACATGTGTTTGCTAAAAGAAGACAGAAAATAAAACAAAACAAAGTCCTTATCGCGAAACAACCTTCACAACGCAACTTTTACAACACACTACCATTACAACGAAACTTTTACAACGCAACATCCATGACAAGGCATGCAATTACAACGCAACCATTACAACGCATTACACTACTACGCATACCACTACAACGCATGTCATTACAACGCAGTCATTACAACGCATACCATTACAACGCATACCATCACAACGCATAGTACCCTTACACTATCCAACACTTACCCTACTGTTGCACCCCCTGGAGTTAGAATAGTAAATTTTACCCCTACACTATCCAACACTTTCCCTACTGTTGCACCCCCTGGAGTTAGAATAGTAATTTTTACCCCTACACTATCCAACACTTACCCTATTGTTGCACCCCCCTGGAGTTAGAATAGTAGTTTTTACCCCTACACTATCCAATACTTACCATACATGCAATGTAATGGTATGAGTTGTAATGGTATGCGTTGTAAAGGTAGTATGCGTTGTAATGGAATGCGTTGTAAAGGTAGTTTTTTAAAAATCGTTGTAATGGAATGCGTTGTAATGGATGTTGCCTTGTAAAAAATGCATTGTAAAGGTATGCGTTGTAAAAGTATGCATTGTAACATCATACATCCTCCTTATCCTATTAAACTTAATCAATGACGCCTGAGCTGTGGATAAATCCATAACCTCTTTCTCATGCTATCTGACCGCCTTCTTAAGTAATGACCCCTGCCTGCCCCACTAAGCCAAATCCCCTTTTGGCGGGCTCCTAGTACATAGCTACTTAGCTTGGGACCCTAATCAATGCCCTTGAAACCTCTTGTAACTTAAAAACTCTATTTTCTACCTCAGGTTCTGGGACCATGCTGCCACACCAGTGCCCTGAAACATCCTGCCAGAGTGCTCCAGTCAGTGACCATACTCCACATCTCCCTGTGCCTCTCTGCGCTCTGCAACACACGCACTATGCTGCCTGTCATTTGGTCATCTACCTTACCAGATCCTATCTCACCCATCACTTTCTCCAGGAAAAGTTTCTCTGAATTTGTAACTTTTCCCAATTCATACAATGCTAGCCTCAGTACTCGGCAGACACTCAACCTCTGGTTCACCAACCCAGTGTCTATATCATGTATTTCAGCCTTTGAAATGCCAGATCTATTTGCAAGACCATTTAGACTCTTGCATCTCCCTGCTCCAAAATGTGAATACATTCTAACAATTCTTGACAGAGCCACTCCCATGCCATGCTTCTTCTGCCAAATTGCCAGGGTTAACATTCCGCTTATTTGAACACCTCTCCTACACAACAACCCATGCCTCAGAACATTTAGGGCCTGAAATACGACTTTGGCAGTTTGTGAGCTGACTGCCATGCCAGTGCAGGGGCGGCTCTAGGCTCATGGCAGCCCTGGGCAGGGAGCCTAGGTAGGGGCCCCAGAAGAGGGGATCCGGGCGGGGCGGAGCGCCGAGGCCAGTGAAGGGGGGCGGGGGGGTCAGGGTATTTGGAAGTAGAACAGAGCCGGAGGACGCCAAATCCCTGCCAGGGGCCGCCAAGCAAATTTGTATCCATCCTCAGAGGATTATTATATTAAGGATATATATTGGCGTGGTGGCCCCTGGGGGTTGGTGGCCCTGTGCAGGTGCACAGCTTGCACATGCCTAAGGCCGCCCCTGGCCAGTGCCACGCTCCCTGACTGCCAAAGACGACTGCTGCCCGCCCAACAGATTACGAGTTTCCTCTTTGTCTGGTGGGCGTGCAGGCACCATGGAAGTCCTATTGCAGGGCCTATTTAAAAGGCACAGCAAAGGGAGTGCCTAAAACCGTTCCCTCATGGCATAGACTGTACAATCCACGCCATGTAGGAAAGGGGTCCATGCAGATAGGGGGCACAACATGTGCCCCCCTGCATCCATCGCTATGCACAGGGGTGACAGGAGGCCTGTATGGACTCCTTTGTTTCCCTACAGCTAGTCTTTCATAGCAGGCTCACTGTAAATCTTTTACAGGTGTTTCTCATTGTTTTTGATGAGATTTGCCTACAAACAATATAATGTCTCTACTGTTCAGACAGTTTCGAACACCTTGAATCACCCTGTGCATTTCTTGAGATATTTCAGCAGATTACAATGTGACAAAATAAAGTCCTCTGTATTGGACTAAACCCATGTGGTAGCAAAAGTGTTGATATATTTTGAGAATGATTCCAGTTTTAGGTGAACTTTGATCCACCCGCTGCTGTATCCACCCGCTGCTATCCCTTCCTGCACAAAAACAATCTCCCCACGACGCAGGCATCCTTGCACCATGGTGGAAGGGTATCTGCACCGGCGCATGGCTTCAGTTTGTGCGCCAGCGCAGGGGAAGCACAGAGATGCGACATATTCTTGTAAATATTTCGCATCTCTCCTTTCCAAATTAACGCGGCACGGCACAGCAAAATGACTTGCTGCACCGTGCTGCGTTACTTTGTTGTAAATCTGCCCCGAGTACCTAAACAACAAAGGCAAACTACGACAAAAGCTAAACCACTCTGAATTGAAGCACAACTTACTGAACCACGAAAATTAATCTATTGACATATAATCGTAATCTACCACTACGTTTAAAAAAAAGCATGTTTGAAACACGAACAAAAAAAAATTTAATTAAACAACACTGTCTGGCTGTGGTGACTTTCATTTTTTTCCTTCCTTATGCAGATGAAATGGGATCAAAAAAAGTGAAAGTAGCCTCACTGGATTCTTTTTAAAAACTATGAATAGGTTATGGTTGACTGAATATTTATGCCGATCTGGCTTGCATGTTTTCCTTGTGCTTTCGAAAATATGTTTCCTAGGTGATAACCTTTTATGTACCTGTCTGGCTTTCTTGAAAGGCATGAAGATAAAAATGTGTCACACTCCACGGCCATGCTATTCTTGTGTGGCGGTCTGATTATTCACTTGATACTGGAGCCCCACCTGTATATATTTGCAAACCTGTAGTGCCTCCCTAAAGCTGATGTTAAAATATGTGAAAGTACAATTATGCTATTTACATCGCAAATCATTTTGAAAGTCAGGTGACGTAAAAATGCACAAAAATAGAGAGAGTGCGTGGGGCCTCGTGGAAGCGAAAGGTGCAACGAGGCCCTCATTCCAAGTTTGTCAGAATTTCCAGTGCGTCAATGGTGTGCGCAAAATGGGATTCAAGCCCATCAACGATTGGAATGAGGAATAGTTTGGGAAATGGTTCTTACTACATCTAAGGAGGTCGTGGTTCAGGTGAAGTAGTGGTTAAGGAGGTCGTAGTTCATGGACAGGTCGTTGTTTAGGATTCTTTGTTAAGCCCACTCGTTGTTAGGAATTCATTATAAAGGTCGTTTCCCCTTTGAGATCCCCAACCTGATTTCCGGGCCTGAAAACCTCTCTTTCTGCACCATGACAATCTGCACCCACATGCCTGGCACTGAGAACCTGTGAGGTCATGACCACCAAAATTCTGCTCCAAGCCTCTCACCACTAAAGACTAACTCCAATGTTTGTTTCACTAAACTTAAGAAAGAGGTAATGACTCCTGGGATGGATTTGAATTTGTGTCTCCCAAAAACTGTAGAAAGATGCGAGTGCTCTGGTTATTTCAGTGGACAGCGTCAAGAGAATGAATGATGAATACACCAGGGAACAAAAATATCTGGGAAATTGGCTCCTCTGCACGAAAGAAAACTATAATGAAATGTTGCTGAAGCTCGGGAAGTTGTAGAGCAGGTCAAGATGAATCAACACACGGATATGATGCCTTCCGAGGAAAGCAAAAGGTTACGCAGCGCATGCAGATTATGGCGTCAGATACAAGCATGAATCATTACTGTACCTCCAGTGTTGCTGCCAAAATCTAGATTTACCTAGAAGGAGACTGCTGAAGCCGATCTTTCTGGCCCAAGGAACCCTCACCTGATTGGAAGCACCTGCATTCTGCTTTTCCAAATCTAGTCCATCTGTCCTATTTAGATGTGGCAAATATGTATATGAACTCAGGGACTTGTTGCTCCCGCAAGGCACCAACACACACGATTTGAAAACTGCTCAAAAATTGATAACTGATTACTGTATTCAAAAGATCTGACCTGTGTGGTTAAGGTGCATTCGATTGGCAAGGGGTGGTAGAGAAAAGGCCCATGAATATTTATAACTATTTACTGGTGTGGCTGTTAGTGGGGACATGACTAGTAAGACCAACAGCACCGCTAACCCACCAGGTTAATTTTGCCTTACAATGGCATCCTTTAACTCTACAACCGTTCACTACGGGGCATATTCACAAGGACTTACTGCCGATTTAACACCACCTTAACGCAACAAAAGTGGAGATAGAACTAACACCCCATTCACAAGCTGGTGCAAACAGCAGGCATTGTCAGAATTCCCGCGATAACAGCCCCAAAACCTTACACCAACTAATGCTAATGAGATGCAGAGTAGGTGTTCCCGTGCAGAAACACATGAAAATACAACAACACCATTTTCACAATGAACTGACAGATCCACGAAGCGAACCTGAAAACATGCGATAAGCCACGGTAGCCACAGGTATTTCACACCTGCCTCAAGCAGGTGTAAAGACAGAGGACTACCTGCAGTACACAGCCACACCCAAAGAACAAATGACGCCATGGAGCTACTCATCATGCAGCTCTGAGCCCCAACAGGGCCACAACACCCACCACCACCACCCCCAGGACCGCCACCATCCCCAGGACCGGGACCCGACCCCCTGACCACCACAGAGGCAGAGCAGAGTAAGACGGCTGACCTATTGAAAACACACCACCCTCACAGACCTTACGCCAGAGGAAGTCATTGCCCACTACAGACTCAAAAGGACAACCATTCACAGCATCCTGACCCACATCGCCCACAGGCTGATGGTCCCAGCACAGCGGACAACCAACATTCCTACGCAGACAAAGCTGCTGGCTGTGTTGCACCTGTTGGCCTCTGGTACCTTCCAACCAAAAACTGCCAGAGTCAGAGGGGTCTCACAGTCAGCCCTATCAAAGTTCATCACACTTGTCCTGGATGCCATCCTCAGCTTCATACCCCAGTACCTTCACTTCGCCAATACTGCGCAGGAACAGCGAGAGACAAAGCAAGGCTTCTACACCATAGCCGCATTCCCGGCAGTGTTGGGGGCAATCGACTGCACACATGCCCCACTTGTGCCCCCTGCAGATACTGTACACCACTACCGCAACAGAAAGCACACACATTCCATTAATGTGCAGGCAATAGTGGACCAGCGAGGACTCTTTACCAATGTCATCGCCAACCACCCAGGCAGTGTGCATGATTCCTTCATCTTCCGACAGTCCAACATCAACTAGCGCTTCCAGGATGGCACATATGGGACGGGACTGCTTGTTGGTAAGTACCAAATCAACACACCACACATCCCAATGCGTCCACAGCACAATGCACAACTGTGGGGATGCACACATGACCAAACCACAATCAACATGTCAAACTACACGACCACCTACCAGCTAATAGACACAACAACATCACTCCATGGTCATCCTGGCCTATCCCTGCACCGAATACAGACATTTCATGGCACCACAGCCACACAACAGGTGAACGTGTGGAGATGCCGAATGCAGCCACAACCCATTTGAAGCACTGCTCTGCCCACATGACCCTACCCCAGTCCCAGGCAGGTCAGCGTCCCGTGGCGGTGGGCCAATGTCGCCCGCTGTGCATCCAGGGCCACTAGCCCTGTGCGACTCATGTCATCCCACCTTGTAGTTCTGACATTGCATGTCTGAGTGGCTGATGTAGTTACCAGCATCAGCTACTCCCTGTGGGCTGGCTAACACTCACCCCACACACAGCCAGCACAGGGGTCACTGGATTGGTGGACCTGCCATCACATTCTGCCGAACCAGGTATTGACTCTTTTGTCCTTGCACTGTCACAGTTGATCAAGGATATGCACTCCTACCTTGGATGATGACACCCCTCTGAGACCCGGCCACACCCACCCAGAGGCAGTACAATGCTGCCCACATATGTACCAGGGGCATCGTTGAACGCACATTTGGCGTGTTGATGTCACGTTTCAGGTGTCTGGACGGCACAGGTGGAAAGCTCCTGTACAGCCTGAACATTGTGTGCAAGCTGATTGTTGCATGTTGTGTGTTGCACAACATCTGTGTTTGCACAGGGCCCCATGGATTCAAGTTCCAGAGGAACTGGCCGATGATGGTGGTGATGGGGCAGGCAGCCCACATTCCACTGCAGCAGCAGCAGGAATGACCTGTAGGTATACCATCATTGACACTTACTTCTCATGAGCACGTAACATTGTGACCGTCCATTGCAATCGAGCGACAGTAGAAAGTGTCCAAATGCCATTCATGTGTGAAAAAAACATGTTTGCAGGTTTCAGCTTATAATTGTACATTGTTACTTTCCCTGTGATTACAGAAGTGATTTGGCAGGTTGTGCACAGTTGTTGAACCAGTTGTGTCCTGTGTTCAAATGTGGTGGGGGTGCTGTTTGTACCGGGATGTTGTCAATGCCGTGGTGCACTCCTGCTTATGTGTGTATGCTGCACGGTGGGTGTGCTGCTCCTGCGCCTCTGATTTGTCTGCCACTGGCCTCTTTTGTGCGGTGTGCCTGCCGGTTCTGTTCTTCCAGGGTGCTTGGATGTTGTGGTGTTCATGTTGTCCTCTGCAGTTGGCCAGCGTGCATCCGTGGTACTCCGCTGTTGATGAATTTTGTTCTGTGGCATTTTCCGTATGCTGTTCTTGTAAGATTTTCCTGCATTGCGCGTGAGTATTACTGCCCTTGCGCTGGTTTACACTGTTTTCATATCGCGCTTTTGCCCATTGCAGGTTTTTTGTAAAGGGGTTTGTCTTTTTATCTCTGTCGAGTTGGTTGAATGTCTGCAGTGTCAGCAAACTATTGCTTGCTACCGCCGTGTTGTGAATTCCACGTTGTCACAGAATTGTTTTCCTGCAATGGGCTTCGATGTTGAAAATTGCATTACGCTACTCTTGTGGTAGTTATCACACATTCTTGTGAATATACCCCTATATTTTATTTTAGGAATACTTCCACATAGAGAAGTACTCAACAAGGTATTCTGCTAAATTTAGCCAAAGTGTTAGAGATGTTGGGTCAAAGTGCATGGGTTCACTGACACAATTTTGAAACCAGAAATATTGTGTATTAGAAATATTGTCAAAAATATCAAGCAAAAATAGTATGTTTTCCTATGCTTATGAGGGTAAGTACAAAAATATATTAAAAAAATATTGTATTGCACTGATATCGAAATACATAGACAATTTTGAAACCAGAAATATTGTGTATTAGACATATTGTCAAAAATATCAAGCAAAAATAGTATGTTTTCCTATGCATATGAAGGTAGGTACAAAAATATATTAAAAAAATATTGTATTGCACTGATATCGAAATACATAGACATCGAAATACATAGACAAGATAGAGATGTTGGGTCAAAGTGCATGGGTTCACTGACACAATTTTGAAACCAGAAATATTGTGTATTAGAAATATTGTCAAAAATAGTATGTTTTCCTATGCATATGAAGGTAAGTACAAAAATATATTAAAAAAATATTGTATTGCACTGATATCAAAATACATAGACAAAAATTTTGGTTTTTAACATATGTATAGGTAAAAGTAGTAAATCTTGAATATTTTAAAATATAACATTAATATAATGTAAATTAAATATCTTTAAGTACTATTTAAACATATATATAAAAATATACTAATTTAAACTAACACACACATATATATGAATCTGTGTATATATACACAATTATTATGCCAAACCTGTGTTACAAAATGTTAATTTTCATTTAAAATAAATTATAATTTTCTAATCTTTTTAAAATTTACTAATATAACAATATATATATACAGGCAACTTGTGGTTGGTGCTGGTAGTGGCCACGCCTATCAAAGTGGGATAGACTGTTCTACTTAAGTGCTTCGAAAAACTGCAACGTTGTTAGCCCTTATTGCCCAGAGCCCTTGAGGAAGTGCAATCATGCAGGAAACGCGTTGGGCTTGAACTGGACTTTATGCTGTTGAAATTATCTTGCTGCATTGGTCTTTGCTGCTTTTCAATAAATTTGGCTGAAGTTAACCTACCTGTGCTGGCTCTTTCACAACAGGCAACTTGTGGTTGAAATTTGGATGCGGCTCCGCCTGAGTCGCGAAAGGTGCCTCGCTGCCTTGTGCAGTCCCGCTGCGGCGCCAACCGACACTGCGGCACCAGGGACAGGTGGTGCCGTTGGTAAAGCATCACAAGCAGAACCAAGCAACATGAAGGTTTCACAACCCACTGGGGTTTTTATAACTTTTATTATGTGGGTCAGCAACGTGGCAACTCACTGGAGAAAAACTCGAAGCACTGCATGTCCCAGAAAGCCGCTGGTAGTGGCCACGCCTATCAAAGTGGGATGGACTGTTCTTCTTAAGCGCTTCGAAAATACTGCAACGTTGTTAGCCCTTATTGCCCAGAGCCCTTGAGGAAGTGCAATCATGCAGGAAACGCGTTGGGCTTGAACTGGACTTTATGCTGTTGAAATTATCTTGCTTCATTGGTCTTTGCTGCTTTTCAATAAATTTGGCTGAAGTTAACCTACCTGTGCTGGCTCTTTCACAACAGGCAACTTGTGGTTGAAATTTGGATGCGGCTCCGCCTGAGTCGCGAAAGGTGCCTCGCTGGCGTGTGCAGTCCCGCTGCGACGCCAACCGACGCTGCGGCACCAGGGACAGGCGGTGCCGTTGGTAAAGCATCACAAGCAGAACCAAGCAACATGAAGGTTTCACAACCCACTGGGGTTTTTATAACTTTTATTATGTGGGTCAGCAACGTGGCAACTCACTGGAGAAAAACTCGAAGCACTGCATGTCCCAGAAAGCCGCTGGTAGTGGCCACGCCTATCAAAGTGGGATGGACTGTTCTACTTAAGTGCTTCGAAAAACTGCAACGTTGTTAGCCCTTATTGCCCAGAGCCCTTGAGGAAGTGCAATCATGCAGGAAATGCGTTGGGCTTGAACTGGACTTTATGCTGTTGAAATTATCTTGCTGCATTGGTCTTTGCTGCTTTTCAATAAATTTGGCTGAAGTTAACCTACCTGTGCTGGCTCTTTCACAACAGGCAACTTGTGGTTGAAATTTGGATGCGGCTCCGCCTGAGTCGCAAAAGGTGCCTCGCTGCCGTGTGCAGTCCCGTTGCGGCGCCAACCGACGCTGCGGCACCAGGGACAGGTGGTGCCTTTGGTAAAGCATCACAAGCAGAACCAAGCAACATGAAGGTTTCACAACCCACTGGGGTTTTTATAACTTTTATTATGTGGGTCAGCAACGTGGCAACTCACTGGAGAAAAACTCGAATCACTGCATGTCCCAGAAAGCCGCTGGTAGTGGCCACGCCTATCAAAGTGGGATGGACTGTTCTACTTAAGTGCTTCGAAAAACTGCAACGTTGTTAGCCCTTATTGCCCAGAGCCCTTGAGGAAGTGCAATCATGCAGGAAACGCGTTGGGCTTGAACTGGACTTTATGCTGTTGAAATTATCATGCTGCATTGGTCTTTGCTGCTTTTCAATAAATTTGGCTGAAGTTAACCTACCTGTGCTGGCTCTTTCACAACAGGCAACTTGTGGTTGAAATTTGGATGCGGCTCCGCCTGAGTCGCGAAAGGTGCCTCGCTGCCGCGAGCAGTCCCGCTGAGGCGCCAACCGACGCTGCGGCACCAGGGACAGGTGGTAAAGCATCACAAGCAGAACCAAGCAACATGAAGGTTTCACAACCCACTGGGGTTTTTATAACTTTTATTATGTGGGTCAGCAACGTGGCAACTCACTGGAGAAAAACTCGAAGCACTGCATGTCCCAGAAAGCCGCTGGTAGTGGCACGCCTATCAAAGTGGGATGGACTGTTCTACTTAAGTGCTTCGAAAAACTGCAACGTTGTTAGCCCTTATTGCCCAGAGCCCTTGAGAAAGTGCAATCATGCAGGAAACGCGTTGGGCTTGAACTGGACTTTATGCTGTTGAAATTATCTGGCTGCATTGGTCTTTGCTGCTTTTCAATAAATTTGGCTAAAGTTAACCTACCTGTGCTGGCTCTTTCACAACAGGCAACTTGTGGTTGAAATTTGGATGCAGCTCCGCCTGAGTCGCGAAAGGTGCCTCGCTGCCGTGTGCAGTCCCGCTGCGGCGCGAACCGACGCTGCGGCACCAGGGACAGGTGGGGCCGTTGGTAAAGCATCACAAGCAGAACCAAGCAACATGAAGGTTTCAAAACCCACTGGGGTTTTTATAACTTTTATTATGTGGGTCAGCAACGTGGCAACTCACTGGAGAAAAACTCGAAGCACTGCATGTCCCAGAAAGCCGCTGGTAGTGGCCACGCCTATCAAAGTGGGATGGACTGTTCTACTTAAGTGCTTCGAAAAACTGCAACGTTGTTATCCCTTATTGCCCAGAGCCGTTGAGGAAGTGCAATCATGCAGGAAACGCGTTGGGCTTGAACTGGGCTTTATGCTGTTGAAATTATCTTGCTGCATTGGTCTTTGCTGCTTTTCAATAAATTTGGCTGAAGTTAACCTACCTGTGCTGGCTCTTTCACAACAGGCAACTTGTGGTTGAAATTTGGATGCGGCTCCGCCTGAGTCGCGAAAGGTGCCTCGCTGCCGTGTGCAGTCCCGTTGCGGCGCCAACCGACGCTGCGGCACCAGGGACAGGTGGTGCCTTTGGTAAAGCATCACAAGCAGAACCAAGCAACATGAAGGTTTCACAACCCACTGGGGTTTTTATAACTTTTATTATGTGGGTCATCAACGTGGCAACTCACTGGAGAAAAACTCGAAGCACTGCATGTCCCAGAAAGCCGCTGGTAGTGGCCACGCCTATCAAAGTGGGATAGACTGTTCTACTTAAGTGCTTCGAAAAACTGCAACGTTGTTAGCCCTTATTGCCCAGAGCCCTTGAGGAAGTGCAATCATGCAGGAAACGCGTTGGGCTTGAACTGGACTTTATGCTGTTGAAATTATCATGCTGCATTGGTCTTTGCTGCTTTTCAATAAATTTGGCTGAAGTTAACCTACCTGTACTGGCTCTTTCACAACAGGCAACTTGTGGTTGAAATTTGGATGCGGCTCCGCCTGAGTCGCGAAAGGTGCCTCGCTGCCGTGTGCAGTCCCGCTGAGGCGCCAACCGACGCTGCGGCACCAGGGACAGGTGGTAAAGCATCACAAGCAGAACCAAGCAACATGAAGGTTTCACAACCCACTGGGGTTTTTATAACTTTTATTATGTGGGTCAGCAACGTGGCAACTCACTGGAGAAAAACTCGAAGCACTGCATGTCCCAGAAAGCCGCTGGTAGTGGCCACGCCTATCAAAGTGGGACGGACTGTTCTACTTAAGTGCTTTGAAAAACTGCAACGTTGTTAGCCCTTATTGCCCAGAGCCCTTGAGGAAGTGCAATCATGCAGGAAACGCGTTGGGCTTGGACTGGACTTTATGCTGTTGAAATTATCTGGCTGCATTGGTCTTTGCTGCTTTTCAATAAATTTGGCTGAAGTTAACCTACCTGTGCTGGCTCTTTCACAACAGGCAACTTGTGGTTGAAATTTGGATGCGGCTCCGCCTGAGTCGCGAAAGGTGCCTCGCAGCCGTGTGCAGTCCCGCTGCGGCGCCAACCGACGCTGCGGCACCAGGGACAGGTGGGGCCGTTGGTAAAGCATCACAAGCAGAACTAAGCAACATGAAGGTTTCACAACCCACTGGGGTTTTTATAACTTTTATTATGTGGGTCAGCAACGTGGCAACTCACTGGAGAAAAACTCGAAGCACTGCATGTCCCAGAAAGCCGCTGGTAGTGGCCACGCCTATCAAAGTGGGATGGACTGTTCTACTTAAGTGCTTCGAAAAACTGCAACGTTGTTATCCCTTATTGCCCAGAGCCGTTGAGGAAGTGCAATCATGCAGGAAACGCGTTGGGCTTGAACTGGGCTTTATGCTGTTGAAATTATCTTGCTGCATTGGTCTTTGCCGCTTTTCAATAAATTTGGCTGAAGTTAACCTACCTGTGCTGGCTCTTTCACAACAGGCAACTTGTGGTTGAAATTTGGATGCGGCTCCGCCTGAGTCGTGAAAGGTGCCTCGCTGCCGTGTGCAGTCCCGCTGCGGCGCCAACCGACGCTGTGGCACCAGGGACAGGTGGTGCCGTTGGTAAAGCATCTCAAGCAGAACCAAGCAACATGAAGGTTTCACAACCCACTGGGGTTTTTATAACTTTTATTATGTGGGTCAGCAACGTGGCAACTCACTGGAGAAAAACTCGAAGCACTGCATGTCCCAGAAAGCCGCTGGTAGTGGCCACGCCTATCAAAGTGGGATGGACTGTTCTACTTAAGTGCTTTGAAAAACTGCAACGTTGTTAGCCCTTATTGCCCAGAGCCCTTGAGGAAGTGCAATCATGCAGGAAACGCGTTGGGCTTGAACTGGACTTTATGCTGTTGAAATTATCTTGCTGCATTGGTCTTTGCTGCTTTTCAATAAATTTGGCTGAAGTTAACCTACCTGTGCTGGCTCTTTCACAACAGGCAACTTGTGGTTGAAATTTGGATGTGGCTCCGCCTGAGTCGCGAAAGGTGCCTCGCTGCCGTGTGCAGTCCCGCTGAGGCGCCAACCGACGCTGCGGCATCAGGGACAGGTGGTAAAGCATCACAAGCAGAACCAAGCAACATGAAGGTTTCACAACCCACTGGGGTTTTTATAACTTTTATTATGTGGGTCAGCAACGTGGCAACTCACTGGAGAAAAACTCGAAGCACTGCATGTCCCAGAAAGCCGCTGGTAGTGGCCATGCCTATCAAAGTGGGATGGACTGTTCTACTTAAGTGCTTCGAAAAACTGCAACGTTGTTAGCCCTTATTGCCCAGAGCCCTTGAGGAAGTGCAATCATGCAGGAAACGTGTTGGGCTTGAACTGGACTTTATGCTGTTGAAATTATCTGGCTGCATTGGTCTTTGCTGCTTTTCAATAAATTTGGCTTAAGTTAACCTACCTGTGCTGGCTCTTTCACAACAGGCAACTTGTGGTTGAAATTTGGATGCGGCTCCGCCTGAGTCGCGAAAGGTGCCTCGCTGCCGTGTGCAGTCCCGCTGCGGCGCCAACCGACGCTGCGGCACCAGGGACAGGTGGGGCCGTTGGTAAAGCATCACAAGCAGAACCAAGCAACATGAAGGTTTCACAACCCACTGGGGTTTTTATAACTTTTATTATGTGGGTCAGCAACGTGGCAACTCACTGGAGAAAAACTCGAAGCACTGCATGTCCCAGAAAGCCGCTGGTAGTGGCCACGCCTATCAAAGTGGGATGGACTGTTTTACTTAAGTGCTTCGAAAAACTGCAACGTTGTTAGCCCTTATTGCCCAGAGCCGTTGAGGAAGTGCAATCATGCAGAAAACGCGTTGGGCTTGAACTGGACTTTATGCTGTTGAAATTATCTTGCTGCATTGGTCTTTGCTGCTTTTCAATAAATTTGGCTGAAGTTAACCTACCTGTGCTGGCTCTTTCACAACAGGCAACTTGTGGTTGAAATTTGGATGCGGCTCCGCCTGAGTCGCGAAAGGTGCCTCGCTGCCGTCTGCAGTCCCGCTGCGGCGCCAACCGACGCTGTGGCACCAGGGACAGGTGGTGCCGTTGGTAAAGCATCACAAGCAGAACCAAGCAACATGAAGGTTTCACAACCCACTGGGGTTTTTATAACTTTTATTATGTGGGTCAGCAACGTGGCAACTCACTGGAGAAAAACTCGAAGCACTGCATGTCCCAGAAAGCCGCTGGTAGTGACCACGCCTATCAAAGTGGGATGGACTGTTCTACTTAAGTGCTTCGAAAAACTGCAACGTTGTTAGCCCTTATTGCCCAGAGCCCTTGAGGAAGTGCAATCATGCAGGAAACGCGTTGGGCTTGAACTGGACTTTATGCTGTTGAAATTATCTTGCTGCATTGGTCTTTGCTGCTTTTCAATAAATTTGGCTGAAGTTAACCTACCTGTGCTGGCTCTTTCACAACAGGCAACTTGTGGTTGAAATTTGGATGCGGCTCCGCCTGAGTCGCGAAAGGTGCCTCGCTGCCGTGTGCAGTCCCGCTGCGGCGCCAACCGACGCTACGGCACCAGGGACAGGTGGTGCCGTTGGTAAAGCATCACAAGCAGAACCAAGCAACATGAAGGTTTCACAACCCACTGGGGTTTGTATAACTTTTATTATGTGTTTCAGCAACGTGGCAACTCACTGGAGAAAAACTCGAAGCACTGCATGTCCCAGAAAGCCGCTGGTAGTGGCCACGCCTATCAAAGTGGGATGGACTGTTCTACTTAAGTGCTTTGAAAAACTGCAACGTTGTTAGCCCTTATTGCCCAGAGCCCTTGAGGAAGTGCAATCATGCAGGAAACGCGTTGGGCTTGAACTGGACTTTATGCTGTTGAAATTATCTTGCTGCATTGGTCTTTGCTGCTTTTCAATACATTTGGCTATATATATATATATATATAAATATATATTATATATATATATATATATATATATATATATATATATATATATATATATATATATATATATATATATATATATATATATATATATATATATATATATGTATATATATGTATATATATATATACATATATTATCTACTGGCGATAGCCAGTAGGTATATATAGTTAGGATTATTTCTCTATGGAACTTTTGAAAATTCTATGTCTAATAACTTTGGCGTTTGTGGACGGAATCGGCTGAAATGTTCAGGAAAATGGCACATTTTGTTTCTGAGCAGCCCCTGAAAATTTGGGGGGGGGGGTTCGTCAAGGGGGGGCCGAGAAAAAAGGGGGGTCCCAAAACGCGTTTTTCCCATGTTAATTTCCATAGGGCGTTTGGCCTCACTTTTAGCTCGAACGGCTGAATGGATTTGCACGAAACTTGGCAAAATTGTAGGGACTGTTAGCCCGATGTGCCTTTGCTGGGTCTCAATATATGTGCTCCAGTGGATTTTGAGAAATTAACGTTTTAAAAAATGTATATATCTGTGACAGCGTCCCAGATAGCGCTCCAGATCGCGTACTTTTCGCGTCACGGAGCTTTGCGAAGTGATGCTGATTGGCTCTCCGGTGTCTGTCAACATTCTAAACAGTCCGGAGCGGCCGCCATCTTGTCTCTCGGTAGGATCGAGAGACAAGAAGAGGTGAAAAACGAAGGGGGAATTTAATGAAAGGGGGCAAGGTAGACCCCTCTTGACCCCCTAGGAATGATGTTGGGGTTATTAAAGGGTCCCGTGGGGAAAATAAAAAAAATTAGATTTTTCACGGTAGAAGCGCTTCTCGGTTCGCGAACCGGGTCGCAAATTAACGGCTGAATGGATTTGCACGAAACTTGGCAAAATTATAGGGACTGTTAGCCCGATGTGCCTTTGCTGGGTCTCAATATATGTGCTCCAGTGGATTTTGAGAAATTAACGTTTAAAAAAAAGGTATATCTGTGACAGCGTCCCAGATAGCGCTCCAGATCGTGTACTTTTCGCGTAACGGAGCTTTGCGTAGCGAAGCTGATTGGCTCCCCGGTGTCTGTCAACATTCTAAACAGTCCGGTGCGGCCGCCATCTTGTCTGTCGGTAGGATCGAGAGACAAGAGGAGGAGAAAAACGAAGGGGGAATTTAATGAAAGGGGGCTAGGTAGACCCCTCTTGACCCCCTAGGAATGATGTTGGGGTTATTAAAGGGTCCCGTGGGGCAAATAATAAAAATTTGATTTTTCGCGGTAGAAGCGCTTCTCGGTTCGCGAATCGGGTCGCAAACTGGTAGCGAAACGTGAATTCGCCATTTTGTGTTTCGATTTCATTAAATTACTAGGTATAAGGAGGTACGGGAGACGTATCCTGACCCCTTTTGTTTTCTGAGGGTGGCTGAGGATGCTCATATATGTTGATACATGTCTTCCAGCCGCTGTGCGTGAGCGTTTTTTTTTTTGTTGCGTGACGTCTGCTAACGTTCGATTCGATGGAAATCAGGAACTGTTGACCGCCATTTTGTCACTGCGAGTAAATATTTTGTTTTAAATAATTGTTATAAATTAATCCTTATTGATAAACATTGTCTGCGCCATCTTGTCTTTTTTGCAATGCCACACTTTTGTTGAGCACGGCAGCCATTTTAGATGCCTTGACCAGACCCACTCTCTGCACGCCGCCGATCCTCAGCATGGCTCCCCACCCTCGCAAGCATCTCCCCCATGCACTGGTCACCCCCGCTCTCTCTCTCATGCATGGGCCAGAAACCTCCTCCCATGTGCGCTGCTCTTCCCTGAGAATCACACCCTGTGCCCGCCCGACACCACCCTTTCACCCTATTCACTACCGCACCCTCCGACACTCCTCTTCCTCTGTGTCCGATTGTTCAGGCCGGTCCCAGGCTATCACCTAGCCCTGCAGATGTAGTTTATGGCCCCAGCTGTAGAGAATCACCCCTCTTCAAAGGAGTTACAGTAGATCAAGGCCCCCACCCGATGAGATCCGTCACACCACACGCCTTCCTACTATCTGATAACCATCCTGTATTGTGCTTGGGGAGGGGATTCTCACTGTGAGGGTGTGTGGGACCGAGCCTGAAGCGGAAGATTCCAGGGATGCCTCTTTGTACATCAAAGTTTTTACAATTATGTGTCACATTATAAATATAAAGCACTCCAACAAAGTAGGATTATAACACTTTAATAACTTTTAAATATATAGAACGCAACAAAAACAGTAAATACATTTAAACATTTTTTTGAAAAAAGAAGCAACAATGGTCAGTAGCTGTGTTTTGTGCGAATAGTCCCAAGGCAGCAAAACGTGCTGAGTTCTGGACGGCACCCAGGTGATGTTACCTGGGTGCCGCACTGGTTTTTGGTATCCTACAATGCAGCTCTGAAAAACGGCGTGGGGCGTCCCGGGCGGTGCGCGGGGAGGCCTCGTCAGTAGCGGTCTGTTGTGGGAATAGTCCCAAGGCAGCAGAACGCGCTGAGATGTGGATGGCACCCAGGTGATGTCCAGTAAGTTGTCGCACTGGTTTTGGCATCCTACAATGCTGCTCCGAAAAACGGCGTGGGGCGCCCTGGGGGGGGGGGGAGGCGGCGTGAACGGGTCTCCCCAGGTGGAGGCTCGTCGGCTGTACTGGGGCTCCCCTATACCGTTTCAGTTGCCATTCTGCCCGCTTTTGCTACACTGTGCCTCATCCTCCATTCAGCTGTTTATCGCCCGCTCTTGCGGCTACAGCGTCTCGCTCACCATGTAGTTGAGTTGCGCCCACTCTTGCGGTGCAGCGATAGGCGGCTGCCACAGGACTCTTAAAATGGCGGACGGCTCTTCGGATTTGGGCCTGGTCCACTAAAATGGCCCTGGGACACCTTGGAACTCGGACGTCCCCTGAGCCTTGAAGATTTTACAAAGGTCTTGGGGGCTCCCGACTCCTGCAGGCTTCCGGTGGGGAGCGGCTGCCATGATTGTTCGCGGAATGACCACGACGGAGCCACGAGATGGTGGTGCTCTCAGGCTGACGCCAGCTTCAGTCTGAAACATCTAGAAACAAGGTGGGGCTTTCATCGTTTGGGAAAAAAAAATGTTTTAATCCAATGAAAAGTGTAATTTTTAGGTCATATGATCAAGCCTTCCATCATTAGGAAACCAAAAGTAAAATGAACCAATGAAAAGTTTTATAAAGAAGTCACATGACCTGTTATGCTTACGTTACGCGCTGCTATAAAAAGCGTAGAAAATCCGTTGGCACGTGAGGCGGCGTCAGTAGCGGACCGATGTGCGAATAGGCCGAAGGCAGCACAACGCGCCGAGATTCGGATGGCACCGAGGTGGAGTCCAGCAAGTTGCACTGGTGTGGCCAACCTGCAATGCTGCACCGAAAGTCGGCGTGGGGTGCCTGGGGGGGGGAGTCGGCGTGGGGTGCCTGGGGGGGGGGGGAGGTGGTGCAAACTGGCCTCTCTCGCCTCCCCAGGTGGAGGCACCTGATGTGCAGTGCGGCGCCCCTTATCTTTTCACTCGCCGTCCAGCAGAGTTGCGCCCGCACTTGCTGCTACAGTAGGCCGAAGGCAGCACAACGCGCCAAGATCCGGATGGCACCGAGGTTGTGTCCAGCAAGTTGCCGCACTGGTGTGGCCATCCTACAATGCTGCGCCGAAAGTCGGCGCGGGGCGCCCCGTTGGCCTGTGAGGTCGCGTCAGTCAGTGGGGGCTGTTTGAGAAAGCAATGTGATGCTGTGCGTCGCCCCCAAGATGGAGGCTCCTCGGCTGCAGTGGGGCGCCCCTTGGTGTTTCACTCGCTATCCAGCTGAGTTGCGTCCGCACTTGCGGCTACAGTAGGCCGAAGGAAGCACAACGCGCCGAGATCTGGATGGCACCGAGGTGGTGTCTAGCAAGTTGCCGCACTGGTGTGGCCATCCTACAATGCTGCGCCGAAAGTCGGCGTGGGGTGTCCCTTTGGCCTATGAGGTGGTTTCAGTAGCGGACCGATGTGTGAATAGGTCGGAACCAGCACAAGGCGCCAAGATCCGGATGGCACGGAGGTGGTGTCATAGTTGAGAGTTCTGAGCAGCGCTTGTAACACTGTCTGAAGCTTATTTGCACCTGCTGCTGCTTCACTATTGCCCTGGTGTGGCCAAAGATCGCCCATGACATAGGCGGCCGGCTCCCATGGTCCGGCGGAACTTTTTTCCTTTTCCTTTCTGCATCTTGTCCCACAATCCGTTTGACCTTTAGACACGACCAGGTCCCTGAATGTGTGCAGGGGGACGCTATTGATTGAATCAAAATGGCGGCTTCACACAAAGCTGACTCAAGCATTGCTGGTGATGCTATACAGACAAAAAATGGTTTTCAGTTTGTACATTCTTCAGGATTTTTCCATCCAAGTCTGCTTGAGAGTTTGTAGAACAATGGCTTTAGATCTTGCCCTCCCCTCTTTTGACTGTTGGTCTTGTTGCCTATTTCTTCTGTTGTCATTTAACTGAACCTTTTTTGACTGCCGAAAGGGGTTCTGGTCCGACCGCTGGTTGGTGGAGACATTTTGACTATATCCTGGACCTGCCCGGCCTCGCCCAAAATGGCGCCGGTATAAATGTGATTTGTAACTTCTTGTTGTGTACTGGTTGCACAACCTTGATATCACAAGATACGTATGCAGTTTTGAAGCACATGGCGGGCGGGAATGAGAATTGATTGAATATTTCGACATCCCTATTGATATTAAGTTCTGATGTGTTATTGATTACTGTACTATTGAAAGTTCGAATTAACGTCACCCATGGTACTTGCCCGCAAATGTATATCTAGATAATTTTATTGTAAGTGGCCCTGTCGTATTTTAATTACAAAATGTACGTCCACCGATTCCGCAACTGTTAGACACCTTAGTTCTTGCAACCTAATGGCCCGCTCGTTGCGTTCCGCTACAGTGTAAATGTCTCCTCATCATATACGATTCCAGTTTGCTCCGTGGCCCGCCCACGTGGTTATAAGCCCGTATTTGTATACTGACATTTTCACAATAAAGGTTTTTAAAACAAAACATGGTAGTAGTATTTACATTGGTAAAGTTTTTAATTTTAGTCACTGTTTTCGAATCAGTAAAAGGCAAGTGAAATAAAGCAGTCCAATTACATGACGGATAAAAGGTATAATACGCAGGAACGCAGTAAAGATAAATGGTCAAGGGCTGTTGTGTTTTTTACTCCTGCAACATAAAGTGATCGATAAGAATCTGATATTCAGGCGTATCGGCGACTAAGACAGCAGGCCGAGCATCTTTTGCTCAACGGCTCCGTCATGGGGCGAAGAAACGCCCTTTTTCTAGAAAAAGGAATATATTTTACTTGCAGGACAGTTGTAAATTTTCCGGGAAAATACATTAGCCTGGAACATTATAATATATATGTTTAAGAAAAAAAAAATGTTCGAAAGCAATAAAAAACGTAATTTTTAGGTCATATGACCAAGCCTTTCATCATTAGAATAACAAAAGTAAAATGAACCAATGAAAAGTTTTATTAACAAGTCACATGACCTGTTATGCTTACGTTACGCGCTGCGCGCCGCGCCCCGGATCCCTTCCGGGAAGCTGCGCTTCGCGCACTGGAGTACTTCCGGGTGCGCTAACGCGGCGTGTCATATAACGCATTACGCGACAACGTAGGTCCAGAATATAGTCAAAATGTCTCCACCAACCAGCGGTCGGAACACAACCCCTTTCAGCAGTCTAAAAAGTTCTGTTAAATGACAACAGAAGGGACAGGCAACAAGAACCATCAGTCAAAGAGGGGAGGGCAAGTTCTTCCCTACCGGGTCACGTTGGGGCGCTACCGGAACTGATCGAATTGGTAGTCTACAGTGTTTCTGGATGTTTCAGACTGAAGCTGGCGTTAGCATGAGAGCACCACCATCTCGTATCTCAGTCGTGGCCATTCCACGAGCAATCATGGCAGCGGCTCCCCACCAAAAGCCTGCGGGAGTCGGGGGCCCCCAAGACTTTTGTAGAATCTTCAAGGCTCAGTGGACGCTTTCGAGAATGGGGCCCAAGCCCTAGCAGACAAGCGTCCGAGTTCCAAGGTGTCCCATGGCCATTTTAGTGGACCACGCCCAAATCTGAAGAGGCGGCCGCCATTTTGAGAGTCCTGTGGCAGCCGCCTATAGTTGCTTCGCAAGAGCGGGAGCAACTCAATTACATGGTGAGCGAGACGCTGTAGTCGCAAGAGCGGGCGGTAAACAGCTGAATGGCGGAAGAGGCACAGTGTAGCAAAAGCGGGCGGAATGGCAACTGAAACGGTAAAGGGGCGCCCCACTACAGCGTGTCTTCAGGTCAAACGGATTGTGGGATAAGGTCCAGAATGGAAGAGTCATCAAAAGGCAAAAAGTTCAGCCGGACCCCGGGAGCCGGCCGCCTATGTCGGGGGCGATCTTAGGCCACGCCAGGGCAACACAAGTTGGGGAGGGGGCAGAAGTCAAGCGCACCCTCCCAGTCCGCGCCACCACACCGTATGTTGAAAATCTGATGCCATCCTTCTACAAACTCTCAACCAGCCTTGGATGAAAAATCTTGAGGAATGTACAAACTGAAAACCAGTTTTTGTTTGCATAGCATCAGCAGCAACGCTTGCTATCAGAGTGCATGAGTTTCATGCTCGATCGATTGAGCTAGCCGGATCAGGCAACAAAAAGTATAAAATAGTTATGTAAATAGTTATTTAATAAAATGTTTTACCCTGTTACTTTGCTAGTGTGTTGTATATATTTATAATATTTGCATAGAGTTTATCGTTATTTTGGGCGGGGTGGGTGGCGGAGCCGAGCTGTCTTGCAGCCATCATGGTGTGGAGCTCAGTTCATCTCACTAGTTTCGTATTTCTCATGAAGGGTTGTTCCTAATGTTTCTAATTTAGCGAGGTCAAAAAGAGATCCCATTAGTGGCCTACTGATTTTGCTCGATTATTTTTTTTTTTACACGATTTTTCACTATCTGCAAAGACTAAACAGAGTATTGCGGCTTTGTGCTTGTTAGTAAATAGAGAATGAACCAAAGAGAATACATTCTAAAATAGTAAATGCTTGGATAACAATCAATCAAATGGAGAGACAAGCAGGCACGATGGATTACAACGGGGGCAAAGGCCTGCGTTAACTACCCTTCACTATCTGCAAAGAGAGAGTACTTCTAAGAGAAAAGAGGGGGGGGCAGCGTTTAAAGCACATCAGCGTGCATAAACACGAAAATGTTTTTACCTATCACGTACTTGACATTTGACAGCTTTTGATATTTGTTATTAAAAAACCATTGAAATTCAATGAAAAAACCATAGGTTTTAGCCCATATATAGTTAGGGATTAGCATTTACAAAACCTTATTTTACTCGCATAAAACCATTGAAATTCGCATATATAGTTAGTTGCGCTAACTATATATCGCGCACCCGCAATCCACTGCTGATGATATCACATATTACATCATTCATGACATGGTCAGTGACATCACTGATGACATCACTGATGACATCTCAAATGACATCACTGATGACATCACTGATGACATCTCAAATGACATCAATGATGACATCTTAAATGACATCACTGATGACATCTCATTTGACATTACTGATCACATCACTGATGACATCATTCATGTGATTATACGATGAACCTCTTCAGACTCTGATATAACCTTAGATACACTCAGTGTAAACAGACACTCACAGACTGTCACTCATCCATGGAGTTACTCACACACCTAGTCAGTCATGCAAAGAATCAATCACACCTCAATTTCCTCAACTATACAGTTATACACATCTTACTTATTCAAACATATACTAACACATATTTACTCCCTTATACAATCCCTGATACAAGTTCACAATGATCCATACAGCCACTCACACATTCACTGGCTCTTATGCACAGTTATTTATATATGTCAACTCTCACATGTACTGTGTTTTACATATGTTCTTACTTTGACATGTAGCACTGAGAAACCAATCACTCACCAATACACTCATGCACACAGTCAACCACCCATACAGCTGTTTCCACATGCAGTTTTGAACCCATACATCTAGTGAATCAACTGTTCACACATCTATGCACAGAGTCACACACCTCCCAGCCTCCCACACACACACACTCTCTCTCCCATACAAATACTTGGGCAACCAATCAATAACCCATATAGTTACTCATATAGCTACTGATCAACACATGCAGCAGTTTTCAGAACAACAGATATAATGATGCACAAATTAAGATAGTTTAGTCACTAACCCATGCACTCAGTGAGACACATTTAATCACTCTCTCATACAGTCAGTCATGCACCTACTAAATCCTTCATCCAGACACTTATACATCCACTCATTCTTCAATATGTAAGACATATTTTAACTTTACAGAAACATACAATCACTGGATGTTGTCATCAGTGATGTAATCAGTGATGTCACTGACCATGTCATGAATGATGTAATATGTGACATCATCAGCAGTGGATTGCGAGTGCGCGATATATAGTTAGCGCAACTAACTATATATGCGAATTTCAATGGTTTTATGCGAGTAAAATAAGGTTTTGTAAATGCTAATCCCTAACTATATATGGGCTAAAACCTATGGTTTTTTCATTGAATATATATATATATATATATAACCTACTGGCGGTCGCCAGTAGGTAGTTATAGTTAGGACCTAGTTTCCATAGGAAATCCGCAACATTCTATTGGGAATAACTTTGGCGCCGGTTGATGAATCTTCGCGAATTTCTCAAAGAAGATGGCCTGCTCCGCTCCGCTCCTTCCCTGAAAGTTTTGGGGGGATTAGTCAAGTGGGGGCTGAGGAAAAAGGGGGGTCCCAAAATATGTTTTCCCCATGTTATTTTCCATAGGATGATTAGACTCGGCTGCAGCCCGAACGACTGAATGGAATTACAATAAATTTGGCAAAATGGTGGAGTCTGATTCGCAGATCACGCTTTTGCTTAAATGGTGTAAATCCCTCCAGTAGTTCCTGAGAAAATCGAAAGAAAAAAAATATATATCTATAAGCGCGTACCGTACGCGTACCCTCCCGTGCACGAGCTGCATGCAGATTGGTTGCCAATGTCTGTCAACACTGCAAAACAGAAATTGTTGGCAGCCATCTTGTGCCTCGGTAGACTGAGGCACAAGAAAGCAGAAAAACAAATGTGTAGAACTCAAAAAGGGGGCAGGGTAGAAGCACCCTGACCCCCTAGGCCTGCTCGGGGGGTCCCACAAGGACCCCCTAGGCCCCAACATTTTTTATTTTTTTTCAGAAAAATTGCCGGGTGCGCGTACCGCATGCGCACGGTACGCGTACCTTCCAGAGAAAGCTGCATGCTCATTGGCTCTCAACACTTCAAACCAGGAAGTGTTGGCAGCCATCTTATGCTCAGTAGACCGAGGCACAAGAAAGCAGAAAAACAAATGTGTAGAACACAAAAATGGGGCAGGGAAGAAACACCCTGACCCCCTAGGCCTGCCCAAGTGGTCCCACAAGGACCCCTAAGGCCCTAAATATTTTTTTTAAAACCCGGTCTGTTTTATTTGAAATTGCCCCCATTGGGGGACCAAATCGTGGGGGCATAGTGATAAAGAAGTGTGGGGGGGCTCAATCCCCCCCCACACTGCCCCGGGGACTGCCGCCCCCCGGGAAAGCAACGCAGCCCCCTGGCACATACTGGAGGCTCCTGGTGGACTAGTTGGCCCCCAGGGACCCCCAGTATGCAAGGGGAATGAGTTCCCCCTCTGCAAACGTGCCAGGGGGCTGCGTTGCAGAGAGGTGTAAAAAGGGGCATAGCCTCATTACACCTCTCTACAATGCAGCCCCCTGGCGCATACTGGAGACTCCAGGTGGGCTAGTTGGCCACCAGGGACGATAGTATGCCAGGGGAATTAGTTCCCCCTCTGCAAACGCACCCAGGGGCTGCGTTGCAGAGAGGTGTAAAAGAGGGTGTGGCCTCATTACACCTCTCTGCAATGCAGTACCCTGGCGCATACTGGAGGTTCCAGGTGGGCTAGTTGGCCCCCAGGGACCCCCAGTATGCAAGGGGAATTAGTTCCCCCGCTGCAAACGCACCAGGGGCTGCGTTGCCGAGAGGTGTTAAAACATTTTTTTTCAATTTATATAAAAAATATGTAATGTAATTTTAAAAATAAAATATCTAAAAATAAATAATTTAAAATAATGTAGTAAATCAGTATAAAAATATAACAATTAATACATTTAAAGATTATCATTTACAAAACCATTGATATTCACTGAAAAAACCATAGGTTTCAGCCACGTTATAGTTAGGAATTACCATTTTAAAAACCTTTGAAATTCACTGAAAAAAACATAGGTTTTAGCCACGTTATAGTTAGGAATTAGCATTTAAAAAAACCTTGCAAATTCACTGAAAAAACATAGATTTCACACATGTTAGAGTTAGGAATTAGCATTTTAAAAACCTTTGAAATTCACTGAAAACACCATAGGTTTCACACCATACATGTGAACACAATGTTAAATTGCATCTTCCCTTCACATTGCAGCGGGAGAATCAACACCTCCGGCAGAGCAGCCTGAACCTCTCTTCTCTGATGATGAAGAAGACACCCACGGCTCTGACTCTGACGCCCTTCAACAGCAAGTGGAGAGCCTCCGCAGCCCCTTCCAGGAGCAGGGCAGCCCAGCTGCTGTGAGGAGACCCCACCCCCTGCACAGACCACACAGCAGGCAGCACCCACCACCATTGCTGCCTCACAGGACCCCCACGAAGAACACATGGCCTTCCAACGCTGTGTGTTGAGGTGTTAGGAGAATCTCGTTGAACAGGTGCAGGTGGGCTTTGAACGTATTGCAGACAAACCTGATGCCATACGTGGGTGTCTAAGTCCCATCAGGGACCACTCACGGTCCCTAACGGACACTCACAGTCTGCTCCATGCCCTCCAATGGACCATGGCTGACATCACAGGAGCCCTGACTCAGAGACTAGTACAACAGTCCAGTCAGAGTTCCGCTAGCGATGTCACACAGAGTTGGGACATATGCGGAGGTCAATGGAGACTATGGAGGGGACGCAGGTGAAAAGAGCCGCTACCACGGCTGCACACTAGCGAGAGGTAGGTGGGTTTTTCAATGACCTCAGGACCATCCCCATGGCATTGCTGCCACAAGGCCTGGCACTGATGCATGCTGCTACCACTACATCCACATCTCCGCCCCCTGAAGTGTCAGTGCCACACAGTGCTGGAGACAGAACACCACCACCCACACGTGAGGCACATGAAACAGCAGAGGACGAAGATGCGGATGAATCTGCCTTAGTGGTAAAAAGGACGCAGTGGCACTCATCTCCACCATATGGCTTGTTTCTGCTTGGTTCTGCCCTCTGCATCTTCACCTTCCACTCCCCCGATACACTATGTGACACTCACCTTGGACCTCAACATGGACTGCCATCTTCTGTTTGATCACCAATGACACAGCAATCAGAGGGCAGACTGAACTCTTCCGCTTCCTTTGGACTTGTCATTCCCTGAAGGATCTGGCTGGCCCTCCATGGGCCAACATTGCAAAGTGGGGTTTGCATGGCTCTTTACTGCTCCAGCTGCAATACTCCACTGAATGTGCATTAAACATTCATAATAACACAGATGTGTCATGTCTATGATCACTCAAGTGTGGAAGCATGGATGAATGTAGGGTCAGTGATTCCCCCTTACATCCATGTTGCTCATGTTGTTTGATTTGGTCACACGGTGACACATTGTCAAATGCTGTCCGGGTGGTGCCGACACAACAACAGGGGCATACGCATTAGTTACTTTCTTGTCCAGCCCAGGACAGAAGCACGCCCAGAGCCCGGGGCTCATTGTTCAAACCCTTACGCTGCACTGGCATACGCCAGGCCAGTCCACTCCACTCACACTCACGGGGGGACGACAACATTACATGTGCCAGGTCTTCCCTGTAGTGATCTGCTGATCACAGGTCTAGATGTCAGCATGCCACAGTCACTTCCTCACGGCTGGTTTACACCCACACCACACCCATCCACACATCACAGGACATGTGACCCTGCCAAAAAAAAAGGGCCGGGCAGACGTGCTCCATGCCATTTCCACTCTCTATATGGGTGTTTCCGTTTTGTGTTAATGTAGGCATGAGGGCCTCAGGCCCTGCAACATTACATGTGCCAGGGTGGGAGGTGACATGATGGCGTCCGCACCACGATACTCAATCAGGGAGAGTCCATGACTTGCTGGTCACACAGACTTTGTGGCACCGGATACACTGTGGCCAGGACAGGCACACCGCCACGGGATGGTGACTTTCGATGCACTGAGGTAGGGGCACCTTAAATGCTGAGCGGGTGGGCAGCCTACGATGATGCCTCACCCAGGAGGTCCGGACTGCTCAGGATTTGTGTGCCCTGCTGGACCGCAGTGTAGGCCAGAGCCAGCAGGTAGTGCAGGCCTACTGCCATGTGGTGTTGCCCCACGGATCACAGAGTTGGTGGCACCTGAAGAACTGAGCAGGTGTGCAGCTTGCGATGGTGCCTTGTGCACTGATATATCCTTTGCCATAGCAAAATCAAGACCCAGAATCAAGTGTGCGACCTGGTGGCCCACGGAGAGGGGCTGCATGATGTGGAGGGTGCAATGTTTACGGGTCCCGGTCTTGTGGCTCACACCGGCACGTGGTGGGCCCTATTTGCTACACGCCGGTGGCAGAAGGTGAGCAGTGAAGCCTGGGTGCGAAGGGGCGGGCATGCACTGCTGGGCAGTGGGAGAGGCTGGGGTGCAGCTGCCTGAATGCACAGGGGCATGCATACACCACTGGGCAGCGGAGGGGCTGAGGTGCAGCTGTCTAGGTGCGCAGGGGCAGACAAGCGATTATGACATGTGCACTTGTATGTACTCTGCCATTTATGTATCCAGACTCTGTTTCAGATGAGGGATCTGTTTCAGGTGAGGGACCTGGTGAACTGCACTACATACAGGCACGTGGTTGGAGACACACCAGTGGCAGCAGGTGAGCAGTGACACCGGAGTGCGCAGTGTCAGCACTCTCTCTCCATGTCCCTCTCTTTATTTCTCTGTGTCTCTCTCCCCCTCGCTTTCCATCTTCCTCTCCCTCCCTCTCTTTCCATATTCCTCTCCCTCCTTCTCTGTCTGTATTTCTCTCTACCTCCCTCTCTTTTAGTCTTTCTCTCTCCCTCCCTCTCTTTCTGTCTTTCTCTCTCCCTCCCTCTCTTTCGGTCTTTCACTTTCCGTCTTTTTCTCTCCCTCCCACTCTTTATGTCTTTCTCTCTCCCTCCCTCTCTTTCCGTCTTTCTCTCTCCCTCCTCTCTTTCCATCTTCCTCTCTCTCCCTCTCTTTCCATCTTCCCTTCTCTCCCTTTTTTTACATCTTTCCCTCTCTCTTTTTCTCTCACACTGTTTCTATCTCTCTCCTTCGCTGTCTCTCTGTCCTTTGATGAGCGCATGAAAAACCTTCTTATCGGGATTTTTGTCTTGCAGGCTGTGACCTACAGATTGTCCCGAGGAGAGCCGCCATGTGTTATCATTAATGTTCTACTTTTTTAAATACATATTTGTTTGGTAAGTCGAAGGTGAATGTGTGATGCTAATTTTTGTGACGACACATGCATGTTACCAGTTGTGATTGTGCGACATTATGCGGATTCCTTGATACATGATTTTGTGAAGTTGATGTGACATGTCTTTGCCTGAGGGGTGCCGGTGGGGTGCCGGGGGGGGTCCTAGGGGTGGAGGCAATGGGTGTTGTGGCCCTCTTGGGTATCCGACTTGCATGATCAGTGGCTCCATGGCATCTGTTGCCCTTCAGGCTTAGCTCCGGGCTGTGCTCCCTTTTCTGGTGCAGGCTGTCATCCAGCTTTACACTAGGTCAGAGTAGGTGTTAATTTCCTGCTGCTAACACGCCTTATCGTGTGTTTTGTGATCTTATCGCTGATTTGGCTGGTCGTTGACAATGTTGCGGAGTGGTGCTGTTGCTGCTTTTTGCACGGGAAAGCCTACTCTGCATCACATTAGTGAAAGTTGTGGGGGTCATCTGTGGCCATGTTTTTTGCGGCTTCTGTCGCTGGTAAACTGGTGATATGGGCTGTTAGCCCCAGCTTGTGAATGGGGCGATACATTTATCGCCACTTTGGCTGCGATAAAGTGCTTTTAACTCAGCAATAAATCCTTGAGAATATGCCCCATAATGTCATATAGGGGAGTTTAGGAGAGGTGGCATCACTAGATGTTCCTTAGTGGAAGTCTTGAAAAATTGATTGACAGCAAAAACGAGGTCTACATCATGGTGTGGGGTGGTATTCCTCCTCTATCTAAAAACTGTCATAAGTAAGCAGGGACAGCTTTAGGGTGATATGACCTATGAAGCCTCACTTGGCGCTCTGTTCGGGGGGGGGGGGGCAGGGTGCTAAATTTAGAAATAACTTATGGATTTAAAAGCAACTGCTGCAGAGTTCCTTGTGTATCAATCAGTTTTCAGGCAACAATAAAAGTGTCAAGATAACTCCGGCGATTATTATTCCTGCTGGAGATAGATGAAGTTTTGTCTAGTGGCAGTTTTGACTCATCATAATGTAGTGCCAAGGGTTAATATGCATGCTGCGAAGAATGTGTATCATGCAGGTCACAGAACCGTATGTTCTGTGGATAGCTCAGTGGGTTGCTGCTTTTGTCACAGATATATATATATATATATATATATAGTAGAGTGACCAATGAATTGTCACCAAAGAGCTGAATGCAAAGTGCATGGTATACGTTAAAATGTTCTTTTTATCCTAGTCTTTCATTATCCTATTGTCGCCAAAAATGGCCCGTTTGAGTAAAAATACAATCTTCTCAGGATCGCCAATCCCAACCTCTGTAGTACATTTTAAATCCTGAGTTTGTTCTTCTCCAGACCAGACACTCTTAAAATATACTGACTTCTAGTATGTGTAACATGTGATACCTACACCTTGCCATTCTTGTGGTCTTATGTAACACTTCCTATAGGCTGATTTACACATGTATGATTCATTGTCTCTGTATAATGGGAGTGTGATGTAAAGTGCTCCGACACCCTACACTAGTACCAGTAGTGCTATAAAACAAAATACAATCATGTGAGTGAGGGCATATGGAGAAATGAGAGGAGGTTGGTAGTGATGGAATAACTGGAGTAGGAGATCATGGGGGGGCGCCCAAAAATATTATTGCACCGGGTACTAAAGATAGCCCTGTAATAGTGGTAGATTTTAACAAGAGTTGAGAGGGATACTTAGACACAAAATGTTCAATCAAGAATATGCGGATCCTGCAGGTAGCCATAAAGTATTGCTTAGCTTCCGTAATTTTGCTTTACTTTTTTTACATTTTATTTCCCAAATTACACTATTACGCGATAGAAAGTAAGGACATGCTGTTTGTTGCAAAACTTTAGCGCAAGTTTACTGGGGCAACATAAATGAAAAGAACGTGAGTGGTTACTGTTTGCAGCACTTGTGTTTTTTGTGCTTTTTCTTTAGCATTAAATGTATTCTTGCCTTCAAATTAATGCATTCGGAGGCAGAACTGAGAGTCAACGAGCAGTGAGGCAGCCGAGTAAAGAACCTATGCATCGATTTTCTTCTGACATGGGTGTTTGGATTCCGCCAACCACAAAGAGGTTGGCCAACAGTCCCATCATGGAATGCTGGGGCCTCCATTCCCACTACAACTAGCTATGCTGAGACCTGCGAGCCCTCCGCACACCTCCTGTGGCATTCACTACAGTGAAACCATTGCTCACTTACCAGAACAGCGGTGCCTGACCTGCCATTATTAAGGGGCACTTCACAATGCAGCTACCCAAGAGAACACAAAGGCAGGTACCCGCAGGGAGCCTTAGCAGACCCCAGTCCACCCACTCTCACTCTAGAGACCGGAAACCAGAGACCGTAGGATAGTTGGCAAAAGAAAGAGGACTATTGCTCAGACTTGCAGCCATCTTATATGAGTCACTGTAAACGCATTGATTGAGTGGCCAAGGTATACTTCTGAGTACGGCCATCTTGGAGTACTGTTTTCCTGAGACATCAAATGCACCTTTCCACAGACTTCTGTCTTTTGATGTTTTTTATAACAAGGCTGGCAGATTTACATTGATACTTGAGCCTTCTTGGAGACCATACCATACAGTTATTTGGCCATACTATTAAGTCGACCTCACTACACCATAAAGCTGGTGGTCAGTGGTGTTGTGACTTTCGATCCCCACATGCCAAAACCTAAACATTCTGAGCAGCTACTGTTCCTAGAGGCCATCTCTACTAAATTGAAACTTCCATAGCTTAATCTTATAATGTTGACCTCCACGGAGTTCATGGACCCCGAACTCCCCATGCTCCCTAAGAAACTAACAAACAATAATGTGTCAAAAACTCCATAAAATGAACAGTCACCTCTTTAGCAACTGATGTCCATTTCATCAGGGGTGAAGTCTCCACCTTTCGAGGATTGTCGTGGATGGAGTTCAGTGTCAGTGATATTAAACAATGTTCAGACAGTTCCTCGGATTGGGGACCAGTTTATGGAGAATGCATTGCAAAGTAGTTGATTAGGAGAATGAGAGTAGAAAGGACAATATACAATTTTTCAGTGTGCTAAAACAAGGGGATAAGGATCACATGCAGAATTTCCTGGGCATTTTTCTACCAACCATATTGAATCTCACATTTGAACAACACTAAGAATTCCAACAAGTTCACTGCATAAAAATGTGCCATGGCCTGACCCCAACAGACCACACCAGAGCCTGCAACAGCAAATAATTGATGCGGCTAAGACACATGATCCATTTCAGTGTGACAAAAGTGAGATCTATATTTCAGAGGATTTATCTTCTGAAACTAACTCCACAAGAAGAAGATTCTTAGCAATCAGAACTCTGCTGAATTAAAAGAATATTATATACAAATTGCTCGAGCCTGCCTTGATGATATAAAACTATACGATAGAACCACTAATCAAGAGGACCCAGAGAAACTGGAAAGGTTTCTAGATGCCTATAGAGGTGGACATCAATGGAAGTTGGTATTATATGACCATGAGTTTGGTGGCAAGTGTGAGTATCAGTGGCTTAGAAGTGTTCCTGGCCATTACCTGGCACTCAGAAAACTTAGCATAGACACTTGAAGAGTAATGCTAATTTGTTTAGCTAAATTATTGATGGCCCTGTGGATTAGACACTCAAAGTACTATGCTTAATATAGCTAGTCTATTGTATCCACTAATCTATGTTTTTATTACCTACTGTTGGTCGCCAGTAAGTAGTCATATTTAGGACCTCATTTCTATTCAAAAAGCATTTTTTCTTTAGCCAATATCATTGGTGCCGTTTGATGAATCTCCATGAAATTTTCAAAACTGGTGGGGCGCTCCAGTCAGATCCTGTCTTAAAAGTGTCGGGGCGATCCGTCAAGCGGGGGGCGAGAATAGAGAGGGTCCCAAAAAGCATTTTCTCCATGTTAATTTCCTTAGGAAACTTTAGACAAAGCTACAACCCTAACTGCTGAATGGAATTACACCAAGTTTAGCAAAAAGGTAGTGCTTGATTCAGAAAGCAACCTTATTTTTTTAATGGTGTAAATCCTTTCAGTAGTTCCTTAGAAATTAAAAAAAGAAAACTTTCGATATCTGGGCGGAGCCTAACCACACGAGCAGAGCTTGCCTCTGATTGGCTGTCAACACTTCAAACCAGGAAGTGTTGGCAGCCATCTTGTGCCTTACATCGAGTGAAAATCAAAAAGGTGAGACAAGTAGGCATGATTGTGTATATTGAGATTGATAAAGGTACATGTATATCAATGTATATTCACCTTCTGTAAGTATATGCCCTGTGTGTGTGCTCAACTATACATAGAGTTGCACATACATGGAGAGTCCTAGGAAGGGACAACGCAGAGGCCTTCAGGCAAGAGTGCCTTACATGCAATGTTTACATAGGCGGGGAGTATAAATCTCTTGAAAAATAAACTGAATGAAAAACTGCTCAAGGTCTAATCCTCGGACCTGCCGCAGCCGCTGGCGAATTTTACGCTTTGGATTATCACCAATTCGGCCGATAATTCACAGGGTAAATGGGTCTGGATTGGTTCAACTCAGCAGAGAATAAGCCCCTGGAAAGGAGGATTGCAAAAATTGCAAACAAGCATTGGCATAGCCAATAGGTCTCGCTTTTGGGACCTTATAAGTATTTCGTTTTGTAGCACAATATCCTTGGTGCAACAACATCAACTGTTGCATGGCTAAACACTTATAAGGTCCGAAAAGCAAGACCTGTTGGCTATGCCAATGCTTGTTTTGATAGGCACGGGGAGATTAAGTGATTTGCCCAGAATCACAAGAAGCTGAGCTGACGCTGAGGCTCGAGCCTGGTTCCCCTGCTCCAAAGCAGGCAGCACTGGCCGTAAGGCCATGACCTCTAGTTTGACAAAGTAGCACGGAATTTGAACTCGTAGAAACAATTGCCTCTGTATTCTCAGTGACACGTAGATGAGTCGGAGAGAAAATAAAAGCGAACTTCAGTGTTGGGTGTTTAAGGTGTTTAAGGTGTTAGGGCATGCATGTCTGCAGCTGCAGCACCCCTCCACGGCAGGAGGACGCCATTTTACCTTTGGGATATGTATTCTTCACTTCAGTACAACCAACCGGATTCCCAAAATGTTATCAACATTCTATTTATTCACGTCTTTATGATGAGGTATTGGGTAACGTAATGATGAATGGATGTATGTATGAGTGAATGAATGAATGAATGAATGAATGAATGAATGAATGAATGAATGAATGATCGGAATATAAAGCACGCAGCTACACAAAACACTTCCCAGCAAGTGTAAAACGTGTGGATGTGCAGAGCGTTGTCCTGCACAACAGCATATGTTCCTGTCCTACTCAGACCCTAAGCTTCAATAGTCTCAATTGTGATTGCTGCAACCACACATGCAGCCAAGGCCACGCTGTGCATCACAGAGTCTCAGCTGCAGCGTGGCGGCCCATGGCAGATCCAGACACAACACTATTATCTCCAAAGGGAACAGAGTTAAATACTCCCTGTTCATTCTTTGGCACAGCAAAATCGATACTGTGAGTTTGGTTGATTCCAGAGACGAGGACATAACCGGAATTCTGAGTTTGGGGAAATAACGCATTTTCTGCACTTGTTCCTTTTTTGTTTTCAGCTAGTGCTTAACACAAAGACTTTGGCTGCTTTCGCCTTTGGTAATATGGGTTATTGCACTAGAATCATTTGTGTATTGATTATTTAAAAGTGTTTCTCAAAGAAGAACTTTTTAGACTACTATTAATACGTTTCTGTGAGCTCTGTTTAGTATGTGTGACCACAGGAGGCAAAAGATGGGCATAGGAAGCCGCATTCTGCCAACGCCCGCACTGAACGCAGGCGCACAATTTTCTGGGGAAATCACACCAAGGATATCCTGCATGTGTCTAAGGTACTGAAATATACATTCTTCTTCAGATCGCTTTGGCTAGGCCTGTTGTCGTTCGGCCATTACATTTAGGAATTCGATCTGTGTAAAATGACTCTATTGTCCTTGAACACGTCATTTCATTCATGAGCCTGTATAGCTTTGGAGAAGCCACCAGGGACGCAGTCCCTGGAGTGTGCTCTCGGGCAGGGGAACACAGATGGACAGGTAAAGAGGCACGCACACCCGTCACTAGGCAGATATCGCACAGAGGGATTAGTTGGATGTTGGAAGGCTGATTTCAGAATTCAAGGGTTAGTCTGATGAATGTTGCGCCAATTAACTTTCCCTTAGAAGAAATGCGGTGATATACAGCAGTGTTCATTTCCTCTAGCGTCTCTTTACAATAGTCCTCGGTGGACCTGTGTTCCAGTTTTCTGTCGTCGCCAAATTTCAGTTGTGATCGAGTCAATAAAGAACACTGATGAACAGACGAGGTCCAAGGAAAAAGGGGTTTATTTCAAAATGTAGGAGTACAACAAACGCACGAGGAGCAGGCGGGAACCGCTGGGGACGAGGCTGTCCAGCAAGGAATACCACACTGGACAACAGTAGAAACCAGGGACACAGAGTGTGAGCATACAAGAGAATCACATGAATACAAACAACATAATGCGTTACTATTAAAGGGATACAACAGAGGTATATTCCCGTAATTTCACTGAGGCACATGTTGAAAAGACTTTACAAATGTTATTGGTTATAACTTGTCAAACTGACTCTCCAAACTGTAGTGTAGTTCCTATATTCTCAATAGGTTCTGCACATTGGAATAATATATCGTGTAGCTTAGACGTAGGACTGAGGTCTACTAGGTCTCTACCGGGTATATTAGACTTAATAGTGAGTGCCAGCTAGCTCAGAGGCCACTAGAAACTTTCTCGAATAAACAAGAAGGGATTAGTTTCTGACAACCTCATAAAACATGACAACTTTGTTTCCCAAGAATAAGAAATCAAATCTCTAGAGTCGCGGAAACAATAGATAAGTATTTCACTCAGTCAATTGTGCATGCTTAGTTTCACCAGAGGTGCAAGAGGAATAGAGAGACGGGCGTTTTCAATAAAAAGGTATTTTTTTAACAATCTTCTTTCTCAAGCACTGAAAATGAACTGCTACAATAGTAAAGTCTACTATGAAGTACAATGCATATAATACGGACGGTATTATAAAGTAGTACTGTAAAAGCATGATATGGTTTCTAAGCCATAAAGTGCATAAAATGTATAAAATACATGAAATACATACAGTGATAAAAGTAAGACTAAAAAGTACTCAACTGGTGCTTCTAAATACGCCTACCCCGATATACCTAACCTATGTCTAGTACGAGGGGGGAAGTATAAGAGGAGTAGCTTAAGTTTTAAGAGTTCTCTGCCAGGAATCTGATTCCAATAATTCTCTGAGAGGTCTAATCAGCTCCGTACCTTTGGTTCTGGAATGAAGGAGGACTTGTATCTCGTTCTTGGGACTCGATTTCCCAGATACCTGCAAGGGTAGCCTGGAAACACTGGAGCTGGATTTCTCGGCAAGAGAAATGACAGAGTCTCGCAGTGCGTCTGCTGGAGGGTCGGCTTCCTTCGGCATTAATGCTGCAGGGCGTCGGGCAAGTAGATAGACGATCTGCTCCAAACCACCGTGTGTTTGTTTAGGCAAATCAAGGCATATTTATACTTTGAAGGTGTCGAGTTTGACGCATGTTTGGACTTAATAACGTCACTCAAAGGCTAATTTCTTGGAAAACCACGGGAGTTCTAGGAGAACTTAATATTCAAGCAGGGGATGTCCCGGGCTGCTGAAAGCGGGTTTTTCCAAAACAACGTTGGTAATTCTTGGAGTTTAGTGGAAGTATCCATGCCGTATTTGGGCTGTATTGTTGAACCCAAATATGGTAATGATTTATATGCCTATATAAGGAAATGATAGAGTATACCTATATAAGGACATGAATCAGAAAATTTATACCAGGGTCCGAGATTCATTTACAACACCCGCTCCACGATTTTAAGTTCAATAAAGCTGACCTAATAAGCACTGAACATATCTAATGCTAGTGTTTACAATCCCACCCCAAAATACAAAAAAAAAATGCACTTGAAATGGTTGTACATGGGAAATATTGAGCATTTCTACAGTACGCATTTTTAAGGAAGTGATGACATTTCAAGCATATAGTATGGTATCTAAATATGCAAACTGAATGAATCATTTATTTACATTTATGAAAATGGCTCTTTAATACAGAAAGAAATTTTGAGACCATTTCATAACATTTCAATTGTTATATTAGGACAAGGCCAAATATTTTTTCTAGGCAGTGTTTCAAAAAGGAAAAAAGAATGTCTTGTTCTCTATGAATAGTTCTACTTTAAGCATATTAGTCTGTGCCCAAAAAATTGAAGGCCGAATTTCAGAGTTCAGGGAACGCTGTGTGCATGAATCAACAGTTATTCTCGGTGTCAGGAGAAAATATTAGATCATCAAGGCTGGCAAAGAAATCGTCTACCATATTAGGTGAAAGTAGAACCACTTGATCAAGCAGATCAAAAGGGCACAGATGGGAAGCATTGCCGTCAGTGCCAGGTGCCGCTTAGCAGTGTTCATATCAGATAGTACCTGTGTGCCTGTTGATCCTCGTATCTCACCCTCAGTTAGATTTATTGGTGAGACCTCAATAAATGCCGTCATCAGGATTGGTAGCCGTTGGGGACAACACAATGCATGAGTCTTTACCGGACCCTGCAAGGCGTCGACATCCGATGGCAGGACTGATGGAAGTGTAAGACAAATGTCTAACACGCATTCCTCTCCGCAAACCAGGCATTGTAGAACAGGTAAGATGCAATCTTGCCAGATTGGTCTGAACGAGAGAAGCCATGTCGTATTCAGATCTCTTAGACGGTCTCTTAGTATCGTGTATTATTCTCTCACGATACCTCTGGGCACGGACCGTTTGTTCCATGAGGTTCTGGGTATAGCCGGTTACTGGGCTTGTCATATCGGAGCAGAAGAAATAAAAATAGTATTCCTGCTACGAGTCCCAAGATGAGAGGCAGGCTGCCGAACACAGAGTGCGCAAAATTTGGAAAATGCCTAGGAATGCTTCAAATGATGCTAACAGCCCCGAAAAAATTGTCCTGAATACATGTGCGATGCCACTGGTATCAGACATGTTAAAGATGTGACTTAACATTTCTACGAAATGTACAGGGCAGTTTGTGATAATAATGCATGTATCTCTGCAGATGTCTTTGCAACTTGCAGATCATACGTTTCTTTTGATGATGTCAGAGGCACAGATTTTTGTAAAAGAATAGACTTTATTCTGCTTAAAGTATCAATTCGTATAGAAGAGATATTCAGTGAAGGCCATATTGCCGTCTCACTGTCTGGCTTGCGAGTTGGATACAATACTTGCATACAACAAGTCACCATGGATGACACACTAACCAGATAAACTTTTCCTGGCACCATACCACAGCAGCTGTGATCATTAAACATAATGTAACTGCCATTGGATAGCTGCCTGAAAATGGTTTCTATCCGTGTGGAGGGAGTACAGTGCAGGTGGCATGAAAGGTTATTCGCAGAACCGTCACAGGCTCCGTGTAGATTAATACCCTGGCACAGAAGTGTACCACTTAGTGAATTTTTACAATTATTCCCACTAAGGAATACTTCTTTCCCCTTATTCCAACATTTGTGTGTATATGGTAAAGTCCATGTTGACTTAATGTATTCTTTACCCAACCTTTCATACATGCCTTCTGGTATATGCTGTAGACAATACTGAAACTGGAAAATCGTCACTGGAATCATGATGGTGCCATGAATTATCCATTCGATTACAGGTCTCTCCGAAATTGTCAATGGTAATCTTTCCAGTTTTTCAATGCTCAGTACCGTATAGTCTGCTCCTCTTTGTGCCAAAGAGATTTGTTTATCTGTAAGGTTAAACCCAATAAACAATGAGCCTAACCTTAACCTACCTGCCGTGAGGGGAACGGCTGAGAGTAACGTCGGGTCCTGTACCCCACCGCCAGTATCCACCGCCAGTATCCACGCCGTGAGGGAAACGGCAGCCAAAACAGCGGGTCCTGCAGCCTAGCGCCAGTACCACAGTCGCCGTGAGGGCTGGGACTTCAATCCCCAGGTGCCCCGGCGGCTGTGGCGCGAAAGTGACGACAGCAGAGCGCCCGGAGGCGCGTAAAGGGAGAGGAGCGGCGAGCGCTCCCTGGGAGCCTAACCTTAACCTACCTGCCGTGAGGGGAACGGCTGAGAGTAACGTCGGGTCCTGTACCCCACCGCCAGTATCCACCGCCAGTATCCACGCCGTGAGGGAAACGGCAGCCAAAACAGCGGGTCCTGCAGCCTAGCGCCAGTACCACAGTCGCCGCGAGGGCTGGGACTTCAATCCCCAGGTGCCCCGGCGGCTGTGGCGCGAAAGTGACGACAGCAGAGCGCCCGGAGGCGCGTAAAGGGAGAGGAGCGGCGAGCGCTCCTTGGGAGCCTAACCTTAACCTACCTGCCATGAGGGGAATGGCTGAGAGTAACGTCGGGTCCTGTACCCCACCGCCAGTATCCACCGCCAGTATCCACGCCGTGAGGGAAACGGCAGCCAAAACAGCGGGTCCTGCAGCCTAGCGCCAGTACCACAGTCGCCGCGAGGGCTGGGACTTCAATCCCCAGGTGCCCCGGCGGCTGTGGCGCGAAAGTGACGACAGCAGAGCGCCCGGAGGCGCGTAAAGGGAGAAGCCCGGGACAAGGGTGGGACCGTCCAAGGCCGTCATCGGCCGGAGTAGGCCGGGCTGGGCCCACTTTCTTGGTTTCCCATATTGTGCAGGTATTTACAGGACTTATTATTTTGTTGCACCCGCCCTGGGAGGCATAATTGACTGACCCTCCCGGAGTTTAATCATGCCCTCACCGACAAGGGAGAGTACCCCTCAGAAGCCGGGTGGAGTGAAAAGCGGGACTCTTGAAAACTATTTTGCACGGGCTGTGGGGGAGGCGGACAAAGAGGGAAATTTGTCAAGGTTAAGGGCGGAACGAAGACGATCAGTGGACAACCTGAAAAACACCCCCATGGGAGAACAATCTATTACATTAAGGGAGGATTTAACTCGAATTGAGGATGTTCCACTCCTGTTAAGGGAGGGTATGAACACCTCCCCAGCTGAAATTACGAGCACAGCTCTACCTATTAGCTCCAGTCCCGTTAGGGGGACTATGGATTTAACCTCACAACCGCCCACAGCCCATAAAGATAGGCATCCCAAATTGAAAGTAGTCACCACACAAGTAATCCCGGGACCCCCCCAAAAAAACGCAGGAGAAGGGCAAAGGGAGCGCAGGGTGGTAGTAAACCCAAGACTCTACACCTAGACTTTGGCAAATCCCTAAAACATTCTGTATCCACAGTAAAACCACTGGCAGAGTCACACCCTAAATCTAATGTGCAGGAAGTTATAGTTCCTGCCTTGAGCAAAGATGCAGGAACTAGTAGTGTTAATGTCCCCCTCTCTGTTGTGCCGCTGGGAAACTTGGAATTTCTCTTAAGGTCACTGTTACTCCCGATCAGCGAAAGCGTAAAAAAGATCGAGATCAGACTAACCATATTGGAGGCCACATTGGGAAGTCTGAAAACTCGCGGTGGTCGACAGGAAAGCGATTTAGCACCCATCACCACCCCTGTTGCCTCGCAAGGGTCAAAACACAGGGTAGCTAACCCAGCGCCAGTTCCACCTCAGGCTGTAAATGGGGTAGTCCCCCAAAAACCCCTAAAACCAAATCCTGTAGCTACCAATTCACTTCATGCTAACACGCTTAACCCCCCCCTTGTATCAGTACCTCAGGCACATACGATAGACAATAACATTCCGGACCACCAAAAAAAGCCCCCTGCAAGACCCCGTCGCCCTAACCTACCCCCCGAGACTAATGACCTTACAGTAGTTATGGCAGGGGTCCCGCCACTTGATGAAGGAGAAGTAGAGGATTTTTGTGCCCTAAAAACTAGGGTCATTAAGTGGTTAAATAGAAATAGACCCCTCCCGAGACACCTTAACAATGAGATTATAATGGTAAGAAGGGTCCCATGGGTGGGGAGAACTCAGAAATCCATCACTGGGGACTGTGTTCTGGTGAGTTTCAGGGACAAGGGTACGGTGTCGCATATATGCCAAGGGGAAAATATATCAAGGGAATCTACCATCCATACCCTCCGTGTGTCTTTCTTCTTCCCTATCACCCCAGGCCCACACCACCCACCCCCAAATCATGATAGATGGGAGAGAGTCGGAAGATGTGGGCGTCACCAGGCTTCTCATCCCTGGCCACTTTTGGGTAGACCGGCACCTTTTCTCCCAATTTATAATCGGTTTAATTGTCTAAACGGCCTAGAGGGGGTGGATTGACAAACAGTTAAGGCCTCTAAGGAGATCACAGAAAAGGGCGCCCAAGCAGAAACACCAGAGGGGCAAAGACATTCGGCCCTGCAAACCCAAATAGTTAGGGCGGAGGACCCTATGCTTGCAGTTATTAAACAACCAACATATACTCAGACACCGCCTTTAGCTTCTTTAGGGGAGGGGGAACTCACTCCATGTCGGTTCCTTAGCTGGAACGTGGCGGGCACTAGAGCTAAAAGACTAGATCCCACATGGATAGACTTTATAGCCAGTAACCACGTAATTGCCCTCCAAGAAACATGGGACACCTCACCAACTTTCTGGTTGGATGGGTTCACAAGTTTTACTATACCTGCAACCCCAAGTAGTGCAGGAAGAGCTAAGGGTGGACTAGTCCTCCTCTTTTCACTTAAACTGGCAGGGACGTTTAAACAACTAGAGTCTGGTTCCCCAAATATTTTAATGGTAGAGTGGATTATCTCACCAGGGCGGGTCCTAGTGGTCTCAAATTTTTATAATTCCTGGGTTAGACAAACAGACACAGCCCATGTGGATCACTTGGAAAATGTTCTTAACGATTACAGTCATAAATCTTGCACTAATTTCGATTTCATAATTTTAGGTGACTTTAACATTCAAAAATGTGTTTTAAAATGTAACTTAGGCAACCTGGAGGGTCAGACTGATAATGGCAATCTGCACTTCGCTCACACCAAAGCGGGGGAGGCGCTTGAATTTTTCCTTGCTAGCCTTAATATGTTTGAACCCCTCAGCACTGGTAGAGACGAATCTTTGCCCACTTACAAAGGGTCTGAAAGTGGGTCTGTGATAGATTTCATTTTTGTTTCTCAGGGTTTAACCTCTAAGATGGGGATATATGAGGTAACTGCCTCCCCACATAGCGACCACAACCCAGTTTCTGCACAGGTTCACTGGAGTGACTTATGGAGCAAACACCTGGGTTTTCCTAGGGCTTGCACATCGACGGTGCCCAGCGACCAGGGCAGACGGCTTAAGTGGGGTAAGGTGGTCCAGGAAACCTTCATGGCTTCCCTGTGCCCAAAGATAGAGGAACCCATGTGTATTTGTCTAGACCAAAATGCCACTAACAAAGAGATTGTTTTAGCTTTTAACTTTATTTGCTCACAAACAGCTAAAGAACTCACAGTTCCCAAATCCAATTTGCCACCCAAGCCTCACAAATGGTTTGACAGAAATTGTTCTAAAGCCCATAAAGACCTGAAAAATGCACTCAAAACAAAGCCGAGGGATAAAACCTTAATCTCTAAATTAAGACGGGAGTATAAATTGGCTATCAAAAATAGGAAAAACACAATTAAAAAAAATGCCTGGAATGACTTGCTTGACGTGGATATACTACGTAATAGTAAGAGATTCTGGGACATTATAAATAACCAATTCTTCTCTGGGGAGATTAACACAATCTCGGACTGCATTATCAGTGATGAGAAATGGGTTGATCATTTTAAAAACATATACGGCGGTAATGACTCTGTGAATGGAAACGATATAGGACTGACCAGGGGGCTAGCGGCAGTAGAATTCCACGAGGAGGAGGTATATAAAGCTATAATGGACTCCACGAAGAATAAGGCTCCGGGCCCAGACGGAGTCCCGGTAGACTTTTTTATATACGCCCCAACCACCTGGTCTAAAGTCCTCACAAATGTTTTTAGGGCAACAAATGATGGATGTTTTCCAGAAACTTGGAATACATCTGTCATAGTACCCATTTTTAAAAAAGGAGATAGGGAGAATCCGGGATGCTACCGCCCAATTTCTTTAATAGACTCTGCCTTTAAGATCCTGGGCAGAGTACTATTGACTAAATTGAGAACAAACCTGGAGCTCTGTGGGGGCCTCGCAGAGATTCAATATGGCTTTAGGGAAAAACGGGGAACCTTAGAGCAATGCTCAAATTTACATCTCCTGATATCTAAGTACACGGTGGCCGGGGAGGGCTCACTATATTTAGCCTTTATGGACCTCTCCTCGGCCTTCGACTTGGTTAATAGGGCCAAGCTCTGGGCTATACTCCGTGAGCTTGGTATCGAGGATTCCCTGGTGGCCCTCATAGCAAGTTTGCACCAAGGACTTACTGCGAAGGTCCGGGTAACCAGGGAAGGGCGATGCTCTGACAGCTTTAGGTCAAATAAGGGTGTTCGCCAAGGCTGCATTTTGGCCCCACTTTTATTCACTATTTATATTAATGATCTAGGGAAGTCCTTGTTAGCAGGCAACGCTGATGTCCCACGGGTAGGTGGGAAGCAGATTCCGGCTCTCCTATATGCGGACGATGCTGTTCTCATCGCCCGCACGGGCATTGGTCTACAGACCCTTTTGGAGCTTTTTGGTTCCTTTATGGCTAAATTAGACTTAAAAATCAATGTGACCAAATCGCATACAATGATCGTGGGTCCGCAGAAAAATAAATCACACACAAAAACCTTTTTCTGTAAAGGCGAGGTTCTCTCCAGGGTCCCTGTCTTTCCATACTTAGGGGTCCTGTTTGATGAGAAGGGCTCCTGGGTTCCGCAAATTAAGGCCAAGCATATTTCCTTAGCCCGGTCCACAGCAGCCCTGATGGATTTCACTAAAAGACTAGGGGCTAAACCAATGGAAGCTGTGTTAAAAGTTTACAAAAGTAAATGCATTTCTATAGCCTCATATGGTGCAGCATTGTGGGGTTATACCAACCTGGACAGTATGCAGAGGGTAGAGAACAAGCTTATTAGAAGAATCTTGTCGGTTCCAAACTCCACACCTACCTACTCCATACATGAAGAAGTTGGCCTACCTTATATTATAGATGGATTGAAATTGGCCCCTTTACTTTTTTGGGTCAATACCTGGTTAAATACTGAGTTGTCCTTAAACCACACAATTCTTAAAGATGTGACTGCAAGGGAGGGGGCAATGAATATAGCCTGGTTGAGATACATAAAGTCATCATTCACTGCCCTCGGGAGACCTGACCTATATACAACACCGTCAATAATTAGGAAAGCAGACATTGCATGGATTAAGAAGGAATTCCAGGGGAGGACACGTTTAGAGAGAGAGGAGTCTGAAGTTAACAAACCACTAGTAAGAGCACACTTGGTTTTGTCCTCTTCCCCCTCGATGGAACCATACCTGCAATATGTTTCTAAACCCTTGCATAGATTTTTGCTAACCAGATTTAGAATGAATCTGATCCACTATTCACTAGGCACCTTCCCTACGTGGGGTAAACCGGAGCATGCACCACCCTGTGAGTGTGACCAGTTTTCTAATCAGGACACTCTCCATTTTCTGTTTTTTTGTGCATTTTATAACACGGAGAGGAGAAAATATCTAATTCCCCTCCTGAAAATTCTTGGCTTCATACAAGTGAGACCAGCCTTGCTTTATCTTCAAAGATTACCGGATGCACACGTCACTTTTTGTGTAGCAAGTTTTCTAACAGCCGCATACAGAGGAAGAAACAAATGAATCCCTAGAACTGTACTGTTTTAAGCTAAAAACCAATATATTAATTGTAACTTCATTTTATATATCATGGTGATTAATTAAGTGACTCTTTTACGGACACTGTGTAAAAACAAAATGAATTGTGGGTATTTTTAAAATGTTTTTAATGTATGTATTTCTCTTGCCTTTTATGATTTTTAACAAAAATCGAATAAAGTGTATTTTGACTGACTGACTGACTGACAATGATGTTGTGTTGATAAGCCTCTATGGCACGTAGCCTGAATGCAGATTTTGCAGTGTCCAGCCTAGCTGCATTATAGAACGTAATTGAGACTGGCTGTTCCATTATGTCTATAGCAGAAGATACAATGCTGTCCAGTGAATATATTCTGGAGGACAGAGTAGTTAACCCATTGTCCAATACAGAGAGAGATTTTTCCAAGTTAATACTATCAATTTCTCGTATTCTTTCTGCAGTTTCTAATTGTGTTAATTTCCAAGCTTCATTGTACGCAGCATATATACCCGTGTATATGAAACATTTTCGCTGTAGTTTGCGAGGTCCCATTAAGAAATCTCGCAAATCATTGCTTTCTTTAGGTAAAATCAAGTGTTGTTTAATTTCTGGAAGTGTACAAGTTTCCAGCCAAACAAGGCATAGTTTCCCTACACTATATGTTGTTACTATCCCTGGATGTTGGCTCTGGGAGTATCTTGGATCTGGCCTGTTAAGAATTAAACCCTGTGTTTTGTTCAGGAATCTATCTTGACAGTTATTGGTGTCTGTGGTCCAGATTAACAAATTTTTTTCCAATTAGGACTAGTTCTATTCAATTTGAAAAAATATTGTACATCTATCTCCCCTTCTGTGGTTTTGGTATTTTCAGGTATGGGCTTTGGTATAGATGGTTTATTTAGATCTTTTATTTTTGCTAATCCCAGAAAAGATGTTTGTTGCATGGTGTCATTTAAAAACATTATTTGTTCAGGTATGATGCAGGCTCTGAATAAAGCTTCCAAACCGTGCACCTGCCATTCTTTTGTGCCCCAGACAGTTTTTGTCTCTATGTTGTCTTTGCAGAAGTCGTAACCTAATGTGGACAACTTAGCATTAAAATCTATAGAATACATTTGTTTAGTATTGGTCAACATTGTTTTCATTCCTGTCTTATTCATATTTTTGAAATAAAACGTTTCTGGATCTGTAACATTAAATCCTGAGAAATAAAGAAAGTTTTCAATAAATGTTTAGAGCTGCCTTTTGGTGGCCTTGGACAATATTCCCATTGATTATATTTTAGTATTAAATCTTTTTTATTCAAAGCAAATACATTGATAAATTGATTATATTTTAAAACATTTCTAGGGTTTGCAGATCTGTGCAAATAATGATTTTTCTTTTTCTTTTTCTTTTTTGGTCCTCATCTCACCTTTCAAGCCTCTGCGGGTCTTATGAAGCCGCCTTCTCAATCTGACGCCCCCACGGCTTACCGCACTCGCTTGGGTCATCCGACCTGCCTCTTCTTTTTGTAAGAGGCCCTGGTGTAATCATATGACCAAGGATGTTTACAGTAATCTTAGAGTCTTACCCCAGCCCACGAGAGGGTGCCATATATCCGTTGCCTTTTCCTTCACTCCATCATACTCTAACCGTGACATGGTGAATGCAGCTTTGAGACAGTTTCCCTTTGGGGGGTAGGGGGTCCTTCCACCTCTTGCACACCTCCCTTCTAGCCAGCAATATCAAATACAATAATAAACCCCTATCTTTCTGAGAGAGGGTCTGGCTAAGGCGTCCATCATCTCCGAAAAACACCAAAGACATGTTGATTTCTATAATGATTTTAAAAATGTCTCGTATGTTATCTCCCACCTCAGCCCAAAATTTTACAAGTGCTGGAATTTCATAGAAAATGTGTATGTCATCTGCAAGAGGTGTCGCACACCTAGGGCATTTAGGGGCGGGGTGTGGGGCAAACTTTGCAATTTTTGCGGGGGTATAATAAAGTCTATTAATAACGAAGAAATGTTTTTTTTTTTAAACAAGCAGGCTTGACGAATCTGTACATGATCTTTAGAGATGGTTCATATAGGGAGTCTGTTTGCGGCCCAAGTGGGGTATCTATCCAAACTGCAGAGAAGGGGGGTACCGCTTGGTCTTCAACATCCAGCAAGCTGTTATACCATATAGATATTTCTTTATTGATTGGACAGTTAGCGCTCAACAGGTCTTCAATATCTCTGTTCCCGCCGGTCTCCCCCTTTTCTGCTTCATACCATGATGTTAACTGCATGTATTTAAATCTTGAGAGTCCTGGCCCGATCTTTACCTTTAGGTACTCCCATGGATGAATCCCCCCGGAATCCAGCAGTTCAGACCAGTTTGTAATACCTGCCCTTCTTATCGGCAACGCCAAACTGTCCTTCAGACATTCCGGTGTACCTGGTGCATCCCATACTGGGGCATTCTCAGAATAGTACCCAATGCCCCAGCTGCGCCTGAGCCTATACCATAGCTCCATGGCTGCCCTCAAAACCTTCAACCGCACCCTCTTGAAAAACCTCGGTGACCCAAACTTGTACAAAAATGCCGCACCTTCTCCGCCTCCTTCCACCCGCACCCTTTCGCCCAATAGCCTCCCCCAGGCTGAATCCCCCGGTTTCACCAGCAGCATTCGGATGCTTTTAAAGTGGAAAGCTGCCGCATACAGCCTGACATCCCGAAGGGCTAACCCGCCTTTTTTTAGTCTGCGTCTTAGTTTTTTCCATGCCAAACGGACCCCTTTATTGCCCCAAATAAAACTCCCGATTTTGCTCTGTATTTTCATTAAGCTGTTACTCGCAAATGTTAATGGAATTGAAGAAAAAAGATAAGACAACTTGGGTAATATTGTCATCTTTACCAGGTTGGTTTTCCCATATATAGTCAGGGGAAGATTACTCCATCTGTTAAAAAGACTATCCATTTCTCTCACCACCCTCTTAAGATTTAGCTCAGGTATCTTTTCGAGATCTTTTACGATATAAATCCCCAAGTTTCTCATCTCAACACTCACTTTCCCTGACCACTCCACATTCCAACACATCACCTCTGTCTTTGTTTTGTTGACAAGAAATCCTGAGAGCAATCCGAACTCACACATACTCTCTTCCACCCTCGGGATAGCTGTCTCAGGGTCCCCTGTATACAATATCAGATCGTCGGCGTATAGGGCTATTTTTGAGCTGTATTGATCTGATCTAAATGGAACTATTGAGTCGTCCAATCTAAGCATCTGGGCTAATGGTTCCACATATAGATTGAACAGGAGGGGCGATATCGGGCACCCCTGCCTAGTTCCCCTCTGAATATTAATACTCTCCGTCAGGGCCCCATTTAGAAGTATTCGAGCAGTGGCACCTTGGTAGCAATTTTGCAGAGTTTGTATAAAAACTGGACCAAAGCCCATAGTTCTCAAAACCTCCCATAAATATGCCCAGCAGACTCTATCGAAAGCCTTGGTCGCGTCGACAGCGACCACGGCCAAGGGCTCTGTCCTCCGAATGGCCAGGTCTATGTTGCCGATCAGGAGCTGCGTTTGTTCCTGGATATATCTCCCTACAAGGAACCCTTTCTGGTCCGGGTGTATTAACTTTGGTGTTAATTTATCCAATCTCCCTGCTAAAATACCCATAAAGATCTTATAATCTGCATTTAGCAGGGAGATTGGACGGTAGGAGTCAGCTTTTTTTGGGTCCTTACCAGGTTTTAAAATCAGGACTATTATAGCCTCCTTCGATGTATTAGGGACCTTCCCTGTTAAACTATAGATTGAATTAAAAGTGTACCCCGCTGGTTCTAACAGCTCATTCTTAAGATGTTTATATATCTCGCTACGGAGTGCATCTGAACCCGCAGCTTTTTTGTTCTTTGATTTCGTGATCTGAGTAGCTATCTCCTCCAAGGTAAAAGGGGCATCTAAGATGTTTTTACTTTCTTCTGAGAGTACTGGTAGTTGTTTACTTCTGAGGAATGTCTGTATCGAACTCAACTGGGGGGCCAGATCTTCTCTATACAGCTCTGAGAACATGGAAAGGAGGCAGGTCTGCATGTCTTCGATCTTATTAGAGGCTACCCCGCTTTCGTTGATGTTAAGTTCCTTAATATAATTTCAGACTTGGTCAGACCTGTCTTTACAGGCCAGTAGAGCACCCGCCTTCTCCCCATACTCAAACATCTGCATCCCTCTCGCAGCCCACTGTGCCCTGCACCTAGCCTCCAATTTCCCTCTATATTCTGCTCTTGCCTCTTCAAGCTTGCCCGAGACTTGAATGAGTTGCCCTTGGTCTCCGTTCCTAACTTCATCCCTTTCTCTCTCCAAGCCTCTTATCTTCCCCTCGATGTTTTTTAATACCTCCGCTTCAGACTTGTTCTTATAACAAATAATTCCATGGAGTTTCCCCCTCAGCCAGGCCTTATAGGCATCCCATACTACATCAGGTGATGTGGAGCCTGAGTTCAATACAAAGAACTCCAAAGAAGGGGCCTGCACCACGGCAATCACGTCGGGGTCTAATAACTTCACCCTGTTAAGCGTCCACCTAGATGTTTGCCGATGTGCCTCCTTCATCTGATATACCACTTGTAAAGGCGCATGGTCAGACAAGTGACTCGGGAGGACTAGGATCGCCCCTAGATTGACTATAGATCCTCTATCCATAAAGATATAGTCGATCCTGGAAGAGTGAGAGTGCTTCTTGCTATGAAACGTAAAGCCCTTCTGGTCTCCCTTTATCTCCCTCCATACATCAAGTAAATCCATATCATGCATCCTATTTACTAATTCCCGACGCACCTTCACAGCTCCTTTATAATGACTTAAATTGGATCTGTCCTTAAGAGGGTCCATCAACACATTAAAGTCTCCTCCTATCACGTGTGGTGGAGGTTCCAACATCAACACAGATTGTAATTTGTGAATATATGACGGATCATCCGTGTTGGGCCATAAAAAGAAGCGCAGACCATCTCAAAGTTTTCAAATGCCAAACAAACAGTCAACCACCTTCCAGAGGTGTCTGATTGTTCTTTTCCTATAGTGCAGGGAGTTCCATGTTTAATTAGTATTGCAACCCCTCTATTTTGTGCTGTCTGTCTTGATGCACTGAAAAACTTTACCCATTTAACCTTGGAGAAGACTGCGGTGCTCTCTTCCTAACTCAAATACGTCTCTTGTAGCAAACATACTTGTGCGGTTGACGGTTCTAGATGCTTAAGAATTAACCTTTGCCTTCGGGGGCACCTCAACCCATTGACATTCCATGAAACGATATTTACCCCTGGAAATGGCCAAAAAGAAATTTTTAAGATAGTAAACCATTTTACTAACCCGTCAGCCCTTTCGCAGGAAATCCTCCAATCCCAACCTCTCTGTAATGCCATTGCCACGTACTTTGAAGACAAGATTCTGGATATTGTGAAGGTATTCCCCCCTGTGCCTTCCACCTTTAACAATCTGGAAAAGACAGAGGAAAGTAAGATATCTATGAGTTCCTCCTGTTTGAACTCATTTGTTCAGATTTCTTTAGAGGATACTAACAAAGCTATTTTAGTGAGCAAATCTGGATCCCCTATTGACCCTTGCCCACCTTTTGTTTTGCAGGCCTTAGTGGAGACAGTTAATCCCACTATCAACAGCATCATCAATTCATCTTTGGCCACGGGAGAAATCCCCAGTGAATGGAAGCTTGCAGCGGTCAAGCCTCTCCAGAAAAAGTCCTTGCCTGACCCGACCATTCTTTCTAACCTGCGCCCTATTTCCCTGCTCCCCCTGGTGTTTAAACTTAAGGAAAGGTTTGTCAATAACCAGCTTACGAATTTTCTGGAAGCGAATGACATCTTGCACCCCAACCAATCAGGGTTTCGCTCGAAACATTCCACCGAGTCAGACCTGCTGTTTACGGCAGAGACCCTACGAATGGCTGTGGATCAGGGAAAGAAGGCCGTCTTGATTTTACTTGATCTATCGGCGGCCTTCGATACGGTCTCGCACACCATCTTAGTGGACCGTTTAGTTAACGCAGGAATAGGAGGAGTGGCACTGGCGTGGTTTAGAAACTTTCTTAACAACAGGCGCCAAGTCACGGTACTGGGCCAGTTTCAATCTGAAGCCAGAGTAGTCAGCTCAGGCGTTCCCCAGGGCTCTAGTCTGAGCCCTGTACTTTTTAATCTATACATGGTGCCCCTGATTGAGCTAATTGCTTCCTACCAGATTAGCACAATATTGTATGCTGACGACACACAGCTTATTCTGGTCCTAGATAGAGAATTGCCTGGGGCCGAGGAAAACTTGAAAAATTGCCTAACGGCTACCTTTGAGTGGATGACTAACAATCACCTCAAATGTAATTCCGGTAAGACGGAAATTTTGCCATTCGGCTCTCAAAATCTGTTTTCCCCGAAAGACTGGTGGCCTGATGCTGAAGCCCCCCCTAACACCATCTCTTCTGCCCGAAATCTGGGCATCAAATTCGATGAGCAGCTGTCTTTTAAACAACAAGCAGTGGCTGTGGCCGGCACTTGTTTCCACATTATTAGATCTTCGAGGACGTTTTTTGATCTTCTTCCTCTGTCAGCAAGGAAAACAGTGAAGGGTTTGACAAGGAAAGAAGCACACATATACCAATTTATAAGAAATACTTCTTATATTTCAACTTATGGAGATTTTCATATTTATAACAGCGACATATATACAAAAGAATATATATACAGAAAAGTGCAGTGTGTCCCCAGTGATTTTGTGAGCAAAAACAGAACAAACAACAATAAGTGATCTGTACAGTTTTTTGTTATGGATATTTACAAAGGGAATGACCAAGCACAATAATAAAGCAATTACTATCAGTGACTATCTACAATCATAGACCACTGTGCTTAAAGGGTTCTTTCCCTATGGCGTCGACGGCGTTTCGACCTGCTTGATGGTGGTCTCGTCAGGACTAAACAGTGCGGGACATCTCGTGGTATCTCTAATAAACGCAACCCATGCGTGATGAAGTAAATGAAAATAACTTACAGTATACCCAGCCGGGCACACTGTGAATAGATAGCGTGACTTTCGCTACAGTTGCAGCGGAAAACAGGAAGATGCCTGCTCGCAGAACAAGGGTTAGCACGGTCGCGTATCCCCGGTCATCTGTTTGGTAACAGGCATCTTCCTGTTTTCCGCTGCAACTGTAGTGAAAGTCACCTCTGTAACCGCGATTACCATGCTATCTATTCACAGTGTGCCCGGCTGGGTATACTGTAAGTTATTTTCATTTACTTCATCACGCATGGGTTGCGTTTATTAGAGATACCACGAGATGTCCCGCACTGTTTAGTCCTGACGAGACCACCATCAAGCAGGTCGAAACGCCGTCGACGCCATAGGGAAAGAACCCTTTAAGCACAGTGGTCTATGATTGTAGATAGTCACTGATAGTAATTGCTTTATTATTGTGCTTGGTCATTCCCTTTGTAAATATCCTTAACAAAAAACTGTACAGATCACTTATTGTTGTTTGTTCTGTTTTTGCTCACAAAATCACTGGGGACACACTGCACTTTTCTGTATATATATTCTTTTGTATATATGTCGCTGTTATAAATATGAAAATCTCCATAAGTTGAAATATAAGAAGTATTTCTTATAAATTGGTATATGTGTGCTTCTTTCCTCTTCAAACCCTTCTCTGCTACAAATTAATAGTGCTAATTTAAGCTGTCATATATTTTATATTGTATAAATAATTATGCCACGGGAACCATTGTTCTTTGGATAAATATATTGCCCTGGTTCCGCTGTGAGTAGGGTTCCCTTGTTTCCCCTTTTGGCAAGGAAAACAGTAGCAGTTGCTCTGATAACATCCAGACTGGACTACTGCAACGGCCTGTATGCGGGAGCTAACAAGTCCGTTCTCCACAGGCTGCAGATGGTCCAGCATGCAACTGCCCCTTTAGTGCTACGCTGGCCCCGCAAGTCATCTGCTTCGGCAGCGCTCAAGGCACTTCACTGGTTACCGATCTGTAAACGGGTCCTGTTTAAGATCCTTCTGATTACCTTCAGAGCTTTCCAACAGCAAGGGCCTAGATACCTGTCCAATGGGTTCAAACGATATCAGCCCATGCGCTGTCTGAGGTCTGCAAATCAGAACCTGTTGATATTACCCAGATTTAGGCTAGCAACCAAAGGTGTTATATCTCTCTTCCTTTTAGGCGCCAAGACCTGAAATAAACTCCCGCCGCAGCTTCGATCTATGCCCAATGAGAGCCATTTTAGAAAAGCACTTAAAACATGGATTTTCTCCCTCACTGATGCTGCTTGAAGAGCACTGGTCTAAGGTACATTGTGACTAAGTTTGCCTTCATTTTCCCCCAACCCATGTCATCTGAGTTGGTTTGAGCACCAAGATACTCCCTGGAGTGATAGTAGCGCTATAAAAGTGTACCATACATTACATTACATTACATTTGATGCTCAGTCCTTCTTTTCTTACTACAGGTTTATCAAAGGTGATAAGTCTTTCAGTTTGAACCTCTAGGATCGTAGCAAGATTTGGCTGTCTGCTACATCTTTGGAGTCCACTTGGCCTACTACTTATTATTGGCCACATGTTATGGTTTTACCGGATCACTGAAATAATATCGAGGGACAAAATATCGACTTGCCAAAATATCGTGGACAAAATATCGACAGTCAAAATATCGAGTTTGTATCTACAAACAGGTAAGTACAAAAATATTGAGTACAAAATATCGTTAACAATAATATAGATGTAAAAAATATCGACTTTATTAAAAACAGTGTTAAATTAAATTAATATTAAATTTTAATTACTAAAATATACTTAAAAATACTTAAATTAAATTATAATAATTAAATAATAAATGAAAATAATAAAAATAATTTTTTACAATCTTATTTGTTGACCCTGAACCCTAAAATATACCCCTTTACCCAAAAACCCAAAACTGACCCTGAACCCTAAAAATACCCCTTTACCCAAAAACTAAAAACTGACCCTGAACCCTAAAAATGCCCCTTTACCCAAAAACTGAAAACTGACCCTGAACCCTAAAAATGCCCCTTTACCCAAAAACTGAAAACTGACCTTGAACCCTAAAAATGCCCCTTTACCCAAAAACTAAAAACTGACCCTGAACCCTAAAAATGCCCCTTTACCCAAAAACTGAAAACTGACCCTGAACCCTAAAAATGCCCCTTTACCCAAAAACTGAAAACTGACCTTGAACCCTAAAAATGCCCCTTTACCCAAAAACTGAAAACTGACCCTGAACCCTAAAAATGCCCCTTTACCCAAAAACTGAAAACTGACCCTGAACCCTAAAAATGCCCCTTTACCCAAAAACTGAAAACTGACCCTGAACCCTAAAAATACTCCTTTACCCAAAATTTATCAATATTATTTAATTACCAAATAATTATTAATTAACAATAACAATAAAGTAAATATATTAGCACATTAGCTGTAATTATTTTAATAATTAATATTATTTTTTCCCAATTAATTACCTAACAATAACACAAAATTATATATATTAAAATGTACTCTAATTAATGTAATTAACTAATTACAACTACTTAATTACCAATTAATTAATAATACAAAATATGTACAAAATTATATTAATTAATTAACTAATTATTATTAATTAATTATCAATTAATTATTAATTATAAATATTTACAAACATATATTAATTAATTAATTATTATTAAATTACTTCCCACCCTATTCCCCTATAAACCCACAACCCGCTACAGAATTACATTACGCAATTATTAAAAAAACAAAATTCATTTAATAAAATATTTTATAACATTAATACACACTTTTCACACATATTATTACATAAAAATACACTATAAAATAGCATATATTATTAAAAATTCGATATTTTTGCTATCTATATTTTATACAGTCGATATTACTTCACTTACCTGAAAAACGATATTTTTGTAGTCGATATTATGTCCAGTCGATATTTTGTCCAGTCTATATTTAAAACTCGATATTATGTCCAGTCGATATTTTGGAGTCGATATTTTGTCTGTGCACCGGTTTTACCATGTCGATGGACACGACTCTGTTCTCCTTTTTACCAGCAAGGGGCGGTAGTACTACTGATCTTGTTCCTTGTATACTTAAGACAGGTACTGCTTTTCTGTAAGAAGGCCCAAATTCCGTCATCACCGCTATGCTTTGCCTGACTAATCTTTGGAATCCAGACAGGTCTTGCTGGGACAGGGGTTTTTTATCTTCAGTGGCTGTTGGCTTTTCTGTTGTGCTACTCAGACTTCTTGTTTCATTCAAGTCCTGTAAGATAACCAAACGATCTTTGATATCAAAGAGTTTCTGTTATAACACTGAAGTCTGACAATCGAGATCCTTGATCATCATTCTCGTACCAAATAGTAGCTCATAAGGAGTGGTTCCCCTCAGAGAATTTCTTGGCAGATTGTTAAGACTACGTTGGACACTTATTAGATGTTTGACCCACCCATCACCCGAATCTAATACCTTTGCTGTTATGGATTGCTTTATGTCACGGTTTTTTCTTTCCACTACCGCATTGCCCTCAGGATGGAAGGGACTAGAATACCGCAATGCAACGGCCAAACTAACCATGGCCTCTTTGTAAGCTCGAGAGCTAAACGCAGGACCCTGATCAGAATGTAGCGTGCTGATTACGTATGTGCCGATAAAGACTCGCAAATCCTTTATAACAGTACTGGCGTCAGCCGAATGCTGGGGCCATAACCAAATAAATCTTGTGCAGGAATCCACTGCGACCATGATATATTTATAGTTACCATCCCGTGTTTAGGGACCACAGTGGTCCAGATAAACACATGCTAGTGGCTTATCTGAAATCAGAAGGGGCGTTTGCGCAGGACGTTTCACTGTAGAGACTTTCATTTTCTGGCAGATTTCACATTCCAGTACATAGTTTCTAGTTTGTTTCCTCATGCGTGGCCACTAGTATCTCTGTTTTAATAATGATACAGTGGCAGAAACACCTGCGTGTGCAGAAGCGAGCCCTTCATGCGCTGCCACGATTAGTCCTAACCTGTGTTCCATGTTTGGTATTGCCCTATCCCCCACTCCAGGGATTCAAGCAAAAGGAACATTGTTTGCATCAGTTATATATGAGTACTTTACTGGAAAGACTTTCGGGAGTGTCTTACCACTATTTTTTATTGAAGCAGTAACAGCTTGCATTTTTTCGCTGTCTATTTTTGTTTTTGACCGGGTGATAGCAGCTACGGAAGCCGTTTGCACAGCTGACTTCGGGCTTCATCAGCCAATGAATTCCCTGCAACGTGAACACCATCACATTGATGACTCAGTGTATGTATCACATGAGTCTTTTGTAGTTCTTTCTGTAAAAAAACTACTTGTTCCCAAAGCAACTTATGCTTGATTGTGCCACCTTAAGCATCTTTTAATCCATTTTGAACCCAGTTCTGCAGATACTCATTGTAAGATTGAACGCAGTAATACCAATCGCACACTATAAGTGTGGGGAATTCGCGATCGGTAGTTTCAAGCGTCATCTTGAAAGCCTGTAGTTCAGCTCGCTGAGCTGTACAGTCTCCGAGTGATTGAGTTTTTGTGACCATAGGTCGAAATTTGCCTTTGCGCCAGCGACCTTTAACAATCGTGCACACAGCACTATAGGCTTGTTTACCCCCAGTTGCGGGTTGTGCTGATCCATCTGTATATATTATACAGCTATAATGTTCAAGAGGAATAATTTCGGTCGGCAGGGGACATCCTGCTTCATATTGGAGAAATTCTTGTGTCTTTAGACTAGGGTCAAAAAAGTATTGAACGTCTGTTGCAGCAAGAGAGTTAACTTATTGTATCCATCTTGGATGTAAAGCTTTAGAATTAGGAATGCTTGCTCTTGTTGCTGCCTCTAAGGCAGGTACAGGTGTAACGATCATTATGCGTTTACCCTGCGCGAGAGCTCTCTCTTTTGCTACAGCAGCTTGAACCACTGTCAGAATTTTCTCTGAAGAAGTGAGCTTCATTTCTACTTGTGTGTACAAGTGTGATTTGTAAGCTATTGGTACCGCTTCTCCTTCATTAAAGGTTAGGTACATGAATCCGCATCTTCTTGGGATGATTCGGATTACAAGGTTGCGCACGTTTTCGCGTGTGTCTAGTTTAGTTTTTGCTAACATGTCTGTTTGGACTGAACGCAAAATTTCTGTGTGTATTTGAGTCCAATGTGTTGGTTTTAAATCAGGTTTTATTAATTTGTAGAGAGGTTTAACCCTCTCTGCGTAGTTCAGAACGTAAGTTCTTCCAAATTTCAGGAAACCTAGAATTGATTGTAAGTTTTTCAGTGTCTTTGGAGGTTGGAGCAGTGCACATTTCTCTAGAAAGTTCGCTACTAGGCTTTTGCCTTCACTTGACAACTCATACCCTAAGAATATGACATTGAGGTGGGCAATTCTTGATTTTTTTAAATTGAATTTATACCCCTCAGATGCGAACCCAAGTATTATGGTGTTCACTCTTTTCAAGTGGTTGTCCAAGTCGTCATCTGTAAGATAGATGTCACCGACATAAGATAATGCCTCATCATCGTACGTTTGGAGTAACTCCGTTACTCTTGCTGGCTACAATCCAGGGTTATTCTTGAATCCTTGGGGGAGACAACAAAATTGTCGCTGTGTCCCCAAAATTGAGAAAGCGGTCAAATGCCTGCTTTCTGGTGCAATATTTTGACAGAAAAATCCATTTGAAATATCTAATGTTGTTTTATATTTTTTGCACACAATGTTATTCATCAGAGCTTCACTGTGTGAATTCTGTACTGCAAATGTTTTGCAGCAAGAGTTTAAGTGTCTGTAATCCAATACTAGACGATATGAATTGTCTGGTTTGGATACAGGAAACAAAGGATTGTTCATAGACGAGGTGCATGTTTCAATCACCCCTTGGTATTCAAGTTGATTTAAAATCTCCCTGACCTGTTTTTTACCTTCTTGCTTAACTGGGTACTGCCTTTGTGCAGTTGGCTGGTTTTTTAACTGGATTTTATGGTGAGGAGAATCCTCATCCCATCCTGCGTGATTTTCATATAATGCTGGAGCTTGGGCTACTGCCCATTTTCTGGCACATGCATATTTTTTATATGCCATGTGGGCACTCCCTGACAAATTCAGGTGGCCAGTCTTGTTCAGCTAGAAGAATGTCATAGCCCTTAGAGAGCTTCTCCCAAAAGAGTGCTCTTATTTTTTTTAGTTATGTCCCCCTCCATCTGGTGTGTTACTTCATATAACTTATGGGGTGTACTAACCCTGGTTTCTGCAGTTTCAACCTGAATGCATTCATTCAAGTCCACTGTCTCCAGATGATCCTTCAGGATCTTGCGAACTATGGTTACTACTGCTGCGCTGTCTAGCATTGTCTCAGCCCACTCCCCGTTCTTGAGTTGTGTCCTCAAGATCCTCGGCATGTCTGACCTTTATGCTTGCTACCTTCTTTTTAAAAAAGTGTGCTTTTTTATTTTGGTGAACGGGTTCTTTGTCTTTGGACTTGACGCATTCTTCTTTGTGTTCTGATTGTCCTTTTCTTTCCAATTTCTGCGAGGAAGTCTGAAAAGATTGAGAGGGACCTGTATCATTATCTTGATATCTATCAGGTTTTTTCAAATTATCCCTATTTCTAAGATTATATATTTTTTCAGAGGGCTCCCTTTGGGGAGGCCTAGCTCCCCGTTGGGGAGATCTCCCTCTGGGCTGAGAATATTTTTCTCTAGGACGAGACTGTTTATTACTCTCCCACTTCTTTGGAGTCATGAGATTATTTTTAATAAACACCTTTTCAGGATTTTCTGTTAATTCAGGTTTTACTGGTTTTCCACCCAAACTATCTCTGCCTAGTTCTTCATAGGATGTTTCAATAATTCTTGCAAGTTCATATGGTTGGTCTGCTATATCTGCTTCTTTTAACTTCTGGCGGATTGCCACAGATGCAGCTTCACCTCTAATGTTAGCTAATAATATAGCTGAGACCTGTTTGAAATCTTTCAGTAATTTCATACCTAGATTTAGGGATGGTTCTGGGCCAATTACATTTTGAATTTGTCTCAGAACATCTGGTATTACCGCCATGGACGGTACACCATGTGTGTTTCTGTAGATTGAAGAAAAGACTGACCCCAAGTGTCACAGTCCTCGACATGCGGGGCAATCCCCATTGGTAAACAGATTGTCAGAAATAATCCTGTGTTTTTAATGAGGTGTACTATCGGGAAATAAAGCCTCGATTTGAGTGATTTTTTGTGCTAGCCAAATCGGAATTTGTTCCCTTTTGGCAGGCAACTTGCCAATTACTGACTGTATAGCCTGTGGCGTAATTTTGTTTGTATTCCCCTGGTACGGGTGTGTTGTGGAATTTGTATTGCTGGTTGGACTGTTAAAGTCCTCATGACATATTGAACCAATTGTCTATGTATATTTATTAATTGTTTTAGTTGAGCTAAAAGTTCTCTATCTGACATTTCTTCAATGTCAGGATGTGATGTATAGCTGGCTAGTACCGGCCATGTAGCTCCTGGTCTACCTAGTGGACCGAGCCTGGTAATGTGATTTTGATATTTTAGGGCGCCATTAAACCAGAGCTGATGCTCCTGGTAAGTTATTGGAATTTCAATGTCCTCGAAAGGAACATATTCCTCTGGAGGTTCCTCTGCTTTGTAGTAGTGGAACTCTTTTGTTACTGGATTAGCTTGTGAAAAAGTAATCCAAGAGTAGAATACCTCTGTCTGCCGATATTCGTGTGCCTCTATCAAAAATATGACTTTACCACCTCTCGATGACACCCCATGTTCTATAAGTTTTATAGTTATGGTTTTTCTTACATTTGCCGGGATGCCTCTAGCATCCGGGTCTGTTTCTAGGAAGGTTGTATTGTCTAACACTCTTTGAGCTTCTATTCTAGCTCTCTTTCTTTCGTCGTCACTCATTTCTATTTATTTTGAGTTCTGCAGAGCAGGTTTCAAGGAGACAAATATTAGGTGCACAATATTTTTGGAACACTGTATCCTTCAACGTTGAATAAACCGAAAACTAATACATAGGATTCTCGTCCTACTAAGTTTTGGCGGATATTATGCCTTTTTACCCACTCCAGATGTCTATTGGAGTTTTTACTGGAAAGAGGGGTCTGTGTGAAAAGCACAACTGAGTTACTCTAGTATCTAGCGTTAAATTATCGCCTTACCAAATGTTGGGCGCCATGTAGTGTAGTTCCTATATTCCCAATTGGCTCTGCGCATTGGAATAATATATCCTGTAGCTTAGACTTAAGACTGAGGTCTACTAGGTCTCTACCGGGTATATTAGACTTAATTGTGGGTGCCAGCTAGCTCAGAGGTCAATAGAAACTTTCTCGAACAAACAAGAAGGGATTAGTTTCTGACAACCGCATAAAGCATGACAACTTTGTTTCCCAAGAATAAGAAATCAAATCTCTAGAGTCGCGGAAACAATAGATAACTATTTCACTCAGTCAATCGTGCATGCTAAGTTTCACCAGAGGTACAAGAGGAATAGAGAGACGGGCGTTTTCAATAAAAAGGTATTTATTGAAAAGTCTTCTTTCTCAAGCATTGAAAATGAACTGCACAATAGTAAAGCCTACTATGAAGTACAATGCATATAATACGGACAGTATTATAAAGTAGTACTGTAATAGCATGATATGGTTTCTAAGCCATAAAGTGCATAAAATGTATAAAATACATGAAATACATACAGTGATAAAAGGAAGACTAGAAAGTACTCAACTGGTGCTTCTAAATACGCCTACCCCAATGTACCTAACCTATGTCTAGTACGAGGGGGGAAGTGTAAGAGGATTAGCTTAAGTTTCAGGAGTTCTCTGCCAGGAATCTGATTCCAAAAATTCTCTAAGAGGTCTAATCAGCTCCGTACCTTTGGTTCTGGAATGAAGGAGGTCTTGTATCTCATTCTCGGGACTCAATTTCCCAGATACCCGCAAGGGTAGCCTGGAAACACTGGAGCTGGATTTCTCAGGAAGAGAAATGACAGAGTCTCGCAGTGTGACTGCTGGAGGGTCGGCTTCCTTCGGCACTTGCTGCTGCAGGGCGTCGGGCAAGTAGATAGTCGATCTGCTCCAAACCACTGTGTGTTTGTTTAGGCAAATCAAGGCATATTTATACTTTGAAGGTGCTGAGTTTGACACATGGTTGGACTTAATAACGTCACTCAAAGACTCATTTCTTGGAAAACGCCGGGAGTTCTAGGAGAACTTAATGTTCAAGCAGGGGAAGTCCTGGGCGGCTGAAGGCGGGTTTTTCCAAGAAAACGTTGTTAATTCTTGGAGCTTAGTGGAAGTATCCATGCCGTATTTGGGCTGTATGGTTAAACCCAAATAGGGTAATGATTTCTTTGCCTATATGAGGAAATGATAGAGTATACCTATATAAGAGCATGAATCGGGAAATTTATACTAGGGTCGGAGATTAATTTACAACAAAATGACAGCCATTTCCAACAAGGTCGGCCTGCAGCCGCGAAAGTTAAAGTGACCCTGAGGGCATGTAAAGTATGTATTTCTTCTGTGTTCATTAGCTAGTGTTGTAATACATTCCACAGCGCGCACTTCTGAAGAGTGTTTCTCTTCAAAAGTGCATCGCTCGTGGAGAACGTTTCTCCAATGCCATCCAAGTGCTGAACGAGTCATTCAGCAGTTGGACATTGGATCATTCAGACGTGCTCCTGTTTAATTCTGTTTTCTTCAACAAGAATAAAACACATCTTTGATGCACACCTTTGGATTCTTTTCATGATTATCTTAAATGTATATGAAGTTCCCCGCTTTACATTTGTCGACGAGGGTCAACCAAAGTTTTTACCTATTTTTGCGTGATCTGACAAATTGATGATAAAGAGGATTATCTTACCCGAGGATACTGTCTGGATGAATCAGTGAAAATCCGGAGGAAATAAAATTAAAGATGAGTCAGAGGTGAATTTTGGCAATTTTTTCAAGTTTGAGCCGCAACGATTGGATGTAGCAGATGTCATTCATGACGGGCAGTGCAACGTCAGAGTGACAAGCTTCTCGAGAGGTTTCTGTTAAATGTCATCACGTACTTCGATGTGATCAAGCACCGTCGGCCATCTTAATTCTTCAGAAACAAGCTGTTTCCATGGTAACAGATCGACATTGGAAAAACCTCCATTTTACTTCATTTCTTTCAATTTCAAAGATATCGTCTAAGCGATTAGTCTTCATTGTACTAGCATGTTATTAAATACATTTATTTAAAAAGAAAAGGATTTATAAATGTATTGAAATTTGGAACACAGAGAAGAGGTAACAGGAAAAAGAAAAAGAAAATACTGAGGTACTCTTATTTATTACTTAAATATTCATTTTCTATTTAAAGAATTTTGAATTTTAATTTTAAAAGAGAAGTTAACTCTTTAAAATATGGCTACCAATCAGCAAATTGTTAGTTTGAATCACTTTCTTCCTACACCTGGAAAACCAAAGGAAGCATGGAAGTTATGGTATAAGAGTTTTGAGAGTTATTTAATTGCAGATGAGTATTCAGCAAAAAGGAAACTCGCTATTTTATATAGTAATTTGGGTAGCGCAGGGAGGGAAACTTTTAAAAACCTTCCACCCTCTCAACCTCCCCCTGGAAATGGAGAAGGATGGAATTAATTTACAGACGCCATTTTAAGACTGAATACATTTTTTTTAGAACAACCTAGTGTTATGTTAGAATGCTTCAACTTTATGAAAAGAAAGCAATAACAACATGAATCTGTCGAGGAATTTATATCTGCTTTAAGAAATCTAGCTGCAGACTGCAACTTTGGACCATATTTAGACACTGTACTCAGAGACCAGTTTGTATATAAATGCTTTCACAAAAAGTTCCAAGAAAGAATCCTGAGTTGTCGTGACCCAACACTATCTGAAATAATAGACAAGGCAAAGAGTGTGGAAAGATCTATTATTTCATCGAGATGTATTTCTAAAGGAAATATTTCCGATATTCATAGTGATATGCAGGTCAATGCTGTTTATTCCAGAAACAAAGCTGCAAAACCTTTTCAAAAGAAGTTTACTTCGTTTTGTTACAGATGTGGAACTAAGATGCACCTTAGTACTAGCCCAATTTGTCCTGACTTGGGTAAAAAGTGCACATTTTGCAGTAAAATTGGTCACTTTAACACTGTTTGCAGGAATAGAAAAACAATCCAAGTTAGCACTCTTTCCTCTTTTGATAATCCTAATGTGGATGTTTCTTCTCTTGAATCATCCTTAGACAATGTTCATGTTAATACTGTTGAAATTAATGCTTTTGACATTCATTCAAATGTTTTAGAGAAGAAAATACTATTGATTGATTTAGTTGATACTTCCTCAAAGAAAAGTCGTGGTAAAGGTCCTACCTGTGTGGTTATAGTTGATCATATGAATTTGGACATGATGGCTGATTCTGGAGCTCCGGTGACTATTATTTCTGATGTTTTGTTTAATACTCACTGGTCCTCAAAAGTACACCTACTACCGTTAGACATCATTTCAAAAGCATATGGTGGTAAGGATATTGACATGTTGGGGTATTTTTTAACAAAAATGTCATGTTTAGGCAGATGTATAAATACAAAGGTTCATATAGCCATTGATGGTAAATGTATAATTGGTTGGCAAGACCTTGCAAAAATGGGTCTCAAATAAGTTCCTGGGTTGGATTGTCTGGTCCAGATAAATGACACTTCAATCTTTGTGCTGGATGATATTGAGAGTACTGCAATTAATGACATAATCTCTGAGTTTCCAGAAGTTTTCAATGATTCTGTTGGAAAAATCAAAAATTTTGAACACTTAATTAGAATCAAGCCTAATGCCATTCCGGTTCTTCATAAATTAAGGAATATTCCACTAAATGCAAGGGGTGATTTAAAGAAAGTTTTGGATAAGATGGCTTCTGAAGACATTATTGTGCCAACAGATTCATCACTTTGGGTCAGTCCCATAGTTGTGGTTGAAAAAAGGGATTCCAGCATTCGCCTATGTGCAGACCTTCGGTCTCTAAACCAAAATATAATTATAGACTGTCATCCCTTACCTAAAATTCAAGACCTACTTACAGGCATTTCTGAGTCAAGAATTTTCACACTTCTTGACCTTAGGATTGCCTATCATCAGATTCCCCTCACTAAGTCATCATCAGAACTCACTACTTTCATTACCCCATTTGGAGCTTTTAGGTATTTACGGCTTCCTTTTGGATTGGCATCCGCTGCTAGTGTATTCCAGAAATTCATGGACACCATTTTGAATGAAATTGATTGTGTCCAGGCATACCAGGACGATGTTTTGATACATTCAAAAACCAAAAGTGAGCATCTAAAAACATTAAGGGAAGTTTTAACACGTTTCACGGACGTTGGCATAACTCTAGGAGAGAAAAAATGCAAATTCTTTGTGAAGGAATTAGATTATCTTGGGCATAGTATTTCTGCTGAGGGAATTAGACCAAAGCTCTCACTCACAAAGGCTATTTCAGAGGTTCCCATTCCTAAAGATAAAGACTCATTGAAGTCTTTCTTAGGTCTAGCGGAATACTATTCTAGATTTGTACAAAACTACTCACAACTTGTTCAACCCCTTCGTGTCCTGTTGAAAAAAGATGTAAAAGTTTTATGGTCTCAAGATTCTAATTGTGCTTTTAACCTTGTTAAAAGAGTTATTGTTGTGGCACCAGCTTTATCCTCTTTCACTCTCGGGTTAAAATACCCTATTTCAGTTGATGCAAGCCAGAAAGGTTTAGGTGCTGTACTTTGCAAATGGAGTGGTTCCAAAGAAAACACCATTGGTTTTGCATCGAGATCTAGAGAGTGGTGTTGAGTCAAACTACAGCACTATAGAGAGAGAGGCTCTTGCCTGTTCATGGGCTGTAGAAAAGTTTAAGACTTTTTACATTTTACACTTTTGAGTGACCACAAACCACTATTACATCTCCTTAATGGAAATGGCACAGGGAAAGCCTCTGCCAGACTTGTTAGGATCCTGTCAAGGTTTCACGAGTACAATGTTACCATACAACATATTTCAGGAGGTAATAACTTAAGGGCTGATGCTCTTTCAAGATTAGCTTTGGAGAATGATAATGATGGGAACTGTGATTGTGATGAAATAGAATGCTTAGTAGCTTCCATAAAAGAGTTGGTTCTCTCACCTTTTTCTATCTCAGAGGCTGATTGGTCTAAGAGTTAATCTGATGATGCAGTTTTAGGTGCATTTAAGAATATGGTCATTTCAGGTTGGCCCAAGGTTTGTGCACTTCCTGCTTCTTTGAAGCCTTATGCCCACATTTCTGATGAGCTTTCTATTGTAAATAATGTTATTTTCAGGGGTGACCAATGTGTTCCTCCTTTTAACCTTCGGAGTAAACTCTTTAATGCAGCTCATCAGGGACATTTAGGTGTAGGGGGCACGTCAAGAAAATTGAAGGAACACTTTTGGGTGCCAGGCCTTGATAGAGATATCACTGTGTGGATAAATTCTTGTGACATGTCTGGTATCAGACAAACATTGGAAAATCCCTCACTTGCCTTTACATACAGTTCCTCTGCCAGAGGAAGCTTGGTAAATGTTAGCCATTGATTTTGCTTGACCGTTTGAAATTTTAACTTCAGACAAACGCTACATCATTTCACTTGTTGATTATCACTCCAAGTGGCTTGAATTTGATTTTTGCGAGAGTCCTAATTCATCTGCAGTTGTTAGTTTTTTAAAGAAAGTGTTTCTTTCTGAAGGTCCCCCTAGAGAAATTGTGAGTGACAATGCTTCTCACTTTTGTTCTTCCATGGTTGAAGATTTTTTAAAATTGCACGACATAAAACATTTAAGGGTGGCCCTTTATTCACCTTCTTCCAATGGATTGGTAGAAAGGATGAATAGATTTATCAAGGATGGAATACAGACTGCCATTGCCTCTAATGTAGATGTAGAAGAGTTTCTTAGGAGCAAGTTGTGGTCATATTTAGTCACTCCTCACTGCACCACAGGCATTTCTCCTTTTAGATTATTAAAGAAACGGAAACCCAATGGGAATATTTGCCCATCTTGGATCAAGGATATAAATACTAAGGACAAGTCTTGTGTGGCTTGTTGTGATAGAGCTATTGTTAAAGAAAATGTATCTAATCAACAAGGTTCAAAAGAGGAACTTTGATTCTAAAGTTATGCCTTCTTTGCCAACTTTTGAGGTTGGGGATTGGGTTATGGTTAAATTCCATAACAAAGTCAAGAAAGGTATGTCAAAGTTTTCCCTACCTACTCAAGTTCTCAAAGTTTCCAAGGGTTCGCTCTTTCTTGATAAAAAGGGGTGGTGGAACAAACGTGTGATTGTTAAACTTACTCTTGAACAAGCTAAAAAAGTTTTTATTTATCTATTTTATTTAGTGTGTTTTGTATAGCACACAGCTACCCCAACGGGGTGTCCCGGCGCTCCTGTGCGATCTTAAGCTGAGTTAGATGTTTTTTAGAGAGGGGTTTAGCAGAACAGGAAAGTTTTTAAGGCTTTCCGAAAGGGGAGCTCTTCCTGGATCATCCGGATGGAGATTGGTAGCTTGTTCCAGAGGGCAGAGGCACATACTTGAAAAGTTTTTCCGCCTGAGCGGGTTTTTTTTAATCTGGGAGTGGTGAGAAGGTTTTTTGAAGAAGAACGAAGGAACCTGGTATTACTGTAGGGGGAGAGGCAGGTGGAAAGGTAGGCAGAGCCCTTACCCCTCATTGCACGATGGGTCAGTACTAATGCTTTGAATTCTGCCCTTTTTTGTATGGGCAGCCAATGTAGTCTACGACGGTGAGGCGAGATGTGCTCACGTAGGGGAATGCCACCGACCAGCCGTACTGCAGCATTCTGGACTGTCTGGAGTCGATGGCATAGACCTACAGACAGTCCGGTGTATAGGCCATTGGCGTGGTCCAGATGCGAGGTGATCAGCACCATGACTATAGTCTTCCTGGTGTTGTTAGGTAAGAAATTGATGACCTTTTTCACCATCCTTATTTTGGCAAAGCATGCTGCAGGGACGTATGTACTTGTTGTTGGAATGATTAGTTAGAATCCCATCCAACCCCTAAATTTTTCACCGATTCTTTAGGCTGGGGAGGGGCACTCAGATCAAGTGGCCACCAGATGTTGGGATCCAATGGGGACGGCTGGTGAAAGAATAGTACCTCCGTTTTCCCCGCGTTAAGCCGGAGGAAATTATTGTCCATCCATTGGGCAATGGTACGCAGGCAGTTTTTTAGTGGGTCAAAGGTGGATTGGGTGATACTATTGAACGAAAATAAGAGTTGAATATCATCTGCATAGGAAGTGGCCTTTATTCCAGTTTGGGCAACGATTTCAGCAAGGGGTGAAAAATAAACATTAAATAGGAGGGGGCTCAGTGAGGAGCCCTGGGGGACTCCCCACCGAAGCGGACGACTGTCCGAGGTATAGGGGGGGAGGTAAACACTGCCTGCCTCCGGTAGGACAAGACAGATGCAATCCATTTTGAGGCCGTACCCTGGATGCCTTTGGATTGTAGGCGGTCCAGGAGGAGGGGGTGGGAAACGGTGTCGAATGCTGCCGACAAGTCAAGCAGCACCAACACCGCTCTTGATCCCTCGTCCATCCTCCAGCGTACGGCATCAGCCATCTCGATTAGTGCTGACTCAGTACTATACCCTGGTCTAAAACCGTGCTGAGAGTCGTGAAAAGCACCATATGTTTCTAAAATACTGCTAGTTGTTGCTGAACAAGTTTTTCGAGCACTTTGGCTTTGGCTTTGTTTTATAACTAAACAAGCTATTGAACATGCTAATGATACTAATGATAACTCTTCCTGTTCTTATTTTCCTTTGGGTACTTCTTCTGATGACAATAGTCAATCCTCTTCACAGACCTTGCACACTTTAAATGATAATTGTTCTTCAAGTATTGAGTCTAATATTGATTCTCATGTTGTGCCAAGTTCATCTGCCACTTCTCCTCCTTCTACATCTAGAGGTCATATGAATTGTTTGTTTCCTTCACGATTCAAAGATTATTATTTATCTTACATTATTTTTGTTATTCATTTATTTGTATTCTTATTTATTATTTGTGTAAAAAAGGGAGAAGATGTAAAGTATGTATTTCTTCTGTGTTCATTAGCTAGTGTTGTAATACTTTCCACAGCGCGCACTTCTGAAGAGTCTTTCTCTTCAAAAGTGCATTGCTCGTGCAGAAGGTTTCTCCAATGCCATCCAACTGCTGAACGAGTCATTCAGCAATTGGACATTGGATTATTCAGTCATGCTCCTGTTTAATGCTGTTTTATTCAACAAGAATAAACCACATCTTTGATGCACACCTTTGGATTCTTTTCATGATTATATTCAATTTATATGAAGTTCCCCACTTTACAGGGCATCGCTCAAAGGTGTTTCAGTGGCGTGCGCAGCCGGAAGTCCATGTATGGCGTTTACCTCGCTGGAGCCAGCGCAATAATTACTAACAGATGGCGCTGCTGCTGGCTCCCACGAGGTAAACCCTATACATGCACGAGCACTAATAAGAAACAGTGCAAAACATGCATGAGTTTCAAGTAAAGCCTGGAGCGATTCCAAGAGGTCCCTCTCTAAACAGTGCTTACGCACTGCGTAGCAAGACCTAAAAAGGGAAACGAGATGGCAAAGCTGAGTGTAGGATAGCAGGGATGCTTTCGTTTTAGCATAAAAATCTGTAAATATATGCCCTGTGCGTGTGCTCACCTATACATATAGTTACACGTACATGGAGAGTCTTGGAACGGGCTAGGCAGAGGCCTGTAGCCGAGAGCGCCTTACTTGCAATGTTTACATAGGCAGGGATTATAAATCTCTTTACAAACAATCCAAGGGTTGAAAAAAATACAGACAGCCTGTAATAGATTGACTATTTCTGGTCTGCGTGGGCAGGCAGCGAACAACGTGCCCAGGACAGGCTGTGACTAATACGAAACGGCTCCAGGTCTAATCCCCAGACCCGCTGCGCGCAAATTTTACGCTTTGGATTATCACCGATTCGGGCGATAATTCACGGGCTAAGTGGGTCTGGATCTGTTCCACTCAGCAGAGAATAAGCCCCTGGAAAGGAAGATTTAAAAAATTATGAAAAAGGGTATCAAGACGTCAAAGCCGAGTGTTGGATAGGAGGGGTGCTTTCTTTTTTTTAATCAAAAATATTTATTTGTAATGTAAAAAAAAACAAGATGCTGTTCGCCATAGCATTTTGAGACTGGGCAAGGAAGGACGTCCTAAATAGTCATGTGTAAAATTGCAGGTGATATTTGTGTCTAAGAAAGTCAAGTCTTAAACTACGCTGAAAAAAAGAGGGGAAACGTGTATCGCCAAAGAATATACTCCTGCTGTGCCTGATCGCTATGTGCCTGCATAATTAAATATGTGCAGTACAGGGGTCTCCTTTATCAAATCACATTTGAGATGCACTCTTCCAATTGGTTTAATTGAGACTGACCTTGTCCGCTGGCCCCATACCACGGACGTTACTTTCAAGTCAGCCCCAGTTGTTCAATTGCAGGAAGATGGCAGGAGTGTGTTGAAGCGAACCTAAGGCTACAACTCACGGGATGTACCAATTTGTTAGGAAAAGTGATGCTTGTAAAAATACACTGCTTCCAAGAGGTCACGTGAGGTGGGTTTAACCAGTCCTGGCTTTTAGCCAACAGCACGTTTAATTTTGGCACTTAGCAGTCCCGCTTTAACACAGTCACAGCCTCCCCAGCTTCGAGGTTGGACGCTCTAGCCATTAGGTCACACCCTATGCCCCATCAGAACCTGCTGAACTCACAATAGTACAGTGGAAAAGGAGGGGTGGGGCGTGGTGTAACCCCACAGAATCCCCATGTCCCCAGGTAGTTATTTTGACAGCACAGAATACCTGCCCAGGGGCCTCACAATGGAAATACAAATCCAGCATGTAAACATCTGTTGGCATGAAAAAAAAGAAATTATGTCCTTTAGCACTACGTAAATTACAGGTCTTCTTCACACATTTGCCACATAATTTATAATCTGCTGCATAATTTGCAGACTTTACCAAAAAATTGTTTCTAGCTCGTATGGATCGTATGGATCAAAAGTTACAAACAATTCAACGACGTGTTCCAGCACAGTGGGGGCCCGTTGCCAGAGTGGACTGGTCATTTTCAATTGCTTATTGCTGCGGTATTTGGCTGTTGATACTGTTAATTATGAGGTGAACACTGGGAAACATCATTTACTACGAAGGCATCACCACGCATAACGTTTACCACGGTACACTTACCACGCAAACGTTTTTTCAACTCGGGTGCCTTCCACGACCGTCTTTACCACGTTCTGCATGGGTTGGGGGAAGACGTGGTATTCCTTCCAGTCGTTCTGCGTGGGGTTGGGGGGTGGGGGGAGGTTTGGAGGGCTGGGGGGTCTCCCCCCCAAAAATATCAAGCAGGTTACTTAAAAAAAAAACGAACATAATTTTAGAAGAAAAAGGAAAGAGCCTCCCCCAAAGACGTGCCGTGTACGTCAAAAAAGCAGTCCTTTTTTTATTTTGGTATACGTGTTTTGACGCTTGTTTCTATGGAGGATGGAAGTAAGGGCTCGTAGAGAAAGACGTGCAGGTAAGACGTTTCTACGCGTAGTAAAATCCTACGTTGTAAATACCAGCGTGGTAAAGCCACTTGCAATGTAAAATTCGCGTGGTAAAGCCATGCGTGGTAATTGAAATCGTGGTATAATCATATATTCGTGAACACTTGCCCAGACAGTTTTAACATTGAAATATAACTGTAATGCTGGCTCAAAATGCACCGCATTACAATGCATAATTTGCCTTTTATTGTTGAATAATTTAGGCCACACTAATGCAAAATTTGGTGCTCCCCTGTCCCATAACTCTAGTGGCTCTGACTTAAAGACTTCATTGTATACTGCATTCATACACGTGATTTATGCATCAATAAAATGCATACCGTCTGTAAAGAAAACAAGAGAGTAAGATTGTGTGTTTTTTTATTTTGTACTTGGCCATGTACACCTGCGTATGCACAGTTTTGCGCCAGAGCATTTGAAAAATTGTGTTTCTGTGAATCACATAATTTGCACAACCCATTTATGTCACAAGCAAATTGACTACTGACAATAATGAGTAATTATGGCCAGGCTTCAGCATAGCGTTCACATGGGGTGCATTACTGAAATTCTCCTGAAGTTTGCAAACTGAACTCAGATATTTTTTCTTGTAAAGCAAATTGATTTAAGGTAAATTCAATATGCTAGCAATCAGCAGCTAGATCATTTACAAGGAGAAAGGTTAAACATCCAACTTTATTGCAATCATGCTAAGTATGTTTTTTCTTTTGAGAAATCTGGATGGATTAGATTTAAACCACATCTACCAAGTGGCCTCGAACCATGTGGGACAACTGGAATCACACGTTGACTGTACCTCTGGGTGGTGTAAACGGATTGGTGACGGTACAACGCGTACCGTCACAACGCGTGCTGTTACAACGCGTCCCTTACAACGCAAGTCGTTACCACGACTTGCGTTGGGGGCGCGGATATCGAATAGTATAATTTACTATTCTAACACCAGTCCCCGTGGACACTAGGGAAGGTGCTGGAATAGTAAATTTACTATTTTTAATCTTCTAGCGCCCTCCAGCGCAAGTCGTGGTAACGACTTGCGTTGTTACGGACGCGTCGTAACAGCACCGCGTTGAAACATCCGCGTTGTAACGGATGTTTCCCGGTGTAAACTCGCCCTAACGACAGATCACTATTGTTGGAATATCTTAAAGCACATTAAGTTTTGTGGCATACTGACCTGGATAAAGAAGTGCCTGTCAAATGTGTATTTCGGATCTGCATACCAGAACATATACAATTTATATTACCTACTGGCGGTCGCCAGTAGGTAGTTATAGTTAGAACCTAGTTTAGAAAGGAAAAGTGTTTTTTGCTTTGCCAATATCTTTAGCACCGGTTGACAAATCTTTGCAAAATTTTCAAAACTAATGGGGCGCTCCGGTCAGCTACTGTCTTGAAAGTTTTGGTGGGATTCGTCAAGGGGAGGCTGAGAATAAAGGGGTCCCAAAATGCGTTTTCCCCATGTTAATTTCAATAGGAAGCTACAGCCCGAACTGCTGAATGGATTTACACCAAATTTGGTGGAAATGTAGCTCTTGGTTCAGAAAGCAACCTTTTTTTGGCGTAAATCCGTTCAGAAGTTCCTGAGGAATTTAAAAAAGAAACTTTTGATATGTGAGCACCGAGGAGGAATCACGACTCCTCCAGAGTACGAGCTAACTTCTGATTGGCTGGCAACACTCAACACTCCAAACCAGGAATTATTGGCAGCCATCTTGTCACTCCGTAACTGAGTCACAAGAAAACAGCAAAAAAAAGGTAAGAGAAAGATAAAAAAGAAAGAGTAAAAAACACCCTGAGCTCTCCAATCCTGCTTAGGGGGTCCCACAGGGACCCGCTGGTCCAAAATAAAGCATTTCAAAAAATATTTTGGGCGGGGTTACTCCGGGTGCGCAAATCCGTCTCAAAGCTTTAAAAAAGTAAGCGCGGTCTCCCGCGCTTCGTTTTCAAATGCCCCAGGTGGGCCAAGTTCCGGAGGCAATTTATTTATGTTGCATAGTCCCACGGGGGCCCCCGCTGCCCTGGGGACCGCCACCTAATCAGGGCCTGATAATTAATTCATGGGGGCACATGGCCCCCTGCAGCACCGGGGGACCACCACCTCCCTGGGGCTTAATTGATTATGGAGTGGGGGCCTTGTGGTCCCCCCAAACCCCTGGGACCGGCCCCTCCCTGGGGCTTAAAGTCAAAAATGGTGGGAGGCCTCATGGGCCCCTCAAGCCTCGGGGACCGCCACCTCCTCAGGGCACTTTGTATTTAAATATGGGGGTCCGTTACGGACCCCATGCCGCAGGGACCACCACCTCCTCGGGGTTTGAATAGTTGGGAGGGGGTGTGTGCCTCCCTCCTGGAGCCCTCAATGGGCCTGGGGACTGCCACCACCTAGAGCGGCTCCTGCAATGTCCCAGGGTGCCCACCCCCGGGACATTGCTGTTTGCTAGGGCAGGACAGGAGCACAGCTCCAGTCCTGCCATAGCAAACCCTGCTTTGCTTCATTGAAGTGAGAGTAGGAAACCTGCTCTTGCTTCAATCAAGCAAAGCAGATTGCTTTTGAGCAAGGGGAGCTGCATCCCCTTGCCCAAAAGCAATGCCAGCTCCTGCAGGAGGTGGGGAGCTGGCAGGACCATGGGGGCATTGGGGCTCCTCCTATATTCCCCAACCGAGCAGCCAGGCCCCGGGGGATGGGGTCCCTGGGGCCAGAAATGGTCTGGGAGGGAGGCCATGTGGCCCCCCTTCCCGTGAAATACATTAAAAAAAGTATCAAAGCTTGCCCTGGGGGATGGGGTGCATAAGTGGCCTAAGGAGTGGGGCCACATGGCCCGCCTCCAAATAAGTTCATTATTAAACAATAAAATAAAGTCTTGCCATGCCCCAGCGTATGGGGTCTGATTTAAAACATTTTATTTTTAGAAAAAGGAGTCAGGCCCTGGGGGATGGGGTCCTCAGGGCCCCATAAAAGTTAAAAAGAGGGGGCCACACAACCCCCCTTGTACAATTTTTTTTTTAGAGCCAGCATCTTGCCGGAGACCACGTCCCCTTTCTCCACCACTCTGCAAATGCACCCCCTGGCACGTTGTTAGTTGGGGAATTAATTCCCCTTGAATACTGAGGGTCCCTGGGGGCCAACTAGCCCACCAGGTACCTCCAATATGCACCACAGAGCTGTGTTGCAGAGCGCGATAGGTGGTCCGAGGCCACACTCCTTTTACACCTCTCTGTAATTCAGCTTCCTGGCACTTACTGGAGGTACCTGGTGGGCTAGTTGGCCCTCAGGAACCCTCAGGATTCAAGGGGACTTAATCCCCCAACTTACAACGCACCAGTGGGTGTGTTTGCACAGTGGTGCAGGGAGGGGGCGGGGCCTGACATGAGAAGTGTGTAAACACACCCCCTGGGGCATTGAAAATTGGGGGATAAAGCCTCTTGGCGCACTGGTGGGGGGGCGATGAGGTCCTCTTGTGTCCTGAGGACCTCAAGACAGAAATGGATTTCATCCCCCGCACAGCAGTGCGCCAATAGGCACGTTTGCAGAGTGGTGTGAACAGGGGGCGTGGCCACAAACCACCTCTCTACAATCAATCAATCAATTAATCAGTCATTAGTTAAGCGCACTACAAGGCGCTGGGGGGTAGGTGGGGGCCGCTACTGATCGAACAGCCGGGTCTTTAGAATCCTCCTGAAGGTCAGCAGGTCTTCGGTCTGTCGTAGGCTCAGTGGAAGGGTGTTCCATGTCTTAGTGGAGAGGTGGGAGAAGGATGGTTGTTCTTTGGATGTGCGTGACGGTGGGGAGTGAGAGGTCGGCGGAGAATAGCTGGCGGTTGGGGGTGTAGAAGGAGAGCCGTCTGTTGAGGTAGACTGGGATGATCTTGTAGAGTGCCTTGTGTGCGGGGATGAGGAGCTTGAAGAATATCCTCTTGTTGACGGGGAGCCAGTGTAGGTTTCTCAAGTGGGGGGTGATGTGGCTGTGTTGTGGTACATCGAGGATTACTCATGCCGAGGTGTTTTGGATGCGTTGTAGTCGATTGATGAGCTTGGTCGGGGCTCCCACGTAGAGGGCATTTCCGTAGTCGAGTCTGCTGCTGACGAGGGCCTGGGTGACTGTCTTTCTTGTATCTGTCGGGATCTATCTGTAGATCTTGTGGAGCATGCGAAGGGTGTTTAAGCAGGAGGAGGAGACGGCGTTGACTTGCTTGGTCATTGAGAGCATTGAGTTGAGGATGATTTTCAGGTTGCGTGCGTGGTCGGTGGAGGTCGGGGCTGCCCCCAGTGCCGCTGGCCACCAGGAGTCGTCCCAGGTTGACGGATTGGAGCCGAGGATGAGGACCTCCGTCTTGTCCGAGTTCAGCTTCAGACGGCTGATCTTTATTCAGTCAGCAACGTCCTTCATTCCTTCATGGAGGTTGGCTTTGGCGGTGATGGGGTCCTTGGTGAGGGAGAGGATAAGTTGAGTGTCATCAGCGTAGGAGATTATATTGAGGTCGTGCTGTCGGCCGATGTGTGCGAGCGGGGCCATGTAAATGTTAAACAGTGTCGGGCTGAGGGAGAATCCTTGAGGTACGCCGCAGATGATCTTGGAGGCTTCGGAATGGAACGGGGGGAGGAGGACGATCTGGGTTCTGCCGGAGAGGAAGGAGGTGGTCCATTCCAGAGCCTTGTCTCGGATCCCTGCGGCATGGAGGTGTGCGCGTAGTGTGCGGTGACAGACGGTGTCGAAGGCGGCAGAGAGGTCTAGGAGGATGAGTGCTGCAGCCAGCATGTGGCTTGGGGATTTTAATTGCAATCTATGTCCATTTAGTGGGAGTCACGCCTGTGGGTTATTGGACATCGATGAACAACCTCTGGCGCATTTTAACCTCATGCGCGCTAGCGTTATTCTGCTCGTACGCTGAGATTTTATGAAACGCACTTTACATGACGAACTGGGCTCGTCATCAGCGTGCGAGGAGGCTACGCCATGACGAGCCCAGCTCGTCATGAGCGTGGAAGGGGTTAAGCACACAACACAGAGGGATGCTTTAAATACCATCATTTATGGTAAATGACCTGCAGCATACTTGATACCCCTAGTGATAGGGCAATGGTGCCAATTCCAACATTTCAGGGAGCTAGAGGGTCGACGAGTATAATAGATTTTATTTTAATTTATAGTCGCGATGCCAATTTAGTTGATGATTTTAGGGTAGAACCTAATCCTGCTAGCGATCATAACCCCCTCACTTTATCATTGAGTACAGTGATACCAAGGACAATGGCCCTAGAACAACCAATGACATATAATCATAACCAAGGGGTTAGAATAAAATGGGATAAGATGGATCCCAAGAAAATGGAGAAACGAATCCTTGAGGATAATTCATTAGAAATCATGACATGTCTAACGGCCACTTCTGATCCAGAGCAGATAGTGCAAAATTTTGAGGCCCTCTGTAATAATAATAATAATAATAAAGAACTTTATTGCGTGATTAAAAGAAAAATCATTGCAAATACAGATTCTTAAAATGTATAAAAGATACATTTAAAATATGTTTAAAAAGGGAAGACTGATTAAGATCCAGTGTGGATAGGGACAGCCGATGGAGCTTGCCAGAACTTTAAGCCAACGACGGATCACTGGCTTTTGGCCCCTCGCAGAGTTTTTTTTTCTGCGTTGTCCATGAACCTTACCAAGGCACAGTTTAATTTGGTGTTCCTGGGGGTCAAAGCAGGCCAGAGCTGCTGCCCTGCACGATCTGATCATGTTTGTGTTCCAAAGGTGCTTCAGAATGAACCGTCTTTCATTCAGCAGTTTTGGACAAAGACATAAGATGTGCGTGATGTCTTCTTTGTGATTCCCACAGAGTCGACAAAGTTCTCGCCCATGATCTCTTTTCCATTTTGGGAAATGGGCCAACAAATTAATAACTCCCAGTCTCAATTTTAGGAATTTTGATTTAGTTCGTGCAGTAAAAGATACGGTTAAATACTGCTGTGGAATCAACAGAGCATAGGATTGCAGAGTCAACCACCCATGACTTCTTTTTGCCAGCCGTGCCTTATCTTCCACAATTGACAACTTTTTCGTGCTTAGTATAGCTAGCCATTTAAATTCCATTTGGCTTACACGCATGCTCCAAAGTTCATTTAGGCATAAGGTTGTTAGACCTTTTTTCCAATAATCGTTCCCTGCTCGCCATGAGTTTGTATCAAGACTAGCCCAAAGGTGGTGTGCTAGACTGCCTTCCTTAGATGATCTCAGTTTGTGACAGCACACAAGAAAAGTCATGGCTCTGGCGTATGGTTGATGGCAGATTCCCAATTCCAACCTGATTTGTGCCGGAGATGTTTAGATTGGTAGTTTGAACACTGTTCTATAGATCTTTGTAATTATTCTGTCCAATTGGCCACTCTCCAGTCCTTTTAGGACTTCGCTACCATAGGTTAGTGTGGGAATGATTTTTGGCTGAGCGGCCTGTAAGGTAGGTGCAAAAGTTGGGCCTTGTAGTGTCTTGTGAACGGATCCAATTGCGAAGGCACATGCTGCACCCTTACTTTTTTGTTCTTCTAACTGAGATTTATATCTGTTGTTATTGTTAAAGATGACTCCAAGGTACTTATGGCACTTAGATTCGACAATGCTTTCCTTATTAAGGGTCCAAGACAGTTTCTTATCTTTCCCTGAACGAACCGCCAAGATTTTAGTCTTCTTATTATTAATCTGTAGATTGTTCTTATCAGAATAATCGGAGGTAGCGTCCAGGAGCCTTTGTATGCTGATCTTAGTTTTACTAAGAAGAACAACGTCGTCGGCGTATAGTATGTTTGACAGCAAGAGACCGGTTACATTGGGAGCAAGTGAATTGTCCTTGTTACGAGCATCAGGAAGGTCAGATAGAAATAAGTTAAAAAGTGTTGGGCCATGACGCAGCCCTGTTTTAGACCTTTTGTCGTTGGAATTGGGCGTGACAATCGTGAGCCGTCCCCGATCTTGATCCTGACCCATGTATCCTGATGTAGAAGTTGTATGGCTCTTAGGAGGTCAATTGGAATGTTGAGACTAGACAGCTTCTGCCAGAGCTTAGCTCTATTCACGTTGTCGAAGGCTGCTTGGAAGTCAATGAATCCCATGTAGAGTGGGCAGGAGCTGAATTCAGCCTGATCAATGAGGCAGGAAAGGGTCATGAGGTTGACTGAGGTTCCGGTGTTGCTTGTGATTCAGCCTGATCAATCAGGCAGGAAAGGGTCATGAGGTTGACCGAGGTTCCGGTGTTGCTTGTATTCAGCCTAATCAATCAGGCAGGAAAGGGTCATGAGGTTGACCGATGTTCCGGTGTTGCTTGGTTCAGAAAGAGGCTCTCTGTAAGAGTGTGGCCACAAATCTACTAAAACCGGCCAAGAAAGGTGTTACCAAAGATGAGAAATGGTTGAATGGAGAATGTTCCAAAGCGCAAATAGCGCTGAGGACGGCTCTCCATGTCGTACCCCGGGATAAAGATATGAATAGGAATGCAAGGCAAATGTATAGAAAGGCAGTTGAAAAGAGAAAAATAGAACTGAAGGAGAAGGCCTGGAATGACTTGGAAAAAGCCAGTGACCTGCGAAATAGCAGGTTGTTTTGGGAGGTCATAAACCGTCCACTTTTCATCAGTGAAGAGAGGTCTATGGCTTCGCACATAACCGGGGAGGCTTGGGAGACCCACTATTCAAAGATATTTAATCCGAAGGGTATTTCAATAGCAAATGACTGTGATGATGATGTTCCTTTAAACGTTGAGTCCTCGCGGAAGCTCAGCTTATCTCTTTCCTTGGAGGAAGTGGAGGAGGCTCTGAGAATAGGCATCGCCCTGAAGGCCCCAGGGCCAGGTGCCGTACCATTGGATCTGTTTAAAAATAACCCTCAAAGTTGGGCATCCCTATTGCTAAATGTTTTTAGGGCATCTTTTGTGGGACGTATTCCATCATCTTGGAAAGAGGCGGTAATCGCCCCCATTTTTAAGAAGAGAGAAAAAAATGCTCCCTGTTGCTATAGACCGATCTCCCTAATAGATGCCTCCTGTAAACTATTGGGGAGGGTAATATTGGCGCGATTGGAAACATGGGCGGATACATCTGGCATCATTGTGGACTCCCAATTTGGTTTTAGGAGAGGCAGGGGGACCACAGGACAGTGCCTAAATTTAGCAATGATCATGGGTAAGTACATGAAGGCCAAGGGTGTTTCCATCCATTTGGCCTTCATGGACTTATCCAGTGCTTTTGATACTGTATGCAGGGGAAAACTCTGGTTATTAATGGAGTCTATGGGGTTTGAGGAGCCACTGGTTACCCTGTTGCGCAGATTGCACGCTGCAACTTCTGTTGCTGTACGATATAGCCCGGGCGGTGAAAAAACTGGGAAAATTGCCTCATCTGAAGGCGTCCGCCAGGGCTGCATCATGGCCCCTTTCTTGTTTTTAATTTACACAAATGGTTTGGAACTGTTTTTATTGCAAAAATGTTTAGATTTTCCCAAGATAAACGGCAATTATGTACCGTTACTGTTATACGCAGATGATGACGTCTTTATAACTTTAACGGCTAATAGCATGCAGAAATGTCTGGACGCCTTTAATGAATTCATGTCGGGTTTAGATCTTAGGGTCAATTTTAATAAATCTTATGCTATGGCTTGTGGCCCAGGTAAAATTAAGACCTGTAAATATACTGTGGACAACATGGTCATTGAAAAAGTCACAAATTTTAATTATTTAGGAAATCTTTTTAATAGAACATTGAACTGGGATGACTTGATAAACACTCGGATCCAAAAATAACTAGATCCGTAGAGGCCCTTTTCCGTTTTGCTAGTAAATTGGGGCAAAAACCAATAGGGGATTTGATGACTCTGTATAAATCAAAGTGCGTGTCTGTGGCGACTTACGGAGCAGGGGTATGGGGATGCCATAAAAGCGAACAGATCCAAATTAAGGAGAATACATTTTTTTTAAGTTTGAAGAGCTTTATTAAAGAAGATATACAATGTAAAACATCAGTACATAAGAAAAAGGCATCAAAAAGAATTAAGAACTAGAAAAATAGGACAACTGGAAAAACAACCCCAAAGGGGGTAAATGAGCTTTACTAAGGAAAAAAGCTTTTAAGGAGGTTTTGTTTGAAGGGAGAAGAAAAAAAAGGGGGAAGAGAGAGAAAGAAGAAGAGAAAGAAAAGAAAAGTAGAAGAAGAAGAGAAAAGAAGAGAAAAACGAAACAGCCTAGGAAATAAGCCCAATACTTAAAGGTAATACAAATGCAAACAATTCTATCATTACAGAACAAGACTACAGGAGCACAATAAACTCTATAAATGTAAAAACAGCAAGGTACAATATAAAATAAGAAGCTGAGAGAAAGACATTATGTGACACCTCTGGAAAGAAAGTCAGTTAGCGGCATCCACACCAAATCTCTCTTAATTAATAAAGGAGTCGTGGTGGCAAATGCACGATCAAGTCTATGGTGAAGACATAATAAATTCCACCAAGCATTATAAGATATCTTGGATTTATCTTTCCAGTTGGTGGTCATAATCTGAAAGGAAACTGCTATAAAAAGATCTATAAACTTACGAACATTACTGTGAACATTCCAAATAGGTGAAGAACCAGAGAATACATTTTTAAAGCGATTATTATCGATCCCCAATAGTTCCCCAAATGTTTTCCGCTACACAGAGGTGGACTTGCAACCTGTGAAGGACAGAATTCATGTGTTCCCTTTACTCCTCTGGGGAAAAATATGGACCTCTGAGGATTTGTCATTCTCAAACGAAATTTTAAAGGACTGCATGAATCTCGACAAGGCCATGTCGATACCTTGGTTACGCTATGTAAAGGAAACTTTCTATAAAATAAGGCTGGAAAGTTTTTATGATAATCCGGCCTCTATTAATTCGAAAATGAAGAAGGTCATCAAGATTGCATATTGTACTGTTGAAGGATCGCATAGGCAAGACATTTTAACATCTAGGCAAGCGGTCATTTTACAACAACAGTTCTATTTGTCCTTTACCACACACATACAATGGCGTTTCTATCTGACTAGATTTCAGTTGAAAATATTGCACTTTTTGGCTGCTTTTCCCAAAGAAAGGGGCTAGTGTGAGAGACTGTCCCCTTGCCCATGTAATAATGTAGCCGAACAATGTACAGTGCACTTTGTGCTCTTCTGTTCACTTTATAAAGTCCCAAGAGACAGTTTTATCAAACCCCTTTTAAAGGATATTAGACCTTGTATATATGGAAGGCTTTGAGTATCTGAGATCATTGTCATCTGTTGCTATATGTAGCTCTATGCTTAGTTTTATTGGATCTGCACTTTTGATTAGGAACCGCTATGAATTATGAACTTTTTATTGATTTTATGACTTTTTAAAAATGATATTGTGTATATTGTGTATACTGCCTATGATCCTATTGTATGTATATGAAATATATTTAGTGATCTGGAGATGAGAAATTTATTTTAATGTATTGCACTTTAAACTTTTCGGTGAACATGTAAGGTCAACATGAAAGATTATAACCAGGACTATTCAATGATCTACCCCATTAACGTAAAGTTTCTTAGTGATTATTGTTCGTGATTTTTTGGAATTGTGAATATGACCCGTGAAATACCATCTGTGATTGAATGTATGATATTTGTCATTTTATAACTTTAATAGTATACTTTTATGATTCTTTTTATTGAATTGAATAAAGTAATTTGAACTGAACTGAGTGCTGCAGTCTCCATGTTGTCTAGCAGGGTCCTGATGTCGTCAGTGGCGGTGATGAGGGCGGTCTCGGTGCTGTGGTTGCTGTGGAACCCTGACTGGGAAGGGTCCAGGATTCTGTTCTCTTCGAGGTATCGGGTTAGCTGTCTGTTAACAATTTTCTCAATGTCCTTAGCCGGGAAGGGGAGCAGAGAGATGGGTCGGAAGTTCTTGAGGTCTCTTGGGTCTGCCTTGGGTTTTTTGAGTAGGGTGTTGATCTCGGCGTGTTTCCAGCTGTCTGGGAAGGTTGCGGTCTCAAGGGAGAGGTTGATGACGTTGCGTAGGTGGGGTGCGATGGAGCTGCTTGCTTAGTTGAAGACGTGGTGCTGGAATGGGTCTGACGGAGAGCCGGTGTGGATTGTGCTTATGGTCTTGATGATGTCATCGATGCTCACGCTGGTCCAGGCTAGCAAGGGGATCTCGTCGATGGTGTGCAGAGGGTCTGTTGTGCTGCTGTCTGTAGGGGCTGTCTGGGTGTTGAAGCTGTCGTGGATGTCTGCTACCTTGCGGTGGAAGAAGGTGGCGAGGGAGTCGCACAGGGCTTGCGACGGCGGGATGTCGTTGGTGTTGGAGCTGGGGTTGGAGTGTTCCTTCACGATGTTGAAGAGCTCCGTGCTGTCATGTGCGTTGTTGGCGAGGCGGTCTTTGAAGGAGGTCTTCTTAGCAGCCCTGATGAGGTGGCGGTAGTTGCGGACAGCGTCCGTGTGTGCTGCGTGGCTGTCTGGAGTTTGTTCACTGTGCCATTTCTTCTCTAGTTTCCAGCAGGCTTGCTTGGAATCTAGGAGTTCTGGGGTGAACCAGCTGGCCCTCTTGCTGGTGTCTCTGTGGGGGGTTTCTTCAGCGGGGCGAGGGTGTTGGTGCAGTCCTCAATCTAGCATCTGAGGGTGCGGGCAGCGACGTCGGTGTTGGAGGGTTCGGTGGGTGGTCTGAGAGCAAGGTTTGCATGTAGTTGGTCTTCGGTGATTTTGCTCCAGCAGCAGTGGAGGATCTGTTGGGTGCGTTGGTGTGTGGTGGGTTTCTGGAAGGTGAAGTGGATGCAGTGGTGGTCGGGGCTGATGGAGACGTGCGGGCTTGAGGAGAAGACAGGGTCGAGGGTGTGGCCGGAAGAGTGGATGGGCGCTGTGACAAGTTGTCTCAGTCCGAGCTTGGCGAGGTTATCGATCACAGTTGAGGAGTTGTTGTCGTTGTTGTTCTCAAGGTGAAAGTTCAGGTCTCCGAGGAGGATGTAGTCGGTGGAGGTCAGGGCGTGCGTGCTGATGAAGTCGGCGATGGAGTCGCTGAACTGGGGGCGGTGTCCGGACGGTCGGTAGACGAGGGTGCCTCTGAGGGTGGAGTTGGGGTCTGTGTGGATCTGGAAATGAATGTGTTCGTCGGTGCTGAGCACGTCGTTGGTGCTAGTCGAGACCCTGATGCTGTCCTTGTGGACGATGGCGATTCCTCCTCCGACTCCATTGGTGCGGTCTCTGCGGGTGATCTTGTAGCCGTCTGGGATGGCTATGGCGATGTCAGGTGCGGAGGAGTTGTTCAACCAGGTCTCTGTCAGGAAGGCGATGTCTGGGGAGGTTGTGTTGAGCAGGTCCCAGAGCTCGACAGCATGTTTGCGTGCGGAGCGGGTGTTCAGTAGTATCCACCGGAGGTGGTTGAGGTCTTTCTTGGCGGGTGGTTTGTCGGCTCTGTCGCTGATGTAGCTCCAGTTCCGGTAGGTAAAGGGACCGTGTGTGTGTTTCGGGGCAACCTTGAAACAGTTGTGGGTCCCTCCGGGGTTGAGAGCGTGCAGAGTGCTGGCATCATAGTGGAAGCGGGTGCGGGGGTCAGGCGTTCTTGCGCTGGGCGCGGTCCAGGAGCAGGTGGGCGTAGACGGGCTTGCCGCGCGCCAGCGGTGCGGCCACGCAGCGGCCGGCATGTGTGGGGAGGTGGGAGTGAGGAGCAGCTGGGAGGCGGGGCAGCGAATGGGCAGTCAGGGGGGCGGAGCCGCAGGGGACACAGTTGTGGGGGTGGTGAGGGGCGACGAAGGAAACAGAAGGCAAAAGAGCACAACAATTGAGGGGGAAACGAGTGGCACAGAGGGCAGAAAGGTCACAAAGTGGGCAAGAAGGTCACAAGAATACGGGGGGAAACAAGTGGCACAGAAGGCAAAAAAGTCACAGGAAGGGCAAAAAGGTCACAGAAAACGGGGGAAACGAGTTGCACAGAGGGCAAATGGTCACAAGAAAGGGCAGAAAGGTCACAAAAAACGGGGGAAACAAGTGTTACACGAGGCAGAAAGGTCACAGAAATGCAGGGGCAGCTAAGCAACAGAAGGCAAAAACAGGCAGAGAGACACGGGGGCCGCGAGGGGAGCAGAAGGAAAAACCGGGCAGAGAGAACACGGGGTCAGCGAGGGGAGCAGAAGGGAAACTAGGCAGGGAGACACTGTAAAGTTCAAGTTCAAGTTCAAGTTCAGTCATTTGTATAGCGCGCTGCTCACCCAGAGGGTCTCAAGGCGCTAGAGGGAGGGGTACGTTATTTGTCGAAAAGCCAGGTTTTCAGTTCTTTTCTGAAGGAAATGTGATTCTGATTAAGGCGGAGGTGGGAAGGGAGTGAGTTCCATGTCTTGGCAGCCAGGAAGGAGAAGGATCTGCCGCCCATGGTGGATTTTCGGATGCGCGGGACTGCGGCGAGGGCTTGATTGGATGATCTTAGTTGGCGGGTGGGATTGTAGAAGGACAGTCGAGTGTTGAGGCATTCGGGTCCTAGATTATAAAGGGCCTTGTGTGCGTGGGTGAGAAGGCGGAAAGTAATTCTTTTGTTGACGGGAAGCCAGTGGAGGTCTTTTAGGTGTACGGTGATGTGCTCTTGACGTGGGATGTCTAATATGAGTCTCGCTGAAGCGTTTTGGATGCACTGGATTTTTTCTGTAATTTTGTTGTAATTCCGGCGTAGAGTGTGTTGCCATAATCTAGTCGACTCGTGACCAGTGCATGGGTGACAGTCTTTCTTGTCTCGAGGGGGATCCAGCTGAAGATCTTTTTGAGAATGCGAAGGACGTTGAAGCAGGAGGACGAGACGGCGTTGACTTGTCTGGACATTGAGAGAGAGGAGTCTAGAATGAAGCCAAGGTTACGTGCATGGTCTGTGGGTGTGGGTGCTGTGCCTGGAGTGGAAGGCCACCAGGAGTCGTCCCAAGCTGAGGGGGAGGATCCTAGGATGAACACCTCCGTTTTGTCCGAGTTGAGTTTCAGGCGGCTCTGTTTCATCCATTCGGCTACTTCTTTCATGCCTTCGTGAAGATTGTTTTTGGCGGTGTTGGGGTCTTTGGTGAGGGAGAGGATTAACTGGGTGTCGGCGGCGTAAGAGATGATGTTGAGGTTGTGTTGACGCGCGATAGAAGCGAGAGGGCTCATGTAGACGTTGAAGAGGGTGGGACTGAGTGAGGATCCTTGAGGAACGCCGCAGATGACTTCGGTGGCCTCAGAGTAGAATGGGGGAAGTCGGACTCTCTGAGTTCTCCCAGCTAGGAACGAGATGATCCAGTCCAAGGCTTTTCCTTGTATGCCGATGTTGCTGAGGCATTGTACAACGGTCCTGCGGCAGACTGTGTCGAAAGCGGCAGATAGGTCGAGTAGGATGAGGGCCACTGTTTCTCCATTGTCCAGGAGTGTTCGGATGTCGTCGGTCGCTGCAATGAGGGCGGTTTCGGTGCTGTGTTTGGCCCGAAATCCGGATTGAGATGGATCAAGGGAGTTGTTGGATTCAAGGAAGGCGGCGAGTTGGCTGTTGACGGCTTTCTCGATGACTTTGGCCGGGAAAGGGAGGAGGGATATGGGTCGGTAGTTTTTCAGTTCTGAGGGATCTGCTGTGGGTTTTTTCAGAAGGGCGCTGAGTTCGGCGTGTTTCCAGATTTCTGGAAAGGTGGCAGAGTTGAAAGAGTAGTTGATGACATCGCGGAGTTGGGGTGCGATGATGGCGTTGGCTTTGTTGAAGATGTGGTGGGGACAGGGGTCAGAGGGCGAGCCAGAGTGGATTGAGTTCATGAGGTGAATGGTGTCTTCAGTGGTGATTGGGTTCCAGGCCCTGAGGTTGTTGGTTGGAGGAGTGGGATCTGAAGGGGGTGGTGCGGATTGATCACTGGGAGTATTCTTGAAGCTGTTGTGGATGTCGGCAATTTTGTTGTAGAAGAAGGAGGATAGCGAATCGCAAAGGTCTTGGGAGGAAGTGATGTTGTTGGATGCTGCGGTGGGGTTAGTGAGTTTTTTGACGATATTGAAGAGTTCCTTGCTGTTATGAGAATTGTTGTCGAGGCGATCCTTGAATGCTGATTTCTTGGCGGATCGAATCAGTTGGTGGTGTTTGCGGGTGGCTGTCTTGAGGGAGGCCATGTTGTCTGAGGTTGGGTTTTTCTCCAATTCTTCTCCATGGTGCGGCATAGCTTCTTGGATTTTTTAAGTTCATCATTGAAACAGGGAGCCTTTTTGATGGCTGATTTCAACTGGGGCTTTTTCAGGGGAGCTAATTCGTCCGCACTGTGGGAAATCCATTGCCTGAGGTTGGTGGCCGCTTGGTTTGGGTCCGTTGCTGGGGTGGGAGGGTTTTGGTTGAGTGATGTGAGGAGTTGGTTGGTGGTGATTTTGTTCCAGTTTCTTCGGGGAATGGGTTGTGGACGATTGTGGGTCAGGGTGGTTTTGTAGCTGAAGTGAACACAGCTGTGATCCGTCCAGTGGAGAGCTGTAGTGCGATCGAAGGAGATGTGCTTGCTGGAGGTGAAGATAGGGTCGAGTGTGTGTCCGGCTGTGTGAGTGGGGGTGTCAACAAGTTGTTTGAGTCCGAGGTTGGCTAGGTTGTCCAGAAGGGTGGTGGTGTTGCTGTCGAGTGTGTTTTCAAGGTGGTAGTTGAGGTCTCCTAGAAGAATGTAGTTCTCGGAGGTGAGGGCATGTGGGCTGACGAAGTCCGTGATGTCATCGCTGAATTGAGTGCGGGTACCTGGAGGCCTGTAGATGAGGGTGCCTCTAAGGGTGGTCCTGGGGTCGGTGTGGATCTGAAAGTGGAGATGTTCAGCGTTTGCAAGATTGTCCTCTGAGCTGGTTGAGATTTTGATGGTATTTCTGTGGATGATGGCGATGTCTCCTCCAGTTTGATTGGTGCGGTCTTTTCGAATAATCTTGTAAGAGTCCGGTATGGCGATGGCGATGTCGGGAGCAGAGGAAGCGTTCATCCATGTTTCAGTGAGGAAGGCGATGTCAGGTGACGCAGTGTCGATTAGGGCCCAGAGTTCTGTTGCATGTCTGTGGACCGAGCGGGTGTTTAGTAGGATGCAGTTCAGGTGGTTGGGTTCGGAGCTGCGGGAGGAGAAAGTGGGTTTGGTGAGGGTCCTGAAGCAGTTGAACTTGCAGGAGAGGCAGGCAAAAGGGCCGTGAGTACATCCTGGGGTGGCTGCGCAGCATTGTGGTGCACGTCCTGGGTTGAGGGCGAGGAGAGTAGCGGCATCATAAGTGACTCTAGAGGATAGGGAACCGCGGGGGCCAGGGGGTCTGGCGCTGGGCGCGGTCCAGGCGCGGACGGGCGTAGACGGGCTTACCTTTGACGCACCTTCGGCGCGCATGGGGCGTGAACGCTGCGCGTGGACGCTGCGCGAGAATGCATCTGTCATATGTGGATGGAGGAGGGGGAGGGGCGAGGGAGGGTCAGCAGGGAGGCGGGGCGGGCTGTGGGGGCCGGGCTCTGAGGCACCAACAACAACAAACGTAAGATGGCGGCAGCGTAGGGAAAAACAAAACTGGAGGTAGTCTGGGGCTCAGGTAATTGACTACGCTTGCTGCAGAATCGCGCTAGTGAAATCAGGGTTGAAAATTAAAGTGCCGTAAACACAATGCCCCCAGAGCGTTCCAATGCACAGATCTTGTAGCGCCGTGTCAATAGACCCCCAGAAGCTATTTAAAATGTCCTAGTTATGTCGCAATGGCACTCGCGCTGCAGCGCTCCCTGCTCCCCACGGGGGCAGCAAGGGAGAGAACGGGCACAGGCTGTGCTGTGCGGAGGGGGAGCGACCTACCTGGAAGGGTCAAGGGTCGCTCTCCTCACCACGCAGCGGCCCGCCTATATGGGGAGGTGGGAGGGAGGAGCAGATGGGAGGCGGGAGGTGGGGCAGCAAATGGGCAGTCAGGGGGCGGGGGCGCAGCGGCGAGGGGCGACAAAGAAAACAAGGCAAAAGGGCACAACAATTGAGGGGGGAAACGAGTGGCACAGAGGCAGAAAGGTCCCAAGAAAGGGCAGAGAAGTTCACAAAATATGTGGAAACACGAGTGGCACAGAGGCACAAAGGTCACAGGAAAGAGCAGAAAAGGTCACAAAAAACGGGGGGAAACGGGTGGCACAGAGGCAGAAAGGTCCTAAGAAAGGGCAGAAAAGGTCACAAAAAAAGGGGGGGAGTGGCACAGAGGCAGAAAGGTCCCAAGAAAGGGGAGGAAAGGTCACAAAAAACAGGGGAAAACGAGGGGCCCAAAGGTCACAAGAAAGGGCAGAAAGGTCACAAAAATGGGGGGAAACGAGTGACAGAGAAGGCAGAAATGTCCCAAGAAAGGGTAGAAAGGTCACAAAAACCAGGGGGAAACGAGTGACACAGAAGGCAGAAAGGTCCCAAAAAAGGGTAGAAAGGTCACAAAAAATGGGGGGAAACCAGTGGCACAGAAGACAGAAAGGTCACAGAAATGCAGGGACTGCTAAGCAACAGAAGGCAAAAACGGGCAGAGAGACACGGGGGCCGCGAGGGGAGCAGAAGGAAAAACTGGCAGACAGACACAGGGGCAGCGAGGGGAGCAGAAGGGAAACCGGGCAGAGAGACACAGGGGCAGCGAGGGAGAGAACAGGCACAGGCGGTGCTGTGCGGAGGGGGGAAACCTACCTGGAAGGGTCAAGGGTCACTCTGTGGTGCATATTGGTGGTACCTGGTGGGCTAGTGGGACCCTCAGAATTCAAGGGGAATTCATTCCCCAACTACCAACATGCCAGGGGGCTTGTCTGCAGAGTGGTGGAGAAAGGGGGCCTGGCCTTTGTCTACCTCTCAGCAATCCCACTGAGTGGGGCTTACTGGAGATAAGAAGTAGGCTAGTTGGACCCTAAAGGACCCCCAGCAGTGAAGGGGACTTCAATCCCCATCCAAGAGCACCCCAGGGTGCTGGGCAAAGGGGTCGTGGCCTGCTCTTTGAACTTAGAAATGCTGCTGTGTGGGACTTACTGGAGGTAATAGGAGGGGTAGTGGACCCCCAAGTATGTCCTTGGGAGCCAACTATCCCTCTTGAAACCTCCAGGAAGTCCCGCACAGTGGGATTGCTAAGATGTCTTTAGAGGCTATACTCCTTTTTATCCACCATTCTGTAAATGCCCCACCTGGCACACTACGGGGTGGGGGAGAAAGTCCAATTTACTCCTGAGGGAATTTGAGGGCCCAGAAGCCCTACTGGTACCTCCTGTAAGCCCTATGCACCAGAATGCCCGAGCACTGGTCGGAGGCCCAGCACCCTTTCTCCACCATGCAAACTCGACTACTAGTTAAGGAAGTGTTTGCAGTGTACTAGGTTTCGCATTTGCAAGAATTAGAGCTATTGTATTGGCATTGTATATGCAAATGTTTTTTACCAATGGTTTTTGGAGTGGAGTGGATGTACGTTGTTTGTAGTGGAATTATGTGGTATTTTGCGAAGTGAAATAATATGGATAGAAAGTATGTGGTATTTAGTGTATAGGAATTATGTAGAGTGGGATTATGTGTTATGGAGAGTAATTATGTGTTATGATAGTCTTTGTTGCGGAGTGGTAACCTCAGGTTTAGTCTTCCTCGTTTCCATAGAAGCTCAACTATGAACTCAGTGAGACAAAAAAAGATGGAATCACTGAGGAGCACTTTTGGACTTAGTCAGTGGTATGAGCAGGGCCACTGGAATTATGTGACTGCACCGACTTTTGCACAATTATACATTTTCTGATTTAGCCACATAATTCATCATCTGCAACCTAATCTGCAGATTTGAACCAAAAAAGCCTTGTTTCTAGCTGAAATGGGTCAAACGTTACCAAAAAGCAGCGACAAGTGTAACAGCGTGTTGGAAGGCCCTTTGCAAACCTAGAATGGTCACGTGTTACTTAAAATGTGGGTGTTAAATTAGTACTAATGGTGTGCAAGCCATTCTTGCTTCCCTCTTCGCCTCTCGAACTCTTTCTGCATTTATGTTGCTCCTTTCTGCACGTTTCTTTTTCTACATTTCTCTTGACCTCATTCTGTAAATCTCAGGTACTTTCTGCACCTCTCTTCCCTATTTCTGCATGTCTGTTGCCTCTTTCTACACCTCATTTGCTTCTTTCTGTACCCCTGATGTCTGTTTCTGCACTCATCTTCCCTCTATCTGTACCTTTCCTGCCTGTTTTTGCATCTCCCTTGCCTCATTCTGCACTTTTCCTGCTTCTTTCTAAACCTTTGTTGCTTCTACCACCAATCCTCTTGCCTTTTTGTGCACTTCTCATGCCTGTTTCTGCAAATGTCTTGCTTCTTTCTATACCCCTGTTTTCTCTTTATGTACCTCTTTTGCTTCTAACTGCACTTTTCCTGCCTTTTTCTGTACCTCTCTTCCCTCTTTCTGCATGCCTGTTGCCTCTTTCTGCACCTCAAGTGCTTTTTTCTGCACCCCTGTTGTATCTTCCTGAACTCATCTTCCCTCTTTCTGTTCCTTTCCTGCCTGTTTTTGTATCTCACTTGCCTCTTTCTGCACTTGTCTTGCTTCTTTCTACACCTCTGTTGCTTCTTTCAGGAACTCTCATGCCTCTTTGTGCACTTCTCTTGCCTCTTTCTGCACCTCTCTTACCTCTTTATGCACCTCTGTTGGCTCTTTCCTCACCTCACTTGCTCCTTTCTTCACTTCTCTAGCCGCTTTCTGTACCCCTGCTGCTTTATTCTGCACTTTCCATGTTTCTTTCTGCACCTGTCTTGCTTCTTTCTGCAACCCTGTTGTTTCTTTATGTACCTCCTTTGCTTTTTTCTGCACTTTTCTTGCCTTTTTCTGCACCTCTCTTCCCTCTTTCTGCACGTCGGTCTCCTCTTTCTGTACCTCATATGCTTCTTTCTGCATCCCTGTTGTCTCTTTCTACACTCGTCTTCCTTCTTTCTGCACCACTCCTGCCACTTTCTGTACCTCTCTTGCCTCTTTGTGCACTTCTCCTATCCCTTTCTGCACCCCTTTTGCGTCTTTTTATACCTCTGTTGTGTCTTACTGCACTGATCTTTCTTCTTTCTGCACCTCACGTGCCTCTTTCTGCACTACACTTGCTTTTTTCTGTACCTCTCTTGTCTCTTTTGGCACCTGTGCTGCTTTTTTCTGTATATCATTTGCCTCCTTCTGCACCTCTTAGTTAGAGGTAGTTTTAATCACCCTGCCCTATTATGTACTAGGGACATACAGGGGAGGCCATGCCAATCACAGGGTTACCCTAACCCATAGTGTACTCTAGTGTATGTAGGTGTTTTCACTGTATTCTAAGTGACTTTCAGCATAGCACTGGCTCCGGGCCTGATTATTCAGAGTCAGTTACCACCAGTACCCTTCAGCAAAACGTTGGGGGCACAGGATGACTTTGCAACAAGGCCTCTTTCTGCTCCACTGTTGGTTCTTTTTGCACATCTCTTGCTTTTTTCTGCTTCTTTCTTCGACTTTCTGGACTTCTGTTGCCTGTTTCTGCATTTCTCTTGCTTCTTTATGCACCTTTCTTCCTCTTTCTGCACATGTCCTACCTTTGTAGGTAAGTAAGAAATTAGCATTTAAAAAACCTTTGAAGTTCACTGAAGCAACACTCAGGTTTCAGGTACGCTATAGTTAGAAATTAGCATTGAAAAAACCTTAGAAATTCTCTCTAAAAACACAGGTTTCAAGGACGGTATAGTTAGTTTAACACTTCACTCATACAAAACCAGAGAAATTCAGCCGTTATAGTTAGTTAAGATAACTATAACTCACGCCCCCGCAATGCACTGCTGATAACGTCACATATTACATCGTTTATGACATGGTCAGTGACATCACTGAAGATATCTCAAATGACATCACTGATAACGTAACTTATGGCATCATCCACGTGATAATCTGATGCACCTCTTCATACCCTAATATAACCTTTGATACACCCACTCTAAAATACAGACTACCATTTTCGAAACCATAGACACACCAATACCAGTTAGTACATACCCACTCACTAATTCCTAGGTCTACACACACATCCATCCATTCACCCATACAGTCACTCATACGGCACTATCATATGCACTCCCATATCTATACAGACACTCACAAGCCACCACTCATTTATAGAGTTACTCACACACCTAGTCAGTCATGCAAAGAATACTAGCGCATACTTACACTCTTATACAATAACTAATACAAGCACACACTCATCCATACGGTCACTCTCACAATCATTCACTCTCACATATAGTCATTTATATACTCCAACACTCACATTTTACTGCCTTTCACATATGCAGTTAATCCCACATGTACCACTGAGTTATCAATTCACTCACAAACACACCCATACACACACTCACTGACCAATACAGCCCTTCACAGATATACTCTTGAACACATACACCCAGTGAATCATCCACTCACACATCTATGCACACCCCCCACCCACCCACACAGACACTCAGGCATCCATATAGATACTCAACCAATCAATAACCCATATAGACCCTCATTTAGCTACTCACTAACCGATGCAACCGCTTACACACCAACTGACAAACTAAACTGTGTGAATGTCTGTATCAGTCACTAACCCATGCCTTCAGTAAGACACATTTAATCACTCACTTATACAGTCAGTCACGCACCTACTAAATCATCCATTCAGACACTTATACACCCACTCATTCACGCACCTGCGGTGCACTACTTATGACGTCACATATTACATCATTCATGACATAGTCAGTGACATCTAAGCATGGGCGAATTTTGCGGATTTGCGAACTCGCAATCCGCAAAATCCGCGAATTCTCGCAAATTTGCGGATTTTTTTTTTGTGTTCGCGCGGGTTTCTGCCAGTTCGCGAGGGTTTTGTACAATTTCGCAAACGCGAACTTACCTGTCGGGTCGCAAGTTTTGCGAACTTGTTGTTTCTACGTGTCCAGCCTGTTTGGGACACTCTTTTTCATCACTGCCACTCTCTGTCACCACTGCCACTCGCATGCCACCCTCTGGCCCCCCCATGTCACCCTCTGTTTCATCACAGCACCCTCCGGTTGTCCAGTGTACATTATTGTGGCAAAGCAAAGCACACCTTCCCTGCTTCAAGTGACCTGAATTTATTTGGGGCTGATTAATGTGTCACAGAATATTTTTTTAGCTGGCACCTGCTTCCTTAGTGCTTCCTGATCAGTGATCTTTTGCACTTGCTAAGTGCTTTCATTGTTGCAAAATTAGTTACAACACCTGCCCTGCCCCAACTGACAATAATGAATTAGGGGCGGATTAATGTGTCACTGGATTTGAACTTCCAGCCTGGCTCCTGCATGTCTCCCTTAGCTGTTATTCAGGACCTTTGTGGCATATGTGTAACTATTCTGAGGGTCAGAGCAGGGTCACATAATAGTTGCAAGTAGGCAACTGAACTCTGGAGGGGCCCCTCAGGAAGCAGTTTCAGTTTTGCTAAGATCGTATTTCTGCAATTTATCGCTTATTCGCGGGGCACGAAGTTGAACTGGGAAGCCGCGAACTCACGCGAACAGTGCGAGCAAGCCATAAAATCCGCTGCTCGCGGATTTGCGGATTTTGCGGGAAATTCGCGAATCTCGCGGATTGCGAATTTACCGAAAATCCGCAAAATCCGCGAGCGGAACGGATTTTCCGCCCATGCTTAGTGACATCACTGATGACATCTCAAATGACATCACTGATGGGCCATGGAGAGCTCCAGGAGGGGGGAGGTGGTGGTCCCTGGGGCATGTGGGGGGCTTGTGCCCCCACACACAGTTTAATATTTATTAAAAAGAAGCCCGGGGGTGGTGGTCCCCGGGGCTGCGGGGGGGCTATGCGTCCCACAAATATTCAAGATAAGCCCGGGGGTGGTTGTTCGCGTGCCCTCCCGCATATTATAAACATAGCTCCGGGGAGGTGGAGGTCCCTGGGGCTGCAGAGGCCACCACGGGCCCACTAATATTTTTGGGCAACGCCCCTGGGACCTGGCCCACCCGGTGCCCTTAATTAAATGAAGCGGGAGAGTTTGCGCTTCATTATTTTTTCACATTTCGTCAGGATTCGTGACGCCAGCAAGAATTTTGCTGACATTTAAAAAGAAAATGCTTTTTTGGGACCCCCTGCGCAGGCCTAGGGGGTCAGGGTGTTTCTACCCTGCCCCCTTTTTTTGTTTTTCAACTTTTATTTACTGTTTTCTTGTGACTTGGTTCTACTGCGTCACAAGATGACTGCCAACACTTCCTGGTTTGGAGTGTTGGCAGCCAATCACAGTGTAGCTCGTGATCGGGAGGGGTCGTGAATCCACTGTGTCCCTAAATATCAAAACATTTATTTTTGAATTTCTCAGCAACTACTGAAAGGACTTACATCATTTAAAAAAAGGATACTTTCTGAACGAAGCACTATCTTTTTGCCAAATTTGGTCTAATTCCATTCAGCAGTTCGGGATATAGACTTGGCTAAAGTTTCCTATGGGAAATTGATTTTCCGAACTCTATTTTTTAAATTTCTCAGGAACTACTGAACGGATATACACCATTTAAAAAAAGGGTTCCTTCTGAACCAAGGGCTAAGTTTTTGCCAAATTATGTGTAATTCCGTTCAGCACTTCAGGCTGTAGTTGTGTCTAAAGTTTTCTACGGAAAATAACATGGAGAAAACATGTTTTGGGAACCCCTTTTTTCTCAGCCCCTGCTTTGCAAATCACCCCGAAACTTTTAAGACAGGAGCTGACCGGAGCGGGCCACTAGTTTTGAAAATCACGCGAAGATTCATCAACCGGTGCTAAAGTTATTGGGAAAAGAAAAAATGGGTTTCCTATGGAAAATAGATCCTAATTATAACTACCTACTGGCGCCCGTTTATATATAAACTTTTGAACTGTAACTCAGACTTCGTTGTATATTGTTTGGAATGCCCATGTTCCAAGCGATATATAGGAAGTACAATTCACCCGGCTAAAAAGCGCGCGCTTGAACACCTGCGCGCAATAATGAATAAAGATGTTAACTATCCGGTTGCGCGACATTTCGAGCAATTTCATCAAAGCAACCAAGATTTCTTGAACTACCACGGTATAGATTAGGTAGGAAAAGATGAAAGAGGAGGGGATCTAATCAAGAAATTACGGGTTATGGAGTCGAAATATATTATTGATCTCCAGATAAAGATTCCAATAGGACTAAATAACAATGAAGAGTTATGGGTTCATTCGAAATGAGGAGAGTATGTACTACTATTTATTTTCTTTAGATAAACTGTAAAGAACAACTTGGGGTAGGATTTCAGACTGTTTAGCTCACTGCAAATCCTCCAAGAATATCGCTGGCATTTGCCCATTCAGGGCTCAATTATGATGAAAGGGGATTATGGAACTTCCCTATATCAGGAAACGTTCTCCAACATTCATACATGAATAATGCTGCTATTGACTAAATGACATGAAATGAAGTCAAAATTGATTAGCGCTTATTGTATTGTATATATGGTTTGTTGTCCCCTTTGTAAGTCCGCTGATTTTTAATGTTTACACACTAAGCACTTTATATCTCACTTTTAGCAGTAGCACACCAGTGTATTTGTAAAAATTATTTAAGATGGTCACCATGCTTTTGGACAGGAATGAATTGTTAGTCCATCATTTATGTCTCTGCATAACCATGTGACCCACTGTGATGAAATACTGCTGTTTTTGCACTGGGAAACTGACATCGAAAAAGCCGCAAAGCAAAATGCGTCTGTCAGTGCAGGGGGGTCTGCACAATAAAGCATTTTCTGCTGAAACCACACCTGTGAGTGCTTTCCATTAGGAGTGTTAAATGGTCGCTTCTGTTTGTGTATGAATAGCGGTTCACCATTGCAGGAGGACAAGCTGGAGCGGGGATGGTGAGGACCGGTAGTTGAAAAAAAAAAAAAATATATATATATATATATATATATATATATATATATATATATATATATATATATATATATATATATATATATATATATATATATATATATATATCACTAACAACAGCTTCCGAGTACTGGAGCCCCCGCAATAGGCACAGAGCAGCCCATCAATTATCAGCAGGATACCCAAACAATGATGTCTGTTTCAGCAGACAGGACGTTTATTCTGAAGGTACAGCGGCATATAAATTTCAAAGTCCTTACACGGTTTTGGCTACTACACCCTTGATCACAGGTCAAAAAGTGCTGCGTGCATAAGCATGCGCTTATTATATCAAAAGTCACATGATGAATTTAAAGAATACAAATTCCATAATGCAGTGTAGCATATTTTCCGAAAGTACCACATGGAATCATAATCAATCTGCATTCGCTCACAAGTTGTTTGAGCTCAAAAGTGTACCTGCATTACTTTGGTAAGTTGGTTGTTTCTTATAATCATGTGCTTATTAAAAAACTGTTTGTGATATTCAAAAGTCTCTTGCCTCCAGAAACGCTTGTCTGCATGAACAATCAAATTGGGAGTTCCTCCACTTCGAATCCCTTCCTACAAACAATCAACATTTTTGCCACAGTGGCATCTCCTGAGTAGGTTTGGTGATTGCGAGTGGGTCATGCACCTCCATTAATCATCAATAACAGCCTCCGAGTACTGGAGCTCTGACCCTACAGGGCGGTCTCAGGCAATGGGCAAGAAGCAGCCCATCCATTATCAGCACGACATCCAAACAATGAGGCCCGTATCTGCAGACAGGATGTTTATTCTGTAGGTACAGCGGCATACAGATTTCATAGTCCTTACGCGTTTCGACTGCAATATAGCCTTGATCACAGGTGAAAAATGTAAAGTGCTGCGTGCGTAAGTTGAATAAAAAAATTTAACTGCATTTTCAGTGCATTTTTCTGCTTTCCGGGAGCCAGTGAACAAGGGCATCGGCCCGAAACATGTCTGGCTGGAGCGTGATGTGGACAGGGTTTAATCATCGCGCTTGCTGCACGCTCATGAAAATGAACGGATATTCACCAGGAGAGGCTTTCCCCATAAGAGCAATCTTTGTGTGTTATGGATTTGATTCGGCTGGCTCAGTCGAGGGGGTTTCCCGCCACGAAAAGGTGGATACATGGCCCGCCACACTGTGGTTCGAGGAACTGGTGTTTGGTCATTCATGAGACTTCTGATAAAGGCAACGAGCGTGAAGGTGAAAACATTGTCATCCCACTGGGGTTTGTTTATTTTTGAGCACGAGAAAGAGATTGACACTGAAACCCACTGGGGTGTTATTCCAAAATGCAGGAACACTAATACCACAGTGCCTAGGGGCCCGTTCTGGGTGGGGCATCAATTTGAATAAAAAAACGTAACTGCATTTTCAGTGCATTTTTCTGCTTTCCGGGAGCCAGTGAACAAGGGCGTCGGCCCGAAACATGTTTGGCTGGAGCGTGAGTGGGCAGGGTTTAATCATCGCGATTGCTGCACGCTCATGAAAATGAACGGATATTCACCAGGAGAGGCTTTCCCCATAAGAGCAATCTTTGTGTGTGATGGATTTGATTCGGCTGGCTCAGTCGAGGGGATTGCCCGCCACGAAAAGGTGGATACATGGACCGCCACAGTGTGGTTCAAAGAACTGGTGTTTGGTCATTCATGAGACTTCTGATAAAGGCAACGAGAGTGAAGGTGAAAACTTTGTCATCCCACTGGGGTTTGTTTATTTTTGAGCACGAGAAAGAGATTGACACTGAAACCCACTGGGGTGTTATTCCAAAAGGCAGGACTACTAATACCACAGTGCCTAGGTGCCCGTTCTGGGTGGGGCATCAATTTGAATAAAAAAACGTAACTGCATTTTCAGTGCATTTTTCTGCTTTCCGGGAGCCAGTGAACAAGGGCGTCAGCCCGAAACCTGTTTGGCTGGAGCGTGATGTGGATAGGGTTTAATCATCGCGCTTGCTGCACGCTCATGAAAATGAACGGATATTCACCAATAGAGGCTTTCCCCATAAGAGCAATCTTTGTGTGTGATGGATTTGATTCGGCTGACTCAGTCGAGGGGATTGCCCGCCACGAAAATGTGGATACATGGACCGCCACAGTGTGGTTCGAGGAACTGGTGTTTGGTCATTCATGAGACTTCTGATAAAGGCAACGAGCGTGAAGGTGAAAACTTTGTCATCCCACTGGGGTTTGTTTATTTTTGAGCACGAGAAAGAGATTGACACTGAAACCCACTGGGGTGTTATTCCAAAATGCAGGACTACTAATACCACAGTGCCTAGGTGCCCGTTCTGGGTGGGGCATCAATTTGAATAAAAAAACGTAACTGCATTTTCAGTGCATTTTTCTGCTTTCCGGGAGCCAGTGAACAAGGGCGTCAGCCCGAAACATGTTTGGCTGGAGCGTGATGTGGATAGGGTTTAATCATCGCGCTTGCTGCACGCTCATGAAAATGAACGGATATTCACCAATAGAGGCTTTCCCCATAAGAGCAATCTTTGTGTGTGATGGATTTGATTCGGCTGACTCAGTCGAGGGGATTGCCCGCCACAAAAATGTGGATACATGGACCGCCACAGTGTGGTTCGAGGAACTGGTGTTTGGTCATTCATGAGACTTCTGATAAAGGCAACGAGCGTGAAGGTGAAAACTTTGTCATCCCACTGGGGTTTGTTTATTTTTGAGCACGAGAAAGAGATTGACACTGAAACCCACTGGGGTGTTATTCCAAAATGCAGGACTACTAATACCACAGTGCCTAGGGGCCCGTTCTGGGTGGGGCATCAATTTGAATAAAAAAACGTGACTGCATTTTCAGTGCATTTTTCTGCTTTCCGGGAGCCAGTGAACAAGGGCGTCGGCCCGAAACATGTTTGGCTGGAGCGTGATGTGGACAGGGTTTAATCATCGTGCTTGCTGCACGCTCATGACAATGAACGGATATTCACCAGGAGAGGCTTTCCCCATAAGAGCAATCTTTGTGTGTGATGGACATATATATATATTCACTGAAAAAACCATAGGTTATAGACCATATATAGTTAGGGATTTGCATTTACAAAACCTTATTTTACTCGCATAAAACCATTGAAATTCCATATATAGTTAGTTGCGCTAACTATATATCGCGCACCCGCAATCCACTGCTGATGATGTCACATATTACATCATTCATGACATGGTCAGTGACATCACTGATGACATCACTGATGACATCTCAAATGACGTCACTGATGACATCACTGATGACATCTCAAATGACATCACTGATGACATCTCAAATGACATCACTGATGACATCTCATTTGATATTACTGATCACATCACTGATGATATCATTCATGTGATAATACGATGTACCTCTTCAGACTCTAATATAGCCTTAGATACAATCAGTGTAAACAGACACTCACAGACTGTCACTCATCCATGGAGTTACTCACACACCTAGTCAGTCATGCAAAGAATCAATCACACCTCCATTTCCTCAACTATACAGTTATACAAACTTTACTTATTCAAACATATACTAACACATATTTACTCTCTTATACAATCCCTGATACAAGTTCACAATGATCCATACAGCCACTCACACATTCACTGGCTCTTATGCACAGTTATTAATATATGTCAACTCTCACATGTACTGTGTTTTACATATGTACTTACTTTGACATGTAGCACTGAGATATCCATTCACTCACCAATACACTCATGCACACAGTCAACCGCCCATACAGCTGTTTCCACATGCACTTTTGAACCCATACATCTAGTGAATCAACTGCTCACACATCTATGCACAGAGTCATACACCTCCCAGCCACCCACACACACACTCAGTCTCCCATACAAATACTTGGGCAACCAATGAATATCCCATATAGTTACTCATATAGCTACTTATCAACACATGCAGCAGTTTACAGAACAACAGACATAATAATGCACAAATTAAGACAGTTTAGTCACTAACCCATGGACTCAGTGAGACACATTTAATCACTCACTCATACAGTCAGTCATGCACCTACTAAATCCTTCATCCAGACACTTATACATCCACTCATTCTTCAATATGTAAGACATATTTACACTTTACAGAAACATACAGTCACTGGATGTTGTCATCAGTGATGTCATCAGTGATGTCACTGACCATGTCATGAATGATGTAATATGTGACATCATCAGCAGTGGATTGCGGGTGCGCGATATATAGTTAGCGCAACTAACTATATATGGAATTTCAATGGTTTTATGCGAGTAAAATAAGGTTTTGTAAATGCAAATCCCTAACTATATATGGTCTATAACCTATGGTTTTTTCAGTGAATTTTCAAGGTTTTGTAAATGCAAATTCCTAACTATATATGGTCTATAACCTATGGTTTTTTCTGTGAATTTCATTGGTTTTTTAAAAGCTAACATCTGTAACTGTAAAATGTATTCTTCTTTAAATCTTAAAATATATTTTAGATGTTTATTAATAATTTTTTTTTTAATATTTTTTTTCTTCGCTTCCAGTTCGCGAACCGGGAAGCTTTCCGTTAGCTCATCTTGATGCCGCGACCTAGTCCGCGAACCGGTAAACGTTACGTTAGCGCAACTGTGACGCGTCGCGGAAGCGCGACGTATCACGTTGTCGCGTAATGCGTCTAATGACGCGCCGCGTTAGCGCTCCCGGAAGTGCTCCGGACCGCGAACCGGAAACGATCCGGGACGCGGCGCGCACCGCGTAACGTAAGCGGAACAGGTCATGTGACTTGTTTATCAAACTTTTCATTGGTTCATTTCACTTTTGGTTTCCAAATGATGTATGACTAGGTCATGTGACCTAAAAATAACACTTTTCATTGGTTCTGAACTTTTGCTTTTCCCAAATCATGTAAACCCCTCCTTCTTTCCTCACTCTGACTTTCATCTTGGTGAGAGAAAGACCATTTTCCTGGAGTTGAGCAATGGCTTCTATACTTGCTGCAGCTGGTGCACCCCCACCACCACCTCCACCTCCTCATAAGAAGAGAGGACCACCAAGTCAATTCATCTCCAACAGAGAGGAGGAAGAGGAGGAAGAAGAAGAAGAGGATAGAGATGAACCAGAATTTATACAGGAGTTGCCCCGTGTTTCTAAAAGGAAAACAAGTTTCATATGGCAGTTTTTTTCCATCCCTCCAGGGGACAAGAAGGTCAATGCTAAATATGCCACCTGCCTCATCTGTAAATACAGATTGTCTAGAGGCACAGAGAAAAAATATAGTATGGGCAACTATACTATGCATCGCCATATGGCCAGGTGGCATCCCTTAAACTACAGCCGGGCAGAGTTAAGGGACCTACAAGATAATCCCCCGACAACTCCTGTGGCCAGATCTACGTCAACAATATCTTTGACAGGAAGAGAGGCACAGGAAACTGTGCCAAACATTCAGCCAAACTTTAAACATATGAAGTTTACCTGTATATATTGTGGTGCTATGCTCTCGTATGGGAACATGAGCGTGAACTTGATCAATATGGTGTTCGAAAACCATAAGTGCCCTAACCCACCCAAGCAGTAATTTTTTTTTTGCTCCTGTTGAGCCCTTTTCAATGCCTGTTTTTTTGTTGTTTCCCCTCCATAAAAAACACAAAAAAAACATAAAACTGTTCTAAAAATACAAAAAAATCAAAAAATGTTCAGAAAAAAAAATAAATAAAACAACAAAAACAAAAAAAAAAGTTCTTTTCAGAACTACCTCCCCTTTCAAATAAAATTGCTAGAATGTTTATCACTCTGGCAAGCTCTATTTCTTTTGGTTCGCTTTCCCGTTCGCTGCCCGGTTCGCGAACTTGAAGTGAACCAAAAAAATATTTTTTTAAAAAAAAGAAGAGTTAGTATAAGGGAAGTAAACAGAGAGTAATGTTAAAAGAAAGACAGCTATAGGGAGTAAACCAGAGATACTGTTTAATAGATCTATTTATTAATTCAGGATGACGATAAGGTGTGATCTGTCCTGAGGTTTGTTTAAGGTGAGACCTACTCAGGGTTACAGATCAATTTTACACTTGTTGAAGAATACATAGCAGATAATGCATGTGAAGGCCTACCAATGAAGTAAGTCATGTCCTCTTATTACATCATTCATGACATGGTCAGTGCCATCATCAGCAGTGCATTGCGGGTAAAAAGAGTAGAAAACATTTACCCTATAATTCTTGTTACCTTTTTAAAATATTTTTTCATACTTTCAATCTGTAAAAGAGAGAACAAACATTTCCAAAAATATTAAAACATGTATTTAAAAATTAGAAAAGACAAGGGAAAAGGTTCAAGAACAAACAGTTTTTCAACAACTTTGACATTTACAGAAGCATCTGCTTCTCTACGTCCCCTACACAATCCTAAACATATATATTTTAAACAAACTGTATCTTGATGTTGATGAACTGAGGCCTATTTTGGAACATGGTGCTTCTTTTGCACTGCTAATGTCTCACAATAGTGATGCAATAGCAGCGCAAAAAAGATGTAAAGCCATCATAAAATTGAGTCTAACATTTTAAATGATTGTTTCAGGATGCAAATAAGATGTGTGCTTTCAAGAGCTTTCTTTGAGGTGAGGCCTATTCATTTTTGTTTTTAAAAAACAGTACCCAGAAGTACAGCACTGTAAGCATTAACATTGACACTTACAGAAGACTCAGTTTCTCCATATCTACCTCACATTTCTAAATGTATATCATAAGTACAAAAAGCAGAACATTAATTATACATGTTAAATGGTTTATTTTTGCTGTTCTCAGAATGTATCAAATTTCACTTAAATCAGTGACTTGAAGGTATTCATCATGTAACAGCGGGGAAAAAAAAACACAATCAAAATGATTGTGTTTAAAAAACCCATTCAACATAAGAAATCTGAATTCAAAACTCCTTAAAATTAACTTACTTTCAATGACGTCGAAGGATGTCCTATGAACAGCGTTCACTGTGTTGTGCTATAAATATTGTCAGCCCGCCACTTTCTGAAAGAAAACCTCCAACGATTCGAAAAATATGTTACATACAAGAAAAGACTTCTCACATTCTACCACATGTTTCCACTTGGCCAAATCATGTTGCAGCTATTCACAAGTCTTGTAATTCTTCCAATCAAATCCCGTCATTTTCTATTTTCGCAACTGTCAAAAAGAAAACATTTAAGATAATTTTCACAATCCTGGACTACTAATATCTTACCCTTCTTTGTCACTCATGTTCTCCTTTTCCTATGACACTGATACTGCTTACTATGAAGCAGACTTACTTGCATCAGGTTTATATAGTCGGATTTTACAAAATGACATTATAATTAAAAGTTTTGGACCAATAATCTAGACAGCATTGCAGACTTACATTCCCTCAACTTCATGAACATTTTGCAATTCTTCACAGGAAATCCCGAGATTCTTTCTTTAAAATTTTGGTTTTAAAAACACCAGGTAAGAATTTTTAAGGTCAAACGGCAATTTTCTTTTGAAAGTTACAACGGAATCATTGCAGAATGACCAGCCGTTTCGAGACTTTAAATAAGCTGTATAATGTCCTGAAGTTGTTGAAGGACCATCGTGATAGATAATTGCTACAGTTACAAAAGTCCTTCCTGATATTGAAAGCTGAGAAGCCACAATTTTTTTTATTAAAGTTGACAATTTTGATCCATCAGGCCTACATCGTTGCCTCATTAAAATGACATACTGTCCATATCTACGTATAAGTAATGTTGACATCATTTCAGATTTACATTGGCTACACTCCATGTTGTGATCCGCTGCATTTACTAGCTTATTAAAGGAGACTGATTTACTGTCTGGCAAAGTTAAATATATAAATCTTTCTGAGTCTACACTAGTAGTACTTGATACCCTACAATTCTCGCAGTCATGCTGCCATTGATAAGAAAGCCCAAACAGGTGATCTACATCTACACCCTCATCTTGCAATATATCAAGCATATACATTAAAAACTCCTGACAATCTTGCTGATTATTTTCAGAGAAGTCTGTTTGACCTGAACATTCATCTAACAGATAACGAACTTCAGACACACTTTCTACTTTTGTTCGATCAGTGCTACATTTCTCGAAAACAGAATTCAACAAACAGCATAAAATTTGTTCTGAATTCAACAGAATCTGTTCTTTTAAACTCTCTAGTGAAAAGAGAACATTAACCACTACATTTGCATAGCAGTTGACACCAGAACTGTTTTCAAATTGAAAACCGACAACATCTTCAACAGAATCCACTTTCTTTCTGCTAACAATTTTCGGTTCATTGACTTTTAGTCTTTTTGCAACAACCTCCCTACTATTACTGCTATTTCTACGTTTCCGGCCTACCACACGTTTCTCAAACAAAGGATATTGAGGCAAATGTGGCGCATACTCTCTTCTTAACCTATTGTATTCCTTAACACAATCTAGATCCGCACAAATGTTAGTGACATCACAGTCAATCAAGTACAATCCCGATAAAGTTCTAACTCGTGACAATGCCACATATGCCATACCCTCCTTGAACACAGAACTGCCAATATTCACCAATGCACAGTCTACACTTAAACCTTGCGATTTATGGATTGTCACCGCATATGCCAAGCAAACAGGAAACTGTTTACGGCGAACATATAAGTCTTTAACAAGCAAAAACCTAGCAGAACAACGACCATTTTGCTGTACTTCCTCAATGCCATCAAATTTAATTCTTAAAAATTCTACTCCATCTCTATTTCTGTATTTCTCAAAATCAACAACATTACCCATTGATCCATTTACCAGACCTCTTTCTACATGTAAATTCCTTCTCAAAATGATTCGGCAATTTAAATACACATTCAAAGTCTTTTCAAAACCCGCTGTTTTAGATATAGTCTTCTCTAATGAATCCAATTTTGATTTCAAATTGTCTGACAAAATAATTGTTGATCCCATATGCTCTAATTTGTCGATAGCTTCAAGTTTCACAATCTCTTGCTTTTCTAAATTCAACATTTTGTTGTTGAAGATGGCACATTCTGCAAGAGTTGGGATGAGACATATCCCGGATTTCTTCTCAGTAATTTTCTGAAAAATATTCTCAGGCACAATCTCTTGTTTGGGATATAAATTTGACAGTAATCGTGCATTTAAAGCTTCTTTCCCATGCTCGGTCACTTTTCCAATTCTAATATCTTGTAGAATATTCTTGTAATCTTCATCCTTTGCCTGACGCATATTTTGATGCAGTTCAGCATAATTGAAGTTTAACCATATATTGACGTTGCCAATGCTCCCTAGGCACTTCCTGGTATCTTCATGCGTGAGTATTTTGAACACAGGTTGACCTTTTACTGGTGTCAGCTGCAGAAGATCTCCGAAAACAATGATGTGTTTCCCACCAAATAACACATCATATTCAGTTTTAAGTACTTCTTGCATTCTCAAATGCACAAAGGCAAGCATGACATTGGAAACCATGCTTACTTCGTCAATGATAAGTAGTTTCATTTTCCTCAAGACTCTTGAAACTTCACAGCAAGCATCTCCAGATAACTTGTTGTATTGTAATTTGTTGTCATGCTCCACCGGCAGCATCAGTAGACGATGCAAAGTAATACCTTTAATGTTATGTGCTGCCAGTCCAGTAGGAGCGGTGACAACACAAGACAGCGATGACTCAGTCCTTTCCTGCAAATAACAAGAGATTGCTTTAATGAGGAAACTTTTTCCAGTTCCCGCTTCTCCACTCACGTACAGTCGGACAGGCTTCAACGATGTACATGAGCACTTGTTCTTCTCATGACTTAATCCGTGCTCAATTTCCTTGGTAACTTCATCATATATTTTCCTCTGCTCAACGTTGAGTTGTTTTTCCAAGTCTTCTAAGTTAACTGAATCCTCCTGAGCATGTGCCATGGCTCTTTCTACTTCATTCATAGCAGTGGCAGCTTCATTTTCGATAATAGGTCCTCCAAGTGGATCTTGACTCAATGAAACAGAACTCTGACTGTCCTGAGAACTGTCTCTGGCAATCTCGGCTGCAATCGTTGCTTCCTGCTCAATTTCCAAAGTTAGCATTTCTTGATATTTAGAAAAAGCAGGACATTCTATGGACTCCTTGGCTGCATTGAAAGAGTCTTCGTAACAGAGGAAATCTCCAAGCAGTTCCTCTTCTGCACGCCAAGGCTTGAAAAGTTGCAAAAGTGCTAAATAAAAAAACTCCTTTTTTTCTGGAGATTCACCACTCAATTTTCGATGGTTTACTAATTGGCATTTTCTTTGCTTGACCAGGCATCCCTCACTTCCAATTACAGCATACACTCCTTTCTCAATATCTTCTTTGATGTTCCTCTTGAATATATAATTTTGGAGAACCTCATATAGACAAACATTCTCAAGGTGACTGCTTCGATTTGGATAATATGTATCCAACATGTTGGTCTTCAAAATGTCGGTACTGTTTGGTTCCTTTTCTGCCAAATACTCAATTTCCCGGACAGGTTTTAGAACTCGATTTCGCGTTGCAGCAAGACCAAGACTCGCCCAAACGAGACTCCTGGATTTGGCATAGAGACTTGCTGAAGACAATCGATCAGAACATTCGTAAGCTCCGATTTCTCGATGCGACAACATCTTCAGACTGAAACTGTACAACTTCTTGCTGAGGCTCTTTTCATGGGAAATGTCCTCCCACATATCCTTCAGTTCGGTCTTTTCTTTTTTGGTGATGTAAGATGTCACATACCGAGCCACAGCCATACAGTTGTCAGCCACAAACTGTATATCCATGTTAGCATTCCACATGGACAAAATCACTGGGTTGTAGTCATTGATGTACTTGGACTCTTCGTTCCTTTTCAAATTGTATGTATTCTTGGGTGATTTCCTCGTCACATTATGTCGCAGCAAAGACATCAAACTGTTCACTCTTCCTTTAGAAATCACCGGTCGTGGAAAGTTGAAATGACATTTGGTGTAGAACTTGTCCTTGTTTCTGAATTTACGACGACAGTACTTTCCACAACGATGGCTTTGGAAACGTAGAACTTGTTCTCTTAGACTTTTCTTCTCCGTTGCGTTTGGAACAGCACACGTAGAATACTGTTCTATGAAATTCATCACTAAGTCATCCGGATCTGTTCCAAATTTAGGTGCATCCTTGATCCACAACAACATATGTATATGAGGGGCACCTCTTGCTTGGTACTCCCTTCTCCAGAAGAAATCCAACACCTCTCCAAGAGGTGGATTCTTTTTATTTGTGATGAAAGACATCATAGCTTCAAATCTATGATTGAAGTACCTGCATACATTCACTGGATCCAAAGAACACAGTTCTCCAGGTGTCTTGAATTCAATGTTTTCAATATTTCCATTTGCCTCTCGTAGAAATTCAAGTAAGTCTTCCCAGCCATACTCGGCACAGCTCAGAGTGAGGAACCATGTTGGAGTTCCTAAGTTCCTCAGCATACATTTTAAATCACCATGACGACGGTACCAGTACTCATTAGTACCACGCTGACACGCCATGAGATTAATTAAGTGAGAATCCAAAATACTGTCTTGGACATTGACTTTATGCATAAAGTCACTTGCCGAGATGTTTTGCATCTGTATACCACTTTTTAAAATGTGGTTCACTGCATATGACAGTCCTGACAGATCGCTTTCAAACAAGAGATGAAACAAATAGGGAATGCATTGCCGAAACCTAGGATCTTCTGTATACAATCGTAAAGTCCGGTATTCAGACGCAGGAATTTGATGAGGTCGCTCATCATATCTTCCTCCTTGACCTGTGGGAAATAGCTGTGGGAAACACCGAGCTTCCAAACTTTCCTCCCAAACACTAATGGGACTCCCTTTGGCTTGTTTCATTTGAAACAACTCAATAGCATTCCCCATGACTTCCTTGGAATGCAAAGGATGAACACTATAATGTTCATATATTTCTTCACTTTTAGAGGCCTCTACTTTCTCAATTTGGCCAGCACACAAATCGCTATCCTCTTCATCACTTACTTCCTCTTCTGCAACATTTACATTCTTATAGTACTTATTATTTTTCTTCAAATACACTGTTGCCTTTTTGACTTTCCTAACATCCACTAAATCTTGCCATATTTTCTTATTCTTTGTCGGAACCCCATTAACCAAGATAACCAGAGGTTCCTCTTCCACTTTTTCTATTCCAATTGTGTTAATGTTTTTGTTCAAATCTAGAGGCAAATAAACAACTCTTCCCTTTAATCCTCTCTGTAAATCTGCTGGAGGCAACTTCCCTGTCTTTGGCTCAATTCTTACAATAGCCTGAAAGGGATGGATACTTTGAATCAAAATAGATTCATAAGTATTTAAATCCTTCAATTCTGAAGGAATCTCAACCAATTCCAGATTATTATGAACCGCCCTAGCAGGCATCTGGTTTTGGTTTAATTTGTTACAACAATAAGTACACACACGTTGGTCCACTCCCAAATCAAAACAATTTTCTACCATCAAGTATGTGGCAAAATCCTTCCATTCACTATTATTTTCCCTTTCACTTTTTGCATATAAATCCACTAACTTAGTCTGATTCTTATAATAAGTGCGTCGACAACATACACAAGTAAAATTAGGCCTCTCACTTGATTTCATCTGAAACGTGGCAATTTCCTTCTGAAAATAATCTGTACTGGAAACCTGTACATTATCTTCAACATTACCCTCTACTTCAGGGTCAATTTGAACATTCTCATCTTTACTACCAAAGTAACAAAACTCAATTTCTTCACAAATATTCTTCACATCTATTTCACAACCATGCAAAAGAGCAGCACATAATTGTTTAAGCATAATTGCTGGACTCTTAGCATAATACAACATTCTCACTAATTTTCTCACTTTATTATGATGCACTGCTAGCATCCTGAAATGATGAAAAACACTCTGGCATACTCTCCTGGAAAGACAAGCCAGTGAATGACCACGCAAACCTGTCTTTTGTCTCACTCTGCAAGGATCTAAATCTTGCAACAACTTCATTTTCTGCTTCAAACTTTTCTTATTAAATGTCCGTATAAAATCACAAAGCAAATTGATGGAAACCTGTCGCACACTGCAAATAGAACTACACTTCCAAATGTACACAGGACCCTTAGGACGTCTTCCTAAAACCTCATCACTTAGCGCCTCTTCTGTCTCTGTTGTCACAAGTTGTTCTTTTTCAACTGGACAACCATCCTTCACTTCATAAGCTCGACCACTGGTGTCAACTGCAAACACCAAATCATTATCCTGAAAATAACTCTCCTCATTAAAAAATGCCTCACAACTTGAACTATGCATCCATTCTCCGAAAAAAACCTCACAAAAGTTAGTACGATTTACTACTCTCTTCCATCTACTTTTTGTTTTGAAATCAGAAATTACCTTGCCTAGTTTCCTAATTCTATTGATTACCAAAATAAACAACTTTCGCTTAATTTCAAAAGCATGATCAATAATTTTCTCTACATTTTTCTTCTTCTTATAAAATGCCGCTTTCTGTTGGCCTTTCTTTTTAATATTTTTCAATAAATTAACTAATATCCTATTACGGAACATTCGATTTCGAATGTCCCTAAACTGTTGTTTCCTTCTACTATCATGCACAGAGTTATCTCTTCCTCTACCAGTAACATTTGTGATGGGTCTCTCCTTTCCATTTAAATTACTTTTCTTTTTGTGGACTGAAACATTTTTTTGAGCAAAACTTTTTTTACTACAAATATTTCTTAAGAATGATTTCGTGCTCTTACCCGGACCTTTCTTGGTGTTTTGACAAGTATTTGGGGAAGAGGACTGCTGCAATAAAACATCATCCTGCTGTCTTTGACGTTTTCTAGCCTTTCTTATTCTACTTTTTGTAGGCATTTTCCAAACTATGAAAGAATCTGCAGTTGAATCTGTGGAAAAATATAATATAAAATGTTATTAACCACTATTACCAAACAGTAAATAAATAACAGTCATCTAAAACTTAATGCCCTACTAATTATTTAACATAGCAAATGTTTTCCACCAGCACTGCATCACAAAAATGACACTCAATGGTACAAAACAGGCATACAACAATCATAAATCACTCCCTAATATTTTAAATGATTAATTCAGGATGACGATAAGATGTAGCCTATCTAAAGATTTGTTTAGGCCCAGATCTTTAGACTGGGGTGAATGTGTGTCATTGATCCACATTCAGTCCATCACCTGTTTTGTTTATTTGAGGTGAGGCCAACACATGGTTGCAGATAAGATTTTCACTGAAAAAAACCAAGGTAAAAAAAAATGTGAAGGCCTACCAATGAAGTAAATCATTAAATGAAAACCAATACATTTCTGGAAATATGCACTGCTAGTGCTTCATAAGATGTTTTGGGTCATATTTATAAGGCATTTGAGTGTCTATTATGCTATTTTACGTTCTTCATGGTGCAAATTTATTGTAAATACGCTCCCACCTGCGGTTGGCAAATTTAGATTTTGATTATGGGAGTTACATAGGCATGTTAATAATTTCCCAAAAATGGTGTATGACCCCAAACAACCTTTGAAGCAAATGCTCTTAGCCATGTTATCCACCTCCCATTGGATAACATGGCTAAGAAGTGCTTGCAAATGGGAAAAAAAACGGCCGCAATGCATGAATATCGCAGAAAAGTCAGCGATATTCATGCATTTTCCAGCAAATGCTCTTAGCCATGTTATCCACTTCCTATTAAATAACATGGCTAAGAACTGCTCAGGGCCCCATGAGGAACGCTTTCCATTTAAAAAGGGAAAAATAACATCAAAGACACTAAAATGCCTTCTAAATATGACCCCAAACAACCTATGAAGCTCTAACAGTACATATCCTGAAATTTAATTGATTTCAAAATTCGTTTTTAAACACAGCATATAAATCAATTGTATACCTGCATTCATGAAGAAATGACTAAAAATGTCCTTGAGACACATGAAAGTGTTTTCTGGAATGCCCTAGCACCATTTTTGGGACACTATTAACATGGCTAGGTAACTCCCATAATCAAAATCTAAATTTGCCAAGCGCAAGTGGGAGCGTATTTACAAGACACTTGCCCCAAGAGGAACGCTTTCCATTTAAAAAGGTAAACATAACATCAAAGACACTAAAATGCCTTCTAAATATGACCCCAAACAACCTATGAAGCTCTAAAAGTACATATCAAGAAATGTAATTGTTTATCACAAATGCGATTAAAAACGGCCGCAATGCATGAATATCGCTGAAAAGTCAACGATATTCATGCATTATCCAGCAAATGCTCTTAGCCATGTTATCCACCTCCCATTGGATAACATGGCTAAGAACTGCTCGCAAATGCGAAAAAAAACGGCCGCAATGCATGAATATCGCAGAAAAGTCAGCGATATTCATGCATTTTCCAGCAAATGCTCTTAGCCATGTTATCCACCTCCCATTGGATAACATGGCTAAGAACTGCTCGCAAATGCGAAAAAAAACGGCCGCAATGCATGAATATCGCAGAAAAGTCAGCGATATTCATGCATTTTCCAGCAAATGCTCTTAGCCATGTTATCCACTTCCTATTAAATAACATGGCTAAGAACTGCTCAGGGCCCCATGAGGAACGCTTTCCATTTAAAAAGGGAAAAATAACATCAAAGACACTAAAATGCCTTCTAAATATGACCCCAAACAACCTATGAAGCTCTAACAGTACATATCCAGAAATTTAATTGATTTCAAAATTCGTTTTTAAACACAGCATATAAATCAATTGTATACCTGCATTCATAAAGAAATGACTAAAAATGTCCTTGAGACACATGAAAGTGTTTTCTGGAATGCCCTAGCACCATTTTTGGGACACTATTAACATGGCTAGGTAACTCCCATAATCAAAATCTAAATTTGCCAAGCGCAAGTGGGAGCGTATTTACAAGACACTTGCCCCATGAGGAACGCTTTCCATTTCAAAAGGTAAACATAACATCAAAGACACTGAAATGCCTTCTAAATATGACCCCAAACAACCTATGAAGCTCTAACAGTACATATCAAGAAATGTAATTGTTTATCACAAATGCGATTAAAAACGGCCGCAATGCATGAATATCACTGAAAAGTCAACGATATTCATGCATTATCCAGCAAATGCTCTTAGCCATGTTATCCACCTCCCATTGGATAACATGGCTAAGAACTGCTCGCAAATGCGAAAAAAAACGGCCGCAATGCATGAATATCGCTGAAAAGTCAGCGATATTCATGCATTTTCCAGCAAATGCTCTTAGCCATGTTATCCACCTCCCATTGGATAACATGGCTAAGAACTGCTCGCAAATGCGAAAAAAAACGCCCACAATGCATGAATATCGCAGAAAAGTCAGCAATATTCATGTATTTTCCAGCAAATACTCTTAGCCATGATATCCACTTCCCATTAAATAACATGGCTAAGAACTGCTCAGGGCCCCATGAGGAACGCTTTCCATTTAAAAAGGTAAACATAACATCAAAGACACTAAAATGCCTTCTAAATATGACCCCAAACAACCTATGAAGCTCTAACAGTACATATCAAGAAATGTAATTGATTTGAAAATTCGTTTTTAAACACAGCATATAAATCAATTGTATACCTGCATTCAAGAGGAAAGGACTGAAAATGTCCTAGAGACACAGAAAAACGTTTTCTTGAATGCCCTACCACCATTGTTTGGACATTATTAACATGGCTATGTAACTCCCATAATCAAAATCTAAATTTGCAAAGCACAAGTGGGAGCGTATTTACAAGACACTTGCCCCATGAGGAACACTTTACATTTTAAAAGGAAAACATAACATCAAAGACACTCAAATGCCTTATAAATATGGCTCAAAACAACCTATGAAGCTCTAGCAGTACATATCCAGAAATGTAATTGATTTCTTAAATCGTTTTTAAAAACAACATATCTGTTTCAGCTTACATAACAGACCATGGAATGGGCTCCATGTACTACAATAACTTGTGTTACTGCATGCCAGAATGCTACACCGAATATGCAATTACAATTTCTCAAAGAAACTAATTCTATTAGTATATCACTAGAGACAAAACCACATTTTAAAAACACAGCTTTCTTCATCATTTTCTCCTTAAATCATACTATTCTCTATCTAAATTAAATAAATCTTTTCTCACCTTAGCAAATATTTTTTGAGTTTTGAAAACAGTCTCAGAAATACACCAAATTGTCTTCAGCAGAAGAAAAAGGATGCACTCCAAAGGCTGCAGCTATTGAAAGCACAGAAATACAGATATTCATTTCACATATCTCTCATATTAGCCAATCATACCTCTTCCCTCACTTTTTTCAAATCAAAACCCTTCCCCCCTCTGCCCTCTCTGCCTTGTTTCCATAGCAACCACCTCCTGGAAGACCTCTCATGTTTGCAAATTCACACAACAATGTTTCAATTGAACTCTGAACTCTCAGTGCACCTGCGTATCCAGTGCAATCTTTCATTAAATGTTTCTTCCTTGACCATTCAAATTACATGTTTCAAAGAACACATCCATGCACCCTAACTTTCTGTTTTCAGAAATGGAAATGCACCAATCACTGCTAATGAATCATTAGCATTGGAAATCCACAGTTTTTTTTCTTTAGAAACTCCTACTGTTTCAACTGCCCTTTCATTACCACACTTCATCTGACTGCAGAACAACCTTCTCCCACCATGTTTAAGGTCTGGATTGTTGGACATAGTTACATCCACTGGGCTCAAAGGTATGCTGAGAACAGAAATTTACCTAACCTCAATTTACAAGATGTGGAAATTAAGTGGTTGGGCCAAAGAGGATTAAAATGTCACCAATTGATACCATTGGTGAAAACCTTTATGCATTTGCCAAAACCTGACCTGTTAATAGTGCACTGTGGAGGTAATGATTTGGGCACTTTGACAGGGGTAGGTCTGGAAATGCTTTTAAAGGACACCTTTGAGCAATTAATGGCACTTTTCCCTCAAACTGCCTTGGTATATTCCAATATATGCCAAAGACAGAAATGGAGGTGGTCCAACCAATTTTGTCCACAAATTGAGAAAGCGAGGAAGCATGTAAACAAATCAGTTTCAGCTTACATGAGAGACCATGGAATGGGCTCTCTGTACAACAATAACTTGCGTTACTACATGCAAGATATCTACAGAGGAGATGGAGTTCACTTCTCAGATGAGGGCAACAGAATTTTCATTCTGAATTTAAGACTGTGCATTGGTACCTACTTATAAGTACCTAAATGTACCATAAACCCAAAAGCTCTTCTCAGAGCTACCCTACATCTGATCACTCACAATTATTATTTTTCTCTAACTTTTTTCACTAATTTTCCACAAAATACGCTCCCCGGAGCGCTACCCGGTTCGCTAACCGAAAGCTAACCTCGCGGATTTTTTAAAAAAATGTTTTTTTTCCGCACATATAAGCCTCCTCAGCCACCCTCAGAAAACCTAGGGGGTCAAGATAAGTCTACCATGACCCCTTCTACCCATTCTAAACATTATTTGCCCTCCATCTTGTATCTTAATGCGACCGAAACACAAAATGGTGGACTCCCGTGACGCTTAAGGTTCGCTAACCGGGCCGCTTTCCGGAAAGCGGTCCTAAAAAAAGGTGGGAAAGTAATTTACAGAAAAACGACTAGAGACACTCTCACCAAATATAGATTAGCTCATACTACATAACAATCCCTTTCATTTTCACAAATTTGATTGAAATTCCATTTAGCCATTAAGCCTGTAGACCTCTCTAAGTACCGTGAGGTAAATTACTTCACAAAACACATCTGAAGTGTTGGAATTGACAACCAATGAAAATGTTACTTTCATTTTCAATTTTTTTTTCCTGACATTTGATTGGTTATGTACCTGAATATATATAAAGGAAGAGAAGGAAACACAGCCATTTTGACTACTACTTCCTGAACTACATTTCAAGAGCCTTTTCACCTCCCTGTAAATTAAATTGATAATTTGTAAGTGGCACTTTAAATTAATTTGTAAAAACGTTTTTTGATAATTATTTACTGTCCCCCTGCTATAGTTATAGATACAGATAGACTCCTCTGTTATATTTATTGATTGACTTACACTTCTCTGCTATAATTATGAATTTACTTACTTTAAGTTCACTGTTAAAAAAACAGAACTACCTGTCTGAACTTAAACCCAACAGTGCCCTAACTCTTCTAATTTAATTATTTTTTTTATGCAATTTACAGCAAAAAAATGGAAGGGGAGCAAGAAAAAACTAATGTTTCCTTCGAGATTACATCCGAAGACATTGTAACTGAAGAAAATGTGGATGAAGATTTTATGGATCAATCTTTTGACGAACAATTTATTCAAACCTTACAAGAGACAGAAACATCCATGTTTGACGAGATACCAGATGATATAATGCTGGAAGTTTTAATGAACTATGAAAATAATAAATAATTTTTTTTAAATCAAAATAAATAAATAAATAAAAAAACGAACAAAAACAACAAATAATTAACATACAGTATTAGAAAAGTCTATCATTCTTTTATCCTTAAAGTTCGCTGCCCAGAACGCTTTCCGGTTCGCGAACTTGGCGCTTACCACGCAAAAAAAAAATTTTTTTTTTTGGACCCTCCTAGGCCCTTTTAAAACCTCCACATAAAACCTAGGGGGTCAACGAGGATCTACTATGCCCCCTTATGGTAATTTCCCCCTTTGTTTTGGCCTCCTCTTGTCTCTCGATCCTACCGAGAGACAAGATGGCGGCCGCTCCGGACTATTTAGAATGTTGACAGACACCGGAGGGCCAATCAGCTTCGCATCGCAAAGTCCGATACGCGAAAGGTTCGCTAACCGGATCGCTGCCCGGAGCGCTGTTACAGATATATATCTTGATTTAAACGTTAATTTCTCAAAATCCACTGAAGCACATATATTGAGACCTAGCAAAGGCACATCGGGCTAACAGTCCCTACAATTTTGCCAAGTTTCGTGCAAATCCATTCAGCCGTTCGGGCTAAAAGTGAGTCCAACCGCCCTATGGAAATTAACATGGAAAAAACGCGTTTTGGGACCCCCTTTTTTCTCGGCCCCCCCTCCACAAAACCCCCCCAAATTTTTAAGGGCTGCTCAGAAACAAAATGTGCCATTTTCCTGAAAATTTCAGCCAATTCCGTCCACAAACGCCAAAGTTATTAGGCATAGAATTTTCAGAAATCCCATAGGGAAAAAATCCTAACTATATATACCTACTGGCGACCGCCAGTAGGTAATATATATATATATATATATATATATATATATATATATATATATATATATATATATATATATATATATATATATATTCACAAAAAAAAACCATAGGTTATAGACCATATATAGTTCGGAATTTGCATTTACAAAACCTTGAAAATTCACTGAAAAAACCATAGGTTATAGACCATATATAGTTAGGGATTTGCATTTACAAAACCTTATTTTACTCGCATAAAACCATTGAAATTCCATATATAGTTAGTTGCGCTAACTATATATCGCGCACCCGCAATCCACTGCTGATGATGTCACATATTACATCATTCATGACATGGTCAGTGACATCACTGATGACATCACTGATGACATCTCAAATGACGTCACTGATGACATCACTGATGACATCTCAAATGACATCACTGATGACATCTCAAATGACATCACTGATGACATCTCATTTGATATTACTGATCACATCACTGATGATATCATTCATGTGATAATACGATGTACCTCTTCAGACTCTAATATAGCCTTAGATACAATCAGTGTAAACAGACACTCACAGACTGTCACTCATCCATGGAGTTACTCACACACCTAGTCAGTCATGCAAAGAATCAATCACACCTCCATTTCCTCAACTATACAGTTATACAAACTTTACTTATTCAAACATATACTAACACATATTTACTCTCTTATACAATCCCTGATACAAGTTCACAATGATCCATACAGCCACTCACACATTCACTGGCTCTTATGCACAGTTATTAATATATGTCAACTCTCACATGTACTGTGTTTTACATATGTACTTACTTTGACATGTAGCACTGAGATATCCATTCACTCACCAATACACTCATGCACACAGTCAACCGCCCATACAGCTGTTTCCACATGCACTTTTGAACCCATACATCTAGTGAATCAACTGCTCACACATCTATGCACAGAGTCATACACCTCCCAGCCACCCACACACACACTCAGTCTCCCATACAAATACTTGGGCAACCAATGAATATCCCATATAGTTACTCATATAGCTACTTATCAACACATGCAGCAGTTTACAGAACAACAGACATAATAATGCACAAATTAAGACAGTTTAGTCACTAACCCATGCACTCAGTGAGACACATTTAATCACTCACTCATACAGTCAGTCATGCACCTACTAAATCCTTCATCCAGACACTTATACATCCACTCATTCTTCAATATGTAAGACATATTTACACTTTACAGAAACATACAGTCACTGGATGTTGTCATCAGTGATGTCATCAGTGATGTCACTGACCATGTCATGAATGATGTAATATGTGACATCATCAGCAGTGGATTGCGGGTGCGCGATATATAGTTAGCGCAACTAACTATATATGGAATTTCAATGGTTTTATGCGAGTAAAATAAGGTTTTGTAAATGCAAATCCCTAACTATATATGGTCTATAACCTATGGTTTTTTCAGTGAATTTTCAAGGTTTTGTAAATGCAAATTCCTAACTATATATGGTCTATAACCTATGGTTTTTTCTGTGAATTTCATTGGTTTTTTAAAAGCTAACATCTGTAACTGTAAAATGTATTCTTCTTTAAATCTTAAAATATATTTTAGATGTTTATTAATAATTTTTTTTTAAATATTTTTTTTCTTCGCTTCCGGTAAGCGAACCGGGAAGCTTTCCGTTAGCTCATCTTGATGCCGCGACCTAGTCCGCGAACCGGTAAACGTTTCGTTAGCGCAACTGTGACGCGTCGCGGAAGCGCGACGTATCACGTTGTCGCGTAATGCGTCTTATGACGCGCCGCGTTAGCGCTCCCGGAAGTGTTCCGGACCGCGAACCGGAAACGATCCGGGACGCGGCGCGCACCGCGTAACGTAAGCGGAACAGGTCATGTGACTTGTTTATCAAACTTTTCATTGGTTCATTTCACTTTTGGTTTCCAAATGATGTATGACTAGGTCATGTGACCTAAAAATAACACTTTTCATTGGTTCTGAACTTTTGCTTTTCCCAAATCATGTAAACCCCTCCTTCTTTCCTCACTCTGACTTTCATCTTGGTGAGAGAAAGACCATTTTCCTGGAGTTGAGCAATGGCTTCTATACTTGCTGCAGCTGGTGCACCCCCACCACCATCTCCACCTCCTCATAAGAAGAGAGGACCACCAAGTCAATTCATCTCCAACAGAGAGGAGGAAGAGGAGGAAGAAGAAGAAGAGGATAGAGATGAACCAGAATTTATACAGGAGTTGCCCCGTGTTTCTAAAAGGAAAACAAGTTTCATATGGCAGTTTTTTTCCATCCCTCCAGGGGACAAGAAGGTCAATGCTAAATATGCCACCTGCCTCATCTGTAAATACAGATTGTCTAGAGGCACAGAGAAAAAATATAGTATGGGCAACTATACTATGCATCGCCATATGGCCAGGTGGCATCCCTTAAACTACAGCCGGGCAGAGTTAAGGGACCTACAAGATAATCCCCCGACAACTCCTGTGGCCAGATCTACGTCAACAATATCTTTGACAGGAAGAGAGGCACAGGAAACTGTGCCAAACATTCAGCCAAACTTTAAACATATGAAGTTTACCTGTATATATTGTGGTGCTATGCTCTCGTATGGGAACATGAGCGTGAACTTGATCAATATGGTGTTCGAAAACCATAAGTGCCCTAACCCACCCAAGCAGTAATTTTTTTTTTGCTCCTGTTGAGCCCTTTTCAATGCCTGTTTTGTTGTTGTTTCCCCTCCATAAAAAACACAAAAAAAACATAAAACTGTTCTAAAAATACAAAAAAATCAAAAAATGTTCAGAAAAAAAAAAAAAAAAAACAACAACAAAAACAAAAAAAAAAATTCTTTTCAGAACTACCTCCCCTTTCAAATAAAATTGCTAGAATGTTTATCACTCTGGCAAGCTCTATTTCTTTTGGTTCGCTTTCCCGTTCGCTGCCCGGTTCGCGAACTTGAAGCGAACCAAAAAAATATTTTTTTAAAAAAAAGAAGAGTTAGTATAAGGGAAGTAAACAGAGAGTAATGTTAAAAGAAAGACAGCTATAGGGAGTAAACCAGCGATACTGTTTAATAGATCTATTTATTAATTCAGGATGACTATAAGGTGTGATCTGTCCTGAGGTTTGTTTAAGGTGAGACCTACTCAGGGTTACAGATCAATTTTACACTTGTTGAAGAATACATAGCAGATAATGCATGTGAAGGCCTACCAATGAAGTAAGTCATGTCCTCTTATTACATCATTCATGACATGGTCAGTGCCATCATCAGCAGTGCATTGCGGGTAAAAAGAGTAGAAAACATTTACCTTATAATTCTTGTTACCTTTTTAAAATATTTTTTCATACTTTCAATCTGTAAAAGAGAGAACAAACATTTCCAAAAATATTAAAACATGTATTTAAAAATTAGAAAAGACAAGGGAAAAGGTTCAAGAACAAACAGTTTTTCAACATCTTTGACATTTACAGAAGCCTCTGCTTCTCTACGTCCCCTACACAATCCTAAACATATATATTTTAAACAAACTGTATCTTGATGTTGATGAACTGAGGCCTATTTTGGAACATGGTGCTTCTTTTGCACTGCTAATGTCTCACAATAGTGATGCAATAGCAGCGCAAAAAAGATGTAAAGCCATCATAAAATTGAGTCTAACATTTTAAATGATTGTTTCAGGATGCAAATAAGATGTGTGCTTTCAAGAGCTTTCTTTGAGGTGAGGCCTATTCATTTTTTTTTTTAAAAAACAGTACCCAGAAGTACAGCACTGTAAGCATTAACATTGACACTTACAGAAGACTCAGTTTCTCCATATCTACCTCACATTTCTAAATGTATATCATAAGTACAAAAAGCAGAACATTAATTATACATGTTAAATGGTTTATTTTTGCTGTTCTCAGAATGTATCAAATTTCACTTAAATCAGTGACTTGAAGGTATTCATCATGTAACAGCGGGGAAAAAAAAACACAATCAAAATGATTGTGTTTAAAAAACCCATTCAACATAAGAAATCTGAATTCAAAACTCCTTAAAATTAACTTACTTTCAATGACGTCGAAGGATGTCCTATGAACAGCGTCCACTGTGTTGTGCTATAAATATTGTCAGCCCGCCACTTTCTGAAAGAAAACCTCCAACGATTCGAAAAATATGTTACATACAAGAAAAGACTTCTCACATTCTACCACATGTTTCCACTTGGCCAAATCATGTTGCAGCTATTCACAAGTCTTGTAATTCTTCCAATCAAATCCCGTCATTTTCTATTTTCGCAACTTTCAAAAAGAAAACATTTAAGATAATTTTCACAATCCTGGACTACTAATATCTTACCCTTCTTTGTCACTCATGTTCTCCTTTTCCTATGACACTGATACTGCTTACTATGAAGCAGACTTACTTGCATCAGGTTTATATAGTCGGATTTTACAAAATGACATTATAATTAAAAGTTTTGGACCAATAATCTAGACAGCATTGCAGACTTACATTCCCTCAACTTCATGAACATTTTGCAATTCTTCACAGGAAATCCCGAGATTCTTTCTTTAAAATTTTGGTTTTAAAAACACCAGGTAAGAATTTTTAAGGTCAAACGGCAATTTTTTTTTGAAAGTTACAACGGAATCATTGCAGAATGACCAGCCGTTTCGAGACTTTAAATAAGCTGTATAATGTCCTGAAGTTGTTGAAGGACCATCGTGATAGATAATTGCTACAGTTACAAAAGTCCTTCCTGATATTGAAAGCTGAGAAGCCACAAATTTTTTTATTAAAGTTGACAATTTTGATCCATCAGGCCTACATCGTTGCATCATTAAAATGACATACTGTCCATATCTACGTATAAGTAATGTTGACATCATTTCAGATTTACATTGGCTACACTCCATGTTGTGATCCGCTGCATTTACTAGCTTATTAAAGGAGACTGATTTACTGTCTGGCAAAGTTAAATATATAAATCTTTCTGAGTCTACACTAGTAGTACTTGATACCCTACAATTCTCGCAGTCATGCTGCCATTGATAAGAAAGCCCAAACAGGTGATCTACATCTACACCCTCATCTTGCAATATATCAAGCATATACATTAAAAACTCCTGACAATCTTGCTGATTATTTTCAGAGAAGTCTGTTTGACCTGAACATTCATCTAACAGATAACGAACTTCAGACACACTTTCTACTTTTGTTCGATCAGTGCTACATTTCTCGAAAACAGAATTCAACAAACAGCATAAAATTTGTTCTGAATTCAACAGAATCTGTTCTTTTAAACTCTCTAGTGAAAAGAGAACATTAACCACTACATTTGCATAGCAGTTGACACCAGAACTGTTTTCAAATTGAAAACCGACAACATCTTCAACAGAATCCACTTTCTTTCTGCGAACAATTTTCGGTTCATTGACTTTTAGTCTTTTTGCAACAACCTCCCTACTATTACTGCTATTTCTACGTTTCCGGCCTACCACACGTTTCTCAAACAAAGGATATTGAGGCAAATGTGGCGCATACTCTCTTCTTAACCTATTGTATTCCTTAACACAATCTAGATCCGCACAAATGTTTGTGACATCACAGTCAATCAAGTACAATCCCGATAAAGTTCTAACTCGTGACAATGCCACATATGCCATACCCTCCTTGAACACAGAACTGCCAATATTCACCAATGCACAGTCTACACTTAAACCTTGCGATTTATGGATTGTCACCGCATATGCCAAGCAAACAGGAAACTGTTTACGGCGAACATATAAGTCTTTAACAAGCAAAAACCTAGCAGAACAACGACCAATTTGCTGTACTTCCTCAATGCCATCAAATTTAATTCTTAAAAATTCTACTCCATCTCTATTTCTGTATTTCTCAAAATCAACAACATTACCCATTGATCCATTTACCAGACCTCTTTCTACATGTAAATTCCTTCTCAAAATGATTCGGCAATTTAAACACACATTCAAAGTCTTTTCAAAACCCGCTGTTTTAGATATAGTCTTCTCTAATGAATCCAATTTTGATTTCAAATTGTCTGACAAAATAATTGTTGATCCCATATGCTCTAATTTGTCGATAGCTTCAAGTTTCACAATCTCTTGCTTTTCTAAATTCAACATTTTGTTGTTGAAGATGGCACATTCTGCAAGAGTTGGCATGAGACATATCCCGGATTTCTTCTCAGTAATTTTCTGAAAAATATTCTCAGGCACAATCTCTTGTTTGGGATATAAATTTGACAGTAATCGTGCATTTAAAGCTTCTTTCCCATGCTCGGTCACTTTTCCAATTCTAATATCTTGTAGAATATTCTTGTAATCTTCATCCTTTGCCTGACGCATATTTTGATGCAGTTCAGCATAATTGAAGTTTAACCATATATTGACGTTGCCAATGCTCCCTAGGCACTTCCTGGTATCTTCATGCGTGAGTATTTTGAACACAGGTTGACCTTTTACTGGTGTCAGCTGCAGAAGATCTCCGAAAACAATGATGTGTTTCCCACCAAATAACACATCATATTCAGTTTTAAGTACTTCTTGCATTCTCAAATGCACAAAGGCAAGCATGACATTGGAAACCATGCTTACTTCGTCAATGATAAGTAGTTTCATTTTCCTCAAGACTCTTGAAACTTCACAGCAAGCATCTCCAGATAACTTGTTGTATTGTAATTTGTTGTCATGCTCCACCGGCAGCATCAGTAGACGATGCAAAGTAATACCTTTAATGTTATGTGCTGCCAGTCCAGTAGGAGCGGTGACAACACAAGACAGCGATGACTCAGTCCTTTCCTGCAAATAACAAGAGATTGCTTTAATGAGGAAACTTTTTCCAGTTCCCGCTTCTCCACTCACGTACAGTCGGACAGGCTTCAACGATGTACATGAGCACTTGTTCTTCTCATGACTTAATCCGTGCTCAATTTCCTTGGTAACTTCATCATATATTTTCCTCTGCTCAACGTTGAGTTGTTTTTCCAAGTCTTCTAAGTTAACTGAATCCTCCTGAGCATGTGCCATGGCTCTTTCTACTTCATTCATAGCAGTGGCAGCTTCATTTTCGATAATAGGTCCTCCAAGTGGATCTTGACTCAATGAAACAGAACTCTGACTGTCCTGAGAACTGTCTCTGGCAATCTCGGCTGCAATCGTTGCTTCCTGCTCAATTTCCAAAGTTAGCATTTCTTGATATTTAGAAAAAGCAGGACATTCTATGGACTCCTTGGCTGCATTGAAAGAGTCTTCGTAACAGAGGAAATCTCCAAGCAGTTCCTCTTCTGCACGCCAAGGCTTGAAAAGTTGCAAAAGTGCTAAATAAAAAAACTCCTTTTTTTCTGGAGATTCACCACTCAATTTTCGATGGTTTACTAATTGGCATTTTCTTTGCTTGACCAGGCATCCCTCACTTCCAATTACAGCATACACTCCTTTCTCAATATCTTCTTTGATGTTCCTCTTGAATATATAATTTTGGAGAACCTCATATAGACAAACATTCTCAAGGTGACTGCTTCGATTTGGATAATATGTATCCAACATGTTGGTCTTCAAAATGTCGGTACTGTTTGGTTCCTTTTCTGCCAAATACTCAATTTCCCGGACAGGTTTTAGAACTCGATTTCGCGTTGCAGCAAGACCAAGACTCGCCCAAACGAGACTCCTGGATTTGGCATAGAGACTTGCTGAAGACAATCGATCAGAACATTCGTAAGCTCCGATTTCTCGATGCGACAACATCTTCAGACTGAAACTGTACAACTTCTTGCTGAGGCTCTTTTCATGGGAAATGTCCTCCCACATATCCTTCAGTTCGGTCTTTTCTTTTTTGGTGATGTAAGATGTCACATACCGAGCCACAGCCATACAGTTGTCAGCCACAAACTGTATATCCATGTTAGCATTCCACATGGACAAAATCACTGGGTTGTAGTCATTGATGTACTTGGACTCTTCGTTCCTTTTCAAATTGTATGTATTCTTGGGTGATTTCCTCGTCACATTATGTCGCAGCGAAGACATCAAACTGTTCACTCTTCCTTTAGAAATCACCGGTCGTGGAAAGTTGAAACGACATTTGGTGTAGAACTTGTCCTTGTTTCTGAATTTACGACAACAGTACTTTCCACAACGATGGCTTTGGAAACGTAGAACTTGTTCTCTTAGACTTTTCTTCTCCGTTGCGTTTGGAACAGCACACGTAGAATACTGTTCTATGAAATTCATCACTAAGTCATCCGGATCTGTTCCAAATTTAGGTGCATCCTTGATCCACAACAACATATGTATATGAGGGGCACCTCTTGCTTGGTACTCCTTTCTCCAGAAGAAATCCAACACCTCTCCAAGAGGTGGATTCTTTTTATTTGTGATGAAAGACATCATAGCTTCAAATCTATGATTGAAGTACCTGCATACATTCACTGGATCCAAAGAACACAGTTCTCCAGGTGTCTTGAATTCAATGTTTTCAATATTTCCATTTGCCTCTCGTAGAAATTCAAGTAAGTCTTCCCAGCCATACTCGGCACAGCTCAGAGTGAGGAACCATGTTGGAGTTCCTAAGTTCCTCAGCATACATTTTAAATCACCATGACGACGGTACCAGTACTCATTAGTACCACGCTGACACGCCATGAGATTAATTAAGTGAGAATCCAAAATACTGTCTTGGACATTGACTTTATGCATAAAGTCACTTGCCGAGATGTTTTGCATCTGTATACCACTTTTTAAAATGTGGTTCACTGCATATGACAGTCCTGACAGATCGCTTTCAAACAAGAGATGAAACAAATAGGGAATGCATTGCCGAAACCTAGGATCTTCTGCATACAATCGTAAAGTCCGGTATTCAGACGCAGGAATTTGATGAGGTCGCTCATCATATCTTCCTCCTTGACCTGTGGGAAATAGCTGTGGGAAACACCGAGCTTCCAAACTTTCCTCCCAAACACTAATGGGACTCCCTTTGGCTTGTTTCATTTGAAAGAACTCAATAGCATTCCCCATGACTTCCTTGGAATGCAAAGGATGAACACTATAATGTTCATATATTTCTTCACTTTTAGAGGCCTCTACTTTCTCAATTTGGCCAGCACACAAATCGCTATCCTCTTCATCACTTACTTCCTCTTCTGCAACATATACATTCTTATAGTACTTATTATTTTTCTTCAAATACACTGTTGCCTTTTTGACTTTCCTAACATCCACTAAATCTTGCCATATTTTCTTATTCTTTGTCGGAACCCCATTAACCAAGATAACCAGAGGTTCCTCTTCCACTTTTTCTATTCCAATTGTGTTAATGTTTTTGTTCAAATCTAGAGGCAAATAAACAACTCTTCCCTTTAATCCTCTCTGTAAATCTGCTGGAGGCAACTTCCCTGTCGTTGGCTCCATTCTTACAATAGCCTGAAAGGGATGGATACTTTGAATCAAAATAGATTCATAAGTATTTAAATCCTTCAATTCTGAAGGAATCTCAACCAATTCCAGATTATTATGAACCGCCCTAGCAGGCATCTGGTTTTGGTTTAATTTGTTACAACAATAAGTACACACACGTTGGTCCACTCCCAAATCAAAACAATTTTCTACCATCAAGTATGTGGCAAAATCCTTCCATTCACTATTATTTTCCCTTTCACTTTTTGCATATAAATCCACTAACTTAGTCTGATTCTTATAATAAGTGCGTCGACAACATACACAAGTGAAATTAGGCCTCTCACTTGATTTCATCTGAAACGTGGCAATTTCCTTCTGAAAATAATCTGTACTGGAAACCTGTACATTATCTTCAACATTACCCTCTACTTCAGGGTCAATTTGAACATTCTCATCTTTACTACCAAAGTAACAAAACTCAATTTCTTCACAAATATTCTTCACATCTATTTCACAACCATGCAAAAGAGCAGCACATAATTGTTTAAGCATAATTGCTGGACTCTTAGCATAATACAACATTCTCACTAATTTTCTCACTTTGTTATGATGCACTGCTAGCATCCTGAAATGATGAAAAACACTCTGGCATACTCTCCTGGAAAGACAAGCCAGTGAATGACCACGCAAACCTGTCATTTGTCTCACTCTGCAAGGATCTAAATCTTGCAACAACTTCATTTTCTGCTTCAAACTTTTCTTATTAAATGTCCGTATAAAATCACAAAGCAAATTGATGGAAACCTGTCGCACACTGCAAATAGAACTACACTTCCAAATGTACACAGGACCCTTAGGACGTCTTCCTAAAACCTCATCACTTAGCGCCTCTTCTGTCTCTGTTGTCACAAGTTGTTCTTTTTCAACTGGACAACCATCCTTCACTTCATAAGCTCGACCACTGGTGTCAACTGCAAACACCAAATCATTATCCTGAAAATAACTCTCCTCATTAAAAAATGCCTCACAACTTGAACTATGCATCCATTCTCCGAAAAAAACTTCACAAAAGTTAGTACGATTTACTACTCTCTTCCATCTACTTTTTGTTTTGAAATCAGAAATTACCTTGCTTAGTTTCCTAATTCTATTGATTACCAAAATAAACAACTTTCGCTTAATTTCAAAAGCATGATCAATAATTTTCTCTACATTTTTCTTCTTCTTATAAAATGCCGCTTTCTGTTGGCCTTTCTTTTTAATATTTTTCAATAAATTAACTAATATCCTATTACGGAACATTCGATTTCGAATGTCCCTAAACTGTTGTTTCCTTCTACTATCATGCACAGAGTTATCTCTTCCTCTACCAGTAACATTTGTGATGGGTCTCTCCTTTCCATTTAAATTACTTTTCTTTTTGTGGACTGAAACATTTTTTTGAGCAAAACTTTTTTTACTACAAATATTTCTTAAGAATGATTTCGTGCTCTTACCCGGACCTTTCTTGGTGTTTTGACAAGTATTTGGGGAAGAGGACTGCTGCAATAAAACATCATCCTGCTGTCTTTGACGTTTTCTAGCCTTTCTTATTCTACTTTTTGTAGGCATTTTCCAAACTATGAAAGAATCTGCAGTTGAATCTGTGGAAAAATATAATATAAAATGTTATTAACCACTATTACCAAACAGTAAATAAATAACAGTCATCTAAAACTTAATGCCCTACTAATTATTTAACATAGCAAATGTTTTCCACCAGCACTGCATCACAAAAATGACACTCAATGGTACAAAACAGGCATACAACAATCATAAATCACTCCCTAATATTTTAAATGATTAATTCAGGATGACGATAAGATGTAGCCTATCTAAAGATTTGTTTAGGCCCAGATCTTTAGACTGGGGTGAATGTGTGTCATTGATCCACATTCAGTCCATCACCTGTTTTGTTTATTTGAGGTGAGGCCAACACATGGTTGCAGATAAGATTTTCACTGAAAAAAACCAAGATAAAAAAACATGTGAAGGCCTACCAATGAAGTAAATCATTAAATGAAAACCAATACATTTCTGGAAATATGCACTGCTAGTGCTTCATAAGATGTTTTGGGTCATATTTATAAGGCATTTGAGTGTCTATTATGCTATTTTACGTTCTTCATGGTGCAAATTTATTGTAAATACGCTCCCACCTGCGGTTGGCAAATTTAGATTTTGATTATGGGAGTTACATAGGCATGTTAATAATTTCCCAAAAATGGTGTATGACCCCAAACAACCTTTGAAGCAAATGCTCTTAGCCATGTTATCCACCTCCCATTGGATAACATGGCTAAGAAGTGCTTGCAAATGGGAAAAAAACGGCCGCAATGCATGAATATCGCAGAAAAGTCAGCGATATTCATGCATTTTCCAGCAAATGCTCTTAGCCATGTTATCCACTTTCTATTAAATAACATGGCTAAGAACTGCTCAGGGCCCCATGAGGAACGCTTCCCATTTAAAAAGGGAAAAATAACATCAAAGACACTAAAATGCCTTCTAAATATGACCCCAAACAACCTATGAAGCTCTAACAGTACATATCCTGAAATTTAATTGATTTCAAAATTCGTTTTTAAACACAGCATATAAATCAATTGTATACCTGCATTCATGAAGAAATGACTAAAAATGTCCTTGAGACACATGAACGTGTTTTCTGGAATGCCCTAGCACCATTTTTGGGACACTATTAACATGGCTAGGTAACTCCCATAATCAAAATCTAAATTTGCCAAGCGCAAGTGGGAGCGTATTTACAAGACACTTGCCCCAAGAGGAACGCTTTCCATTTAAAAAGGTAAACATAACATCAAAGACACTAAAATGCCTTCTAAATATGACCCCAAACAACCTATGAAGCTCTAAAAGTACATATCAAGAAATGTAATTGTTTATCACAAATGCGATTAAAAACGGCCGCAATGCATGAATATCGCTGAAAAGTCAACGATATTCATGCATTATCCAGCAAATGCTCTTAGCCATGTTATCCACCTCCCATTGGATAACATGGCTAAGAACTGCTCGCAAATGCGAAAAAAAACGGCCGCAATGCATGAATATCACAGAAAAGTCAGCGATATTCATGCATTTTCCAGCAAATGCTCTTAGCCATGTTATCCACCTCCCATTGGATAACATGGCTAAGAACTGCTCGCAAATGCGAAAAAAAAGGGCCGCAATGCATGAATATCGCAGAAAAGTCAGCGATATTCATGCATTTTCCAGCAAATGCTCTTAGCCATGTTATCCACTTCCTATTAAATAACATGGCTAAGAACTGCTCAGGGCCCCATGAGGAACGCTTTCCATTTAAAAAGGGAAAAATAACATCAAAGACACTAAAATGCCTTCTAAATATGACCCCAAACAACCTATGAAGCTCTAACAGTACATATCCAGAAATTTAATTGATTTCAAAATTCGTTTTTAAACACAGCATATAAATCAATTGTATACCTGCATTCATAAAGAAATGACTAAAAATGTCCTTGAGACACATGAAAGTGTTTTCTGGAATGCCCTAGCACCATTTTTGGGACACTATTAACATGGCTAGGTAACTCCCATAATCAAAATCTAAATTTGCCAAGCGCAAGTGGGAGCGTATTTACAAGACACTTGCCCCATGAGGAACGCTTTCCATTTAAAAAGGTAAACATAACATCAAAGACACTGAAATGCCTTCTAAATATGACCCCAAACAACCTATGAAGCTCTAACAGTACATATCAAGAAATGTAATTGTTTATCACAAATGCGATTAAAAACGGCCGCAATGCATGAATATCACTGAAAAGTCAACGATATTCATGCATTATCCAGCAAATGCTCTTAGCCATGTTATCCACCTCCCATTGGATAACATGGCTAAGAACTGCTCGCAAATGCGAAAATAAATGGCCGCAATGCATGAATATCGCTGAAAAGTCAGCGATATTCATGCATTTTCCAGCAAATGCTCTTAGCCATGTTATCCACCTCCCATTGGATAACATGGCTAAGAACTGCTCGCAAATGCGAAAAAAACGCCCACAATGCATGAATATCGCAGAAAAGTCAGCAATATTCATGTATTTTCCAGCAAATACTCTTAGCCATGATATCCACTTCCCATTAAATAACATGGCTAAGAACTGCTCAGGGCCCCATGAGGAACGCTTTCCATTTAAAAAGGTAAACATAACATCAAAGACACTAAAATGCCTTCTAAATATGACCCCAAACAACCTATGAAGCTCTAACAGTACATATCAAGAAATGTAATTGATTTGAAAATTCGTTTTTAAACACAGCATATAAATCAATTGTATACCTGCATTCAAGAGGAAAGGACTGAAAATGTCCTAGAGACACAGAAAAACGTTTTCTTGAATGCCCTACCACCATTGTTTGGACATTATTAACATGGCTATGTAACTCCCATAATCAAAATCTAAATTTGCAAAGCACAAGTGGGAGCGTATTTACAAGACACTTGCCCCATGAGGAACACTTTACATTTTAAAAGGAAAACATAACATCAAAGACACTCAAATGCCTTATAAATATGGCTCAAAACAACCTATGAAGCTCTAGCAGTACATATCCAGAAATGTAATTGATTTCTTAAATCGTTTTTAAAAACAACATATCTGTTTCAGCTTACATAACAGACCATGGAATGGGCTCCATGTACCACAATAACTTGTGTTACTGCATGCCAGAATGCTACACCGAATATGCAATTACAATTTCTCAAAGAAACTAATTCTATTAGTATATCACTAGAGACAAAACCACATTTTAAAAACACAGCTTTCTTCATCATTTTCTCCTTAAATCATACTATTCTCTATCTAAATTAAATAAATCTTTTCTCACCTTAGCAAATATTTTTTGAGTTTTGAAAACAGTCTCAGAAATACACCAAATTGTCTTCAGCAGAAGAAAAAGGATGCACTCCAAAGGCTGCAGCTATTGAAAGCACAGAAATACAGATATTCATTTCACATATCTCTCATATTAGCCAATCATACCTCTTCCCTCACTTTTTTCAAATCAAAACCCTTCCCCCCTCTGCCCTCTCTGCCTTGTTTCCATAGCAACCACCTCCTGGAAGACCTCTCATGTTTGCAAATTCACACAACAATGTTTCAATTGAACTCTGAACTCTCAGTGCACCTGCGTATCCAGTGCAATCTTTCATTAAATGTTTCTTCCTTGACCATTCAAATTACATGTTTCAAAGAACACATCCATGCACCCTAACTTTCTGTTTTCAGAAATGGAAATGCACCAATCACTGCTAATGAATCATTAGCATTGGAAATCCACAGTTTTTTTTCTTTAGAAACTCCTACTGTTTCAACTGCCCTTTCATTACCACACTTCATCTGACTGCAGAACAACCTTCTCCCACCATGTTTAAGGTCTGGATTGTTGGACATAGTTACATCCACTGGGCTCAAAGGTATGCTGAGAACAGAAATTTACCTAACCTCAATTTACAAGATGTGGAAATTAAGTGGTTGGGCCAAAGAGGATTAAAATGTCACCAATTGATACCATTGGTGAAAACCTTTATGCATTTGCCAAAACCTGACCTGTTAATAGTGTACTGTGGAGGTAATGATTTGGGCACTTTGACAGGGGTAGGTCTGGAAATGCTTTTAAAGGACACCTTTGAGCAATTAATGGCACTTTTCCCTCAAACTGCCTTGGTATATTCCAATATATGCCAAAGACAGAAATGGAGGTGGTCCAACCAATTTTGTCCACAAATTGAGAAAGCGAGGAAGCATGTAAACAAATCTGTTTCAGCTTATATGAGAGACCATGGAATGGTCTCTCTGTACAACAATAACTTGCGTTACTACATGCAAGATATCTACAGAGGAGATGGAGTTCACTTCTCAGATGAGGGCAACAGAATTTTCATTCTGAATTTAAGACTGTGCATTGGTACCTACTTATAAGTACCTAAATGTACCATAAACCCAAAAGCTCTTCTCAGAGCTACCCTACATCTGATCACTCACAATTATTATTTTTCTCTAACTTTTTTCACTAATTTTCCACAAAATACGCTCCCCGGAGCGCTACCCGGTTCGCTAACCGAAAGCTAACCTCGCGGATTTTTAAAAAAAATGTTTTTTTTCCGCACATATAAGCCTCCTCAGCCACCCTCAGAAAACCTAGGGGGTCAAGATAAGTCTACCATGACCCCTTCTACCCATTCTAAACATTATTTGCCCTCCATCTTGTATCTTAATGCGACCGAAACACAAAATGGTGGACTCCCGTGACGCTTAAGGTTCGCTAACCGGGCCGCTTTCTGGAAAGCGGTCCTAAAAAAAGGTGGGAAAGTAATTTACAGAAAAACGACTAGAGACACTCTCACCAAATATAGATTAGCTCATACTACATAACAATCCCTTTCATTTTCACAAATTTGATTGAAATTCCATTTAGCCATTAAGCCTGTAGACCTCTCTAAGTACCGTGAGGTAAATTACTTCACAAAACACATCTGAAGTGTTGGAATTGACAACCAATGAAAATGTTACTTTCATTTTCAATTTTTTTTTCCTGACATTTGATTGGTTATGTACCTGAATATATATAAAGGAAGAGAAGGAAACACAGCCATTTTGACTACTACTTCCTGAACTACATTTCAAGAGCCTTTTCACCTCCCTGTAAATTAAATTGATAATTTGTAAGTGGCACTTTAAATTAATTTGTAAAAACGTTTTTTGATAATTATTTACTGTCCCCCTGCTATAGTTATAGATACAGATAGACTCCTCTGTTATATTTATTGATTGACTTACACTTCTCTGCTATAATTATGAATTTACTTACTTTAAGTTCACTGTTAAAAAAACAGAACTACCTGTCTGAACTTAAACCCAACAGTGCCCTAACTCTTCTAATTTAATTATTTTTTTTATGCAATTTACAGCAAAAAAATGGAAGGGGAGCAAGAAAAAACTAATGTTTCCTTCGAGATTACATCCGAAGACATTGTAACTGAAGAAAATGTGGATGAAGATTTTATGGATCAATCTTTTGACGAACAATTTATTCAAACCTTACAAGAGACAGAAACATCCATGTTTGACGAGATACCAGATGATATAATGCTGGAAGTTTTAATGAACTATGAAAATAATAAATAATTTTTTTTAAATCAAAATAAATAAATAAACAAAAAAACGAACAAAAACAACAAATAATTAACATACAGTATTAGAAAAGTCTATCATTCTTTTATCCTTAAAGTTCGCTGCCCAGAACGCTTTCCGGTTCGCGAACTTGGCGCTTACCACGCAAAAAAAAAATGGTTTTTTTTGGACCCTCCTAGGCCCTTTTAAAACCTCCACATAAAACCTAGGGGGTCAACGAGGATCTACTATGCCCCCTTATGGTAATTTCCCCCTTTGTTTTGGCCTCCTCTTGTCTCTCGATCCTACCGAGAGACAAGATGGCGGCCGCTCCGGACTATTTAGAATGTTGACAGACACCGGAGGGCCAATCAGGTTCGCATCGCAAAGTTCCGATACGCGAAAGGTTCGCTAACCGGATCGCTGCCCGGAGCGCTGTTACAGATATATATCTTGATTTAAACGTTAATTTCTCAACATCCACTGAAGCACATATATTGAGACCTAGCAAAGGCACATCGGGCTAACAGTCCCTACAATTTTGCCAAGTTTCGTGCAAATCCATTCAGCCGTTCGGGCTAAAAGTGAGTCCAACCGCCCTATGGAAATTAACATGGAAAAAACGCGTTTTGGGACCCCCCTTTTTTCTCGGCCCCCCCTCCACAAAACCCCCCCAAATTTTCAAGGGCTGCTCAGAAACAAAATGTGCCATTTTCCTGAAAATTTCAGCCAATTCCGTCCACAAACGCCAAAGTTATTAGGCATAGAATTTTCAGAAATCCCATAGGGAAAAAATCCTAACTATATATACCTACTGGCGACCGCCAGTAGGTAATATATATATATATATATATATATATATATATATATATATATATATATATATATATATATATATATATATATATATATATATATATATATATATATATATATATATATATTAAACACAAAGAGTTGCCTCCAAAAGACGAAGCCTGCTCACAGCGTGCCAAACAATTTCTTTCAAGGATTTCCATCGGCCTGGCTCAGCACACAAGTAAAATGCCAGACGCGTTTCGGGCGGAGCACGCCCTTGGTCACTGGCGCATAGACACAGAGGAGGCAACTCTTTGTGTTTAAGATGTAACGGCATGCCCTGCCGTGACGGAGCCTCACTGCACATCATGCGGGTTTGTAGTGCGGAAGACTATGAGGCACTACAGAAACAGCGTGCTCATTTCGAGGATTTATACTGTCCTAAACCTGACTATGCTGCACATACCCACCTGGGATAATACTAACAATTTGCAGGACTGAATGGCGCCCACTGTGGCTTTACTGTGAGCAGACCACATTGACCAGAATATTTCCAAGCACACGCCCACTGAGGCGGGATATTTCAGTGCACAGGTGGTCTGCTCTTGCTGTTTGTGTCTATGCACCAGTGACCAAGGGCGTGCTCCGCCCGAAACGCGTCTGGCATTTTACTTGTGTGCTGAGCCAGGCCGATGGAAATCCTTGAAATAAATGGTTTGGCACGCTGTGAGCAGGCTTCGTCTTTTGGAGGCAACTCTTTGTGTTTAATATATATATATATATATATATTCACAGAAAAAACCATAGGTTTTAGGCCATATATAGTTAGGGATTTGCATTTACCAAACCTTATTTTACTCGCATAAAACCATTGAAATTCGCATATATAGTTAGATGCGCTAACTATATATCGCGCGCCCGCAATCCACTGCTGATGATGTCACATATTACATCATTCATGACATGGTCAGTGACATCACTGATGACATCACTGATGACATCATCCAGTGACTGTATGTTTCTGTAAAGTTAAAATATGTCTTACATATTGAAGAATGAGTGGATGTATAAGTGTCTGGATGAAGGATTTAGTAAGTGCATGACTGACTGTATGAGAGAGTGATTAAATGTGTCTCACTGAGAGCATGGGTTAGTGACTAAACTGTTTTAATTTGTGCATCATTATATCTGCTGTTCTGTAAACTGCTGCATGTGTTGATCAGTAGCTATATGATTAACTATATGGGTTATTGACTGGTTGCCCAAGTATTTGTATGGGAGAGTGAGTGTGTGTGTGGGTGGCTGGGAGGTGTGTGACTCTGTGCATACATGTGTGAACAGTTTATTCACTAGATCTATGGGTTCAAAACTGCATGTGGAAACAGCTGTATGGGTGGTTGACTGTGTACGAGTGTATTGGTGAGTGAATGGATATCTCAGTGCTACATGTCAAAGTAAGTACATATGTAAAACACAGTACATGTGAAAGTTCACATATATAAATTACTGTGTATAAGAGCCAGTGAATGTGTGAGTGGCTGTATGGATCATTGTGAACTTGTATCAGGGATTGTATAAAAGAGTAAATATGTGTTAGTATATGTTTGAATAAGTAAGGTGTGTATAACTGTATAGTTGAGGATATGGAGGTGTGATTGATTCAGTGCATGACTGACTAGGTGTGTGAGTAACTCCATAGATGAGTGACAGTCTGTGAGTGTCTGTTTACTCTGAGTGTATCTAAGGTTATATTAGAGTCTGAAGAGGTTGATCGTATTATCACATGATTGATGTCATCAGTGATGTTATCAGTGATGTCATTTGAGTTGTCATCACTGATGTCATCAGTGATGTCACTGACCATGTCATGAATGATGTAATATGTGACATCATCAGCAGTGGATTGCGGGTGCGCGATATATAGTTAGCGCATCTAACTATATATGCGAATTTCAATGGTTTTATGCGAGTAAAATAAGGTTTTGTAAATGCAAATCCCTAACTATATATGGCCTAAAACCTATGGTTTCTTCTGTGAATTTCAATGGTTTTTTAATACCAAATATCAAATGCTGTCAAATGTCAAGTACATGATAGGTAAAAACATTTTCGTGTTTATGCACGCTGATGTGCTTTGAACGCTGCCCCCCCCTCCCCCTCCCCTCTTTTCTCTTAGCAGTACTCTCTCTTTGCAGATAGTGAAGGGTAGTTAACGCAGGCCTTTGTCCCCGTTGTAATCCATCGTGCCTGCTTCTCTCTCTAGTTGATTGATTGCTATCCAAGCATTTACTGTTTTAGAATTGGTTCTCTTTGGTTCATTCTGTATTTACAAACAAGCACAGAGTCGCAATACTCTGTTTAGTCTTTGCAGATAGTGAAAAATAGTTTAAAAAAACAAAAGGAATCGAGCAAAATCAGTAGGCCGCTAATGGGATCTGTTTTTGACCTCGCTAAAATAGAAACATTAGGAACAACCCCTCATGAGAAATACGAAACTAGTGAGATGAACTTAGCTCTACACCATGATGGCTGCAAGACAGCTCGACTCCGCCGCCCACCCCACCCAAAATAACGACAAACCCTATGCAAATATTATAAATATATACAACACACCAGCAAAGTAACAGGGTAAAACGTTTTATTAAATAACTATATACATGGCAGCCTGCTGCAACATCGATCCAAATGCCTTTTGGTGACTCTTCCATTGTGAACATTGTCCCACAATCCGTTTGACCTGAAACGATTACACAAATAAAACATTTGTGAGTTTTAAATTTCCGGAGAAGTATAATTCACCAATAGTTTTCTCTGTACATCTTTTTCCATTAACAATCCCAGTTCCATCACCCGCCCAGGATATCACTACTGTTAGTTGTCATTGTTGCTTCTGTTTTAATAAAAAATGTTTTAAGGTGTTTACTGTTTTTGTTGCGATGTATATATTTATAAGTTATTAAAGTGCTATAATCCTACTATTTTTTTTATCGATTATTGCTGTTTGAGATATTCCCTGTCTACAAACAGAGAAGAATAGAAATATTCTGTCTCCCTTTGCAGATAGTGAAGGGTGGGTAATGCGGACCTTTGTTCCCCGTTGCAATCTGTCACTCCCCACTGATTGAGAAACTACTTCCACCCGGACCATTTATTAGAGGTACATCATCTGACTCAACCGGAGAGAACCCCTAATAAAGAAGACATATGTAAAATACGAAGTAATCCCTGTATCCTGTTAAACAGAAACTTTAGCATGAAACACACTTGAAAAGGAAAGGAAAGAAATCGAACAAAATCAGTAGGCCTCTGATGAGTTTTTGACTTCGCTAGAAATAAGAAACATGAAAATGGTGAAAGAAGCCAAGCTTGACGTTACGGCAGCCACAAGGTAGCTAGGCTCCGCCACCCCCCCACTGCTCCAAGCATGTCTGTCCCACCGCCCGCCACGCCCAATAACGGTAACATGAAATATATATATATACAACACACCAGCAAAGTAACAGGGTAAAACATTTTATTAAATAACTATATACATGGCAGCCTGCTGCAACATCGATCCAAATGCCTTTTGGTGACTCTTCCATTGTGAACATTGTCCCACAATCCGTTTGACCTGAAACGATTACACAAATAAAACATTTGTGAGTTTTAAATTTCCGGAGAAGTATAATTCACCAATAGTTTTCTCTGTACATCTTTTTCCATTAACAATCCCAGTTCCATCACCCGCCCAGGATATCACTACTGTTAGTTGTCATTGTTGCTTCTGTTTTAATAAAAAATGTTTTAAGGTGTTTACTGTTTTTGTTGCGATGTATATATTTATAAGTTATTAAAGTGCTATAATCCTACTATTTTTTTTATCGATTATTGCTGTTTGAGATATTCCCTGTCTACAAACAGAGAAGAATAGAAATATTCTGTCTCCCTTTGCAGATAGTGAAGGGTGGGTAATGCGGACCTTTGTCCCCCGTTGCAATCTGTCACTCCCCACTGATTGAGAAACTACTTCCACCCGGACCATTTATTAGAGGTACATCATCTGACTCAACCGGAGAGAACCCCTAATAAAGAAGACATATGTAAAATACGAAGTAATCCCTGTATCCTGTTAAACAGAAACTTTAGCATGAAACACACTTGAAAAGGAAAGGAAAGAAATCAAACAAAATCAGTAGGCCTCTGATGAGTTTTTGACTTCGCTAGAAATAAGAAACATGAAAATGGTAAAAGAAGCCAAGCTTGACGTTACGGCAGCCACAAGGTAGCTAGGCTCCGCCACCCCCCCACTGCTCCAAGCATGTCTGTCCCACCGCCCGCCACGCCCAATAACGGTAACATGAAATAAATACAAATCAGCAGATACCTACCCCCATTCCGGAAACTCCCGAAGTGCAACAGGTTCGCGGCTACGCCCATCCGGAAGACGAGGCCTTCGGCACGTGTAGGGCGAGTCCTGCTGGCAGCCGTCGGCCGGGGAGGTCATCCCGTAAGGTGGGCCAGGAGAGGAGCCGAGGTCGACGGGATTCTTCTTCTTTCTTAGATAATGACTGCGACAATGGGGGGGATGTCTTGCATATGCCACCGACCCCCCCCCCCTCGTATCTCCTGGTCTGGCCCCGGCTTGATATGAGCTCCCCGTTCGGGCCTGAAGCGGCGCCCTGCAGGCCACGGGGGAAGGATGTCTTGCAACTGCCTCCGACCCCCCCCCCTCTTATCGCCTGGTCCGGACATCACGGATATCAACGCCAGGTGTCGGCGTGGGGTGCGCTGGGAGGGAGAGGCGGCGCAAACAAGCCTCTCCCACCCCCCCCCCCAGGTGGGGGCCCCTCAGCTGCACCCCCAACGCTCCACTCACCCAACAAAAGGGTTCCTCCACTCTTGCGATACAGCGACGCTGCATTCACCCGACAAAAGGGTTCCTCCACTCTTGCGATGCAGCAACGCTCCACTCACCCAACAAAAGGGTTTTTTCCACTCTTGCGATGCAGCGACGCTGCACTCACCCGACAAAAGCTCTCGTCCACTATTGCGAGGCAATGATGCTCCGCTCACCCAGCGGGGGTCTCGTCCACTGTTGTGGTGCAATGGCGCTTCTGAGTTCAACTAGAAAATGAGTCCTGCATCCAGAAACGTTCTCCTCAACTTTGAAGATTCTATAAGAGCCACGGGGGCCCCCGACCCCCGATGGGGAATGACTGCCATGATCACCCACGGAACGACCACGACGTAGCCGTGGGACGTCGGCGCGCTCATGCCGGCGCCGGCCTCAGTCTTGAAATCACCAAAATCCTGCAAGACTACCAACTTGATCAGTTCCGGTGGGACGCCAGTATGACCCGGTAGGAGAGATTTTTGCCTCCCACCCCTCTTTGACTGATGGTTCATGTCGTCAGTCCCCTCTACTACCCTTCAACGAAAACTTTTAGACTGCCGAAAGAGGTCCCGGTCCAACCACGAGTTGGTGGAGACATTTTGACTATACTTGGACCTTCCTGACCTCACCCAAAACGGCGCCGGTACAAATGAAACTATTGTGCCCCGATTGCTCAGCCTTGATATCATGAGATATGTATGCAGTTTTTAGCACATGAATTGATATGGGATAAGACTGATTATATGTTCGGACAATGAATTGATCCAGGATGGGTATTGATTATACGTTCGAACAATAAATTGACATGGAACTTGTACTGATTACACATTCGGACAATGAATTGATATTAAGTTCTAATGCATCATTGATTACTGTATTTATTGAAGGTTAGAATTGTCGACACTTTTGATACTTGCTCACAATGAATTATCGATATGATTTTGTCGCACTTGTCGCACTTTTTACTGATTATATGTTCGGACAATGAATTGATCCGGGATGGGTATTGATTATACGTTCGAACAATGAATTGACATGGGACAGGTACTGATTACACATTCGGAAAATGAATTGATATTAAGTTCTAATGCATCATTGATTACTGTATTTATTGAAGTAATACTGATCTCTCCACATGAAATTAATTTTCCACATGCTACACAAGTCAATCTCATCTGCCCAAAGTTCTTTTGCAGATTTGGGACCGTTTCCCTTGCCTCTGACTCACTTATTGCTAAGTCATTGGTGGATGTTTTTGCCGGTCGGGGGTTATCCCCCAAATCTCGAAGTTGTGCTTTAGAATAATTAAAAGGGTGCCACCTCTCCATGTGCCGATGCATGGTATGATTACCATAGCAATATTGTTTTTCGGTCCCTCTCTAGAGTTTTTTTTTTGCAGATGAGGCAGGTAACGAACCTGACTTTAACTTTCTTTTCATGAGAAGGAAAAGAAAAAAATTGCCAGATAAAATTCACTTTCACATGGGACGTTCTTGGCATTTCTTTTAGTTTTTTAATGTACATGTTCATAAAACGATTACACAAATGAAACATTTGTGAGTTTTAAATTTCCGGAGAAGTATAATTTACCAATAGTTTTCTCTGTAGATGTTTTTCCATTAACAAACCCAGTTCCATCACCCGCCCAGGATATCACTACTGTTCCCCATGTCATAAAACCTTAGGATGTTCAATAACTGAAACAGCTAATATGGGTTTACTTACAGGGGACATCTTTTGTTCTGTTTTGTAAAGTAAAACTATTGTGAACGCAAGTATTATACATAGTAAGTGTTTAATATAGCATTTGTCAGTCATTGGTTAAGCAGCTAGGACCTGTTCACTCTTGACACCCCAGGTGCTGTGTATGTTGCACTATAGTGCTGCATTGGGAATACGGACAACCCTATTGATGTTGATTTTTCATTATTGATTATTGTAAAGAAATGGCGACTCCCCCCTTTAGCAGATTAGCTAAATCTTTGCGTAATTTGGGCATAAAAGTTATATTATTGGAAGTAGATGGTTATAGTTCTGGTTAATTTCCATTCAGAATGTCCTACACAGCACCACTCTAGGTAAATATGCTGCCTTGGGACTATTCGCACAACAGACCGCTACTGACCATTGTTGCTTCTGTTTTATTAAAAAATGTTTTAAGGTGTTTACTGTTTTTGTTGCGATGTATATATTTATAAGTTATTAAAGTGTTATTTTCCTTCTACTTTTTTGTGAGTGCTATATATTTTTAATGTGACACATAATTGTGAAGACTTTGATGTACAAAAAGGCATCCCTGGAATCTTCCGCTTCAGGCTCGGTCCCACACACCCTCACAGTGAGAATCCCCTCTCCAATCACAATACAGGATGGTTATCAGATTGCAGGAACGCGTGTAGTGTGACGGATCTCATCGGGTGGGGGCCTTGATCTACTGTAACTTCTTTGAAGAGGGGTGATTCTTTACAGTTGAGGCCATAAACTACATCTGCAGGGCTAGGTGATAGCCTGGGACGGGCCTGGACAATCGGACACAGAGGAAGAGGAGTGTCAGAGGGTGCGGTAGTGAATAGGGTGAAAGGCAGGTGTCGGGCGGGCACAGGGTGTGATTCTCAGAAAAGAACAGCGCAGATGGGAGGAGGTTTCTAGCCCATACATGAGAAAGAGAGCGGGAGTGACCAGTGCGTGGGGGAGATGCTTGCGAGGGTGCAGACAGTGGGTCTGGTCAAGGCATCTAAAATGGCTGCTGTGCTCGACAAAAGTGTGGCATTGCAAAAAAGGCAAGATGGCGCAGACAATGTTTATCAATAATGATTTATTTATAACAAATAAAATATTTACTCGCAGTGACAAAATGGCGGTCAACACTTCCTGATTTCCATCGAATCGAACGTTAACAGACGTCACGCAGCAAAAAAAAAAAACGCTCACGCACAGCCGCTGGAAGACATGTATCAACATATATGAGCCTCCTCAGCCACCCTCAGAAAACAAAAGGGGTCAGGATACGTCTCCCGTACCCCCTTATACCTAGTAATTTAATGAAATCAAAACACAAAATGGCGAATTCACGTTTCGCTACCAGTTTGCGAACCGAGAACGCTTCTACTGCGAAAAATCTAATTTTTTTTATTTGCCCCACGGGACCCTTTAATAACCCCAACATCATTCCTAGGGGGTCAAGAGGGGTCTACCTAGCCCCCTTTCATTAAATTCCCCCTTCGTTTTTCTCCTCCTCTTGTCTCTCGATCCTACCGACAGACAAGATGGCGGCCGCACCGGACTGTTTAGAATGTTGACAGACACCGGACAGCCAATCAGCTTCGCTACGCAAAGCTCCGTTACGCGAAAAGTACGCGATCTGGAGCGCTATCTGGGACGCTGTCACAGATATATCTGTTTTTTAAAACGTTAATTTCTCAAAATCCACTGGAGCACATATATTGAGACCCAGCAAAGGCACATCGGACTAACAGTCCCTATAATTTTGCCAAGTTTCGTGCAAATCCATTCAGCCGTTAGTTTGCGACCCGGTTCGAGAACCGCTTCTACCGTGAAAAATCAAATTTTTTTTTTTTTCCCCACGGAACCCTTTAATAACCCCAACATCATTCCTAGAGGGTCAAGAGGGGTCTACCTTGCCCCCTTTCATTAAATTCCCCCTTCGTTTTTCACCTTTTCTTGTCTATCGATCCCACCGAGAGACAAGATGGCGGCTGCTCCGAACTGTTTAGAATGTTGACAGACACCGGAGGGCCAATCAGCATCGCTTCGCAAAGCTCCGTGACGCGAAAAGTACGCGATCTGGAGCGCTATCTGGGACGCTGTCACAGATATATAAATTTTTTAAAACGTTAATTTCTCAAAATCCACTGGAGCACATATATTGAGACCCAGCAAAGGCACATCGGGCTAACAGTCCCTACAATTTTGCCAAGTTTCGTGCAAATCCATTCAGCCGTTCGAGATAAAAGTGAGGCCAAACGCCCTATGGAAATTAACATGGGAAAAACGCGTTTTGAGACCCCCCTTTTTTCTCGGCCCCCCCCTTGACGAACCCCCCCAAATTTTCGGGGGCTGCTCAGAAACAAAATGTGCCATTTTCCTGAAAATTTCAGCCGATTCCGTCCACAAACGCCAAAGTTATTAGACATAGAATTTTCAAAAGTTTCATAGAGAAAAAATCCTAACTATATATACCTACTGGCTATCGCTAGTAGGTAATATATATATATATATATATATATATATTCACAGAAAAAACCATAGGTTATAGTGGATATATAGTTAGGAATTTGCATTTACAAAACCTTGAAAATTCAATGAAAAAAACATTGGTTTTAGGCCATATATAGTTAGGGATTTGCATTTACAAAACCTTATTTTACTCGCATAAAACCATTGAAATTCCATATATAGTTATAAGCGCTAACTATATATCGCGCACCCGCAATCCACTGCTGATGATGTCACATATTACATCATTCATGACATGGTCAGTGACATCACTGATGACATCACTGATGACATCTCAAATGACGTCACTGATGACATCACTGACATCTCATTTGACATTACTGATTACACCACTGATGATATCATTTATGTGATAATACATCTTCAGACTCTAATATAACCTTAGATACACTCAGTGTAAACAGGCACTCACAGACCGTCACACATCCATGGAGTTACTCACACACCTAGTCAGTCATGCAAAGAATCAATCACAACTCCATTTCCTCAACTATATAGTTATACACACTTTACTTATTTAAACATATAGTAACACATATTTACTCTCTTATACAATCCCTGATACAAGCTCACAGTGATTCATACAGCCACTCACACATTCACTGGCTCTTATCCACAGTTATTTATATATGCCAACTCTCACATGTATTGTGTTTTACATACATACTTACTTGCACTTGTAGCACTGAGATATCCATTCACTCACCAACACACCCATGCACAGTCAACCGCCCATATAGCTGTTTCCACATGCACTCTTGAACTCATACACCTAGTGAATCAACTGCTTACACATCTATGCACAGAGTCACACACCTCCCAGCCACCCACACACACACTCAGCCTCCCATTCAAATACTTGGGCAACCAATCAATAACCCATATAGCCACTCTTATAGCTACTGATCAACACATGCAGCAGCTTACACAACAACAGACATACTGATGCACAAATTAAGACAGTTTAGTCACTAACCCATGCACTCAGTGAGACACATTTAATCACTCACTCATACAGTCAGTCATGCACCTACTAAATCCTTCATCCAGACACTTATACATCCACTCATTCTTCAATATGTAAGACATATTTTAACTTTACAGAAACATACAGTCACTGGATGTTGTCATCAGTGATGTCATTTGAGATGTCATCAGTGATGTCATTTGAGATGTCATCAGTGATGTCATCAGTGATGTCACTGACCATGTCATGAATGATGTAATATGTGACATCATCAGCAGTGGATTGCGGGTGCGCGATATATAGTTAGCGCTTATAACTATATATGGAATTTCAATGGTTTTATGCAAGTAAAATAAGGTTTTGTAAATGCAAATCCCTAACTATATATGGCCTAAAACCAATGGTTTTTTCATTGAATTTTCAAGGTTTTGTAAATGCAAATTCCTAACTATATATCCACTATAACCTATGGTTTTTTCTGTGAATTTCATTGGTGTTTTAATAGCAAATATGAAAAGCTTTAAAATGTCAAGTACGTGATAGATAAAAACATTTTCGTATTTATGCACGCTGATGTGCTTTGAACGCTGCACCCCCCCCTCCCCTCTTTTGTCTTAGTAGTACTCTCTCTTTGCAGATAGTGAACGGTAGTTAACGCAAGCCTTTGCCCTCGTTGTAATCCGTCGTGCCTGCTTGTCTCTCCATTTGATTGATTGTTGTCCAAGCATTTACTGTTTTAGAATTGGTTCTCTTTGGATCATTCTCTATTTACAAACAAGCACAAAGTCGCAATACTCTGTTTAGTCTTTGCAGATAGTGAAAAATCGTGTAAAAAAATAAAAATAATCGAGCAAAATCAGTAGGCCACTAATTGGATCTCTTTTTGACCTCGCTAAAATAGAAATATTAGGAACAACCCTTCATGAGAAATACGAAAATAGTGAGATGAACTGAGCTCCACACCATGAGGGCTGCAAGACAGCTCGGCTCCATCACCCATCCCGCACAAAATAACGACAAACCCTATGCAAATATTAAAAATATAGACAACACACCAGCAAAGAAACAGGGTAAAACATTTTATTAAAAAACTATTTACATAACGTTGGTTTATAAGATGATGTCAGTAGTGGACCGATGTGTGAATAGGTCGAAAGCAGCACAAGGCTCCAAGATCCGGATGGCAAGCTCCTGGATGTTGGGTGCCATAGTTCAGAGTTCTGAGTTTGAGCCTTTTTCAATGCCTGTGCTTTGTTGAATCAAAATGGCGGCTTGACACAAAGCTGACTCAAGCGTTGCTACTGATGCTATGCAGACCAAAACTGGTTTTCAGTTTGTACATTTTTCTAGATTTTTCAATCCAAGTTTGGTTGACTTTGTAGAACGATGGCTTCAAATTTTCAACATACGGTGTAGTGGCCGTGACTGGGAGGGGGCGCTTCGCTCCTGCCCCCTCCCCAAGTAAGATTTTAATACGTGAAAGTACGTTAATGGTTTTGGTCCCTGAGTTGCTTCGATGTCACTGCCATTCTCAAGTGGCATAAGTTCTGGATGTTGGGTGCCATAGTTAAGAGTTCTGAGCAGCGCTTGTAACACTGTCTGAAGCTTATTTCCACCTACTGCAGCTTCACTATTCTCAAAGTAAGTGAGTGTCGTTTGTGGACCTGACTGCATTAGAAAACAATGTGATATGTTACCTTCCTAAACAGCTTGACGGAGGCCCCTGAGGGGCGGTGTGATGGCCATGGACTCGGAGAAGACGCTTGGCTCCGACACCCTCCCCAAGTCTTATAGCACTGGTGTAGCCTGAGATCGCCCCCGACATAGGCGGCCGGCTCCCGGGATCCGGCGGAACTTTTTGCCTTTTGATGACTCTTCAATTCTGAACCTTGTCCCACAATCCATTTGACCTGAAGACACGCTGTAGTGGGGCGCCCCTTTACCGTTTCAGTTGCCATTCCACCCGCTTTTGCTACACTGTGCCTCTTCCGCCATTCAGCTGTTTACCGCCCGCTCTTGCGACTACAGCGTCTCGCTCATCATGTAGTTGAGTTGCTCCCGCTCTTGCGGTGCAGCGATAGGCGGCTGCCACAGGACTCTCAAAATGGCGGCCGGCTCTTCGGTTTTGGGCCTGGTCCACTAAAATGGCCCTGGGACACCTTTGAACTCGGACGCTTCCCTGATAGGGCTTGGGTCCCATTCTCGAAAAGCGTCCCCTCAGCCGTGAAGATTCTACAAAAGTCTTGGGGGCCTCCGACTCCCGCAGGCTTCTGGTGGGGAGCGGCTGCCATGATTGCTCGTGGAATGGCCACGACGGAGCTACGAGATGGTAGTGGTCTCATGCTGATGCCAGCTTTAGTCTGAAACATCCAGAAACACTGTAGACTACCAATTCGATCAGTTCCGGTAGCGCCCCAACATGACCCGGAAGAGAAGAACTTGCCCTCCCCTCTTTGACTGATGGTTCTTGTTGCCTGTCCCCTCTATTGTCATTTAACAGAACTTTTTGGACTGCTGAAAGGGGTTGTGTTCCGAACGCTGGTTGGTGGAGACATTTTGACTATATTCTTGACCTACGTTGTCGCGTAATGCGTTATATGACACGCCGCGTTAGCGCACCCGGAAGTGATCCGAGGCGCGGCGCGCAGCGCGTAACGTAAGCATAACAGGTCATGTGACTTGTTAATAAAACTTTTCATTGGTTCATTTTACTTTTGTTAATTTAATGATGAAAAGCTTGGTCATATGACCTAAAAAATACGCTTTTTATTGTTTTCGAACAATATTTTTTTTTCAAACATATGTTATAATATTCCAGGCTAATGTACTTTCCCGGAAAATTTACAACTGTCTTGCAAGTAAAATATATTCCTTTTTCGAGAAAAAGGGCGTTTCTTCCTTCCATGACGGAGCCGTTGAGTAAAAGAGATTCCGCCTGCTGTCTTAGTCGCCGATACGCCTGATTATCAGATTCTTATCGATCACTTTATGTTGCAGACATGAAAAACACAACTGCCCTTGACATTTATCTTTACTGCGTTCCTACATATTATACCTTTTATCCGTCATGTAATTGGACTGCTTTATTTCACTTGCCTTTTACTGATTCGAAAACAGTGACTAAAAGTAAAAACTTTACCAATATAAATACTACTACCGTGTTTTGTTTTAAAAACCTTTATTGTGAAAATGTCAGTATACAAATACGGGCCTATAACCACGTGGGCCGGCCACGGAGCAAACTGAAATCGTATATGATGAGGAGACATTTACACTGTAGAAGAACGTAACGAGCGGGCCATTAGGTTGCAAGAACAAAGGTGTCTAACAGTTGCGGAATCGGTGGACGTACATTTTGTAATTAAAATAAGACAGGGCCACTTACAATAACATTTTCTAGATATACATTTGCGGGCAAGGAGTTACGAGTCCCATTTATACCGGCGCCATTTTGGGCGAGGCCGGGCAGGTCCAATATATAGTCAAAATGTCTCCACCAACCATCAGCCAGACCAGAACCCCTTTCGGCCCTTTATGCTACAAGATGGTGTCTTCCATTCAGAAAATATTGTTGGCAGCATTTCGAAAGGAAACAGAAACAGCCGTTCTCCTAGTGAGTTTCACATTGTTACATTTAGGAAGAATGTTGAAGAGTAGTATGTGGAAAATCTGAAGCCATTTTTCTACAAACTCTCAATCAGACTTGGATGGAAAAAAAAAACCTGAAGAATGTACAAACTGAAAAACAATTTTTGTCTGTATAGCATCAACAGTAACGCTTGAGTCAGCTTTGTGTCAAGCCGCCATTTTCATTCAATCAATAGCGTCCCCCTGCACACATTCAGGGACCTGGTCGTGTCTTCAGATGAAACGGATTGTAGGAAAAGAAGCAGAAAGGAAAAGGAAAAAAGTTCCGCCGGACCTCGGGAGCCGACCGCCTATGTCATGTGCGACCTTTGGCCACACCAGGGCAATAGTGAAGCTGCAGCAGGTGCAAATAAGCTTCAGACAGTCTTACAAGCACTGCTCAGAACTCTCAACTGAGGCACTCAACATCCAGGACTTGCCATTCGGATCTTGGCGCCTTGTGCTGGTTCCGACCTATTCACACATCGGTCCACTACTGACATCACCTCATAAGCCAACGGGGCACCCCACGCCGACTTTCGGCGCAGCATTGTAGGATGGCCACACCAGTGCGGCAACTTGCTGGACACAACATCGGGGCCATCCAGATCTCGGCGCGTTCGACTCACTGTACCGCAAGAGTGACCGCAACTCAGCTGGACACGCCGTCTTTCGGCGCAGCATTGTAGGATGGCCACACCAGTGCGGCAATTTGCTGGACACCACCTCGGTGCCATCCGGATCTCGGCGCGTTCGAGTCACTGTACCGCAACAGTGACCGCAACTCAGCTGGACACGCCGTCTTTCGGCACAGCATTGTAGGATGGCCACACCAGTGCGGCAATTTGCTGGACACCACCTCGGTGCCATCCGGATCTCGGCGCGTTCGAGTCACTGTACCGCAACAGTGACCGCAACTCAGCTGGACACGCCGTCTTTCGGCGCAGCATTGTAGGATGGCCACACCAGTGCGGCAATTTGCTGGACACCACCTCGGTGCCATCCGGATCTCGGCGCGTTGTGCTGCCTTCGGCCTATTCGCACATCGGTCCGCTACTGACGCCGCCTCACGTGCCAACGGATTTTCTACGCTTTTTGTAGCCCTATGCCGCATAACAGGTCATGTGACTTGTTTATAAAACTTTTCATTGGTTCATTTTACTTTTGGTTTCCTAAAGATGGAAGGCTTGGTCATATGACCTAAAAATAACACTTTTCATTGGTTTAGAACATTTTTTTTTCCCAAACGATGAAAGCCCCACCTTGTTTCTGGATCATTCAGACTGAAGCTGGCGTCAGCATGAGAGCACCACCATCTCGTGGCTCCGTCGTGGTCATTCCGCGAGCAATCATGGCAGCCGCTCCCCACCGGAAGCCTGCAGGAGTCGGGGGCCCCCAAGACTTTTGTAGAATCTTCACGGCTGAGGGGACGCTTTTCGAGAATGGAGCCCAAGCCCTAGCAGGCAAGCGTCCGAGTTCCAAGGTGTCCCAGGGCCATTTCAGTGGACCAGGCCCAAAACCGAGGAGCCGTCCGCCATTTTAAGAGTCATGTGGCAGCCGCCTATCGCTGCACTGCAAGAGTGGGAGCAACTCAACAACATGGTGAGCGAGACGCTGTAGCCGCAAGAGCGGGCGCAACTCAGCTGGATGGCCGCCACCTGGGGAGGCCCGTTCACGCCGCCTCCCCCACGCCCCCCCCCCCCGGGCCGCCGCACGCCAATTTTCGGAGCAGCATTGTAGGATACCAAAACCAGTGCGGCAGTTTACTGGACATCACCTGGGTGCCTGTCGTACATGTTGTGTCAGCCATGGGACACTGGACACAGTGCCATCAACATCTCAACGCGTTCTGCTGCCTTGGGGCTATTCGCACAACAGACCGCTACTGACGAGGCCTCCCCCCGCACCACCCGGGACGCCCCACACTGTTTTTCTGTGCTGCATTGTAGGATCCCAAAACCAGTGCGGCACCCAGGCGACATCACCTGGGTGCCGTCCAGAACTCTGCACGTTGTGCTGCCTTGAGACTATTCGCACAAAAGACAGCTTCTAACCATTGTTGCTTTTTGGGTTGAAAAATGTTTAAATGTTTTTAGTTTTTGTTCCGTTCATTATAGTTAAAAGTTAATAAAGTTTTATAATCTTACTTTGTTGGAGTGTTATCTATTTTTTTTAAAACGGGTGAATGGGGCCTTGAATCGGGTTATTGTCATGTGTGGGCTTTGGAAGTGTGCTGCTGCAGGATCGGAGATTTCAAACTCAAATGCACGTTCTTTTTCTTACCTTTCCGAAGCATGGAGCGCAATAGCAGGCAGAGAAAGGGTGATGCACGTGTTGAACACTACCTGACCTGGCAAGTTGCTGGCAGTGCCCCCCCGCCTGCTCCTGAAAGAGAGCACACACACACCGCCGCCCCGAGTACTTCACAAATCTTTAAAAGACCATGCGCTTGTTCATGAGGCTTAAATGGTTTATCACCTCTTCTAGAACCCCTGCATCGACCCTCTGACGTTTCCTGGAAAAATTACCATGTAACACAATACCAAGCCCTGTCAGCTGAAACCCCCAAGGAATAGCGGGGCATATTATCAAGGGGGTTTATCTCCGCTTTTTTGGCTTTAAAAGCCATGAAAGCGGAGATAAAATTATCTCCCTATTACCAAGCTGTCGCTAACACCAGTTAGTGACAGCTAAAAGGAGATAGCGACCATCTTGGGCCCCGCTTTGCATGTCAGTGATACTTATCACTAATGACATGCAAAGTGGCGTGCCAAGATGTTAGCGACTGGAAACAGTCCCTAACATCGCTATCTCCTATTACCAACTTTTGGAGATATTCGCGCTAAGCGCGAATATCTCCAAAATCTAACACCTGCCCTGAGCAGTTCTTAGCCATGTTATCCAATGGGAGGTGGATAACATGGCTAAGAGCATTTTCTCGATAATACATGAATATCGCTGACTTTTCTGCGATAATAGCAAGGTTTATCTGCGATAAAAATCGCTGATGTGCGGCGATAATTTTTGTCTCTAAACAAGTTAGAGACAAAAATTATCGCTAGTTGTTCGTAATATGCCCCCGGGTTTTTGCTTGCAGAAATCGGGAGGCGGGAGACTAGCACTGAAATCAGTAGTCTCACGCCTGAATCGGGAGGGTTGGCATGTCTGAATTCTCTACAGCTGGGGCCATAAACTACATCCGCAGGGGTAGGTGATAGCCTGGGACCAGCCTGGCATCTAAAATGGCTGCCGTGCACCACAAAATTGTGGCATTGGAAAAAAGGCAAGATGGCGCAGCCGCTGGAAGAGATGTATCAACATATATTAGCCTCCTCAGCCACCCTCAGGAAACATAGGGGATTAGGATACATCTCCCGCACCCCCTTATACCTAGTAATTTAATTAACGAAGCACAAAATGGCGAATTCCCGTTTCGCTACCAGTTTGCGGCCCAGTTCGCGGCCCGTGAAGCGCTTCTACCATGAAAAATCATTTTTTTTTTCTTTTCCCCACGGGACCCTTTAATAACCCCAACAACATTCCTAGGGGGTCAAGAAGGGGATACCTTGCCCCCTTTCATTAAATTCCCCCTTCGTTTTTCACCTCTTCTTCTCCGTCGATCCTACCGAGAGACAAGATGGTGGCCGCTCCGGACTGTCACGCAGCAAAAAAATAAAAAGCTCACGCACAGCCGCTGGAAGAGATGTATCAACATATATCAGCCTCCTCAGCCACCCTCAGGAAACATAGGGGATTAGGATACGTCTCCCGCACCCCCTTATACCTAGTAATTTAATTATTGAAGCACAAAATGGCGAATTCCCGTTTCGCTACCAGTTTGCGGCCCAGTTCGCGGCCCGTGAAGCGCTTCTACAGTGAAAAATCATTTTTTTTTCTTTTCCCCACGGGACCCTTTAATAACCCCAACAACATTCCTAGGGGGTCAAGAGGGGGATACCTTGCCCCCTTTCATTAAATTCCCCCTTCGTTTTTCACCTCTTCTTCTCTCTCGATCCTACCGAGAGACAAGATGGGGGCTGCTCCGGACTGTTTAGAATGTTGACAGACACCAGAGAGCCAATCAGCTTTCTGCGCGCAAAGTTCCGAAACGCGAAAAGTAAGCGGACCGGATCGCTGCCCGGAGCGCTGTTACAGATATATATCTTGATTTAAACGTTAATTTCTCAAAATCCACTGAAGCACATATATTGAGACCTAGCAAAGGCACATCGGGCTAACAGTCCCTACAATTTTGCCAAGTTTCATGCAAATCCATTCAGCCGTTCGAGCTAAAAGTGAGTCCAACCGCCCTATGGAAAACTCAATGTTAAAAACGCGTTTTGGGACCCCCCTTTTTTCTCAGCCCCCCTTGACGAAACCCCACCAAATTTTCAGGGGCTGCTCAGAAACAAAATGTGCCATTTTCCTGAAAATTTCAGCCGATTCCATCCACAAACGCCAAAGTTATTAGACATAGAATTTTCAAAAATCCCATAGGGAAAAAATCCTAACTATATATACCTACTGGCGATAGCCAGTAGGTAATATATATATATATATATATATATATATATATATATATATATATATATATATACATATATATATATATATATATATATATATATATATACATATAAAACATATTGAAACTTTACAGAAGCACACAGTCACTGGATGATGTCATCAGTGATGTCATTTGAGATGTCATCAGTGATGTCACTGACCATGTCATGAATGATGTAATATGTGACGTCATCAGCCGTGCATTGCGGGGGTTTGAGTTATACTTAGCTAAACTAACTATAACAAATTTCCCTGGTTTTGAAATGAGTGAAATGTCCAACTAACTATAACATCCCTGAAAACAGTGTTTTTTCAGGGAATTTCGCAGGTTTTTTAAATGCTAATTTCTAACTATAACGTCCCTGAAACCTATGTTTTTTTCAGTGAATTATAAATTATATATTTATTGCTTTTACATGGCTTATGTAGATACAGAATCGTATGCATTGAATTAGAATGATGTACTTGTTTATCTATACTATGTTTTTAAGAAGACATATTTTGTACTCTAAATCAGTTTGTGGTGTTTGTAATGTATGTATGTATGGTTCGAGATGGACTTCATAAGTTCTTTGAGATCGACAATAAAGTTATGATGATGATAATAATGATGAGTATCGGTTGAGTTCCAAGGTGATTGGACCTGTATGGGCAGCATGTGTTCATGCTGGGTTGCTCTTGGTTTGCTGTTAGCACTGTCAGCAGTCTGCACATAAGTTTACTTGGATATATAAGTTCATAACAGCCTCAAACACAGTCATACCAGCCACGCTCGTTATCTTTATTTAGTGTTTTTGTTTTTGTTAGAGCTGATTTTATATTTCCCAGGATATTACAAAAGGCTGGTACTACTTCCCCTGCTTGAGCGTCTTGATCTAAACATTGTTATATATCTTCTTGTGTGTTTTTTTATCATTTTTGGGACCAACTTCATTTTATCAATATGTGCCCATTTGAGCTGTACCCCATTTCTCCTGGCCACAAAAGGTGTGTCAACGTTACTTCTTTGTTGTCTCTCAGGTACTAGTATATTCAGTACCATTAAGACTATGGCATGGTCACTAAAATTATGAAAGTTGTGTCTACCTTTCCAATCCTTGTGGTAAGAGGGGCGGTCAAAATTATGTAGTCAATCGTTGACCCCACCCCATTTCTTTGAAAGGTGTCCCAGTTGGAGTCTGGGTGACGGATTATTTTCATATTTAAAGATGCTAACAGCTTGTTTAGGCCATTTCCATAGTCATTGTGGATGAAATGTTGTATGGGGTTTCCCCGCATATCCTCAAGTCCGCAAACGTGAACTGTCTTATGTTTGCAGGGATGTATATTGAAATCCCCTAGCCATATAATATTTATGTACTTAGACTTATTACTCTGTACAATGTGAAATGTGGCTTTGTCTACTTCTCCCACAATTGTATGCATTGTTGGACCAAATCTGTTGTTATAAAAATGTACCAGGACCCATGTCCCTTCCTGTTGTATTTCCATTTCCAAAATGTGAAAATGTTGGTTCAATTGTAGGCTTGTTTTTTTTGTTACCATTAGATTGTTCCTAATTAAGGTCAAGATACCTCCATTTGCTCTCCCTGAGGTAGATGGAATTGCTTCACTCTGGAAGGATCTAAAGCCATTCATAAAATTGGTTCCAAGGCCCATGTTTCCTGGAAGCATACTATTTCTTGATCGTGCCATGACTGTAACCAGTTGGTATCAGTCAGTTTGTGGGTGATGCCAGCCACGTTCCAAGAGGCTATTTTCCATATATTTCTGTATTTCTCCTGTTGAGTAACGGTAAATGAGAGCTAAGTAGCTGAGGTATGGGTAGCTGTGAGCTCTCCGTGTTTACCAGGGTTTGGGAAAGTTGCCTTTTTGTGAACTTCTGTGAGCTTGTGCATACTGACACTAGTCCGTCACAAGCATCAAGATCGGACAGGGGGGCATATCTTTTCTCAGACCTCCAGTCCGTGGTCCCACTATTTCCCCAGGGTTAGCTCTCTAATGATCTTTCCTTAGTTTGTGAGTACTCCACGGGTCTTAATACCCCCACCCTTTTTCTCTTCACAGCGGTATCAGTATTACTCTGCGGGGGTCCTTTCTTTGCAACCACCCTTGAAGAGACTATTTGCGAGGTGCCAATCAAGTCCATATCCTGAGGTGTGGGTGCTATGCTGATGTCTTCTTGCATAACCATCTCTCTTAGTAGCAAGTCATTTAAGTTTCGATTTGACAACGGCCCCCCAAAGATGTTCTTTTATAATTAGGGGGCTCCAGAGATAATCGGCGTTCCGTTATCTCTATTTCATGTGCCAGGACTGACTTTGCCCTTGTTAAAAATGAGTCAAGTGTCCACACTATGCTTGCACCCCCACGAACAATTTGGCCCTCTTGTTTGCTCATCTTGGCATTTACTTTCAGTGTGTTCAGAAGGGGCGGTGAATGGGGGTTGTCAGGATCAGGAGGCGAACACTTTTACCTTTGATCTTCTCTGGAGCCTCTATAGGCATTAGAGGGGGGACCCAGCCCATCCTCTTCCGGGCTCCGACAGGTGTGGACGGGCCCCCCCTTGACCCCGCCTTCACCCGGGCACTTCAACGCGCGCTTCCCGTTCCGTGGGTCAGCGATTTTACTTTTAAACGTGACCTGCGCGCTGGGGATGATGGATGTTACAGTCTTTTCCGTAGTGTTTCTCCAAGTTGCGGGCTCTGTCAGAAGAAAAAATGAGCAGCTACAACGCGCCGTGGGTCAGCTCTTTAGTTTTAAATGAGACCTGCGCGCAGGGGATGATGGCTGTTGCAGTACTCCCCTGTAGTGTTCCTCCAAGTTGCAGACTCTGTCAGAAGCGAAAACAGGTGGCATGGGTTCATGCTGGGTTTCTCTTGGTTTGCTGTTAGCACTGTCAGCCGTCTGCACATAAGTGTACGAGGATATATAAGTTCATAACAGCCGCCCCATCATATCAAAGTACTTAATGGTGTGGAGTCTTCAATCTCATTGGTCGTGCCATCACCCCAGACCTCAGTGCAATAGTTTGAGTGTTTTAGGAACTGTTGTTCTATTATTGTGTTTCTTTTATTTATCACAATTTAGGAATAGGACTTTTTCTGAACCTGCCCACTGCCCCTTTTGGGTAGTTTGTGTGATGGCTTAAAGGGTGGTAGTGGGGGTATTGGGACTAGTGGGTGTACCTCTCCATATCCTCTCATACTGCCTCACCTACACCTTTTTCCTTCCCTGTTGCCTTACTCTGCAGGGGTTGGATTTGACCCTCTTTACAGGATCACCCCAAAACGTTTGCCTTCACCCCTCCTGTTTGTCTGAAATTTGATTTTGTTGGCCTTCAGGTACTGTGCACTTTATTACTTATAACCAGTGTTAAAGTGCTTGTGCTCACACTACTAAACATAGTAAAATTGGTTTACACCTGATTTACATTACATTTACTGGAGGGCCAGAGGTTCCAGCAACCTCAGTCAAATTAATGACTTGTTTAAGGAGGTTGAAACAATGCTGAACCCTCCTGCACTCAGTGAGACTGAGGAGTCAGGGAAGAGTGCAAAATCATCCTTACTGATAATTTTGAAAGAAGCATGTTAGGGTACAGGTGGACAGTACTAAAACACCTGCATACATAACCTCTGCCCCTAATACTGACACATATGGCACCCTTCCCCTGGTGTGCCACCCACCCCTACTAGAACCGGTAGTGGTTTGTTTCAACAGGTGTACCCCTTTGATGGAAGGTGACACTGGAGGGTCTCCTGTAGCTAAGAAGGCCTGCAGACACAGCCACAATCCACTTGACCGTTGTAGTCTAGCAAGCCCCAGCAAAAATATTGCCTTCAATTCTTCTTGATTTCCATTAAGAAGAGGGATGCAGCGGATTCTTTTCCAGTGACATTTGCAGTTTTACCTGTTAGAGAAAGAAATCCAGCCCAGACTTAGCGAGGGCTGTTACAACTTTAAGCTAACTAATGTACCAAAATTGGGGAGGAATGTTCACAGGACAGGGAGTCTCTACATAATATAGTTTTACATTGGTTAAAGGGCCTTAATCAGTGTAATCAGATCATTATGCAAGACAATCTGAGTGCCTTTAGAAACTCCTCAGAGCGTGAGCCGTCCAACACTATCAATGTGTTGGTGGTTTCCAGGGAGATCCATAATGGTTTACTAGCAACTGACACACCGGATATCCAAATCATAGACACTGGAATCCAGTTTGCATGTTGGTAGTATTATTAGGAGAGTCAGTTATTCACACCCATGGAAGGGTATCATCAGAAGAGAACTACTGTTAATAGGTGTGGACTGACTGCAATCCATAGTCACACAAGCTACCCCTGTTGCGGTGCCCATAAAGGCTACCCCAAGTAGTTTTGCTGTCTCCATAGGTAGCAGAGGCAGATGCTGTTTTAGTGGTTAGGGACTGTCACTTGGGCATTGCACTGACACAGGGGATAAATACAGATTCTCTTGTGTAATGTGATTGGCTTACAAAGTAAGCTGGATGACCCATTATGGAGCAATTATATACATTCTTTCCATCTCTGCTATTCCAGGAGACCCAGGCCATGGAGCTGCGTCCTAGATCAGGCTTTGCGAACTTTTTTAGTGGACTGGCTCACTTCTTCCTTTGGACGCCACTTTGAGGGCCTATGGGTCAAAATCTCCATTAATTGAAATATTGCATTTTTTCAAGCAGAGTCGCCAGATGCCTTAGGGCTGTCTGCAAGGGTTAGTAAATGAGCCCCTATTCTTATTGGGTACCAATTAAGCATGGGCAAATTTTGCGAATCTGGCGTTCGCGAATTTTGTGAATTTGCGAACTCGTAATCCGCAAAATCCGTGAATTCTCGCGAATTTACGGATTTTATTTTTTTGTGTTCGCAATGGTTTCTGCCAGTTCGCGAGGATTTTGTACCAGTTCGCGATTGCGAACTTACTTGTCGGCACGCAACGGTCGTGACTATGTTGTTTCTACGTCCTGTTCATCATCACAGGTTCACAGCACCCTCTGTTTCAACACTGCCACCCTCTGTTTCACCCATGCCACCCTCTGGTTCATCATCATCACTGTAGATTATGGGGGGAAAAAGAAAGCACACCTGCCCTGCTTCAACTGACATGAATTAATTTGGGGTTGATTTATTATTGTGTCACTGTTTTAAAATTACAGTCTGCACCTGCTTCCTTATCTGTAATTTGCTTTCTGTTGCAGTGCAATTTTTTTTCCAGGACCTTTGTGGCCTACTTGTAGCTATTCTATGATCCGGCTGTGAGGGTCAGAGCAGGGTCATACAATTGTTGCAACTAGCAAATGAACTCTGGAGGGGCCCCAGTCAGGAAGCACTACAGGGAATAGTTACTAATGATGAATTTGAACTTGTGCACCTGCTGCTGAGTGCTTTCAGTTTAGCAAAACTCATTTTTCTGCAGAACAGCAAATGTAATGCCCCAAACAAACTTACTTGTGAAAGTTTATTTCTAATCCAAAAGTGATCCAAAGAAAGTCAAAAGGCCTCAAATCCAAAAAAGGGCAGGCAAATGTCAACCTGAGGAGTTATTCTGAAAAAATCATCATTTTCAGAAGGTCTATGCTGCTTGCTAGTGGATTTCTTGTGCGGAATTGCAAATTTTGTAATTTCGCGAGTTCGAGATTGTTGCTGCCCGCCGCAACTACATGTTCGCAATTGCGAACTTACACCGCACGCTGCAAAATTGTATCACCAAGAAAAAAAAATCCACTGCGTGCGAATTTGCGGATTTTCGGTAAATTCGCGAGCGAATTTACCGAAAATCCGCAAAATCCGCGAGCGTAACGGATTTTCCGCCCATGCTTAGTACCAATCACCCCTCTCCTATATTGTTCATCCTTGAGAATGATCTAGAGTCCTTGCCGTATGAATTAAAGCTCATTATCGGGGTATTTTTTTTCAACACCTTCTGGCACTTGGATTACTTCTCGCTGGTAACCAAAACTGTGGACTGTGTCCTTGGTATCCTGGGATTGAACGCCCCTCCCTTAAAAGCATGCCCTGCAGTGGCCACAAAATTGGCCTTGTTCACTATCTCACATAGGGTTCTGGCATGTAATGGCAGGACAGATTCCGACCAGATTAGGGTTTATACATTCACCAGGAGCCTAACCATAAGGAGTATTGGCTATATATTGTTATCTATCAACTTATGGGCATGGCTGGTGGACTTTTGTGTCACTGTTAGGCTAGAAAGTGATCACAATCCTCTCCACCTAACACTTAAAGAAGGGCTGTAGGAGACTTTGGATCAGACAGATAATCCTGGTATGTAATCCTTGGGAATTCCAAGAGGGGCCTGAAGTGGCTTAAAATAAATTGTTGACCTATTGTCCTACCTATTGACCTATTGCTTTTATTTGCAATCTTTATGGTATTTTTCTTTTTCCATATGAGCAAGTTGATATAAACGGCATTCTCTATTAATGAGAATGTCGTTTATATCAACGTACTCATATGGAGAAAGAACAATACCTTTCATGGCCACTTCTTCTCCTCTCCAAGCCGTCTCTTTGAGGTGGAGGGGTGGGTGCCAGTACCCACAAGAGAGCTACCTATGAATCCACCCCCTGGTTCTCTAAAGTCTGCAGACAGGCCAAATCAAGCCTACTGACAGCCAACAGATCTCTATGCCCCCAGCAGATACGCGAGGCAAAGAACTTGTATAAAAAGGTGTTAGAGGCCATTAAAAAGAGAAGGCCTGTGCAAAATTGGCAGAATTTGCTAGAAGGTTCCAAAAGGAAGGATGGTTCCTACTTTTGCCATATAATTGCTCATGAGAGTTTGGAATTTCAAACTCTTTCTGCCCACCACATTCAACAACAGATCTGCAACAAACACTAAGTAATCTTTACTCAACGCCCTCCCTAGCTCGGTTGCCTTCTAGCCCTGCCCTTAACCCGCAAGATAAAGCAGCAGACTCAGTGATGTTCGAAACTATTACTTTTTCTATGGAGGATACTAAGAAAGTGATTTTGCCTCTAAAACTGGGGACAGCACAGGGATTAGACCTTATTCCTGGCAACTTGTAACATTATGGGCCCCATATATCAATATCCAGTCCAATTCCATGACAATGATGCTCCTCTCCCTGATTCAAGGAGAGAAGCAATGAATATTCAAATTTTCAAAAAGGGTTCCAGATCTGTTCCGAGTAATTACAGGCCTAATAGCCATATTGAGATCATGCAAAAGGTGTTTTGGCCAACCTCCATGTGTGGGCTACCAACTTTGATGTCCTCTCACTATTCGAGGACAGGTAAAGGTGCAAGTTAGGAACTGTGGCCCATGTCTGTTCCAGTACAGACCATCACCTTTTCTAATTCTTTTTCATTAATCATTCTAGATATTGACATAACATATTTGTTCTGTGATACACTTGTATCCTTTGAAAGGATGAAAACGCTATTAACTCTGATGTGAAACATACAAACAAACACATTTCTATACTTTATTAAAATAGACTGGAGTTGATGTGATTGTTTGTTACAAACACATCAACCTTTTTGTACACTTTCATTGATGTATAATTGTATGTGGTCAGTGTCACATTGGGGGACACATTGCACTAATTGTTTGTTGTCTTTTTGATTTTTAGTATGGATGTAATAACCAATGAGATAAAATTGTTCTTCATTTACTATGTTTGTGGTGGTCTTTGGGAATTTATTGAAACTAAAGCATTCATTGCGAGAGTTTATTTAACCTCCTGAATACATATTGAGAACTAAATGATGCCAATGAGAACCACTGTGGCATATAAATTGACTAGTGGGCCTGCCACACTTAGGTAGCCCTTTAAACCATGTCTCAGGTCTGCCATCATAGCATGTGTGTAGTTTTAAACGTCCAATTCTACTTGGAAAAATAAACATTTTGCCAATTCTAAAACTCCCTTTTTAATAAATATGAATCACCCAAGCATAGGCCCTAAGCAACTCATAAGATGGGGTGCATTATATCTAAAACTATGGGCATGTACTTCTAAGTTTTACATGTACTGGTAGTGAAAACTCACAGATTTGTTTTTCACTACTGTGAGGACAACCTCTCCCATAGGATAAACATTGGGCTATTTTATAACATGTATTAAGTGATAAATTGTTTGGGAACCAGTAGAAATATCATGTGTGGGGTCTAAAGAACTGTAATTTTAAATCCTCCTTAATGGTAAAGTTGTATTTTAGGTCACAATTCTGAAAATACCACTTTTAGAATGTTGGCATTTGCTGTTCTTAGTAGTTGGAGCCTGTTTCTTGGGTCACATGACTAGGTGTAGTTGGTGTTTGGCCTTTATGTATTCTTCCCAGATAGTACCAAGAAGGAGGGCTAGACATTGGCTGGATGGGACATCCCGGAAGGATGGGAGGGGCGAAGTTGTGTACAGCCCCAATTGCACTGAAAAGGAATTACTTCACCACACACACAAAGAATTTCACACTAGATTGTCATGACTCCACACATCCTGGGACAAGGCATGTAGGCAGAAAATTCCTAAACCATCTGTGGGCGGGAAACTCCAGAAGTTTCTTTCACTTCAAAGCTGGCACCAGATATAAAAATAAGGACAGTTAGACATACTCTTCAGTTCGCTTCTGGGCTTGCAGAAGGCTCCCAGAGGACTGTCCTGCTGCCTGCAGCCTGCTGTGTACTTCATAGGACTGACTTGCTGCTCCCTAAGTCTGAAAGTAAGCAGAGACTGGGCTCAATCTCCTTTGTGTAACCGAACCGCGCTCCTTTGAGATCGACCACATCTTTCGTCTTTGCCCTGTTTTCATGCAACCAGATGTCCGTGGTTGGTGCTTTGATCTCTTAAGCACTATTTTTCACTTTAAACTTTAAAAATATTAACTCTAGTTCTAGTGATTAAGTTTTTCATGTTTTGGTGTCAAATAATTTATTAAATGTTCCTCTATTTTTCAAAATTGGTAGGGATCCTACTTGTGTTGTTTTTCACTTTCTTACTGCCTAAGTACGGCAGAAATACTGAGTTGAATCAGACTGCTTTTGTGTCAAGCTTTCTGAGGGTTAAGCACATTTTTTTGTGACTTTTGTGGGTCACTCTGACAAGGATTGTAGCTGTTGCTTGGGCATGAATCTCATCCCCTCAACCAACGTAGTTGCCACCATTGCACTGGATCACTCCTCTTTTGGCATCTCATGATCACCCACCCCCGCTCATTATTCAGTCTCACCTCTTGACCAGTTTCATTGTAGGTATCCTGGTAGTTAGGTGGACTATTTTCAAGAGGTACTTCCTCTCACTACATCATGACCACAGAAATCTTGTTTTCACTGTTAATCTCCTCTTTCAAAATCAACAGACTGATGCATTATTTAAACCACAAAAATATCATCTTCTTTCTAGAAACTAGACACTTGGATATATCTCTCCTGCAGGAAACACATTTGACAGTGGAGGAAGGTGAGAAGCTTTACAGAGATTTGGTCAGGAAGGTGTTTCACGCACACAATGTTGAAAGTTGTGCAACTCATTACGACTACCCACTTAGTCATAGGAAACCGAGGGTGGACGTATTCATTCACAAATATTTGCCTGTAAAGGTACTGAAGAAGTAGACAGATTCGGGAGGCAGGTTTACGTTGATCAAACTCAAAATCAAAGGCATATTTTTGGCGGTGGGATGTGTGTACACCCATGTGGAGCACATATCTGACTTCCTTGTCCCCATAGAACTAAAGTGTTCGTTGGAGGTGATTGGAATGTGAGTATTAACTCTGTCCTGAATAGATAAGAAAAACCCAATGTTAGACATGACAAGGGTAGATGCAAATTACACAACATCATTCCTTGGCAGCTGTTACACCCACAGAATGAGGACTACACATTCACTTCCTGTCCCCACTGTACACAAACAAGAATTTACTATTTCTTAATGGCTTTAAATTTAGCACACCACCTGGTGTCTTCCACTATATTTGATTATGAAGTTTCTGACCATGACTTGATAAAGATTGAGTTGGACCTCAAAACAATCAAACTGCATCACGGCTCATGGCGCATGAACATTTTTAGATATAGGGGACCAAGGACAACAAATACCTCTGCTCTTACCTACAGTCACACTTAGATACTAAGCTGGAACACTGATATCTGCTTAGACCTATTGGAGGGGGGGTGGGAAGCTTACCTTTGGTGGCAATTAATGAGGGACTCAGGTTTGGCTAAACGAGAAGCGCATCAATCACAAACACTCCCACAAGTCCTTATTCCATGCTCACAGTTGCCTATGCACAATCCTCAACACAGGCTACCCTACTTGCCTTAACTAAAGCAAAATATGACAAGAATATCCTTAATGCACAGAGAGAATGCAGACAGACAGTTGGAACATCTTATTAAGCAATGGGACTCTGACATGAACCTACCCAACCTACTGAATGCACAATCAGATTTGCTGACTAATCCCCTAGACATGCTTTCAGAATTTCAGGTTCATTTTACTTCAGAGAGGCAGAAATCTCTAGAAGTGGAAAATGTATTTATGAACGACTTGCCCATAGCAAAATTGACTATGCCACAGAGGGATCTGTTAGACGTTGACATTACAGGGGATGAGGGAGAGGCAGCTATAGATGGTATGGCATCAAGCAATTCACCTGAGGAGGACAGGTATCCAATAGAATTATACAAAAGCCCTAAACACCTGATAGTTCTGCTGTTAATATCAGCCTTTGGAGAAATATTGAGGACTGGGCACATTTTAGATACATTTAACAGAGCCAGACTCTCTTTAATTTTGAAACCCAGAAAATATCTGCTTACCTTCCCAAGTTACAGGCCCAGTTTGCTTATCAATACAGATGTTAAACTTCTTGCAAGAGTTATAACAAATAGACATTTGAAAATTATTCCTATACTCATCCATCCAACACAGGTGGGGTTTGTTTCCACTTGCATCTCAACTAATCTCCTTCGTACCCTCTTATACCTTTTATGACAAGTGTGGAATGATGCTGACAAGAAGGTCTTGTTGTTCTTAGATGCTGAAAAGGCATTTAACCACACTAATTAGGGTTATCTATTTCACATAAATTGAATGCATGGTCAATTTATGCAATAAATTCACCACCGTGGTCAAGGGTCTGTATAGCGAACCTTCAGCATTTGTTTCTAGTGTGTGGGACATAATTTAACTTACTTCTTTACGCACTGGGACTTGCAGCAATGGTGCCCTTTACCTCCTTATTATTCCTGATCACTTTGAAACCCTTGGACTTTGCAGTTAGAAGGGAGAACAATGTCTCAGGGATTCCAACAGTCAAGAGTTACCATAAAGCCTTTGAATATGCAGATGATGTATTGATAACCCTGTCTCGCCCACTGGCTCCTTTACATGGACTGATGGACGTCATTAACTAATTCTCATGTTTTTCAGGCTATCACAGTTAACTGATCCAAGTGTGAGCCCCTTCCTATGCCCTCCTCCACCACACACAATGTTAGACCCTTCACCATTCACATGAAAGTAATTAAAACTGAATTTCTTGAGGATATTCATAAACCAGGGTCTCGAAAACAAGGGGCAGGACAACAATATTCCTCTATTAGGCAAGCCAACAGCAGATTTCCAACAATGGAAGGGTTTACGACTTTCAATCTGGAGAAAAGTTCAAGTTGTCAAAATGTTTACTGGCCTCTCACGTTTAACAGGTATTGGGAGAAACAGCATTTACAGCATGCTTTACATTGCATGTCATTACAACGCAATCGTTACAACAACCGCGTAGTTACATCGCGAACCATTACAAGTTGTTACACCAAATTGCGATAGGGGGCAGAAGGTGTTGGATTTACAGTCCAACACCTTCCATGCTGTTGCACAACCTGGAGTAGGAATAGTAAATTATAATATTCCTAAGCAAAGAGAGCCCCCTACAGAAAGTCGTTGTAATGACTTGAAATGCAATGGTTCGCAATGTAACAATGCGGTCGTTGTAACAACCACGTTGTAAAGGCATGTGATGTAAAGCATGCGTAGTATAGAAATATATTTGGTATTGGGGATGCTCTCGCTAATATTCCCTATTTCCCTTCTCTTAGACCTAAGAAAACATATATTGGGGTTTATTTGGGAGGATGACAAACTGAGACTGATATGCCAAAAATTCGACCAGTGACAACAGCAGGGGGACTTTGCTTACCCAACATGGAATGTTATTGTTTGGCTCATCAAATTCCAATTCTACATTTAGGCTCAAAACCCATACAGAAACCGCACTTTGGTCTCACAAGGAAAGACAAATGCTCAACTTACCAGGGGGACTGACTATATAATACACATATCAATGGCCCCCCTCCCTGTGGCAGGAAATCCTTTGATCCCTACTCTAAATGTGCATGGTAACATGCACACAAGTTGTTACAGACTTATAGTCTTTTATATAGTAATTGTTGGACCTGGTCCTTTTTGTAGGGTCACTCCCAAACATTCTGCCTTTCTCCTACTTTTTGCTGAATTTGTTTGGTTGATTGTTGGATTCTTTGCACTTTACCACTACTAACCAGCGCTAAAGTATATGACAACATTAGCTTATAACTAGTTGACATACCTAATGTTCTAATAAGTCCCTAGTACATTATACTACATGTGCCCAGGGGCTGTAAATTAAATGCTACTAGCGGGCGTGCAGCACTGAATCTGCCACTCACTTAAGTAGCCCTTTAAACATGTCTCAATCCTGCCATTTTGGAGCCTGTGTGTAAAGTTTTAAAGTGCCATTTCGACATGGCAAAATAAACCTTTTGCCAGGCTCTAAACTGTCATTGTTAATACATATAAATCAACCCTAGGGTAGGCCACGGCTAGCACAGAGGGTAGGGTACAATATTTTTTTTAAGTTGGAAAGGTACTTTTTGGTTTTACATGTCCTGGTTGTGAAAAACTCTTGCATTTGTTTTTCACTACTGCAAGGCCTATCTCTCCTGTTGGATAACATTGGAGTTGCTTTATTACATTTTCTAAGTGTAATTTCCAAATGGGATGAGAACAACAGTTCATGTTTGATGTTTTTGTAATCACAATTTAAAATCCTAACTTATGGTGAAGTCGGATTTCAAATTGCAATTCTGAATATGTCACCTATAGAAAGTTGCCAAGCGTGTATTTTCTTACCTTAGCCTTGTGATGCATGCAGTCTGTCTCTGGCTCACATGACTCAGTATAAATGACAGTTGGGCTTTGCGTATTCCTCTTAGACAGTCACACACAATGGGAGCATAAGTGTGAATGGGTGTGCCATCACTGGCAGGATGGGAGGGAGGAGATGGGCACACCCTTACTTACACTTGAATAGCTTGTGTCCTATCTTCACAAAAAGGACTGCATACCCCCTGCAGTTAGTCTGTAGCTATGGCAGGGAAGGCCCTTGGGTATCTGTGCACTTCAAAAGCATGTTTCTAGAAGCTTTTACCCATTACAAAAGCTCAACTGCATATATATAAAAGAGGGCACACAGACACCAAACCCTCAGGACAATTCTGGAACTTTAATTTTTCTGCAAGGATGAGGGGCGTCTGTGCTGCTACAAGAATTTCCAGTCTGCTGGGCAGCTGTTCTAAAGAAACTGCAGCCCTGTTGTGCTGACCTGTTGCCCTCTTGCCTGGGGAAGAAAATTGGACTTGCAAATCCATCATCAGCCTAGGACCCCATAGCGACTCAAACAGCTAGTCTGCTGACTTCCTCATATAAGCCTCAGGAATATAACAGGCTCCCCAACAACTTCTGGACCCATCTTCAGCGAGTTCCTGACCCTCAAGTGATGGACCCCTGGTCCTGAATTCTTGGTGTGACTCTCATGCGCGTGAAATCAAGATTCCAGTCTCTTTACGACTGCAAACAGGACACCTTCAACCAGAATCGCGTTGCTCGCACTGAAATTCAGTGCAAGCTGCCACCAGCCTGCCTCCTCGCACAGCAGTAACAACGGCCTATGGAAAACTGCTAATGTGAAGTACCAGTCTGCCTGTCCGCGACGCCAGACCTGCCCTTCGCGCCATGCTAATCACCACCTATGGCGCTCTCCTTGTTCCCGGTGACCCACTCCAATGCAAACACGACTCCTGACAAAAAACGTGAGAAGGTAAAATTTCAGTGGAACTAATCTCGGACTGTATCCAACATGCACTCAGCCCCGGTCGGTCTGACCTTTTGACTTTGAGCCGGTCCAGCCAAGCAAATGTTCCAGGTGGTGCTTTGATGCTTTTTAGGTTCTATTTCACAGTTTATCCTTCAAAAATTCATAACTAGGGCTTATGGTTTTACTGTAATATTTTCTTTCACATTTCCACCTGTATTTCTCCTTATTTCTTTTTTGGTCAACTTAGTGGGAATTATCAGTATTTGTTTTGTGTTTTGAGGCTAAACGGAGTGGTAAAATATTTAGTTTTTTAACTGATAAACATGCACTCATATTTCAATGCCTTTAACGTTTTAGCACATTAAAAGCCAAATATAATAGAAAACTATTCGAAAATGTAAATATTACCACTATGTACATATATATGGTAACATATGTCTGTATTTAATGAAATTTCATCCAGTTGTTTAACTCCTCATGCAGTCTATCTGTTAAGCTAATGGTCTGTAATTCATGAAGGACAGCATGAAGAGTTGCTTACAAGAAGCACAGTTTTCTGCCTTTTTCAGCTTTTGAAATAAATACAGACAGGAAATACATTGTTTTCTTTTTCTTTTATCCGTAAAAATCAGTAAAATCAGAAAACTGGTAGCCTTATTCATAACTCCAGTGCTACTGATTGGATCTTTGTTGTTTTGGTCCTGTTTTGTTTATTAAACTAAGCTCTATTTTGTAACCCAGTGTTGGATTTGTTTGTGTGGTGTTTTCACAGTTTTACTATTTGAAGTGTTGCACAAATACTTTACACATTGCCTCTAAGTTAAGCCCAACTGTTCTATGCCAAGCTCCCAGGGGATTTAGCACAGTTTAATCTGAGGTTTTCTTGTCCCTTACCCTAACAAGAATAGTGTTTCAGCAGCTGAGCAGGCTCACACCCCAGTCAACCACTAACCCAATTTCTAACATTAAGGCACCATTTTGTTTTAATAATAATATCCATATTGAAGAAGATGAACTTAAAATGTGTTTAAAGAGTGTAAATGTACTCTTCTGGATGATATGCTAGAGGACAGATCTCTTAAATCTTTTCCGGACCTAGGTCACTCACACCACTTACCACCCTCACAACTATGGCACCAAACACAGCTTGCACCTGGGTTGAGAGCAATAATTACTTGCAATTTCATATCATTTTTCAGAAATTCCACATAATTACACAAAAACTAAGTATGTGAATTTTGCACACCCCTACAATGAAGCCATGAACAGTCTTTGGTAATACATTCAAATGGTGATCTACTAATCTGGTCCATCAGGATCCCTTAAGCAGACACAAAGCGTTATAGTCCAGAGTAATATGTGCCTCATTTGGATGGTGGTCAAACCTCAACCGATGGGCCATCAGTGGAAATCCAACTGACATACTGCAGAGCGGTCCGACCGATGCATTATGATGTGTTCGGTCGACCACATCGGTCATTGGTAATATAGTATTCCCTACAATAGGGGTGGTGCCAGCATAGGCACTACAGTGGGATTTCCATTATCCTTTATGACAGCCTTTCCATCGCGGTACGACAGCCATGGAAAGGCTGTCTGAAAGGTAATTTCAGGGCCCCTGGCAGGGACCCTTTTTCCCCGGGGTCTCTGCCATAAGGCTTGGAGGGCACCTGTGGTGCCCCCAAACATGTATACCCCGTGTGGGCCAGGCACTTGTTTCCATTGTGGTTTGTGCTGCTGCCCTTTTCGGCCCGCAGCACAAGCCACAATGGAAAAAGCCATGATTCAGACCGACTACCTGGCAGTCGCATCATAATTTGTCGGGTGGGACTGCCAACTACTTGCCGTTTGGTCACACTCCCTCTGTGATGGCGGTCCCATCGTAATTGGGCCCTATGACACAAACTAGATCTATTCAGTCCATAGTGTCAAAGTCTGTTTCAACACATAGTAACACTATTTGTGAATACCAATTGCCAGAGAGCATGCAGTAGTAATGCTGGAATGTGCTTCAGATATAGTAATCACTTATGCATACATATGACGTTTTAATAAATACATACAGAAAACACGACTGATAGAAGTGAATTGAACAAGGGAATAGGACCTTCTCTTTAAACAACAGACCATATTTTTGGGAATGACAACTGGCCTATTTCTGTGTATGACCAAACAATTATACTTTCTCATGTTTTCATAATGTCTTACCTTTTCATCGCCTTTCACCTTATTTTCATACGGGTTCTTTGTATTTGTTTTAAATGTGTTTGATTTCACGTTTTCGCTCACCTGTATGTTTTTTTTAACAGCTCTACCCGATACTGTTTCTGATTTTTTCAAAAAGTTTGTAGTATGTGGTTTATTGTTCTCTTCATTTGCATTTTTGACATATCGTTCTTCACTATGAATCTGTATTTTGTCATAGCGTTGTTTGTTACTTTGATCTATTATGCTCCTTTGTGTTCCAGATATCTTTTTTTTGGTCCCTTCTTTCAAATCGCATTTCTTAGCCTCTTCAAACTTTGTGTTTTTGTTTATTTCAGGTTTACATTTTTCTGATGTGCCTCTTTCTGATTGTGAGCGCTGAGTCCTGTTACCTGGAAACATCTCACTAGAGTAGCACGATCTTTTGTTCTGCTCGACCATCCTGTCAATCATGGTGAGAAGCTCCTTGGCCTGCTCCTTCTGTATCGTTGGTGGTGCTTTGTTATTAATTGCGTAATATCGTTTTCCACATTTTTCAGTCAACTCCCGCAGACTTCTTTTGCATGGTTTGTTCAAGCATTCATGTATGGAGACAGCTTCTAAATTGTCTTTTCTTGTCAGCAGGACTAGCATGTACCCCATGGCGTGAGGGCCAAAAGTTTCCTCAATTTTCTCAATGGTTTCCTTTTCTTCCTTTGTGTAAGGACCAATCGCTATCACTAATAAAATAGCGTGGTATCCAGGTGTTGTTAGAATGCTCTTCCGGATTTCGTGTACAGTCTGCTCCTCAGTAAGCTCTGTGTGAAAAAAGCCGGGTGTGTCAGTCACGACAACATTCCTCCCTTCCCACCTCACTGACCCCTTCATGCTGACTTTGCCTGCTAAAGTAGTAAAAACTGAGGATTCAAATGTACTCTGACCCAGGATGGTATTTCCTGTCGCACTCTTTCCAGCTCCTGTTTTTCCCACAAGAAGGATGCGCAGTTCAGATTCTCCGCCATTTCTGTCACACATCATGGGATCTAATAAAAAAAAACATCATAAACAAATTTTAAACACTCACTGTTGAAAGGTGTACTTATAACCTGAAATGGCAATGCATGCATCTACTGTGAATCGCGACGAAGTAACCAGGCACTTGCATTAGTGTTGCATGTAAAGCAAGAAAACATCCAGCAATAAAGGTAATGCCGCCGATCTTTAAATTGTCATTAAGACCACATATTGCTCAGGGCCTCCACTTTCTGAGGCACTGATATAGAGATCATAAATGATAAAAAGAAATTTATAAACCATAGTCTACCTGTTAAGAAGATCTTCAGAAGGGAGCTTTTTCAACCGCAGTCTCCTGTCAGCCCGTCATAGACCCTTTATTTTCATGCAAAAAAACCCAGATGTGGACCAGCAATCAAACTCGGGCACATTATGCAACTTTCAAAAGTCAGGAATAGCTCCTATGCTGGAAACGTACCGACCTACAAGATGTTGTTTGATCCTAACCTTTTATCACCAAAATCATACATTGCCAGCATAAAGAGTACAGAATTGATGGTCATTTCATAGTTAAGAAGCCAAACAAATGTGCCAGGTCAGTAAAGGCTCTAGCTTCTGCATTAGAGACAGTTGAATACCCACCCGACCCTATGATCCCTACCTCTGCAGAGGGAATCTGTGTATCTTCAGTGGAGTTGCTATTGTCAGTCCATTAAAAACAGTGGTCCTTTCCCAAAAATGCACCCTTTATGATGCACCTGCTCATCAAAGTATTTTGGGTCATATTTATGAACCCAGTTGTGTCACACTTGCACCACGCAACATGGAGCATGGGCGAATCAACTAAAAAATGAGATTTATGAAGCCACGCATAGTCACTATGCATTGCCCTGAATGGCTTCATAAACCAGGAGTAACGCAACTCAGCGCAAATCAAAGCATTGCATTACTTTTCCCTAGGAAGGCATTTCATGAGTGTTGAGTGTGTGTTTCCATGCAAATAACATGGATTTTGATGCATTCCCAGATTTACCAGAAATGGTACACACAGGATTGAATCAAAAAGATATGCCTTCTCAAGGGAGGCATAACAAGGAGAAATATTTTCATTTCACCTTGTTACTTCCTCTTTCTATGTGTACTGCATTCTGCACTTCGATAGAGGAATGTGCCTCAGGGGATTAGTTTTATGCAGGTTCAGTGTCCTTTACTGCACAAAAACAACACATGCATGCTTGAACTATGATGCAAGGTTGAATGCATTGGTGCTCGGCAGCCAAAACAATTTGCCAGTACCCATGCAGTTATAAAATCACCCACGCACTACCTTTACACTGCTCCAATCACGGAGGTACTACCACAGTACTATTCTTATAGCGAAGTACTTATAAAATCACTGAGGCACTTTCTATGTACTCCTGTAGTCCGCCAGATATTACCCCTGAACTCATGCAATCACACAGGAATTACTTATGTATTCCTCTAATCCCCCACACATTATCTTTGTAGTCATGCAATCACCAATGCATTAGCTACACACTGGTTCAATCACCCATGCACTACCCTTGCTTTCCTCCAATAACTGTGTCAGGATCTATGCACTCTTCCAATCACTTACACAGCACCCATGCACTTATAAAATCACTCAAGCAATCCTTATGCACTTATGCAATCACCCAGGCAAAACCCTAGTACTCCTCCAATCAAAAAAGGCAGTATCTTTGTTTTCATGCACTCACCCAGGCACTACCCCTGCACTCCTTGAATCACGCAGCCACTACCCCTGCAGTCCTTTGATCACACAGCCACTACCCATGTACTTAGAAAATTATCCAGGCACTACCTTTGCACTCTTTAAATCACGGTGGCACTATCCTTGTAATTATGTAACCACTAAGCCAGTGCTCATGCAGTTTTAAAATCACCCAGGCACTACCTTGACAATTGTCCAGTCACTCAGACACTACCATAGTACTACTCCAATTACCCAAGCAGTACCCATGCAGTTATAAAATCAACCAGGCACTTCCTATCTACTCCCGGAATCCCCCAGATATTACACCTTAACTAGTGCAATCACCCAGTCATAACCTATGTAGTCTTCTAATCATCAGAAATTCCGCCTGCACTCATGCAATCACCAATGTATTAGCTATACACTAGTTCAATCACCCAGGCCCTACCCTTGCACTCCTCCAATCACTGTATCAGGATCTATGCACTCCTCTAATCACTTTGCCAGTACCCATGCAGTTATAAAATCACCCAGGCACTACCTTTACACTCCTCCAATCTCTAAGGCTCTACCACAATACTACTGTAATCATCCAGACAGTAGTGATTCACTTATAAAATCACCAATGCACTTTCTATGTACTCCTGTCATCCCCCAGATATTATCCCTGCACTCATTAAATCACCCAGGCACTTCCTATGTTCTTCTTTAATCCTCTATACATTACCCTTGCACTCATGCAATCACTAATACTTTAGCTACACACTGATTCAATCACTGAGGCACTATCCTTGCACTCCTCCGTTCCTATGAACTCCTCCAATCACTTAGGGAGTGCCCATGTACTTATAAAAACACTCAGGTATTACCTAAACTTTTCTTTGTTTTCAGATATTTACCATTATTAGTAATACAGATTGAGTATGGCAAGAAAAGATCAAAGAAAAGAAAAGATAAAAACAGTACTATTTACAGGAAAGAGAAAAGAAGAAATTAGATGAAGTACAACATGTAACATTGAAGAAAAATACTTATGGTAAGAGAACTAAAGAATTTGTTAAAAGACTTATAAAGAATGTAATGAATGTTCTAAATGGGGAAAAGAAAAAGAAAATTAGTAGAACCATTCAGAAGGAAATAAAAAAAGGACATATTAATGAAAAATCAGGTTATGGGAAAACAATATATTTTGAAAGAAGGTTGAAACAATATAAAGACATTAGAAAGAGAATATATATTAGTAGAGTACTACAGAATTTATTGGAAGATTGCAAAATATAATAAAGAAAATCAACATTTTTACAAGAAAAAGGAACAGGTTGAAAGGGTAGTTGAAAAGGCTTTTGAATTTAAAAGAAGATTGCTTGTATTATTATTGAATAGAATGAAAACATTGAATAAACAATGTACTTTATGAAGGAGAAAAGGAAAAGGAAAAGACTAGTGAATAGAACTAACTTTTGCAAATAATTTTTGGATGAATAGAAGCACACTTCTAGTACTAAAACTTTTTTTAATGAAGAAAGCTATTTTCAACAAAATACATTAGTTCATGCAGTTGATGCCAGTGGTCAATGTTTTGAAGTTAAAAACGATTGCCCAATTGAAAAAGAAAAGATGGTTCCTAGAAATGTGGAAGAAGACATGGCTGAAGAAGTTCAAGGGAGACGTACACATGCTCAAGTGTATAAGTGGGATTGTAGTAGTACTAGAATCTACTGATATTTTATGACATTTCTTGCGAGAATATGGTAATAAAAGTGTTAAACAGAAGATTAAAATAATGCAAGGACTAGATCCTTGTAAAGTGAGAAAATATACTAACTTGCAGGGTCATTCTCTGGTTTGTCTTTCTAGAAAAGTGTGTCAAAGTACTTTCCATCATTAAAGAATGTTAGCAGTACATCATTCAGAAATGTGGAATTTAGTAAGAAGATTGCACTAAGTAAAAAGTGTTGCATTATCTTTAAGTGAAATAAACAGAGCTCTTTTCTGATGATATACAGTTTTGTTTCTTGGTCCTCAAGAGGAGTGTAGAGAAACTGAGAGTTTCAAAAGTGTAGGTGTGGAAGAAGGGGTGGAATATAGTACTACTGTGAAGTTTGCAGAAGAAATTACAAAAATTAAGGACGTTTCTTGTGAAAAACCAAACTATGGGCCCTATTAGGATGGCGGACGGACCTGCGTCCGTCCGCCACCCCAGAGGAGGAGGGACCGTCCGCAGGGGCAGCGGCGGTCCCTCAGTGCAAATTAGTATGTGACTGCCACCCTGGCGGTCACATCCTGTATGTTTAACATTGCGGCGGGTGCTGCTTGAAGCAGCACCCGCCGCAATGTTAAGAATGCATGCTTCAAATTTGCATGCACAAAGCGGCAGGCACCGCGTGATGCCTGCCGCTTTGTGCATGCAAATGTAGGGGGGTACCATAGGTACCCCCCATGTGCACCCCCCACCCCCCACCCCCTTCACCCTGGGGGCCCTCAACAGGCCCCCAAAGAAACCACTGTATTCCTTTCAACGGCAGAGAAGCTGTCGCGGAAAGGCATCTGTTTACCCCCATCCTAATATGGCTGGCGGTGTCTGTTAGACACCGCCTCCATATTAGAGCTTTTCAGCCGCGATCGTAAGGCGACCGTGGCGGAAAAGCGGCGGACAGTCTTCCTGACCCCCCAGCCATTCTAATCTGGCGGGGGGTCTTTGTAGGCTCCGCAGCGGTTTTTCCACATCCTCCGGGCCGGCGGACACTTCAGCCGGCCAGGAGGATGCGGAAAAACCGCAATCTATGGGCCCTATTAGGATGGCAGACGGACCTGCGTCTGTCCGCCACCCCAGAGGAGGAGGGACCGTCTGCAGGGGCAGCGGCGGTCCCTCCGTGCAAATTAGGATGTGACCGCCACCCTGGCAGTCACATCCTGTATGTTTAACATTGAGGCGGGTGCTGCTTGAAGCAGCACCCGCCGCAATGATAAAAATGCATGCTTCGCATTTGCATGCACAAAGGGGCAGGCACCGCGCTGTGCCTGCCGCTTTGTGCATGCAAATGCCCATGTGCACCCCCACCCACGTTACCCTGGGGGTCCGGAACAGTTGTAAGGCGATCGCAGCGGAAAAGCGGCGTACGGTCTTCCTGACCCCCCAGCCATCCTAATCTGGCAGGGGGTCTTTGTAGGCTCCGCAGCAGTTTTTCCGCATCCTCCGCGCCGGCGGTCACTTCCGCCGGCGCGGAGGATGCGGAAAAACCGCAATCCTAAGGAGGCCCCTAATGAGGCCCTATGTTTGTATTTGTTGTCGACGTACTCACAATGAAAGTCAATCTAGGAATGGAGATGTGTATTTAAAAAATTAAAAGGAAAACAATGATAAGTCAGAGCAATTTGGTACTTATTTGTTCACGGAAGATTGTTTTGAGTTGGGTAGTGATCAATGTTTTTGTAAATATTGTTACAACAAATTAGAAAAGAACAAAATGTCAGCTAGAGCTGCACATAATAACCTGGAGTTGGTAGCTATTCCTCTGGAACTGGTAGATTCGAAAACAAATTAGTACATTATTTTTCAATCTGTGCACCCATTTCAGGCTATAGTTCGTATGGAGCTTAAAACAGGTAAGCTGCCGCCAACAGATTTACAAAGAGGTTTAAAACGAAGAGTTGTGTATTTTACCTTTTGATTTTAAGAGAAATAGTGAATCTGTTGGTGTAGAGAGAGGAAAGTGAACCTGTAGTTATTCTAGTTAATGGTGTACCAACAAAGAGTCAGAAAATATGGCGAGTTAGTAGATGTCACCAAACTTCAAAAGGATGATGTCACCAAACTTCAAAAGGCTATGTTATATCTTATACAAAACAATATTTATTATAAGAATGTATATGTGGAAAAACAAGAAATATCTTTAGAAGATAATAGACAAATTTCAACTGGCCAAATCGAAAAAGTGTACATCTCCGGAAGTAAAGTAAATTACGAACATTACAGTCTGTATACTCTACATTCAAAAGAAGTGATTGGAAACACTATTGAATTATTCCAGTTGAAGAAGATGAAGGGAACTTCCATGAATGTTTGGGAAAAAAGTTTAGAAGCTAGTTGTTTTCCACAGCTCTTCCCCACTGGAAAAGGGGGACGATATGATGAATGACCAGTACAGACTCTAGCTTCAGAATATCGTACGACAAGATTGTACTCAAAAGAACCAAGATTTCGACAGTGTATTCATATTTTTTCATCTTCTGTTTGAAAGTGACTTGTCTGGACTTTCATATGCAGTGAACCACATACTAAAAACAGGAGTTCATCTTACACATGTTTCTGCAGAGGAATTGGACAAAGTTCAACAGAGATATGATCATTTACAATCGCAGTAAATAAATTTAATGATGTGTCAATGTGGTATGAATGAGTATTTGTATTTTCATCATGGAAGACTTAAATGTATGTTAAGAAACTTAGGAACCCCTGCATGGTTTGTTACGCTTAGCTGTGCTGAATGTGCATGGGACGATTTACACAAGAAGCAAATTCAAATGTAAAAAAAAATGGAGCACTGTGTTTGTTAGATCCTGTAAATGTTTGCAGGTATTTCAATCGTAGGTTTCAAGCTATGATGTCTTGTATCTGCAATAAAAAAATCCACCTCTTTCAGAGGTAACTGATTTCTTTTGGAGAAATGAGTACCACGCCAAAGGGGCTCCTCATATACACAAGTTATTATGGCTCAAGAATGCACCTAAATTTGGAACCAATTCTGATTAAACTGTTTTGTATTTTATTGAAGACTATTTTACCTGTGCCATTCCAAAAAAAGGAGTAGAAAAAAGCTTAAGACAACAAGTTTTATGGTTTTAAAGTCATCAATGTGATAAGTATTGTCAACGGAAATACAGATCAAAGGGAAAGTGTTATACAAAATGTCGTTTTGGATTCCCACGTCCAGTAATTTATAAAGGAAGAGTCAACAGTTTCATGTCAGCAGTAAGACTATAACTCAAAAATCTCCAAAGAATACTTACAATATAAAAACAAGTGAAGATTCAAAGTATATTAATGATTACAATCCAGTGACTTTTATAATGTGGAATGGAAACATGGATATCCAGTATGTTGCAGATAATTCATTTGCTGTTGCTCTTTATGTTACATCATATATAACTAAATCTGAAAAGAAGGAGTTGAAAGAAATGTGGGATGAAATTTCCCAAGAGAAGTCTCTTAGTAATAAATTGTACAGCTTTAGTTTGAAGATGCTGTGGTTCCGTGGTTCGCGAACTGGGTTCAATGGTTCTGTACCCGTTCACTAAAGGTTGTCGGAAATGGACGATCTTGGTGCCAGCAGACCGCAAATGGCGAGTGTAGCGTGTCTGAGTGTTTTCGTATGAATCGATATAGGAGAACACTCTCTATTCAAGGATTTAGTTTGAACCTTCGGGTTCCATTTTGTATACGGCAGCCGTTTTGTATGGTTGCCCTAACATAGGCCCGATGACTGTGGCCGAACGAGTCCTTGAGACACGTATGCCTTAGCTGACTTCTGGGTGACCTGGCCGAACTGACTCCTTGCCCGAGACTGACCTCGCTGAGCCAGTTCCTTGTTCAGCAGCTGGTCTGATAAAGATCAAAGAGCAGGACGTGCCCGAGTTTATGGTACACTGCTCCCACCTTTCTATCTCCTTTCCAATCTGTTTCTGCCTTTCCTTTACAACATAATCATTGATTTGGGTTGAAGGCTTTACGATGGGTTTGTCCGGCCTGATCGAACAGGAAACTTGGGAATGTGCGTGGTCATTTCTGGCGGGCTGGACTACGGAAAATGGGATTGTCTTGGATCATCGTCATACGCTACGTTTGAAATGTTACATTGCCATTGGTCAGTTTGTATGCATCGAATGTAAATTTGAAATGTTGCCTGAGGCTTGATTTTTGGCATAAAAGACCATGCTCCGCTTATTGAATTTGTGCAGTCTCTGACGAACCACCCGTGTGTGCTTCGTAGATCTCTGTTCCTGGTTGCAGCCAATAAACTTTGGTCTTTGACGTCATCAAGAAGTATCCTGTGTCTCTGTTTGCCAAGACAGGGGAACTCGAAGGTTTTAGGCGTTCTCCCTGACGCCGCTGGGTTCTAAAAACCCAGTCCTTCAGTGGGCGCCCAATGTGGGGCGACTTCAGCGGTACCGGTCCAAGCCAGAGGTTCGTGAGAAGCTTCGTGTGAAAATTCTGGAGGAAGGCCAGCCACTTCATCGACCCCTGCATGTCGTCGTGGTCCGAAAGTCTTTGCTGTGAGCTTTCCCGCTTTCCGACGGCTACGAAGGACTGCTGCCCTGACTGTCGCCCTGTTTTGGAGCCTTAGACGTATGGCTGAGATACCCGCCACCCCCTCTCAACACATTCCCCAAGAATGGGAAACCGGAAACGGTTCTGAACTTTTGGAAGACGGGAGGTAGTGACCCTCCCGGCCGTATTTATTAAAAATATGAAACAAAATTAAAACATTAAAATAACAGTTTCATATTAATGTACAATTTCATTTCCACATTGCGATGTTTGGCTAACCTTAACATATTCTCTAATACAAAGGTTCTCCTAGCCGAACTAACATCCTACAAAACGTTTAACTTGAAATTGTACATCCTAACGTTTAAGGGCCAACGGCAAGGTCGTAACCGGTGTCAAGATCCCTAAACCAGACATATCCCCCTCACTTGTGAGGGGCGACCGCACAGAGGCGTACCGCAAGTGCATTTACCAATTTCCCTTGACTTGACGGGGGCCCCAATAAACTCGACGCCATTTAAAGGTCGTCCGAGGACTCGTGTGAGGTATCTAGAAGGTAGCGTAGACCCCCTCCCAAACCCCACACAACTTACCACATCTGCCGTCGCAGATGTCCCGGCCCCGGGAAATTCCCCAGGAGGGGGCTGTAACCCCTCCTACCCAGGAAGGGGCCTTGACCGCCTTTCCTTTCCTTTCGGCGGCCCATCCTTAGAAGGGACCGCCTCCCCGTTGAGGGGCCAATGGCCACCTCCCTCGAGCGCTCCCATCCGTAATGGGTGACGCCCACCCCTAGGGATCTTCCAATTACTGCTCACCGATCATGACCTTACCGCCCGACCAAAATAAATACGACAATTCTAACTAAATTACTAAATAACTAAATTACTAAGAGACAGTAACAATTACCATTTATTAAGAGGCCTGATTACTGATCAACACTAGTGCATAACTACTTTAATTGCAAAATATATTACAATTTGACCATTCTTTATTGCATATTCAAAATTATCACGATAGTTATCATAACCTGCAAAAATTAGTGTTAACACATCAAACTTTATTCCAAAACCACATGCTGTCCTCAGGGGCTGGTGGGTGGGTCAAAATTGGCTCTTCGTTCCGTCTCGAGCTCACGTGCAGCGAGGAGGTGCAGCTTCAGAGCACAGGAACAAGAGGATGCTTTCTTGGCTTGTTGCTCCTTTTATCCGTCTTCAGGGCGGGCGTAAACCCGCCCCTGCCTGCCCCAAAGGGCGTGGCCAGCCGCGTCAGTGTCTAGGCCAGCCCACTCCAGGGCGGGAAAAAGCGCGCCCCGGCTACGCCGCTTCGGGCATACCAGCCGAGACTCGCCTCCCGCCCAAAAATGGCTTCCCGGGAGGATAGTGGTACTCCGCCATACGTTCGGGGGGACCGAATGGTCGCCCCTTTCCATATGGCTGAGATACCCGCCACCCCCTCTCAACACATTCCCCAAGAATGGGAAACCGGAAACGGTTCTGAACTTTTGGAAGACGGGAGGGAGTGACCCTCCCGGCCGTATTTATTAAAAATATGAAACAAAATTAAAACATTAAAATAACAGTTTCATATTAATGTACAATTTCATTTCCACATTGCGATGTTTGGCTAACCTTAACATATTCTCTAATACAAAGGTTCTCCTAGCCGAACTAACATCCTACAAAACGTTTAACTTGAAATTGTACATCCTAACGTTTAAGGGCCAACGGCAAGGTCGTAACCGGTGTCAAGATCCCTAAACCAGACATATCCCCCTCACTTGTGAGGGGCGACCGCACAGAGGCGTACCTCAAGTGCATTTACCAATTTCCCTTGACTTGACGGGGGCCCCAATAAACTCGACGCCATTTAAAGGTCGTCCGAGGACTCGTGTGAGGTATCTAGAAGATAGCGTAGACCCCCTCCCAAACCCCACACAACTTACCACATCTGCCGTCGCAGATGTCCCGGCCCCGGGAAATTCCCCAGGAGGGGGCTGTAACCCCTCCTACCCAGGAAGGGGCCTTGACCGCCTTTCCTTTCCTTTCGGCGGCCCATCCTTAGAAGGGACCGCCTCCCCGTTGAGGGGCCAATGGCCACCTCCCTCGAGCGCTCCCATCCGTAATGGGTGACGCCCACCCCTAGGGATCTTCCAATTACTGCTCACCGATCATGACCTTACCGCCACAGGCCGGATAGTTGACCGGCTATCCGGACCCCCCACAACACTCCTGCCTAAAGGTCATGTCACAAAGTCTTCAGCCAAGCTATCAGGTCTCCTATGAGTAACTCGTTCCCCATCCGGGACAAATGAACACCATCCCCCAAATACATACTATCCCCTTTAATACAACCATGCGGAATAGAATGCAGTGTACTTGAACGGAACAATCTACTCATTTTATTATCAATTTTTCTTACTGAATGATTCAGAGCAGAAACCGAAATAGCCCCCCGCCACACTTTCCGTGGAATCATCTGGGACCATGCAATTGTGCACCCTGGAACTCTTCTCGCTAACCAACTTACAGTGGAAAGCATCCCCTCAAGATGAAGTCGTCTACCAGTGGTCACCAAATCGTTGCCTCCAAGATGTACTATGACTACAGACGGCGGTGACCTCGTCCGCCCTAACAAACCCTCGAAAAATGATTGAAACTGGTCAATACAGAGCCCGCCCTTTCCGTAGAAGGACACACTGTACCAGTATTCCCCAGCCACGTGAATCATGTCACCTGCTTTGAATACGTCCGCGGCACGCCTCACGTATGAGTGGCCCACGACCCACACCTCCTTTTTCACAGCCGGTGATGTCTGACCGCTGGCCCCCCGGTGTCGGGTCGACTGCACAGTCCGCCCCGCCTCGTAGGCTTGCGCAACTGAAAACCAAACAAAAACAAGAAGCGTGAGTACAACATTACAGCTTCACAACATGTGCAACCGCACATATCTCTTATAACAGTTTGAGGACCAACGCCCCACACGTTTTACTTGTTCAACATTCAGACCCCTGGCTGTAGCCTCTGTAGCAGCCCCTATCCGGAAGGAATGGGTCCCAAACTCGCCGGGGTTCAGGCCCGCGGCCGAAATTGACATCGCAAGCACCCGCTGAAACTGAAACCTCGTCAGTGGGGTGGCGTCAGCGTGTCTCAACAAGGTCCCCCCCCATGATGCCACCCTATGCGTTAAATATTCCTCCACGCACACCACAGGGCACATGGGAGACCCGGGAATCTTTTGTATGATTATGCTGTCCCCGATCGCACTTTGATCGGTCTTGGACCTGACAAACGTGACAGTCATTGTCTCCCCCCTGATCTGAACGTGCTCTCGGCACAGTCCCCCCATGGCATCCTGCTTGTTCTTTGCCACTAGTTCGCTTACCCGCATAGCCCCATGGAATGCTAGCACAAAAGCGGCTCGGAATAACACTGATTCATACTGGGATGAACACGTTGCAGGCAGTACCGATAACACAGAGCCAACCTATCCAAACCTATCGGGCGCCTTTCATCTACTCTGCGACCCTCAAGGCGTTGCCACCCACGTAGCGCTTTTTGCACCACGAAAGACGCAGTCGGGTCTTGGATCCCATGAGCCCTTGCCACAAAGGAGATGGCGGCCCGATGCCTCTGGGCCGTAGCCACTGATTTGCCTGCCTGATGTAAGGACAGCAGAAATTTTACCACTAACTCTTCCTGACCCCAAAACTCTCCCCTAGCAGTCCCCAGAAAGGCCCAATAGGATCGGAACGCCCCTTCATATGCCTTCCTCGTCCTGGGTGCTAAACTCTCTCCCACGAGGTTCTGTAGTTCGGGGCACCGAGAGACCAGAGAGCTTCGGGAAAGGGTGCCACCACCGAGTCCGCTGTGGGCAGAAAACCCCAGAAGGCCTGCATACGAAAACGAGAAAGCGCATCAGCCGCTTGATTCATTACCCCCGGCACATGTCTTGCCCTAAATAGCACGTTCAATTGCATACACAATAACACAATTTCTTTGAGCAATCTCAGAATCCATTTGCATCGTGCTGCCTGGCTATTGATACACTCAACCACGGTCATGTTATCAGACCAAAATACCACAGAGTGATCCCTGAATCCCTCAGGCCAAGTTTTCAGGGCCACCAGAATGGGAAAAAGTTCAAGAAAGGCAATGTTACTCGTCAGCCCACTCTCATGCCACCATAACGGCCATTTTTGGGCCGACCATTGTGTGCCGAATATGGCACCAAAACCAACGCTCCCAGCCGAATCTGTCCACAGCCCCAGCTCTTCGGAGGACACCGCCGGTTTATTCCAGACAATTCGACCATTGAACTCCGCCAGAAATGCCAACCAAATGTGCATGTCCTGGCGAACCTCTGCCGATAGTCTCGTGCGATGATGACCCTCTTTCAGGCCGACCATGGCCTGAGCGATCGAGCGGGAAAAGGGACGGGCCATCGGCATTACTCTCAGGGCAAAATTCAGCTGGCCCACCAATTGTTGTAATTGATGCAGTCTGACTTTAGACTCACTAATACACTTTTCCAGGGAAGCCCTGAATCTTAACACCTTTTCTCCTGGTAATCGAAAACAACCTTCCTCTGAATCGAGCTCGATCCCCAGGAACTCGAGGCAAGTCGAGGGACCCACAGTCTTACCTGGTGCCAGTGGCACACCAAAATGCTTCATTAAGACACAAAATTCATTCAAAGCCTGTCCACATTCTGGATCCCCACCGCCCCCAGAAACAAAAAGTAATCGAGATAATGCATGACATGTTGAAAACCCGTCCTCTTTGTGAAGACCCATTGCAGAAAACAACTGAACTTTTCAAAATAGGCACAAGATATAGAGCATCCCATCGGCATACATCTATCCATGTAATAGTGACCCTGAAACATGAAACCAAGGAGACGCTGATCGTCTGGGTGTACCGGGAGCAACCGGAACGCTGACTCAATATCTGATTTTGCCATCAGCGCACCGGGCCCTAGGCGATTCAACATGGCGACGGCCTCATCGAAAGATGCGTACCGCACCAAACACACTTCCGGGTCTATCGCATCATTCACGGAAAGACCACGTGGGGCTGATAAATTATGTATCAGTCGGAACTCACCCGGGTCCTTCTTAGGGACCACCCCTAGAGGGGAACAAACAAAGTTAGCACATGGTGGCTCATCAAATGGACCGGCGACTCGACCTCGAGTAACCTCCTTCCCAATCTTCTCCTGTACTACGGTCGTATGTTGCAAGACCGACAGTTGATTTTTACATTTTGCTACACCCTGAAAATCCCCCACTGGGATGTGGAAACCATATGAAAACCCGTTCCGCAACACCCCAGCGGAAACATGATCCGGGTACTCGCTGAGCCAAGGAATCATTGCCATGGTATCAATCGGAGTAGGTAAAGGCGCCCCTCGGACTATTTCAGACCTGTTTGGCGCCTCCCCTACCACCGTTATCACCCGTTTTGGTTCTGCACATGGACTCAGGATGGGATGGCTGCCCACACCCTCCACACTCATGTCTAAACTTGCATGACCCCTGGGGCCTCGTACATTTACCCCTGTTAAAGTTCCAACAAATCCCCCTTTTACCTGCGTTGCCGTTCGGCTTCGAGTGGTAGTCATTAACTGTACTCGATCGAAAGGGTGTCCCAGCATATTGGCGGGAGGATTCCCCCCCGCTACTCCCTACCAATGGTAACTTCAACATACCAGTACTCTCCATTTTCGACCACAAAACAGAATCGTAACAATCCCAAGTCAAGTTCTTGTCGTGTTCTTTCGCTTTTCTAAAAATATTATCGTAACAGAACCACTGATTGCCCCCATATGATACAGAATATTCCATGATTCGTGACTGATAAATAGGCAATTCGGACAACAACTCGGGCCTACGTTCACCCATGATGGCGGTAAAAATTCCCCATGCCCTGCCCCAATTGCCAATGTTTTCGTCAACCTTAAAGGCGGCCATCTTTGCGCGCCAAACACTCGGATGCATGAGCTCCTTTTGGCTTTTAACATGCTCCATCTCATAATGATCTGTAAGTAACGAGAACATGTTTACATACTCATCTGCCCACATCTTTTCCTTAATAGCCAGAGGTACATGCTGACCCAATTTTTCCCTTCGTGAGGGTGCAGACTCATCCCTCGCAATCGGCAATGGCCGCTTACCTGAACCGGAAGCTGCGTCTGCCGCTGTCGATTTTTCACCCGCCGGAGACGGCGTGATAACTGGCGATGGTGCCTTCACCGCCTCCCTATTTTCACGCAGTTGCTTCATCTACACCCGTGCGTCGTCAGCCGTGGCGCCCTCGCCATTTTTCCCCAACCACGCTGCCAATTGTGCTGCCAACTCGGGCGGCATATCCTCCCCAGACACGGGGGTGACCACCACGGGAATCGGGTTCCCCTCTGTCGGCACCGGAGTTGGCCCTTCGAGTGGGGTATCGGGAACCGGGGTGTCTCCCCCCGCTGCCCCCCGTCTGGGCCTCTTGCCCTTCCCTCCTGGAGCGGCTCCGGCCGATGGTCGTTTCGGCCCCCCTTCCCCGTCTCTAGTCGACACCTTCTTCTTTAGGTCGGTTACCTCCTTCATGAGCATACGGAGCATCTGGTCGGTAGTAACTCGCTTTCCAACTTTCTTAGGCATTCTCAGACAGAGTATCTGTAAGACAAAAAGAAAGATTACAACGCTCAAAATTGGCTCTTCGTTCCGTCTCGAGCTCACGTGCAGCGAGGTGGTGCAGCTTCAGAGCACAGGAACAAGAGGATGCTTTCTTGGCTTGTTGCTCCTTTTATCCGTCTTCAGGGCGGGCGTAAACCCGCCCCTGCCTGCCCCAAAGGGCGTGGCCGGCCGCGTCAGTGTCTAGGCCAGCCCACTCCAGGGCGGGAAAAAGCGCGCCCGGCTACGCCGCTTCGGGCATACCAGCCGAGACTCGCCTCCCTCCCAAAAATGGCTTCCCGGGGGGATCGTGGTACTCCGCCATACGTTCGGGGGGACCGAATGGTCGCCCCTTTCCATTTGTAGAGGGAGACGATTGACGGGTCTTCTGGTGACGCCATCGACATTTCAGTTAAGTATAAGTGGAGCGTCTCCTAGTCCTTAGTTTGTTTTGTATCCTTTAGTGGATAGTTTTGATTTGGTACCTGCAGGCCCCAAAGCCAAGGGATTTGTGTATTCACGAGACTGTCGGTTTAGACTCCCCTTGTTGTTTGAAGCAGAACTAGTGAGCAAGAGGCCTGGTTTTAGCAGTTTTCGAAACTTGTTTAGTTGCGGTATATCGAGGGATTCCCGGTTAGAGGATTCGTGTCTGGTTCGTCCAATCGGAACTCCTACATACGAGTTATATGTGAAACATGGTGTGGGCCCTATTAGCTATAATGAGATCTGGGTAAAATATACGAAGAGTGACGGTGTCCTACAATGGCCCTGTTACGGTAGTTTCGAAACTGAAATTTTAGATAACCTCGAGGTGAAATTGTTCAAGAAGAAAGCCCGGCCGGCGATGTTTGACTCTTTCCGCATATGGCGCAAAGAAGCCAAACAGAAAGAAATAAAATTAGCGAAAAAGAATAAGCGAGAACGAGGTATGTCAATGCTGCAAGCTGCAATTGCATACAGAGATAATGAGGAAGAACAAGAAAGTGAGCAGATGCTTAGAGTGAGGAAGTTAGCGGTGGATATATGCTACCCAGTGTAGGAAGGTGGCTACCTGACTATGGTTACCCCAGATTTTTTGCCCTGTGTTTAGCTGGTTTTCGACTTAGTTGGCCTGGTTCCCTGCTAATCAGGGCCCCAGGCTATCTGCTCTCTCTGTAAAATGGATTCCAAGTACCCTAGGTGCATAACTAGATTGGCTTGGGTCACCTTATCAGCCCCTGTACAGAGCACTATAGGTGCCCAGGGCATAGGTGCATCCAAGGCCTACCAGGGGCTGCAGCATATCTTTTGCCACCCCTGGCTGGCTATCTAAAATTGACACAACTGGCTGATCACTCAGCTGGGGCAAGGTGGTGTTATCACCCCTTGCTTAGATATAGTATGCCTATATCTAAACCTATCTGGACACATATAAACCTGTGAGCCACTCCTATGGCAGGCCTTAACAATCCTGAAGGCAGAGTGCGTGGTTTAATGTGAGATGGTGCTCTAGCATGAGCTGAGCCTGTCTGCAGCTGTCGGGACCAATTCCCTTAGCTGTTCCGGGATAATGCCAAACCATATACTATTAAGTGCATTATAATCCTCGCGGTTATATGTCAACTTTGGTTTGGCTTTATCAAAACATGTCGTGTAAGGTGTCATACGATTTGGAATACTACCCCCTCGCCAGTCCTGGCGACGGGGGTAGCATTCCACCCCTCTAGAGGGGACGACATGTTACTTTTGCTAAAACGCGGTTGATTTTTAAAAGAGCCTCAGATCCACAAAATGGATGCTTCTGCCACAGACACATGTCTGACCTCCTGCTGCTGACCGAAACTCAGCAGAGGAGGCCTGGACAAAGGATTTCCTGTCACAGGGAGGTGTGACACCACCCCAGACAGGAGATAGTGGATTGTAGCAGGGAGGTTTGAATGAAACCAGACAGTGCCTGGGGAGCACAAGGCTTCCCCTTGCATAATCCGGTCAAACCGGTTCTGGGGCAGCCCAGCCCCAGCTCCAGTGAGACCTGGACAAAGGAAAGGGGGTGTAACCACCCCCCTTCCTGGTCCCACCCATAGGGGAGGGACCTAGCAGGAGATCCACCCCTCAGATTGGAATAAGAGGGGGAGCAGTGCTAATGCAACTCAGATCATCCTGAAGAAACATAAGAAACGAATTCTGGACCCTTCGACTTTCTACACGACGTGAGAAGACTGAAGAATCTCCCTTGTGGTCAAGGAGTGACCACCCTGTGCAAACAGGCACCATCCAGCCCTCGACCCTTGCTTTGTTGCAGTTCCCGCCGGAACTCGAGCGACAGAGATCGACGAGATCAAGCTTGCCTGCCTTCTACCTGCCCGATCCACAGTCCCTGCAGAGCTGAGACTCGTGGAGGCGACCGGAAGCGTGGGGCACGCCATCTTGAAAAGGCCATGAGACGCTGACCGTGCAGCCCACGAGTGATCCTCGAAGCTGTGCACCGGGGTTTGAGAAGCCCCAGCCCCGAGCTCCACTTGCACCAAAGCTCACCCCTCCACACTCGACGAGTGCTGCGTGGGACCCTTCTGCTTGTGTGCGCTCGACGCGTTGGCCCGGTCACTTGCCAGCTGGCTTGTGGCCCCTGTGCCAACGAAACTTGAAATACGACTCGCTTTTCTGGTTGCTCCAGATCTGCACCAGCTCCTGTGAAAAGGATCCCCCACTCTGACCCTCCTGGTTCGAGTGATAAGCAATCTCCCGGTTCCGCGTGGATTGCTTTTGCCAAGAGCTGTTTGCTGCAATCTTGAAGCCGACGGTGCTGACGGCGAGAGCCTACGTGGGACAGATCGTGACCTGCTCCTGGACGTCGCAGATGCCCCAGAGCCCACGTGACAGCGGAGAGAAGCCTATCGACAACCGCCTGATTGCGCCCGACATTGCCTGGTTCCGTCCTGGTTCCACCCTGGTCACTGCTGAGTGACCCAGACTCTGTCCCCTCTGCTTTCAGGTACTTTTCTACTTCGATCCACCCTTGGATCGCACCGGACACTTCTGCTTCACAGCGCCTGCAGCTGCAACAGCTTCAAGCACCAAGAACCTGCGTGTCAGAACCCGACGCCACTTCGACCCTGTGCACCCACGGCCTGTGGGTGAGGTAACATTGCAACGCTGGTGTCTATACACTGGTACACACCTCTAGGGTCTGTGTCTAAAGTTTTGTGTTCCTAGGTTCAGCGGAAGTATCTTTTAATTCACTTTAACTAACTTTTACGCACCATTGACAGTGCATTGGTGCGCGCCGCACTTTCCGTGCTGCACCCGTCTCCTGTGGGCTACTCCCGACTTCATCATTGCTAGTCCTGACTGCTCCCAGCGAATCTCTAGGCCCTAGGCCTAACCATTGTTCGATAAGTGTTACTTATACCACTTTTTTAATATATGGTCTGAGTGGCCACCCGCCCTCATCCATAATTGTGCAACTTTATATGTGTAACAGTGCTTTTGATTTAACGCTTGTGCCCCTTTCCTCATAAAGAGTACTGGGGAGTAATTTAGAAATAAATACATATATTTTTATAATATATACTTGTGTGGTGTCCTTTCATTTGATTACAGGATTGTATGTGGTAAAACAGCTCGCTTAACACAACCTCTTAAGTTAAGCCTTTAAGGCTGCTTAGTCCATGCTACCACTAGGATAGCTTGTCTAACAAGGTTGACTTACAACCAGACATCTTTGGGGTTTGTTTGGACTGATACCCAGTGGTTCCAGAATTGGAAACACTACATATCAGGCCAACTTCTCACATTGGTGTGCAGCGGTGCGGATTTGAGCTTGCTGTTTGTTTTACCATTGCAATCTTTATCAAATTGAAAGATCACATCAAGTACCTCTAGGTACATATAAATCAAAAGCTTAGCATATTAAGTTCTACTGAACTTAGTAGTTGTAGATTAAAGGGATTAGCACACCCTGACTACAACTCACTAGCAAGGTACAGTAGGAAACCACTTAGTGTAGGTAAGTGCACCACTTACACCTCACTAGCAGTCATGTCTGATACAGGTAGAGCCTCAGGCTCTGCTCCTGTAATAGTTGATCCTATAGGGACAACATCCAGATATGACAACCTTAGCCACAAAGACCTGAGTGCCTTGTGCACAGCCAGGGGGCTAAAAAGGGGCAGAGGCCCTACCATTCCTTCCCTAATAGCTATCCTAGAAAAGGATGACTTAGATAAGGTGAGTCAGGCTCCCTTAGATTCAGGTGAAGGGATACACTCCCCTGAGAATGAGAATCTTCCAGAAGAAGAAGAGGAAGAGGAAGGCTCTGATTTAGAAGAGCCTGAAGATCAGGATCAGAGGGGAAACCAGGTACAGGTTGCCAGGCTTAACCAGGCCAACCTGGACCTACATGAGAATGGAGAGGGCCAGCACCACTCTAGATCTCATAACCACATTCTCCCAGGTAACAGGAGGGTGAGATCTCAATCAAGGGACTCTCATCTTTCTAGTGCCTCAAGAGAATCTCAAAGAGGGATGACTCCCTCCCAGAGAAAAGAGCATAGGGCCAGGATGAGGGCTGTCCAACTCCAAATAGAAAGGGAAGAGGTAGCCTTGGCTCAAGCTAAACTTGCTTTAGCAAGAGAAAGAAAATTGTGTGGCTTAGATGCCACTGGTGGCAGCAAAATTCCTAAAGACAGGTCCTATGATAGTAGAAACCTGACAAAGATTGTGCCCCCCTACCAGGGACGGGATGACATCCACAAATGGATGACTGCTCTGGAGAGAGCCTGCATGGTACAGCAGGTTCCTGAGGAACAGTGGGCAGCAATCTTATGGTACTCCTTTTCAGAGAAAGGGAGAGATAGGCTCCTCACTGTCAGACAGGAGGATGCAAGCAATTACAAAGTCCTGAAGAGTGTTCTAATAGATGGGTTTGGCTTAACCACTGAACAGTACAGGTTAAAGTTCAGAGACACCCAGAAGGCACAGACTCAGGACTGGACTGATTTTGTTGATTGTGCAACTAAGGCCCTGGAGGGTTGGCTAAATGGCAGCAAAGTACATGACTTCACAGAATTGTATAATTTGATTATGAGGGAGCAGATCCTAAGTAATTGTCAGAACCAGCTCTTACACCAGCACCTGGTGGACTCAGATTTGACCTCTCCCCAAGAATTGGGAAAGAGGGCAGATAAGTGGGTCAGAACCAGGATTAGGCCTAAGAATCAGGACAATAACCAGAAGAAGGAGTCTACCAAGCCTCAAGATAAGGGTGGGGATAAAAGTAAAGAAAACACTTCCCCAGGGCCCCAAAACTCCAAGAAGGGGGATGGGTCCCAAGACACTTCATCAACTGACAAAAAGCCTTATTGTCATGCCTGTAAACAGGTTGGGCATTACAAAACAGACAGCTGTTGTCCCAAGAATGGCATTAAAGAAAACATACCTCCAAAGCCAGCTCCAACACCTCCTGTTACTGTCAGCAGTAATCCCCCAGGAAGTGGGAGCACACCCAGGAATCTGGGTGGGTTTACTTTTGGAGCCCAAGGGGACCCTGGCCTATCCAGGTCCCCATCCCCAAATGCTCTTGTTTATGAGACTGGCATGGGGTTTGCCAACTTCTCTGTTTGCCCAAATACCTTGAGCAAATATAGACAAGAATCCATCATCAATGGTTTGAAAGTTGAAGCCTTTAGAGACACAGGGGCTAGCATCACCATGGTGGCTGACTGTATAGTCCCCTCTAAGCAACTTTTACCTGGTGCCACATACCAGGTAACAAACATTGATGGCATCCAAACAAATCATCCCATGGCAGTAGTAAGTCTCAGCTGGGGAGGTGTCATTGGCCCAAAGAGAGTGGCAGTGTCACCAAACTTGCCTGTAGACTGTCTACTGGGTAATGATTTGGAAATCTCAGCCTGGGCTGAGGTTGAACAGGAAATCCATTCTAGAATGGTAAATTCCAATGGAAAGGTTAGTGGGGCTGTACTGGCTATAGCCCCAATTCAAGATGTCCTTCCTGAAAAGGTTGGTAGGGCTGAGCAACTCTCTGCCCCATCTTTACCAGAAGCTCTTCCAAACCAGAATAGCAAAGCTGTTATGATAACAGCAGAAACCCAAACTGAGTCTCCTCCTGAAAAGGTTGGTGGGGCTGTGATGGCCACAGCCCAAACTCAAACAGATATGTGTGTTGTGAAGCCTGAAATGATGGATCACTCCACCCAAACTGAGAGCATGGAGGAGGAAGAGAAATCTCCCCCTCACCAGACAGTAGGACAGGATCAGCCTCCTCAGGGAACTGATCTTACCCCTGATGAAGGAACTGCCCCAGAGGTTGTTAGGCCTGGCCTGACAGAGCCTCTGATGGCAGTGGACCCTTCTCAGGTGGGATTCAGTCTGGAGCAGGTAACCTGCCCCTCTCTACCTTGCCTTAGTCAGCCCAGGGCTGCAGAGGACAAGAAGGACAGTGAGACCCAGAGGGCCCCCTGTCAAATAAAGCACCCCCATCAACAGATTAGGGGCACCAAAACTAGTAGCCCTAGTAAGGTGAAAACTTTAAAAACTCCTGAGGGAGCCCCCTTAAAAGTAGTTAGGGACCTCCCACAGATGGATTCTGTTGGGCACAGCCAAACCTGGGACCCAAAGGGCCCAAACCTGGACTGTCCCTCCAGCAAGCCAAACAGAGGGACCCGGCCTCCAGCTTTAGGTAGCCAGAGGTTGACCCTGAGAGCTCAGTGCAACTCAGTTGAAGAAAGAAAGGCCCACATGGTGGAAGATAATTGGAGGAAGTTGAGCCCAAAATTAGTGGAGCCTCACTTCAATACTCCATATCCAAACCAGCCTTTAACTTTGCATAAACACACCCAAGGTAGTGATTCCCTATGGTGGAGACCCTCTAATACCCCTAGGGTGAGGGACTGCTTAGTGGACCATGAGACAGGGGGTACCCATGCTAGTGCAGGTACTTCCTTATATGGCCACTCAGGCAATATAGGCTTACCTGGCCAAGGATAGCCTTATCTCCTTTCGTTTGGGGGGGGGTTATGTAGGAAGGTGGCTACCTGACTATGGTTACCCCAGATTTTTTGCCCTGTGTTTAGCTGGTTTTCGACTTAGTTGGCCTGATTCCCTGCTAATCAGGGCCCCAGGCTATCTGCTCTCTCTGTAAAATGGATTCCATGTACCCTAGGTGCATAACTAGATTGGCTTGGGTCACCTTATCAGCCCCTGTACAGAGCACTATAGGTGCCCAGGGCATAGGTGCATCCAAGGCCTACCAGGGGCTGCAGCATATCTTTTGCCACCCCTGGCTGGCTATCTAAAATTGACACAACTGGCTGATCACTCAGCTGGGGCAAGGTGGTGTTATCACCCCTTGCTTAGATATAGTATGCCTATATCTAAACCTATCTGGACACATATAAACCTGTGAGCCACTCCTATGGCAGGCCTTAACAATCCTGAAGGCAGAGTGCGTGGTTTAATGTGAGATGGTGCTCTAGCATGAGCTGAGCCTGTCTGCAGCTGTCGGGACCAATTCCCTTAGCTGTTCCGGGATAATGCCAAACCATATACTATTAAGTGCATTATAATCCTCGCGGTTATATGTCAACTTTGGTTTGGCTTTATCAAAACATGTCGTGTAAGGTGTCATACGATTTGGAATACTACCCCCTCGCCAGTCCTGGCGACGGGGGTAGCATTCCACCCCTCTAGAGGGGACGACATGTTACTTTTGCTAAAACGCGGTTGATTTTTAAAAGAGCCTCAGATCCACAAAATGGATGCTTCTGCCACAGACACATGTCTGACCTCCTGCTGCTGACCGAAACTCAGCAGAGGAGGCCTGGACAAAGGATTTCCTGTCACAGGGAGGTGTGACACCACCCCAGACAGGAGATAGTGGATTGTAGCAGGGAGGTTTGAATGAAACCAGACAGTGCCTGGGGAGCACAAGGCTTCCCCTTGCATAATCCGGTCAAACCGGTTCTGGGGCAGCCCAGCCCCAGCTCCAGTGAGACCTGGACAAAGGAAAGGGGGTGTAACCACCCTCCTTCCTGGTCCCACCCATAGGGGAGGGACCTAGCAGGAGATCCACCCCTCAGATTGGAATAAGAGGGGGAGCAGTGCTAATGCAACTCAGATCATCCTGAAGAAACATAATAAACGAATTCTGGACCCTTCGACTTTCTACACGACGTGAGAAGACTGAAGAATCTCCCTTGTGGTCAAGGAGTGACCACCCTGTGCAAACAGGCACCATCCAGCCCTCGACCCTTGCTTTGTTGCAGTTCCCGCCGGAACTCGAGCGACAGAGATCGACGAGATCAAGCTTGCCTGCCTTCTACCTGCCCGATCCACAGTCCCTGCAGAGCTGAGACCCGTGGAGGCGACCGGAAGCGCGGGGCACGCCATCTTGAAAAGGCCACGAGACGCTGACCGTGCAGCCCACGAGTGATCCTCGAAGCTGTGCACCGGGGTTTGAGAAGCCCCAGCCCCGAGCTCCACTTGCACCAAAGCTCACCCCTCCACACTCGACGAGTGCTGCGTGGGACCCTTCTGCTTGTGTGCGCTCGACGCGTTGGCCCGGTCACTTGCCAGCTGGCTTGTGGCCCCTGTGCCGACGAAACTTGAAATACGACTCGCTTTTTTGGTTGCTCCAGATCTGCACCAGCTCCTGTGAAAAGGAGCCCCCACTCTGATCCTCCTGGTTCGAGTGATAAGCAATCTCCCGGTTCCGCGTGGATTGCTTTTGCCAAGTGCTGTTTGCTGCAATCTTGAAGCCGACGGTGCTGACGGCGAGAGCCTACGTGGGACAGATCGTGACCTGCTCCTGGACGTCGCAGATGCCCCAGAGCCCACGTGACAGCGGAGAGAAGCCTATCAACAACCGCCTGATTGCGCCCGACATTGCCTGGTTCCGTCCTGGTTCCACCCTGGTCACTGCTGAGTGACCCAGACTCTGTCCCCTCTGCTTTCAGGTACTTTTCTACTTCGATCCACCCTTGGATCGCACCGGACACTTCTGCTTCACAGCGCCTGCAGCTGCAACAGCTTCAAGCACCAAGAACCTGCGTGTCAGAACCCGACGCCACTTCGACCCTGTGCACCCACGGCCTGTGGGTGAGGTAACATTGCAACGCCGGTGTCTATACACTGGTACTCACCTCTAGGGTCTGTGTCTAAAGTTTTGTGTTCCTAGGTTCAGCGGAAGTATCTTTTAATTCACTTTATCTAACTTTTACGCACCATTGACAGTGCATTGGTGCGCGCCGCACTTTCCGTGCTGCACCCGTCTCCTGTGGGCTACTCCCGACTTCATCATTGCTAGTCCTGACTGCTCCCAGCGAATCTCTAGGCCCTAGGCCTAACCATTGTTCGATAAGTGTTACTTATACCACTTTTTTAATATATGGTCTGAGTGGCCACCCGCCCTCATCCATAATTGTGCAACTTTATATGTGTAACAGTGCTTTTGATTTAACGCTTGTGCCCCTTTCCTCATAAAGAGTACTGGGGAGTAATTTAGAAATAAATACATATATTTTTATAATATATACTTGTGTGGTGTCCTTTCATTTGATTACAGGATTGTATGTGGTAAAACAGCTCGCTTAACACAACCTCTTAAGTTAAGCCTTTAAGGCTGCTTAGTCCATGCTACCACTAGGATAGCTTGTCTAACAAGGTTGACTTACAACCAGACATCTTTGGGGTTTGTTTGGACTGATACCCAGTGGTTCCAGAATTGGAAACACTACATATCAGGCCAACTTCTCACACCCAGTCTTGCCGCTTAAAGAACAGAAAGACGAGAAAGATCTTGCGAAAGATCCTTTAATGTCGCATCTGTTAAATTCACCGCCGCCTCATGCGCAGAATGCTACGGCACCACCGCCACCAGTGGTGGCTGTGCAATTGCCGGTTGTTTTGCCTCCTGTGATTCCTCTACAGCCAGCTTCTCCGTTGGCTACTGTTCCTTTGGCGCAGCCTCCTCAGGGACCTCCAACTTTGCCCTCTCCTACGACTGCTACTTCTATGCCTGTCCCTACTACTGCTTCTATGCCTGTTCCGACTTTGGATCTTCTACTACTGTTTCATCTTCCCTTATTCTTCCGACTACTCCTTCTCCTAGACAGCGGAGGACTGCTGCCTTTTCCGGTTTTCTGACTCCTTGGTTGGGACAATTGGGTATGTCTCCTGTGAGTGAGCGTAGACAGCTGCGTAGTCAGTTGCCTGATTCGGATGAACGAATGGTTTTGGATCACATGGCACATAGATGGGTTACGTACACGTCCCAATATGATCTTGAGGGTATCATGGAGGTTTTCCGGCAATGGGAAGCACCTAAACAACGATATGTTTTTGAGATCATGTGTGCGTTCCTCCATGATCAATGGATGGACGAGGTGGGTAAACCCCCTGAAGAGTTGTTTCGATTGCGTTCTGAGTTTGCGAAGGGCACGATTGTGAGTCTCCTCGACATCGAGAGAGCGGTGTCGTCGTTATTATCATTTCGAAATAATGCTTCTTCTGAACGGCTGTTTGAGCCTGATTCATCAGTTGGGAGAAAAGCGCGCCAGTATCCGATGCGAGAGGTTCCTCCTGTTTGGAGACCTGCTGATGCAACTGCTCAACCACCTATTGTTGCGCACTTTCAGAGAGTGTGGGTACATGTTCCCTGGAAGCGTGCTGAAGTACTAGCGCTTAAGCAGAGTTTGCCTGATCCGCGGAAAAATCCTGCGGGATATTATGAAGAGCTTACGCAAACTGTGAGTTCGTGTGTTATTGTTGTTGTTGTTGTTGTTGTGTCTTGTAAAGCGCACTGCTACCCGGAGGCCTCGTAGCGCTATAGACCGCTGGGGAACCCGTCCTGGCATTCCCTCTCGAGATAGTCCCTCCTGGGGGTCTCCAAGGTGAAACCAGGCATCCCCAGCGTTTGTGTGGGGCCGTTGTGGAGATGAGGCAAGCTAATGCCCAGAGTTGCCGAGTGTGCTCCCTGGTCGGAGTAGGCACCGATGCGAGAATTATCAGTCCGCTGATCCTGGTCCAAGACCCTGCCGCGTCGGGAATCGAACCCTGGTCCCGGGCCGTTCTCTGCACTCGGGTCTGCCGCCTCTAACCAGTGAGCCACACTTCTCCAATGAGAACTGGATTATGAATTTGGCGGACATAGATATGTTGTTTGGGAATGTTGTTCCACAGCCCATCTGGAATGTCATTCGACATACGGATCATGATAATGAATTGGGTGATTCGTGGGTGAATCTTGTTGCTGCAAATGATAGACAAGTTGGAGGTGCTAAGCCTGAAAATATTATTACAGAACTTCCTGGTAGGATTATTACTTTTAAGAAGGCTTTGATGCCCGAAGTGCGTGTTAATTGGGACAAGTTGTCTGCATGTAAACAGAAGAAACTTGAGACTGTGTCAGATTTTTTCACACGTTTCGAAGAAACTTTTGTTGATCATAGTGGGCAGGATATGGCTTCCGAAGGTGGCCAGAGGTTGTTCGTCGACACGTTTGTACACAATCTTCTTCCTGAGTTATGCACTAAGTTGAAGGATTCTGAGAGTGCTTTGCCTGTTTCTACATCAGCGCAGATTTTAGCTACGGCTCAGTATTATGAGAATAGACGCAAGGATGAGTTAGAGAAAGCGGATAAGAAGACTAAGGAATTGAAGACTAAAGTTCTTCTACAACAAGCTTATCCACCCCGTGTTAATAATCAGCGTGATTATCAGCAGCCTCAACAGTATTCGAGAAACTCGCAAAGAGACAAGCCTTCTCAACAGCGTTTTCCGTATGGCCCCAATCAGTGTGCATATTGTAAAGAAGAGGGTCATTATAAGAATAGTTGCCCGGTCTTGCTACAACGAGGGAATAGTGCTCCTGTATACGAGGTAGAGGTGCTCAGCAAGCGCCTAGAGGTAGGGGTCGCTGTCAGAATGTGCGTCCTTTGCCTCCGCAGAATTCAATGAATAGTTTTGATCAGCAGCAGAATTCCTCTGGTAGGACAGCACAGTACTATGTGGATGATTACTATGTTGAAGGTGTCGAGGCACATGGTAATGATTGCTAGGACAGCCATGGACGAAGAGAGGGAGTTGTTTCAGTTCCAGTAGATCAGAGTGGACCTTATGTTGAAGTGATTGCATCAGGTGTGTCAGAGCCTTTTCTGCTAGACACTGGTGCTACGAAGAGTTCTATTATGCATTCTAAACTCCCTGGCGCACCTTTGTCTGGCTTTAATAATGTTTCTGTAGGTTTTTCTGGCGCCCCTGTTACGAATCCGATTTCTGCCCCATTGCCCCTTTCTGTGGGCCCTTGTAGGTTTGAAGCACCCCTTCTTTTGACTACAGGTTGTAATGAGAATTTGTTGGGATTGGACTTATTGAAGAGATTGTATGCGACTTTGTATTGTTCTCCGGCAGGAGTACATCTTACTTTGGGTGAGAGTGCGATCTCTCCGATGTATGTGTAAAAAGATTGTCTTCCATTTGAATTGTCTTTGTTACCAGATTCGTTATGGGCTACGGGTCCGAATGATGTGGGCCTGTTGGACATTCCCCTGTATGTTATGACAAGGAAGGCGAATGCTAAGTTACCACGCATTCCGCAATATCGTATATCAAGTGATGGTGAGCGTGCACTTTTAGCGATCATTTATGATCTGATCGACAATGGTGTTATTGAAGAAACGCGAGGTAATGTGTGCAATAGTCCTGTTTTGCCTGTCCTAAAGAGAACTGATCCTTCGCAGCCTCCTGTATATAGATTTGTCGTCGATCTTCGTGAAGTGAACAAGATTGTTGTTCCACAATTTCCTGTTGTGCCTGACATTACTGCATTATTGACTTTGATTCCGGCTTCTGCCACCTGGTTTTCGGTGATCGACTTGAAGAATGGTTTCTTCAGCATCCCGATCGCCATGGAGAGCAGAGATATCTTTGGATTCTCCTTAGGAGGACGCAGTTTCCGCTTTAAGCGCACTTCTCAAGGCTATTGTGAGAGTCCATCGATTTACAGTCAAGCTTTAAAGACACAACTTGATCTGTTGGTTTTACCGGAAGGTGCAGCCCTTGTTCAGTATGTTGATGATTTGTTAGTTGCCGCTGATACTGAGGAGATTTGTAAGGATGCCACTTTGTCTTTATTGCGACATTTATCTGATTGTCATCATAAAGTCTCTCTGTCGAAGTTGCAATTCTGTCGACAAGAAGTTACCTACCTAGGTCACCTCTTATCGAAGGAGGGAAGGAAACTGACCCCAGAAAGAATTCAGGCTATCATGAAAATGAGTGTTCCTACGACACAGAGAGAAGTACGTGCGTTTTTGGGTATCACGTCATATTGTAGGCAGTGGATCCCCAATTTTTCTCTGTTAGCGAAGCCTTTGATAGCCCTTACCGTTAAGGATACCCCAGATCCTATTCCTTGGACTGATGAAAGTCAGAAGAGCTTTTCTGAATTACGTAATGCGTTGTGTTCGGCTCCTGTGTTGGGTACTCCCGATTACAGTAAGCCTTTCACATTGTATATCCACGAGAGAGAGGGATGTGCATTGTCGGTTTTGACTCAGCAGTTTGGCGATAAGCAACGCCCATGTGCGTACTTTTCGTCGACTTTGGATCCTGTAGCTGGAGCGTTGCCGAGCTGCTTGAGAGCCACAGCGGCAGCGGCTGTGTCAATACGACAATCTGCTGGTTTGGTTATGGATAACACGTTAGTGGTTATTGTCCCACATGCAGTGGATACCTTGTTGAATCGTACCAAAACACAGCACTTAACTAGTGCTCGGTTGTCAGGATATGAGCTTACACTGCGAGTCATGTACACATCAAAAGGTGTAATACCTTAAACCCAGCTACATTGTTGCCAATTTCGTTTGAGACAGATGAGGATAGTGAAGAACAGCCTGATTGTTTCCTAAGAACAGAAGAAGAGACGAAAGGGAGAGTGGACCTTCGGGATACTCCTCTTCCTGACTGTGATGATGCTTTGTGGGTTGATGGTTCGTGTTTTAAATTGCCGAATGGTGATACCACTGCAGCATATGCTGTGACAACTTTGTTTACGGTTGTTGAAGCTGCACGTATCCCACATAACTCGGAACAGGCAGCGGAATTGATTGCACTTACAAGAGCGTGTGTGTTGGCAAAAGGAAAACAAGTGAATGTGTATATGGATAGTTAGTATGCGTTTGGTGTGGCTCATAGCTTTGGACGTTTGTGGCGTGAACGTGGATTTTTGACATCGCATGGGACCAAGATCCAGCATGGGCAACTGGTGAATGAACTTCTTGAGTCTCTTACGTTACCATTGCAAATAGCGATTGTGAAATGCAGTGCCCATAAAAAGGTTACGGATGATGTTGGGCGTGGTAATGCGTTTGCGGATGAACTTGCGAAAGAAACTGCTAGAAACATGATGAGTCGAATGTATGTCGCTGGTCCAGCGAGATGGGTTCCAGAGAAGAGTATGTGCGAAGATACCATTGAGAGCGTGAAATTGATTCAGGGTGAGGCCACAGAGAAAGAGTTGAATGACTGGAGAGAAAGCAAGGGTAGATTGGATTCGAATGGTTGTTGGACTGATTTGTCAGAGCATCAGAGATGGTTGTTGCCCAATGCGTATGTGCTTCCAGTTGTTACAATGGCTCATGGAATGGCACATATTAGCGTGAAAGGGATTTGTAAGTTGTTGGCTCCGGTTTGGCAGAATGTGGAAATTCCCAAATGCGCAGAGAATTTGGTTAAGAATTGTATGGTATGTTTGATGCATAATCCTGGTAAGGGAACTCCAACACCAGCTGGTCATTTTGCTCCTCCTACGTATCCGTTCGAGGCTTTGCAGCTAGATTTTATCCATATGGAGAGATGCAACAACTTGAAATATGTGTTAGTGGTTGTTTGCTCCTTTTCTACATGGGTAGAAGCTTACCCCCTTAAGGACAATACTGCTTTGTCCACAGCGAAGGCTTTGATAAAAGAATTTTTCCCGAGGTTCGAACTGCCGAGAATTATCTGGAGTGAATTTGTGGGTCAAGTTATGAAGAGAGTGTGTGAGGGTCTCGGGATTAGGCAGAAATTCCACGCTGCAAATCATCCCCAATCAGCTGGTTTAGTCGAGTGCTATAATGGCACTCTTAAGTTAAAATTGGCCAAAATTGAAGCGAGCACTGGTTTGCAATGGCCAGATGCCTTGCCATTAGCACTTCTGTCTACAAGGATGACTGTGCATTCACGAATGGGTTTGAGTCCGTATGAGGTTGTGTTTGGTCGCCCGACAAATATTTGGGGCGTACCAAGACCAATGAGGTTCAGAGACCTCGAGTATCCTGTGTTGCTTGACTATTTGCGTGAACTGACAACTAAAATGAGTGTTTTACGCCAACAGGTGCATGACAGTCTTCCGCAAGCTTCAGAGGATCCGGGGCACTCTATTGAACCTGGGTCTTGGGTGTTTGTGCGGAACTTCCAGCGGACCAAGAACGAGCAGCCCCGTTGGACAGGGCCCTACCTTGTGCTCCTGTCGACAAGATCCGTGGTCCGAGTGCAAGGCAAACGCAACTGGATCCACGAATCCCACACCAAAAGAGCACCTCTGCCCTTGCCATATGAAAAGTGGATCCAGGAGGGACTTGCAGACTCTGAAACAGAAGTTGTCCAAGGGTTTATACCGTTCAGCGATGCTCGACTGATTGGAACAAACTCAGAGAAAGAGAGCGATAGAATTTTGCAAGCATCAGTACCTCCTGCAGATCGATTGGACACTACAGAGCCTCACCTTTTGTTCGCTGATCAAGAATTAGCTGTAAAGAACCGCTATAATCTGAGACCGAGAGTTACGGACAAATAAATAAAGACTAATAAAGTTTGATGATTTTTTTGTTTGCAGGTTAACTCTCCACCAAGGATCTACTCATTTTTGTTTTTCTTGAACCGCCATCTGGTTCTCGCTGCTAGGGTCGCGGTTGCTACCAGTCTTGGGAGTGCAAGCCTGAGACACTAGGTCGAGGGTTCTGTTGGCTCAAGGCAGTCTTCCTGGGTTAGCAGAGGCACTCCTGAGCAGAATCAACCAACCACCGCGGGCAGCACATTTAGTTTAGGATGGATTTCTTTGAGTTGGAGAGACTTGTACAGACACTCACTTTTCGAAAACGGATATGTAAAATAACATCGAAGAAAAGTTTTTTGATACTATGTTTATTTTGTACTATTGAGCCTTATGATATTTATAGCTGGCTATGTAACATTTGCTTTTAAAACGACGTTTAATCCCACTGTGCAACCTACACCTTCACCTAGGTAGTCAGACGATTGGAATTTGCTAACAATTCTTTCATCCAACTTCTGCACCAACACCAGTTAGTGATGAATACGACAAACTGCTGGATTTGTGGTTTGATGCCCCACACAACTGATAAGGGTATTCCCTATTTAGTTTTGCCTTTTAGTTTTAATGGTTCGATTTGGGCTTACCGAACGATGTTTATCTATGCCCATTGTGTCTACCCCCAACGTTCGTTGAAAGACAAACCAAAGAATAGCGCTATAGTCAAAGGCATTGTCGACATGATTAGAGGGATTAGCTCGTATAAGACTATTCCGAGAGATGAGACACTCGCCTACATTGGTTGGAACGTTACTGGATATGGAGTTAGTCTGAGTGTTAACCAGCGAGCGAAAAGTTCTCCACCGATTTGGATAGTGCCCCATCAGGGTCACTATTGTCTGCAGGGCAACGGCAAGAATCCGAAGGCGCAGTTAGGGAGAAGTGCTTGCACTGAGACTTATGTATTTGCGTCTCAGTCCTCCCCAGCGTTCCTAGCAGCCAAGGGTACCTACTTTGTTTGCTACGACAAAGCCTATACATGGTTGCCCCCCGACTTCTCGGGCACATGTTTTGTTTTCTTTCTGTTACCTCCCACTTTTACAGCTGCGGCAGATTACCACAAGATGAGAGTTGCTAGAGGTGTCTTTAGTCAAGAAGACACTGCAGGACAAGAACTGGGAGATTTCTTTAAGGGTTTTCTGCCGTTCTGGGGACCTATGGCTAACAGTAGGAATATTCGCCAGTTGACGAGAGTGGTTGAGTCCACCATAGTCGAAACTGCTGGTGCCCTTGGTAACCTGACTGCTGAGCTCCAGTCGGATAGACTCATGACACTTCAAAATAGAGTTGCCCTTGATGTTATTCTAGCAGATCGAGGTGGAGTTTGCAAGCTGATTCAATCAAGCTGCTGTGTTTTCATTCCAGACAACGCTCCTTCAGTCTTCCAGGCCATTTCCAAATTGCATAAAATCTCCGACTCTGTCCATTTGGACAAAGGAGATTGGTCTTTGTTGGGATGGTTATGGGGATTGATATCCACTTGGGGTTGGAAGATTTTGATGGTCATTGGGATGGTCTTGGCAATCCTTTTCATGTTCTGTCTCTGTGTACAGTGCGCTCCTGCAATTTGTGGCCTCTGTGTTACTTTGTGTGCAAGGAGACCTGTCCAGAGAGATTTACTAAGTAATAGGATGATGCTACAGCACCATATCGATGATCTGATGAATATAGATACGGATTCAGATTAACATGGGTTTGGGTCTGTTGCCTATATTAGGGCAAAAGGAGGGTCTGTGGTTCCGTTGTTCGCGAACTGGGTTCAATGGTTCTGAACCCGTTCACTAAAGGTTGTCCGAAATGGACGATCTTGGTGCCAGCAGACCGCAAATGGCGAGTGTAGCGTGTCTGAGTGTTTTTGTATGAATCGATATAGGAGAACACTCTCTATTCAAGGATTTAGTTTGAACCTTCGGGTTCCATTTTGTATACGGCAGCCATTTTGTATGGTTGCCCTAACATAGGTCCGATGACTGTGGCCGAACGAGTCCTTGAGACACGTATGCCTTAGCTGACTTCTGGGTGACCTGGCCGAACTGACTCCTTGCCTGAGACTGACCTCGCTGAGCCAGTTCCTTGTTCAGCAGGTGGTCTGATAAAGATCAAAGAGCAGGACGTGCCCGAGTTTATGGTACACTGCTTCCACCTTTCTATCTCCTTTCCAATCTGTTTCTGCCTTTCCTTTACAACATAATCATTGATTTGGGTTGAAGGCTTTGCGATGGGTTTGTCCGGCCTGATCGAACAGGAAACTTGGGAATGTGCGTGGTCATTTCTGGTGGGCTGGACTACGGAAAATGGGATTGTCTTGGATCATCGTCATACGCTACGTTTGAAATGTTACATTGCCATTGGTCAGTTTGTATGCATCGAATGTAAATTTGAAATGTTGCCTGAGGCTTGATTTTTGGCATAAAAGACCATGCTCCTCTTATTGAATTTGTGCAGTCTCTGACGAACCACCCGTGTGTGCTTCGTAGATCTCTGTTCCTGGTTGCAGCCAATAAACTTTGGTCTTTGACGTCATCAAGAAGTATCCTGTGTCTCTGTTTGCCAAGACAGGGGAACTCGAAGGTTTCAGGCGTTCTCCCTGACGCTGCTGGGTTCTAAAAACCCAGTCCTTCAATGCTTTCCCATCAACAGATTGGATTCCACGAATTTTCAGATCGGTTTTAATCTACAAGATTGAATTCAAAGTAAAGAGAAATCCTTTGCGTAAGTCTAGGTCTTGCTGCAACACAAAATCGAGTTTTGAAATCTCTACAAGACAGTGAACACCTAGCTTTGAATGAGCCAGGAAGTACAGATATTGTTTAAACGAGTATGTTGGACATGTAATATCCTAAAAGAAGCCCACATCTGGAAAACATATGTCTCTTTGAAGTACTGCAACATTATAATTTTAAGCGAAATGTTACAGAAAATATAATTGAATATAAATATGCCGTAATTGGATGTGATGGATGTTTGGTAAAACATGCCAAAGGAAATCTTACTAATCATAGGAAACTCAGTTGTAATACTCCGAATAAAAGGGAATTTTTGTATTTAGCACTTTTGTAATTCTTTAGGCATTGGCGTACTAAAATGGAATTATTTGGAGATTTTGACTGTTATGAAGATTCTTTTAATGCATGTAAAGATAGCATTGAATGCACAATTTTTCCAAATTATCTACAAATTTTGAAGGAAGAGATTGAACAAGAAACTACTATTGCAGCTGAAACAGCTACAGAGAGTTCTCAAGATGGAAATAGTTCTGCTCCACTAAGTCAAGATCCACTAGGACAACCAATTCTTGAAAAGGAAGCAGCAATAGCTATGAGTGAAGTAGAAACGGCAATGGAACAAGCACAAAAGGACATTATTGAGTTGGAAAAGTCAGAAGAACAACCAAATATTGAACAGAAAGAAATATATGTACAAGTGACACAACAGATACAGCATGCTTTACTGTATGAAAAAAAGAATACCAATGTACATCATTTAATCCTATTCGAATGTATATCAGTGGGCAAGCTAGAACAGGAAAAGGTTTTTTAATTACAGTTTTGACTAGTTACCTACACAAAACCACTGAATCACATTTATCTTGTGTTGTAACTGCTCCAACTAGATTAGCAGCACACAACATTAAAGGGATTACATTATATTGATTACTTATGCTATCAGTTGAACATAAAAATAAGTTGGAATGTCACAAGCTATCTGGAGAAGTTTGTTATGAAGTCTCAAGAGTACTGAAGAAAATGAAACTTTTAATCATTGAAGAGGTGAGCATGGTCTCAAACGTAATGCTTGCCTTTGTACATTTAAGAATGCAACAGATTTTAAAAACAGATTATGATGTTTTATTTGAAGGAAAACATGTAATTGTATTCCGTGATCTTCTACAACTTACTCCTGTGAAAGGACAACCAGTTTTTAAAACTCTTGTCGATGAAGATACTAGGAAATCTTTGGGAAGTATTGGAGATGTGAAAATTTGGTCTAATTTTGAATATAAAGAACTTATTAAGAATATGCGACAAGCAAGTGATGAACATTATGGAAACATTTTTCAGGATATAAGAATTGGTGTTTTGACAAAATATGGTAAAGAACCTTTACAAAGTCGGCTACTAACGAACTTGTTTCCAAACGAAAACATTGCACCTGAAATACTGTACAAAACAATTGGAGAAAAGAAGTCTATAGTTTGCCTAATGCCAACACTGCAAGAGTGTTCTTCATTCAATCAAGAAATGTTAAAACTGGAAAAACAACCAATAGTGAAAATGAAAATCATTGTTAAAATGGAACAAAAAGGAGTTACTATTCTTTTCCCAGAGAAATTACTGTCAAAATTGGATTCTTTGGAAACTCTATATCTAAGACGGCTGGTTTAGAAAGACTTTACATGTATGTGTAAACTGTCGGGTAATTTTACAGCGTCATTTGGATGTAAAAATAGGTTTCGTAAATGGGGCAATTGGAAAAGTTGTTAAGTTTGTTAATTATCAGAACAGAGATGGAATCGAATTTTTGAACATTACATTTGATCAGATTGAAGAGGTAAAATAGATTGGACTTTGTGCTGTTCGTTTTTTGCTTGTAAAAGATTTGTATGTTCGTAGAAAACATTTTCCTCTTTCTTTAGCATATGCAGTAACTATTCATAAATCTCATGGTTTAAGTGTAGACAGTGCTTTGGTAAATATTGGATGTACAGTATTTAAAGAAGTCATGGCATACATTGCATTTTCTCGAGTAAAAACCTTGTCTGGTTTGTATTGATTGATTTTGATGAGAAAAAGGGTAATGATGATGCAAAAAGCTTTAGAGTATAATCGGTTAAGAAGACTGCATGCTCATAACTTAGGTGAATATCCTCTATATGAAAAACGTGTAGTATGTCCAAAACAAAAATATGACAAACATTCTAGTGAGGTTGAAAAAAAGAAAACTTTTTAAAATAATGATGAAGCTGCAAAGAAAACGAAAAAGGACACTGTTGATGATATTGTAGGATACCAGTTAGAAGATTTTTCAGGTATCAACTGCTATGCTAATGTAATTGTGAATGTTGTGTTTTATCTAGAAAATCTTCATCAGCAAATTTGTTCTTTATTACAATATATTTTTGAAAAGTTGGTAACTGATCAAACTAAAATCCATATAGCTTCTTGCATACAGCATCTTTTAGATATATGTACTGGTTCATTGCAATTTACACTTAATGTACAACAAGAAGCACAAGAATTTCTTATGTTTATGCTTGCAGTTTTGGAAGATGAAGGAATAGAAATTGAAAATGTGTTTGGACTAAGATACAGATGGGATCAAAAATGTGAAGAGTATTCATTTTCTTCTGCCAATGAAATAGACTCTGGATGATTCAAATATTTGACGATACCAGATTGCAAAACAGTGTCTTTAAACCCCTTAGCTGCGGCGGCTATTCCGCCGCAGAGCTAAGGGGGAGGGGGGCCGCGCGGCGCTCCCGTGCTCGTGAAGTGACCGCCCCATCACGAGCCTCAGGTGGGCTGTGCTTATGACAGAACGGTTCCGTCACGGCCCCGCCCGCCTAATAGAACCTTCAGCGCAGGCGTGGAATTCGCGCATCGCAGGCACGGCGAGCGGGCCGTGACCGAACCATACCGTCACCAGCACAGCCCACCCGAGGCTCGTGATGGAACGGTTCCGTCACGAGTACGCAAGGGGTTAACAAATTAGTAAAAACAGCTAATCAAGATATGACATGTTCTGATTGCAAATCACAAATGTTGTCAACATTATTTATAAACAGATTTGGACAATATGTAATTTTAATGCCACAACGTAGTAGAGCAGATGGGAGAACATTAGAAACCAAAATTAAATAATTTGTGTCAAGTCAAGTATCAATTTCTGGAAAGACTTTTAAAGCAGTGGCTATTATTTTTCATGATGGACCTACTACAACATCTGACCACTATACTGTGTATTTAAAGTGCAATAAAGGATTGACTCGTTGTAATGATGCTCATTTGGAATTCAAATGTTGGTTGCCATATGAACTACAAAATTAATATCTGATATTTTTGCTGCTAAACTTTTGAAAACATAATTCGGCCCATTGGGAAGATGTGAACACAAATTACCAAGTTTATTTGGGATATTTCCAATGCAAATGGTTTTGGAAACATTATTTAGCATATTGTGGAGATGGATCAATTACTTTTTGGATTATTGTTTGTGCTAATTCTTATTGCATTGCAAAATTGTATTTGAAAGAAGTAGTTTATATATTTGATCTTTATATTTTAAACAATATAAATGAGAGTGTATCATTTACAAAATGTACTAGAGAGTAAAAGATTTACTTTATTTAAAGAATGTGATTTACAAACTGTAGGTAGGTAAACAGATAGTTGACCTTTTAAATATTTTCAACACAGATTTGTTTTTTGTTTTTTACAATCTCATTTATTGTATTTTTTCCCGCTGTTTTTTGATGATCTACATTGAAATCACTGTGTATGGTGAAATTCAGTAGAATCTGAGAACAGCAAAAATGGGAAACACAATATGTTATGTGATTCTAAAATGATGTTGTGTTATTAAAATTATAATATAATATACAATACCACTTGTTCTTCCTTTTTTACATAAGGTAATACTAAAGTTTTAACAGATGTTGCATTCAGTTTACAACAAAACTACTGTAAAAAAGTTCTACTTAATTTTGTATCTTCTTTAATAGAAAAGGTCAAATGAAATATTGTAATTAGCATGATAATATGAACTAATGTTTACATCGACTTTTACTGCACTCATCTATGTTCTCAAACACTACCCATGCAGTCATCTATAGAGTTAGGCACTTCTCCCATACTCCTCCAAACACCAATGCACTATCTATGCACTTCTGCAATCACGTAGCCAGTACCCATACACATAGAGTATCACCCAGCCACTACCTATGTACTCTTTCAATCATCCAGGCAATATCTGTACACTCATGCAATCAGCTAGACATTACCAATACACTCTTCCAGTCTCCCAGGTATTACCTATATACTTCTCCAATCCTCTACACATTACCCCTAAACTCATATACCTACCCAGGCATCGCCTATACATTCGTCTAATCCTCAGACATTATACTTTCACTCTTTCAATCACTGAGGCAGTACCCATGTGCACCTCCAATCACACAGACATTACTCCTGCACTCATAGAATCACCCAGGCACTTCCCATTCATGCATGCAACTACCCAGGCAGTACCCATGCACTATTCCAATTACCCAGGCACTACCCATGTACTTATGGAATCACCCAGGCAGTACCCATGCACTCCTCCAACAACCCAGACATTACTCCTGCACTCATGCGATCACGCAGGCACTACCCATGCACTTCTTCAATCACTCAGGCAGTACCCATACACTCCTCCAATCAACCAGACACTACCCATGCAGTGTTGCAATCAACCAGGCATCACCCATGTACTTCTTGAATCACTCAGGCATTACCCATGCACTCCTTTAATAACTCAGCCAGTACCCATGCACTCTTCCAATTAACCAGACATTACCCCTGCACTTATGCAATTACCCAGACATTAGCCATGCAATTTTCGATCAGTTAGGCAGTACCCATGCACTCCTCCAACCTCTCAGGTACTAGCAATGCAATCATGCAATCACCTAGGCATTACTCATCCACTCATTCAATCATGCAAGCAGTACTTATGCACTCCTCTAATCATCCAGACATTACAATCACACTTGTGCAATCACCCAGGCATTACACATGCACTGTTTGAATCACTCAGACAGTACCTATGCACTCCTCCAATCATTCATACATTTCTCTTGCACTCATGGAATCACCCAGGCACTACCTATGCACTTCTTCAATCACTCAAGCAGTATCCCTGCATTTCTCTAATCACCCAGGGATTATCCCTGCACTTATGCAATTACCCAGAAATTACCCATGCACTTTTCCATCCCTCAGGCAGTACCTATGCACTCCTCCAATCACCAAGGCACTACCCATGCACTCATGCAATCACCCAGGCATTACCCATCCACTCCTTCAATCAATTAGGCAGTATCCATGCACTATTCCAATCACCCATAAATTACACCTGCGCTCGTGCAATTACCCAGGCATGCACATGGAGTCTTTCAATCACTCAGGCCATTCCCATGCACTTCTTCAATCACCAAGGCACTACCCATGCACTTATCCAATCACCCAGGCATTGCCCATCCACTCCTTCAATCATTCAGGCAGTACCCATGCACTCCTCCAATCATCCAGATATTACACCTGCACCCATGCAATCACATAGGCATTACCCATGCACTCCTTAAATCACTCGAGCAATATACATGCACTCCTCCATTTACACAGGCACTTGCCATGCACTCATGCAATCCCCCAGGCATTACCCATCAACTCCTTCAATCATTCAGGCAGTACCCATGCACTCCTCCAATCACACACACATTACACCTGCACTCGTACAATCACCCAGGCGTTACACTTGCACTCCTTCAATCACTCAGGCAGTACCCATGCACTCCTCCAATCACCCAGGCACTACCCATGCACTCATGCAATCACCCAGGCATTACCCATCACTCCTTCAATCATTCCAGCAGTACCCATGCACTCATCCAATCACCCAGACATTACACCTGCACTCGTGCAATCGCCCAGGCATTACCCATGCACTTCTTCAGTCACTCAGGTACTATCCCTGCGGTCATGCAATCACCCAGGCACTACCTATGCACTCATGGAATAACCTAGCACTACCCTTGTACTCCTTCAGTCATCCAGGCACCATCCCTGAACTCCTCCAATCACCCAGCCACTACCCATACACTTCTAAAATCATCCAGGCACTACCTAGGCACTTGTCTAATCACTCAGGCACTACCCAGACACTCCTCCATTCATTGAGACATTACCCCTCCATTCATGCAATCACCCAGGCACTCCCATGCACTCATGCAATTGGTCAGGCTCAACCCATGCAGTCATATGTGCACTTAGGCATTTCTGTAGCACTCATGCAATCAGTCAGGCTCTACCCATGCAGTCATACATGCACACAGAAACTTCTGTAGCACTCATGGGATCACCCAAACACTACCCATGCAGTTTTACAATCATCCAGGCACTACTCCTCCACTCATGCAATCACCCGGGAACTACTCATGCACTCATCCAATCACTCAAGAACTTCACATGCAGTTCTACGTGTACCCAGGCACTACCCATTCACTCCTCCATGCACCCAGGCATTACCATGCACTCCTTCAATCACCCAGACATTACCCCTGTACTCAGCAATCACCCAGGTTCCACCCTTGCAGTCATGCAACCAGCCGGGCACTACCTATGTACACATAGAACAACCTATTCAGTACCCTTACACTGCTCCAATCACCCAGTCACTACCCATGCACTTATGCAATCACCTGGGCATTACCTAGGCACTCTTTTAATCATGCAGGCAGTTCCCATGCACTCCTTCAATCACCAAGGCACTGCCCATGCAATTATGCAATCACCTGGGCATTACCTAGGCACTCTTTCAATCACTCAGACAGTACCTATGCAATCCTCCAATCATTCATACATTTCTCCTGCACTCATGGAATCACCCAGGCCCTACCAATGCACTTCTTCAATCACTCAGACAGTATCAATGCACTTCTCTAATCACCCAGAGATTACCCCGGCATTTATGCAATTACCCAGACATTACCCATGCACTTTTTCCATCCCTCAGGCAGTACCTACACACTCCTCCAATCACTCAGGCACTACCCATGCACTCATGCAATCACCCAGGCATTACCCATCCACTCCTTCAATCAATTAGGCAGTATCCATGCACTATTCCAATCACCCATAAATTACACCTGCACTCATGCAATTACCCAGGCATGCACATGGAGTCTTTCAATCACTCAGGCCATTCCCATGCACTTCTTCAATCACCAAGGCACTACCCATGCACTTATCCAATCACCCAGGCATTACGCATCCACTCCTTCAATCATTCAGGCAGTACCCATGCACTCCTCTAATTATCCAGATATTACACCTGCACCCGTGCAATCACATAGGCATTACCCATGCACTCCTTAAATCACTCAGGCAATATACATGCACTCCTCCATTTACACAGGCACTTGCCATGCACTCATGCAATCCCCCAGGCATTACCCATCAACTCCTTCAATCATTCAGGCAGTACCCATGCACTCCTCCAATCACACACACATTACACCTGCACTCGTACAATCACCCAGGCATTACACTTGCACTCCTTCAATCACTCAGGCAGTACCCATGCACTCCTCCAATCACCCAGGCACTACCCATGCACTCATGCAATCACCCAGGCACTACCCATCACTCCTTCAATCATTCCAGCAGTACCCATGCACTCCTCCAATCACCCTGACATTACACCTGCACTCGTGCAATCACCCAGGCATTACCCATGCACTTCTTCAACCCTGACTGATTGCATGAGTGCTACAGAAGTGCCAAAGTGCACATATGACTGCATGGGTTGAGCCTGACCAATTGCATGAGTGCATGGGAGTGCACAGGTAAATTCATGAATGCAGGGGTAATGTCTGAATGAATGGAGGAGTGTCTGGGTAGTGCCTGAGTGATTAGACAAGTGCATAGGTAGTGCCTGGATGATTTTAGAAGTGTATGGGTAGTGGCTGGGTGATTGGAGGAGTGCAGGGATGGTGCCTGGATGACTTAAGGAGTACAAGGGTAGTGCTAGGTTATTCCATGAGTGCATAGGTAGTGCCTGGGTGATTGCATGACCGCAGGGATAGTACCTGAGTGATTGGCAGGACCCTGGATGTTACAGGCCTATTTCTCTGCTTGATGGTGTAATGAAAGTAATAGGCAGAATAATTCTGGAATGCTTGCAGAATTGGGGAGAGGAGAACTCTTTTCTGTCTGATCTGCCTTACCGTTTTCGTGCTGGTCTTGGAACGATAGAGCAGGGGATAAATCTGTCAATCCTGTTAGGGAAATATACTACGGCCAAACAGGGGAATTTATTCTTAGCATTTGTGGATCTCACACCTGCATTTGACTGTGTGATTCACAGCAAACTCTGGTCTATTTTAGAAGACATGGGGGTTGAGATTCAGATTATTTATTTTCTTAAGCGTTTTTATAATGACGCCAAAGCACGTGTGCGCTGTGGTCTGAAGAGGGAATGCTCTGCTACTTTCCCGATTAAGAGCGAAGTCAGGCAAGGATGTGTCCTGGCTCCGTTTCTTTTATATTAATGGCCTGGGGGATGCCCTCCTAAAAGATAACAAAGATTTTCCGTACGTGGCAGGACGCCCAATACCAGCGCTCCTATATGCGGATGACGCTGTGCTAATGTCCGGCACTCAAGTTGGCCTGCAGAGGGTCCTAGACAGCTACTCTCTGTTTATGGAAAATCTTGGCCTGAGAGTAAACTCCTCCAAGACCTTTATCATGCGTTGTGGCCGTGGAATTAAGAAATGTAAAGATATTTTTGTTGCAGGACAGAAGATCGGGGAAACTAAGGGGTTCTCTTATTTGGGAATCCTTTTTGGCCGTATTGACACTTGGGTCCGGCAGTTACAGCTAAGAAGTTGGTACTCCTAAGGACAGCATCTGTTCTGATCACCTTTGCTAGAAAGCTGGGGAAAAGGCCACCAGAAGAGCTTATTAAGATCTATAAGGCAAGGTGTGTTTCATCTACAGTATACGGGGCAGGAATCTGGGGATTTGCTGACCTGCTCCCAATCCAACGTATAGAAAAATATTTTTTAAGATATATTTTAGCACTCCCGAATAGTACCTTATCCTGCTTATGTCATGCAGAGTTGGGACTACCCTTTATTTCTGATTTAATAAAGCTTGAACCTGTACTTCTCTGGCACAGAATATGGACCAAGGAAGAGGCAAAATTAAACAGGGACATCTTATCAGATGCCTTGAAATTGGAAGGGGTTTTGAAAATTCCATGGATAAAATATGTCAAACATTTTTTAAAAGACCTTGGTCATCTTGAATATTTCACCAACCCTTTCTCTATTCAGCAAATATGTAAATGTAAAATTGATACTTGTATAGCGCACTACTCACCCGCAAGGGTCTCAAGGCGCTTGTACGAATATCGCTGTGGAACCCATCCTGGCTTTCCCTGTGAGGCGTCCACTCCTGGGTACCCCCAAGGTGGAGGCCAGGCATCCTTAGCATTGTGGGGGCCGATGTGGAGATTAAGCAAGCTATTGCCCAGAGTTGCAGAGTGGGACTCCATGATTGAAATAGGCACTGAGGCGAGAATTATCAGGTCTGTGGAATTTTTGAGCAAAAGACCCGCCGAGGCGGGGAATTGAACCCTGGTCCCGGGTTAGATCTCTGCATCAGAGTCTGACGCTCTAATCATTGAGCCACACTTCTCCAAATAGCAAGGATGGAATTGAGAAAATATGGTCTACTTTTCTTGGGTTCTATTTGACTGTCATCAGAGATATTGAAACCTACTGTAGTCCACAATCAATTGATTTAATTACTTTTAACATCCAACCCTATTTAACTTTTGTACCTGGAGTTTACGATAGATTTTTATTGACAAGATTTAGGTTGGGGGTATTTCACAGACTAGTCACTCTGCCTAAAATGAACAACTGGTCCTCTAACCTCCAACTATGCCCCTGTGATATTAGGTCTAACCAGTCTACCATCCACGTCATACTGTTTTGTAAATTTTATACCTTTTGTAAGGAGACTCTACCTGGTACCGGTTTTAAAAATGATTGGGCTTCGACTATGCAGACCCGTCCTACTTGTATTACAACAGCTTGAAGATGTATACAGCACATTTAAAATAGTGACCTACTTAAAGAAAGTCTTGAGACAGAGGAATTCTATGACTATTTAGAGCTTTATTCTGGATATAATTTAGGTGAATTTAATAATATTTTAACTTTATAATGTACTATGTACCTTGTCTATATAAAATCATCAAGATGATATTCTTTATGTTTTTAGACTACGTATAGATACTTTTTATCATCATAGATTATGATTTGATGTATTTCTTAACCTGACACGATAAGTACATTTTTCTTTAAAAAAATGTAAATTATGATGTATTTTATTCTCTTTTTGCTTTTATGATTGTTTTATGAAGCAACCAAATGAAGCTTTCTTGACTTGACTTGACTTGAATCATCACAGAGACGTCTGCGGTGCATTACCTAATAGAGATTTCATAATGTACAATTGTGCATTTCTCACTGATTAACTTAACTTTTCATTCAAGCTGTGCGTTATTTTATTTGTAGCTACCTAAAGTGAAAGTCTGAAAAAGTTAAAGAATATTTTTAGCCACACCCTTGGCCACGTTCCCCATACTCACTGGCCCCATCCCCTTTGCACGCAGCATCGCAGTTCTCTGTAATTTTGTAATGCACTTCGACTGCAGGTAACAACACCTATAAGTACTGTACATGAGCAGAGAGTACAAAAAGTGACAGCCCGACAGTGCTGGAAAGCTTTATTTTCTCCAAACAGCACCTTGCAGCACATGAACAAAGGTTTTCCTGACAATAGTATTTTTTTCTGAAAGAGTACCCTTTCAGTACAAAATCTATGCTAGAAATCACAAACATACTTTTGTACAAGGCTACCTGCTGGAAACCGGTACTTCTGGTTGGCTGAAGAGATGCCCCAGCCAGGCAGAAGGCACCGGTCCCGTCAAGGGCAGGTGGTTACACACACTCTATAACCCGCACTTACCCTCGGGTAGCTTGGCACTGAGCAGTCAGGCTTAACACGGAGGCAATGTGTGAAGGAAAGCCACAGCACGCAATCCCTGTAAATATTCAGCACCTCACAAATGCGAGACTTTACACCGAATGAGAATAAACTATCGTTTATGGTGCTTTTGGCATTCCCACTGCAGTACAGTGGGAATGTGCCCAGATTCCTAGGGTCTCGATTCACAAAGAGAAGGCAACGACTGGTAAGACAAAAAGCAGTACATTTCATACTACCAGCGCAGCAACTTCGGTACACAATTGCACTGTGTATCTAATGCAAATCTGACCGCTTAAAACCAGCCTCCAAGCGTGCTGCTGCATGCGGACACTCGGTGATGCCAAACAACCACGTTGACACACAGTAAAAAGCTGTAGCGACACCCCTGACGAATTGCTCAAGAGAAACCTTTGGGTCTGCTAACAGAGCGAGAACATGTGTCTTTGATTATCAATCCCTGCCGCCTGAGAGCCCATTTATCAAGGGCAAAGTGACGTTCACCGGGCTGCTTATTTCGGAGTGGCTTTCGTCATCCAGAAGTTTCTTTTAGAACCAGTTTCACGGCACGTACTCATTGTGTGTGCTACGCCGGGAGAACATGAAACATTGAAGTACTTTACCTGCGTGATGCGCGATCAGATGGATTATGTACCCTCTGCAGCCTCTGCCGTGTGCACCTCTCTCTCGCTGGAGTTAGCAAAAAAGATAACCAGGAAACTGCGGTTCAGAATGACAGGGGGAGACACCTCCTCTCGGAGTCTCTCATTGTTCAGAGGAAAGAAGGAGGGGTTTGGAGAAGATGTGGTAGAACGTGTCTCTCAAACTGAGCGTGCCAAGATGGCGTTTGTTTAATTATGATTCAAAATGTGGTATTTGAGTAATGCTAGAACCTTTGGCAATAGTGATACATTTTGACACTGCAGACGCCCAGTTAAAATGTATGTCTGATTTAAAATCACAGAATGAGAGAAACGGCAGGAAACTGGGAAAACGAGTTGAAGACTTTAAACATAAAAGACCTCTAATGGAAAGCTGTGACCCCCTGCCAAGGCTGAACTTTTTGTTTGTGTATCTTCTCAGTGAAATTGATGATCAGTGAGTCGAATTGAGTTCTTCCATGTTTAGTACGGGTGTTCAAAAGTATATCATAGCCTTTTCTGCTTAAGGGAAACCATTCAATGTATTTCCACCTGTAGTCCAGGGTGCCCTCATAAGGGGATGTAGGAAAATCGGACGACTGACAAATGGTGCCATCTACTTCCATTTTCAGTGGCACTGGCCTTTTTTTTTTAGCTGTACCAATGGACGTGTTGTATCGTGGGCCCTAGGCCCTCATTAGCATGAAGAATGAATGGACACACACATACAGGTTAGCTGGTGGGTTAATGAGCCTTGAGCACGTGCGCTCAGCTCCTTTTATTGACTGTGTCACGTGCCTCGTGACATCAGTGGTGGGTGGGTGTTTAGTGTAGGCTTACACAGAGAACAACTAGAATGTGTCCAGCAGGACACAACATTCCTCCCAAAATTTTATGAAAAATTAAGGAAAGACAAAAGTCCGAACCTGTGGGAGGAAGTACATAAATATACAATAATTACAAATTTACAATGAGTCTCTTCAGCTGCTTGCTTGATGACGACGGTGGAAATTGCTGCTGAAACTTTAGTTCTTCTTGGCTTGACGTCCTGGTTCTCGATGGGCGTGCTCTTCTGGACTTACGCCGCGGAAGTGTGTTGGTCAGTCCAACTGAGATCTTGCTTTTGAGGGTGACGTCAAGCAGGATGACCAGAGGTTAGACTTGAAGGATGTTGTCTTCTACTGGTCCGTCGGTTTCTTCACTGTAGGCAGCTTGGCTTTACATTACAAAAGATGGAGTGTTTGAAGGACATTCTTCTCACTAGGACCCCCCTCTCTCAGGTGTTCTCCTGCCACGAGATGTCCCGGAGGCCCTTTTCATCAGGTTTCCACTGGGCCGGGTATTATTCCACAGCGTTGCTCCAACTCCACAGTCTGCGTGTGAATGGAGGAGACAATGAGGGTACTACCTCACAAAGTCCGAAGCTCCACCTGAAGGGTAGTTGTTGACTCCTGCCTTTGCGCACAAGTTCCTCTTCTTCCTGGGACTTGCAGGTTAGACGGCGATGGGTCCATCTCTTGTGTCGGGACCCTCTGCCACCGGTGTCCCTGAGGCCTTTGCCCCTTGGATCTCCACGGGCTTGTGTGGATTGGTCAGTTCTCCTTGTTCAGGCCATCTGAGCTCCCTCCGCAACCAGGTTTCCACTCGATCCCAAAGGTGGGTGTTGCCAATGGTCCGGCCTGTGCTCTCCTACCGTCCACGGGTCGTCGGGGTCTTGTGAATGGGTGCCTGTTCTGTTCTTGGTGCTTCCAGTGTTCTCCTGGACGTGTGGGTCACTGTACACGATGTTGTGGCGTGTCACCTCCTGCTTCTTTTAAGTGTGTAGACTTATCACACCTCTCCTCACCTTTTCCAGATGTTGTTCTTGATGGCGTCGTGCCACATGACTTCTCTCATCTTCTCTACTCTTCATGGCGTCATGCGACGCATTTCCCCTTTCTCCTTTTCGCGACACGGTATGGTCACCTTTCTTTCTTTGTCTTGCTGACCAGGCTTCTTCAAGCAGCGTTCACTCCACCTTTTTCCGTCTGGTCTTGACCTGGCTTTAGGACACTGTCTTCTCTCCACTCTTTGGTGACTGGACCGGTCGTTACAATCTTTTCTCTTGCCTCCTTTTACTTCTTTTCTTGTAGGTGTTGCGTCCGTCTCTCCGGGTCTTCTTTCAGACATTCTCCTGATCTCTCAGTTCACTGACGTCTTACAGCAGGACATCTATTCCTGACTTCTTGGCAGAATACCTTCGCTGCGCCTTTATGGTGGGTCAGCATTCCGGCGACCTGTTGGCAGGTCGGTTTTCTTCTTTTTCCTTCTCGGGCGACCATCTGGGTGATCAGCTTTTGTTTGGGCGCCCCTCTAGCTGGTCGGATCATCCTTTTCTTTTTGGGCGATCTTCTTTGCTACCAGATGGGGTGGACAGCTTCCTCTTCGTGAGTATTCTCGCTCTCTGCGATCGTTGGGATCGCCATTTGCTTCTGCTGCAGTGCTTTTGCGTTGGCACAGTTTCGTCTGCGTTCTTCGAGTGCTCTGCTGTTTCCGGAGGGTTACTTCACCGCTCCATGGACCTTCTCCGGTGGGTGCACTTCTCGTGCGCGCTGCCGGTGAGGCTCTTTAGCCCCTTGGCGTGGTGATCTTGCATCACTCTTTCATTGCACATCATTGTGCATGGCAGTTGCAAGTTTGTGCTTCACTTTGTACCGTCGTGGTACATCTTCAGTGTAGCTTTGTTCCTTGCGCTTCATTAGCATCTGTGGCATCTTCGCTCTTTTCCACGTGCATGCTGCACTTCTTCTTCTTCACACTTGGGTACTTGCCGTACACATCTTCTCGTGCTTCGGGTGTGGCTTCCTTACTGTCAGGCGCTGTCCTGTACTGTCTGCGTCCGGGGTACACTTGCGCTCTTCCATCGGTTGCCTTTGAATCTTGCTGCTTGCGGTAGACGTTCTTGGATCTCCCTCGCTGTCCAGCATGATGTTGTCTCTCCTGCAGTTGTGGTGAGCACCTGTGGCCACTGCGCGCCACCTCAGCAGTGATGATGGGTCTCCGTCTTCGTTCGCGTCGCTGCAGGCTTGCTTTCCCTTGATGATCCTTTCCTTGGCTTGTCTTGTGCTTGTTTGGTTCTTGTGGTGCCTTAGTGCGGCAAAGTTTGTGTGCATCAGTACTTTGATTGCTGCGTGTGGCGGTCCTTGTGTGCTCTTGCAGTGTTTCCCTTGGGTTGTCACAGGCTTGTTTGAATCATCAGCTGTAATACCTGAAGAGTCCACTAGATGGGAGTGCTGTATTAGTCTTGGTCTGGCAGCAGCCTTCTTTGTTGGTAGACTCCCTCCTCGTGTATCTTGTTTTCATTTCCAGTCAGCTGTACCCGGGCTGTATAGGAGGCTGGATCCACTGCTGATCACCGGACCCCAGGGACAGGACAACACCTCTTCTCTGGTAAGTCCCTTTCTGCTTTTTCTGAGAGTGGTGGAGGCAGCATGGCACAGGCACACAGGGGTGACACACTTTTGTGGGCATGTGGGAAGGGGGTGGGAAATGCTCCGTGTCTCACTGTCTCACTTGGTGTACCGGCACATTCCGCTTTCTCCTGTTTGGGAGCGCACTGGCAGCCAGTGCCCTTAGGCACACAGTTTGAGTTCATGTTGGCGGCGCTGGCCGCTTACAGGCGCTTCATTCCTCTGCCGGGGAGCCCAGGAGGTGGGGGCATACTTCTGTTGCCGGCGGCCATTCTCAGTGTTTTTTCTTCTCCCTCCCTGCCTGCGGTAGCTTCACATAGTCCTCGCGCAGGCGGGGGGGGCTGGGGCCACATGTGTAGCCGTGCGGGGTTGGCACCCACCAGCTATTTCTTTTTCCAGCCGCATTTGTCTTCACTTTTCCTGCTCCCTGCCCGCAGCAACCTCAGTCCCTTCGCGCGCGGGCAGGGGGGGGGTCTGGGGCCATGTCTGGTCGCCGGGGCAGGCACTCCGCAGCTCTTCACACGCTGCAGGCTCTCTCTTTCGACGGTTCTTAACCCCCACCGCTGCAGCCTCACACCCCACACGCTTCCCGGCAGGGGACACTGCAGGCAGGCCACGGTGGGCTCCACTGGTCCTGCTTCACTGTAATTTTATTTTCGGCCGCATCGTGCGCGGCAAGGTGCCATGGTCATGCGGGTGGGCTCCGCTTTACTGTGCAACCATAAGGGGGGGCGCTTCAGGCTAGAGCAGCCCCCGAGGCATTCTTCAGTGCCCGGGCTCACCTTCGGCCGACAGGCCTCGTAGTCAGCTGCGGCCGTGGCGGATGGGCACCTCATGGCCTCATCGTGGCGGGGGTCAGTGGCGGCCGGTGCAGGTGGGCTCTGTCTGGTCCGCTTTTCTCTGTGGCAACTCCTGCGTCGCAGCAGCACACAGCTGGGCTAGAGAGGTACGGGGTGGGTTCCCGGTCACTCTACCCTTTTCTCGGACTAGGCCCGGGGCCCTTCGCTCGGGCAGGATTCTCTCCCCCTTTTTTCTTGTGGATGCTGCTCTTGGGGTCACAGCACCCTTGTCGCCAAATGTTGTGCTGTGGGCCCTAGGCCCTCATTAGCATGAAGAATGAATGGACACACACACAGGTTAGCTGGTGGGTTAATGAGCCTCGAGCACGTACGCTTGGCTCCTTTTATTGACTGTGTCACGTGCCTCGTGACAGCAGTGGTGGGTGGGTGTTTAGTGTAGGCTTACACAGAGAACCACTAGAATGTGTCCAGCAGTACACAACAGGACGGTAGAAGTTATTTCAGTCTCTCTCTCCTGTAAAATTCAGACAGCTCCTTTTTTTTAGCACTCAGGCATTGGACGTCAAGTCGTAAGCACCATTCTTTAAGCAGACCCATTGCCTTGCTGCACCCTTCTTCAGCTGATACAGTTTTAGCATTTGGTTTAATAGATAGTTATAGGGAAAAGAGATGAAAGTAATAACATGACATTCTAATCCACACACAATGATCGAAATACGAAAAGTAGAGAACATATATAATCATACTAAGGGCCAAATTACGATGACTGTCGGAAACTCTTCAGACCGACACCGTCTTGAATTCGGGTCTGACCGACTTGTATTTGGCGGGTCCTCCTGACCGATTACGATGGCTCCACACACAGTTTGTAAAGTCGCACTTTGACTTCAATGAGAGCTTGCGTTCTGACCAACAACACAGACTTCCATTGAAACAAGCATTGAAAATGCAATAGGTCAGGCCTTTGATTAAGTTAAAGCCATTTGCTTTGCTAATGGTATTGTATAGCAAAGCAAATGGCTTTAACTTAATGAAAGGCAAGACCTATTGCATTTTTAATGCTTGTTACTACTTGTGGCAGGACAATAAGCCCCGCCCCTGCAGCCTTCCTCGGGGGCGATCCCCGAACTATGGGGCCTGGCTTGAGGCGCACCGTGAGGACCCAACCCTTCTGCTGATTGTGAGCACAAAGGGGGGGGACACAACACAGGGCCTCAAACACTAATAAATGCATGCACAATCAGAACATGCAGAAAACGAGACATGGGTGTTAGAATAAAGGATCAGTTTTCTATATAGCTCCTAATAACAAGTGTGAACTTGTTTCTAAGCTCTCCAATCATGAGTATATGCATTTAAGCACTCCCAATGCTTGGTACTTGGTCTCTAAGCGCGAACAGTTTTGGAGCCAACTTGTCTTTAAGCAGATTCAGTCCATAAAACTGGGCGTTCGGGCTTTCTAAGGACAACCATGTCCCACTCTGAGAGCTCAGCTTGTTTCTAAGCGAATGGATCATTAATAATAGCACAGACGTGTTTCCAAGCCCTGCCCATCCTTATGCCTTGCAATACGCACTTTCTCTGGTCAAAGCAACCCATAGTATCGAAGCGAGCTACCTTCTACGTGCTTCCAATCCTAATTCTGGTGTGTTTCTAAGTACCTCAGTCTTTAGTATTGGGATGAGCATGTTTCTAAGAAAAGCCAAAACAACTCACGATACCAAGAGGTACTTGCTTCTAAGCACGACCATTCTTAACGGGGGTTGGGGGGGTGTTTTCCAGCACTCCTAATTCCTTTGAGAGGGTGCTTCTAACCACACCCTGCTCTCCCCTAAAACTGTGGTGAGTGGCTTCTGAGCACCCCCTCTTTGAACCAAGACGTAGCGACCATTTGTATTGTACAGTCTTGATGACATGTTGATGCGCACTAAAGAAAGCCCCTCCTTCTTCAGAGATGTTTGCAGTCCTTGAAATTGAGCCCACAAGCTGATAGAGGGGAGGCTGAGGAGAACAATGGCTCATTTAGTCATGCATTTAAAATGAGAACACGCAGAACTGCAAGCACCAGAATGCAAGGGGAAACATAGGACTGGATGAACTGATCACACAAGACTAAAGGCACTTTCAGAGTATATTTGCTCTTGTTGATTTTCAAGTACAGGTGGTGGGGTGTGAATGTCTGGTAAATGCATCAGGGGCCCCGTCTTCTATCCCCATACACCCCCGAGATGTGAGGTGACAGTGACTGCAAATCATGAATCGTAGCTGGCGGGGATGGCGTGGAGACCGTGAGTGCATATCTGACATTGATTCCTGTGTCCTTACAGGTAACCATGACAATGTGTACAATGTAAGAAAAGCGCCAAAGAGACGAGAAAAACATGGATTAAGGGAGTTGTTGTTGGCTGGGAGGGAAGTGCGGTGGGCAAAAAGGGGATCATAGGAACTCTTGTTCAAATAAAAGGGACAGGCCCTGCAAGTTTTTCCTTGTCTTTTTTTTGGGGGGGGGGAAGGCTACCTTAAACAACACTAAGAGAGATCTCCCCTGGGCCCTTCTGAACCGCACAAATTCTGTTTTTTTTGCCTATTTTTTTTATCGATCACAGCGTAGTACTTCGGTTCAATAGGTCTCGTTAAATGAGTCTCGACTATAACTCCCAGATTGCAGTTGGCTGCGTTTTGTATAGCTGGCAGTTTAATCTAATCTATCTGTAGGCGCTAAAGCTAGTCGGAAGGGGTTTTCAGTCTGTGGTGGTTGGGCACATCTAAGAGCTTCTCCACCGAGGAACGGTTCGAGTCTCAAGTTCCTGCTGTAAATACATTATATAACTTTTCTGAAATATACCAATAAAACATGTTTATATAGTGTTTGGTTGTGGTGTTTTCTGGCCCTACAGGTGAAATAAGATACCAGCTTGCTTTAGGCACGGTGCTTACTTTGAGGAGTATGCTGTTTCTTTGCACTAAGGGTGCTTTCTTGGCTTCAATATTTAAAATGCTTGTTTTTTTTTCCCTTTAATTCTGCATCTGCTGACATAACATTCCTTTTACTCATCCCCTTCCAGTGTCCACTTTCTTTTTATGCAGCCAGACTTTTTTGGGTGATATCAGAATTGGCTAAGTGCAACAGAGTACACTATACTGACACACACTCACTGAGAGGAAAAAAACTGAAAAAAAACTCCCTGAGGGAGCAGCTGATTCATTCCAGATGAATGGATGAACAAGCAAACAGAGGACGTGCTCCGACGCCTTTCGGGAAAAATAAATGTTCAGCCAGCCCAATCTTTTTGTACATGCCTCTTCTTCGCTAACTGCTCCCAAGGGCCGGGGCAAAAAGAAAAAACAGGGGGAGGGCAGCAAAAAACAGGAGGAAATCTGAAGCACAAAGTGAGTGGACTCCGAGGTGTTCTAAAGGCATTGTGGGTTTGCTCCAATATCGCAGCTCTCTCAATTAGCCAGAACGGGCCGTTCTGACTTCTTTAATAAATGCTGGCACAGTCCCAGGCAGCAAGACCATGCTCAAGACCGGAAAGCGGCGACGCATAGAGAACTGCCTGCCGAGTCGTCAGCGTGGGCTTCACCCTCCAAGTCGAGACCCCAGGTAAATGTTTAAATCTGTGACCGGGGCCTGCGCCTGGGACTGTGGTCAGCAGGAGTGCTTCAGGCGGGGTGTGTCTTGCTGCCTGGGACTGTGCCGCCATTTATTAAAGAGGTCAGAATGGCCCGTACCGGGTCGTTGAGAGAGCTGTAGCCCGTCTTTTGTTGGCAAGTGTTCGCTTCACGCTAAGAGGGCATAGTGTGGCAGCGCTGATCACGGAGTCAGCCGATTGAGGCAACGTTCAGGAGCTTACAAGAGCTAAGGGGGTGATTATTGATTACGTTCCCTTCTTGAGGTAATTAGTGTGGCCTCTCTCTCTCTGTCCAACTTCCTGCTTTACTGATACTGAGCAACAAGCATCGATCTCTTAGCTTTATGGGCCCATGTGTTTCTAATTTGCGTGAATTAAAAAACACATGGCCCCATAAAGATAAGAAAGTGCTTTGCGACAGCAGCAAAGCAGGCGACCCAGTCGGATCGGAGAAGAAAGGGTGTCAACAAAAAACCCTAGTTTCCAATGGCAGGCCACCGTTCAGCATAAATGGTGACACCAGCCAATGGAATTGAGGGGCGGTGCTTCAAGTCCCCGTCTGAAATCTACTCTCCTACTAAAGCTCTCGCCCAGCAAGCAACGCTTTGCACTGCAATGCCAGGCAAGACTTAAAAAGAGGTGGTTCCCGAAAACCTTGCACCCTATCACAGACACCCCATGGTGCCTGCCACACTGTGCATGGTTTTTAAGGGGGAGTCCCATGGTTGCCCCCATGGTCCCCAACCAGAGGCCTCAGGGTGAAGGAGGCGCTGCTACGGGCCCCCAAAGTCAGTTTCCGACAGGCATTACGTGTCGGACAGACCAATTCGGAAAGGCTGTCCAAATCTGACATTGTAATATGTCGGTTGGAAACGCGGTCCATGGCGCTGTACGATTTGGCTTCGACTGACTCGGAGTCTCAGAATGCCGGTCGGAATCTGTTCAGACTGAACAACAGTTACCTTTCCATAGTAATTGGTCAGTTGAAAATGTTTCCGAGTCGGTTGGAAACATAGGTTCTGACACCTTTAGGAGAATCCGAATGCCATTCGGAGCCTTTCTGACTGACATCATAATTTGGCACTAAATTGGACAAACCCTCCATTAGCTATTGGCTATCCTTCCTCAGGGAATGGCTCCCAGCAGAATGTAGGAAATTGTTGCACAGCTTTTCCCTCTAGAACCCAATAAGTTAAAGGTCATTATCTTCACTCAGTGGGTAATATGTTGTAGGCATGCTGTTATATTACCTTAAATTCCTTAGTCCCTACAACTGTAGATGTGTCTGGGTGTAATTTATGTACATTTGAAAACTTTAAATATGTTCTCTTATGGTCTACTTCAGCAAGAAGTATGAAGAAACAGATTATAAAGGGTGGTGGACAGCCCCATCTGTTCTTACATGGATGAGTGGGTTGGCTGAAGCAGCAAAGAAAAAGTTTAATCAATGTAATGGGGACCCCTGATATTCACTTAGTGGGTAAATTCATCTTTTCAACAGACCATAAGCCGGTCATTGGATCTAAGTAGGAAAAGATCTCTTCTATATTATTTGCCAGTGTGTTATCTCTCCCTCGTGCAGAATTGAAAAGTGATTGATGGTTGTGAAGAAGTTCACAGTCTCCCGTGTATTTGAGGAGTTACTTGTGACATTTTGTTTCAGGACTTTCTAGGAACAGGACACTGCACATAGAAGGTAAAAAAGATAGCTACTTAGGCATTTCCTTGAACAACTCATTAATGAAAGCCAAATGATGTAGCCCCTCAGGCCTTTTCACATTCATGTTGTAGCTCCTCACCTTCATTTTGGGAAGCATTTTGAACTAATAATATTTCCCTTTCAGTCAGCTGAGCATAATATTTTGGGTCATTCTCTTTAGAAGGGCAAGGTCTAAGGTTCATTATTGATGACCTGATATCAAGTTCTGTTTTCACATTTGAGTTTGTGCTATCAGGTTTAATGTTTTGGTAGTATATGAATTTATGACTTCTACTATTCATTCCAGAGTTGTATTCAGTGGGAGGTTGGGTCTACTGGATAGCTTACCTCTATTGTTTTAAAATTTAATATAAAGGGCCCGATAACTATGTTGGTCGATAAGCCTCCAACTGGTGGTTTGAGGCTTTTTGACCGACACGGTAGGCTTAAAGTTCAACAGCCATACTATGATGACGGTGGTAGGAGTTTAAACCGATGGGGGAATCTGACACAGTTCTGACGGGGTTGGTTGGAAAGACATCATAATCTCTTAAGGGCGGTGTTTCCGCCATCGGAATTATGATGTTGGTTTCCGACAGCCAATTCATGTCTCCCTTTCTGACATGGATTGGCTGTCGAAAACTGACTTTAGGGGGCCCTAGCAGTGCCTCCTTCCCCCCTAGCCCTCCGCATTCCCGGGGGGCATCCCTGCACTGTGCGGGCCTGCCATAATTATTATTATTATTATTATGGGATTAATAATGAGCATGGCTGCCCCAGCAGCGGGGGCGTCCCAGTGCAACCAAAGACGAGAGACTGTAAAAGCTGAAGAGGAATTACGCCGGAAAGAGCTAAGTGTTTATGTCTTTGCGAAAGGCAAGATGATTCTGGAGGCTGGCAGCGAAGTCCAGAGTCTGGCCACAAGAGTTCTAAAAGAGCGGCCTCCAGCTCTGGCTCTTAGGACTCGGGGAATATAAGCCAACCCTTGGTCAGTTGAACGGAGAGTACATCAAGGAACATAGAAGGCTAGCAAATCTGCCAACCCTCGGTTGTCAGAATTCAATGAGCCACACATAACCTTATAACTGGATTCTTTTTCCTACTGGCAACCAGTGAAATTTAGGTAGAAACTGAGCAACATTTCAGGAGCACCAGCAGAGTGCGGGCTGCTTCATTCTGTATTCTCTGCAGACGCCGGACACTGGACTTATTAGCAACTAAGTAAAGAGAGTTGCCATAGTCTAATCTGGATAGAATCGTGGCCTAAATAATGGTCTGACGGATCTTTGAATGAACGAAACCAAGTAAAAGTTTTAATCCTTGCAGGAGCCCGAAAAAGGTCCCTGCTACAGATTTTGATTGAATATCAAAGAGAGACCACTATCAAATAAAATGCCTAGATTCTTCACTGCCTCTTTAGGCAGGGGTGCTGGTTTTAGGTGGTCTGACCAATATTGCAGCGACCACAAGTCGCGGTCTCTCCCAAACAACAGAATTTCTGACTTGCTGGCATTCAGCTGCAGATAGTTTGAAACCATCCAGTCCACAATCACTAACAAGTCCTCCTTGAATTTCGCATGGTTGTGGTTACATTTCTTAGAAAAGGCAATAACCAATTGGGTGTCGTCAGCGTACGACACCAACGACAATCCTCTAGTTTTAGCCACAACCGCTAGGGGTTGAACAGAAATGTTGAAAAGCAAGGGGCTCAGTATTGATCCTTGTGACACTCCCTGTGGCAAGGCGTACTCCAGAGAGTGGAAAGGTGGCACCATGACTAGGAAGGATCTACCCTATAAAAAAGGAATGAAGCCAAGACAGGGCCGACCCCTAATTCCTATCTCCGTAAGATGATTTAAAAGTATTACAGGGGAGACAGTGTTGAAAGTGGCACTTAGATCCAAAAGAACTAAGGCCGCAGAATTTCCGACAACAAGGCTCCCACAAATTTCTTCCGTCACTGACAGTAAAGCTGATTCGGTGCTGTGACTAGATCTAAAACCGGTTTGCGAGGGATCTAAGATATCATTTTGCTAGATAAACTCCGTAAGGATGGTATTTACATGAGATTCAAAGGTGCAGGGTCAATGGGAACTTGTGCTGTGGTTGGTTTCAGCCCGCCGCACAAGCTCCCATTTAAAAATGGATGTTTGCGATTGCACCATGTGTGGTTGCATCCTATGGTCTGGCAGTTCCATCCCTGAAATGGTGTTGGTCGAAGGCAACTCCGACCAACATCGTAATTAGGCCCAAAGTGTTTTCATCTGTACTGTGCTCTTTAGCTGCCGGTTACTTTGCTCTGAACGTCCGTGTTCTGGCTGGGTCAGTTGGGTCTTTGTATTACCTGAGCTCCAACAGTCATCTATTGTTTTTCCTCCCACTTTACTTCTAGGCTGCCATCTTTGTTGAGGGACTTTCGCTAACTGTACTGTGCATTTAACACAATGACCACTAACATGTACTTAAACACAGATGCAGTGAATACTCACAGTGTATACGTGCAGCAGGCCGCTGGTGGTGCACCAATTTGCATGCCAAAGGCATGCCAAAGGCAAGCCCGTTGTCACCTGTCCATTTCTTAACTGGGCCCAGGCCAGAAAAGCTACACCTTTTGCATCAAAGGTTAGTGGAAAAAAAATCTTATCTGTTCTTCCTGTCTGTAATTGTTTCTTTTTGACTTTCTGCCGTACCTGTTTAAATAGTTTCAAATGCTGAATGCTAAGTTTAAATGTACGAAGAATGATTGGTGGCACCATAACAGGTTAAATATCACCCTTTTTAGACATCACAATTTAACCTGCATCATTCTTAATGATCACTTTCTCATTAAGCACAGTGTCATAATTTGAGACCTCATTCTGGAATTCAACTTAGACTCTTTTACTATTACTGGGACTTGGTTGTGAGAGGAATCAATGCCTGAGATTGAACATTCTACTCCAGTTGGCTACTGTATTATACACCAGATTAACCAATCAGAGGCGGCTGACATGGCTCGCTGGGGGCGGGGCAGGTGAAGAGTGGTCAAGGGGGGAACGCGCGGGTCGATCGCCTGGGAAAATAGCAGGGGGGGTTTGCACGGATACATTATTTAAAAAATACACTTACCTTGGTGACAGCAGGGATCCGCGTCTCAGATCCTGCTCTCCTCGAGCACATCGAGGAACAGGAAGCAGGCCCCACTAACCAATCACAGCACTGCAATGTGTGTTGTGATTGGTGGTACAAAAGGGGGTGGTGATGGACGGAGCATCTGAATCAACAAAACACTCACACCCAGTCAAAAGATCTGGGTTTAATCCATCACCGTTCTTTAGCCCACTCTGCCACCCCAGTTCAGATATGGCTATATGCAAATCAGTCTGACCCTGTGCCTCATGGGAACAGTCCAACCCGAACTGCCAAGCCATGTCTTCCCTGGACCGGATACAAGCTTCCGAGGACCGGTTTCTGGTGTTTCAGCCGTCTTCAGCCCGGCTTGCTTGAATCCAGTGGCAAAGTGAGCAAGGGACTCACGTCTGAGCATACCCTGCCACACTTATGGCGGCCAAAAGCGGTACAAAAGGGGGTGGTGATGGACGGAGCATCTGAATCAATCAAACACTCACACCCAGTCAAAAGATCGGGGTTTAATCCATCACCGTTCTTTAGCCCACTCTGCCACCCCAGTTCAGACATGGTGTAGTGACCGGATTTTTGGCTCTATTTCTGAGTGATGGTGACTTTAAGCTTGCTACCATCCTAGATCCTTATTCTTGGCTTGTGTTGGTCCTTTTCAGGCCTGTTTCCAGACCTAGAAGCATAAACTAGAGGATAGCTGCTTTATATGATGATAGATCCCTTATTCTTGACTCTAATCCATCTATTGCCTATTGGCTTTGACATAATTATGTGTCTTTTCATCATCCTACCCATAGTAGAGGGTGTATCCTGTAGTCCTGACTTTATATTACATATTGGTATGGTTTGTGTATGTACTCTGACAGAGCTAAGTGTTATTTCATCCTTTTCGGGCCTACAAGGCCCAGAACTAGAGAGACTCCATTTTGCTTTCTGTCCCTGCAGACTAAGATGCTTGCAGGGTAAAGGTGATGTTTTAGTTATGAGGTGTTGTTCGCCCTTTGCAAACTGGAGAGAACCGGTCAGAGCTGAATCTAATCAGGAAATGTCCCTGGGCTCAGGTCTCTAGACGAAACAAGCAGTTGATCACTGTGGGGGCGTCTGGAGCAGGGAGCCTGGTGCATGGAATCGGTGGGAGGAGGCTACTGGCTGGAACTTTCCATGAGGAGAGAGCATTCCATATTAGTGAAGTGCAGAAGAGGAGGAGTGTCAGTGAGTTAGTTGGAGCCGGGGAGAGAAGAAGTCAGTCGATGCTTGGAACAGAGAGAAGTCAGTCAGTTAGTTGGAGCAGAGGAGAGAAGAAGTCAGTTCATGCTTGGAACAGAGAAAAGTCAGTTAGTGCTTGGAGGGAGAAAAGTCAGTTGAAGCTGGAGAGAGAAGTGAGTCGGTGTTTGGAACAGAGAGAAGGCAGATGATGTTTGGAGCTGAAGAAAGCAGTCAGAAGTAGTTACTTATCAGAAGGAGTTGTGATCAGCTGGAGTCTGAAGTGATGCCTTTTGGAAGAGACTGAAGTTATATCGTGGATTAGTCTGTGGGAGAAGCTGGAGTGAGTTGGACATTGGAGCTGGGATAATCAGCCAGAGTGAAGAAGCTAGTGGAGCGAACGGTTATCAGAGCGGCAGAAACTTTATCATTAGACTGAAGCTGGAAGGTGAAGACAGTTCGTGGGGGAGAGGAATCCAGTGCAGAGTGATCAGCGCAGATGCGTGTCCAAGAGTGCAGGGGAGAATCTGAGACGAGCTAAGGCACAGACGAGAGAGGAACCCAGATGACAGCTGGAGAAAGACTTCATACTAATCAGGTGATATCTGTCCTGTTATATTAGTTTGCTTTACATTTAAACATTAACCTTATCCCTATTGTATTGCTAATCCTTTTTCTTTCAGCGGTGTGCAGTATAATCCATTCCCTCTTTAGCTATTTACAGTCCCTGTTAGTTACATGTGGATGTGTTATAGTAATAAAGCTTTCCATTATAATACAGATCTGTGTATGTGTCTATTCCCCTTTTACTTTTCAGGCTATGTGTTATAGTGCAGTATTATATTGTTAATATTGTTATAATAAAGGAACCCCAGTTCTTAGTGAACCAGTGTGTATGTTTTATTCTTATACAGTAAAGTTAACCTTTCTTCTAGTCAGGTGCTATTGTATGAACGGATGCTACCCCCGATCAGGTAAATGGTAACTGAATAATGAGGGAGAGAGGAGCCCTTGAAATAGAGAATAAGTTGTACACCATGTAATTCTGCCATTCTTGTGTGATCCATAATATTGTAGTATTGTACCTCTAGTGAATAGTGAGAGATTCCCCAACATGAAGAGCTGAAGGTATTCATAGGAAAGTGATTGTCGTTGTAAGGCGGCGTTAATGAGAGCACCAGAGGGGATACTGGTGTGTATACCCACAGGATTATGGCTTGGGCGTTAAAGAGAGCACCAGGGGGGATACTGGTGTGTATACCTACAGGATTGTGGCTTGTAGGAAGGTGAGAGCACCAGGGGGGGAAACTGGTGTGTATACCCACAGGATTGTGGCTTCGGTGACTTATGAGAGCACCAGGTAGGAAACTGATGTGTATACCAACAGGATTGTGGCTTGGGTGACTTATGAGAGCACCAGGGAGGAAACTGGTGTGTATACCCACAGGATTGTGGCTTGCGAAAGCACTGGTTGCAGCCAGTGTGTAATGGTAAGTAATCAGAACTGCCCCAGGGTAGATTAGTCTGGGCCCATGTGGTCGCGAGACTATATTGTATGAGTGTGGTGTAGGGCATGGACGTCCTTAGTAATCAGTGAGTATTCCTAGTAATCCCTATAGATTTAGTGGTGTTTTAGAAGATCTAAGCTTGTATATTGCTAATTCCCCATCCTCAGGTAGGTACCCAGGTGCCTGGATAGATGGGTCCTGAGGAGGGAGGTGGTTACGTTTCGGCTGGGTTGGTGGTGTCTTGATGAGCTGATTCTATCTGGTCCGAAAATCCGGTCGTTACACATCGCTATATGCAAATCAGTCTGACCCTGTGCCTCATGGGAACAGTCCAGCCCGAACTGCCAAGCCATGTCTTCCCTGGACCGGAAACAAGCTTCCGAGGACCGGTTTCTGGCATTCCAGCCGTCTTCAGCCCGGCTTGCTTGAATCCAGTGGCAAAGTGAGCAAGGGACTCACGTCTGAGCATTCCCTGCCACACTTATGGCGGCCAAAAGCGGTACAAAAGGGGGTGGTGATGGACGGAGCATCTGAATCAATCAAACACTCACACCCAGTCAAAAGATCTGGGTTTAATCCATCACCGTTCTTTAGCCCACTCTGCCACCCCAGTTCAGACATGGCTATATGCAAATCAGTCTGACCCTGTGCCTAATGGGAACAGTCCAGCCCGAACTGCCAAGCCATGTCTTCCCTGGACCGGAAACAAGCTTCCGAGGACCGGTTTCTGGCATTCCAGCCATCTTCAGCCCGGCTTGCTTGAATCCAGTGGCAAAGTGAGCAAGCGACTCACGTCTGAGCATACCCTGCCACACCTATGGAGGCCAAAAGCGGTACAAAAGGGGGTGGTGATGGACGGAGCATCTGAATCAATCATCGTTGTGATTGGTGAGCATCCAGGGTCCCCTGACCATCACAATGCTGCAATGCAACATTGTGATTGGTTTTGAGCATCCTGGTTTGACGCTCAACCAGTGAATAGGGGCCTGGCCTTGTTCTTTATGCAGGCTACAATGTAGCCTGGAGAAGGGGATAGTGCGCATGACTGGTTAGTCATGCGCACATTATTCCTTACTTCTTACAGTGGTAAAAAAAAACTTACAAACCTCCGTAACTCTAATCTTTGTAAGAAGTGAAGGAATCATTTTTCAGATTAATAATTTTCCGCATGACGCTGTGCAGCCGCATAAAATGATAGTTAACATATTTATATGTAGTTCATTTAAACTGAAGTAAAAAATGATTCCTAGGTTTCTTGCCTGCTAAACTGGACTTGTCAGTGGTCACAATTCTTATTGCCATCAACTCTGAGACCATAAGGAAGATTACCACCTCAATTTTATCCCCATAAAAGTAAGAGTTGCAATTCATCAGAGTAGCAGTTTTTGTAAGGGAAGAAGAGAACTGTTGAGAGGAGTGATGAGGGTGCACATATATCCTTCATATGAATTTTGTGTTATCTACATATGCCAAGAACACCTATAGATTATATAAATTTGGGCTTATGTCTATCCTTGTGGGACAGCCACTGCGATAGTGGAGGATCTATATTTCAAACCATCTCTGTCAGCTCCATTGCCTACCTGTTGCCAAGAGGAGTCTCTTTAAAGTACTTTGCTATAATGTTTTTCATAATACCAGGATGGAACACTACATCGACCCTCTTTTTGTCCATTACTTTCCCACCGGGGTTCTACGCTTTGCATCACTTCTCCTTTGTATTCCTAGGTATAAAACGCTCAGATATTGAGGGAGATTCTAGCAGTGCTAACTTCTAAATAATGGAATGCTCAGCTTATCTCTCTCAGAACTCAAAACAACTGTGGGCCTGATTTATACTTAAGCAGAATAAATATTTGCTTCATTAATCCAATTATTAGCATTTTCCAAATGTTCTAAAATGTATCTTTAGTCTACTTCTCATTTTATATCTGACTACAGATGTTTCAAAAGCCAAAGACGCTTCTCTTTCTTGGCTACTTAATTAGCAGTAGAATCCATCAGTATAATTACTGTCAAGATACCACACCTGTGATGTAGGAAGATCAATGGGTTGATTATTTTGAGGTAGCATTTTTTCTAGAAATTGGAAGAGTTTCTGTTAATGACACACTTTAATCCAAACCCATAATGTCTAAAACGTCAGGCTTTCATTTTTGATATGAGAGTCACTGAGCAGTTATCAAAAGATTATTTTGGCATATTCATATAATAATTATTGATAGACCTGGCATACTTGCTGTGAGTTTCCCCTGTATTTTTGCCCTTGCCTCCTGTGTTGCGACTGTGTGCTGGACTTCGTTTTAGCTGGTCTAGATGCTTAGGCACTTTGCCTGTGCTGTTCAGTGCCAAAGTGCAATTACTCCCTCTGTAAATTGTTATCATGGATTAGTGTTTCCATAATTGACCTATTTAGTTTACTGTTAAGTGCTAAGTTCCTAGCACAATGCACTGTGTGTGCCCAGGGCCTGTAAACCAAATTGTTCTAGTGGGCTTGCAGCGCTGATTGTGCCACTCACACAAGTAGCATTGCCAAAGGGTCTCAGGCCTGCCATTGCAGTGTCTGTGTGCATTCTAGTACTAACTATGTTGACCTGGCAAGGGCTCCCACTTGACAGGCCCTAACCTTCCCTTTTCTTACATTTGAGTCAACCCTAAGGTAGGCCCAAGGTACCTCTGTGGGCAGGAAGCAGTGTATGTGAAAGGTAGGACATACCCTGATGTTTGTGGCATGTCCTGATAGTGAAATACTGCCAATTTTGTTTTTCACTATTGAAAGGCTCTCTGTGCCATAAAATAGAATGAGGAGTTTACTTATGACAGATTATAAGTATAATTGCCCATGGTAACAAGATGTGAAAATGGAGTTCAGTATGCCTGAACTCCAAATATAAAGATGCATCTTTTATTAAGGATGATTTTTATATGCTGGGTTCGAAAATACACTTTTAGAAAGTGGATAATTTCTTCCTTAGCCATCCAGTGTGCCTCCACTAGGTTTGTGTACTGACTGTCTGGCTTTGTTGTGACAGGTGCTTGGATGAGTATTCTGTTCAGACAGCTACTTGGGGTGTTGAGGTGTGTCCTGTCTTTCCACGATGAGTCAGGGCTGGGCTGAATAGACCTGGGCTGCATTCTGAGTAAGGGGAGGAGATTTCTTTCACATCTGAATGGGCCTGGTCTACCTTGGACAAACCTGTCTCCACCTCCTGCCAGGAAGCTGCACCAGAGAGGACAGATCTGGTTTTGGCTGGGCAAAGAGCTTTCCTGCCACCAGAGAATAAACATATTTGTGCTGTAAAAGGTGGGGCCCAGACTTTTAGATTACTTCTGGAATTCAAGACAAATCTTTGCCAAGGATAAGAGCAGGAGAACCGGAAGGAGAAGTACTGCCCCTTTGTTCTGTGCTGTCTGGGGTTGGCCTGCAGTGGCTGTTTCTGCCAAGGAGAGGATAAGGACGTTGCTGTGTGCTGTGTCCCCTGCTTGAGGAAAATCTCCAAGGGCTTGAAGGAGAGCTTGCCTCCTATTCTGAAGTCTCAGGAACACAAACACTTCACACCCTGTTCCCCTGAACTTCCTTGCCGGGAGTTCTGACCTGCCAGGAGGTGCCTGTTGCTGAATTGGTTCTCTGGAGGTTGTTCCTGCAGTTGGGAGCTGGAAAAGAAACGCAACTTCAAGAAGCGTGACACATCCGCATCTGTTTCCGATGCATCGCCAAAGAAACTGACGCAGTGCCTTATTGTGTCCGGAGAACTCAGCACACTCTGCATCATGTGCACCAATCTATGAAGGCTGAGATTACAGCACTGATTCCAACACAGACTCTGCTGTGCGGCTGGAAGAGCCAACGCATTGTGGGACCGCTGCTGGAGCAACCAACGCCCCATCCCTAATCGTCACGCATCGCAACGGGCCACCAAGTCCACAAGAACGCTGGGGCCGAAATAAGAACTGACACATCACCTCGCATTCAGTAAGAAACCTATGAATCCCCTCCCCCACAGTAAGAAACCAACACATCACCTCCCCTTCAGTAAGGAACCGACGCATCACCTCCCCTGCGTGCCAGCAAGGAACTGACGCATCACCTCCCCTAGAGTAAGGAACCGACGCATCACCTTCCCTGCACGTAAGGAACCAATGCATCACCTTCCCTGCGGCTGTTTTTGTTTATGATTTAGACGCATCCAACGCACTTTGTGTTGAAAGTGTTGCAACTATAGATTGCTATGGATAGATATGTTTCTACCTTTTAAAAGTAATATTTTGATTACTGCGTTGAGAATTTTTGTCGTTTTGGTCTTGTTTGGTTTAAATAAAGATTGCGTATTTTTCTAAACTATTGTGGTGTCCATTTGTAGTGTTTTCACTGTATTACTGTGTGTATGCACACATGTTTTACACACTGCTTCTGAGATAAGCCTGTCTGCTTATGTCAAGCTACCAGGGGGGTGAGCAGAGGTTATTTTGGAAGTGTATCCCACTTACACTGACTAGGAAAAAGGCTCCCTACTTGGGCAAAGGTGCAAACCATTTCCAACTAGAGACCCCCCCATTTCTAACAATTATCTTTTCCAGAATAAGTTTTTTCACAGCGTCAGACATACACTGAAGATTGGGAGAACAATCCAAGCATAGCAATTCATCAGTAAAATGTAAAGGCTGGAGGAATATGTTGTTGAACTTTTTTTGAACTAAGAGTTACTTTCTCTCAGTTCTTGATGCTCAAGTATTAAATATTTTATATAGCCATCTACTTGGTTAGAATATATGACAATGTATTCAATTTAATTTATCCCAATAAGTGCATACCTTTTTCCAAACACAATTCTTAGAAAACACATGTTTACAAATCACATGATTGTGTTGACCCATCTGTTTGAGTGCTTCTACCTGAATAATCCTGTTTGTTTGCTCATTAAATGCATAGACAGTTTCCAAAATAACGTACCAGCATCCAGCTATACATCTTCTCATGTGAATTATTGAAATACACCTTTGCAATAACTATGCTGTCTTGAAATCATAACGAACTCCAATTAGAATTAACCATAAATAAAAAAAAATGCATTTCGTTATCTAGAAGCATGTAATTAAATATAGCATTTCTCAATGCATTTGTGAACTAAATGTTCTTCGTCAATGCGGTGCATCATGCTGTTACATAATTTAGAATGTAACCTGAAAGTAATAGATGACAGATTATGAACCTGTAAGTAGGCATGCACACAGCGAATTACATGAACTGAATAAATGAAGAGAACAACAGTTGTAATCTAAATCAGCAAATGTTCTCTAGAAAAACTCGGTTTGCAAAATAAGGTTTATCAGTTTTTTAAATTTTATTCATTTTGATTATGTCATTTTAACCCCTTCGGTGCTTTGGGCAGCCCCCGGCCATCATACGTCTAGGTGGGCGTGTGCGGAGGACGGCCCCTCTCCAAATCGCCCGCATTGGATGAAAATCGGCAACACGCGCAAGGGTTTAAAAATGTAAACAATTTTAAGATAGGCCTATTATAGAAACTATGCTTGTGTATTTCAGTTTGCTTCTGGGAGTCCTTTGATGGGGCAGAGGCCTTAGCCCACGTTGAGCTGGTGGGCTGTCAGGCTGATCATCGAATTTGTAATGACCCTATAGTTCACTGAACTCCTTGGGGACGGTCTGCTACAGTTTTCTGAAAATGGATTAAACATTTAGGCCTTTATCTCTGATAAATCTCTGATAAACCTAGACTGCAAAGTTCACATCATGATTCTTGCAAAGCATCTTCAAAGGTATATATCCAAACTCATTAACCCCTCACATGTGGGTTTTCTACAAAATAGACTTTCCAGTGATAAGACACAAATTTTATGTCATGCTCTAAAGAAGGCCAACCTAACATACTCCCCCACAGTAGCAGTCACCCTGGATGCCTAAAAGGCGTTTGACAAAAATAGACTGGTCCTGCCTTGGCGCAACACTTGTGAAATTCAACCTGGGTGGCAACTTTATTCGCATGATAATGGCCTTGTATTACAATCCGTCCACCAAAGTCAGAGCTGGTGGCAGTATCTCTACATCCTTTAACCTAGAACAAGGAACCAGGCAGGGCTTCCCACTCTCACCCTCCCTGTTTATACTACCAATAGAACTGTTCTTATATCAGCTGCAGAATAATAAAGAGATCTCAGGCATTCAGTTCAATAATTACACAGTTAAGATTAATGCATACGCACATGATATACTGGTAATCTCGGAAAAGGAGGATTCCACTATACATACTCTAGTGTCTTCAATAGAGGATTTCTCTGCAGTATCTGGGTATAAGCTCAACAAAGACAAGACTGAGGATAAGCTGCTCAACAATATCAGCAATAAATAAATAATTGGCAGTTCGGTCCTCACTTGGCAGCCAAACTCGATCAAATACCTATGCTTGTACTTCACAGGGGACCTAGTTACCACCCTCCAGATGAACAAAAATACCCTTCTAAAACAATTCACCATGCTGTTAAACAGCTGGCTGCCAAAATGCTTATCCTGGTGAGGAAGGGTGAAACATTAAAAATGATGATCACTCCACTAGTAATGTAATGTAATGTAGTGGTACTTGTATAGCGCACAAATTACCATGAGGCATCTCGGCGCTTGTACGAATACCGCTGAGGAACCCTTCCTCTCCTTTCCCTGTGAAGTGCCCACTCCTGGGTACCCCCAAGGTGAAGCCAGGCATCCTAGCGTTGTTGGGGCCGTTGTGGAGATTAAGCAAGCTATTGCCCAGAGTTGCAGAGTGGGCCCATGATTAGAATAGGCACAGAGACGAGAATTATCAGGTCCGGGGAAATTGAGCCCAAGAGCCGCTGAGGCAGGAATTGAACCCTGGTCCCGGGCCAGATCTCTGCATCAGGGTCTGCCGCTCTAACCATTGAGCCACACTTCTCCACCACTAGTCAATTACCTGTCCAGCATGCTGCCCATGACCTTTTCTAACGAGTTCTTAACAAGATATATAAAACACCTTCAACTCTTTCCTATGGCAGGGGAAGAAACACAGAATTAACATCTCTACAATTCCTCATTGTAAATATATCATTAAAAATTCGAGAAGAGCCCTACTGCGCCTAGATCAACTTTCAGCTGTGAAAATAAACAAATCCAACATAGCTTCCCTATGGCACAACCCATGCCTAAAGATAGACCAGGGAATGATATTCTGGAAAAAATGGTCAAATAATGGCATAAACCCAGTCAAAGACCTCTATGTAGGGAATCTCCCCTCTCCCTTCTCCGACCTTCAAACACATTGTGGCCTAGAGACCTTGGATTTTTATAAATTCTTGAAACTTAAAGTACAACTCATGTCACACTCAATACTACCCATGAACCTTCTGATCCTTACACTGATAATCAAACTCCTAAAATCAGGACAGACTGTGTCTAAAATCTACAAACTAATGCTTCCAAACCCACACAAATCTCTCTCGCGTAACGAGGTAAAATGGTAGTCTAATCCTAACACAAGGAATATTTCCTTTGACTGATATAAGATACATAAAACCCCTTTCACAAACATAATCTCTCCTGCACTATCCCAAACAAAATTAATGCTAATAAATAGCACATATTGGACCCCAGAAAGAATCTCTACGCTCAAGTTCAGCCAGAGTCCAACATGCTCAGAGTCCAACATGCTTAAACTGCAAAACACAGGAAGCTGATTTAGCCCACATGATCTCCATTGCCCTACTTTGTAAACCTACTGGGATAAAATATACAAGTGTATAAATAACACATTCAATATCGACCCTCCCAGGGAATTCTCCATATCCTACTGGGATTCTTAGACTCAAAGCTGAAAGATGAGAATTACTGTTTCCTGGCAAACCAAATGCTCACACTTGGCTGCAAAACAATTCTTAATAACTGGAAGAATTCAAAAGAAGTCACCTTCAAGAAGTGGCAAGAGTTTTCAGTTCAAAAGTAAAGTTTATTTAAACAATTTGGTCTTTAAACTACAGCACATACATTTTCATTTAAAAAAGTCTACACATTACAAAATCATTTTCTTAAGCAATAAAAACCATATTATCCTTAAAACTTTATTCCTACCAATTTTAAAACCACTAATTTCATTTTAAATTGAAAGGCACCTCGCTTCTCTTAAGCCTCTATTAGAATAGGGAACACATATACACCCTGCATATATTTCCCAATGGCTATCGCAATAGCTAAATGTTCCATACCAGCGAGAAGCTCCCATGCATGTGAACGCGCCCTTACATCAAACTTTTAAAAAAATGAGACAAAGTAGTAATTTACGTAAATGTAAAAATTACCAACAGTCCAATGAAATGTGTAAAATGTTACATTTCATCACTATATTGCACATACATTTGCCATCTTGTTGCATTAGGCCAGATTTTATTGCACTATTTATTACGGCCTGGTTAATGCTGATTCTAATCCTTAGTACTTCCATTCTTAACTAACGATTCGGTAATGTGTGTAGGTAAGGATAGCTTATATCTTTCTACCAGCTGTTACTCATAAATTTTACAGAGTCTTTCTTACTCAAATACTCTCTGACTGTTGCTCGCGACAATTCTTTACCCTGCATTTTAAGTACACTCTTTGTTACATTGATTTGCAACGTCTTCGTATCTATTTCCACATTCAGGTGGTTACAGATGGTCTGAAGTTCGCATCTTGTGGCTTTAGCCCACGTTCGCTCACTGGATTGAATCTCTTTCATGCACCATTGAGACACCTTTGTGACCCCCCCAAGACCCAAACGATTCTAAAATCTGAGTAGACTTAATTGCACCTGAATGTTCCACGCAGTCAGGCCTAGTTCAAGTCTAATTGCCTGGATCATTGCCGAGCTAGGGAGAGACGGTAAAGATTTTAAGCATTTCCCTTCATCTTTATCCCAGGAGCTTTTACCATCAATACATAAGATTTCTGAACCATATTGGAGTTGCGGGGGAATTATTGCTCTGTAGGCCGTCAATAGAGGTTTATGGGACATAACACCATAACTGTGAATAAATCTTTTAAGCCCACATACCTCTAAGTGTGCTTTTACTTTCTGTGCCTCCAGGTGCATGCCCCACTTCAAGTAATTTGTAAACCATACCCCGAGGTATTTGTATTCATTTACGATGTCTAGTTTAGTTTAGCCCAAGTACCGATTAAACTTCAAATTTCTCTTCCCGAAGCACAACATTTTTGTTTTGGCCATGTTTGCCATACAGTATTCACTGAATATATTCAGCTTCCTTTGTAGACCCACCTCGGTTTGGTCCAATATTACTAAATCGTCGGCATACAGCAAACAGGACAAATGCCTTCCATTTACCTTTGGGCTTGCGCCTCTGGCAGACCCCAAAATAAGGGGTAAATCTGCTAAGAATATTGCAGAAAGAAGCGGAGCCAAAACACAGCCTTGCCTCAATCCATTATTTATCACTATTGCAGGTGTTAGGCCACCAGAAGTATCTTTAATTACCTGCGCCCAATTTTTGCTATGCAACTCCGGACTTACCAACAAAAGATCTGCAAGGACCTCATAGTTTCTCAAGGTCTCCCACAAACACTCCCTATCCGCCAGATCAAAAGCTGCTCGAAAGTCCACAAAGCAGCAATATAACTTGTCCTGCTGCTCCATGGATTCCGCGCCACAGCCCACAGAGCAAAGCAGTGATCGTCAGTAGAATGTCCTTCCTTAAAACCTCCCTGCTCTATTGGGACTATCGACTGCTGCTCCACCCACTCCTTTAATCTACCATGGATTATTATTGAGAATACCTTTTCTCCAATGTCCAAGAAACTGATTAGTCTATAATTCCTTAGATCTTTCCTGTCACTCTTTTTATGGAAGGGTCTGGCTATGGCCCCTCTCCAAGACTTAGGGATACAGCCTGTGTCTAAAATGGCAACAAACATATGAGATGATAAAAAACCTGCCCACCAATCTATTTGAGTTTTATTTAGGATGGCGGGGAGATTTTCGGGTCCTGCTGCATGAGATAAATTCAACTTCTTGATTGTTTCTTTTACTTTCTCTACATTGAAAGCTGGCTTTAGCGCTTCTACACACATTATACAACTTGGTTTTTCCTTACTAATTTCTGGGATCCTACTGGCTTTATATAAGTCACCCATGCCGCCTCTTCCACAACACAGCTCATATTTCCCGGGGTCCCCCCTGCGGCATCCTGTATATTTTTGTTTTCTATTGTCTCTAGTAAGTTTACCCAACATTTTTCTTTAAAAATCCTTTTTTGCTTCCTTACTAATGATTTATATTCTTTCTTCAACTTGAGCAGGATCTCTAAATTCCCACAATCATAACATATTCTCTGCCATTGCTCCATTTTCCGAATGACCCTTTTTTTATTCTAACATGCTGGGTTAAACCACCTGGGCCTTCCATTGTTATAATGAGGTATTACTTTAACATGTTTCTTATCTTTTAGATACACTCTAAGACATTGCACCGCCTGAGCTATTTTATCGATGTACCATGCTACCTGGTGGCCTTCAACGCTATCCTTCTTTAAATTTTGTTGAAAGCTTACTAATTTCTCAACATATTCTTCCGTCAATTTTGTAGTCAAGCGCTTTGGATATTCCACATTTTGGGCGATCACTCTTTCACATGGACTTGTTGGCCCTCTTAAATATTCACAGTACAGAGCGTTATGATCACTGTCCCTGCGCTTAATTACCCGGAACCTTTTTACCATTCCATAGTTCCAGCCCTGAATAAAAATATAATCTATAAGGCAATGTTGATTGACTACTCTAAAAGTCTGTGTAGCTGGTCGGTCTGGGTCCTTCCTACCATTAAGACATATTAATACCATAGAACCCAGAAACTTCCCTAATACTTCATCAGATTAGTGGATAAACATGTGGGGAATTTTGCTGACCCTATATTATCAGAGCTCAGGATTTCCTCAAACCAGTGATCTAATTTTCCATAGTTTAATTTATGGTTAAAGTCACCCATTATCATCATTGTGTCTTTCCCATACATTTAATTTAATTTAGTTATATCTTTTTTGAAGAGCCCCATTTCTGTATCATATTCTTTTTGAGAACCCCATTGGATATATCATTTTTAAGAATCAAATGGTCACTATTTCCTTCAATACATGGGTAAGATGCCTTACAAACTAACAACCATTTACACAATGTGCTAATTAACTTGGGGCTAGATGTATCAACCGTTTGCGATTCGCAAAGGCCGGAATTCTGCAAATTCCGGCGTTTGCATGTTTTGACATGTAACGAAAATTTGCAAAATAAGAAATTGCAAAAATTTGCGATTCCTTATTTTGCCTAAGCATCTAAGGAATCACAATTTTACGATTCCTTAAATGCTATGTATGTAGCGTTTTGGAATTGCGAATTTAGGTTAAGAAAACGCAAATGACCACCAACTTGTAGTTGGTGGTAATTTGCAAATTATTTTAAAAATGCACAATTTGGCATTTGTGAAGGTGGCATGTGACGCACATACATGCCCATAGGGCATGTATGTGCGCCATATGCACACACATGTAGATTTCAGGGGTGCAACAGGGTGTCCTTGAGTCACCCCTGCACCCTTGAAATTATTCTCAATTTGCGATTAGCAAATTGCGAATCGCAAATTGAGAATTATTTCACAATCATTCCTATGGGCCTCCTGGCCAATAGGAATGAATGGGAAATTATTCCTTAATTGCGAATTCGCAAATTGTGAATTCGCAAATAAGGAAGAATAAGAAATCGCTAAAAAATTGCGAATTTCTACATACATCCCATTTTGCGATTTCTAAATAGCGATTCCTTAAAAATCGCTATTTAGAACTCGCAAAAAGGTATGTTGATACATCTACCCCTTAGTCTCTTTGACTAGTCTGGTTGAGGTGAGAGTCATAATCCCACCAGATGGGCGTCCAATTTTTTTCATTTTGCTGGCTGGTATGTGGATTTGAACAAACCCTTTGACTAGTGGGGTGTTGCCGCATAGCCCCGTCTCCAGCAAGCAGATGATATCAGAATACTTTGCCAAGTGGTTTAAACTATCCACCTTTGTTTGACCTCCCAACCTGTTTATATTCCATTAAATTAATCTCAGGCTATGCGGCAACTCAGTGTACTAATCAATTTCACTAAGACACCCTGACTCATTCAGACATCATGAGCTTGAACTTAGGATACTATTATCCGGACCCCAAATGCCCCAATTTTTATTGGCCTCCAAATTCTCTACTGCTACAACAAAACTGGGAGAAAAAGGGTCAAAGGGAAATTTTGAAGACCAGCCCAGGTTCACATCCCCTAATACTAACTTATGAACAACACAACAAACCTGGGGTCTAAAAGCCAATACTATGGCAGGCTAACTATACTTTCACAGAGATAAAAGAGTACCTAAATCACACGTAAGCCAGAGATAAAGAACTCACAACAGGAAAAAGAACGATACAGTGATATGTGGTGAGATACAACCTTGTTTGTCTGGATAGCCATCAACTTCTCATTAGTGATCAGTATTATCATTTGGTCAACCAGCCAAAGAAGTGGTGTATCTCTTGATTATAGAGAACACCATTCTTATGATAATGGGCTGGATCTTACCCACATACGCTTCTAGAGACAAACGTGAGCAACTAAATAGTTGACCACTGAGAAGATAAAGTGCAGTGTAAAACACAAAAATATATGTGGTGAGTTAAAATAGGGTGATGTGGCACAAAATAGAAAACATTTTATTAAGGTGTAGACACATTCCCTAAATAAAAACAGAACAGTGCAAAAGGTAGTTTAATCAAATAGCTGCCAAAAAAGAACCAACATGTTTCAGTCAGTTGGGCAGGCAATCCCTAGGCTTTCTTCAGGGCCTTTGCTCTCAAAAAATGCTACTGCTTATATACGTGATACTCCTATCCCATAAAAATAAGGTGCTATTCAAATACATGAAACAAAATTCTTGCTGTTAATCATAAATGAAATAACGCAAAAGTGGTTGGAATGGATACAACCTTTAGTCTACTAAACCTCCGCATCAAGGAATGCAGATGGCGTCTACAACAAATTAAATACAATAAGATTAAGTGTGTGAATCATGAACGTTCTCTTCCTTGTTAGGTTCATACAAATAGAATAAATGGAAATGAGTTAAAAACTTATAAGTGCTCACCCAGCTTGACCGGGGACTGGACCTCACCTCACCTGGACCGTGCTCAGGATATAGAGGCCCCGCTCTGTAAAAGGTAAGGAGGAAGAGGAAACTATAGAATGGAGAAATGTAGAGCTGTAAACCGAACAGTCCCTTTGATTCACTCAACAAGCTCAGTCCCTCCTCGCTATCTCTTCTTATGCAGAGGACGGTGAATAAAAGACAGTCACTGGTACATCATCATGCACCCAGTGTTCCACAACAACACACTAAAAACTAAAATCTATAATCAAGAGATACACAACTTCTTTAGCTGGTTGACCAAATGATAATACTGATCACTTTTATATTTTGCGCCACATCACCCTATTTTAACTCACCACATATATCTTTGTGTTTTGCACTGCACTTTTTCTTCTCAGTGGTCAACTATTTAGGTGCCGCTCGCTAGCCGTAAGGAGAAGAGGAGAAACCCACCGTCTGTCTCCCTCAGCCACGGGACGCCAGTGGACCATTTTGAAAGCAGTTTTAGTGTTTTAGGACGGGCGTGGGACTGCGAGGTCCAGCACCCTCAGCGGCTTGCCACTCGCTGCAGCTGGAGCCTCTTCCCGCCCCGCCTCCCAGCAGTACATCAAGGCTCGCGGCCCCAGCTCCGCGGGAGCCGCTCGCTAGCTGTATGGAGAAGAGGAGAAACTCACCGTCTGTCTCCCGCCCCCGCCTCCTCCTGCTTAGCTCTACCCACATCCACGCATCGCGGAACGCGCACAGGTGCAGCGCGGATGAAGCATGGGCCAAGGGCGGGCCCGTTTGAGCCCGTTCGAGCACGGGTGAGACCGGACCAGGCCACCCCTCTTGGGTTTTCCGTTCGCATTTGTAACCAGCAATCCGACCTCGTTTAAAGGACTATGGCCGCTAGGGAAAGAGGAGTAAAACTACGCTGGCCGGAGGACACCGAACAGGTACTTTGGATAACTATTTTGTTAAAGCAGGCTCCCTTCTAATTGATGAAATCACCACATTGGAGAGGCGCATCTCGCAGGAAATTGCATGGGTAAAAAGGTCTTCCATGGGCACTATAGCGCACGCCAGAACTCCTGAGAATGGACTGGACCTTATGGAGTCTGAAACAAGGGGCAATGGGGTGGTGGGTTTGCCTAATGTGTCCAATGTAACTCCACAACATAGGGATAACGAATCCTTAGGCATTGAAGAAGCACGACAATTGCTTTCACTTCCCGTCCAAACACAACCTAGCTCCCCAACTCCAACAGTTATCACCTTAAACAATGAGACCCCTAGTGGCAGAGATAGCCGTCAAAAGCGGGAAACAGGGAAGGAGCAGTACCTAAAAGGAAAAGAGGGTCTCAAAACCCTGGGGGGCATCAGGCAAAAATTCCTAAGCATAACATCCCGGTTGAGGCTAATATCCCGGAAAACAGTAAAACTGTACCCAAACCTACTGATGATTATGTTTTAATATCTCCAGTTACTTCACCTGTGCGAGTCACAGAGCAGGCGAACTCCAGTCCCATACCAACGGAAGAGCTGCTATGACTATCGCCAATATTGGCGCCCTCCTGAGGTCACTGCTCAGCCCCTTAGAAGCCAGATTAGCCACGATTGAAGCTAGACTGTCAAATATAGAAAAAACATCGGCGCTAATGGCTGATGGTTTTAAAGCAGATAACAAGGGCAATAGGGGTGGTGTTCTACCTAAGAGCAAGAGGGGTGCAACAGCATCGACCACTAACAAAGCCAGAATAGTCTTAAACACTCCATCACTGCAGCCGTCTATTACCCACCCTGTAATCTCCCAATCTAAACAAGGTGCAATTTCAATTGAGCATTCCGAGTCCAATGCTAATTGTAACCAGGGGGAGGGTGACAAAACAATCAAGACCCTGTCCATGGATCTACCCCCAGAGGCAAGCCCCTATGTAGTCATCCTAACTGGTATACCAGAGTTAAATCCAACGACCAAAGAATCTGCAGCCTCATTAAAAAATAAGGTGGTCAATAGGCTTACCCTAAATAGACCCCTGCCCCTAGGAATAGCGAGTGAGGTACTGATGGTAAGAACAGTTCCCTGAGTGGGTAATACAAGGAAATCTATTAGCGGCGACTGTGTCCTTATTAACTTTAGGGACCAAAGGACTGTTTCTCACATATGTGGGTGGCCGTACCGCGACCGAGGGACATCTATTCAGTCCCGACCCTTATCCTTCTTCTACCCGTCCTGGTGTAATGGACGGGAGGAGGAGGGTTGGGATAGAGTGGCCGCGAGAGGGAGAGGCTGGGGAAATAGGGAGAGAAGGGATTTTCCCCGACCTATAGTCCAGCAGCCTGCCTATCTAACAACACATAACAGGTTTAGCTGCCTGGACATGAAAGACTGACATTATCCACTGAGGAGGGGGTGGCTCATTCCCGAACCAGGGGTGAGCAGGTGGAAAAACTCATCCTCCCCAGTCGAGGTACAGCTGGCATCCCAGGGGCTAAGTCCCCCAGAGAACATCAGCCTGACAAGGAATGCCAATGGCCCATCAACGGGTCATCACCTAGAAATACACAACTCACAGGCAAACAAGGGGATCCAAATCAAAATGTAACATTGCCGGATAGCTTAACTGGTCAGGGGGGAACCTCAAGTATTACCTCTAATTCCAAACCAGGATCATTAAAGATACTGTCTTGGAATTTGGCTGGTTTAGGAAACAAGCTTGACTGCCCAGACTGGAGCACATTCATAGACACCAAAGATGTTTGTTTGTTCCAAGAAACCTGAGCGAGAGAGGAACATACTCGCCCAGGCTTTGCTGCATTTTCTATTCCTGCCCAATGGGGGGGCAAGGGCCGTCCCTCTGCTGGCCTTGCTATTTGGGTGGCAACCCATCTGGGTTGCACAGCTAAGTCCCACTTCACAGCATCGGAGGACGTTCAATGCGTGCTCATGGAGTGGCCCAATTCCGCTAAATTAGCATTGGTAAATGTTTACTCCAGGCCGGTGAATATAACCCGGGAATCCAATACCATTGAGGAACTTTCCATTTTCCTCAATGACATTCCTAAGGGTACAGCCTTCGTGGTTGGAGGGGATTTGAACAGCCCCTTTGAGCCACTAACAGGTCTACTAGATGGTACAACAATGGATGAGGACGCGCTGTGGTCAGTACCTCCCACGCTGGCCCCTCCCCCTAGAGCCTGGACACCTTTAGCAGTCCAGATTACTGCTCTAACTCTTAAACATGCAATTAGGGCCTGTAATGGGCGTACGAATTTAGATATTCCCCCCAAATGTACATTTAATAAAGTGGGACGGGAGTCAAGATTGGACTATATATTGGTCCAATTGTCCTCCTGGTCTAAAATTAAGGACTTCAGGTTGATAGTTAGGGACGATAGCGACCATAATGCGCTAGAACTAGAATTCTCTTTGCCTGGTATAGACAACGAAAACCGGGCTGGTGTAGATGAGCCTGTTCCAGGGCTGACCTTAGCGAACAATAGACGAAGAGTGAGGTGGGACAAACTAGCCACCAACCCGGAAAAGGTTTCAAAGTTGTACGGTTGTGCTATTCCCACACTTGAAAAGGTTAGCGCACTAGTGGCGCAACCATATGCTCATGACATGCACAAAAAACTCTGGTCTGCTCACGAGATCATGGCAGAGGTTCTTTTCTCCCCAGGAAAAACTGGGGGCACCAGGAGTCACCGTCCTTCGTGGTATAACGCTGCCTGCTGAAAGGCTAAATCAGATTTACTACTTTCCCTAAAGCAAAGTAATAATAGATCTGTAATACAGGCGAGGAGAAGGGATTACAAGCAGTTGACCCGCCATGCTAGGGTGGAATGGGAACAGGAGAAATGGGAGAATCTTACCATCACACTGGCAGATAGGGATTCCCGCAAATTCTGGCAAATTGTAAACACGGGCTCTGAAGAGCCGCTTTCGGCCGCTGAACTTAACATCTCAGCGAAGGTTTCGGAGGAATATTTCCAAGCTCTTCATAAGGGGGCCCATTTGGACCCAGATGGGACCTCAGCTGGCTTAATGCCAACTGAGGGCCTACAGCTAGAGGGGGACCTTTTCACCGAGGAAGAGGTGCGGGCTGCAATCTCCAGGCTGGCATCTGGTAAAGCTCCAGGCCTGGATGGGCTCCAGGGCGACCTTTACAAACACGAGCCAGTGTATGAGCTCCGAATCTGTTGGTGATCTTTAATGCCGTCCTGAGGGGCATGGAGGTGCCCGGTACTTGGCTGGGCGCAGAGATCATCCCCATATTTAAGAAGGGTTCACCTCTGCTCCCAGCTAACTACAGGCCCATCAGCCTCATCGACGTGTCACAAAAGCTATTCAGGAGACTGATACTGGATCGCCTCCAGGATTGGATTGAAGAGTTTTATATTCTGAGCGCTTACCAGGCCGGATTTAGAAAGAAAACCTCAACAACGAACCAGATTTTCCGTCTTAACTTGTTATTTTGGAAAACTGTAACAATCAAGGGCGGCAGCTTATATACGGTCTTTGTAGACCTGCGTGCCGCCTTCGATTTGGTGTCAAGAACTAAACTGTGGCCCGTGTTAGTGGAGTTGGGTATTCCACCTGATCTTTTGAATATATTGATGAGACTTCATCAAGAAAACTTCGCACGGATCAGGTGTGGCAGGAACGGATTGCTTTCAGCAAGATTCCCCGTTGACAGGGGGGTGAGACAGGTGTGTGTGCTAGCGCCTACCCTGTTTTGCCTCTTTGTCAATGGGGTAATCGCCCACCTGACGGGGATTACTGACATAGATGCCCCAAGGCTCAACGGCAGCAGGGTGTCCGCAATCATGTTTGCGGATGACACCATGCTGGTGTCAAAATCCCCGATGGGGATACAACGTGTTTTGAATGGTTTTGTGGTATTTTGTGGCGAAAGGGGGCTGGAGATTAATGCCCTCAAGACTAAATTCATGATCTTCAGCCCCCCGGCCACAACCCGCCCCAACCCAACTATAGGCACAACGAGGCTCGAGAGGGTGCATACATTCGAGTACCTGGGGGTGACCATCAATGAAAATATGACCAGGGATACGCATCAAACAAAAGCTAATCTTAAATTGGTGCAGTTAACGGGTGGCATCTCCAGGATTATAAATAGATCGACCCTTAAACCCCTTGGTCCATTGCTCGAAATTTAAAAAATGCAGGCGAGGGGGGCAGTCACATATGGCAGGGAATTGTGGGGGCACACATCCAGCCAAGACTTGATCATTGCAGAAAACAAGTTCATCAGACAGTTGGCAGCCCTACCTCCAAGCACTCCGCTCCTCCCTCTCAGATTTGATATGGGCCTTAGATCCATTGACGAGGAATTGGGCCTAAAACCAGTAACATTCTGGCGACGACTCCGGAGTGCTCCAGAGCTCTTGATTCATAGGAAGGAACTGAAAGAGATTTTAAGCTTACCAAATCTGGTGAATATTCCCTGGCTAAAATACATAAAAAAGGTATGCGAAAGTCTGGGAAGGCCAGAATTATGGCTAGACCCTGAAAACGTTTGTAGTAAGGTCTCACGCAAATGTTTAACAAAGGAATATTACGATTTAAAATGAAATACCTTATTAGGGAATTCGCGGCTGGGGACTTTAACAAATACATTTATCCAATTCACAGACTCCTATTACTTGGAGCAGGTCCTTGATGTCCTGTATTGACCACGAAGTTATTTTTGCAGTGGAGGTATGGTACCCTCCCCCTTAGAGCATTCACAAGTACCTGGTTTCAGTCCTCCTCCACTAAGCAATGCCCCGCATGTTCAAACCAGCTGGAAAATGAATTACACGTTTTATTCTTTTGCAATGCCTATCAAAAATCTAGAAAGTATTGGCTTGTTCCTCTTCTCAAAAACCTAGGCTTTAGGCATTGCATTCCAGCTTACAGAATACTCAAGACGGATCTATCACCTCATATTGCGTTTGCGGTAGCTAAATTCTTAACAGCGATTTGGCACAAGCGCACTCTCCATATCCTGAACTCTGATACGCACTTGGTACATGCACTGTAAAAATCAAAGCATAGACAAGCACAAATTAGAAGGGATTGCAATTGGTTTTATCTATTATTACAAATGTGATTTTTAATCATAATTAGCAGTTTGATTCTTGTCTTGCACCAGCACTTTGAATTTGTACCATAAGATGATAACAATAGTGATTTTTAAAATCTCTGTTTTATGAATATGTATTATTCTTGTTTGTTTTAACTTTTGATGTATATCTTTTATGGTCCAAGTGATCGAAATAAAGATAGAAAATGAAATGTAGTTGCTAATTTTTGTCTCCAGAAGCGAATGTGGGTAAGATCCAACCCATTATCATAAAAATGGTGTTCTCTATGATCAAGAGATACACCACTTCTTTAGCTGGTTGACCAAATGAAAATACTGATCACTAATGAGAAGTTGATGGCTATCCAGACAAACGAGGTTGGATCTCACCACATATCACTGTGGCGTTCTTTTTCCTGTTGTGAGTTCTTTATCTCTGGCTTACGTGTGATTTAGGTACTACTTTATTGCTGTTAAAGTATAGTTAGCCTGCCATAGTATTGGCCTTTAGACCCCGGTTTGTTGTAATGTTTATAATGTTTGCCTTCTCCCCGCGCCCCCTGCTACCAATTTCTCCTGTCGTTCCCCCAAACCAGCATGGAATCTCATGAAACCTCCCTCTTGCTGTTTCCCTTCTTCAATTTCTTCTTCAGAAATTATCCTTATACCCTCTTTTAGTATTTCCTTCTCAGCTTTTTGGATAGCAGCCTTAACAAGACCTGAGTAGACTTGGACCTTTGTGTATTCTGCACCTTGGTTGTTACTACTAAACCCTACCTGTCTCAAATCCTTTGTACGTATTTCTTTTAAACTTGGACATTTTGCAAAAGAAAATAAGAGTTGGGAGCGATTTAAAGGGACTATCTTCCTTTGTTTTTTCCTCCCAGTCTCTCGGTCAATAGGTTTAAAATACATCCACAATTTGTTTTTATTGCTCTTAACTGTTTTTTTTTGTCCTGCTCACCTCTTCCCTGCCAGTCGTTCTTTCTAGGTAGTGTGTTCCCTCTACTTCCTCTGACTGCTAAACTTCTAGGTGGTTCTTTCTCTCCTAGCTTAATTCTTTTGTTTTTTTAACACTTCACCTCCCTACAAGATTTACGGGTGTAATTACAGGGTACCCTTTTCCCTTCTGCGACAGCTTCCACTCCTACAGAGCCAGGTGTCTCTCTATTTGACTTCTTTCCCTTTTATTATTTTGCAGCATTCCATTATCATAAGTTTGTACTCTAGTCTGCAATTCATTGCCTTTCTCTTTTATAAGGGCCTTCTTTCTTACATATATACGAGTTGGCCTTGTATGAGAATACCTAAGATGTTGATGTTTTGGCCAAGAGAACTCTCCCCGCCTACTTACTAGCATCAGCCATTTGGAGATATAAACATCATGCTGGGTACAACCCTCCACTGGGGCTCCTGTATTCCTTTCAATATGGCCTTCTATTATGGGATCTTGTACTGGTCTAACCATTTTTGGCATCTGCCCCCTTATCCCCTGTAATTCTTCTATTATTCTTTTAAATTGTATTTCATGATTTTCTAACAACAGGGTATTATTTAACACACAGACTTCTAACAGCCCTTGCAACATTTGTTGTAGCATCACCATAATGTCCAGCATAGAGGCAGAAGATGATGTTATAATATCCAAGCCCAGCGTACCATTCCATAGTATTTCATTTAATGAGTCTTTGGGCTTTGGTATCCTGCATGATCCATACTTCTGTCAAACGTAGTTCTTGAAGCAGAGTTTGACAGGTTAATGCGGGCCTCCACGTCTTCGGACCCGTTCCCTACCGATACCTCATCCTCACCCTCTAACGAGGAAAAGATCTGAGGTGAAGATGAAGTCTTCTTTCCATGGGAGGGGCAATGTGGCTTAAGTTACTCTGAATAAGGGAGGAATCGACAATCTCTGCGACCTCCTCTATGCTTTGTGGCTCCCTATTACTTTCTTGGGCTTGGCCTTTTCCCGATGTAAGTGCCCTCTTGAAATGCTTCCCCACAAAGTCCTTTATTGATTTGGACATTAAGCCACCTTCTTTCCCACAACATTGCGGTTTATTCGCTGCGGTGGGTTTCTTTGTGATTTTCCTCACCTCCCTTTTATCATTTTTCACGGGGGTTGTAGCTTGCACCCCTTCAGGCCCCCCATCAGCCCCCCTTCAGGCCCTTTTTCAACTGACGCCACCTTGAACTCATCAATTTGATTCGATAGGTTTTTGCATATTTACTTGGCTTTGCCTATCTTGGCGCCATTCCAAAGTCCTCCATATATAATCTGTATTACTATATACTACTTCTATTCCGTGGGTTTACCAAATCGAAGCAGAAAGTGCTCTCAGGCAAATGGCTTTCCCTCTTTAAACCCTACAGATCAGTGTTAACAAACACAATATGCACTTTACATCACACGCCTCTTCTTTCTCTTCCTGTGCTTTTTATACTCAAGCCCAGGTCTGGAATAGAATTAAAAACTATTTTTTAAAAAGTTTAAAAAGCACTTACCTCCCCTGTGTGCTGACTGGCTGACCGGCTGACTGTGGTTTCTTCTAAGCGTGCTGATTAATTCTATATACAAATGCAAGTCTTGGCAAGTCTTGGCTCAAGCCTGACCAGACCTCACTAGTCCCCCTGAGACAGGCTTCTTCCCAGGTGTAAGTGCTTCCACTCTGGGTTTCACTGGGCTGTACCGCTGTAGCCCTCCAAGGACCCCAGCTCCCCCACCTGGCCTGTAAAAGTGGGTCTGCCAAGGGAAACGGGACGGGGGCTCCCAACTGCATGCAGAACTTCCCTCTCTACTTCGGTACCGGCAGACACTCACCCAGCACCAAAATCGGTTCCTCGCACTACGCACGCTTGATTTCAGCGCTTCTCCCGGTACTTTTCAGCGAGCATACGCAGAGCACCCGTTCTCAGTGCTTTCCACTTTCTCGCATCTGCTCACTCCCTCTCTCGCTTGTGCTCCCGTTGTACGTCGTCACGCTGCCACCACGCTGCCACGTCAGTCGTCAGTAACGGCCTCACAGGAGAGTAGGTGCAGAGACACTTGGTCAATATGCAGAGCTGCAGAGACAATTGGTCAATATGCAGAGGCAGTGGCAAGAGTGGTTAACCTTTCTCAGAGGGGCGGATAATATGTCTCTACACTCCTTGCCCTGGCGTCCTTCACATAGAAAACTATGGAAATCCCTTGATGCCTTTTTCTTTAAGTATAAACCACCATGAGCCAACCAAACTCCTCTCTCGAATTGGCATGGCCCATATAGTCGTAAAACACAAAAATAAAATCAAAGGGGGCACATACATTTTATTGACCCTCTTGTTGGTAATCAGTATAAAACTCCTTGAGATATGACATTTCTTCCTTTAGGTCTACTCTACGATCATGCACCCTCTCATATGGCTGAGATACCCGCCACCCCCTCTCAACACAATCCCCAAGGATGGGAAACCGGAAACGGTTCTGAACTTTTGGAAGACGGGAGGGAGTGACCCTCCCGGCCGTATTTATTAAAATATGAAACAAAATTAAAACATTAAAATAACAGTTTCATATTATGTACAATTTCATTTCCACATTGCGATGTTTGGCTAACCTTAACATATTCTCTAATACAAAGGTTCACCTAGCCGAACTAACATCCTACAAGACATTTAACTTGAAATTGTACATCCTAACGTTTAAGGGCCAACGGCAAGGTCGTAACCGGTGTCAGATCCCTAAACGAGAAATATCCCCCTCACTTGTGAGGGGCGACCGCACAGAGGTGTACCTCAAGTGCATCTACCCATTTCCCTTGACTTGACGGGGGCCCCAATAAACTCGACGCCATTTAAAGGTCGTCCGAGGACTCGTGTGAGGTGTCTAGAAGGTAGCGTAAACCCCCTCCCAAACCCCACACAACTTACCACATCTGCCGTCGCAGATGTCCTGGCCCCGGGAAATTCCCCAGGAGGGGGCTGTAGCCCCTCCTACCCAGGAAGGGGCCTTGACCGCCTTTCCTTTCCTTTCGGCGGCCCATCCTTAGAAGGGACCGCCTCCCCGTTGAGGGGCCAATGGCCACCTCCCCCGAGCGCTCCCATCCGTAATGGGTGACGCCCACCCATAGGGATCTTCCAATTACTGCTCACCGATCATGACCTTACCGCCCGACCAAAATAAATACGACAATTCTAACTAAATTCTAAATGACTACATTACTACATGACAGTAACAATTACCACTTATTAAAAGGCATGATTACTGATCAACACTAGTGCAGAATTACTTTATTTGCAAAACAAACTAAAATTGACCATTCTTTATTGCATACTCAAAGTTATCACGGTAGTCATCCCAACCTGCAAGAAATAGAGTTACCACATCAAAACTTTATTCAAAACCACTTGCTGTCCTCAGGGGCTGGTGGGTGGGTCAAAATTGGCTCTTCGTTCCGTCTCGAGCTCACGTGCAGCGAGGAGATGTAGCTTCAGAGCACAGGAACAAGAGGATGCTTCCTTGGCTTGTTGCTCCTTTTATCCGTCTTCAGGGCGGGCGTAAACCCGCCCCTGCCTGCCCCAAGGGCGTGGCCGGCCGCGTCAGTGTCTAGGCCAGCCCACTCCAGGGCGGGAAAAGGCACGCCCCGGCTACGCCGCTTCGGGCATACCAGCCGAGACTCGCCTCCCGCCCAAGATGGCTTCCCAGGATCGTGGTACTCCACCATACGTTCGGGGGGACCGAATGGTCGCCCCTTTCCATATGGCTGAGATACCCGCCACCCCCTCTCAACACAATCCCCAAGGATGGGAAACCGGAAACGGTTCTGAACTTTTGGAAGACGGGAGGGAGTGACCCTCCCGGCCGTATTTATTAAAATATGAAACAAAATTAAAACATTAAAATAACAGTTTCATATTATGTACAATTTCATTTCCACATTGCGATGTTTGGCTAACCTTAACATATTCTCTAATACAAAGGTTCACCTAGCCGAACTAACATCCTACAAGACATTTAACTTGAAATTGTACATCCTAACGTTTAAGGGCCAACGGCAAGGTCGTAACCGGTGTCAGATCCCTAAACCAGAAATATCCCCCTCACTTGTGAGGGGCGACCGCACAGAGGTGTACCTCAAGTGCATCTACCAATTTCCCTTGACTTGACGGGGGCCCCAATAAACTCGACGCCATTTAAAGGTCGTCCGAGGACTCGTGTGAGGTGTCTAGAAGGTAGCGTAAACCCCCTCCCAAACCCCACACAACTTACCACATCTGCCGTCGCAGATGTCCTGGCCCCGGGAAATTCCCCAGGAGGGGGCTGTAGCCCCTCCTACCCAGGAAGGGGCCTTGACCGCCTTTCCTTTCCTTTCGGCGGCCCATCCTTAGAAGGGACCGCCTCCCCGTTGAGGGGCCAATGGCCACCTCCCCCGAGCGCTCCCATCCGTAATGGGTGACGCCCACCCATAGGGATCTTCCAATTACTGCTCACCGATCATGACCTTACCGCCACAGGCCGGATAGTTGACCGGCTATCCGGACCCCCCCACAACACTCCTGCCTAAAGGTCATGTCATAAAGTCTTTAGCCAAGCTATCAGGTCTCCTATGAGTAACTCGTTCCCCATCCGGGACAAATGAACACCATCCCCCAAATACATACTGTCCCCTTTAATACAACCATGCGACACAGAATGCAGTGTACTTGAACGGAACAATCTACTCACTTTATTATTAATTTTCCTTACTGAATGATTCAGAGCAGAAACCGAAATAGCCCCCCGCCACACTTTCCGTGGGATCATATGGGACCATGCAATTGTGCACCCGGGAACTCTTCTCGCTAACCAACTTACAGTGGAAAGCATCGCCTCAAGAAGAAGTCGTCTACCCGTGGTCACCAAATCGTTGCCCCCAAGATGTACTATAACTACAGACGGCGGTGACCTTGTCCGCCCTAACAAACCCTCGAAAAATGATTGAAACTGGTCAATACAGAGCCCGCCCTTTCCGTAGAAGGACACCCTGTACCCGTATTCCCCAGCCACGTGAATCATGTCACCTGCTTTGAATACGTCCGCGGCACGCCTCACGTATGAGTGGCCCACGACCCACACCTCCTTTTTCACAGCCGGTGATGTCTGACCGCTGGCCCCCCGGTGTCGGGTCGACTGCACAGTCCGCCCCGCCTCGCAGGCTTGCGCAACTGAAAACCAAACAAAACAAGAAGCGTGAGTACATCATTACAGCTTCACAACATATGCAACCGCACATACCTCTTATAACAGTTTGAGGACCAATGCCCCACACGTTTTACTTGTTCTACATTCAGACCCCTGGCTGTAGCCTCTGTAGCAGCCCCTATCCGAAAGGAATGGGTCCCAAACTCGCCGGGGTTCAAGCCCGCGGCCGAAATCGACATCGCAAGCACCCGCTGGAACTGAAACCTCGTCAGTGGGGTGGCGTCAGCGTGTCTCCATGATGCCACCCTTTGCGCTAAATATTCCTCTACGCACACTACAGGGCACATGGAAGACCCGGGAATCCTTTGTATGATTATGCAGTCCCCAACCGCACCCTGATCGGTCTTGGACTTGACAAACGAGACAGTCATTGTCTCCCCCCTGACCTGAACGTGCTCTCGGCACAGTCCCCCCATGGCATCCTGCTTGTTCTTCGCCACTAGTTCGCTCACCCACATAGCCCCATGGAATGCTAGCGCAAAAGCGGCTCGGAATAACACTGTTTCATACTGGGATGAACACGTTGCAGGAAGTACAGATAATAACAGGGCCAACCTATCCAGACCTATCGGGCGCCTTTCATCTACTCTGCGACCCTCAAGGCGTTGCCACCCACGTAGCGCTTTTTGCACAACGAAAGACGCAGTCAGGTCCTGGATCCCATGAGCCCTTGCCATAAAGGAAATGGCGGCCCGGTGCCTCTGGGCCGTAGCCACTGATTTGCCTGCCTGATGTAAAGACAGCAAAAATTTTACTACCAACTCCTCCTGGCCCCAAAGCTCCCCCCTAGCAACCCCCAAAAAGACCCAATAGGAACGGAACGCCCCTTCATATGCCTTCCTCGTCCTGGGTGCTAAACTCTCTCCCACGAGGTTTTGTAGTTCGGGGCACCGAGAGACCAGAGAGCTTCGGGAAAGGGTGCCGCCACCGGGTCCGCTGTGGGCAGAAAACCCCAGAAGGCCTGCATATGAAAACGAGAAAGCGCATCAGCCGCTTTGTTCATTACCCCCGGCACATGTCTTGCCTTAAATAGCACATTCAATTGCATACACAATAACACGATTTCTTTGAGCAATCTCAGAATCCATTTGCATCGTGCTGCCTGGCTATTGATACACTCAACCACGGTCATGTTATCAGACCAGAACACCACAGAGTGATCTCTGAATCCCTCGGGCCAAGTTTGCAGGGCCACCAGAATGGGGAAAAGTTCAAGAAATGCAATGTTACTTGTCAGTCCACACTCATGCCACCACGACGGCCATCTTTGAGCCGACCATTGTGTGCCGAATATGGCACCAAAACCAATGCTCCCAGCCGAATCTGTCCACAGCCCCAGCTCCTCGGAGGACACCGCCGGTTTGTTCCAAACAATTCGACCATTGAAATCCGCCAGAAATGCCAACCAAATGCGCATGTCCTGGCGAACCTCTGCCGATAGCCTCGTGCGATGATGACCCTCCTTTAGGCCGACCATGGCTTGAGCGATCGAGCGGGAAAAGGGGCGGGCCATCGGCATTACTCTCAGGGCAAAATTCAACTGGCCCACCAATTGTTGTAACTGATGCAGTTTAACCTTAGACTCACTAATACACATTTCAAGGGATGCCCTGAATTTTAACACTTTTTCTCTTGGTAATCGAAAACAGCCTTCCTCTGAGTCGAGCTCGATCCCCAGAAACTCGAGGCAAGTCGAGGGACCCACAGTCTTACCTGGTGCCAATGGCACACCAAAATGTTTCATTAAGACACAAAATTCGTTCACAGCCTGTCCACATTCTGGATCCCCGGCTGCCCCCAGAAACAAAAAGTCATCGAGATAATGCATGACATGTTGAAAACCCGTCCTCTTTGTGAAGACCCATTGCAGAAAACAACTGAACTTTTCAAAATAGGCACAAGATATAGAGCATCCTATTGGCATACATCTATCCATGTAATAGTGACCCTGAAACATGAAACCAAGGAGACGCTGATCGTCTGGATGTACCGGGAGCAACCGGAACGCTGACTCAATATCCGATTTTGCCATCAGCGCACCGGGCCCTAGGCAATTCAACATGGCGACGGCCTCATCGAAAGATGCGTACCGCACCGAACACACTTCCGGGTCTATCGCATCATTCACGGAAAGACCACGTGGGGCTGACAAATTATGTATCAGCCGAAACTCGCCCGGGTCCTTCTTGGGGACCACCCCTAAAGGGGAACAAACAAAGTTAGGCATCGGTGGCACATCAAATGGACCGGCGACTCGACCTCGAGTAACCTCCTTCCCAATCTTTTCCTGTACCACGGTCGTATGTTGCAAGACCGACAGTTGGTTCTTACACTTTGCTACACCCTGAAAATCCCCCACTGGGATGCGGAAACCATATGAAAACCCGTTCCGCAACACCCCAGCGGAAGCATGATCCGGGTATTCGTTGAGCCAAGGAATCATTGCCATGGTATCAATCGGAGTAGGTAAAGGCGCCCCTCGGACTATTTCAGACCTGTTTGGCGCTTCCCCTACCACCGTTATCACCCGTGTTTTGGCTCTGCACATGGACTCAGGATGGGAGGGCTGCCCACACCTTCCACATTTGTGTCTAAACTTGCATGACCCCTGGGGCCTCGTACATTTACCCCTGTTGAAATTCCAACAAATCCCCCTTTTACCTGCATTGCCATTCGGCTTTGAGTGATAGTCGTTACCGGCACGCGACCGAAAGGGTGTCCCAGCGTATTGGCAGGAGGATTCACCCCCGCTACTTCCTACCAACGGTACTTTTAACATTCCTGTACTCTCCATTTTTGACCATGAAACGGAGTCGTAACAATCCCAAGTCAAGTTTTTGTTGTGTTCCTTCGCCTTTCTAAAAATATTATCGTAGCAGAACCACTGATTGCCCCCATATGATACGTAATACTCCATGATCCGTGACTGATAAATAGGCAATTCGGTCAGCAACTCGGGCCTACGTTCGCCCATGATGGAGGTAAAGATTCCCCATGCCCTGCCCCAAGTGCCAATGTTTTGGTCGACCTTAAAGGCGGCCATTTTTGCGCGCCAAACACTCGGATGCATGAGCTCCTTCTGGCTCTTAACATGCTCCATCTCATAATGGTCGGTAAGCAAAGAAAAAATGTTTACATACTCATCCGCCCACATCTTTTCCTTAATTGCCAGAGGAACATGCTGACCCACCTTCTCCCTTCGTGAAGGTGCAGACCCCTCCCTCGCAATCGGCAATGGCCGCTTACCTGAACCAGAAGCTGCATCTGCCGCCGGACCTGGGCCTGTTGCTTTTTCTGCCGCCGGAGACAGCGGGGTAACTGACGATGGTGCCTTCACCGCCTCCCTAGTTTCACGCAGTTGTCTCATTAACACCCGGGCGTCGTCAGCCGTGGCGCCCTCGCTATCTTTCCCCAACCACGCTGCCAATTGTGCTGCCAACTCGGGAGGCATATCCTCCCCGCATACGGGAGTGACCACCATGGGAATCGGATTCCCCTCCTTCGGCACTGGAGTTGGCTTTTCAAGTGGGATATCGGGAACCGGGGTTTCCCCCCCAGCTGCCCCCCTTCTGGACCTCTTGCCTCTCCCCCCGGGGGCTGCTCCCGACAAAGGTCGTTTCGGTCCCCCTTCCCCGTCCTTAGCTGCCATCTGCTTCTTCAGATCGGTTACTTCTTTCATGAGCATGCGGAGCATCTGATCGGTACTGACTCGCTTTCCGACTTTCTTGGGCATTCTCAGACAGAGTATCTGTAAGACAAAAAGAAAGATTACCACGCTCAAAATTGGCTCTTCGTTCCGTCTCGAGCTCACGTGCAGCAAGGAGGTGCAGCTTCAGAGCACAGGAACAAGAGGATGCTTCCTTGGCTTGTTGCTCCTTTTATCCGTCTTCAGGGCGGGCGTAAACCCGCCCCTGCCTGCCCCAAGGGCGTGGCCGGCCGCGTCAGTGTCTAGGCCAGCCCACTCCAGGGCGGGAAAAGGCGCGCCCCGGCTACGCCGCTTCGGGCATACCAGCCGAGACTCGCCTCCCGCCCAAGATGGCTTCCCGGGGGGATCGTGGTACTCCACCATACGTTCGGGGGGACCGAATGGTCGCCCCTTTCCATTTGTTCCATCACTCAGGGACCGTAACAAAATGGGCAGTCTTCTGGTTATCCTCATAAGGTCTTTAATATGATACCAAAAATGTAACAATGTTGGGATATGAGTGAAATATGATGACTTGGCAATCTAGGTAGACATAAAGATTGTACACAGGACATGTTCTTATGAATACTATAATACTGTACAGGATGTTTTGATTTTCTACCCTAGATGATGCTTTTTATACATCACTTATATCAGACAAAATGTATGTCTATCATGCGGCTTATATGGTTAGTTAACATAAGTGTGCCTCTAACAAGGATCATCTTTTACTTAAATTTTATCTGTAAATTCATTTGTCATTTCATTTGTCATTTTCTTTTGTAATTTCATCTGTAACTTCATTTCATTTCATGTCAGCTTGTTGTTTCTCTCATTTTTCTCGTTCTGGAAAACCCAATAAAAATTATTTGGGGAAAAAAACATTTAGACCATAAAAAGCCCTCCTTTTTGGTCATCATGCTTAAACACTTTATATGTACCTGTAAAAGATGCAGCACATGCAGAAGCAGCAAGTGTGGGTACCAAGGGTCCTCACATCATTCACCTCCTATACATTTGGACCCATTTCTAAAGTAAAAAACAGGTAAAGGGCCTTATTTACAAGCCCCTATCGCCACAGGAATGTCAATTTTTTCGACATTCCTGGGTCGATATGGAGTTTGCATTTTTTACAAGGCAGTGTTAAGCGACTTAATGTGGCTTAAAAATACCTTGTAAATAAGACACCCTTTCACTCTATACTTAGCGTGAAAGGGATGGGCAATGGGTGTTGCAGTGGGCGTTCTGCCACAAGACCCATCGATTTTTACGCTGCCCCATATTTACAAGGGTGGTGTAAATATGGGACGGCACCAAAATTAAGACCACGGAAAACTTGGTCTTAAAATGGCACAATGAGGAGAAATTCTTTATTTCTCCATGTTTTTGCTGTTTCTATGTGTGCTGAATTGTGCAGAACACATAGAAACAGAAAATTGCCATTCCTGATTGTTTATGTGCAGGAAGGGATAACTTCCAGCATATAAACAATAGTACCCTCAATGCGGGCACTATGTTGCAAGGGTGCCTGCATTGGCGATAGGCTGCTAAATTTATTGCCAGCGCAGGGGGAAATGCAGGACTGAGCCCTATTGTACATAAAGTGCAGCCCGCGTTTCAAAAGTGTTGTAGCGCAGTTTTAAGCCAAGAAGGCTAATGCTGCAATTCGTCACTTTATTGAAAATATGCACCACAATGTTTTGCTCGATTTTTGCTTTCATATGTGTGACAAACAAATGAGGTATTTATTGTACACAATGTGCTTGTACCTCAGGCTACAGTAGAGTTTCAATAACAGATTGATCATGGAACCTTGAGCTACTTAGGTGAGTCAGAGAAAAACAATGCTACTTTAAGTACGAGTTTGCTGTCAGAGATCGAATATTTAGTAGGCCTGGGCGGCAAATTCCGTTCCGTTTGCGAAATTTGCGGAATTTGGGCAATTTCGCGTTCCGCGGAAAATACGATATTGCAGAAAATTCTGTGTTCCGTGAGTTTGCAACATTTTTTGCTTGTTCGTGTTCTTAAATGTGTGTTCGCGAGATATTTTCCCTGAGCACGCAAACAACAATTGCGAACAGTAAAAAAGCATTGCGAAGAAGCAATGGCGCGTGTTCGCGGAATTTCTGCTTGCTCGCGGAGATTTTTTACTGTTTCGTTGAGATTTGCGTAACGCGATTACGCAAATTCTGCCCACCCCTAATATTTAGCCCCTTGCATGCTTTGTGTTATTGAGATGTTATTCACATTAATAAACAGGACAATATACATCACATACCTTGTCATACAATTGAAGCACAATAAAGCTGATAAATTTGATTCAATGCATCATAAACCAAAGGTGTATGAGAGTTCCAGAAATGTGCACAAGCAGGCCTCATATTTCTCAATTCTACCAGTATGTGGAATCAACCTTGTCCCAACAGTATAGCCCTCATTTCAGTTTAGAGATATATAACTATTGATAAAACAAATTCAGAGTGGCCGAACATCCCATTATTCTTCCTAGATTGTATGTGCTGGAGACACAATATCAAATTATTGTGATATCCAATACCTGATTCCGCTGGTGAATATGATGTTTAATTCTTCTTTTATTCACCTGAGCATCCTCATAAGAACATTGTATAAGAAAATAATGTATTAATTGAGGTGGATGGTAGTCCACCACAAGTAATAAAGTCACAAACTTGCTAAGTCCAGGCAAAGGTTTCAATAATTTAAACCAGATATTAGGGTAGCTATGGCTCAAAGCAGACAGGCTTAATTTAGTGAAAATGTGTGAGGCATTTAGAAGTAATAAAACAATTAAAAAGTCAAAACCCAGCAAAAAATAATCCCACTCCAATGTACACAAATACAGGAAAATGTAACTAAACAAAACACCAAGTTTTACAAAATCAAAAACAAAATGTAACAAAAACAAAATTACTAAAGACCAGTAAGGGGATAAGATGTCAGATAGAATTGCCCTGAGAAACTGCTGAATTATGTTTTCAAGAAGCAAAAAGCTGGGAGTGGTACCAACTTGAAAACCTTGCCTGCCAAATTCACGCCTCGGTTGGATTTATTTGGGTGGTTGACCATGGTAGTCGGTAGGTCTGGAAGTTCAAAGTTGTTTTTCTTCCCAACATTTCAGAAATTGCTGGAGAAGTTCACCTGTACTCAGACAATTGTCCATGGACCTCAGCGGCAGCACTTAGTGGCTATACTTTACAGCAGCAGACGTCACCAGCAGGTTCAGTCCAGGTCTTGTTTCAACAGGTCAACTAGGCACTTCATGTAAAACATCTCTTGCAGCTTGTGTTGATGTAGCCACACAGGAGGTCAGCTAACTGACTCTTGGAGTCAACCTCTTTGTCTTGGGTTCAAAAGGGAGCAGGTGTAGCCCTTCTGGTCTCCTCACAGATCTCAACCAACAGGTGAGCTCCTTCTTCTGTTCTTCGAAATGTGCAAAAAAGTATTTAAAGGCAGTGTGAGTAAGGTGCCAGCTTTGAAGGTTTTACTAGCCAATTGGTGGTATTGACTCCTGGATACTCCTACCAAATGAGGAAAATGTTCCCAGAGATGGCACTTACTCTTTTGCAATACATCCTGTTTGCCTTACTCCAAACTATCCCTCATTGCACAATTCTAAGGAACTCCATGATGGCACAGTCCTCCTTCTAATCAAGAGAGCCTGTGGGAAACTCAGGGATATAGTTAGGGTAATGAGAATCCCACTCCTCCTCAACTACATCAAACTAGTTTAGTGATCAGCTCCACCTCCCACTGGGATGGTGCCCAACCAGCTACCTTGACACTAAGAACAAAGGCTTCCTCTTCCCCAAGTCTGCCCTTTCCACTAAACAATAAACAGAGAGGCTTCACCTCTGTTCCTTTCAAATTAATGAATTTTCTGGAACCTCTACTGCTGCCCTTCTTGAGATGATAAGCATCACTCTCCCCTAACCCAGCCCATTCTGCCACTAAGCCTAAGATATTGTCTCAGCTCAGAAAGCAATTTTCATACCTCATTACGGTTAATCACTGGCAGGGCAGATAATGTCAAATTAATGCAAATTAGTCTCTAAGAGCTTCAGAAAGGAAAAGGACATTTTCTACAAGTTACTTTCTGTAAACATTTACGAAAAAGTAACTTCCCAGTGGAATTGGATTTTTATTAAATATTAAAATTAGTTGTTGAACAATTTCTCTAGCTTGTTTTAAACCTGAAATAACAGAATTATCATTGTAATCTGCACTATTGTTTCCCTCATAGATCAACCTAAGTCTTCCATAGTTATTTCCCTACAACAATGATTATTTTTACAATTGTGCCAGCAAGTTTAAAGTGTAGCACTCAGGCTACATTGGAAGGCCTGAAGTAAACTATGTAACACTAGAGAATGGCAAAATAAGTTCTGCAGTTCCCAGGTGACAGTTAACTTACCCTGCCATGGGTGTACTTTCTACATGGATTTTCAGAAACGGTCGGTAGGCCAATTATGGATTAGCTCATTATTACAAATTGTAAGGACCCGAGCACATACACCAGGGTCTGAATGCAGCATTCCAGTGTGCAGAGTCTACACATTAGCAAAAATGGGGAAGCCATGCAAAAAAGGGGCCTTTTTTCACAAATTGATTGGCTTTCACTTGAGAAAAATATCAGCTATCCTCAAATTTCTCCTACCTACACAACACAACTGACATCACTGTAAAAATGTTCATTTGCCTTAATAGTCGAATTCAGATGTAAATGCATTCCCTTAGTTGCTTCTCAGGGTCTGCAGTTGGAAGAGCATTTAATTCAATCTTGAGGAACCTCATTTTCTTAGAGTGTTTCATCATATTCGATGTATTGCATTAATTCTTTCACTTCTGTTTCATATTATAAAGTTCCAATTTTTTTAGGGGCAAGTTCTGCAATTATCACCCCATCATCATACTCCCATTTGCTCTAAGTGTATTGATGTTCTTGTCGGATTGTTAGGAAGTATAGGTTAACATTTTATATCCAAGCTCCCACCTCTACAACTAGTTCTCATTTTCCTCAGTCTACCAAGAACCAATTAAGTTTTTGCAAATGCAGTTGAGTCATAGATCTTTTTGTGATGGTTAGCAATCTCTGTCTCTTGCAACCAGCCTAAGAGCTTTAGGGTGTCAAAAGGCCCACACAAGTGAAACCATGTATTCTATAACTGCACTAGTCATCACACTTTTATGCAATAATAAGATTTTTATGGAAAATTAACAAGTATTCTGGACTGGTGCTTGTCGTATGACAAAGTATTTTGGATTATGGGGTACTGTGAATAAATGATGGTATATTTGGGCACACTGGTGCTGATATCTTGTAGACCTATTAAATGTTGTTGACCAGAAACTTTGACAAGGACATAGCACAATTTTGGACTGCTGGGGCACGGCAAATGCAATTCCTCATGAATAGGGAATTACTAGAGGGCAAGGGTGTGGCGTAACAGTCAGAGCTGCCAACTTTAGTGCTGGGGATCCAGGTTCGAGTCTCAGAGACGGCTAAACATGCTGTGCTTCTGGGCAAATCACTTAATGTCCTTGGGCCTGTGGACAGCACTTGAATACCCTCACTGGTGATAAGATGCACTCTACAAATCTGAGGATTATAATATTATTATTTATTACTATTGTACAGTTGACATCTTTCAGATTTCTTGCAAATCCTGTATCAGTTTGCAATCAACTAAATAACCCGTCTCTGATTATTGCTTTCAAGAAAAAGAAACAGTTTTCCTTTCTTCCATGAAATCCATCTGCTGGGGAATTGTGGGGTACATCAAGACTCGATTTTATCACCAATACTTTCAAACTCAACTGTGTTGCACCAGGATTTCCATAGTTCTAGACAAAAGTATAAATACAACAGCACAGTTTTCAAAATTGCAGAATTTCCAGTTACTTGATGGTCATGAATTTCGAAAAATTATGCACTACGTAATTTTTTTAATTTTCTGTACTGAAACAAGAATCTTACATTTAAAATCATTAGATATGCTAGTGGGAAAGGCTCACACATAAAAAGTTACTTTTGTTCTACGCAATGTGAGGGTTCAGGTAAAAAAGTGATGTGAGGTACCAACAAAACATTTTACTGCAAAAGTATAATTTCAGTAAATGTCTATAGAATGTCATGAAAAACAATTAAGTAATTTCACCCAACCTTAGCTTCCTACTCTCCAGACTATGAGTCCCGCCCCACCCAAAAACAGTGAGGATATCCAATTTTAATAGCATGTCATAAGCTAATGATTGGGATCTATTGATTGAGTCTGGCCTGGCATACTGAGATCTCATTTTTCAGCTATCTACACAAGTACTAGAAATTATTCTCTTCTACAAAGATGAGTCTAGTTCTGATATACAGTTATGGCTCAGCAAAGCACTGCTTCTCACCCACACTAAATGTATGTGTAAAATAATTAGTCATCCGAATTGAATTTAAGCCCTCAATCAATATGTAAGTAGATGTAAGAGACCTCCACCTCTAAGTACCAATTGAGTCTCTTCATCCCCATCAATTCCTGGCTACCTGTAAACACCTGCCTTGCAACAATATGAACTGTCACTCTCCCAAAACATGAATGTGTACATTGCCCTATTCATTGGTCTACTAGAGTCCTCCATACCCCTCTGTCAGACCTGCCATTATTAGGTGGTGTTCCCTCAAACATTCTGCCTGGTTACCTCCTCTTTTTGCAGATTAATTTCCTTGGGTTAGGACTCTGAGCACTTTATCATTGGTGACCTGTGCTAAAGTGCATTTGTTTATGCCCTAAAGATGGTAACATTAGTGTATACACAATTAACATATACAATTTATTTATAACTCCCTTGTAAAGTGGTATACCATATATGCAGGGCCTGCAAATTAAATGAATGCTGTTAGTGTCCTGCTGCACGGATTGTGGAACCCACACAAGTAGCCTTTCAAACCTGTCTCAGGCCCGCAGCTAGAGAATCTGTGCACAGTTTACTGCCACAGCAACTTGCCATTTAAAACCATTTGCCATGCTTTAAATTCGCCTTTTATTGCAAATATGTCACGCCTAAAGTAGGTCAAAGATATCCCATAGGTAACCCATAGGGTAGGGTGCTGTGTAAGCAAAAGGTAGGGCATGTACTTTTAAACTTTGCATGTCATGGTAGTGACAAACACTCAAATGAATGTTTCACTACTGTGAGGCCTACTCCTCTCATAGGTTAACATTGGGAATTCCTTAATACCCTTTTACGTTGTAATTCCTGATTAGAAAAGAGTGCGTTGATATGCTTTATTTATTTGGAATTGTAATGATAAATCCTCTTTACAAGTAAAGGTGGATTTAACATTACTATGTTAGAAATACCTCTTTTAGAAAGTAAACATTTCCCTGCTCTTGCTCCTATGTGTGCATGCAGCCTGACTCCAACAAACGACTGGGGTGGGTGACAGCTTCTCTTTGTGCATTCCTCCTAGACAGTCACAAACATAGGAAGATTAGTGGTTTTTAAGAACTCATCTGCATTCTGATGGCCCTTCCTGGGGAGGAACGAAGGGAGTAGCCAGCACTTGCCATTTAATAATTAGTGTCCTGTTACCACACAAAGGGTGGATTACCCCCTACTAATAGTCTGGAGCCTGAGCTGGGAAGAAAGGACCGCTGTACACTTCAAAGACCCTTCTTTTTAGTCACTCCTCCTTCAAAGGCACAACTGGGCATAAGTACTGGCTCTCTGACTCCTCCAAAGCAGACACTACTGTACATGTGAAGAACTCTGCCGATAGGAAAGACTGCTGTGCTGCTAGAGGGACTGCCCCTATTCTGGACTGCTGCTCTGGAAGTACTGCTCTTCTGTTCTGCTGTGCTGCCCTGCTACCTGCTACCCTCTGCCCTGGTGAGGAATAGGAATGGACCCATCTGACTGTAACCCAGTGTGACTCCAAGGGCTTATTTGGCTTGCCCCCTGTTCTGAAGTCCCAGGGTCATCAAAGACCTCCTGCAGCCCTGCATCAGCACCTGGACTCTGTTATCCATGAGTCACAACCTGCTGAGCGGTGCCAACCCAGTCCGGGCTCTTCCAATGCTTCAAGTACAGCACTGCTTGACAACAACAAACTGTGTGGCTCAATGACGACGCATTGCCTGCATCGCAAATGAGTTCGCAGACAAAGCTTCTCCAGCTGCATGGGATGGCACTGATGCATTGCCTACGTCCAAGGGATCGGTGACAATGTGTTGCATCTTCTGCTTCTCGTATCAGGCCTTCGACGTTGAGAGATACTTAATCCGAAGGCACTTTTCTCAGTGGACTGAGGCTGGTCTCTGTTTCTGACCAATGCTCCTTGGCATTCAGCCTGACCTTTAGATTTGCCTTGATGAAGCGCAACCAGATGTCCCTGGTTGGCACTTTATGACACTAAGCACTATATTTTCATTTAATTTTTTCAAAATCCATAATTCCAGTTCTACTTAACGGAATTATGTCATTTTGGTCTTTGATTTACTCATAAAAGTATTGTCTGTGTTTCTAACCTGAAGTGGAGTCTTTTTTGTGGCGTTTTCATTGTGTTACTGTGTCTTTGTTGAACACATACTTTACACTTTGTCTTCTTAGGTAAGTCTGGCTTCCCTGAGCGAAGCTACCAGAGGGTGAGCACAGATCATTTTTCAGTGCGTATCTACCTTACCCTGACTAGGATTGTGGTTCCTGCATGGACAGGGTGCACCTCTGCCAACCAAAACCCGATTTCTAACATACTTGAAAGTCAGATCTCCATATGTTCATGTTATTATTATATGTCAGTAGGAAATGTGACCTTATGAGCTCTCATTGTGTGCCAATGCCAGTTCTCTTTACCACCACACAAAGTACATCACGTTCACCAATATTTGGGCAACAGCATTTAGATCGCATGTGATACATGCAGCGGAGTTGTTACAACAACTCCGTTGTAACATCGCATACCATCCTATCGCAAGTCATTACAACAACTTGCTGTAGGGCACAGAAGGTGTTGGATTTACAATCCAACACCTTCCCTACTGTTGCACAAACTGGAGTAGGAGTAATTATCCTATTCCTAAGTCCAACGCGCCTCTTACAGAAACTCGTTGTAACAACTTGCGATGTAATGGTTTGCGATGTAACAACGCAGTCTTGTAACAACTGCATTGTAATAGCATGTGATGTATCGCATTGTTGTAAAGAGATAAATTCACAATATTTAATATCCTGTTGATGCCAAAATCATAAATCAATGTAATCACTATTACACTTCCTCTACTTTTGCAGAGAGCCCTTAGAATTCAATTGTAATGAATGTCCTAACTTCCTTCACCTAATGTCCAACCTATTTGCCTTTAAAAATAGAAAACATTCTGTTACCTCCAATGTCTCTACATATAAAGTTCCTGACTAGGCCTGGGTGGAGTTTGTGGAGTTCCGCTATGTGGAACTCTGTGAAGTTACCCAAAAACCCTGTTGCGCTACGTGGCGTTCCCAGAGGGGCTGAGTGAATTTGGTCACATTGTTCGCGTTGAATTTTAGCACTGGGTGTTTGTCACGCGCTGTAAACACAGCACCAAAGGCACCATGGGCAGTGCAAAGGGGAGCTGCTTCTTTTCTGCTGCTCAAGTAGATTATCTATTCGAGTGACAGATTTCCCAAAGCGAACAGAAGGTTTCTCAACACGAGCGGCTGCGACCATCTGCCACCACCCGTTTTGAGAAATCCAACCTCCTGTGTTGAGAAATCTTCCTGGGAGGTAGATTTACCTCGCTCAGACTAACCAACTTATGTTGGCGAGCATGAGTGATGAAAAAAACTTTTTAGGAACTCCGCAAGCTCCACGGAGTGTGGAAAACTCCACAAACTTTGCGAACAGAGCAGAGTTCACCGCCTAGACCTACTTCTGACATAGAGATCAATTGAATGCATGCGTTATATGCCCCTTCCTGTTAAGCGAACACCTACTGGGCACCACTAACATTATAATAACATTGGGTTAATACTAGAACTTAGTTTAGTTCTTCTTGAGTATATTTTGCCCACGGATTCTCACCTAAAATCTCACTAATACCATGGTAGGAACATACAAGGGCATGGCTGATAGACGGGACTCATCGGTGTCAAACAAGCCAAGTACAGTGAATGGGACAGGGAAAGAAGGAAGGTGGAAGGGGGTAAAGGGTTAAAAGGGGGCACAATGTGAATGAGAGACAGAAAGAAAAAAAGCAAATAAGGATGGGAAAAATGAAAGATGGCTAGATTGAACGGGGAAAAGAGGAGTGAAATAGGAAGGTAACATAAAAGCAAAGAAGGATGGGAAGGTTGTAGAAAAGGTAAAAAGAATATTGAATTGAACGATGAAAAGATGAAAAGTTTGAAGATGGAAGGGTAGAATGATGGAATGATGAAATGATGGTACAATGGAATGATGAAGGATCTATGGATGGGTGAAAGGTTGAAAGGGTGGACGCATGGGTGCATGGATGGATGAATGAAATGGTCAGTGGATGAATGCAAAGGTGAAAAATTAGTGGATAAATGAAAGGATGAATAATGGACAGTGGAAAGATTGCAAGGATGTAAAGATAAATGGGTGGATCTGCGGACAGATAAAGTATTTGGAAGGATAGAAAGGTGGAAATGGGCTGTATGAATGGACGTGATGATGAAACCATAGATCGATGGATGGAAGGGTGAAGGGACTCTTGTAAGGAGGGTTGGACTTACTTGCTTTAATCATTTGTTGCTATCAGAGACTTGGCTCAAAATAGTTGGTATTTATAATTAGGTGTTTTTTTCCTTGCTGGGGTCTATTTACACATTACTCGGTGAGTCAAGCGGCGTTGCTTTCAGTTCCAGACAATGCATGCTAATGTTTTATGTTTGAAGCCCAATATACTTTCGCTTTCACGCTGCCATCTAGCAGAGCAACCTGTATTTACAAATAGACTCGGAAGACTACAACTGTCAGAATAATTAGCACCCCTGCTTGACACACAGAGATGAGGACGCGCCCTGCATTCTTTCTTTGGCGTTTCACTAGTCTGGGGTTGTTGTTTAAAATTACAACTTGAGTTGTAACACTGCAACCCCGCCGCCCTACCTACGCTGCCTTCTCCCTCGTCCTGTTCTGTGCGTTGGCATCTGTCGGCCGTCAGTAGAGGCGCTGCCGCCATTTGTTGTCGTGCTTGTAATACTCACGACTTCAAACAAATGGCTACCGAGGTTTTCAGCCGAGATCAAAAAGATTGTATACAGGACATGTTCTTATGAATAGTATAATATTGTACAGGATGTTTTGATATTCTACCTTAGATTATGCTTTTTATACAAACACATATATCAGAGAAAATGTATGTCTATCATGCGGCTTCTAAGGTTAGTTAACATAAGCGTGCCTCTAACAAGGATCATCTTTGACTTACATTTCATCTGTAATTTCATGTGTCATTTCATTTGTTGTTTTCATATGTAATTTCATCTGTAACTTCATTTCATGTCAGCTTGCTGTTTCTCTAATTTTTCTCCTTCTGGAAAATCCCCAAACTTTTTTGGGAAAAAAACCATTTACAGGTAGATTCATCAAAGACCCGTTTTGCAAGTCTTTAATAGCGATTCATAAGGAACAAAGGCTTCCTCTTCCCCAAGTCTTCCCTTTCCACTAAACAATAAACAGAGAGACTTCATCTCTGTTCCTGATAAGCATCACACTCTCCTAGCCCAGCCCATTCTGTCACTAAGCATAAGCAATTGTCTCTTCTCAGAAAGCAATTTTTATACCTCATTAAGGTTAACCACATCACTGCTTGAGAGTTTCCCCTGCTGTGCTGGACAGCAATGAAAACGGGTGTGGTCATGACGAGCTCAGCTCGTCATGAGCACAGGAGCACTGTGCTGCATGATGAGCTGAGCTCATCATGAGCATGGAGGGGGTTCATCCCTGGCAGGGCAGATAATGTCACATTAATGCAAATTAGTCTCTGGGAGCTTCAGGAAGGGAAAAGGAAATTTTCTAAGAGTTAATTTCTCTAAACATTTACGAAAATGTGACTTCCCAGTGGAATTGGATTTTTAATAAATATTAAAATTAGTTGTTAAACAATTTCTCTAGCTTTTTCCAAACCTGAAATAGCAGAATTATCATTTTAATCTGCACTATTGCTTTCCTCATAGATCAGCCAAAGTCTTCCATAGTTTTTTCCCTGCAAAAGTGTTTCTTTTCACTGTTGGGCCTTCAAGTTTAAAGTGCAGCACTCTGCCTACATTGGATGGCCTGAAGTAAACTATGTGACACTAGAGAATGACAAAGTAAATTTTGCAGTTCCCAGGTTACATTTAACTTACCCTGCCATGCGTGCACTTTCTACAGCATTCACTATGGATTTTCAGAAATGGTAAGTAGGCCAATTATGGATTAGCTAGTTTTTACAAATTGTAAGGTCCCGAGCACATACACTAGGATCTGAATGCTGAATCCTAGTGTGCAGAGTCTACACATCAGCAAAAATGGGGGCAGCCATTAAAAAAGCTGCCTTTTTCAGAAATTGATTAAATTTCACTTGACAAAAATATCAGCTATCCACAAATTTCTCCTACCTACACAACACAACTGACATCACTGAAAAAATGTTCATTTGTCGAATTCGGATGTAAATGCATTCACGGCCACATGCATGAATGTAAGGTTTTGCGATTCCTTATTTGCGAAAATTAGGGAATTGCAAATAAGGAATCGCAAAATGGGATGCATCAGTTTATTCGCATAATTTTTGCGATTCTGTAAAAATCGAAATTTTTACCGAATTGCAAATATTATGCGAATTCTAATTTGCGATTTCGCAATTTCCATTGATTCCTATGGGCAAAAAGGCCCATAGGAATCAATGGGAAGGCATTCACATTTTGCGAATTTCAAATTGCGATTCGTAAAATGTAAATGCAATTTCAAGGGTGCAGGGGGGGTCCAAAGAACCCCTTCCTGCACCCCTGAAATGTAAGTTTAAATGCAATTTACACACACACATGACCCAAGGACATGTGTGTGTGTAAATTTGAACTTTCAAATATGCAACTAGTGCATGTTTGAAAGTTTTCGGTAAATTAGCATGAAGTTTAACTTCATGCTAATTTACCCCTTCCAAAGTGCGAATTCGCAATTTCTAAATGATCATGCATTGCATTTAAGAAATCGCAAAATTGCGATTTCTTAAATGCTATCGCAATTTAGGAAATCGCAAATTAATTGCGATTTCTTAAATTGCGAAAATAGCCAAAACCTTAATGCATCCCAAAAAAGGATTTGCATTCGCAAACGGCCGAAAATTGCGATTCGCACCGTTTGCGAATGCAAAAACCCTTGATGCATGTGGGTGCATGTTGCTTCTCAGGGTCTATAGTTGGAAGAGCATTTAATTCAATCTTGAGGAACCTCATTTTCTTCGAGTGTTACATCATATTAGATGTGTTGCCTTAACAATTTCACTTCAGTTTCATACAATAAAGTTCCAGTTTTACTCGGGGGCAAGTTCTGCAATTATCACCCCATCAGCATACTCCCATGTGCTCTAAGTGTAATGGTGTTCTTGCGGATTGTTACAAGTATAGGTGAACATTTTATATCCAAGCTCCCACCTCTAAAACTAGTTCTCATTTTCCTCAATCTACCAAAAACCAATTACGTTTTTGGATTGAGTTGAGTCATAGATCTTTTGGGGATAGTTAACAATCTCTGTCTTTTGCAACCAGCCTAAGAGCTTTAGGATGTCAAAAGGCCCACACTAGTGAAACCATGTATTCTATAACTGCACTAGCCATAACATTTTTATGCAATAATAAGATTTTTAGGGAAAGTTAACAAATATTCTGGACTGGTGCTTGCTCATATGACAAAGTATTTTGGAATATGGGGTACTGTGAATAAATGATTGGATATTTGGGCATACTGATGCCGATATCCTGTAGACCTATTAAATGTTGTTGACCAGATACTCTGCAGAGGATATAGAACAATTGTGGACTGCCGGGGCACAGCAAAGGCAATTCCTCATGAATAGGGAATTACTTGAGGGCAAGGATGTGGTGTAACAGTCAGAGCTGCCAACTTTGGAGCTGGGGATCCAGGTTTGATGCTCAGAGACGGCTCAACATCCTGTGATTCAGGGCAAATCACTTAATGTCCTTGTGCCTATAGATAGAACCTGGATATCCTCACCGGTGATAAGCTTCACTTTACAAATCTGAGTATTATATTACTATTATTATTATTATTATTAATTACTACTGTACAGTTGACATCTTTCAGATTTCTTGCAAATCCTGTATCAGTTTGCAATCAACTAAATAACCTATCTCTGATTATTGCTTTCAAGAAAAAGAAAGCTTTCCTTTCTTCCATGAAATCCATCTGCTGGATAATTGTGGGGTACATCAAGACTCGATTTTATCACCAATACTTTTCAACTCAACTATGTCGCACCTGGATTTCCATAGTCCTAGACAAAAGTATAAATACAACAGCACAATTTTCAAAATTGCAGCATTTCCAGTTACTTGAAGGTCATGAAATTTCGGAAAATTATGCACTACGTAATTTTGTACATTTTCTTTACTGAAACAAGAATCATTGGATATGCTAGAGGGAGATGCTCTCACATAAAAAGTCACTTTGTTCTAAGCAACGTGAGGGTTCAGGTAAAAAAGGGATGTGAGGTACCAACAAAACACATTTTACTGCAAAATTATCATTTCAGTAAATGTTCATATAATGTCATGAAAAACAATTAAGTAATTTCACCCAACCGTAGCTTCCTACTCTCCTGACTATGAGTCCCACCCCCGCCCAAAAATAGTGAGGATACCCAATTTTAATAGCATGTCATAAGCTAATGTGTGGGATCTATTCCTTGAAGTCTAGCTTGACTTATACTGAGATCTCATGTTTCAGCTATCTACTCAAGTATTAGAAATTATTCTCCTCTACAAAGATAAATCCAGTTCTGATATACAGTTATGGCTCAGCAAAGCACTGCTTCTCACCCACACTAAATGTAAGTGTAAAATAATTAGTCATCTGATTTGAATTTCAGCCCTCGATCAATATATAACTAGATGTAAGAGACCACCTCTAAGTACCAATTGAATCTCTTCATCCCCATCAGTTCCTGGGTACCTGTAAACACCTACCTTGCAACAATATGAACTCTCACTCTCTCGCAACATGAGTTTGTACATTGCCCTACTCATTGGTCTACTAGAGTCCTCCTTACCCCTCTGTCAGACCTGTCATCATTAGGGTGGTCCCTCAAAAAATTTGCCTGATTTCCTCCTCTTTTTGCAGATTCATTTCCTTGGGTTAGGACTCTGAGCACTTTATCATTTGTGACCAGTGCTAAAGTTCATGTATTTCTACCCTAAAGATGGAAACATTAGTGTATACACAATTACCATATAAAATGGACTTATAATTCCCTTGTAAAGTGATATACCATATACTCAAAGTCAGCTTTACTCGATTTCATGTCATAAAATCATAAAAGCACAATATAAAAACAGTAATTTAAAAACAAATACAATTGATTTAAAAGATCAGAGAAACATATCAGAATTCTATATCTATACAAGAAAGGGTAAGCATAGTACCAGACATTCCCAATAGTTTCACATAGAATGCCTGAACCTTCTGACAGCCTTTAGAAAGGAGGAGGTAGCTGCGACAATGAATTCATTTTCCAACATTTGTATTCTTAAAAAGGCTATTCTGCATTGTTTTAAATTCCAGCTTCCAAGGATGGTGTCAGGTACGCTCCACAGGATCCGGATGTTGATCATACAGCCCACCTCCAAACGTCACAAACCCTCTGATTAAGTATCAACAGGGGGATTTGAGCCATTAGGTGAGGGGTAAATACAAAATAATAAACAGGGAAGGAAAGGAAGGGGGCTGCTGGGAAAGGGAATATCTGAAACGACAAAATACACAGTGATAAGAACACCGTTCCTTTCTGCAATATGAACACTCATATAGTTTCCTTATAAACTAAATACCTGTGGATAAAAGCAGGAAGTCGAAAAATGTCTCTCTGTTATCCCTCTTTGTATGTACACTCGTCCTATATGAAATATAAATACAGTGAGACCAAGAATCATATACACAACTGCGGAAAATGAACCTGGTATACTGTGTCTATCCTACCTTCTACAAGTAACTGCTATTACACATAAGAGGGTTCCTGGGATAGCTTCCCATTAATAACACTGAAGAGGAGGACTGAGGAGAACAAAGAGAGGCAGCACAGAAGGTAGAAACGCAGAACACGGCAATGCGTGGGAAGCAAGAACCACAGCATTCCGCTCTGCCGAATCTGATAGAATAAACAAACAGTTTATCTTCCACAGATAATAAATGAAGGAATTCAAAAGAAAGAACGGAATGTTGTTAAATAGTATTATCTCCGGCTAATACTATAAGGACACAACACTCCATGTAATCATCGGTAGCACTCACGGAAACGCGTAGCTGCGAACGCCACCGCGCTCCGCTTGCAAGTTGAATCATATAATCACACTTATATAAACAAGCAGCTTGTTCTGGTGTCACGTAGCTGCGACCACCACCGTGCACCACCTACGTAACAGTAGTAAGGAAGTATCGAACAGGCAAAAGTAAGAACACCAAGTTCAGAAAGATATGGCAGCGGGTGGTGTCTATTACCACTCCGCTCCGCTCTTCTTCTTTTGTCACAAAAGCCAGAAAATACCCCCCGATACTTGAGGCTTCGACACGGCAACGTGTGGCTGAATACCACTATGCTCCGCATCAAAAGGAATCAAATCAAAGGGTATGCGCTGCAGTTCCTTCACTGCACGCAAGGTCAAGACGGCAACGCGTGGCGGCCACCACAGCACTCCGCTCAATGCCGATAATATAGGGGGCGGGATTCCGCTCCTACCTTTCACAGCGGGTTCCAGAACAGGAGTTCCCCAGAAGGATACACAGAGCAACGAGAGGCGACTCCTCTCTCTCTGAACCATAACACCGGAATAACACGCAACAGGATGCGTGTCATTCCGCCTAAAGTAGCCTCAGCCGAGGCTTCTGGGAAATGTAGTTTTCCTTGCCATTTTCGGAATAAACGTAATGCAGTCCTCCCAGAAGTTCATGCAGGCGCTTAGTCAGACCCTGACAGTATGTCCCCCTTCTCAGCGCCTACTAGGACCAGGCCGCAAGGGGAACCTACGATGGAAAGACCGTATGGCCTCAGGAGCGTGGATGTTGGTCACAGGTTCCCAAGAGTCATCCTCAGCCGAATACCCTTTCCATGACACCAGGTACCACAACACACCCCTACAAAACTTTGAATACTTGATGCTTCGCACCACGTATTCGAAGCCTCCGTCACACATCACAGGGGGAGGAGCCCTACGCCTGGCCGAGAATGCAGGCTTCAGCAGGTTACAATGAAATACCGGATGTATGCGAAGAGAACCAGGCAGTTTCAGTTTGTAGGCCACTGGGTTAATCTGTTTCACCACCGTGTATGGCCCAATGAATTTGGGGTGAAAAATGCTGCGAAGTTTGAATCTGATGTTTTTAGTTGAAAGCCACACCTTATCCCCTACCGCATACGATGGCCCTTGTCTCCTGTGTCTATCCTCGTATTTCTTATACTCACTCTTAGCTTTTATCAAGTGGGCCCTGATTGTCTTGTGGATGGCCTGAACCTTACGCATCTGTCCCAAAACGGTAGGCTGATTGGATACGACTTCTGGAATGGTAATGGGAAGGATTTTAGCGTCGTACCCATAGGTAGCACAAAATGGAGACACCCCCAAGGAACAGTGCCAAGCGTTGTTGTACGCTACTTCAGCTAGCCACAGTAATGAAACCCAAGAATCCTGAGCCTCTGCAGCGTAACACCGAAGATATTTCTTCAGGGTTTGATTCAACCTTTCGGTTTGTCCATCAGTTTGTGGATGGAAACTGGTTGAAAGAGAAGATCGAATGCCCAGAGCCTGACACCAAAACTTCCAAAACCTGGCTATGAACTGAGGCCCCCTATCAGAGACAATGACTTCGGGTACTCCATGTAGCCTAATGACATGGGTCAACAGTAGTTGCGCTGTCTGACCTGCCGTGGGCAGATTTACGCAGGGGATAAAATGGCCCAATTTGGAGAGACTGTCGATCACCACTAGTATAGCGCTTTTCCCCTGATCCGGGGGTAGGCCGGTAACAAAGTCCAAGCTTATAGTCTGCCATGGTCTTTTGGGAGTGGGTAAAGGAATTGTTTTTTTTTTAAATTAACAACCCTTTCTTTTTCCCAGTCTCATTTTTCGCCATAGCACATTCACTGCACGATCTTACCCAAGCGACCACGTCTTTCTTGACAGTGTCCCACCAAAAGTATCTCTGTACTAATTGCATAGTCTTGCACACTCCTTGGTGTCCCGCCAACTGATAATCGTGACACCATTCAAAAGCAGTTTTTCTCATGGTAGTGTCCGGAAGAAACAACTTGTTGTTTTGAAAAGGAAGTCCTTTCTTTAACGTGCGACCACTACCCTGGGCTGCCCACTCAACCCAGTTCCCTGGAGTCTTGGCCTGACAGATGCGTTCCAAGAACGAGTCGGCCTGTAACACACACACCACTTTATTCGGATCCACAACGGCCTCAAGTCTAGGTAGTTCAGTGGATGTCTCCCCCTGTTGTTGTCGGGATAGGGTATCCACCTTCTTGTTGTCAGCCCCAGGACGGAAAGTGATAACAAAGTCATATTCCGAGAAAAACAGCATCCACCTCATTTGTCTCTGAGAGAGGTTGCGGGCGGTTTTCATGTACTATAAGTTTCGGTGGTCTGAGAATACAGTAACTGGAAAAGCAGCCCCCCACAAGTGTTGGCGCCATTCTTGAAAAGCCTTTTTAATCGCAAGCAGCTCTTTTTCTGCTATCGTGTAATTCTTTTCTGCCAGACTAAGCTTCTTCGATAGATAGGCCACTGGATGTAATTGTCCCGTAAGATGATTTCTTTGAGACAAGATAGCCCCTATAGCTTCGTCCGACGCATCAGCTTCGACAATGAAAGGATATTCTGGTTTAGGGTGTGCCAAGATGGGAGCTGATGTAAAGGCAGTTTTAAGGGACTGAAAGGCTCCATCAGCAACCTCAGTCCACTGGAAAGGTACCCCTTTTCTCAACAATCTGGACAAGGGGGCTGCCACCTGAGAGAACTGTGCTATAAATCTACGGTAATAGTTAGAGTACCCTAAAAAACTTTGCACTTCCTTAATGCTTTTAGGAACAGGCCATTCTTGCACCGCCTTCACCTTTCTTTCAGACATCTGCAACCCAGAATGATTCAGTACTACCCCCAAGAATTCTACTTAAGGCACACGGAACTCACATTTGGAAAGCTTGCAAAACAGTTTGTTATCCCCCAACTTCTGCAATACTTGAGATACATGAACATGGTGTTGTTTGGTGTTGTCAGAATAGATAAGAATGTCGTCTATGTAGACAACCGCACACACATCCACAAACTCCTTCAGGACGTCATTAAGAAAATACTGGAACGCCGCAGGGGCGTTACACAGCCCAAACGGCATGACAGTATACTCATACAGGCCATAACGAGTCTTAAAGGCCGTCTTCCATTCGTCGCCCTCCCTAACCCGGACCAGGTGGTAGGCTCCCCTTAAATCAAGTCGTGTGTAGATTCTAGCATCCTTCACCTGATCTAGTAAGACAGATATTAAGGGTAAAGGGTATCTATTTCTTACTGTGTTTTTATTTAACACTCTGTAGTCGACACACACCCTCAACTCCCCGTTTTCCTTTTTGATAAAAAACAAGGGTGAGGCAGCTGGGGATCTGGAGGGACGGATGAACCCAATGGCCACATAATGGTCAAGATATTCCCTCAAATGCGCTGTTTCAGGGACAGATAGGGCATACACCCTGCAGGAAGGAAGTGTAGCCCCTTCCACCAAATCTATCCGACAATCATAGGGTCTATGAGGAGGCAGTTGTTCAGCCATACTTTCACTGAAGACATCCTCATACACCCTATATTGTGAGGGCAATACCACCATTTTTTATGCAGCTGTGGCCACTACTAACGGCAGATAAGACACTGCAGTCTTCTCCGCACTTGATGTAATCATGTGTTCTCTACACTCCTCGGAAGCAAACCGAACCTCCTTCGTTTTCCAATCAATCGTCGGATTGTGGCGGCTTAACCAGGGCATTCCCAGTATAACCTCGTATTGAGGTGCCTCAATGATATTCAACTTCAGTTCCTCTCTATGGAGTCCTTCCGGTATTTTCACAGACAACACAAGAGTGTCTGTTTGTTCAGTAATCTTTCCTGACTTTAACGGTTTCCCATCCACAGCTAATACCTCTTCAGGAAAATCCCTTGGCACTCTCCCCAAAGATAATGCGGATACCAGCCCGCTATCAATAAAGTTCCCAGTGGCTCCAGAGTCAATCATGACGCTCACCTGGTGGGTCTGCAGCTGACTCTCCAACCCCATGGGAAGGAGTATGTGTGTCTCTGTTTCTAACAGTGTCAGTACAGTTAAGGAAGGAATTTGGTAAGGCGGGGAACCCTTTTCTAGTTCAGACTCCACGTTTCTTCCTTTCTCCAGAGTTCCCATCAATGTGATGGCCAGTTTCTTACTCCGATTCCACACACCATTTGTCTTAGGCTTAGTAGGGCACTCCCTAACATAGTGACCTTTCTTCCCACAGTAAAGGCACAGACCCAGAGCTCGGCGATGTTCCTTTTCTTCCTTGGTCAATGGGGCCTTGACTGCCCCTATCTCCATAGGTTCAGCCCCCTGTTCTGTAGCCATCACTGCTCTCCTTGGTAAAGTGTCGGACCCAATGTTCCCTCGTTCCCATCGCTTTCTGTCGCTCCCTCTATCACTTATCCGACCATCCAGACGTAGGGTCAGGTTTATCATGGCAGCACAGGTAACTGGCTGGGGATCAATCTGTGCTATAACATCCTTAAGGCTATCCCTCAACCCTTGATAAAAAAGGGACATCCTTTTTTCTTCTGGCCAAGCTGTTTCAGCTATCAATCGGTTGAATTCTGTTAAATAGGATATCAAATCCCTCTTTCCCTGTCTAAGAGATAGCAGTTCCCTGTCTGCGCTGAAAGAGGTGGCTCGGCGATCGAACACCCGCTCGAACTCAGCCCTAAACGCCGTCCAGTTATTCAGCACAGGGTCATCGTTACGCACCAAAGGCACTGCCCAATTCGCAGCATCTCCAATCAAATAGGAGATAGCGAAAGCCACTCTAGAATGATTGTTCAGGAAGGAGGCCGGCTTGCACGAGAAGTGCATCATGATTTGTATCAAGAATACTTGGGTTTTGGAAGGATCCCCAGAATATCTCTCTGGGCTAGCAAGAGGGATAGGAGGCGGAACAGTGACCTGGATTTGTGAGGGAGAGGCATCAAAGGGGTTCCTACTTAATCTGTCCACCTTTTCTTTTAAGGCAGTGGCCTCTGCCTTGGAGGCAACAAGCTCTTGTTGCACCAATACCAAGGCCTGAAGCACATCCTCTAAGGTAGCCATATGACCCCCACCCGGATCGGGTGTAGCTAAATTCGTGGGCGTGTTATTCTGTCAGGTACGCTCCACAGGATCCGAAAGTTGATCATACAGCCCACCTCCAAACGTCACAAACCCTCTGATTAAGTATCAACAGAGGATTTGAGCCATTAGGTGAGGGGTAAATACAAAATAATAAACAGGGAAGGAAAGGAAGGGGGCTGCTGGGAAAGGGAATATCTGAAACGACAAAATACGCAGTGATAAGAACACCGTTCCTTTCTGCAATATGAACACTCATATAGTTTCCTTATAAACTAAATACCTGTGGATAAAAGCAGGAAGTCGAAAAATGTCTCTCTGTTATCCCTCTTTGTATGTACACTCGTCCTATATGAAATATAAATACAGTGAGACCAAGAATCATATACACAACTGCGGAAAATGAACCTGGTATACTATGTCTATCCTACCTTCTACAAGTAACTGCTATTACACATAAGAGGGTTCCTGGGATAGCTTCCCACTAATAACACTGAAGAGGAGGACTGAGGAGAACAAAGTGAGGCAGCACAGAAGGTAGAAACGCAGAACACGGCAATGCGTGGGAAGCAAGAACCACAGCATTCCGCTCTGCCGAATCTGATAGAATAAACAAACAGTTTATCTTCCACAGATAATAAATGAAGGAATTCAAAAGAAAGAACGGAATGTTGTTAAATAGTATTATCTCCGGCTAATACTATAAGGACACAACACTCAATGTAATCATCGGTAGCACTCACGGAAACGCGTAGCTGCGACCGCCACCGCGCTCCGCTTGCAAGTTGAATCATATAATCACACTTATATAAACAAGCAGCTTGTTCTGGTGTCACGTAGCTGCGACCACCACCGTGCACCACCTACGTAACAGTAGTAAGGAAGTATCGAACAGGCAAAAGTAAGAACACCAAGTTCAGAAAGATACGGCAGCGGGTGGTGTCTATTACCACTCCGCTCCGCTTTTCTTCTTTTGTCACAAAAGCCAGAAAATACCCCCGATACTTGAGGCTTCGACACGGCAACGTGTGGCTGAATACCACTATGCTCCGCATCAAAAGGAATCAAATCAAAGGGTATGCGCTGCAGTTCCTTCACTGCACGCAAGGTCAAAACGGCAACGCGTGGCGGCCACCACAGCGCTCCGCTCAATGCCGATAATATAGGGGGCGGGATTCCGCTCCTACCTTTCACCGCGGGTTCCAGAACAGGAGTTCCCCAGAAGGATACACGGAGCAACGAGAGGCGACTCCTCTCTCTCTGAACCATAACACCGGAATAACACGCAACAGGATGCGTGTCATTCCGCCTAAAGTAGCCTCAGCCGAGGCTTCTGGGAAATGTAGTTTTCCTTGCCATTTTCGGAATAAACGTAATGCAGTCCTCCCAGAAGTTCATGCAGGCGCTTAGTCAGACCCTGATAGATGGGCAGTAAAAAATGTTTCCTCGGCACAATATAATATTTACAAAAAAAAGGTGCAGTACATTGTGGTCAGTTTAGAGGTGTCATAGCATGGGCAGATAGGATGATGTTTTGACCAATCATTGATGTCAGGAAAGGTGACCATCCTTAAGAAAGACCTGCTGTGGAAGCGGGCCAGAAGCATGTGGGAATAGCTACTCTGTACCAATGTTAAGTAGGGTTGCATGCCTGGGGAAGTGGACATCAAGTGATTTGCCATAACCAATTTCTTTTTTCTCTCAATAAACCAACGTTTATCCTGTAGATGTTTGAGGCAGTGTGTCTTAAGGGATTTTCTAGAAACAGATTCCAAACTACTGGGATTAGAAAAATATTCTGGATGGCCTATATCGTGTCATGCTTTTTATATAACTAATCCACAGCAGACTTGCCACCCAATCCAGGTTTAAGCAATCTTTAATTTCGTCCCTATTAAAACCTATCTCTAAAGACAACCATACCTTGTGCCATAGGAAAAGAGGAATAATCTTAATGGTGTCTAAAATATGTTCAAGGCCAAGTTCTCTATGACAGCAATAAGTGGCAGTTGAACTTGGAAACGCCAGTAAATAACGAGGAAAAGCGTTTTCACAGCATTGTAGTTGTTCAGCACTTTCAATACCCCATTTGCCAGCCCCATATGTCCATTTAGATTTTTAAATTAACAACAACTCAGGGACAGGTCTTCCAACTATATTTTTTGAAAAATTACTAACCGCTCCTATGGCTCTTGAGAGAGTCAGCTTCCTGCTGTTTATGGCTGCATCCACGAACCCTTTCTATCAAAGGTTATACCTAGATAGGAGAAGCTATCCGTGCTCAAGAATTTTATTATCAATGTAAATGTCGCATGTCTTCTTCGTTCTTGTTCTACAGGTCATAGTGAATGTTTTTGCGACATTTACCTTTAGGCCCGCACCGTCATGTAAGTAACAAAATTTGAAACCGACCTTTGCAAGCCCAGCTGTATCCGTGACATTATGACTGCGTCATCCGCGTATAATAATATGGGAACAGGGTTGTCCCTGATGATCATGTTGGAACACACTCATGTATTGTCCAACACTATTTATATAGAGAGAGAAGAGTAAGGGAGCAAGAATGCACCCCTGTCTTATCTTTTTATGGGGAACTTGGCTGAGCATTCTCCCTGTTTCCCATACCGTACCCTCGCGCTGTCCCCCTCTATAATTCCTTTATAAACAGCAACAGGGGGAGGTCCAGCGCTAGATCTTTAAGGGTTTCCCACAACATGACGTGTTTGACACAATCAAAGGTGGAGCTTAGGTCCACAAAAGTGAGAAAAAGTTTCCCATTCTTAGCTTTTTTTTTATTTATCAATGATCAGGGACAAATTTAATCTCTGTTCAATAGTGCCTTGACCTGGTCGAAAACCGTATTGGAAAACTGATAAAACACCTGTCTCTTCGACCCAGGTTTCAAGTTTGTTTAAAATAACCCTTTCCGATATTTTCATGAAGGCATCTAATAAAGATTTCGGGTGATAACATTTAGGTTAGTTTCTGTTCCCTTTCTTGAATATGGGTATCACTATGGCATCCGTCCAAGTTGGAGGAAACCCATGACGGATGCAACATGTTAATATATTAGTTAAAAGCTGTGCCCATAGACCTATATTGGACTTGTGAGCATCCACCGGGATGCCATCCGGTGCTTTGCTTGAGGCACTAACATTAATTGCCTTGGTTACTTCTTCAAGGGTAATCTGGATTTCTAGGGGAAATGGTCCTTGATCACTAATATCATTTGTTCTCCATACAGCTGTCACTATCACGTTAGCATCTATGGTCTCGTCCGTGTAGAGCCCTGCAAAAAAGTCAACCCACGTGTCACCAGTAATGGCCATATCTATTATGTTTGTCTCTCTATTATTAAAAAAGGGGCATTGACCGCGTTCCAGAAGCCAGTATTATCTTTATTTACGCAGGCCTCATGTAGAGCATTCCACGCCTCCCTTTTTAGAGTTGCTCTGCGTTTTTTTGGGGTCAAATTATACAATGATCTTGCTTGCCTTATTTTATTCCTGCACCTCGGTTCAGCACGCAGGGCCTTTTTTGAATTAGATAAGGCCTTCGTGCATTCCTTGTCAACCAGCCCCGTAATGGATGCTGTCTTTGGCGTTTTTGCCCTGTTAATAGCTTCCTAGCCTCGGTAATGATTTTAAGAAAGGCATTAAATATTTCTTTATCCTCCCTATATTGTGAGAGGCATGTAGCTACTTCTTCTGAGCAATTATTAATCAAGCCTGTGGCAAATGCCCCGGAATCCACTTTTGCCCAATATAACGTGTATCCATTTTTACTAGCAAGATAAATATCAGTTTCGTATGATGGATTCCTTTCAAGGTTTTTCTGCAGGCCACTTAAGGAGAGTTCTAGGCTGATGGGATAGTGATCACTCATTATAATATCAAGAGTCTTGCAAGAGGTAACACCCTGGGAGTATCTATTAGAAATTAGGACAAAATCAATTATTGAGTTACATCCTCCTCCATTAAAAGTTGGTTTAAACAGAGTAGAGGGAGAGCTCAGTTCATTCGCATAACCAAGGTCAGATTGAAAAGCTATATCATTCAATAGATAACCCACGGGAGTATGTGAGAAATGAGTGGGTGTATCTTCCTCATCATAACCCAACCCACAGCCTGCAGCCTGACTTCAACAAATGTCTGAGGTGGGTGACAGCTTCCTTTTGTGCATTCCTCCTTGACAGTCACAAACACAGGAAGATTAGTGGCGTCTGAGCACTCATCTGCATTCTGATGGCCCTTCCTGGGAAGGAAGGGAGGGAGTAGCCAGCACTTGCAATTCAATAAGTAGTGTCCTGTCCCCACACAACGGGGGGATTATCCCCTACTAGAGCCTGAGCTGGGAAGAAAGAACCTCTGTAAACTTCAAAGACCATTCATTGTAGCCAGCCCTACTTCATAGGCACAACTGGGCATATGTACTGGGTCTCTTACCTGTCCAAAGCAGACTCTACTAGACCTGTGAAGAACTCTGCCGATAGGAAAGACTGCGTTGCTGCTAGAAGGACTGCCCCTCTTCTGGACTGCTGCTCTGGAAGAACTGCTCCTCTGTTCTGCTGTGCTGTCGTGCTGCCTGCTACTCTCTGCCCTGCTGAGGAAAAGGAATGGACCCATCTCACAGGAACCAAGAGTAGCTCCAATGGCTTATTTGGCTAGCCCCCAGTTCTGAAGTCTCAGGGTCATCAAAGACCTCCTGCAGCCCTGCATCAGCACCTGGACTCTGCTATCTGTGAGTCACAAACTGCCAAGTGGTGCCAATCCAGTCTGGGCTCTTGGAAGTGAATTTCCGGTGCTGACCCTGCAGCATCTATGCATTGTCTCCATTGCGTCAAGTGGAACCGTCACATCCTCGCCGATGCAGTGCTGCTTGTGAACAATGCTTCAAATACTGCACTGCCCAACAATGACAGACTGTGTGGCTCAACGACGACGCATTGCCTGCATCGCAAATGAGTTCGCAGACAAAGCTTCTCCAGCTGCATAGAATGGCACTGATGCATTGCCTACGTCCAAGGGATCGATGACGAGGCATTGCCTCCTGTGATCCTCGCATCAGGTCTTTGACGTTGACAGATACTTAATCCAAGGCACTTTTCTCATTGGGCCAAGGTCGGTCTCTGTTTCTGTTCAATGCTCCTTTTCGTTCGGCCTGACCTTTAGATTTGCCTTGGTGAAGCGTGACCAGATATCCCTGGTTGACGCTTTATGGCACTAAGCACTATATTTTCATTTAATTTTTACAAAATCCATTTTGCCAGTTCTACTTATCGGAATGTTGTCATTTCGGTCTATGATTTACTCTTATTGTCTATGTTTCTAACCTGAAGTGGAGTCTTTTTTGTGGCGTTTTGATTGTGTTACTGTGTCTGTGTTAAGCATGTACTTTACACCTTGTCTCTTTAGGTAAGCTTGGCTTCTCTGAGCCAATCTACCAGAGTGTGAGCAGAGATAATTTTTTAGTGCGCATCTACCTTACCCTCACTAGGATTGTGATCCCTGCATGGACAGGTTACACCTCCGCCAAACGAAAACCCAATTTCTAACACACTTGAAAGTCAGATCTCCATATGTTCATGTGATTAATATATGTCAGTAGGAAATGTGACCATATGAGCTCTCATTGTGTGACAATGCTAGTTCTCCTTACCACCACACAAAGTACATCACGTTGACTAATATTTGGGAAACAGCGGTTAGATCGAATGCAATACATCGCATGCCATTACAACGCAGTTGTTACAACAACTCAGTTGTTACATCGTGAAACATTACATCGCAAGTCGTTACAACAACTTGCTGTAGGGCGCAGAATGTATTGGATTTACAATCCAACACATTACCTGCTGTTGCTCAAACTGGAGTAGGAATAGTAAATTATACTATTCCTAAGTCCAGCGCGCCTCCTACAGCAACTCGTTGTAACAACTTGCAATGTAATAGTTACGATGTAATAGTTTGCGATGTAACAGCACGTTCGTTGTAACGACCGCATTGTAATGGCATGCGATTTATCGGATGGTTGTAAAGAGATATATTCCCAATATTTTGTAACCTGTTGATACCAAAAGCACACATCAATATAATCACTATTACACTTCCTCTACTTTTGTGGAGAGCTCTTGGAAATCAATTGTAATGAATGTCATAACATCCTTCACCTAATGTCCAACCTCTTTGCCTTCAAAAATAGAAAACATTCTGTTACCCCAATGTCTCCACTTATAAAGTACAAGACTAGGCCTGGGTGGAGTTTGTGGAGTTCCGCTATGCGGAACTCTGTGAAGCTACCAAAAAACCCTACCGAGCTACACAGAGTTCCCGAAGCAGTGGAGTGAATTTGGTCACATTGTTCGCTTTGAATTTTAGCACCGGGTGTTTGTCCGGCACTGTAAAAGCAGAGCAGAAGGCAACATGGGCCACGCAAGAGGGTGCTGCTTCTTTTCTGCTGCTCAAGTTGATTTTCTATTCGAGTGGCATCTTTATCAAAGCGAACAGAATATTTCTCAACGCGAGCGGTTGTGACCATCTGCGCCCGCCCATTTGAGAAATTCAACCACCTATGATGAGAAATCTTCCTGGGAGGTAGATTTACCTCGCTCGGCTTTACCAACTTGTGTTGGCAAGCATGAGCGATGAAAAAAACTTTTGTAATAACTCTGCAAGCTCCACAGAGTGTGGAAAACTCTGCAAACAGAGCAGAGTTCACCGCCCAGGCCTACTCCTGACAGCGAGATCAATTGACTGCATGTGTTGTATGCCCCTTCCTGTTAAGCCAACACCTACTGGGCACCACTAACATTATAATAACAATGGGTTAATACTAGAACTTAGTTTAGTTCTTCATGTGTATATTGTGTCCACAGATTCTCACCTAAAATCTCACTAATAACATGGTAGTAATATAAAACTGCATGGTTGAAAGACAGGACTCATGGGCTGTCAAACAAGCCAAGTATAGTAAATGGGACAGGGAAAGAGGGAAGGTGGAAGGGGAAAAGGGTTAAGAGGGGGAACAGTGTGAATGAGGGACAGAAACAAAAAACAAATAAGGATGGGAAAAATGAAAGATGGGTAGATAGAAAGGGGAAAAGAGGAGGGAAATAGAAAGGTAACTAAAAGCAAAGAAGGATGGAAAGGTTGTAGAAAAGGTCAAAAGAATATTGACTTGAACGATGAAAAGAAAAAAGGTTGAAAAAGGAAGGGTAGAATGATGGTAGAATCGAAAGATGAAGGATCTATGGATGGGTGAAAGGTTGGACTGGTGGGTGCATGGATGGATGAACAAAATGGTCAGTGGATAAATGCAAAGGTGAAAATTGAGTGGCTACATGAAAGGATGAATAATGGACAGAGGAAAGATTGCAAGGATGTATAGATAAATAGGTGAATCTGTGGATAGATAAAGTATTTAGGAAGATAGAAAGGTGTAAAATGGCTATAATGTTGGTGGATGGGCGGACGGACGTGATGATGGAACCATAGATCGATGGATGGAATGGTAAAGGGACTCTTGTAAGGAGGGTTGGGCTTACTTGCTTTAATCATTTGTTGCTATTAGAGACTTGACTCAAAATGGTTGGTATTTTTAATTAGGTGCGTTTTAGCTCGAGCATTCAAGAAAACTTTAGTATATACTTATATACTTGTCTGTTTCCACTGAAAGACTTTTTTTCTGTTCAACTTCTTCTATTTAACTGTCTTGACAGCTAATGTCACTAAACTACAAGAATTTCATTCTGCTGAGGGACTTTCTTTTTTCTATTTTTCTGGCAACTGCCTTTATTTAACTTTCTTGATAGAAAACGACCAGCAGTCGTCAGTAAAATACCAGAATCACTAGATTGCAGTCCATAAAAATTTCCTTCCACAAGCACCCTTAGACAATATTTTTTTCACATCTTGTATTGTCAGTGATATGACCTCCGAGGGCCCTGATTGTATATTTAAAAACAGAGCTTTGCACTATGCCATTCTCTGCTGAAAGGCAATATTTCTCTCCATGTGTTCCCATACCTGGCATGTCACGCAGTTTGGTACTTACTTTCCCTTCATGTTAAAGAACAATATACAGTAGATGTTTCAACACCCAGGCGAATGTACTGCATAACTAAATACATATAAGGTCCCAAAGGCAAGACCGATTGCATTGCAAATAGTTGTTTCCTTGCTGGGGTCTATTTACATTACTCGGTGAGTCAAGCGGCGTTGCTTTCAGTTCCAGACATTGCATGCTAATGTTTTATGTTTGAAGCCCAATATTCTTTCGCTTTCACGCTGCCATCTAGCAGAGCAACCTGTATTTACAAATAGACTCGGAAGACTACAACTGTCAGAATAATTAGCACCCCTGCTTGACACACAGAGATGAGGGCGCGCCCTGCATTCTTGGTTTGGCGTTTCACTAGTCTGGCGTTGTTGTTTAAATTACAACTTGAGTTGTAACACTGCAACCCCGCCGCGCTACCTACGCTGCCTTCTCCCTCGTCCTGTTCTGTGCTTTCTCATCTGTAGGCCGTCAGTAGAGGCGCTGCCATTTGTTGTTGTGCTTGTAATACTCACGACTTCAAACAAATGGCTACCGAGGTATTCAGCTGAGATCAACAAGCATTGGAAATGCAATAGGTCTCGCATTGGGAAAGTTTGTGCTATTTGTCTCGTAAACGACAATTTTTTTTATTTGTGTTGGTTTTGAAAATAGCTAAATTAATAGCTTAGTCATTTACAATGCCAATAGTTATAACTTTCGCAAATGTGACACTGATAGCATTTGTAATGCAATGTGTTGTATTTACGTGACTTACATGTATTGATATTACAAATAACAATGTCTTTTAATGTTTTTAATGAATTAATACTTAAATAAAAGTTATCGTAATTTCTAATGGCAATAGCTTACACTTTTGTAAATAACTTTTGTTAAAATTATGTTCAGTGTAATTTATTATGACGAAAATCCAAGAACAGAAGTGAAATATTAACATATTTTTGTTACATTTGTAATAAAGCTTGAAACATTGAGAGAACGTATTTGAACCAGTTGTTGAATGGTTGCACAGATTGATGCTGTGGTGGCAATGAGTGATGTTGTGATGGCGAACGAGTGATGCAGTGGCGTTCAGTGATGCTGTGGTAGCGCATAGTGGTGTTGTGGTGCCCCTGAGTGATGCTGTAGTGGTGCTGAGTGATGCTGTATGCTATGCTATCTTTTGTTTTGCTTTCCTATGTTTTGTTTTGGTATGCTAGGCTATGTTTTGCTATCCTATGCTTTTGATTTGTTATGCTATGCTATGCTGTGTTTTGTTATGCTATGTTTTCTATTCTATGCTTTTCTATGCTATGTTATGTTTTATTATGCTATGCTTTTGTTTTGCTATGTTATGTTTTGTTATGCTATGCTATGGTTTGTTGTGTTTGGTATGCTATGTTCTGCTATGCTATTATATGTTTTGCTATGCTATGTTTTGTTGTGTTTTGTTAAGCTATGTTTTGTTGTGTTTTGCTATGTTTTGTTATGCTGTGTTGTGTTTTGTTATGCTATGTTTTGGTATGTTATGCTATGTTTTGGTATGTTATGCTATGTTTTGTTATGCTGTGCTATGTTTTGTTATGCTATGCTATGTTTTGTTTTGCTATCCTATGCTTTGTTTTATTATGATATGCTATGGTAAGTTTTGCTATCCTATGCTTTGTTTTGTAATGCTACGCTATGTTTTGTTGTGTTTTGTTATGCTATGTTTTGTTATGTTATGTTTTGTTATGTTATGCTATGTTTTGTTATGTTATGCTATTTTTCGTTCTGCTATGTTTTGTTGTGTTTTGTTATACTATGCTTTGTTGTGCTTTGCTATGCTATGTTTTGTTTTGTTATGCTATGTTTTGTTTTGCCATCCTATGCTTTGTTTTGTTATCCTATGCTTTGTTTTGTTATGCATGTTTTGCTATCCTATGCTTTTTTATTGTTATGCTATGCTGTGTATTGTTAATCTATGCTTTGTTTTGTTATGCTATGCTGGTGAGGGTGAGTAAGAGTGAGGGTGAGTGAGAGCGAGGGTGTGTGAGGGTGTATGAGGGTGTATGAGGGTTGTGAGGGGGTGTGAGGGTGTGTGAGGGTATGTGTGGTGTGTGAGGGTGAGAGGAGGTGAGGGTGAGAGGGTGTGAGGGCGAGGGCGTGTGAGGGTGAGGGCGTGTGAGGGTGTGTGAGGATGAGGGGGGTGTGAGGATGAGAGGGGGTGTGAGAGTGAGGGGGTGAGGGTAGGAGGGTGAGGGTGAGGGTGTGTGAGGGGGAGGGGGTGAGGGTGAGGGGGTGTTAGGGTGAGGTGGTGTGAGGGTGAGGGAGTGTGAGGGGGTGTGAGGGTGAGGGTGTGTGAGGGTGAAGGGGTGAGAGGTTGAGAGGGTATGAGCATGAGGGTGAGGAGGTGTGAGGGTGTGTGTGAGAGGGAGGGGGTGTGAGGGGAAGTGAGGATGAGGGTGTGTGAGGGTGTGTGAGGGTGAGGGGGTTGATGGTGTGGGTTTGAGGGTGTGAGGGTGAGGGGGTGTGAGGGTGAAGGGGGTTGAGGGTGACGTACCATTATCTATGAGCAAGGAAAAAAGGAAACAAAGGTCAGATTGGTTGCACATTGAAAGACAGCGTCAATAACTTTTATATAGCGCTCTGACCTACAAAAATTAGTACATGTGCTTAGGCACCATTAATGAATGCTCTGCTTTGAAAAAAGTTACTGAATCAACATGTTATAAATGGAAATGCCGTCAATTTAACTAAGTAAGTCTTTAAGTGTTGATTATAGTTAAGTTTTTGATTAGGAATAAACGGTTGATTTTAGTTTTATATTTGATAAATGTGAGATAGAATGCATTACGCTCTTTACCCTAGTGCACGTTCAATCCTGCTTCATACCGCATGAGTAATCGCAATGTGGATTAACGTAGGTGGTGCAACACGCAATAGCACAGTCATGGCTGCACTGGAGGAAATGGATTATTCATCATTTCATCGCGGTTTCGGTTACTCGTACTCATTTCAGAAGTCTGCAACAACGGGTTGCAGTCTTGATTATAGTTAAGTTTTTGATTAGGAATAAACGGTTGATTTTAGTTTTATATTTGATGAATGTGAGATAGAATGCATTACGCTCTTTACCCTAGTGCACGTTTAATCCTGCTTCATACCGCATGAGTCATCGCAATGTGGATTAATGTAGGTGGCGCAACACACAATAGCACAGTCATGGCTGCACTGGAGGAAATGGATTATTCATCATTTCATCGCGGTTTCGGTTACTCGTACTCATTTCGGAAGTCTGCAACAACGGGTTGCAGTCCTGACACCTGAACAATGAAGTCACACAAAATATCCACACCATTTCTTTATGAGCAATGGTTACAATGGAAGTGTGGATTCAACTAGAAACCCTGTCGAGTGAAATGTATTGCTTTGACGATTTCTCCCATGAACATTTGGTTTTGCTTTCAATATGATAAAAATAAAATCCTAAGTAATGGTACCTAGGTTACTAGGCTGCTGACTAGAGATGACATACCACCTCCCCTGAGTGGTTTAGCTGCAGACCCGACAGTAAATAAAATAAAACGAGACATGGCCTGCCGGCCGTGAAAGTGAAAGTACAGCCGGCCGGCCATGAAAAATTAGGGGAGGAGCAGCCAGGAGAGAGCAGGAGTGGAGGCGCCAACCTGGGGAACAGATGGCTGGCGATTTGATGCTGTGCACGCGCATTTTAGGTCAATGCGCTTGCGCATTGACCAAAAAGCGCGATTCAACTAGAAACCTTGTCGAGTGAAATGTATTGCTTTAACGATTTCTCCCATGAACATTTGGTTTTGCTTTTAATATGATAAAAATAAAATCCTAAGTAATGGTACCTAGGTTACCAGGCTGCTGACTAGAGATGACATACCACCTCTCCTGCGTGAGTTTAGCTGCAGACCCGACAGTAAATAAAATAAAACGAGACATGGCCTGCCGGCCGTGAAAGTGAAAGTACAGCCGGCCGGCCGTGAAAAATTAGGGGAGGAGCAGCCAGGAGAGAGCAGGAGTGGAGGCGCCAACCTGGGGAACAGATTGCTGGCGATTTGATGCTGTGCACGCGCATTTTAGGTCAATGCGCTTGCGAATTGACCAAAAAGCGCAATTCAACTAGAAACCCTGTCGAGTGAAATGTATTGCTTTAACGATGTCTCCCATGAACATTTGGTTTTGCTTTTAATATGATAAAAATAAAATCCTAAGTAATGGTACCTAGGTTACGAGGCTGCTGACTAGAGATGACATACCACCTCTCCTGCGTGAGTTTAGCTGCAGACCCGACAGTAAATAAAATAAAACGAGACACGGCCTGCTGGCCGTGAAAGTGAAAGTACGGCCGGCCGTGAGTGAATAATTAGGGGAGGAGCAGCCAGGAGAGAGCAGGAGCGGAGGCGCCAAGCTGGGGAACAGATGGCTGGCGATTTGATGCTGTGCACGCGCATTTTATGTCAATCGGCTTGCACATTGACCTAAAAGCGCACGGGCACAGCATCAAATTGCCAGTCTAGTTAAACTCTGTTTAAGCCCCTATAGTCTCGCAAGCTCAATGCGCATGTGCATTGACAGGCGAGACCTAAAAAGGGCAAATCCTGGCCAGAATATCTGAATCCGGAAATGAATGCGCTGTGGACGTTTTGGATTTAAATATATACTATGTCGGTATATTGAAAATCTCACAGGGATCCCCACCTTTCTGGTACTAGGTTGGGTAACTTCTGGTGTATTTATTTATTTTAATATTTCCCACACTTTAGTGAAATTCATCTGAGTTCTGTGCACAAGGATACAATCAGCTCAGATTATCAAATCCAGCACAGTTTTAGCCAACAAGTCCATAAACAAAGCACAAAGAATATTAGAAACTCAGGGGGCTTAGTTACAATTTCCGTGCGTCCCCGGAGTGTCACTTTTTTTAATGCTCTGGCGGCGCAGAGTGCACACCCAAATGTACCATGCCATGCAAAGCTACCCTGTCTGGTATATCAGTGGCTTGTGGATATTGTGTAATGGAACGCAGGGAAAGTTGCTCTGTTGCCTCACACTGCGTCAGTGAGGCATGCCATGGGTGTTGGGGTGGATGTTCCCATGCATCGTCAAAGATTTTGACACATTCCCAATTTACAACAGAGCATAAATCTGTGTCAAAAGCGTGCACCTCCCCATGGTTGGTGGTTCGAGGAGAAGTAACTTTAGTTCTCCTCATTTTTTTCCTCTTTGTAGGTGAGGAAAAAGTCCTCCATTTACTGTTTTTGTGCAGGAAGGTCCCCCTTTCTGCACAAAAACAATCATTCCTACAACCCAGACACCCTTGCACCATCGCAAGGGTGCCTTTGTTGGTGCAGTGCAGCCATTTGTTCACCAGTGCAGTGAAAGAGGAAAATACAAATCACATACCTTGTCATATAATTGTAGCTCGACAAAGCTGATACATATGATTCAATGCATTATAAACCAAGGGTGTATGAGAGTTCCAGAAATGTGCACAAGCAGACCTTGTATTTCTCAATTCTACCAGTCTGTGGAATCAACTTTGTCCCAACTGCATGGCCCTCATTTCAGTTTAGAGGTATATAACTATTGATAAAACATATTCAGAGTGGCAGAACATCTCATTATTCTTCCTAATTTGCATGTGCTGGAGAAACAATATCAAAATATTGTGATATCCAATACCTGATTGCTCTGGTGAATAAGATGTTTAATTCTTATTTCATTCACCTGAGCATCCTCATAAGAACATGGTATAAGATAATAATGTATTTATTGAGGTGGATGGAAGTCCAACACAAGTAATAAAGTCACAAACTTGCTAAGTCCAGGCAAAGGTTTCAATAATTTAAACCAGATATTAGCCCCTGGTAGCTATGGCACAAAGCAGACAGGCTTAACTTACTGAAAATGTGTGAGGCATTTAGAAGTACTAAAACAAATAAAAAGCCAAACCCCAGCAAAAAATAATCCCTCTCCAATGTACACAAATAAAGAAAATGTAACAACCAAAAACCACGTTTAACAAAACCAAAAACCAAATGTAACAATAACAATATGACTAAAGACCAGTAAGGGAACTAAGATCTGATGTCAGATAGAATTGCCCTGAGAAACCGCTGAATTGTGTTTTCAAGAAGCAAAAAGCTCAGAGTGGTACCAACTGGGAAACTGTGTCTGCCAAATTCACGCCTCAGTTGGATTTATTTGGGGGGTTGAACCTGGTCCTCGGTAGGTCTGGAAGTCCAAAGTTGTTTTTCTACCCAACATTTCAGAGATTTCTGGAGAAGTCCACCTGGACTCAGACAAATGTCCATGAACCTCAGAGGCAACAATTAGTGGCTATAATTTACAGCAGCAGACGTCACCAGCGGCTTTAGTCAATGTCTTGTTTCAACTGATCAACTGGACACTTCATGAAAAAGGTCTTTTGCAGCTTGCATCAATGTAGCCACACAGGAGGTCAGCAAACTGACTCTTAGTCATCCTATTTGTCTTGGGTACAAATGGAAGCAGGTGTAGGACTTCTGGTCCCCTCACAGATCTCAAACAGCAGGTGCGCTCCTTCTTCAGTTATTCCAAAGGTGCAAACAAGGTTTTAAAGGCACTGTGAGTAAGGTGCCAGCATTGTAGGCTTTACTAGCCAATGGGTGGTATTGACTTCTCGATACTCCCTAACAAATTAGGAAAATGTTCCCAGAGATGGCACTTACTTTTTTGCAATACATCCTGTTTGCCATACTCCAAACTATCCCTCATTGCACAACTCTAAGGAACTCCAAGATGGCAAGGGCTGTCTGCTAATCAAGAGAGTCTGTGGGAAACTCAGGGATATAGTTAGGGTAATGCTCAACTACATTACACTAGTTCAGTGATCAGCTCCACCTCCCACTGGGATGGCGCCCAACTGGCTACATTGACACTAAGAACAAAGGCTTCCTCTTCCCCAAGTCTGCCCTTTCCACTAAACAATAAACAGAGAGACTTCACCTCTGTTCCTGATAAGCATCACACTCTCCTAGCCCAGCCCATTCTGTCACTAAGCATAAGCAATTGTCTCTGCTCAGAAAGCAATTTTTATACCTCATTAAGGTTAACCACATCACTGCTTGAGAGTTTCCCCTGCTGTGCTGGACAGCAATGAAAACGGGTATGGTCATGACGAGCTCAGCTCGTCATGAGCATAGGAGCACTGTGCTGCATGACAAGCTGAGCTCGTCATGAGCATGGAAGGGGTTAATCCCTGGCAGGGCAGATAATGTCACAATATTGCAAATTAGTCTCTGGGAGCTTCAGGAAGGGCAAAGGAAATTTTCTAAGAGTTAATTTCTCTAAACATTTACGAAAATGTGACTTCCCAGTGGAATTGGATTTTTAATAAATATTAAAATTAGTTGTTAAACAATTTCTCTAGCTTTTTCCAAACCTGAAATAGCAGAATTATCATTTTAATCTGCACTATTGCTTTCCTCATAGATCAGCCAAAGTCTTCCATAGTTGTTTCTCTGCAAAAGTGCTTTTTCACTGTTGGGCCTTTAAGTTTAAAGTGTAGCACTCTGCCTACATTGGATGGCCTGAAGTAAACTATGTGACACTAGGCATGGGCGGAAAATCCGTTCCGCTCGCGGATTTTGCGGATTTTCGGGAAATCCGCAATCCGCGAGATTCGCGAATCTCCCGCAAAATCCGCAAATCCGCGAGCAGCGGATTTTGCTCGCACTGCTCGCACTGTTCGCGTGAGTTCGCGTGAGTTCGCGCCCCGCGAATAAGTGCAAAATTGCAGAAATACGATCTTAGCAAAACTGAAAGTAACTACTTACCAGGTTCAAAAGTTCAGGCTCATCATTAGTAGCCATTTCCTGTAGTGCTTCCTGAGGGGCCCCTCCAGAGTTCAGTTGCCAGTTGAAACTATTATGTGACCCTGCTCTGAACCTCAGAATAGTTACACATATGCCACAAAGGTCCTGAATTACAGCTAAGGGAGACAAGCAGGAGCCAGGCTGGAAGTTAAAATCCATTAATCAGCCCCTAATTCATTATTGTCAGTTGGGGCAGGGCAGGTGTTGTAACTAATTTTGCAACAATGAAAGCACTTAGCAAGTGCAGAAGATCACTAATCAGGGCGCACTAAGGAAGCAGGTGCCAGCTAAAAAAATATTCTGTGACACATTAATCAGCCCCAAATTAATTCAGGTCACTTGAGGCAGGGAAGGTGTGCTTTGCTTTGCCGAAAATAATGTACACTGGACAACCAGAGGGTGTGGTGATGAAACAGAGGGTGGCATGGGTGGGCCAGAGGGTGGCATGAGTAGTCAGAGAGTGGCAGTGGTGACAGAGAGTGGCAGTGATGAAGAAGAGTGTCCCAAACAGGCTGGACACGTAGAAACAACAAGTTCGCGAAACTTGCGACCCGACAGGTAAGTTCGCAATTTGCGAAAGTGTACAAAACCCTCGCGAACTGGCAGAAACACGGGCGAACACAAAAAAAAAAAAAATCCGCAAATTCGCGGGAATTCGCGGATTTTGCGGATTGCGAATCCGCAAATCCGCAAAATTCGCGAACGCGAGATCCGCAAAATTCGCTCATGCTTATGTGACACTAGAGAATGACCAAGTAAATTCTGCAGTTCCCAGGTTACATTTAACCTACCCTGCCATTCGTGCACTTTCTACACCATTCACTATGGATTTTCAGAAATGGTAAGTAGGTTAATTATGGATTAGCTAGTTTTTACAAATTGTAAGGTCCCGAGCACATACACTAGGATCTGAATGCAGCATCCTAGTGTGTAGAGTCTACACATCAGCAAAAATGGGGGTAGCCATTAAAAAAGGGGCCTCTTTCAGAAATTGATTAAATTTCACTTGACAAAAATATCAGCTATCCACAAATTTCTCCTACCTACACAACACAACTGACATCACTGAAAAAATGTTCATTTGTCTTAATAGTCGAATTCAGATGTAAATGCATTCACTTTTTTTGCTCTCAGGGTCTGTAGATCGAAGAGCATTTAATTAAATCTTGAGGAACCTCATTTTTAGTGTTACATCATATTAGATGTGTTGCCTTAACTATTTCACTTCAGTTTCATACAATAAAGTTCCAGTTTTACTCGGGGGCAAGTTCTGCAATTATCACCCCATCAGCATACTGCCATGTGCTTTAAGTGTATTGGTGTTCTTGCGGTTTGTTACAAGTATAGGTGAACATTTTATATCCAAGCTCCCACCTCTACAACTAGTTCTCATTTTCCTCAATCTACCAAAAACCAATTACGTTTTTGGATTGAGTTGAGTCATATATCTTTTGGGGATGGTTAACCCCTTCGAGGCTGATGACGAGCTGGGCTCGTCATGGTGTAGCCTCCTCGCACGCTGATGACGAGCCCAGCTCATCATGTTACATGGGTTTTTTAAAATCTCAGCATACGAGCAGAATAACAATAGCGTGCATGAGGTTAACAATCTCTGTCTTTTGCAACCAGCCTAAGAGCTTTAGGATGTCAAAAGGCCCACACTAGTGAAACCATGTATTCTATAACTGCACTAGCCATAACATTTTTATGCAATAATAAGATTTTTAGGGAAAGTTAACAAATATTCTGGACTGGTGCTTGCTCATATGACAAAGTATTTTGGATTATGGGGTACTGTGAATAAATGATTGGATATTTGGGCACACTGGTGCCGATATCCTGTAGACCTATTACATGTTGTTGACCAGATACTTTGCAGAGGACATAGCACAATTTTGGACTGCTGAGGCACAGCAAAGGCAATTCCTCATGAATAGGGAATTACTAGAGGGCAAGGATGTGGTGTAACACTCAGAGCTGCCAACTTTGGAGCTGGGGTTCCAGGTTTGAGGCCCAGAGACGGCTCAACATCCTGTGATTCAGGGCAAATCACTTAATGTCCTTGTGCTTATGGATAGAACCTGGATACCCTCACCGGTGATAAGCTGCACTTTACAAATCTGAGTATTATATTATTATTAGTATTATTAATTACTACTCTAAGTACCAATTGAATCTCTTCATCCCCATCAATTCCTGGCTACCTGTAAACACCTGCCTTGCAACAATATGAAATGTCACTCTCCCGCAACATGAGTTTGTACATTGCTCTACTCATTGGTCTACTAGAGTCCTCCTTACCCCTCTGTCAGACCTGTCATCATTAGGGTGGTCCCTCAAAATATTTGCCTGATTTCCTCCTCTTTTTGCATATTCATTTCCTTGGGTTAGGACTCTGAGCACTTTATCATTGGTGACCAGTGCTAAAGTTCAAGTGTTTCTCCCCTAAAGATGGTAACATTAGTGTATACACAATTACCATATAAAATGTACTTATAATTCCCTTGTAAAGTGGTATACCATATATTCAAAGTCAGCTTTATTCGATTTCATGTCATAAAATCATAAAATCACAATATAAAAACAGTAATTTAAAAACAAATACAATTGATTTAAAAGATCCGAGAAACATATCAGAATTCCATATATATATACAAAATAGGGTAAGCATAGTACCAGACATTCCCAATAGTTTCACATAGAATTCCTGAACCTTATGACAGCCTTTAGAAAGGAGGATGTAGCTGCGATGATGAATTCATTTTCCAACATTTGAATTCTTAAAAGGCTATTCTGCATTGTTTTAAATTCCAGCTTCCAAGGATGGGCAGTAAAAAATGTTTCCTCGGCACAATATAATATTTACAAAAAAAGGTGCAGTGCATTGTGGTCAGTTTAGAGGTGTCATCGCATGGGCAGATAGGATGATGTTCTGACCAATCATTGACGTCAGGAAAGGTGACCATCCTAAAGAAAGAACTGCTGTGGAAACGGGCCAGAAGCATGTGGGAATAGCTACTCTGTACCAATGTTAAGTAGGGTTGCATGTCTGGGGAAGTGAACATCAAGTGATTTGCCTTAACCGATTTCTTTTCTCTCTCAATAAACCAACGTTTATCCTGTAGATGTTTGAGGCTGTGTGTCTTAAGGGATTTTCTAGAAACAGATTCCAAACTACTGGGATTATAAAAATATTCTGGATGGCCTATATCGTGTGTCATGCTTTTTATATAACTAATCCACGGCAGACTTGCCACCCCATCCAGGTTTAAGCAATCTTTAATTACGTCCCTATTAAAACCCATCTCTAAAGACACCCATTCTTTGTGCCATAGGAAAAGAGGAATATTCTTAATGGTGTCTGAAATATGTACAAGGCCAAGTTCTCTATGACAGCAATAAGTGGCAGTTAAACTTGGAAACGCCAGTAAATAACGCAGAAAAGCATTTTCACAGCGTTCTAGTTCTTCAGCACTTTCAATATCCCAAATGCCAGCCCCATATGTCCCTGTCGAAGTGCATTTAGATTTATAAATCGACAACAACTCAGGGACAGGCCTTCCACCTAGTTTTATTGAAAAATTACTGACCGCTCCTATGGCTCTTGAGAGAGTCAGCTTCCTACTGTTTATGGCCGCTTTCCACGAACCCTTTCTATCAAAGTTTGTACCTAGATAGGAGCAGCTATCCGTGCTCAAGATTTTTTATTATCAATGTAAATGTTGCATGTCTTCTTCGTTCTTGTTGTACAGGTCATAGTGAATGTTTTTGCGACATTTACCTTTAGGCCTGCTCTGTCATGTAAGTAACAAAATTTGAAACCGACCTTTGCAAGCCCAGCTGTGTCCGTGACATTATGACAGCGTCATACGCGTATAATAATATGGGAACAGGGGTGTCCCTGATGATAGGATGATCATGTTGGAACGCACTCATGTACTGTCCTATGCTATTTATATATAGAGAGAAGAGCAAGGGAGCAAGAATGCACCCCTGCCTTAACCCCCTTTTTATGGGGAACTTGTCTGAGCATTCTCCCTGTTTCCCATACTGTACACTCCCGCTGGCCCCCCTATATAATTCCTTCAGAAACAGCAACAGGGGGAGGTCCAGCGCTAGATCTTTAAGGGTTTCCCACAGCATGACGTGTTTGACACAATCAAAGGCGGCGCTTAGGTCCACAAAAGTGAGAAAAAGTTTCCCATTCTTAGCTTTTGTATATTTATCAATGATCAGAGACAAATGTAATCCCTGTTCAATAGTGCCTAGACCTGGTCGAAAACCGTATTGGAAAACTGATAAAACACCTGTCTCTTTGACCCAGGTTTCAAGTTTGTTTAAAATAACCCTCCCGGCTATGCTCATAACGGCATCTAATAAAGATATCGGGCGATAACATTTAGGTTTGTTTCTGTTCCCTTTCTTGAATGTGGGTATTACTATGGCATCCGTCCAAGTTGGAGGAAACCCATGACGGATGCAACATGTTAATACATGAGTTAAAAGCGGTGCCCATAGCCCTATATTGGACTTGTGAGCATCCACCGGGATGCCATCTGGCTCTGGTGCTTTCCTTGAGGCACTATCATTAATTGCCTTAGTTACTTCCTCAAGGGTAATCTGGATTTCTTGGGGAAATGGTCCTTGGTCAGTAATATCAATTGTTCTCCATACAGCTGTCTCTATCACGTTAGCATCTATGGTCTCGTCCGTGTAGAGCTCTGCGAAAAAGTTAACCCACGTGTCACCAGTAATTGCCATATCTATTATGTTTGCCTCTCTATTATTTAAAAAAAGGGGCATTGACCGCTTTCCAGAAGCCAGTATTATCTTTATTTACGTAGGCCTCATGTAGGGCATCCCACACACCCTTTTTAGAGTTGCTCTGCTTTTTTTGGGTCAAATTATACAATGATCTTGCCTGCCTTATTTTATTCCTGCACCTCGGTTCAGCACGCAGGGACTTTTTCAAATTAGATAAGGCCTTAGTGCATTCCTTGTCAAACCAGCCCCGTGATGGATGCTGTCTTTGGCGTTTTTGCCCTGTTAATAGCTTCCTAGCCTCAGTAATGATTTTAAGAAAGGCATTAAATATTTCTTTATCCTCCCTATCTTGTAAGAGGCATGTCGCTACTTCTTCTGAGCAATTCTTAATCAAGCCTGTGAGAAATGCCCCGGAATCCACTTTTGCCCAATTTAACGTGTATCCATTTTTACTAGCAAGATAAATATCAGTTTCGTATGATGGATTCCTATCAAGGTTTTTCTGCAGGCCATTTAAGGAGAGTTCTAGGCTGATGGGATAGTGATCACAAATTATAATATCAAGAGTCTTGCAAGAGGTTACACTCGGGGAGTATCTATTCGAAATTAGGACAAAATCAATTATTGAGTTAGACTCTACTAGATCTGTGAAGAACTCTGCCAATAGGAAAGACTGCTGTGCTGCTAGAAGGACTGTCCCTCTTCTGGATTGCTGCTCTGGAAGAACTGCTCTTCTGTTCTGCTGTGCTGTCGTGCTGCCTGCTACTCTCTGCCCTGCTGAGGAAATGGAATGGACCCATCCCACAGGAACCAAGAGTGGCTCCAAGGGCTTATGTGCCTTGCCCCCAGTCTCAGGGTCATCAAAGACCTCCTGCAGCCCTGCATCAGCACCTGGACTCTGCTATCTGTGAGTCACAAACTGCCAAGTGGTGCCAATCCAGTCTGGGCTCTTGGAAGTGAATTTCGGGTGCTTACCCTGCAGCATCAACGCATAGTCTCCATTGCATCAAGTGGAACTGTCACATCCTCGCTAATGCAGTGCTGCTTGCGAACAATGCTTACCACCCCCTTTTGTACCGCTTTTGGCCACCATAAGTGTGGCAGGGTATGCTCAGACGTGAGTCCCTTGCTCACTTTGCCACTGAATTCAAGCAAGCCGGGCTGAAGACGGCTGGAATGCCAGAAACCGGTCCTCGGAAGCTTGTTTCCGGTCCAGGGAAGGCATGGTTTAGCAGTTTGGGCTGGACAGTTCCCATGAGGCACAGGGTCTGACTGATTTGCATATAGCCATGTCTGAACTGGGGTGGCAGAGTGGGCTAAAGAACGGGGATGGATTAAACCCAGATCTTTTGACTGGGTGTGAGTGTTTGATTGGTTTAGATGCTCCGTCCATTACCACCCCCTTTTGTACCGCTTTTGGCCGCCATAAGTGTGGCAGGGTATGCTCAGACGTGAGTCCCTTGCTCACTTTGCCACTGGATTCAAGCAAGCCGGGCTGAAGACGGCTGGAATGCCAGAAACCGGTCCTCGGAAGCTTGTTTCCGGTCCAGGGAAGGCATGACTTTGCAGTTCGGGCTGGACTGTTCCCATGAGGCACAGGGTCAGACTGATTTGCATATAGCCATGTCTGAACTGGGGTGGCAGAGTGGGCTAAAGAACGGGGATGGATTAAACCCAGATCTTTTGACTGGGTGTGAGTGTTTGATTGGTTTAGATGCTCCGTCCATTACCACCCCCTTTTGTACCACTTTTGGCCGCCATAAGTGTGGCAGGGTATGCTCAGACGTGAGTCCCTTGCTCACTTTGCCACTGGATTCAAGCAAGCCGGGCTGAAGACGGCTGGAATGCCAGAAACCGGTCCTCGGAAACTTGTTTTTGGTCCAGGGAAGGCATGGCTTGGCATTTCGGGCTGGACTGTTCCCATGAGGTACAGGGTCAGACTGATTTGCATATAGCCATGTCTGAACTGGGGTGGCAGAGTGGGCTAAAGAACGGTGATGGAGTAAATCCAGATCTTTTGACTGGGTGTGAGTGTTTGATTGGTTCAGATGCTCCGTCCATTACCACTCCGTTTTGTACCGCTTTTGGCCGCCATAAGTGTGGCAGGGTATGCTCAGACGTGCGTCCCTTGCTCACTTTGCCACTGGATTCAAGCAAGCCGGGCTGAAGACGGCTGGAATGCCAGAAACCGGTCCTCGGAAGCTTGTTTCCGGTCCAGGGAAGGCATAGCTTTGCAGTTCGGGCTTGACTGTTCCCATGAGGCACAGGGTCAGACTGATTTGCATATAGCCATGTCTGAACTGGGGTGGCAGAGTGGGCTAAAGAACGGTGATGGAGTAAACCCAGATATTTTGACTGAAAACCCAATTTCTAACACACTTGAAAGTCAGATCTCCATATGTTCATGTGATTAATATATGTCAGTAGGAAATGTGACCATATGAGCTCTCATTGTGTGCCAATGCTAGTTATCTTCATTACCACACAAAGTACATCACGTTGACTAATATTTGGGAAACAGCAGTTAGATCGCATGCGATACATCGCATGCCATTACAACGCAGTTTTTACAACCACTCCATTGTTACATCGTGAAACATTACATCGCAAGTCGTTACAACAACTTGCTGTAGGGCGCAGAATGTGTTGGATTTGTAATCCAACACCTTTCCTGCTGTTGCACAAACTGGAGTCGGAATAATACATTTTACTATTCCTAAGTCCAGCGCGCCTCCTACAGCAACTCGTTGTAACAACTTGCAAGGTAATAGTTGCGATGTAATAGTTTGCGATGTAACAACACGGTCGTTGTAACGACCGCATTGTAATGGCATGCGATGTATCGCATGGTCGTAAAGAGATATATTCCCAATTTTTTGTACCCTGTTGATACCAAAAGCACACATCAATTTAATCACTATTCCACTTCCTCTACTTTTGCAGAGAGCCCTTGGAAATCAAATTGTAATGAATGTCATAACATCCTTCACCTAATGTCCAACCTCTTTGCCTTCAAAAATAGAAAACATTCTGTTAACCCCAATGTCTTCACTTATAAAGTACAAAACTAGGCCTGGGTGGAGTTTGTGGAGTTCCACTATGCGGAACTCTGTGAAGTTATTAATAAACCCTACCGAGCTACGCGGAGTACCCGAAGCGGCGGAGTGAATTTGGTCACATTGTTCACTTTGAATTTTAGCACCGGGTGTTTGTCCCGCACTGTAAAATCAGAGCAGAAGGCAACATGGGCCGCGCAAGAGGGCGCTGCTTCTTTTCTGCTGCTCAAGTTGATTTTCTATTCGAGTGGCATCTTTATCAAAGCGAACAGAATGTTTCTCAACGCGAGCGGTTGTGACCATCTGCGCCTGCCCATTTGAGAAATCCGACCACCTGTGATGAGAAATCTTCCTGGGAGGTGGATTTACCTCGCTCGGCCTTACCAACTTGTGTTGGCGAGCATGAGCGATGAACTCTGCAAGCTCCACAGAGTGTGGAAAACTCTGCAAACAGAGCAGAGTTCACCGCCCATGCCTACTCCTGACAGCGAGATCAATTGACTGCATGTGTTGTATGCCCCTTCCTGTTAAGCGAACACCTACTGGGCACCACTAACATTATAATAACAATGGGTTAATACTAGAACTTAGTTTAGTTCTTCATGTGTATATTGTGTCCACGGATTTTCACCAAAAATCCCACTAATAACATGGTAGTAACATAAAAACTGCATGGTTGATAGACAGGACTCATGGGCTGTCAAACCTGCCAAGTATAGTGAATGGGACAGGGAAAGAGGGAAGGTGGAAGGTGAAAAGGGTTAAGAGGGGGAATGGTGTGAATGAGAGACAAAAACGAAAAAAGTAAATAAGGATGGGAAAAATTAAAGATGGGTAGATAGAAAGGGGAAAAGAGGAGGGAAATAGAAAGGTAACATAAAAGCAAAGAAGGATGGAAAGGTTGTAGAAAAGGTAAAAAGAATATTGGCTTGAATGATGAAAAGATGAAAAGTTTGAAGATGGATGGGTAGAATGATGGTAGAATCGAAAGATGAAGGATCTATGGATGGGTGAAAGGTTGGACTGGAGGGTGCATGGATGGATGAACAAAATGGTCAGTGTGAGGAAATGAATGTATAATATAATGTATATAATGTATACATTGCAGGACTCCATTGATTTTTACATTGCCATCTCGTGGCAAACACTTTCCACACGACCCATCTGGTAGTTGTTCCTGATGTACGAGGAAAATTCTATCAGCACAACAAAAATCAATTTTTGCAGGCCTGTATTTCGGGAAACATCCTTTACAACGCAACTTTTACCACGCAGTGCTTTTACATCGCAACTTTTACAATGCAAACCATTACAACACATTGCGCTGGGGGGCGCTCTAGGATAGGGAATCTACTATCCAATACCTTCCCTACTATCCACGGGCACTGGAGTTGGAATAGTAAATCAAACTATTCACTATCCAGCACCCCTCAACACAATGCGTTGTAAAGGCATGCGTTGTAAAACTTGCAATGTAAAAGCATGCGTGGTAAAAGCATGCGTTGTGATGTCATACATCCCTGCATTTCTGCCCAGGAACTGTCACCCGCCCAACCCCCTGTTCTCTTCAGTTCATCAGAAAGCCACATGGCCCTCACCCCGAGTGAATGATTCATTTTTCCTCTCCTGCTCCCAGCCTGATAAAACATCCTTGACACAGTGATCAGGTTATCTAGCCAATGGTCTGACTGCAGGACTCTAATCAGGGTAAATAAACAAATGACTTGAAAGACCAGGCTTTGTTCAGGCAATTGAACAATGACCTGAAAGAAAGAGCCCTGATCAAAGCAGAGTGGACAATGCTCTGTGTACCAAGCCTTGACCAGGTCACCAACTACAAGCATAGAGTGGACAATGCTCTGTGTACCAAGCCTTGACCAGGTCACCAACTACAAGCATCGCCTTGATCAAGCTATCAACTATAAGCACTGCCCTGATTGGACAATGGACTGACAGCCAAAAGAATGGTATGAAAAATGTATAAAAGGCTTGTAAGCTACAGAGTAAAGTAGCAGCCTCCTGGGTTTTGTTTCTGACTAGCTTGGGACTCTGTTCCATAGCCCGGGCTATTGAATAAATCTGGGTTCTTCCTGAAGATGAAGGCTCCTGTGTCTCCTTTTACTACGTATGAAGGGTATGGAAGATTTGGGCAGCTCCCCCGCCGCTGAGACCCTGTAAGTGGGTTATTCCGGTTCTACAAGTGGATGAATGCAAAGGTGAAAAATTAGTGGCTACATGAAAGGATGATGATGGACAGTGGCAAGATTGCAAGAATGTATACATAAATGGGTGAATCTGTGGACAGATAAAGTATTTAGAAGGATAGAAAGGTGGAAAATGGCTGTATTGTTGATGGACGGACGGACATGATGATGGAACCATAGATCGATGGATGGAAGGGTAAAGGGACTCTTGTAAGGGGGATTGAGCTAACTTTCTTTAATAATTTGTTGCTATTAGAGACTTTAGTCAAAATGGTAGGTATTTTTAATGAGGCACTTTTTAGCTCGAGCATTTGAGACCTCTTGTATATACTTTCGTATATACTTATATACTTGTCTGTTTCCACTTAAAGAATTTTTTTCTGTTCAACTGCTTCTATTTAACTGTCTTGACAGCTAAAGTCACTAAACTACCAGAATTGCATTCTGCTCAGGGACTTTCTTTTTTCTATTTTTCTGGCAACTGCCTCTATTTAACTTTCTTGATAGAAAACAACCAGCAGAGGTCAGTAAAATACCAGATTCACTAGATTGCAGTCCATAGAACTTGTCTTCCACAAGCACCCGTAGACAATAATATTTTTTTCACATCTTGTATTTTCAGTGATATGACCTCCGAAGGCCCTGGTTGTATATTTAAAAACAGAGCTTAGACTATAGTATTTCCTGCTGAAAGGCAATATTTCTCTCCATGTGTTCCCATACCTGGCATGTCAAGCTGTTTGAGAGCAAAGTTAATTCCATCTTTGGACTATTGCTCAATCATCTTTAGGGGCAAAGACTCGAAATTGCTTGACGATATAGAAATTAGAACATATAAAACTGTTTTTAAGATCCCTAAATATATCAGTCGTGCAAACATAAGACTGGAATTTGGACTGAAGAATCAATTTCTGGCGCGTCAATCGACATTTTTGAAGTCATTATTATCATTAGTCCGTTCGGATGAAGGATCTTTAGCAAAGCTGTGTTGGCTCGAAATTTCAGAAGGTGAATATTAAAAAAATTGGCAACTGTACTTAAATGAATGCTTATGCAATTTTGATTGCCCTACATTAGAAGAGGAAATGAGGAGTAGAATAGTTTTTAAGAAAGAAATGAATCAAATGGCCGCATTACTAACGACTATAGCGGATAAGGAGGACTAAAGGAAAAAAAATCCTTTTTGGTCAATTGCTAATTCTTTTGGTAGGTTGTCGCCCCAACCCTATCTGTCATATTATCTAAGACCTTTGCTTAAGAATACATTTATGTACTTGAGGTTGGGAAGATATCCGACAAAGGATGGTTTTCCAAAATGGAAGAATCAATGGTCATCGAGTATTTGCAGGCTTTGTGGGCTAAGGGAGGAAACAATAATGCATATAGTAACTGTATGCCCAGCATTGGCAGACGCTCGGAAGTCTATCCGAAAACCGATTTTTAATGAACTAGGAGTTAGAACATGTAGGCAAGCAATTATTACCTGTTTGAGTGGGGTCAATATTAAACTTATTTATCTTTTTGTTAAGTTCATCATTATCGCAGAAAAGAAATTCAGATGAGTTGATGGAGTAAGTAAATGTATTTCGAGATAAAATATCTAAGGAATATAACTGAAGAATTGTCTGAAGCAAAGTGTTATTCCAGCTTAAGAGACTATTAGTACAATCTAATCTAGTGATGCACATTGCACTTTATTATCGCTTGTAAATGGAAAACAGCTAAATATTTGTATTTATAATTCCCATTGCTAACACATGTCACTTTAGTTAAATGCTGCTATAATAGTATTTGCTGCTAGTATAAGGCATTTTAGCAAGCATAATGCATTTTAATTATTTTTTGTAATGTTTTAATATTTTTATGGAAATGTTATTTATCATCTCATTACTGGTGGATCATTTTAAGGATGTTAATAGTTTTGTGTATATTTGTTTGCTTGTTTTTTTGTTGGCTCTTTTCTTTTGTTTGTAATGATTTTAACTAATCAACAAATACATTCTTCTTCTTCTTCTTACTTCCCCTCCATGTTAAAGAACAGTAGACAGTAGATGTTTCAACACTCAGGCTAATGTACTGCATAGCTAAATAAATATAAGGTCCCAAAGGCGAGACCGATTGCATTGCAAATACTTGTTTCCTTGCTGGGGTCTATTTACATTACACGGTATGTCAAGCAGCGTTGCTTTCAGTTCCAGACAATGCATGCTAATTTTTCATGTTTGAAGCCCAATATACTTTCGCTTTCACGCTGCCATCTAGCAGAACAACCTATATTCACATATAGACTCGCACGACTACAACTGTCAAAATAATTAGCACCCCTGCTTGCCACGCAGAGATGAGGGCGCGCCCTGCATTCTTTGTTTAGCGTTTCACTAGTCTGGCGTTGTTGTTTAAATTACAACTTGAGTTGTAACACTGCAACCCCGCCGCGCTACCTACGCTGCCTTCTCCCTCATCCTGTTCTGTGCTTTCGCATCTGTAGGCCGTCAGTAGAGGCGCTGCCATTTGGTGTTGTGCTTGTAATACTCTCGACCTCAAACAAATGGCTACCGAGGTATTCAGACGAGATCAAAGAGGGCAAATCCTGGCCGGAATATCTGAATCCGTACATGAATGCGCTGTGGACATTTTGGATTTAAATATATACTATGTCGGTATATTGAAAATCTCCCAGGGATCCCTACCTTTCTGGGACTAGGTTGGGTAACTTCTGGTGTATTTATTTATTTTATTATTTCCCACACTTTAGTGAAGTTCATCTGACTTCTGTGCACAAGGATACAATCAGCTCATGTTATCAAACCCAGCACAGTTTTAGCCAACAAGTCCATAAACAAAGCACAAAGAATATTAGAAACTCAGGGGGCTTAGTTACAATTTCCGTGCATCCCCGGAGTGTCACTTTTTAGGTTTCGCCTGGCGTTACTGCGCAAGCAGTTCGCGCAGGCGAAATCTAATGATTACAATATGGGATATAGGAACATCCCCCGGCTCCCATTGGCTAGCTCCATAAATGGAGGCTAGCCATTGGAAGCCGGATCTGTCCGTCAAGGCCGGACCAGATTCGTGGGCGTTCCCGCGATTTCTTCCCTCTCCGATCGTCATCGCGGCGGTGGGCGGAGTTTCGTTTTTTTTTAATGTGTTTGTTTTCACCATTCTGCGGCCGACCGCCGACGGAGGATGTCCAGGTGAGTGCCTTCCTTGCTGTTTCCTCCCCCTCCCGCTGTCCGTGTGCCTGCCCGCCCCCTCCCACTGTCTGTGTGCCTGCCCGCACCCCTTTCGCTGTCCCTGTGCCTGCCCGCCCCCTCCTGCTGTCCCTGTGGCTGCCCGCCCTCCTTGTTTTGTTGTTGTGTAGAATGAGAGCTATTAAGTGTTAGTAGATTTGTCCGTTATCGGTGCTTCAAGAGATTTTATCTAATAGTTTATCTGTTTTTGAAATGCCACAGGTTAGTATTTAATGCTAACAGACTATGGTTCTCCAGTATTTGTCACTGGTCTGTCCATAATGGATGGCGTGTTTTGGTGCATTATCTTTGGCTTTTTGCGTGCGTTAACATAGCCTAGTGCACGCTTCAAAGTTAATCTCTGAGTAAATGCCCCTCTGAAGCACACTTTGCTATACCAGACTCTTTCAGTGGCTCCTGCTCCTCCCAAGTCTGTCTTTGGGGTGCCCATGCTTTGGCACTTTTTGGACCGTGCAGGTTGGTGACGTAGTCGGAGTTGCGCTGAGGAGTCGCCCGTAGTGGAAGGCTTTGCGTGGAGCACTCAAGGGGCGATCTGAGATGGGCAGAGCGGGTCCCGAGGTCTGTGCCTGAGGGACCTGAGGGCCCGCGAACACTATAATAGGGAGCCCCGGAGAGGGAGTCCAACTTAGACAGGTAAGTCACTTTGCTCACGCTTGTACCGAATTGTTTAGCATGCATTGTGTACTTAGTTATGCACTTTACCTTTATTCCAAGCTAACTAGATCGGATTCTCTTCTTGTACACTGCGCCCATTGGGCATTTGAAGATCTAAAATTAACACTGCTACTTTCGTAGACTGGTTGCATTTCTTTGAGCAGCGTGTCACCTATATACCAGATCCCTTGCTGACTTGGTGGCTATGTAGACATTGTAAGATGGTTCAGTGTTAACTTATTTTTTCACACCAAGTTTTTCCTTTGTGTTTCATTTTGACTGGCTATTTTGTATTCATCGTAGTGGAATATTATGAGGGAATTAAAAATTGTATGAATATTCTGCTCCGTTATGTTTTAAGTAAGATGGGAGTATAATAGGGAGCCCCGGAGAGGGAGTCCAGAGAGGGGAATCTGGGCTATGCAGCGTCCCTGCCTGAACAGGAGCAGCGCGGGCCCTTGTGAGTACGGTTCGGGGGTGGCGGGCATTCCCCAGTGGTAGGGTCAGGGGCTAGAGCAGAGCAGGGACATTAGGGGGTGCGTCCCAGAACCATAACTGCACTGCAGTTAGACATCGGATGCGCACACCATGGGAACGCTCCTACCCCCAGGGAAAGGAGAAGGAGGGCGTTGGATGAGGCCTGGGAGGAGGAAGAGGGAGGGAGGAGGGGGGACGTTCCAAAACCCCCGCCCGGGAAAAAGGAGTGTAGTTCAAGGACAGTGATACTCGCCCCATCTTCTAATGCAGACAGGAACCAACAATAAGCTGCGGGCACTTAGTCCCCAGCATCTTCAGGGATGACGGCAGACTATATAATAAAATATATCCAATGCCGAATATGTTCATACTGCAGAGGACCACGGACGCATTCGGTACAATCGATTCCTATTCCCACTCACGTTTTACACATAATTCAAAGAAGTTAGAAAAGACCATTTGTCAAAAGCAATACCAAAAGCTCAAACTTTAACAAAGGCGAAACCATTGCATTGTAAATGCTTGTTTTAATGCTCTGGCGGCACAGAGTGCACACCCAAATGTACGAGGCCATGCAAAGCCACCCTGTCGGGTATATCAGGAGCTTGTGGATATGGTGTAATGGAACGCAGGGAAAGTTGCTCTGTTACCTCACACTGCGTCAGTGAGGCATGCCATGGGTGTTGGGGTGGATGTTCACATGCATCGTCAAAGATTTTGACACATTCCCAATTTACACCAGAGTGTCAACAGCGTGCACCTTCCCATGGTTGGTGGTACGAGGAGAAGTAACTTTAGTTCTCCTCGTTTTTTTTCTCTTTGTAGGTGAGGAAAAAGTCCTCCATTTAGTGTTTTTGTGCAGGAAGGTCCCCCTTTCTGCACAAAAACAATCATTCCTACAACGCAGACACCCTTTGTTGGTGCAGTGCAGCCATTTGTTCACCAGTGCAGTGAAAGTGGACAGGAATGCGCCATATCTCAACGATACAGTGCATTCCTGCCCTTCTCTTTAGTTGACACAGGGCAGCACAGTAAGAAGAATTATGGCGCTGCCCTGTGCCAAAATGCTGCAAATGAGGCCCTCAGTTTAGGAAGTGGCTGTCTCTGATAAACTCCACACCATTGGTCTTTGATGGCGGGCATGGGACAGGGCCTAGCTTTATTTTCTTCCTTAGCCAACTCCTCCATCGCCCTTTCCTTCTCTTCACTTTCTATTTAAAAACATTCTCACCTCAGCCTTTTCTTCTTTTACGTCTTTCCTCTCTTCTTTTCTTTATTTACTTATCTCCTACCTCAGCATATTTTCCTGTTAATCTCTTTGTTTTTGTCCAGTTCATCTCCCTCTGAACCCCCATTCTTAGGTTCAGCATCCTACTTTGTAACTTTGGAAGGCCCAGCACATAAAGGTCGAGAGCCATGGTGGTTCCATCTCACAATTGTTGTGCACAGGGACAGCTGTTCAAAATGAATGAAAAACTGAAATAAATGCAGGTCAAACAGGAAAATAGCTACAACGAACTTACTGGTTAGTAGCTTTTGCTTTCATATATGTGACAAACAGGTGTGGTTATGAATGTACCTAGTATGCAGCTACATGAAGCTATTTCAGAAAGCAGTCTTTGTCAGAGTTTCACTAACAGATGAGTAACTTAGACGCTAGGAGAGAAACAACGTTTCATTAAGTACATCTTTGTTGTCAGAGATTGAACATTTTTCCCCTTGACTGCTTTGTGTCACTGCTGCAGGATTTAAAGGAGACATATTTGTTTCTATGCATTGTTAAACAAGGACTTATGAGTTGCACACATGTGTAAACGTTTTCTCAAATCCATCGGTCTGTGGAATCGACTTTGTCCTAGAACCAGATACATCATGGCACAAGAATGTCTTTTCATTGTGTTAGAATGCCGAATTATTGATAACGAATTTTTTGATAGAGTGCCAACGAACTGTGACATTGAACCCCTGATTCCACACGAGTGTGTTGAAATCTTGTTTCCATCACATGAATATCATCATTGGAAACCTCCATTTACCCACCTCTTGACAAAAAGGAAGGCACAGATTACGCCCACCAACATCAACTGAAACATGCCCCTTTGTCTTTTGTGTAGACTGTAATGGATCTGAATGCAGCTATTGAGCTGCCCTTCAGGGTCGGCACCTTTAGCAAATTTACTTTTGTCATGAAGAGATGAAGGGGCATATTTCGAGTAAAGTTGGAAAGCATGCAGTTAAGCCAAGAAGGCTACCAGAACGCTTTGTCGCTTTAGAAACGCAGGGCTGCACCATATTTACTAGAATATGGTGCAGCCTTGCGTACATAGAAGTTGCAAAATGGCATTTTTTAAAAATGATTGTTTATGTGTAGGAAGGGGGACCTTCCTGCACATAAGCATCATTGCCATTTTTCTGTTTCTATGTGTGATGCACAACACAGCACACAATTAAATAGCAAAAATTAGTAAAAACAAAGCATTTCTCCTAGTTTCGCCTGTTTAAGACCAGGTTTATGCTGCTCTTGTAAATAGGGGTCAGCGTCAAAATCAATGGGTGTTGCGTTGGAATGCACACAACAACACCCATTGCCCGCCCCTTTCACGCTAAGTGTAGCTTGGAAACCGGCCTTATTTACAAGGCAGAGTTAAACCCCATTAAATGGCTTAACGCTACCTTTTAAATAAGGCAAAGCTCCTATCTCCACCACAACGTCACTAAAATTGGCATTGTGATGGCGATATGGGCTTTTAAATATGTACCGAAATGCCTTATAGTGGCTCCTCGTATGAGATTAGACTGAATACATTTCTTATTAACCAACAAGTTGTTTATGTTTCTGTCACATGTTCACTCCTGACAAGTTTAACAATAATATCCTTAATTTCACACTCCTGTTTGCTCTACGTGGGCTGCTGATTTTTCAGCCCTCCAGCTCAGCTTCTCAGGATCCACAACTGGTAGCGCATTTGCTTTTATCTTGAACAGCTTCATTATCTTCAAGTGTGCCACCATATTGGTTTCAATATTTTTTTTTATTGTTCATCAGATCTACTGTGGGGAAATTCCACCTTTACTTGTGGCGAAATTCTGACATTATCTTTTCAGGTGCACACAGCATCCAAACCCTCACAGTTGCATTATTATTCCCTTTCTCAGTGTTCTAAGACCCAATTCACTTTGTGAAATGCATTAAGGCATAGGATAGCCTGCTAACACCCTCTCAGTGATCCAGTCAATGAACTTCTTAGTGACAGGAGACCCCTCTGGAGAACGAGTAACCCTACCCATATTATTACCCAATAACAATATATTACAGGCCACAAAAGGAATATTATGGAACAGTATTTATATTTCAATTCTGAATCACATATGAATGTTTGGCATATTTCAAATTGTTTGCAAATCACTTAGCAATTGGGTAACTCAAGAGCTGATAAACTCATTAAGCCATCACTGCATGTCAATTCCAAAAATCTAAAAGTTTCCCTCTATCATTTGGCACCTAAGCAACACTCTGGGACAGTCCAAACTGCTGAGTCTTCAAAAACGTGTCCACCTTCATGATCCAGGATTGCATCACCAAAGATCGTCTGCCTTCTACAGTAGATGTCAAAGACACACTTAACAGTGGTGACCGAGATGTATCACCACTTGCGGTCCCCAATTTCCCATCTAATCAGGTAGCTATCAAAACACTATCCAGGGTACAATCAAGTAGTCCACTTCATGAAGAAAATTAAATGCATTGACCCACAGACTTGAGGACATTTTCTAAAAAGGCTTCTCGGTTATTCTCTCCTAAAAACAGTTCTAAACACTACATGGCCAAAGTACTACCCTAATCTAATTATCTTATTCAAATTAATGAAATCAGACTTCATCAGAACAGTTCACCAGTGCATCAACCCATCTCATTCTCCAAGAAATTCAGGAGATAGTCAGCAGTCATCAATAAACTCATTAAAAGCAACTGGGAATACATCAAACTCAATAGTAACTGAAATGCCCCACTCTCAATCAATTGATTGCATACAGGCCCATAGCCAATATTTGTATATATATATTTTTTTTTTGGGGGGGGGGGATAGCCCCCAATATTAACACGAAAAAAAAGATTCATGTAAAATCTAAAACATCAGTGAGATTAGACCACAATACATTTTGTTCGGTACGTTTTTGGATCAAGGTATTAGCAACCCTCCCTAGAGAACTTAAAATGCTTGAGATATATTGTATTTGAGGGTTTACTTCTTAATAAAATTTAAGGAACTTAGAATCACGATCAAAATGTGATTAGGATTGTTAACATGTTGGGTTAAGATTTAGGGTTCCAACTTTAATTCTGTGTCAGGGTTGCTTGAGTTTCATCGACATACTATTTGTAGCCTGATCATGTCAGTGTGAATTTCCTACTACATCCAACAATATGTTACTACGCAATCAATTAGCTCCAGTACCTGTGCAAATTTAGAATTAATCAAACATGCCTTTTCATCCAATAGCTGGCAACATCAGTGGCAATGCCCATTAGGAGCCACATTTATTTTGTGAAGGAAGTCACAAATCATATGTTTCCTAGCTATTAACTTCATTTGCAGGGTGTAATTACCACTTTAATAGAAACAATGACCAGACAATTGGTTTGACTGTACAAAATACTAATCAAGCTCTTTCAATTTCACTGGAAAATACAATGCAAAAATAAGGAGAAATATACTTTTCCAACTTTCTAGTACAAAATGTACATCAATGGAGTTCACAAATCTTGTTATGCATTGATGTAGAAAAATGCCTAGCAAACCTATGTTTGACATATACTATTTGAAAAATTAACACACTGAATTGCAGTGCTATATCTGAATGAATATTCTAAAGAGTTAAAAGAAGGAATGAGATAGCATGGTACTACCCGCCCGCCTAAAAATGAAACCACTTCTACCTGAAACTGACTGTGTAAGCATTAGTCCTCTTCCACCTAGATGGAGGCAACACTCTGCTACAGAGTTTCCACAACACCACATTAGCACTTTTGGAAGGCACTCTATATGTGGGGGCGCATGTCATCAGGAGCCTGGTTAACATCAAAAACATCAAACTGGCATCAAAGGAAATTGCCTGTCTCCCTATTCGAAATCTGCATCACCTACAAGGTTTTTGGAAACAAAGCCCCAGCATAAAGTAGCCATATCAAGAGGCCGGAATCATACCAACTGACAAAACTGTGGTAGACTGGAAACTGTTGTAACCTGTGTTGTTACAATTCATCTTCTTGACAGATTCCCAGTTATCTGCTGCTCAGCCAGTTTGGGTGATGTAGTGGAATGTAGATGAGTGTATGATTGGTAAGAATGTCAGTTGGAAAGAGTGGGCAGAGTTGTGAGGATCTTGCTCCTGGTGGGGTATTTCGACTTAACATTTAACTAAGAGACCATTTTCAATAAATCTGCATCTTGTAACCTATGAGACTCAGCTACCGGACATCTTGTGTTTCCAACTCTGACAAGGAGTGGAGAGAAAAGAGTAACGCCCTGGAACCCCCACCAGTGTCTTTTTTATCAGACAGCCTGAAGTCTTGAGCATTTGACTGGCTTAATTTGTAAAGGGTATGCTAATTTATTATGACTTTGGTGCCATCAAGGTTGGAGTTGGCATGTTGTGTGCAATTTTAGATTCCGATTGAATTTCCCGATTCATGCCCTTATATAGGTACAATTCGCGTTGCCCTTATATAGGCATAGAAATCCAGTCCTTATTTAGGCATAGCCCTTGTAGCCCGAATACAGGCATGGCTACTTCCATCCGTTCATCTTCGTCACAACGATTTCTTGGAAAACCGGACTCTTAAGCTGTTAGGGACTTCTCCTTGCTTGAATATTGATTGCTCCAAGAACTCAGTTATTTTACATGAACATCTATTCCTTAGGGGTTCATTCATGACGTTCATATGCCCGACTTTACGTCAAAGCTGGCATTCCTAAAACACTTTCAAGGTATAAATATACCTTCACTTGCTATGGCAAAGCACAATGTGGTTCAGTGCAGTCCAACTACCTACTTGCACGACGCAGCTCGCTACAGCAAGTGCCGAAGGAAGCCATCTCTCCAGCTGACGCACAGATTAGAGGCTGTCCTCCTCTGCCGCGCAATCTAGCTCCAGTGTTTATGACTCCCCTTGCGTGGTGTTGGGAAATTGAGTTAGTGAAAGAGATTCCAACCTCTCTCATTGTAAGGTATGGAGCTAATTAGAACCTAGACAAACCTTTGGCAACTCTTGGCAAAACTAAACCTATGCTAAAGACCACACTTACTTCTTCCCTCGTTCTAGACCTAGGTTAAGCACATTGGGGTAGGCGTATTTTAGAAGCACTAGTTGAGTGTTTTAGCCTCTGTTATTCATGTATGTATTTTTATATGTCATAGCACTAGACAATGCTATTACAGTATTATGTTATATTACTGTTTACGCTTTACACATTATATTTTGCATTCTAACAATTGTAGCAGTTAACCTCTTTTGCATGAGAAAGAAGACTGTTCAATCAACCACTTTTATTGAAATGCCTGTCTCTCTATTTTCTCTGCAACTCTGTAGAAACGAAGCATGCACGATTGACTGAGAGAAATAGTTATCTATTGTTTCCACGACTCTGAAGATACGTTTTATTCTTGGGGAAACAAAGTTGTCATGTGTATGCGGTTGCCAGAAACAAATCCCTTCTTGTGTATTCGAAAAGGTTTTTAGTGACCTCTGAGCTAGCTGGCACTCACAATTAAGTTTAGTATACTCGATAGAGACATACTGACCTCACTCCTATGTCACATCTATAGAGTATATTATTCCAATGCAAAGAGCCTATTGGGAATATGAAGTCAAGTCAATCAGCTTTATTTCAATAATAAAAATATCATAAAAGCTTTACATAAAACAGCAGTTAAAACATGTTTATTAAAATCCAATTACTAAATGAATAAAAATAGTACACTTACCAACAAATTAAATAAGAAGGTCCAATACATGACCGCAATTAAACAATGAGTTTTAGCCTTTTGCATCTGATTGACCAAACCCAGCCAAGGTTTTTGGCCATACCGCAAGCATACAGGAGCCTGGGATCATACCTCAGAATTCTAAGTGCAACTGTATGCTGTCTGGTGCCCACCTCCCTGCATAAGGGCTTTAGCCACAGGGACCTTGGAATTTTATAGGCCGGGCATTCGAATAAAAAATGGGCTACAGACTCCATTCTTGAAGTGCAAAATATGCAGAATGGAGAGGTTTGGGCTGGAATATTCCAGCGGGCAGACAATTCTCTCAAAGGGAGCAGACCTACCCTAAACTTAGTAAAGTACAACGCTCTGTCAAAGGATTTAGAGATCAAATCCATATACGGTTCACAGAGGGGGACATCCTTAATCATAAGAAACTCAGTGGATGTCCTGCAAAGCTTCGAGTTTGAATTACGTTTGTTGTCTACCCACTGCCAATACAAGGTTTTGAGGACAAATTTAGGGGGAGCACTCCTGGATGCCCAAGCATCTTCAAGACCCATGCTATCAAACATTGTTTTTACTTTTGTGAGCCACCCGATTTTTGACCATCCGTGCATTGACAGTATTTCCGATAGCCCCTCCGCGTAACTAACAAGTTCGGGGGTTCTCCATAAACGTGCCCACAGCAAAAGCGGGCGCAATTGGGCCTGGTCTCTGATCGAGCGGCAACCCATATCTAGCAATAGGGGAAGTGTAGGCATGCTATGCGGTAGTGACATTAGGTCCTTTAAAAATTTGTTTTCGGATTTTAAACAATGCTCAATAGAACCTAATCCCCAAAGTTCAGCCCCATAGAGCACTGCACTAACTCCCCTAGCTCTATAAATGTCTAGGACTGGGGCTATGGGTCTAAATGAGGATGAGCGTTGCTCTTTAATCAATGCCCCCACACCCCTTTTGTGACCCAGCAGTAATTTCTGGAGATGGGGGCCCCACTGCATAGAGTCAGATAGACGAATTCCCAAGTAATCAAATTCCCTTACCCTTTCCAGGGGTACAAGGTTTAAAGAGGGAGGGCGACCAAGCTTCCTGGGGGGTTCAACACTAGATACTTAGTTTTATTAGCATTGATTTGGAGGCCCCTGCTGTTACAAAAAGATTGAAAATTATCCAAGAGGCTCTGTAGGCCCATCAGGGACTTTGAGATGAGCAGGGTGTCATCAGCGAAAAGGAGCGTAGGTATTTTCTTTCCCGCCAAAGAGGGGGCGTCAGATGGTTGTTTTAGGAGGTGCTCCACCACCCCGTTCACATATAAAGAGAACAGGGTGGGGGCAAGGACGCACCCCTGACGGACGCCCCTTTCCACTGGAATTCTGGCTGTCTTCTGGCCCTGAGTGCCCCACCTCACCTGCGCATAATTCCCATCGTGCAACTTCACCAATAGGGACAAAATATATGCTGGAATCCCCAGATCGAATATTACCCCCCACAGGCGGTCCCGAGGCACTAGGTCAAAGGCAGTCCTCAGATCGATAAACGCGAGATAAAGACTGCCTTTGCCCAGTGCCACCACCTTTCAATAGATGAGCATCAGTCTGAAGACCTGCTCAATGTTCCCAGTGCCAGTCCTGAAGCCTGCCTGGAATTCTGATAGAATTTTATTCTCGGCCTCCCACTGGAGCAATCTCCCCAAGACAACTTTTCCAGCCACCTTCTGTGTGGAATCTATGAGGCTGATAGGGCGGTAGTTCGCTGGATCGTCCTGACTGCCCTTTTTAAAAATCAGGACGACCTCAGCCCCCTTCCATGAATCTGGGATCGCCGCACCGTGCATAATGGCGTTAAGTAAGGTTGATATAAACTTGCCCCAATTTTGTGAGTGTAAACGGAGTAGGTCCCCCGGTAGCCTGTCAGGACCTGCTGCTTTGTTTGGCACTAAGGATTTGATCACGTCTTCCACCTCCTTCGATGTGAAGAGTAACACCTCACTTATTTCAAAGGGGCCTAAAGCAGGGGATGTAGTTGACCCGACCCCTCGGCGGGGTGGGTGGAATAGAGGAGAGAGAAGTGATCAAACCATGCCTGCCCGTGATATTGAATGTAATAAGGGTGCAATCAGGCATATTCCTGGTTCTTACCAGGTTCGAGAAACCTCCAGCATCCCTCCTTTCGCTGGCAACCTTTAGGTTACACCAAAACTGATCATCCCAGGCCCTCCTGGCTTCCCTAATGCTAAGCCTGTAGTTTTTCCGGGCGGTCCGGATCAGCACAGGGTCCTTTAACTTGACTGCCTTCACTAAGGCTGTCTTTGACATCCGGCATTTTTTGGAAAACCACCCTTGATTCTGTTTCGGTTTCAGGCCCCCCCTGGTATGGGAATCCCTACAAGGTTTTATAAGGAGACTTCCCAAGGCCTCAATGGTATTACAAAAGAGGCAGAGAATCTCAGATGGGGCCAAGGCGGAGGTATCTAGCCTGGAAACTGCCCCTTCAATCAAGGCCCTTAGATTTTGAACCAGCCAATCATTGAGAACAACCGTACACCATTTGAGGCGCTTTCTCCCATTTGATGGACGAACATCTGAGGTTATTCTAGGTTGTGGAAGGGGAGCTACGGATGGGCATGACCACATAGACTTTAAGCTTAAAGATAGCGGTTTGTGGTCGCTATCTGCAGTTGGCAAAACCTCCATGTCTCGCATAAAACTCCAGAGCTTTAAGTCGAGTAAGATGTAATCTATCCGTGAGGAATGATCTACCCTGTTAAAAGTATGGGCACCTAAGTGGTCTGAAGATGTCCTACCATTCACAGCTCTCAAGCTGAACTCTAAGGTCAAGATGTTGAGCTGGATGGACCGTTGGGACCATCTCTTAATGGGCGAAATAGTAAGTGCTGGAATACCCCATCTACTGTCCTCGTCAATAGTGCCCAAAATGTCTTCATCCGCCAAGGGTTCAAAAGTACAGTTGAAATCCCCTACGACCAAGACATTTGCGTTTTTATTACACTTGCTGCGCTCCTCTCCAAGGATAGAAATAATGGGGGATTCAGAACCACTGTTAGTGCCTCTGGCGTAGATATTAAATAACTCAATTGTAAGCCCTCGGTTTGGACCCCTCACTGACAGTCTTAGAATAACAGGAGATTTTGAGGCAAGTTGCCTAATGTTGCAGCCCAAGGAGATATTGATCCAAATTAAAAGACCTCCTGAGGGACGACCTCTACGGGTATGTGAGGAGGTGGCTGGAACAAAAAACGTAGTGTATCCAACCTTGTGACAGGGTTCCACACACCAGGTTTCTTGAAAAATACAAATCTCATAGGACTCTATCAGTGAATTCCAATCAGGAAAATCTAATTTCCTGGAGATGCCGGCTATATTCAAGCTCAAGATCTTTAAGTCATTTTCCGTAATGATAGCCTCGGTGGGATAGAGTGGGACCGCCAGACTAGGCCCAGCACCAGTCTCAGGAGAGATACGCGCCTGCGCCCCCAACCCACTAGTATTTCCTCGAACCAGGGGACCAGAGCAAGATTGGTTAAAACCTCTACCCTCTGGGTCCTTAGTTGCCTACCTACACCCAGGCGAATCCCGACCCTTTGGTGGATATTCAGCTAGTTTAACAAGGGAAAGGGGATTGTGTCACCAACCATGACCCAACGTGTTGAACCTGTGAGCCGCTCTGCCTATCCGGGGCATGAAACACTGAAAGGTGTCATGGTCAGATTCGGGGTACAGCAGATTGTCCTTCCAGCCTCTAGGATGTTGACTAACATTGAGTTGTGGAACCGGGAAAGTTTGAAAATGGCTAAGTTCAAATGTGCCAATCCCTGTGTTCCCTATGGTAGGCACAAGGTTACAAATATATCTGGCCACCCTAGAGTCCCTAAAGTTTACCAGGATACAATCCCCTTGCAAATCTTTGGGTCTATTCCCAACCCAACCAACCATTCCGACGTGGAGAACCTTCCCATCAAATGTGTTAGGCAGGGGTCTATTTTCGGATAACCAGAACATCGTTTTATTTTTAAGCTCATTATACGATTCCTGGATCCCAGGTTTACGGAGAGGTACCCCTGTAAGCACCACCACATACTGTTGGCATTCTGGGGGGGGGTTAATGGTAGGAAGGTCAATATCATTCTTAGCTACAGTGGATTATTTAGATAGAACAGAATGTTTGACCCTCGGGCCCTTGCTATTACCCGTGATGGTTTTAGTAGGCTTGCTATGGGAGATCAAACTTGTGGAGCCGCCGTTTGCTCCTTTGTCCACACTGTAATTTTTTCCAGCTTGGGCATTTACTTCAACAGGTCCATCTTGAGTGGTTAGGTTTTCACACATGGGGGCCCTGTTGCTTCCTCAGGTGAAGGTTGCCCCCTAGACCCTGGAGATGTTAGATCCAGCTGTCTGGCTCTGATCGTTTCAGGAGCCCCCTCCCTAATTTTGGTGTGTAGTTAGATTAGGGACTTGAGAGAAAAAAAGTTATCAAGTGTGGCTTGCTCAAACCTATCAAGCCTCTTGGTCAAAACCTTCACCCTCTCGATAATCGGGAGAATGAATGACTTCAACAATTTCTCGATTTGGGGTAGGGAGAGCAAGTTGTCAGGATTGGTTTGTGTGCTAGAAGGCGCCTGCTTCCCACTATCTGACTTGCTCAGGGTGCTTGGCACCTGAGCTCTGGGTAGCGGAACCCCAGGTAGGGCAGAGTGGAAAGTGACAGTTTGGTGAATTCCAGACTCCCCTCCCCCAGTAAATGTAGCATGTGCTTTAGGGCACTTACCCATGAACTTCTTGGAGGGATTTAAGTAATCAGCCCTTGAGTGTAATGCGGCTCTTTTCCGCTTAGAGGGTGCAGTTCTAGATCTATTAATGGGCTCTACCTCTGACTGGACCGGGATTTCCTCAGGAGAAACGGGAATGCTTACAATTTCTGGATCCCCTGTTAAAGAGCAAGAATCCACCCCATTGAAGGCTGTGTGGAAGGATATATACTGCAGTTAAGAGCATTAAGCCTATCAAGGCTAGCACTAATAGCTCATATTCTAGCCAAATCTAGAACAGGAGAGCCTTCACCGGGTAGGTTGCTGGGTGGCTGTACAAGAGATACTACCAAGGCAGTGGGGCCTAAGGAAGAGCTCCTCTGGTTAAGTAGTTCGTGAGAGAGGCGGTGTTCAGTATTGGCAATCACTTTATCAATAACCAAGACTGCTCTGGTAAGAAACTGATCCATTGTGCCTATGACAGAGCCACCCCCTGCCCCCTTCCCCTTGCCAGATCGAGATGTCATTGGCATCCGCGGTGGTACTGGGTTTAACGCAGACACCACCTTCAAAGTAATTTACAGGAGTTATCAGGGGGAACAGTAATCTACACAAATATTAAGCAGTGATGAAACAGTACAAGTTAGGGGGGTGGCCCAGCCCAGCCCCTGTCGGCCCTGGATGGCCTAAGACGGTCCCGCCCTTGTCCCGGGCTTCTCCCGGGACGCTCCTGCGCGCTCCCGCACAGCGGAAGGAAAGATCCTGTATATAGGGCACACGGGGTCCTATGGGCGGGGCCGGCAGGGAAGGCGGGACCAGGTGGTGCTAGTCGTGCAGGGACTCCTGGGAGATCGAGTCCCTGCCCACGCCAAACACAGCCCACACGCAGCCACAGGTCCTCTTGGGATATTCTGCCCCCACAGGTCAAGGTCCAAAACAGAAAGATGCTCCCGCTGGTCAAAAGGGCGAAGCGGCACCCGCGAAGCGGGTGCAGCGAGGTGCTGTCAAGATCCGCTGGTATCGCAAGGAACTGCTTTTCTGGACCCGCTGCAGTTGAAAGAGTAGTTCAAAAGAAAAGTTGGTTCTGTTGGGTACGAACAACACTTATTTTCAACGCTATTATTTGATTTTTGCATGGTTTTGTAAACCAAAATACAATACCACCTGAATAACTGGTACCCCCTCTGAAAGAAAAAGAGCAACTTCTTACAACCAATGAAAGAATAGCCTACAAGTGACTCTATATTCTCTTTATATTTCGACCCTATCAAGCGCCAACTTGTTGGTCGCGGCGGGTCTTTATCAAGACGAATATGTGCACGACAGTCCTAGATTCCAAGTGCAAGAGTATCACCTGAAGTCGCGGTAAAATCGTCTATTCGGCAATGTGCGATAACACTGTCTCTGTTCAGTCGGGCACAGTGGCTTCGTAAAACTGCTAACAACCGGCTGGTTGTGACTTTCGCGTAACCGCTCGAATCAGCTGACAAGTTGGCGCTTGATAGGGTCGAAACGTCGACACTTCCTACAGGCCCCTTAACTCTAGAACTCCAATGAAATAAAAGAAATTAAAAGGGTTCAAGAAGTTTACACCAGTGGATGGCCTTTGCAAAACAAGAATTTTTGTAAATTGTTGTATATATGTATAGATTGTCTAATTGAATGCATTGATTGTGTATATATTGACTTTTGTATTATTGTTTTGTTCTGTGATTACTATTCATTGTTTTCACTCCGTTTTGCACTATATTGGAGATTTTGACAGTCTATGTACAGACAAAATTATTTTGTAAGAGTGTGATTCATTTAATATAAAGAGAATATAGAGTCACTTGTAGGCTATTCTTTCATTGATTGTAAGAAGTTGCTCTTTTTCTTTCAGAGTGGGTACCAGTTATTCAGGTGGTATTGCATTTTGGTTTACAAGACCACGCAAAAATCAAATAATAACGTTGAAAATAAGTGTTGTTCGTACCCAACAGAACCAACTTTTCTTTTGAACTATCAATCACCCAGGTTCTGAGGGACAAAGCGTCAACCCCGTTTTTGTTTAGCAGTTGAAAGAGTAGCCCACAGGTGAGGGGGGACAGTCTCACTATATCCCGCACAGGGGGCCTGTGGGCAGGCCCGGCAGGGAAGGTGGGACCAGGTGGTGCTAGTCGTGCAGGGACTCCTGGGAGATCGAGTCCCAGCCCACGCCAAACGCAGCCCACATGCAACCACAGGTCCTCTCAGGATATTTTGCCCCACAGGTCAAGGTCCAAAACAGAAAGATGCTCCCGCTGGTTGAAAGGGCGAGTTGCTGTCAAGATCCGCTGGTATCGCAAGGAACTGCTTTTCTGGACCCGCTGCAGTTGAAAGAGTAGCCCTCAGGTGATGGGGGACAGGCTCACTATATCCCGCACGGGGGCCTGTGGGTGGTGCCGGCAGGGAAGGTGGGACCAGGTGGTGCTAGTCGTGCAGGGACTCCTGGGAGATCGAGTCCCTGCCCACACCAAACGCAGCCCACACACAGCCACAGGTCCTCTCAGGATATTCTGCCCCCACAGGTCAAGGTCCAAAACAGAAAGATGCTCCCGCTGGTCGAAAGGGCGAATATAGAACTACACTACATGGCTCCCAACAGTTTGGTAAGGCACTAATTTAACGCTAGATACTGGAGTAACTCAGTCGTGCTTTTCTCAGAGACCCCTTTTCTGTAATACTCCAATAGATGTCTGGAGTGGGTACAAGGATAATATCCGCCATAGCTGAGTAGGACGAAAAAATCCTATGTATTCGCTTTTTGGTTTTTTCAACGTTGAAGGATACAGTGTTCCAAAATATTATGCACCTTATCTTTGTTACCTTGAAACTTGCTCTGCAAACTTTCAGTCAACAAAATGCTGGATAGCGACAACAACACCAAAGCCGGTGGAGCTGCGGCCAATCCAGCTTTTAACATTTCAGGTTTCTTAGAAACCGACGAGGATGCTATATCCATATCTCTAAATTTAAGGAAAGCCATCACTATAAAACTTATAAAACATGGCCTATCATTAAGAGGTGGTAGGGCCGTTTTTGTGATAGAGGCACATGAATATCACCAGACAGAGGTATTCTATTCATGGATAGTCTTCCCTGAAGCAAATCCAGTAACACATGTGCTTCACTTCTACAAAGAAGATGAACCACCAGATACATTCCTTTCGAAACTCCACTCACATACCAGGAGCTTGAGTTCTGGTTTAAAGACTCCCTAAAACATTTAAATCATATTAGAACGGTCAGTCAACTAGGTAGACCAGGAGAAACATGGCTGGCTCTAGCCAGCTACACACTTGACCCCGACTATGAATCAATGTCGGACGAGGTCTTACTTAGAAACATAAAATGTAAAAAGAAATGGGAAAATAGCAAACAAATTTCTAAAGAGAAGGGTTCTCATTCCAGAGGTAGGTCTCCTCAAAAGGAGCCCTCTGAAAGGAGGTACAATCTCAGGAATAAGGATAATTTGAGAAAACCTGATAGATATCAAGATATTGATACACGTTCCACTTCGTCACAGAAATCCAAAAGTAGAGGACTGTCAGAAAGCAAGGAAGAACACGTGAAGTCCAAAGACGATCAACACGTTCAGAAAAGCAAGAAACCTTAATTCACCAAAAAGAAGGTAGCAGGTCTAAAAATCAGACATGCCGAGGATCTTGAGGACACAACTTAAGAACAGAGAATGGGCTCAGACAATGTTGGACAGCGCAGCAGAGATCACAATAGCTCGCCAGAACCTGAGGGATCATCTGGAGACAGTGGACTTGAATGAATTCATTCAAGTTGAAACTGCAGATACTAGGATTCGTTTTCCACATAAGTTATATGAAATAACACTCCGTATGGAGGGAGACATACCAAGAAAAGTGAGAGCACTCTTTTGGGAGCGACTTTCTAAGGGTTATGACATTATTCTAGCTGAACAAGACTGGCTACCAGAATTTGTCCAGGGAGTGCCCACATGGCAAAGACATAATTTTGCCAGCCTTCTCCAACCACATTCCAATTCATTTAAAATACACATGCCAGGAAATGGGCAGTCGCCCAGGCTCCAGAATTATACAAAAATCATGTAGGATGGGATAAGGTCTCTCCTCACCATAAAATCCAGAAAAGAAATAAGAACGAAACAAAGTAACATGATCCTGAAACCCACCACCACTGAGAAAAAACAGACTGTCCCAGCAAGGACTGTCTGGATCCCCAAGCTTGGGGATCTAGTCAGAGAAAAGATCGCGGATAAGAAGGAATTTGGGCCTTCTTACAGAAAACCAGTACCAGTCCTAGCAATCCACGGATCAAGAAGAGTATTACTGCTGTCCCTTGCTGGTGAAAAGGAGAACAGGTTAGTATCTATCGACCTGGTCAAACCATATCATGTGGCCGATAATAAGCAGTATGCCAAGTGGACTCCGCCAATGTAGCAGCCGCCCAGCTCTGGCTACTATACAAGAGGTTCAAACTGAGAGACTCATCACCTTTGAATAATCTGCAGTGCGAAATGAAGGACTAGGCGACAAAGCTATGGAATTTGTACCTCTTGAAACCTAAATAACAGTTGGTCAAGAAATGCCTGTTAACAATGAAGCAGCATGTGACTACACAAATGTAACAAGTGATCATGTGGTTCTAGCTATTTCAAAGAATCCTGATGCAATCCAAACAATTGAAAGAACTGCCTCTGGCTATTTCATTAACTTTGATAACTTTTCTGAGGATCCCAGCAAGCCTGAAATGGTGCCAGCAAAAATAACTTTGAAAGAACAAGCAACATACCTTTTTCATCAGCTGGAAAATACTTATCTGGTTTGACCATGGATGGAACTTTGGATTGTGTTGGGTGTGTTTTTTCTTCTACTTTGGTTGACTCTGGTAATAACTTTGGGAATGCTGATAAATGAAAGATATGTCAAATGGACACAGCAAGTAAGAACATCAACTTACTCCTCAAGCCACACAATCATCCCATCGTGAACAAAGAGACTTGTCAGCAGTGAACACCACAGCCGTTCCTATACCTTGTGGTATAGCTTTGGACAAAACAGATTATGACATTTTTGGCCCGTCGGAGTTGTATTCCGCACCTATTCAAGATTTCAATAAGTGACTTTGTTTCATCAAGTACCTTTTCTGTTGATTGGGACTTCGAAACTGTTAATAACATGATGTCAGACTTAGAAATGTCTGCAGTATTTACAAATCATGAATATTTAGAAGGTTCATCAGACTATGAACAAATGTATTGTTATAACCATTATGGTTATCATTTCTTGCACAAATCTGCAAATCCTAGAAATCTATTTATGTATAGCCAATGAGAACATTGTCCTACGCCACCAAAGGGTAGCTCAAAAACATTTACTATGAAATTTCCGTACTTTTCAGGGTTCAATGTATCCAATCCAGAATCATTATACATTAAGAATGTAAACAAAACAGGAATGAAAAGTATTTGGACAAATACCAAACAGATTTATTCTGAAGCCTTTTATGCCCAGCTGTCTAAACTAAGTTTTGACTTTTGGAAAGACAACATTGAGACAAAAACTGTCTGGGGTACACAAGATTCGCAGGTACAGGGTATAGAAGCTTTATTTAGAGCCTACATCTTCCTTGAGCAAATTATGTTTTTGAATGACACTGTCCAACAGACGTCTTGCCTTGGGTTAGCCAAGATAAAAGACATGAACGGGTTGTCCATACCTACACCTGTTAGTGATAGCTCTTCAGAGTGGGAGGTCGACGTACATACTATTTTGCTTCACAACAGAACAGATGCAGATTGGAATAAATGGTTAATCTGGCCCAGAGACATGAACAACTGTCAAGATAGATTCCTGAACAAAACACAGGGTTTCACATTCAATAGGCCAGACCCAAGATATGTTCAAATACAGCATCCTGAAATAGTAACAACATACAGTATAGGGAAGCTTTGCCTTGATTGGTTACATAGAGCTATACTTAAGGATGTAAAGCAACACTTATCTTTACTTAAAGATGGCGCTGATCTTAGGGAATTCTTTCTAGGACCAAGAGCACCGCGTCATAAACGTTGTATATATGCCGGTATCTATGCTGCTTATAATGAAGCATGGAAGATTACGCAAGCAGAGTGCAGAAAGAATACGAGAAATTGATCATATTAATTTAGAGAAAACTCTCTCTGTGGTTGACAATGGGTTAATGACTCTGTTGTCCAGGATATATTCATTGGACAGCATAGTGTCTTCTGCCATAGACTTCATGGAACAGGACATGGTCATGTTGCACATGGTCAGTCACAATTACGTTCTATCATGCTATTAGGCTGGACGTTGCAAAACCTTCATTCAGGCTATGTGCCTTGGTGTTTAAATCAATACTACGTCACTGTTTTCAGAATTCAATCTCACTGATAAGCAGACCAATTTGGCACAAAGGGGAGCAGGCTATATGTTGCTGAGCATTGAAAAACTGGAAAGATTCCCATTTACAGTAGCAGAAAAACAGCTATTGAATGGATAATACATGGAACAATCACTCTGCCTGTTACAATTTTCCATTTTCAGTATTGCCTAAAACATATACCAGCAAGCACATATGAAAGGTTGGGTAACGAATACATGAAGACATCCTGGGAATTACCGTACACACATAGATGTTGGAGTGGGGGACGTGAAGTGTTTCTTAGCGGGGAAAAACTGTGAAAACGCACTAAGCGGTTCTCTCCTTTGTCAGGGTATAAACTTACATGGGGTCTGCGATGGTTCCTCTGACAATTTATCCTGCCACCTGCAAGGTTTACCGGCTACGGTGATTGATCCAATTTTTGGACAACTTTCAAATGGAATTTACCTCATGTTGAGCGATCACAGCTGCTCTGGCATGTTGCCAGGAATACCATATCTAGTAACTGTGTCAGCCAGGGCCACTTGCTGTATGCAAGTATTGTTTCCTAAAACCAAGACAGACAGGGAGTCGCCTTTATGGCCTTCACTGAACATCTCTTCTATACGAATTGATACTTTAAGTAGACTGAAAGCCATTCTTTTGGAAAAAACTGTGCCACTGACCTCGGCCAAAGAAACTTATGATCTACAAGTCACAAGGACTTCTGCCAAGAAACATGCCCTCTTAACTACAACTGCCCTATACATTTCTCAGAAATGTTAAGTTGTATCTTAAATATGTCTGATACGAGCGGTATTGTACATGTATTTAAGACCGTATTTTCTGGACTGTTAGCACCTTTTGAAGCGGTCCTAGGAATATTCCCGAACTTCTTGATCTCTGTGTTTGGAGGACTGACTCTCATTTTGGGTCTCACTGCAGGGATACTATTTTTGCTCCTACGGCTGCGATATGGCAAGCCAAATCACAAACGACCCCCAATTCACCATGGAGAAAACTCTACTGGCGATGAAGTGTCATAAGCGCATCGTCCAAATTTTGGGACTACCTTGTCTACGAGAATTAAATACCACATGGTTTCTGTCATTCAGACCAATTTGGCAAGATTGCGTCTTACCTGTTCTACGCTGCCTGCTATGCGGAGAAGAATACATGTTAGACACATGTCTCATACTCCCATCAGTCATGCCAACGGATGTTTATACTTTGCTTGAACCAGTAACGGCCCATGCACTGTGTTGTCCCCAGCGGCTAGCAATTCTGATGACGACATTCATTGAGATCTCACAGACACAAAATGCTACTGCTGAGGTACGAGAGGAAACAGGCGCACAGGTACCATCCATTACGAACATTGCTAATGCGACCAATGCTGACGGCAATGCTTCACATCTATGTGCGGTTAATCTTCTAAACAAGATAATCCAACTTTCACCTACAATGGAAGATGAATTTTTATTAACAGTCTTTGAAGATTTCATGCTTTCTCCAAGCCCTATGCACTGACTTCTGATTTTGGCACACAGTCTTCTGAGACACTTTGAATTCAACCTTCATTTTTCAAAACTAAGTTCTAACTTTGGGACTTTATTTCTATAATTAATTTTTTTCTTTCAAATTTGTCTTTTTTTCATTTTTTGGCACAAAGTAATCTGCTTAAAGTAGAACTGTTCATAGAGAACAAGAATTCTTTGAAAAGCTTCCAGAGACAATACTTGACCTTGTCAACATACAAACAGTTCATACGTAATCTGTTATGAAGGTTTTGGCACCTTTTTCTTCTGTACTTACGAGCAATTTCATAAATGTATATTTTCATGATTCATTCAGATAGCATTTTCAAATGTCAACTATATGCTTAGAATGAAACATTGCTTTGAATGCGTGCAGCACCATTGCACTTTTGTGTACAGCCAGTACCAATGCATTTTTTATGTATTTTGGTTGGGTTTTAAACACTTTTTGTGTAGAGATTTTTTAGATATGTTTCAACATGTTTAGGACTTAGTATTCAGTAAAAGTCGTACATAAGAAAGTGGAGTGGGTGTTGCGTGCGATTTCAGATTCTGATTGAATTTCCCGATTCATGCCCTTACGTAGGTACAATTCGCATTGCCCTTATATAGGCATAGAAATCCAGTCCTTATTTAGGCATGGCCCATGCAGCCCAAATACACACAACGATTTCTTGGAAAACCAGACTCTTAAACCACGAGGGACTTCCCCTTGCTTAAATATTGATTTCTCTAAGAACTCAGTTATTTTACATGAACATCTTTCCTTAGGGGTTCATTCATGACTTTCATATGTCCAACTTTACGTCAAAGCTGGCATTCCTAAAACACCTTCAAGGTATAAATATACCTTCACTTGCTATGGCAAGACACGGTGTGGTTCGGTGTAGTACAACCACCTACTTGCACGACACAGCTCGCTACAGCAAGTGCCGAAGGAAGCCAACTCTTCAGCTGACGCACTGATTAGAAGCTGTCCTCCTCTGCCGAGAAATCCAGCTCCAGTGTTTCTGACTCCCCTTGTGGAAATCGAGTCTGTGAAAGAGATACCAACCTCTCTCATTCTAAGGTATGGAGCTGATTAGAACCTAGACAAACCTTTGACAACTCTTGGCAAAACGAAACCTATGCTAAAGACCACACTTACTTTTCCCTCGTACTAGACCTAGGTTAGGTACATTGAGGTATGGGTATTTTAGAAGAACCAGTTGAGAATTTTAGCCTGTGTTATTTATGTATGTATTTGCTATTACAGTATTATTTTATATTACTGTTTACGCTGTACGCATTATACTTTGCTTTCTGTCTAACGATTGTAGCAGTTCACCTCTCTTGCATGAGAAAGAAGACTATTCAATAACCCCCTTTTATTGAAACGCCCATCCCTCTATTTTCTCTGCATCTCTGTAGAAACAAAGCATGCACGACTGACTGAGTGAAATAGTTATCTATTGTTTCCACGACTCTGAAGATACGTTTTTATTCTTGGGAAACAAAGTTGTCATGTTTATGCGGTTGTAAGAAACAAATCCCTTCTTGTGTATTCGAGAAAGTTTCTAGTGACCTCTGAGATAGCTGGCACTCACAATTAAGTTTAGTATACTCGATAGAGACATACTGACCCAGTCCTATGTCAAATCTATAGGGTATATTATTCCAATGCGCAGAGCCTATTGGGAATATAGGAACTACATTACAGGCATACACAGCATTTCACAGCTTTGACAAAGACATGCCAGTGGGAGTGAACAGACAGTGCAGATGAACTATAATGCAGCATCTGGAATATGAGTGAACCAGCAATGAGCAGCATTGGCCACTTGAATCACTTGAGTGCAACTTTATGGTACACTGTGAGTTACAGTAATGGTTGGGAGTGCGAGCTTGTGGATGTTTGGGGCTTGCTAGTGCTGTAGAGCCTCTGGATATTGTAACCAACTGGGTTGATACTGTTTATTTTAGCTCTTAAAGTGCCATGTTGTGAGTGTAAGTGAGCATATGGGAACATTATGTTGTGGCATAAATATGACTACCATAAGACTGCAGTTCCGTTAAGCAGCAGGAGCATGCCAGAACTCACCAGCATTGCCATGGGAAGTGGCCCCCGCATGAAGAGAGAGCAACCAGGGCATGAATTGATTCCGGGTGTCCGTGCCTTTCAACACAATGAGAGAGCATGAGTAATGCTGTGGCTCACCCCAAGATAGCCAATCACGTGGGTGTTGGGTGCCTGGGTTGTTAAAGTTACTGTGACAACAGGACTGAGTGACAAGGCACTGCATATAGGTGCAGGTGCCGTATTGTTGTGACTGCCCTCGAACATTATAGTAACAGCAGAACTGTAGAGGAGCCACCACACGTGGGTGCAGTGTTATGCCAGGACTAATCAAAGAAACGTACCAAACTGCTGCATTGCGCAGTAGTGCGTATGAGGATAACACACATTTCAGTCCCTAGTTGTGCATCATAGCACTAATCAGTAGCACAACTCCCGATGGGTGAAGAATGCTGGTACTAATTTACAGTGAACTGATCAGTGCATTGAAATTTGTAGAGCGGATGGGTAAAAGAATACTGCTGAACCCTTACTTAGTTGTCCGATTTCTGGAGATAAGTGTACATTCTGCCTGCTACATGGGAGGAACTGCAGGAATAATTGAAATAAAGAAGAGACTGTTCTCTTAGTGGCTGTATACAAAAAGAGAGGAGGATAATTTGGCGGCCATGATGGATTGGAAAGCCTTCAGAATAGAGAAAAGACCTATACATTGAGTTCATGCTGGTCCTTGAGTTTTGCAAAATAACAATTGATGCACAGAATGCAGAACAATGTCATACATTCACCTCAGTACAGAGATCTGTGCCTAAATCCATCATTTTTTTGCCCAGCTTGCCATTTCAGATTGAACCCAGCCATATGCAAAACAGTCTTGACCCTGTGCCCAATGGGAACAGTCCATAAAGGAAAACTAGGGTACCCCTATAAAGGAACCTGGGGTGGAATAATGTTTCTAGAAACAATGGTTCAAAAATGGCCAAAGAAATGGTCCAAGAAAGGAGCAGAGATTTGTGCCTGAGTGGGGAATAATGTAGCTAAATAGGGACAGTCAGTCAATGCTGGAGGGAGCAAGGAAGAGTGTGACCAGGGACACGTTATGATCAGGATAACAATAGTTATTTATTTGCAATATTATACAGAGAATAATACTCGTTCAGGTGCTCACATAAAAAAGTGAAAACAAGCTAAAGGTGCTTAGTGAGACTGCCTTTAAAATGTGTACATCGCATTGACAACACACTAGACCACTCCTTATGAAAGAATTAATATAAAGTCAATGGAGTTCTAGTTGTTGGGGGTCGACAGCGTTTCATTCTCAGTTAGTCATAGATCATCTTCAGGACATAGCATATGTGAGCAATCCAAATTTAAACCCAATTGAAGGGGCAGGAGGTAGTTACAATGGGGATTCTCTGAAACTAGACCTCTGGTGCTCGTGTAAGTCCAATTAATTCCGGGAGGGGTGAATTGTCATCAGCGCCGGGATTCTGGGATATTCATGTTGCCAGCATATGGAACACAATAAGGTGCTAAAATGTAGGTTGTATTTATTCTGAGGAGTATAGGAACAACACAGCCATGTTGACCAACGGAAGGAAAATAATTAATTAGATCCTTCTAGGCAACACTTGTCCGTGACCGTCAAAGTCAGTTTACACGGGATGGAATGAGCAATGATCCTCATTTCTGAGTGGGGCATGATAATTGAAGGCCTGCTTGTTTCCAGTCCAGGGAGGGCATGCCTTGGCAGTTCAGGCTGGACTGTTCCCACAATGAACAGGGTCTAGACTGATTTACATATGGCTGGGTCCAACTGGGGTGGTGTGGTGAGCAAAAGAATGATGGATTCAACCCAGATCCTTGTGACTGAGGGTGAATGTTTGCATTGTCCAGCATTCCGTCCATCAATTGTTTCTTTTGCATAAGTCCTTGAGTCTTGGCATTGAGTTCGGGTGAGAGGTTGCTCACCGGGGACTTTGGGTGCTATTGTTGGACATTGGTAGCTCCATGGTTCTGCAGTATATTTACCTGTGTTGATGATTTATGTGTTTGAATATTTATAGGACTGATTAATTGTTTATTTCCATCTTACGTCCATTTGTGTTCTCACTTGCTTTTCTAAGGAGAAGAGGTGTGTTGTCAATCAATCAATCAAGATATTTGTATACCGCGCTTGGGGGAGGCGGGTCAGCTACTGCTCGAACAGCCAGGTCTTGAGTTGCTTCCTGAAGGAAAGGTGGTCTTGGTTCAGACGGAGGTGGATGGGGAGGGAGTTCCAAGTCTTGGCTGCCAGGTAGGAGAAGGATCTTCCACCGATGGTGGCTTTTCGGATGCGTGGAACGGCGGCGAGGGCGTTGCTGATTGATCAAAGCTGGCGGGTGGGAGTGTAGAAGGTCAGGCGTTTGTTGAGGTACCTGAGGCCCAGGTCATAGAGGGCCTTGTGTGCGTGGGTGAGGAGTCGAAACGTGATTCTCTTGGTGATGGGGAGCCAGTGCAGGTCTCTCAGGTGTCCGGAGATGTGACTATGTCGGGGGATGTCCAGGATGAGTCGTGCAGTGGCGTTCTGGATGCGTTGGTGTCTTTTCTGTAGTTTGGCAGTGGTTCCCGTGTAGAGGGTGTTTCCGTAGTCCAGTCGGCTGGTGACAAGTGCCTGGGTGACCGTCTTCCTGGTTTCGGTGGGGATCCATCTGAAGATCTTTCGGAGCATGCGTAGGATGTTGAAACATGATGATGAGACGCGTTGACTTGTCTGGTCATCGAGAGGGAGGAGTCCAGGATGAAGCCCAGGTTGTGTGCGTGGTCCGTTGGTTTGGGTGTGCTGCCCAGGGCAGGGGGCCACCAGGAGTCGTCCCAGGCAGAGGGTGATGATCCAAGGATGAGGACTTCCGTCTTATCTGAGTTCCTCATCCACTCGGCTACGTCTTTCATCCCTTCGTGTAAGTTGGTTCTGGCGGTGGCTGGGTCGTTGGTGAGGGAGAGGATCAGCTGGGTGTCGTCGGTGTAGGAGCTGATGTTGGATTTGTGTTGGCGTGCGATGGCTGCGAGGGGGCTCATGTAGACGTTGAAGAGGGTGGGGCTGAGCGATGATCCTTGTGGTACGCCGCAGGTGACTTTGGTGGCCTCGGATCTGAACGGGGGGAAGGCAGACTCTCTGGGTTCTTCCGGCGAGGAACGAGATGATCCACTCTAGTGCCTTCTCTTGGATTCCGATGTTGCTGAGGCACTGCACTAGGGTGCGGTGGCAGATAGTATTGAACGCTGCGGAGAGGTCTAGGAGGATGAGGGCCGCTGTTTCCCCATTTTCGAGCAGGGCTGCGATGAGGGTGGTCTCAGTGCTGTTGTTTGCTCTGAAGCCGGACTGCGAGTGGTTGAGGGTTCCGTTCGTCTCGAGGAAGGCAGCAAGCTGTCTGTTGACAGTCTTCTCGATGACTTTGGCAGGAAAAGGGAGGAGCGAGATGGGGCAGTAGTTCTTGAGGTCGGTGGGGTTTGCTGATGGTTTCTTCAGGAGGGCGCTGAGTTTGGCATGCTTCCAGCTCTCCAGGAAGGTGGCGGTGTTGAAGGAGCAGTTGATGATGTCCCAGAGTTGGGGTGCGATGATGGAGTTGGCCTTGTTGAAGACGTGGTGGGGGCATGGGTTAGTTGGTGATCCGTAGTGGATGGTGTTCATCGTGTGGATGGTGTCTTCGGTGCTGACCGGGGTCCAGGCGCGGAGAGTGGTGGTGGGGGGCGTCGGTTCGCTGGTTGGGTGCGTGGTCTGTGCATCGAAGCTGTTGTGTATGTTGGCGATCTTGCTGTGGAAGAATGAGGCGAGTGAGTCGCAGAGGTCTTGTGAGGGAGTGATGTCGTTCTTTCCGGCGCTGGGGTTGGAGAGCTCTTTGAGAATGCTGAAGAGTTCCTTGCTGTTGTGTGCGTTGTTGTCTAGTCGTTCCTTGAATGCTGTCTTCTTGGTGGTGTGAATCAGCAGCTGGTGTTTGCGGGAGGCGTGCTTGAGGGCGGTCATGTTGTCTGTAGTCGGGTCTTTGCTCCAGGCTTTCTCAAGGATACGGCAGTTCTTCTTGGAGTTCTTGAGATCGTCATTGAACCAGGAGGCTTTCTTGCTGCCGGGCCTGCTGAGATGGTTTTTCAGAGGTGCGAGGTCGTCAGCGCAGTTGGTGATCCACTGTGTGAGGTTGTTGGCTGCTTGGTTGGGGTCCATTGAGCTGGCGGGAGGGTTCTGGCTCAGGGATGTGGTGAGCTGGTCGGTGGTGATCTTGTTCCAGCTCCTGCGGGGAACCTGTTGCGGATGGTGGTGAGTCGTGGTCCTTCTGAAGCTGAAGTGGACGCCGCTGTGGTCTGTCCAGTGGAGTCCGGTGAAGTGACTGAAGGAGATGTACTTGCTGGAGGAGAAGACTGGGTCAAGCGTGTGTCCGGCGTAGTGGGTGGGGGTGTTCACCAGTTGCTTGAGTCTGAGGTTGGCGAGGTTGTCCAGCAGTGTGGTGGTGTTGCTGTCATTGTTGTTCTCCAGGTGGAAGTTGAGGTCCCCAAGGAGGATGTAGTCAGCGGAGGAGAGGGCGTGTGGGCTGACGAAGTCTGCGATGTCTTCGCTAAATTGTGTGCGAGGTCCTGGGGGTCTGTAGATGAGGGTGCCTCTGAGTGTGGTCTTGGGGTCGGTGTGTATCCGGAAGGGAAGATGTTCGGCGGCTGTGAGGGTGTCGTCGGAGTTGGTCGTGATGCGGATGGTGTTCTTGTGGACGATGGCGATGCCTCCTCCTGTCTAGTTGATGCGGTCCCTCCGGGTGATCTGGTATCCGTCCGGGATGGAGATGGCGATGTCGGGCACTGAAGAGGCATTCATCCATGGCACCGTGAGGAAGGCGACGGCTGGAGATGTGGTGTCGAGCAGGTTCCAGAGTTCCACGGCGTGTCTGTGGACGGAGCGGGTGTTGAGCAAGATGCACTTCAGGTGGTTGCTGCTGGTGCTCGGCTTGGCGGTGCGGTACAGGTCCGGATGCAGGAGAATTTGCAGGATTGGCAGGTGAAGGGTCCGTGGTGCGTCTTGGGGTGGCTCGGTAGCACCCGAGGATCCGGCCGGTGTTGAGTGCGTTGAGGGTGGCGTCGTCGTAAGTCCGGCGGGTGGGCTGGCATCTGCAGGGGTTCTGGCGCTGGGCTCGGTCCAGGCGCGGACAGGCGTAGACGGCCTTCGGTGCACCATCGGCGTGCCCGCTGCACGTGATAGCTGCGCGTACGGGCGGACTCTGCTATAAATGGAGAGTCGGGGGCGGAACGAGGGAGGAGCAGGTGGGAGGCGGTAGCGGGGTGGCGAGTGGGGAGGGGAGCGGTGAACAGAAGGAAATGGGGGTGGGGCCGCGGGGAGCAGCAGCAGGTAGCGGGGAGCGGGGTAGAACAGCGGGAGAAAACTGTAATAGAAGCACAAAAGAATCAGGGGCACAACAGTGGAAGCAACAAAAACGAAATCAGGGGCACAACAGTGGACGCAAAATACAAATACAAATACTGGCACAACAGTGAAGCAAATACAATTACTGGCAGCGGAGACCGGGCACACTCGGGATGGGCCACGCGGCGGGTGGAGCGACCGGCTCTGATGAGGTCAGGTCGGTCACAGCTCCCCGCCTCGCGGACACTACCTTAAGTATCCAGTGGGAGGGAGGAGCAGCTGGGAGGCAGGAGCGGGGTGGCGAGTGGGGAGGGGAGCGGTGAACAGAAGGAAACGGGGGTGGGGCAGCGGGGGAGCAGCGGCATGGAGCGGGGAGCAGGGTGAAACAGCGGGAGAAAACGGCGGTAGAAGCACAAAAAGAATCAGGGCCACAACAGTGGAAGCAACAAAAACAAAATCAGGGGCACAACAGTGGACGCGAAATACAAATACAAATACTGGCACAACAGTGAAGCAAATACAATTACTGGCAGCGGAGACCGGGCACACTCGGGATGGGCCACGCGGCGGGTGGAGCGACCGGCTCTGACGAGGTCAGGTCGGTCACAACTCCCCGCCTCGCGGACACCACCTTAAGAATTCAGTGGGAGGGAGGAGCAGCTGGGAGGCGGGAGCGGGGTGGCGAGTGGGGAGGGGAGCGGTGAACAGAAGGAAACGGGGTGGGGCCGCGGGGGAGCAGCGTCAGGGAGCGGGGTAGAACAGCGGGAGAAAACGGCGGTAGAAGCACAAAAAGAATCAGGGGCACAACAGTGGAAGCAGCGAAAACAAAATCAGGGGCACAAAAGTGGACGCGAAATACAAATACAAATACTGGCACAACAGTGAAGCAAATACAATTACTGGCAGCGGAGACTGGGCACACTCGGGATGGGCCACGCGGCGGGTGGAGCGACCGGCTCTGACGAGGTCAGGTCGGTCACCAGTGTTGTTACAAAACATCCTATCCACAGTTTCCCAGTTCCCTGCTGCTCATCTAGTGTGTGTGTGTGTGTGTGTGTGTGGGTGTGTGTGTGTGTGTGTGATGACTGGAATGTTGATGGGGGCCTGGTTGGTAAGAATGTCAGTTGGAGAGATTGGGATGAGCAGTGACAGTGCTGGTGCTGGTGAGGCTGTTTAAACTTAACCTGCAACTAAGAGACCATCTTCCATAAATCTACATTTTGTAACCCACAATACTTACTACCTGACATCTTGTATTTACAACAAAAACTAGGAAATGCACTAGAAAATAGATGAAAACACAATCCTTCTCAGTCTATAAACTGAAAATCTGGAACAACATCCACATCAGCATCAGAACTCCTCTGACCAGGGGCGTAACAGAGGCCCCCACAGCCTCTGTGGTGTTGGGGGGCAGAGTTTCTTGTTTTGGAGGGTGCCCCCTCCACATCTAAGCCATACCATTGCATGCATTGCAGAATGCGAGCGATGTTATGGAATAAGAAATAGTTAATTGCTCAGGAAAGCCACTTTTCTTTGCCAAGCAGGTCCCTGCAGCATAGGGTGTCCCACATTGAGCTCAGGATCAATGAATATCTGTGTGATCTGTGAGACACTGGGTTCCTTCATCATATTCTGCAGGGGGATTCCATCATTTTGCATTATGCCACTGCCTCTGAAACTCCATCAATTCAGGATGAAATTGAAGACACAGCTCTTTACTGTACACTATTGCCTCGGTTTTAGGTAGCCACCTTCTCTCTTCTTCACAGTAAATATTCTTCTGTTCAGCACTGTATGAATACCCACATCCATACGTTGTTATAATAGGTGATCAATCCAAAGACAGCAATGATTGAATGGAAAAGGAGACTGAAGTGTTCCCAAACCCAGAAATGGGGCCACTCTACAGAGTGTCACAGGACCATATATATCATTAATTCACTCAATGTAACACAGCATGACACCTTGCTGTGCTGCACGGAAAGGAGAGGGTAGTAATGCACCATATCTATCAATATGTGGTGAATTCCCGCTCCCTGCCTTAACTGACACACAAACTGCTACATAGCGGCAACATTGCACCCTAGCACCATGGTGCAAGGGTGCCTGCGTTAAAGAGGTAAAAATGAGGAGAAATAAATATGTTTCTCCTCATCAATTTTTGCCTTCGGAAGAGTGTATTATTCTAATGCATTCCCAGCTCTGCTGCTCATGGTACATCTGAGAACGCTTCAGAATCCATGAGTGAATGCGTGGGATTATCCACACTCCACTGATGGAATGCCTCCCTGGGGCAGAGTAATGCAAGAAAGTGACATGCACTGTCTTGTGATACACCAGATTTACCAAGTCATGCAAGGCCTCGCAGTGTGACCTTATGTGGCTTTGTAAAACTCATAGGTTTTCTTTCTTCCTGTGCCCATTGCGTAGCACTAGGACGACACAAAACCCTTGATAGCTTTGCACCTGAATAGGCAATATATTTAGGAAACAGTGGTTCTCTTGGACAATCTAAAAATATTGACTAATGTGTAGGCACAATGGTAAAATAAAACTGAAAAAGGATGCCAAAGGACACATTTTATACAGAACACAATAAGGAGACCAAATACTGTTTTGCAAAAAAATGATGTCTATATTGAAAACATGCAGACTCTATTCAGTGTCCCATGTGAAAAAGAACAAACATAGCAGGAGTGACACATTTTAACAGAAGATAAGGTTTCTTAATAAATATAAATGACCATTTTCTATTAAACAATGTCCTACAACAGCCTCCTTTGAATTTGGGGATGCCAGTAATTGTTTATTATGCTATTGGTCGATGACATTTCGACGCCTCAAACAATAGGGGGGTCTCAACAGGACCTTAGAAATCGGGACACCAGTAATGAGATAATGAGAAACTAACTCAGCAAGGGGCAATAAATATCTTGAGTTTTGGTACAGATAGGCCAGTTGGAAGTGTACCTGATGACACAATGAACAATATTGTGAGAGGAGCAAAACATCGTGTCATGGACTGATTACACTGCAACCCAGAAGCAGAGGATTCTTGCCAAATACACATTAACATTTAAACAACAGAAATGCTGTCATTTTCAAACGGGAGAGTGGTGATTAACAAACAAATATCAAGTGTCCCATCATCTTTGGGCCTCCTTTCCTAGAGCCCTGCATTCATTCCTCAAATTAAAATGTTTACATCACTTACTATAATCAATACTTCCATTAAGGTAAAGTCACATCCTTCCCTCTACCACAATCAAATCACCTTTCTCTCTGTCATGATTCCACCCTCCACTCTTACACCATGAAACAGTAGTTGCAGGTGGTTGCAGGGAGGCACCACTGGCACCTGCTTCAGGAGACTGATTTTTTTTTGCACATTCTTCACTGTCCTAGTCCGAGTTGGCAATGTTTTCCTGGCAAGATGGAGTCAGCGTGAGTTCCGCACTGCTCGGCCGCTCACGCCAGTCACCGGATGCAGGATGATCGGCTAGCTGCCCTGCGCGTTCATCGGTGATGCTTCGCTCCCGGGCGCACAGGCTGTCAGTGACCACGAGACAGCGGATGACGCCACAGATCTCGCTAGGAGGTGCGGGACTCCCCAACACGTTTACCGGACTTGCGGGGAAGAGCTGGAGACTTAAGAATTACGCCCTAAAGGCATTCACCTCATTTGCCTCGGATATTGAACTTTTGGCCTTACACGCGGCTTGCGTGCACGGGAGTGAGGCACCCGACAGGAGTATTGACAGGCGCCGAGCTGGATCGGTGCCGTTTTGCTCCAGGAACCTGAGCTTTCTGTCTTTGGCTGTCGCCACGGCAGCAGCGCTGATCCTCACGCACGGGCTTTTGGACTGCCCTCTGACCTTGGAGAAAGCAAGGCTCAGTGCTTTCACGAACATAACCCCCTGCCCCCTCTTGAAGATGAACGCTCATGGGACCAGGAAAGGGCTCAAACAGAAGACACCCATTCCAGGGAAGGACCCCTCGGCAGGGGACGGTCCTGGAAAGACCAAACCTGAACAGGTCACTGGGGTGAAAAAAATCAACCTGGGGAAGACAGGGGTGGGGGCCCCTAGCAAAGACTGCAAAGACCCTGGCCTTACACAACCCCTCCTGCCAAGATTTTCACAGTAACTAAAACCCAGGCTGCCAATGCTAAAAGCAGTACAGGAAAACAGCCCTCTACCACACCACCTAACATCTCCTCCACAGCAGGGCAGTGCCACTGCTGATAGTGCTCAAAGGGAAACCACCATTAACAGCACGGACACTACCAATGGCTCCCTCTGTTTCCCAGGCAGCCATTTAGAGCCCGCTTCCTCCACATATACTCCTATCAAATGTCATGACCACATGTACCCCCAGACCAAGGGGTCCCTCGATACCTCCAGTTTTCCCATGCTACCGGATACTTTGCCACCAGCCCCGCCAATTGCACTAGGACAGCCAAAACCAGCTCAAGGAATCACCAGCGACGATGCCTGTGCATCCTCAGAAACTCCCAACGCTAGGGCGCAACCAGCGGGGACAGAATTCGCCATTCAAAACCTAGAAATCCCTTCTGGAACTACAACCCCTTGGACCACAGAAACCGGTCATGAGGACTTTTACTCTGTCTCTGACAGCACCCTGAGCTCTTATGCTGAAGGGGGGACAGAGGATGAGGACGACCGCGACATTGCTAGCGAAGAGGACAGCGAGGCTTCCCGTATTAACCCTGATACAGTTGTACGTCCCAAAAGATCAAGAAATAAGACCAAGCGGTGAAGCCAACTCAAATGGGACTATTCGGACTTGCAGATGTCTTACCATCTGGAGGAAGATGGACCAACTCAACCACAGTGGCACAGCCCGAGAAAACTACTAACTAAAACAACCGAGACAGTGGAGCCCTCACTGGCGGCTATACTTACTTCTATCAAGAACTTTCAGGAGAAGGTTAGAGCTGATAACCGGACTGCCAAGAACGCAGCAAAAAAATTACAGGGCGGCCTTAGAAGACTGAACAAAACTTGTACAGATATTAGCGACCAGGTGGGTATGGTTGAGGCTAGGACGGAGCTCCTGTAAACCAAAGCAGTGACTGCCAAACAGCTGATTGAGTCCAACTTTGCTTGCCTTACAGACCTGATGGTCAAAATGGAAGAACATGAAAATCGGCAATGCAGGAACAACCTACACCTGCTCGGCATTCCGGAAGGGAAGGAGGGGGAAGATCCCAGACAATTCATAGTCAAGCTACTACAAGACTCCTTTCTGGAACATCCAGGCTGGGATTGGAACCGTGAAGTGCAGCGAGCTCACCGTTTCACATTTTTCTGAAGCGGCAATACAACAATGGTAACTCAAACGAAGGTCAGCCCAGGGTGTTTCTTGTGTACTTCGGCAACTTTCTCTTAAGACAACTGGTTTATGACCAGGCTCGTCCTAACTCTAAGAAAGGGGCCAATGGGATTAACTTTTTTGCGAAGCCAGACTTTTGTCATCAGACTGTGGAGCGAAGGTGGCACTTGCGGCAACTGATCTCACCCTTTCAGCAATTAGGTGCTGAGGTATACCTTATGAACCCAGCCAGGCTGAAGGTTATCCTCCATGGTACCACCAAGGTTTTCCTGTCCGAAATCAAAGCCAGAGAGCAACTGGAAGAGGCTAAGACTAAGAAGGGACACAAAGACTAAAATCATTTTTTTCTATGTTAGAAAAGAAAAAAGTATTATTGCTTTCTTCTCCCTCTTCCTGCAACTATCGCAAATTTACCGATAACTAATTTATCCTAACTAGGGGGGGGCGTAGTCACTGCTAAACTCAATCTTTCTTGTGCAATACCCTCTACTATACCCTCTACTATATGTTCTATTAATCTTTAAGAATCTTGACTCTTTTACCCGCCTTCTACTTCTCCTCTCAGGAACTTAAAAAATGTTTTTTTTTAAAATCAGGTACAACTGGGGGACAGTTCTTAAAAGAAAGGGGAGGAGAGAGGGCAAGAACGAAAACTATGTATTTACACACTTGTATCTAACACTCAGCACTCAAAGTTCAAAGTTCAAAGAACTTTATTCGGTTAAAAACAAGTAACCATAAAAGTAACAGACATAAAAACAGATTACAATGATTACAGCTCATAATGTGAGTTCACTGAGGGAGATCATTAGAAAGTTATTCAATAAGAAAAAATGTAAACCATTTCAGTTACCATTTGTTTCCGTAATTTAAAAACGCTTTTTAAAAAACTTAAAACCACAGTTGCAGTTAAAACCGTATCCATTCTCTGGACTTCTAAAAAAGCTGGGCGGCATCTGGTTAAATTCATTTCTTTTAAAAAAGGGACGATAATTTTTCTACAAGAGGCACTATAAAGTCTGCAGAAAAAAAGGATATGAATATCCGATTGATGTGATATGCCATCACACGAGCAAGTGGGCAATATACGTATCCATGAGTTCATACTAGGAAAATACACCAATCTAAAAAATATACAAAATCTAAAATGAGTTAAAAGAAAGCGATCATAGTTTGTCATGGGCAGGGATAGGTATGGCTGTGCAGACTTAGTCTCACATAGAGTAAGGAGGTGGGAATGTACTGAATGTTTCAGAGTTTCAGCTCTCCTCCTCTTATCCTCAAGATGGTCCAGGCAGAGGATTTTCAGTGTACTCCTTGAGATGCTATCCATTGAAGATGGATCCGAGTAATAAGAATAGCACCCAATCTCAGTCAGGAAACACTTTACGTATCCCAGCCATTCTGCTCTATCCACATGATCCAGGCTGAGGGTATCCTGTAATAGAGCCTGATTCATAACGCATTCATTTGTGGTCCATACCCTATGCCACAAAAGGATTGGTTGAATTTTAATAATGTCTGTTATGTAGGGTTGAGCAAGTTCAGCGTGACAGTTAAATGTGGCAACACACTGTGGAACTGCAAGGACTTCCCTCATAAATTTGTTTTCCACCACCTGGATTGGATCAACATTTGCGTACCCCCACAAACCTGAGCCATACATAGCCACGGATAAGCATGTTGCTTCATATATAGTTAACATTTCTTTTATCGGCTTCCTGCCCAATTTTCTAACAAAATTCTTTAGGGCCATGATCGTTTTCATAAATAGAAGAGTTCTGGCCTTAATTGCGCTTGTCCAAGAACCTGACTCATGGAATAAAATGCCCAAATAGGAAAAAGTTGGGGTGTTGTCTAATGGAACATTATTTAAAAACATCTGTTTCATCGGTTTACCTGATTTTGGACCACAGTTCATTGTGAAAGTTTTACTACAATTTACTAGTAGGTCTAGATTCAGCATAAAGTTCTCAAAACTTACTACTAGTTTTTGCAAACCTGAGGAGTAGGTGCCATAAGCACAGCATCATCCGCATACATGAGCGCAGGGATTGCCCTCCTCCCCACCCTGGGCATATCTCTGCACTCCTGCAGCAGGTGATGCTCAAGCCCATTAATGTAGAGGAGGAAAAGAAAAGGTGCTAAAACACAACCTTGACGCACTTCACGGCCCACACTGAATTGTCTGGAGCATTCGCCCCCCCTACCGTAGCTCAAATAGCGCACAACACAGGGAAGGGTCAGCGGCCAATCACAGATCAAGGTTTTTCATTCTGTATTCTTTCTTTTGACTGGCCTGGCCAGCAGCCGAGGCTCATGACTGACCACCATCAGTCAGGCCTGGCCTGACTGCTCACTTAAGGGGGTGGGTGGGGAGGGTTGGGGGGCTGGGGGGAGGGGTGGGAGGGGTGGGAAGGGACACAGGAAGAACACTTAGGTGCAAAACACTCACAATACTTTCTCGGTAGCTCGATCATATCTCTCAAAGCAACCTCACTGATTTCTAATAGGCCTTCACCTTCATACTTTTAAATTGGCTAGATTAGACTCATTACGAATCGTCTCAGTCAACGTATGCGGAGTAAATGACGCCTCTAAGAGACAGAAAGTGGCTCTGGGCTTACGAACACTTGGGGGGAACATCATATGCCTGCAAGAAACCCATGTAGAACAGTCACAAAAACATCTACTAAACACTCTAGGTTTTAAGGTAGTGGGCGCCACCACACAAGGGGCTAAAACAAAGGGAGTGGGAGTCCTAGCTGACAGAAGACTTGTTACCAGTAACCCTTGAACCAAATCTGACCCGCTAGGGAGGTGGGTCATTACCCAGATTCTACTCCCCAACAACTCATCTATTATCCTTTGCTCAATATATGGGAGTAATGCTGATGACCCTGGGACAATTAACCAGGTCTCTGGTGAGCTAGTGCACTGGCCCACTCCCATAGTGCTTTGGGGACACTTTAATATACACCTACCTTGCAACTGGGCTACTAATACAACATGGAGCTATAAAGGTAGGAAACCCCTAGTCTTTCAGGCCCTAACTAATCTTATTCAGACTCACGGATTAATAGATAGCTGTGCGAGCAAAAATCCCTCGCAACCCGGGTACACTTTCTACTCTGCCCCTCACCAAGTTCTAGTTAGACTAGACTATTTCTTTATCTCAGCCTCAGTCACCAACAATTACACAATTGATATTGCACCCCGCTTTTTATCCGATCACAACACTCTCATTATTACCATCAAGGGGCTCGGACAACCCAAAGAGACTACTAAGTGGAGCTTCGAGAAGGCACTGTTGTATGACAGCAGTTACGTAACCCACATGCAGGGATGGATTCAAGAGTTCCTGGACATAAACATTGGCTCTGCCTCTCAAATGATAGTCTGGGACACATTAAAGGCAGGGATCAGAGGCGATACCCTAAGGTTTTCTATTCAGAAAAACAATGGGGAAAAAACTCTAATAAGGGATTTACAAGAAAAACTAAGAAACATAGAAATTAAGTTAACCCAAACAACCCATGCAGGACTTGACTGCCAGCCTGCTCAAAAGAAGCAGCATTGGCTAAAGCTGAAATAGGAGCTGTTTTCATGGAAAAAATCGCAGCATAGTGGGCAGCCACAAGGGAAAAGAACTATGAATGTAGTGATAATATTGGGCACCACCTAGCCGTTAGGACAAGACAACAGGCTACTAGCAGCGAAATCCATGTAATCAGACTTCCCTCCAGTATTGAGACCACTGATCCTAGTCTTATTCGGAAGGGATTCCAGGACTATTTTGCCAAATTATCCACCGAAGAAAACGGCTCCACGGGGGATGTCTTAGATAGGGAAATTTCCAGCTACCGCAGCGAGATCGAACTAGGGCAACTTAGTCCAGAAGATAGCGAGCTCTTAGACCTTACCCCCACATGGGAGGAAATTCTGGATGCCCTCACTACCCTCCCGGATGGGAAAGCCTCAGGCCCTGACGGTATACCCGTCGAATTCTTTAAAGTCTTTGCCCATCAAATTAAAGCTATATTCACTGAGGTAATAACATCTATCTTCAACGGGACTTCCCCTCCGGCCTCTTGGTCAAGCGCTAGAATCTCTATCTTTCTAAAAAAAAGATAAATCCCCTTTAGATATGAGCTCCTACAGATCAATAACCCTCATTAACTGTGATTCTAAAATATTCTCTAAGGTACTAGCCTCCAGAATTTCCCGAGTAGTGGAATCGCTAGTCTCAGAGTGGCAACATGGCTTTAAACCCAAGAAAGGGACCAATGAACATGTCAGGAGAGTGATTACCTTGTTTGACATTGCACATGCTGCAGGAGACCCGATGTCACTTACGTTACTCGACGCCGAAAAGGCCTTCGACCGGGTCTCCTGGCGATTCCTGTGGAGTGTAATGTGCAGAATGGGGTTCGGGGACAAGCTCATGCTGGCAACACAGGCACTCGATTCTAAAGCAACAGCTAGTGTCACTATAAATGGACAGCTTGCTGACCCCTTTAACATCTCCCGGGGTACCAGGCAGGGTTGTCCCTGCTCGCCCCTACTGTTCGCCCTCTATTTGGATCCCTTTATTAAGCAGATAGAGAAAAATGACAACATCTCCTCAGTAACCTATTTTCATAACAACTGTAAAATCTTGGCCTATGCCGACAACCTTGCCATCACCTCCCCAGACCCTGCCTACACCATACTAGTATTAGAAGGGGAGGTTCAGAAATTTGGGAGACTATATGGATATGCCCTCAATAAAAACAAAACACAGATCATAGTAAATAGTAAAATTACTTGGACCGATGACATTGTGGTACCCAGGGCTAAATACTTGGGGGTGCTTGTCTCACCAAAGCTGGAGGAAATAGTTACAGACAACCTGGTACTCCTCTCTGCTCAGACAAAGAAGGCATTAAAGCAGATTGACAACCTACATTTAACGCTAGTCGGCAGATGCAAAGTCATCAAAATGACATATTTTCCGAAATTACTCTATTTTTTTCGTTGCATACCCCTCGAATTCAGTAAAAACAGCCTTCTCAAATTTCAGAAAATCTTCACTCAATTTATCTGGGCTTATGCCCAGCCCAGACGAGCGTTGAAGCAACTCACACTTCCAAAAGAAAGAGGGGGGCTGGTCCTTTCCTATACTACTGGGCTTCAGTAATACAGTACAGCTCGGTACTAGTAAGAGAATCTACTCACGGCTCAACAATCGGGCTACCCTCACCCTTTCAGCTCTTATTAGGGGAACAACATTGGGGCTGCCAACTCCGTGAAACAACATATGGGTACTACAACTGTGTAAAATTCAAGACACTAATGAACTCATATAAAGTCTTCCGCCACATCCGGAGAATCTTTCGAATTGGTAGATTTCATTTTTACTCTCCCATAATTAACAATAACAACTTACCAGCTATTTTTAGTCCATCCTACCTTTCAGACTGGCACAGGGCCGGAATAGTGAAACTTGGGGACCTGATCACAACCTAGGGGATCGAATCTTTCACAAGTCTACAATCTAAATTTAATCTAAAAAATCAAGACTTGTTTAAATATCTGTCCATCCATGGCTATTTATCCAGGAAAGTGGGTGGAGTCACAGGGTTCGCAGAAGTTGAACTTTTACCTGCTTTCGCAACATTATTACCCCTCGTATTGGTGGTATTAATCAAATGCTCAACAGGGGCAAACCCCGGACGACTTAGAATCCATTTGTACTAAATGGCATATCAAACTCAATTCACCCCAAAGCTTCTTTTATAATTCTCTACTTCTATCACAACAGATTTTAATCTCCGCCAAATTGCAAGCACAACATTTCAAAACTATTTTTTTTCTGTATATGACACCCAGTAAAATCATCAAATGGGGATACAGTAAAGGAACACTATGTCCGCGTTGCTCCGAAATTGGGGCGGATTCGATACATATCTTCGCAACCAGCCCTAAATTAGCTCCGACCCTACTCAAAATACAGAACATACTTAGCGAAATAGCTAACCAACCAATCTCTTTAAACCCTACTATCATCCTTCTGGGGACCCAATCTGACTCACTGAGGATTAAGGAGGAAGGGCTGGTCTTTATAGCAATGGCAGGTTGGAGGATTTGCGTTTCCTCAGGATGGCTAGACACCGGTTCCCCCTCTTTCGCACAATGGCTGGCCAGGTTGGTACTCTTATCATAAGAGGGAAGAGGAAATAACGTCCATTCAGTTCCCCTGAATAGGTACCTCAATAATCACAAAAGAGAATGGACACTTGTATCTACAATAACCATTGGTTATTACTTGACAACCCTCATAGACGCTGTGATTTTGTTGTTGCGGTGTATCTTTTATCCGCCCCTTCTCTAGCGTCATGGCATAGTCATCGGGCTGTCAAGTGACATGCTATATGCCTGCCTCACCCGAGGCAACCTCTGGCAAGTGTAGAAGTGTCCAGAGATAATTAGGACTGCTCCAGAGGAATTGGCAACAGTGCCAATAAGTGGGTATAAAAGCAGTGTTGCATCAAAAAACCTAAATTTCTTATAAGAAAATGCACACTGTAAATTAAAACGAAGAAATAGTGGTATATTCGGTAATCGAGTTACAGGATTACCATATAACTCTATCTGAAGGTCAACATGTTTCAGCTCTATATGGCCCGCAGGGGTCTGTAGAGCTTTCGTCAGGACAAACAAAAAAGGTTTATACTCACACCATTAGTGCAGTTTTCAAAAAGGGGGGTATGAGATTCTCATACTGAGATTCCTGTATATTGGAAAAGAATACAGTTAACATTCGCAGTTCAAATGTCACATTAATTAGCAGCATATAGCACTTATACAGAAAGTTTCTTTGAATAGATCAAAAAATAAATGAGTATTATTATCATTTATTAGTGTGTGTGTGTGTGCACCACTCTATGGGCACAGGAACGAAAAAGAGCTAGAATGGAGGAGAGGGAGACCGGAAAAATGGTTGGTTAAACTGTTAAGTTGCAGTGAACTAAGGCACCGCGTGGTGATTCAAATTTTAGTGTAGCGTAGAAGTGGCTATGCCACAAGAGGTGAAAAAATTCTCACATACACTTGTATTTATGATGTTGTTTCGCTCATGGATAACGCATAGTTGATGATTGCTTATAGTGCGAATCAATGTCACAGGCTTAAAGACACGCCGACTCGTGTCAGAAGGAGTGTATTTATAAATGTCGGCAGCGCAATCTCTGGTATGCCACAATAGCGTGTGTGATGATGGAACGAACAATCAGTGTCAGTTGGAAGGTCTGTACACATCTGCGCTTATACACTAAACTCTACTAAAATCCAGGGACCCCCACTAAGTAATGTTTTCTGTTATGAGCGAGGGCGCCTGGAGTAGCGGAGGAGCTATACAGATTTCGATGAAAGTTAAATACATAAATCTGTCCAATGTACCTTAGTTGCCGGTAAACCTCTCCACATCAGGAGGCCGAAAGAGCCGCGTTTCACGAGGCGTTTGCTGAAAGAGTCAAAGCAAATGAACCATATGAAGGTAAAGTTATGTTGCTCGTTATCGCGGCTAAACAAACATACACTGCGCCATTCTTACCCTCGTGTTGCTACGTAATAGTTGCTGGTGCTGACTCTGCCCCTGGGAAGGGGGCGGTACCTACTTCTTCCGCTTTTAACAACATGAAAAGCGACGAGGGGTGCATGATCTTAGCCAGAGTTGTAGCTGAATAGAAAGGTTTAAAGGAGAAGAGGAATGCCATTCAATGTTTACGATTAACCACAGAAGTTGTTTTGAATGAGCGTCGGGAGTGGGTAATGACTGCTTCCAGAATTTAGGAAGTTAATATTTTTACCGCAGTCGGAAACATTTAGCGTGTGGTACAGTGAATATATCCATGTCAATTTACACTCTAGGCATACTCTTAATGGTTTGGACCATGTAGACAGAATTTGTGTCAGATTTAATTGAATGAAAAAGTAATGCCCCAAAGGTGACGGGAGGTAAACACTCTCGTCCGGAGTTGAGCCCAGGTCGGAAGTTTAAATGGGAAGTGAATTACTCTATCATATCGGTAATCGACCTATGTTGATGTTTCACGTGGGTAACGTTGTTAAGGTGACGAGAATGACAATTGCATCTGCAAGGAAGTTAATCTTTACGCCAAAATCGGTAGTAGTGTAAGCATGACACAGTAAGTGTATCAGTATGTTAATGTAGTGTTTCCCCACTGACAGAATATATAGGTTAGGGCACAGGGACAGGACCTATAGCAATTTTTGTGGGATGACAGGAGCAGATGTTTATCTCTAGATGTTAACATTAGAGTTGTGTCAGTAAAACTGGTGCCAAGGGATGTTATCGTTCATCCCTGAAATGTGCGTCTTGAGTCGATTCACCCATCTCTGCTCCCTTTCAAAGAGGATCTGTTCTGCATTGTTGTTCTTATCGTGGAGCATCTCCAAGATTGTCCATCTTAGGTCATCACAGGAGTGGCCTGCCTCAATAAAGTGTGTGCAGAGTTTGGTTGTGTTTTTCTTTAGTCTTACATTACTCCTGTGTTCTCCTATATGTATTTTGACCTTGCGACAGGTCATGCCTACGTATTTTTGCTGGCAGGGACATGTTATAAGGTACACCACGTGGGTGTAATTGCAGTTCGTGTGCTGCCTTTGTGTCCAGATCAAATCTTCAGTGAGTTGAAGGGTCTTTGTGGTATTAGTTAATTTGCAGACTCCACAGGTGCCACATGGGAAGTGTCCAGTTACTGGGGCCATATTGATGTTCCTGATGGTGTTCATAATAGGTCTTTTCTCAGGGCGAGTATGTACCAGCACATCTTTTAGGTTTTTGGTTCTCCTCTTGGCGAATCTTGGTTTGGGCCAGTTATATGTCCCTGAGGTGATTATTTGCCAGTTTTTTCTAATCAATTTCTGCACTTGGTAGGTAGCAGGGCAAAACGTAGTGACACATGTAACCAGATCTTTTATTGGTTCCTTTTGATGACTCTGTAGCAAGCACTCCCTTGGTTGGTTTTTAGCTCTTTTCTTGCACTTGGCGATTGTCTGAGGGGTGTAGTTCCTTGTTAGTAATTTTTTACTCAAGATTGCAGCTTGTTGTCTATAGTCACTATCTTTGCTGCAATTGCGTTTGTGTCGAAGGAATTGGCTATAAGGGAGATTGTCTTTAAGTGGTCAGGGGTGAAAGCTGGAATAAGATAAGAGACTATTCTTGGCTGTCGGCTTAGTGTACGTTTTTGTCTCTAGTTTTCCATTTTCAGAAAAAATTGTCAAATCCAGAAAGTCAATTTTCTCCTTATTGGCAGTGAAGGTGAACTTGAGCCAACAGTCTCTGCCATTGAGCCAGTCCATGAATGCTGTCAGATTTTTGTTAGTATCCCAAATTAGCAGAATATCGTCGATATAGCGTCTCCAGTATAATATACTGGAGACGTAGGGGTTGTCATTGTTTAGGACGAATTTCTGTTCAAATCGAGTCCCTCGGTAGCCGGACTATATGTGAGTCGATTTGAACAGAAATTCGTCCTAAACAATGACAAACCCACTTATTGGCACTGCTGCCAATTCCTCTGGAACAGTCCTAATTATCTCTGGACACTTCTACACTTGCCAGAGGTTGCCTCGGTGAGGCAGGCATATAGCACGTCACTTGACAGCCCGATGACTATGCCATGACGCTAGAGAAGGGGCGGATAAGAGATACACCGCAACAACAAAATCACAGCGTCTATGAGGGTTGTCAAGTAATAACCAATGGTTATTGTAGATACAAGCGTCCATTCTCTTTTGTGATTATTGTGGCCAGGTTGGTAGCCACATTCCACCTAGAAAGACCAGTATGTACCAAGAAAGGCCGAAGAAAAAGGAGGATAGGCTCTAAGGTCTGGGGGAAATTTTCCCTCTGGATCGAGCAATAGGGGCAACACGGCAAGGTGGCACAGTAGGTGAGGCCTTGAGGAACCCGTAACATCTCTCGCTACTTGCTCATACCTCTTGTCTTTTGCTCTTCTTCCCTTCTGTTTTTTGCACCTGTACTATTGGTTCTTATCGGCCTTGAGTGGTGGAGGGTGGGAGGGGGGTAGTTTTAATTAATTATTCATCTTTTGTTTGGACATTTCTTCATTGTATCATGGTGAAAAAATAAAAATTACAAAAATAAATAAATAAATAGTCCGAGTTGGCAAAACAGCAACTGACAACAGGGGCCATGTGGCCATGTTATGGAAGTGCCCCAGGGATGCAATTGGCATTTGCGCCAGATATTCTGGCTGATATGGGGTGATACCAGAAAACTAGTCCCAGGATGCCTGTTTCCATTCCAGGGAGGACTTGGCCTGGCAGTTTGGGCTGGACTGTTCCCATGGGGAGAAGAGTCAAGACAGATTTGCATATGGCTGGGTCCAATTGCATTGGTGTAGTGAGAAAAAGAACAATGGATTTAACCCAGATTTCTAGACTGGGGGTGAATGATTGATTTATTCAGCATTCTGCCCATCATTTGCTACAGCTGCATTTTTCTCCTTAGGTTTGACTGATATGACCAGACAGGGGTCCCTTTCTTGCTGTGCCACTGGATTCAAGCTTGCCTGGCTGATGAGTGGTGATACCCCAAAGCCAGTCCCACACTATGGAACCTAGCAGGACCCTTTAAGGTTCACTTACAAGAAAAATGGAGCTTTCAGTAGAAGGTAAAGAGCAGGAAACCCCATTGTTGCTGAGGTTCTCATAGGGATTCCCAGGGTATGATATGCATGCTAGGTAATGCAAATTGTGATTTGTCCACTGAGAATAGAAGTTCCATCTTACTCAGTTTCAATGCAAAACTGCTGGAGCTAGCCTCTTCAGATTAGGGCCCTGATGCCAAGGGCATTTTTTTAGGTAAGGCTTTCTTCTAAGACTTCTCAAATATTGTCCAAGCCTTTATGGCGTTAGATAAAGCCCAATCCTCTCTTCAGATAGTTTTTGCACCTAGAGAAGGACAGCTGAATGCCTTTACAAGGGTATGGGAATCTCCTCAAATGCCTGGGTTCTGCAAACAGTCCAGGGTTTCAAATAGTATTTGTGGGTTCTTCAATTCAAGAAGTGAAACTGGCCCCTATTTCCTTTTCAGAGGTAGTATCTTCCAGATAGACAAATCTCTGAAGCCTAAGGGAGCAATAATAGAATCATATTAACACCCAAAAGGGTTATTCAGCAACATCTTTATAGAAGAGAAAAAAGACAATGAAGCAAGATTGTCATAAACCTGAGCGAGTGCAATGGATGGTTAATCTACAGGCACTTCCAGGTGTAAGGGTTTCATCTTTTAAGGGACATTCTAAGACATGGAGACTGGGTGGTTCGACTAGACTTAAAATATGTAAATCTATTATTTCCAATCTTTCCCCCTCACATATGTTTCCTGCAATTCCTTTGGAATCACTAGGTCTGGTAGGTCAAAGTTCTCTCTTTTGGTCTTTCATCAGCTCCTTGGTGTTTTTCAAAACTCCTCAAGCCACTTGTCATGTTGATGTCTCAAGAGAGATTCATACTCCTGCCACAAATGCAGATGAATATATTCTCCATGTAGGATCAGGGTGTCCAAATAAACACAGACAAATTGTACTTAACTCCCAAGAAGAGGATTGATTTCCTGAGCTTCAGAATAAAATTGCAATGCATGACTTTGGAGCTTCCAGGGCCCAAAATTCCTGCCCTTAAGAAAAGGAATTAGCTAATCTCATTGCATCCCAATCCGTGTCTCTCTGTTCCAGTGTTAGCATAGTAGGGGCCAGATGTAGGTGGCCATTTACCGACCGGTAACGGCCGATTTCGGCCGTTACCGACCGCTAAATGGTCATTCCTGATGTAGGTGCCCTATTTTACCGATTCGATAACTTTACCGAATCGGTAAATTTACTGAATCAGTAAAATACCGAATCAGTATTTTTACCGATTCGGTAAATTGGAGATGTAGGTGGGACTCTTCTGAGTCCCACAGGCCTTACCGAATCGATATTTTAGCACCCAATCCAATCTTCATAGAGCAATCTTGGGCAACAGGATTACATAAACAAATCAACAAAACGTACACCTCTGCAAATCCTGAACCCAATTAAGATATTTAAAAATCTTCTATTAGTATTACTTTGATTTTGGTTGACTGCGCTAGGATTATATTGGATCCAATGGATTGTTGCAATGAAATTCATTATGATGCAAGGATTTCTTGTTATAAACAATAATTTCTGAATTTCTGAACATATTCATGAACAAGAAACAGTTAAAATAAATAATATCTTAAATAACATTATATTGATGTGTTATAGCCAACGTTTTGTGACACCTGTCACTTTATCAAGGCTTAAAATACCCAAATAAAGATATTTTGTTAACAATCTTTAAATCTCTATTTATTCCTTCATAAAGTATCTCATACATATTTTAATACTTTAAAAACTATTACAATGAAGTATTTTAGTAGAAGCAAAGAATCTGAAATAAATCAAAGGAGATTTTCCATATCTCTTTGGAGTCAATTATTTATTCCACTACAGAATACAGGTTTAAAGTGTTATTGATATTACAATAGACTCAATTACATTAAAACATCAGCATAATACATTGCAGTTTATGTATTAGGGTTGCAGCATATTACTTATATCAAAATATTGCCTTATCATAAATGAACAACCATTGAAATTACTTACATCAAAATCTATTATATGGGAAATTATTAACACTTCCTGACAATACTCCACAATGTCAATTTGATTTAACATGAACGTACGAAGCAATCAATTGTCTTAAATATTCAGGGAGGAACCAATCTAAAAAATTACAATCATCAATTGTAAATTTGAAAACAAATGATTAGAAGGAAAATCGAGCTAATATTTGACTCACCATCATAGCATACCACTTACTATATATGTCTAATTAGTGATTAGGTCCTGCAATAAAATTAGCCAATATTCAAACCCGGACTTCCCCATATAAGCTCAATAATACAAGGAAAAATCAAATCTCTCTATTATTAATTGTTCCTATGCACTTTCCATTAACTCTAAATGCATTCCAAATCATCTGAAAACTGAACTTAACAAAACTCTGAATTTTAGGTTCTTAGAAAGGGTTTTTTTCTTTTGCCTGAGTCAACATCTTGATAAATCTGTAACTAAGATAGAAGGATTACAATTTACATAGGAACTTTTTTTATGAATAATCCTCCAAAACCAAAAACTGTCACACCTAAGAGTAAAAAATCTTCTGGAGTTACAATGTTAGATCCTGAAGATACGAAATTGGCGGGCAGTTTTGATGCAGAAGAAATAGTTGATAGTAAAAATGTACCTAAGTGGCTCCTTAGTAACCTTTGACTCTAAATTGGAAAAGATGTCTATATTTTTACATCTACTGAAACAAGATAATATTATTGATGTACGGTATTATTTGAAGCAGTGATTAATGATATAGCCAAAGATAACGTATTATGAAAAAAATCTGAATAAATCAAAAATGAAAGCATTGAAAGAGCTCAATCCTTATTGAGAGAATATTGAAGGAAAATCTGATAAAGGAGAGAACACTGTAGTTATGTAGACTTTGAGAGGGAGGCACACAGATAGTTACATTAGATTATAAGATTTAACAAAGAAAAGCAATAATTGATGCTCAAAGTACACTTTTAAATAACTTGAAAATGATTTTTGAGGACTATTCATTTGATGAGAATGAACACAAATATGTAGTGTACCACTACAAAAATTTGAATTATATACTTTCTGCCAAAAGTACACAAGGATGAGAAACTTCCTCCATGTAGACCATTAATATCTGGAATCAGTTCTAGCCCCGACAAGGTCTCTAAATATTTTGATATAGAGATCTCTACATTTGGATATACATTGCTATTATTTATCTGATATACTAAGGGCTTACTAAAAAAAGTGCATTAAAAATGTATCGCACTCCATGGAGTCCTATTTACATTTTGGCTACCTTAGATGTGCAAACTCTTTGCACCAATGTTTATCATGAGCATGGGAATAAAGCGTTGGACAGCATTTTGTATACCAGGTAAGAAAGCCCCTGAAAACATACACAAATGCTCATTAAGTTCATAGAGTTTGTTCTTACTAACAATGTTTTCTTATATCAAGATCAATATACCATCATGGGATCTAGATTTGCACCCTCAAATGCAAACTTATTTATGGGGCAGTTTGAAAGAACATATGCTTGGAATGAGGATTTATATGACACTCAAGACAGGGTTAGATAGATCTGGGTGATTAATAGATGATATTTTGTTAATTTGGAATGGTACAACCACTGGACCTTTAGAGTATCAAATGTTCTTGAATAGCAATAGCTATAATGCCACATTAATGTTGGTATACAGTACCACCAATTTTGCATTTTTGGGTGTAATAAATTGAAGGTCAAAAATGAGAAACTGCATAGTAGAGTACATAGGAAAGCGACTGCATATAATAGTATCCAGCATGCCACAGTGTGTCATCCACAGCATCAAATTATCATTATTCCCTTGTGTGTCATGCTTAGACGTAAAGGGAATTTTAGTGTGATGGCAGTTATTGAAGAAGAAGTACAAAACACTGATGTGGTTCAAAGAAAATGAATTTCCAGTGACAATACTTTTAGAAGCCAAATGTAGTGAAGACAAAGGTAAATGGGCAAGAATTATATGAGGACAAATTACAGAAGATGGATGCAAATGAACGGACATTAAGGTTTTTTACACCCTATTCTAAGAGCAGTTGGGGAAACTTCCTGTGGGGCCATTAGACCGCCACCCTCTTGGGCAGGTCGGCGGTTAATACTGAGTGCCTTCCAGGAAAACTACTTAAACTGAAGCACGGTGCACTGTCAGTGTGCCAAAAGTACACGAAAGGCAAGCTTGTCTGTGCCCATCTGTGCCTGGGTGCTGCCAGATGCCAGGTCCCCTACCCTTTTCCAGTCAGGCACCTCAGTATCATGATAAGTCTTACTACACTGAGCTGCTCCTCCTCATGGTTATATCAAATACATGTGAACCTCGTTTATACCAACAGCCCTTTTTTATTCTGGAATCAGAACTTCCCTGCCTCAGAGGGTCCTACCTCCTGCAAGAAGTGCAGATTCTCCTGTTCTGTCACTCCGTTGACAGCCAAGGCGACACAGGCTTTTCTCTCCTTCCCATCATCACCAATTTGGCTAAGACAATTCATTAGGAGTTTCCCAACCACAATACTAGCTCCTCTTCCTCCTCCGCAAACTGTTTCTCCCTGGAGATAGATGTACTATAATGTAATATCAGGTACGCAGCCAAACGCAGAGTACAAATATGGAATCTCATTACAACACTTTTTCCCAAGATATCTTTCTTCACTGAATCCTGGCTGAATTCTAGAACACTCCCTTGCATTCCACTAGATATACCAGAATGTGACTTTTTGGTTAAAGTTGATAGAGAGGGGAGGCCTGGTGGAGGTGTGGCCGTCGGCTTCCACATCTCACTTCAAGTTGAGATGGTAGACACCTTACTCTCTGATTGGTTTGAGATGTGCATCATCAAAATCTCAACCTCCACCACTGATTGTTGAAGGGAAGTGCTGGTTTACCACCCACCTGGTGTGAAGAAACTGTTGAGCCAGCCATTAAACAACTATATTGCACCTCATATTCTGTTCACCCAAAAATTCTTACACCTAGGGGGCTATAAATTCCATGGAGAAAACACTGAAAATTTAGAAGTGACCACATTTTTAGCAGACATGGAAACATTGTAGCTTAAACAAAGGATAAGAACACACTTTTAATTAAAATCATTTCGGACATACGTTGTTCCAAACCTGCTTGAAACATAGTCCTGACGGAGACGTTAACGCTAATTTAATCTACACTTCAGACGAAGATGAAATCTTGTCAGCAGACAATATTTTTTGGAGTGTAAAGCAACAGCTTCCAAATAGGACAAATCGTTCATACCACATTGTAATTGTAATAGCATTTATTTAGCACTTACTACCCCTGACGAGGTGTCAAAGTGATTTTTCGGCTAGTAGCACGCTACTCCAGAACTCATAATCTTTAGTGTTGAATTAGTATAGTGAAATGTGAAAGTAATTTGAGTGGTGGCTAGGTTAGTCAGTTATTTGGATTCAGAAGGATAGTGGAGGGATAGAAGAGGGAACAATGTTTGCATTTATATAGTGCTTGTTACCCCTGATGTGGTGTTGAAGCGATTTTTTCCACGAGAAGACACTACCCTGGAACCCATAAAGGATTAGTGGTGAATTAGTACAGTGAAATATGAAAGTGATTTGAATGGTGGATACTAGTTAGTTATTCAGATTGAGAAGGATAGCAGAGGGCTAGAAGAGAGAAAGAAGTTTGCATTTATATGGCTACATTCGTCAACAGCTAGTAACAGCACTGGAATATCAGGGCATCCGAATGATCTATGGACAATCTGAAGAAGATAATCCACCTAAAAATATGTACCATGGCCCAAGGTTTCAATCAACACTTGACTTTACGATCATAATGTTACCTTTAATGCTGTTTCTTGTTAATTTCTACATAGAATATACCACACTGAGCGATCACTCATTCCAACATATTGTTTTGAACCTGAAGTTGTTAAGATTTCAAATTGCCATGTCACCAGAAGGCTATCTGAACTCAATAAACCTAAAACATCTCGAATGGACAAACAAAACAAAGTTGGATCAGTTTACAACAATAAAAAAGCAACTGGCAGAGTCAGTACTAGTGAGTACTAACAGGATCCACAGGGTCTAACTTTTTGAGTGAACTTACAACTGTAATGGCAAAACCTCAGAACAAGTGACAGGATACAACCGATTTGAAGGATTAACAAGTGAAGTACAAAAAATAAAAAGGGACCTAAACAGATCATTAAGGAAACTGCACTCAAGTAACAACAACTACATCACAAGGGAAGCTTTACAGCAACAGAGGAAATTTTACAAAAAGAAGTTTTGGGGGAACAAAAGAGCAAGTGTAGAGAAGTTTTGAACAAACTAATATACAACATAAGGTATTACAACTCAAATACATTCTGGCACATGTTAAACCACCTGAATAGGCAAGGGAACATTCTAACGTCAAATGTCCAGGAACAGGACTGGGCCAACTATATAACTCAGAAATGTAAAGAGCAGCCCCATAATCTTCAACAGATACAGAAACCAATGGACCTCCCAAGTTATCAGCATCCATTAGGTGTAAGCGACCGTCAGCTACACACAAAGGGCGAGAAACATTTTCGTCAATGGGAAACTAAAATAAACAGCTCCCCCTACTCATCAGACACAATATTAAGTCTAATAAACAAAAGTAAAAGCGAAGGCACTCCAGGGTCTAACAGCATTCCCTAGGACATCTCCAAACAATATCCAGATTGTTGGAGCATTCACCTAGAGAACCTCTTCGCCGAAGTTGAGTCCCAAAATCAAATTCTAGACAGTTGGCAAGGATCATTTATAACATCCATATGTAAGGGAGAAAATGGACTGATCCATCAAACCACAGGCTTATTGCACTACTGGAAGTAGAACCAAAATATCTCACCTCCCTGATCCTGGAAGATCTGGTCTAGTGGTCAGATGAACTCAACCTAATCCCCAAAAAATCCGACAGGCTTTAGAAAGGGGATTGGAACCATCTCTAACATCTTATCAATGTCCTTTATAGCAGAGAAATGCAAGAAAAAAAAAACAGAGTTTGTATCTCTGTTTCATTGAGCTAAAAGCTGCGTTTGATAGTGTAGACCAGACACTTTTGTGGGCTAAACTACGTGCATGGAATATCCCAGAAAGAATTTTAAGAGGACTAATGTTATTTTATGCTGACACCTAGGTGAGAATAAAACTTGGGGACGACTCTAGAGTCGCAAGGAAATTGCATAGGAACATGGGCTAGAAACAGGGATGTGTGTTGGCCCCACACTTATTTAATCTATTCATATCAGACCTGTCTGTAAAACTCAATACAATCAACTGCACCTAGGTCCGTTAGCCCTTTCACACCTTGCTTATGCTGACAATATTGTTTTACTAAGTTTAACCTAAGTTGGACTGACCAGATTATTAAATGAACTCTCTGAATTTTTAACAATAAATAATTTAGAAATCAACATAACAAAAATGAAAGCAATGCTTATCAGTAATCGGCCAGCCCAGTCGCATAATATCTGGCTAGAAGGCAAATCACTGGAGAACGTATCTAGTTATAAGTATCTGGGATTCTATATTGTTAACAAACTAACCCATCATGAACAGAAAAATTGCATGGCTCAAAGGGCAGGTGCAATAACTTTTGCTTATAAGCCATTGGCAAAAAAACTGGAAGGACCATCATTCAGACCACTGGTTTCGGTAATGGCAGCCAAAACACTTCCTACTTTAACATATGCAAGCACTGCCCTATACGGGAGGAAAATAGTCCTCCTTAATGATTTAACAACCAGCATTTTCAAAAAGGTTTTTCAACTTCCTCAATCCACAAATGCACCTGCAATTTTGCCTAATGAAAGAAATAGTGGGCTGACTCTATACGTCCATAAAGGTTTGGTATTGCATGAAACAAACTACGGAAAACTCTAGCCTTAATGAGGCGCTCTGGTCTGATCTTGAGAAAGACAAAAACTCACCATATAATAATTAATAAAGGATAATTACGCACTTATATAGCGCACAACTACCCGTAGGCATCTCGGCGCTTGTACGAATACCGCCGAGGAACCCTTCCTGGCCTTCCCCTGTGAGAAGCCCACTCCTGGGCACCCCCAAGGTTAAGTCAGGCATCCTCAGCATTGTTGGGGCCGTTGTAGAGATTAAGAAAGCTATTGCCCAGAAGTGCAGAGTGGGGCTCATGATCAGGATTGGCACTGAGGCGAGAATTATCAGGTCCGAGGAAATTGCGCCCGAGACCCGCTGAGGCGGGAATTGAACCCTGGTCTCAGCCAAACTTCTGCATCAGGGTCTGCCACTCTAACCATTGAGCCACACTTCTTTACATATAACCACTTTCTGCACAATGCACTCAAATCAACTTGTACTTCTGATCTTTAGAATACAAATATTGCCTTTTCTACATTTAAGCTAGCAATAAACAAAGCCATAAAATGTCACTAGCCTAATATCTCATTCCTGGGCGTTGATCAACAACTACAAAGTTCTCAAACCGGCAGCTTACATAGACCATACTTTCTTGGTCTATTTAAAAAAAAAAATAATGGCACTGCGGTTTGGAAGGTATCCTTCACTCTCAGACGCTCCAAACTGGAAAAACAAAGACTCAAAAATGTGACGCCTCTGCGGCAGTCAAAAAGAAGATCTCATTCACCTGATATGAATGTGTCAGAAATTGCAACCAACACGTCTCACCTTATCAACGAAAGAGGAATACGATCCTGCAGGGTTGCCATTATTAACCCCTTCCATGCTCATGACGAGCTCAGCTCGTCATGAGGCACAGTTGAGCTGTGCTGATGACGAGCTGAGCTCGTCATGAATATAGGAGCTTTCCAATTTCCAGCACAGGGGAAAAATAACCACAGAAGCGATGCGGTTAAAGGGCTAGACCCATCTGACCCCCAGATTAACTGCAAATTGGTTAAGTTCCTTCACATACATAATCAGGCTGTGAAATCTAAGGCCCTCTAAAAGGGTCCCCTCCTTGGGGGAGGGAGGCCAATAATCATTTGCCTTGTATGATAACCATCCGACATGTCTAATCCGGTAGATAAGGGATTCAGATATTCAAATACTTAATTAAACACATTTCTGGCCAGAAATGAAAATAACTAGTTTGCCACCTGTTTATTGACATTTTTTTAAATTGTGTGTCTTAAAATAAAAAAAAATCATATATGAATTAGACACCACATCATAGTATTTTTTATGGAAAGTATTTCCTGATAATTGATGTTTTACAATACTGTGTGAAAATTTTATTTTGATACATTGTACTTGATGAATTGATTTTAAATTGCTGTTATTAACTTTACTTGATTGATTGGGAAAACGGTTAGGGTTTTAATTAACTAAACAATAAACTTTACTTACTTCAAATTGGAGCTTAAACAAATAGCGGCAGGACATACCCTAGTCCTCATATTTACCAATATTTTGGAAGTAACAAGTGAACTCCTTTTGCCTATGAAATGGTCAGACCATTATGCGATTACATTTCATTTCAGATCCCCTGCAGTTAATTATCCGCCAAGCCCAGCAAGAAGGCAAGCAGACCAAAGCACTCTTGAAGATTGTCTCTCTTGCCTCCTTCTCCAAGATCTACATGCCTATCACCATCACTTTACAAACCAACATCAGTACTGCTTTGGTTGCTTACCATAACTCTCTTACACTGATGTTTGATCAAATCGTCACTTTCAAAAAATCTTCATCTACCTCCTCTAGAAACCAAGCCCCCTGGTACACAGATAAATTATGCTTGGAAAAGTCGAAGTGTAACTGGCTCGGACAAAGATTGCACTCTACAAAATCCCCAACTGATAGAGAAGCTGCTAAATAATTACCACAATCAGTCGGCACTGAATAATTATCACAATCAGCTCAACATAGCTCATAAATCTTACATAACTATAACTATAGAACAAGCTGGGAATTCCATAAAGGAGCTTTACAAAGCGCTGAATAACTTTGTAAAGCCACAAGCCTGTACCCGCACTATCCCTGCATCTCAAAAATGATGTGAAATTTTGGCTGACTTTTTTGATAATAAAATTCACATAATCTTTAAGATCTTTCCAATCAACAGGGGATTGCCGAAGAAGGAACACAACCTTAGTCGTCCATCCCCGAACACCATCAATGTACTGGGTAATTTTGAATCATGCTCTCTCAAGCACATGCAGAAGTTGTTGGGCTTGCCAAATCTGGCTCCCCCTTGGACTTCTGTACCCCCAGGATAACCTCCAGTGCAGGTAATTTTATTGCACCATCAGTAATGGCACTTTATAATATTTCCATAACCCCAGCCAACCTCCCAACTGGTCGGAGGGGCGCTCAAGTATCTCCTAAAAAAGAGCTCTCTCAACCCAGAGACTGTTTCCAACTAACAAATGATCTGTCTGCTCTCTCTGCTTGGAACATTTCAAGAAAGCTATATGAACAAAAAGGTGGCAGCTTTCCCAGAAGAACATAGGACCTTAGACCCTTCACAATCAGGATTCGTAGCATTACACAGCACAGAAACCACATTAGTGGCAGTCGCTGACCTCATCAGACTACCACTAGATGTGGGTACCCCGATCATGTTGGTACTATTGGATCTCTATGCAGCCTTTGATATGGTCTCACACTCAATTCTCATCCACGGACTATATGAGGCAGGAATACACAGCACTGCACTACATTGGCTCATGGATTTCATTGACAGTGCTACCCAAACCATCTGTTTGGATTACTTTAAATCAAGAACAATATCTATCAGTAAACAAGTCCCACAAGGTTTCTACCTGAACCCAACACTTTTTTTTTGGTATTCCTCATATACCATAATTGGAAGTCTTGATGGGAAAACTGGCAACCTCAACGCATTTGGTCATCCTGATCCAGCCCTGGTTTTAGTCGGCCAATAGCGAAGTGGTAGGCCTGATCCCTCAAGTAGCCACTGCTTTCCCAGCTCTACTCCATTTCACACTCTAGTTGGCGCCCCATGTTACTTTGAAGTCAAGGGAACCAGCAAGGCCCCAGATAAATCATTCAAAAACCAATCATCCATCTTGCCATGTCACAAGGGCCGCCCAGATTTTAACCAAACTTGTGGGATCCCATGCCATGTCAGATTTGCTGGTAAGGATAATATGCCCCATAAAGTTCCGAAAGGTGTGGGGGGTTGGGTCCTTCCAGGTGCTACAAATTTTGCGCCTTGTAAGGAGCATAACATAGAATACAAATTTTGCAGGGGGATCATTTAAATTGTAATCTATGCACAGACCAGGTAGTATGGTATTTACCACCAGGGGCACTTGAAGGACGTCTTCCAAAAAGTCTTGAATTTTTGCCCAGTAGTCTTTTATTTCTGGGCAGTCAGCGAACATATGGACATCGTCCGCATTAGGGTACCTACATCTCGGACAATGGTATTCTAAATTGGTGATTTTAGCCAATCAATTTTTGCGGGGTTATATAAACCCTATACATGGTGTACAAATGATTTCTTTTTAGCGTTGCAGGCTTGACTACTGATTGCAGGATGGTAAAATAATCAAACCACAAGTCCTTGAGGTTCCTACTCTTCGGACTTGAGATGTTGCTCCAAATATTTTGTATCTCTGGCTCTATCACATCCTCAACCTCAAGCACAGCTGAATACCAGTATGCAATTTGACTTTTCCACCTTCCACGCCTGGTCGCTGCATCAAATTTCGGGTTCGGATTATTGTTGACTAGAATTCTGGTTGACCACCATCCTGATAGCTGATAATATTTAAATCTGGTGAGTGTTCCCCCGGTCAGATTGAAGAGCACTTCCCAGCTTAAGAGCTGTGCATCTTCCTGGAGGTCCCCCCAATATTCTAACCCTGCCAACCTCAAGGGCCGGGATAATTGATCGTCAAGGCAAGCTGGGGTCCCTGTGGAATCCCATGTCGGGGCCTGCATTGTGTAATATGGGATATTGAGCCTTTTCCTAACATATGCCCAATTTCTTAGGGCTGTCCCCAGAATCTTAAGTCTCACTTTTTTAAAAATTTGGGATCCCCAAACTTAAAGAGAAAAAAGTCTTGTCCCTGTGGGATGTCCTGCAATAGTGCTGAAAATAGTAGCCCCCAAGAAGATTGATCGATTTTACCAGCCAATAATCTAAAGTGTTTAAAATGAAATGTGTGGCAATAGACAAATAGATCTGGAAAGCCAGCCCTCCTGTTCTTAAACTTCTCCTGAGTTTTTTCCAGGCAATTCGTGGAGCTTTTGAGTTCCAAATAAAGGATCCTAGTTTCCCTTGTAACTTTTTAAATGCCAATATGGGGAAAGATAAAGGTATGAAATTAAATAGGAACGTGATCTTCAGAAGGATAATCATCTTAATTAAGTTGACTCTCCCGAATATATTTAAAGGAAGAGATGACCATCTGTGAAGTAGGGTACAGACATCTTTAATGACTCTGTCTAGATTAATTTTTGGCACCTCCTCGATCTTTTTAGCCAGATTTACCCCCAGATACCTCATTCTTGTCTTAGAACCTGCTGTCTCTACCTCTTGGTTCCATTCCATAATCTCTTTCTTGTCTTTATTAACTGCATAACCAGAAACTTCTCCGAAGGTTTCTGCTAAATGTATTATTCTAGGCAGCGCTTCCGCTGGGTTTGAGGTATACATTAATAAATCATCGGCATATAACGCAAATTTCAATTCTAAATTAAAGATCTTAAATGGCTTAATTAAGGGGTCTGACCTAAGAAGACACACAAAGGGCTCGATATATATAGGTTAAACAAAAGAGGCGACAGGGGGCAACCCTGCCAGGTTCCACGGGCAATGGGTATCTGATCGGTAAGAAACCTGTTTACTAAAATTTTAACACATGGTGCACTATGTAGACATTTAATAGCTATTATAAAGTTATTTGGGAGACCAAAGCTAGCCAGGGCTGTCCTTAAATATTACCAATCTACCTGATCGAATGCCTTGGCGGCGTCAACTGCTACCAAGGTCAAAGGCAATTTTTTCTCTACAGCAACGTCTATTGCAGCCAAAACTTGAAAAGTGAATTCATTGATTTGTCTGCCCGGGATAAAGCCCCTCTGATCGCAGTGGACAATAGTTTTAACTACCCTGGCCAGCCTTGTCGCTAGTACACCTGCGAAGATTTTATAGTCCACATTTAATAATGAAATCGGTCTGTAGGACTCGATCCTTTCTGGATCTTTGTTCGGCTTCAGTATTAAAGTGACAGTGGCTTCTGACCACGACTTTGGGGCCTGCTCTCCCTGTAGAAAAATTCCATTAAACAATAACATTAAATTAGAAATTATTTGGTCTAAGACTATCCTGTACAGCTCCACGGGAAGGTCATCTGGACCCGCTGCTTTTCCACTGGGCATTTTCGTGATTTGAACTCTCACCTCGCATTCTCTAATCTCAAAGCTGAGTAAGGATCTATAGTCTTCTGACAGACTGGGAAGCTGTATCTTACCTAACCAGTTTTCCACCCATTGTCTACTGGAGCATGAGTTATTTTTATACAAGTTTTGCGTATAGGCCTTGGCCTCCTCTCTAATAAGTTTGTCGTCATGCGTGATTACCCCAGTACTAGCTCGGAATTAACTGCTAATCTGGTTCCTGGTTCTGTCCGCTCTGGATTCCCATGCGAGTAGGCGACCACACTTCTCTCCATACGAAAAATGTTGGAGCCTGCTTTTGTCTAGATCTGCTTGGTACTCAGCCCATAGGATATCCAGTTATTTTTGTAAGTTGGGCCTAGTATCTGGCTGGTCTGTTGACACTCTCTGAAGCTCCTGTTCTTTTAATTTAAGCTTCAGAAGGCGTTCTTCTTACTTTTCCCTTGTCAATTTATTTCTCTTGATCGTCAGGGCACTCAACGAGCCTCTAATAAAGGCCTTGAATGTTTCCCATATTATCTGCTTACTTGTTGAGCCATTGTTGAGCCTAAAGAACTCCTCAGTCTGTGTTGCTAGATCCAGCCTGACCCCTTCTTGTAGTAAAGGTGTTCTATCGAGAGTCCACCTTCTCTGCTGTACCTTTTGTTTAAATTAAATTACAACCTAAACGGTTGAATGATCAGACAGGATAGCCGGTTATTAAGATATGGAGTTGACTGCTGAATTTATCCAATAAAATAAAATCAATTCGAGAATGATGGCCGTATCTTCTCCTATAAAAAGAATACTCCCTTTTCCCTTTGTTTTTTGCTCTCCAAATATCTATAAGGTTAAAATCCCTCATGATATTCTTAAGCTCCAATCGTGATTTTTGGGGAGGTGTAAATCTTACCCTGGAAGTGCGGTCCAATACTTCATCGAAAATCAGATTAAAATCGCCCCCAAGTATTACTGGTCCGACAGTCTCCAATAAGCTGGTTTTGAGTTTCATAAGGGACCCGGGATGCATCTTCATTGGGCCCATAATAAACTGCGCGTGCAAAGGGGGTCTGACCAGCTATTAGGGATGCCACCAGACATCTCCCAGAGTGATCTGTCTCAGACTTTACTAGCCTGATCCCGGCATTTGATCTAATTTGTATTGCCACCCCTCTTGTGTTGCCGCTTTGCTCTGAGCAGGGGATATCCTGGACCCACCCACATTTTTTAAATGCGGACTTGCATTCTCGCATCTCTAGATGAGTCTCCTCAAGCAGGCAAACATGTGCTCCTGAGTTACACAAATAATCATTTACCCTGTATATCTTCCTCCTGTCTCTTAAGCCATTTACGTTCCAGCTGATAATTTTAAATTTGCATGTCATATTGGCCATGTGAATCGTCTTTTAAAAAGGTTCTCTGTCCAGCTCCCATCTAAGATACCTTGCATCTTCATTTGTACATGAGGAATATTTTTTCCCTTCTTTACCCCTACCACCCAACTAACTACCCACCTCCTGTGAGGAACCCCCCGTACCTGTTTTGGCGATCTTGTCGCCGGTTGAGAGACCTCTGGTGTCTGACCGGGACTTTCCCTGAAATAAATGGAGAGTTGGCACCAAACTGTGAACTCTAATACCTTATCCTTTGTTAATTAAATAAGTTTACGTTATTATACATAACATTTTCTTTTTACCCAATTTTTAGTGTATATTTTTTTTTCTTTTTTCCTTCTTTTAGGTGTGCGCCCGTTTAACACGTTTACTCTCTCTTCTTTTTTTTAACTTTATTCACCAGCTATATTCTGACTTTTTACCATTCCCCCCTAGTGATTACTGTCTATGCTTGGGGAACATTTGTGTTATTTTCTAGGATCACTGTATCGGGGCGGGGAGGATGAGGAACATGGTGGCAGGCTGACGACTGCTGCGAGAGCTCCGGGCTGAGGTGGATTTCCCTATGTTGTAGGCGAAATAACGGCTGCCAAATGGTGAGCAGAAGTATGAGACCGTGCTGCATTTAGCGATCTCAAGCTAATTTGATTTTATTTTATTCCTATCTTTCTTTCTGGATACTTTATGGATACTTCTATCATGGTGTGTGGAGCTCGACCCGCGTCTGCCTGCGCCCGCCTAGCGCTAGGACCCTTAAGAAGCCGCAGAGACCCGGAACTGAGCAGCACGGAGTGTACACCAGATGGGAGTGGCGTCTCTTCCGGCTTCTGCGGGAGGCGAGGTGGGAGCAGAGAGCAACGCTGGTCCCGAAGGAGAGCAGGGTCAGGAGCTTCGGCCAGGAGGTCGAGCAAGCGTATGGCTGAGGTCGAGGTGGATTCTCGCCAGGATCAGTCTCTGCTCACCTCTTAGCCAGATCCACAGCAACGCCACACGTCAGTCAAGGGAGTGTGGGGTGTCAAGTAAAGAGCTGCGGGAGGTACCGTACACACTGAGGATCTGGTGGGGGTTAAGCATTTTTTTGGAGGGTGCATGGCACAGGTATTTCTGATATTGACCATATTCTTTCTAATTCAGTGCAGTACGAGTGAATGGACTTAGGTATAACATCTTTACCAACTCAATTGAAATATGCACACCCCCGAGCTGGTGTGGAAGTAATTGTTTTACCTGCAGCCCCTGGGGGAGGATGTGAAGGGGGAGAGGCGAGACATCAGCACCCACACTCCCTGTCCAGTCGGTAGCGCATGTTGCACCCACCAGAAATAGATACCAACTTAGATCCAATTTTGAGCTACAGAGGTCTGGTACTGGATATCTGAGCAACGCTGTGACAAAGGTAACACCACTTACCCCAAGGGGGAGGAAGAATGAAAAAAAGGACAACATTGTTAGAGCAGGGGAGCCCAAGAAGCGGAAATCACCTAAACCTTGTATATCCCAGCCGAAACCTACACCCTCTTTAAGAATGTACTTTAAAATCATGGAGCAGGCTGCAGTCCCTAAGGGGGGGAAATCTCCCACACTATCTTCTACTCCCAGTTCCAACTCTACTAAAGTCATTCCAGACAAGCAATCAGAAGCACGGACCACTGTGTCACAACCAGCGATCTTGGAGAACAGATACATGCTCTTAGCAGATGTAGGGGATCAAGAGCCGCCTGAAGAAGGCCTACTTAGTCAAAACCCCCTACAAGCAGCTCAGGGCTTACCCACTTTAGTCTCTACTCCAGAGGTGGTGGCGGCTGCTAAGGCACAGGCGGGCGGGAGTGAAATAGGAGGTAAGATAGTGTTGGCTGCCCTAGATGGAGGACTTTCACAGGTCGAGTCATTCCTTTCTAACTTGAGAGGCGATCTACTATCCAAATTCGAAATTTCGGAGGAGAACTAAAGAAGTATCCAGGAACAGTGCTCTAACTTGTAGGTTAAGTTGGATGACGTCTGTAAACGTACTGGCATCTTGGAGGAGAAAGTTACTTTATTAACAGGGGCCACTAAAAGGCACGATAGAGACATAGAGACTCTCAGAACCCAGAATAGGACTCTCCAGATGGATATCGAGAGGCTGGAAATTCACTCCAGGAGAAATAACCTGAAATTCTTAAAAATCCAGGAGGGGCTAGAGAATGGAGACGTCAAAACATTTATATGAAGGAGTCCTCAAAGATAGACCTGACATAGATTTAGAGTCAGAGATCCAGAGGGCGCATAGAGACCCCTTCAGACTTCATGCTGAGAGAAAAGCCCCTAGGAATATTCTGGTAAACCTCCTCACATATACCACAAAGGAGTTAAATCTGAGTAGAGCCCTGTCAGACACAACACTCCGAATAGATTCAGCTAAGTATCTTATTCGCTCAGATGTGGGGAAGGCAACGGCACAGCGACAATGGGAATTGAGGAACAGAATGCCAGATTTGAGAAGTATGGGCGCGCAGGTTCAGATGAGATTTCCAGCCTTTTTAAAAGTGGTGTGGAGGAAAACAATGCATACATTTCTATCACCCAAAGAGGTTGTACCTTCCTAACTTTAATGCGAGAGAGCTCCTAGTACAGCCTTGTTAGTCCTTTTCACACCTCAACACCATAATGCCTTGATAGATGTATAGGTATATTTTGGAACCCAACACTTTTTAACATCTATGTAGTGCCTCTAGCATATATAATGAGATCACGTGTGTAGTGTCTTGTGAGTTTGAAATGACAGGGCCCTTTGGCTACTGAAGGACTCCATAGAACTGTGGCATAAGTATAAGAGCAGAATACATTGAAGGCTGGTTTAGAATGTTGAGTTTGCAGTTACACACAGATGAATAAATACATGTAAGACTAAGCTAAGTGTATGGCGTATTTAATGGTAGGTACCCTGGCTGGGGATGATGCTGCAACTGGCAAAGAGTTAGGGGATAAATAATCCAAAGACAGTACTTTCCCATAGAGTTTCTGTGGTCCAAGCAAACTGCTTGTGCATTTCACGTGTTTTGCAGTCAAAGTACGGAATTAGCATTTAACATATGTGGAGTCAAAGTGCAACTCCAGTCACTGTAAATAGGTGAAATCAACAAAAGCCTTGCAAAGAAATCTACCTATCGGTGACCAAGAACCTGCTGGTCAGACCGTACATGAAGGTGCTCAAGCAATATACAGTCACATGCACTAGTAAGACGGACAAAGTGGGGGTTATCAAAGAAGAAGGGCAGCGAGGACAACGAAGGAGAGCCGCCATGGCGAGTAGGAGGCAGCCAGGGCAGGTAAGCACCTTTTTTCTTACTTTATAATTACTTTGGGAGGGTGAAGGGGCCAGATAACTACGCTCCGCCATAGAGTCGTAGTTTTGCCTAAACTCTGCTTTCGCAAAGGAATGCGGAGTATGCAAAACTACGTAAACTCCACTGGCGGAGCGGAGTTACCCACCCAGGCTTATTTGTAACATCCCCTACCCTCACCCAAAATTGCCACAGTGTTTCTGCCCCCCTGGGTAGCAGAGAGGGGTAATAGCCCCAATATCCCACTAGACACCAGGGAATATTTTTTTTTTTAAAAGGGTTGCAGGCTGTCCACAATGGGTATGCCATTGCCCCCACCCCCAACACAAAAGGGACAGTCTTTCTGCCGTGGTCTGCCCCCAGGGAGGGCAGAAATCCCACTAGACACCAGGGATTTTTTATTTTTCTAAAAGAAGGCTGGGGGCTGCCCACGATGGGCATGGTAATGCCTCACCACAAAAAGGGACTGTCTTTCTGCCCTCACTTAGGGCAGATGGGGGTTATTACCCCCAATCTGCCTCTCAGGGAGGGGGGACAGAAAGACACTAGACACCAGGGATTATTTTTATTATAAAAGAGGGATAGGGGCTGCCCATAATGGGCAAACCCATGCCCCCACCCACAATTATAAAAACAGAAGTCTTTCTGCCCCCCTGGCTGACAGATTGGGGTACTAGCCTTGATCTGCCCCAAGCAGGGGCAACAATTTCACTAGGCTCCAAGATGTTTTTCTGTTTTGAATATGTAGGGGTGGGGGCTGACCAAAATGGGCAAGCTAAAGCTCCCATCTACAAATAAAATAGGGACAGTCTTTCTACCTGCCCTTTGGGGACAGATGGGGGTTGACTGAGGGGAACAGTGGGTGGTGGGAAATGTGTGCTATCGCTGTGATCTCACAACCTTGCCACACAGAAATGTGTGAAAAATGTGACTTTTTAGTTAAATTTGAGGTTTGCAGGGGAATCTGGGTAAGTAAACTTTGGGCAATCAATTTAAGAGACACATACCTGGACTCCCACGGGTGACTAGTTTTTATAAATGTCTGGGTTTGGTAGGTTTCCCTTCAAGGCCACCAAGCCAAGACAAAAAATGCTGGTGCGTTTTTGGTCCCAGGCTCGACAGACATCTAAGGAAACACACTGAACTTAGACATTTCTGAAAACCAGACATCCGGGAATGTCTAGGGAGGTGTGGCTTGCATGGAACCTCAATGTTATTTTACCCATAATCCCCTTCAAATCCTCAATTTTAACTATAAAAAAATCAAGATTTCCTCATATTTCTGTGTGGGAAAGTTGTGGAATCCCTGGGCTCACACAAATTTCCCACCACCCAGCATTTTCCCAGGTCTCTCGAAAAAATATTATCTTACTTGTGTGGGCGGGCCAAGTGCACATGACAGGGAAAGGCCCAACAAATATTGTGTAGGCCTGAAAATTATCGATCACAAAAGTGCCTGGCATTTCAAGGGGGTCACCCGCATTTTTGGTCCCAGGCTCATCAGCCATCTAGGGAAACCTACCAAACCCAAAGATTCAATGCTGGTTCAAGACATTATTCGATGTATTAAACTGCCTGTCAAGATCCAGTTCAATCAAAGGAATGACATATTGGTTTTCAGCGCTACACAAAAAGAACATGATAAAGCTCCTACACAAGTATAACATTTACTTGCTTATTCAGGTTTGACTTTGAATGCAGATAAGTGTGAGTTTGTTAACAAAGAGCTAACATTCTTTGACCCTATATTTTCTTAGGGGGGTATGATACCAGATCCTGCTAAAGTACAAAGGGGTCAAAGGCTGATCCCAAAAAAGATTTTCCTATGATGTGTTTGTTTCTTGGCATGGCCAGTAACTGTTCCAGATACATACAAGACTTTGCCACTGAAAGATCCATTGGGAGACTTGACATAAAAGACAGCTTCATTTCAATGTGAGAAAAGCTTTAAAATTAAGTCAACAAGCCTTTAAGAATGCTATGGAAATGGTGTACTTCAATCCTAAGTTTCATACTGAGGTTATTGTTGATGCCAACCCAGTCGGGTTAGGCACCATCGTGGCACAGCACAGTGGGCACTTGAATGCTCAAGGACACATTGTGGATTATGCAAGTAGAGGTTTCTCTAACCATAATGTGCTTACTCACAACTTGAAACAGAAAGCTTAGCTGTGGTATGGGCTTATGACCATTTCCTGTATTCCTGTATGGAAAGCCTGTTATTCTAGTAACTGCTCATTACTCTTTGCTGACTATATTTGGCAAGCCAAATGGCAAAAGGCCTCCTTGCATTGAACGATGGAGACTGCAGTCACAAGAGTCTGTGTGCATTTGTGCAACAATTGTGAGAGTAGCATTTGGTTACTTCATGTCTTTACAGACACATAAATGCTTAAAAACCTATCCTGATCTTAAGTTTTAGTAGAACTAGAAGCCAGTCATTGCTTATGCATTCGCATAATGAGTCAGGCTTTCAAACTAGAGTGCATTACTGAAATACGTAGAATGTGTGGAGTCACCTTACTGCTTCCAGACTAGTGAACGTGTTTTGGTAAAGTCCAAGGAATAGTGTTGCTTGTCTACAATCACACTGTGAGTCTGTGTGCATTTGAGCAACCATTGTGAGAGTAGCATTTGGTTACTTCATGTCTTTGCAGACACATAACTGCTTAAAAACCTATCCTGTTCTCAAGGTTTGGAAGAATTAGAAGCCAGTCATTGCTTATTTTATAAAATCTTTATTTCGGCAAAATAGCCATAAAAGACACATATATATACATACATAAATCAGAACGAATTAGATTCCAGTTTTCAATTCATAAAATGAAACGTACATAAGCGTTTTTACTAAGAAGGGTCACCAATCAACAATCTCCTTAAATACGTTTTAACAGTAAAAAAATTAATTTTAGCGTGATTCAATTTAACAACAGAAGTGCACAACAGGTTTTCCTCCTTGGAGAATCTGACACATTTACTCAAAGCATTTGACCCAATTTTTTCCGACTAAAGAAAACTGATGTTAAAAATCTACTAATACTGAACACAATGAACTGGGCAGTATTTGTTTTAACAATCCTATATGCAGTATGACAACTTCTAGTTCCTAGGAGAGCACACATTGGTTTTAGCCATTTTTTCCGTGCTTTTATGTAAGCTTTGCATACAAAAAGCATGTGAATTTCATTCTTCGAACAGGAGGCAGAGCACATAGGACATTTTCTGTTATTATCAATTGTACATGCCATATTTTTCTTTGACCATCGTTCTAGATTGGAAGATAACATAAGATTCCCGTATCTGAATTTCAGATAGAGGGTTTTTGCCAAAGGAGGCTCATCCTCATCCAGAAATGTTTCAAAACAAGGTTCATCTTTAGACAATAGGAATTCTTTAGTTAAGGTCCCAGTACTGCTCTCGTGTACAACCTTGTTATTCATATAGGACCAAAAGACTCTCTTCACCATGGTTTTTGCAAAGGGTGGCAGGTTCTCGGGGTGTTCCCAAAAAGAGTACAACCCCAGCAGTTTAAACCATTTTTGTATATGCCCAAACCATAGAATGGAGTTAAAAGTGTTGAGGTTTAGTACCTCTTGGAGACTATTCCTATAGTCCAACAATTCTGGGGTGGACCAAACTCTAATCCAGAACATCAAGGGTCTTAAAATTGTAAAGTGGTCAGTGCATTTAAAATTTAGGTCTAGTTGGAGAGGGATTAGGGGGGTGCTAGTAGGAACCCTTACAACAGATCTCATAAATTTGTTGTCCAATCCTTGAAAGCACTCTTTGGCCCACGGACCCCAAATTTCAGCCCCGTATAAAGAGGCAGATTGGATTTTAAATTTAAAGAGTTCAAGAGCAGGTGTTGCACTCTTACTCATACTAGCATTCAGTTTGCTCATTATAGGTTTGACATTTTGAGCATATACCACCCTACTCTTCTCAATTTGGGCCATCCATGTTAACTTTGAGTCGATTGCCACCCCCAAGTAAGAAAAGTTGTCAACGACTCCCAAAGTTTGTCCATTTAGAGTCAAGATCCCTCTATCTGGTCTGCTAGGATTTAATGAAATGCATTTAGTTTTGCTAGTGTTTATTTCCAGGCCTTTTTTTTCACAATAGCCGCTAAATGAGTTTAAGAGTATCTGGAGGCCCTTCTTGGTCTGAGATATAAGGATGGTATCATCTGCGAAGAGCAACGCAGGTACTCTCTCTCCATTTAGCTGGGGTGAATCGTTGGTACAGGCATTTAGATGTTCGGGAATATCATTAACAAAAATAGAAAATAGAGTGGGGGCCAGGACACAACCCTGACGAACGCCGCGCTCGATTGGAATGTCGCGAGACAATTCGCCATTTGGTCCCCATCTAATGTTGGCATGGTTCCTAGCATGTAATTCAATTATTTGGCTTAACAGACTCCCTGGCATCCCGGCTTTTTTCAAGGAACCCCAGAGCAGATTTCTAGGAACAAGATCAAATGCAGCTCTAAGGTCGACAAATGCTACATACAAATGACCTTTCCTAATTTGTACATACTTCCAGTATATACAACAGAATCTGAAGACCTGGTCTAATGTACTGGTCTTAGACCTAAAGCCTGCCTGAAATTTAGTAAAAATCTGTGACTCCTCCAGCCAATCATTCATTCTGAATAACAGATGTTTGGCATAGAGTTTCTGCAGGGTGTCCATTAAGCTAATGGGCCTATAATTAGAGGGATCAGACTTGCTACCCTTTTTAAAGATTAGTACCACTTCTGCTGCACGCCAGCTTTCAGGGAACGAACAATTAACAGATAAAACATTAAATAAACAATTAATATAAGGAGCCCAGACTTCGATTGCATGTTTATAAAGGTCACCAGGTATTTTATCCGGACCAGGGGCTTTACTGCTTTTTAGTTCGTTAATTGCCTTCATTGTTTCCTCCAGTGTGAAATCAAGGCATTCGGGAGGTGGGGGTGACCATGAGTCCTCAACAGCAGCACTGTCATATTGTTTATACAAGGATGTGAAGTGGTTTACCCATGTTAATTCATCCAAGAAAGTATCCTTAACTGCTCTTCCTGCATGCCCCCCATTGGCAACCAACCTCCAAAAGGCAACATTATCGTTTGTTTTGGCAGCAGCCAACATATCTGCCCACAGAAGCTCTTCCCAGGCTTTTTTGGAATCCTTTAAGACGTGCTTGTATTCTTCCCTTGCAAGTTTGACATCCAGTTTAGAGCCCTCTTTGATTGCAGTCAAAAGTTTCCTTTTGGCCATCTTACACGAACGATCAAACCAAAGCTTCCCATGGCAACCCATCCTTATATTTTGCTGACGCTTCTTTGGCATTTTGGACATGTGAATCTTGAGTTTGTCAAAGAAGATTTTGTGCAATTCAGCAGAATGCGCATAGTTCTCAATTTGGAGAGGATAGCCAGCTATGGGGCCAAAGATCGAGTCAAAGAGAGAATAAACAGCTGCAAGGGTTTTGCCATCTGATAGCAGGTGCGGCCATTTTAAAGCACGTCTGTTGTTATTGATGTGTACGTTTTCACATAGTTCAACTGCAGCTTCTTTGGGCATAGAATCACTGAACATGTGTGCTTCAATATGGAGTTCCAGGGGAAAATGATCACTCTCAACCCTGTTAGATACACTAAAGTCCACCATAAAGTGCCAGATGCTCAATGATACAACAATAAAATCAAGCCTACTTTCAGACTTTACAAAGGTTGGCTGTTTGGATAGGTCAGAAGGAAAGCGACCATTGCAGGCTCGCATACCGTGGTCGACTGTTATCCTTAGAAGTTGAACTGCTAGGGTAGTGCACTTAACGTGTTTGACAGTCTCGAGCTGGGGGATATTATAGGCATAGTCTTCATCCTCGAGGGCTTCAGTAATGCCAAGTATCGGCTCGAAATTACAATTTAGGTCACCCCCCAAAATTACTGGGACATCACCAACTACTGTTTTTAGAAAGGAATCCAAAATTTCCAGCGTAGGTGAAACTCTGGAACGACCTATAGGCCTATTGTAGATATTAATAATGTAATATTGATGCCCCATTGCAGTAGTGATCTTTAAAGCTAAGATATCAGGAGTTCCTATATCTATACTTTCGGCCTTTACAGATAATGTAATTTTAATCCAAATAATTAAACCCCCGGCTGGTCTTCCCCTCACTGATTGCGTTGCCACTTTGTCAAATGTTTTAAAACCCATCCTATGTGGGGTGTCCATAGCCCATGTTTCCTGCAGAAGGCAGATTTCACCAGAATCAATATAATCCGCCCAATCAGGGTCCTTCAAATTTTTTTCAACCCCAGCAATATTCCAAGATAAAAACTTCAGTTTAGGAATTAGTGCTTTATCGGAGTAATTACAGTTAGCAGTAGGCACTACTGGGGCCGACAAAGAAGAATGTATGCTATCTGTTTGGTTCTCAGTATTGTATACCACTGCCCCTATTGTACTATTAAGAATTTCACCATGACGTTCTTTCAGCATGCTGGTACATACTGAATTACCTTCAGAGCTGTTTAGGTTATGTGAAATAGTTATTCCTGATCTTTGGGGATCTAGCCCCACTCCCAAAGTGCAGAACAGGTCATATAGCATAGGAATACAATTAGGCATGGTTTTGAGTCAGTCCACTGCGTCCAAACAGCTAAACCTGTTGAAGGTTGGGACCCCAGACCATGCGTTGAGCTCAGCTTGTCTGGCTGTATTTGGTGCGTAGCCATGAAATAAGTTAGGAGTGTTCCAGGCTGGCCCATACTTTGGAATTATAGGAGGAGGGTAAAAAAAGGAAAGGGGTCTAGCTGTAATAGGGAATGTGTCTCCATACGATTTCCAGGCACAGATTTGTTCCGCACTATGTGGTTCTTCAAAGGAGACAACTATGCAATCACCCGGTACTGACTTAGTCATTTGGCCAACCCATGGCACCCTACGTACCATCAGAATTTTGCTTCTCATGTGATTTGGAATCGGTTTATTTGTGTTTAACCAATAAATCACCTTGTTTTTTAGTGAAGCAAAGTTCTCTTCATTATGATTTTGTAATTCTGGGACACCAGTAAGGACAATAACAAATGGGCTAGCATCTGGTGGCAAATCAATATATCCTCCCCTGAAGTTATTTCTTGGATGAGCTGTTTGGTGGTTATGAGGGTCAGTTCTACGCACTTGGGACCTGTCTTGCATGGATCTATTGGGGCCCTGATGGAGTCTAGTTGTCTCCACAGGCTTCTGGGAGACAGAGGAATTAGTGGGCATAGAACTAGTGGTCATAGAATTAGTGGTGGAAGCATTTACTGGCTGCGATTTGTTACTTTGAGCGGCCCCAGGATGCTGTAATATGGTTGCATTTGCCGGTGGCCCCTTCAAAAGTATAGAAGTTGGTGCAGTTTGGGTGGTAACTTTCAAGTTTGAATTTTTATTTTTTGCTACCCCTTCTTTTTGTTTTAGAACACTAAATGGGTTGGTATTTGGGGTAACAGCCGATGGCAGAGTTTGAACTTGTATGGGCGCCTCATTGCCATTAAGGCTTATACTTGCTAATGTAATAACCCTCTTCTCTACTTCAAGTAATTGATTTTCTATGCCAGCTAGCCTAACTTCTAACGGCCTCAGCAACACTTTAAGCGTTTCCCACACTATTTTCAAAAATTCTTCCCTGTCCCCTTGTGTAGAATATCTAGATGTAGAGATATTTTCGCCCTCTTCTATTGGTGTATCCATGCTTGGTGCCAAATTAGGAAACTCTGTATTGTCCGTACTACATTGGTTATTAGATGGAATAGGATCAGTTCCAGTAGTTGTGTTAATGGTTGGCTGTTCCAGACCCCCCGAAAATGTTTGGTTTGATGCTACCTTGGCCTTCTTTCTAGCATAGACAGAAAGGTTTTTACGTTTGCGTTTGGGGGCTGGCTTAACATTGTCTTGAGTATCGCTTGAGCCAATTCCCCTCGGTATTTTAGCCTCCTGATTTGACTCAATTGGAAGTTCAGAGGGTAAGATGTTTTCTAGAACTATGCTATCAGGTAGATGTTTGCTACTTATTTCTGTAGTAACAATGGAAGCTGCCCCCTCATTAGTAGAGTGTATTTCAGCCAAAGCGATAATGGGGACAGGGCCATTAACGCGCTCCGGTGTTTTGGAGGTAGCAATATGGCCCAAGGAAGATTTCTTTTTTAGTGCCAGTTCTATAGACAATTTCCTAGCAGACTCCAGCTCTAAGGAAACTCTGTGCTGGAGCTTAGTAATCTCGTTGTCGATGGACAGGCTAGTCCTCGTGATGAAATCATCTAGTGTCCCAGTGACCTTTTTGCCACTTTTTGTGGCATTGCTTCGTGTGGCTCGAACCGACATATTTTAGGTTGGGGATATAGTCCTAACGTAAAGAAAATTGTACTGTGATTTAAATGGACCACAACCAAGGGGGATGGCCCGGTCCGGTCTTATTCGGTCTGTAACGGCCTGAAACGGCCCAGTCTTTGCCCCGTCTTCGCCCACGCTGCGTCCCGCGCTGCGGGAGTTAAAGGAACTTAAGTAGGGGCGTGGAGGGCGGGGGGCGGGCCGGCAGGGAGAGCGGACCGGAACGGTCTTGCAGGGACTTCTGGGTATTGAAGTCCCCGCACGCTCGCAGCCCCGCTGGTTGCACACGCCCAGTACCGCCTGTCAGCCTCTCTGACCCCGGACTCCTCTCCACGCTGTTTCTGCCCCGCCTCACACAGCGAAGCGGCACCCGCGGAGCGGGTGCGGCAAGATATTGAAAGAAGCGCTGCTGTGACGCGCTGGTGATTCTGCAGACCTCCTTCAGTGCAACTCTGTAGCAAAAGGTAAAGATGACCCACTCGCTTGGCCGCTAGGACGCCCTTTTCAGGTCTCAGGGGGGCGGGGGGCGGGCCGGCAGGGAGAGCGGACCGGAACGGTCTTGCAGGGACTTCTGGGTATTGAAGTCCCCGCACGCTCGCAGCCCCGCTGGTTGCACACGCCCAGTACCGCCTGTCAGCCTCTCTGACCCCGGACTCCTCTCCACGCTGTTTCTGCCCCGCCTCACACAGCGAAGCGGCACCCACGGAGCGGGTGCGGCAAGATGTTGAAAGAAGCGCTGCTGTGACGCGCTGGTGATTCTGCAGACCTCCTTCAGTGCAACTCTGTAGCAAAAGGTAAAGATGACCCACTCGCTTGGCCGCTAGGATGCCCTTTTCAGGTCTCAGGGGGGCGGGGGGCGGGCCGGCAGGGAGAGCGGACCGGAACGGTCTTGCAGGGACTTCTGGGTATTGAAGTCCCCGCACGCTCGCAGCCCCGCTGGTTGCACACGCCCAGTACCGCCTGTCAGCCTCTCTGACCCCGGACTCCTCTCCACGCTGTTTCTGCCCCGCCTCACACAGCGAAGCGGCACCCGCGGAGCGGGTGCGGCAAGATGTTGAAAGAAGCGCTGCTGTGACGCGCTGGTGATTCTGCAGACCTCCTTCAGTGCAACTCTGTAGCAAAAGGTAAAGATGACCCACTCGCTTGGCCGCTAGGACACCCTTTTCAGGTCTCAGGGGGGCGGGGGGCGGGCCGGCAGGGAGAGCGGACCGGAACGGTCTTGCAGGGACTTCTGGGTATTGAAGTCCCCGCACGCTCGCAGCCCCGCTGGTTGCACACGCCCAGTACCGCCTGTCAGCCTCTCTGACCCCGGACTCCTCTCCACGCTGTTTCTGCCCCGCCTCACACAGCGAAGCGGCACCCGCGGAGCGGGTGCGGCAAGATGTTGAAAGAAGCGCTGCTGTGACGCGCTGGTGATTCTGCAGACCTCCTTCAGTGCAACTCTGTAGCAAAAGGTAAAGCTTATGCATTTGCAATTGTCTAGAATCATACTGTAAGTCTGTGTGCATTTAGGCAACCATTGTGAGAGAAGCATTTGCTTAGTTCATGTCTTTGTAGATACATAACTGCTTAAAAACCTATCCTGTTCTCAAGTTTTAGTAGAAATAGAAGCCAGTCATTGCTTTTTTAAATTTTTGATTTCATTTTATTTCCACAGTTTCAGACATCTCATATGAAAATTCCAGTGAAATACACAAAATAAATCAAGAAAAACAAGAGTTGAGTACCTAAGAGAGGTAATACAGCCAATTATTGAAAATGCACAGACCTTATACTAAGGCTAATGACTGCTTATAAATCAGAATTAATAATCATAAATCAATATATAAATCAAATGGTCATGCATTCAAGTATTCATATGGGCTGAAAATAAATCCCAAATCTTCAGACCTAATTTCCGTTTTCTTGCCCCCTTTAATGAGTACAAACTAGATTCCAAATTAGCTAGTCTATACATTTTCGCCCTCCAAACTTCAAACGTTGGAGGTTCCGGGCATAACCAATCCCCCGCAATGCATAAACGGGCCACAGTCATTGCAACAAATAGAAACAGTCGATATTTATACATGATACACCATTTTGAAACTAACTGCCCCATCCCTAAAAGCATAAAGGCAGGAGTAATGTGAAGTTGATCCCCTAAAATAATGGATAGAAAACATTCAATATCGCGTAGAAACACATCCAGTTTAATACAACTGAAAAAAATATGTTCTATATCAGCATTTTCCCCCCACAGCAAAAACATTTACCATCATAACGATTACCCCACTTTTTCATCCGTGCTGGTGTATAATACAATCTAAATAAAGTTTTGAAGAATTGACATTTTAAATTCGCTGACATAAGAACTTCTTTTGATCTAGTAAGTGCATCTTCAATTGATATATCGGATTCATTTTCTCCCAGTATCAATGACTATTGTGAGGAATATTTCTCTAAGTCATCCTTTTTAACCGAACTTAAAATTTTGTACATCACTCCAATTTTATTCTGTCACCTTATAGCCTCAATCAAAGGATTAGAAATCAATTATAATTTCCGTTTTAACAAAAAGTCATGTACTTGTATAAACTTAAAAAACTGTGACTGAGGTAGGTTATAGGCCTTAGATAGATCCTCAAACTGTTTAATAGTTCCCCTCTGATCATAAAAAATCACCTAATGAACTTACCTCTTTTTCTTCCAAACCCTTGCAATCCGTCACCAAATACAGATGGGAGCAGTGTTGCTTGTCTAGAATCACAATGTGAGTCTGTGTGCATTTGGGCAACCATTGTGAGAGAATAATGTGTTTAATTCATGTCTTTGTGGATACATAACTGCTGAAAAACCCATCCTGTTCTCAGGTTTTAGTAGAATTAGAAGCCAGTCATTGCTTATACATTCAGTAAATGATTCAGGCTTTCACACTAGAGTGTAGCACTGAAATATGTAGAATGTGTGCAGTTACCTTACCCCTGCTAGACTAGTAAATGTGTTTTGGTAAAGTCCAAGGAATAGTGTTGCTTGTCTAGAACCACACTGTGAGTCTGTGTGCATTAATGCAAACGTTGTGAGAGGAGCATTTGCTTAATTGATGTCTTTGTAGATACATACCTGCTTAAAAACGTATCCTATCCTCAAGGTTCAGTAGAATTAGAAGCCAGTCATTGCTTATGCCTTCGGAAAATTAGTCAGGCTTTCACACAAGAGTACAGTACTGAAATATGTACAATGTCTGCAGTCACCTTACACCTTACAGACTAGTGAGTTTTATTAGGTAAAGTCCAAGGAATAGTGTTCCTTGTCTAGAATCACACTGTGAGTTTGTGTGCATTTGGGCAACCATGTGAGAGTAGCATTTGGTTACTTCATGTCTTTGCAGATACATAACCGCTTAAAAAACATATCATGTTCTCAAGTTATAGTAGAATTAGAAGCCAGTCATTGCTTATGCATTCGCATAATGAGTCAGGTTTTCAAACTAGAGTGCATTACTGAAATATGTAGAATGTGCGGAGTCACCTTACTGCTTCCAGACTAGTGAATATCTTTTGGTAAAGTCCAAGGAATAGTGTTGCTTGTCTAGAATAACACTGTGAGTCTTTGTGTATTTAGGCAACCATTATGAGAGAAGCATTTGGTTACTTAATGTCTTTGCAGCCACATAACTGCTTAGAAACCTATCCTGTTGTCAAGTTTTGGTAGAATAAGAAGCCAGTCATTGCTTATGCATTCCGAAAATAAGTCAGGTTTTCACACGAGAGTGCAGTACTGGAATATGTAGAATGTCTGCAGTCACCTTACCCCTTCCAGACTAGTGATTTTTTTTAGGTAAAGTCCAGGGAATAGTGTTCCTTGTCTAGAATCACACTGTGAGTCTGTGTGCATTTGGGCAACCATTGTGAGAGTAGCATTTTGGTACTTCATGTCTTTGTAGACACATAACTGCTTAAAAACCTATCCTGTTCTCAAGTTTTAGTAGAACTAGAAGCCGGTCATTGCTTATGCGTTTGCAAAATGAGTCAGGCTTTCACTCTAGAGTGTAGTACTGAAATATGTAGAATGTGTGCAGTTACCTTACCTCTGCTAGACTAGTGAATGTGTTTTGGTAAAGTCCAAGGAATAGTGTTGCTTCTCTAGAACCACACTGTAAGTCTGTGTGCATTAGGGCAACCATTGTGAGAGAAGCGTTTGCTTAATTGAAGTCTTTGTAGATACATACCTGCTTAAAAACCTATCCTGTTCTCAATGCTTAGTAGAATTAGAAGCCAGTCATTGCTTATGCCTTTGGAAAATTAGTCAAGCTTTCCCACTAGAGTGCAGTACTGAAATATGTACAATGTCTGCAGTCACCTTACACCTTCCAGACTAGTGAGTTTTATTAGGTAAAGTCCAAGGAATAGTGTTGCTTGTCTAGAATCACATTGTGATTCTGTGTGCATTTGGGCAACCATTGTGAGAGTAGCATTTGGTTACTTCATGTCTTTGCAGATACATAACCGCTTAACAAAAACCTATCCTGTTCTCAAGTTGTAGTAGAATTAGAAGCCAGTCATTGCTTATATATTCACAAAATGAGTCATGCTTTCGCACTAGAGTGTAGTACTGAAATATGGAGAATGTCTGCAGTCACCTTACCCCTTTAGACTAGTGAATGTGTTTTAATAAAGTCCTAGGAATAGTGTTGCTTGTCTAGAATAACACTCTGAGTCTCTGTGCATTTGGGCAACCATTGTGAAAGTAGCATTTGCTTAATTAATGTCTTAGTTGATACATAATTGCTTAAAAATCTGTCCTGTTCTCAAGTTTTTGTAGAATTAGAAGCCAGTCATTGCTTATGCAGTCGCAAAATGAGTCAGGCTTTCACACTAGAGTGTAGTGCTGAAATATGTAGAATGTGTGCAGTCACCTTACCCCTTACAGACTAGTGAATGTGTTTTGATACAGTCTAAGGGATAGTGTTGCTTGTCTAGAAGTACACAGTGAGTCTGTGTGCATTTGGGCAACTAATGTGAGAGAAGCATTTGCTTAATTCATGTCTTTGCAGAAACACAACTTCTTAAAAACCTATCCTGATCTCAAGTTTTAGTAGAACTAGAAGCCAGTCATTTCTTATGCATTCGCAAAACGAATCAGGCTTTCCCAATAGAGTGAAGTACTGAAATATGTAGAATGTGTGCAGACACCTTACACCTTCTAGACTAGTAAATGTGTTTTGGTAAAGTCCAATGAATAGTGTTGCTTGTCTATAATCACACTGTGAGTCTGTGAACATTTGGGAAACCATTGTGAGAGAAGCAATTGCTTAATTCATGTCATTGTAGATATATAACTGCTTATACACCTATCCTGTTCTGAAGTTTTAGTAGAATTAGAAGCCAGTCATTGCTTATGTATTCAGTAAATGAGTCAGGCTTTCACACTAGAGTGTAGTGCTGAAATATGTAGAATGTGTGCAGTCACCTTACCCCTTACAGACAAGTGAATGTGTTTTGATAAAGTCTAAGGGATAGTGTTGCTTGTCTAGAAGTACACAGTGAGTCTGTGTGCATTTGGGCGACTATTGTGAGAGAAGCATTTGCTTAATTCATGTCTTTGCAGAAACACAACTTCTTAAAAACCTATCCTGATCTCAAGTTTTAGTAGAACTAGAAGCCAGTCATTTCTTATGCATTCGCAAAACGAATCAGGCTTTCACACTAGAGTGTAGTACTGAAATATGTAGAATGTGTGCAGACACCTTACACCTTCTAGACTAGTAAATGTGTTTTGGTAAAGTCCAATGAATAGTGTTGCTTGTCTATAATCACACTGTGAGTCTGTGAACATTTGGGAAACCATTGTGAGAGAAGCAATTGCTTAATTCATGTCATTGTAGATATATAACTGCTTATATACCTATCCTGTTCTGAAGTTTTAGTAGAATTAGAAGCCAGTCATTGCTTATGTATTCAGTAAATGAGTCAGGCTTTCACACTAGAGTGTAGTGCTGAAATATGGAGAATGTGTGCAGTCACATTACCCTTTCCAGACTAGTGAGTTTGTTTAGGTAAAGTACAAGGAATATTGTTGCTTGTCTAGAATCACAATGTGAGTCTGTGTGCATTTGGGCAACCACTGTGAGAGTAGCATTTGGTTACTTCATGTCTTTGCAGACACATAACTGCTTAAAAGCCTTTCCTGATCTTAGGTTTTAGTAGAACTAGAAGCCAGTCATTGCTTATGCGTTTGCAAAATGAGTCAGGCTTTCATACTAGAGTGAAGTACTGAAATATGTAGAATGTGTCCAGTGAACTTATCCCTTCCAGACTAGTGAATGGGTTTTGGAAAAGTCCATGGAATAGTGTTGCTTGTCTAGAATCACACAGTGAGTCTGTGTGCATTTGGGCAACAATTGTGAGAGTAGCCTTTGGTTACTTCATGTCTTTGCAGATACATAACCGCTTAACAAAAACCTATCCTGTTCCCAAGTTGTAATAGAATTAGAAGTCAGTCAATGCTTATGCATTCGCAAAATGAGTCAGGCTTTCACACTAGAGTGAAGTACTCAAATATGTAGAATGTGTGCAGTCACCTTACCCCTTCCAGACTAGTGAATGTGTTTTGATGAAGTCTAAGGAATAGTGTTGCTTGTCTAGCATTACACAGTGAGTCTGTCTGCATTTGGACAACCATTATGGGAAAAGCATTTGCTTAATGCATGTCTTTGCAGACACACAACTGCTTAAAAACCTATCCTGATCTCAAGTTTTAGTAGAACTAGAAGCCAGTCATTTCTTATGCATTCGCAAAACGAATCAGGCTTTCACACTAGAGTGTAGTACTGAAATATGTAGAATGTGTGCAGACACCTTACACCTTCTAGACTAGTAAATGTGTTTTGGTAAAGTCCAATGAATAGTGTTGCTTGTCTATAATCACACTTTGAGTCTGTGAACATTTGGGAAACCATTGTGAGAGAAGCAATTGCTTAATTCATGTCATTGTAGATATATAACTGCTTATACACCTATCCTGTTCTGAAGTTTTAGTAGAATTAGAAGCCAGTCATTGCTTATGTATTCAGTAAATGAGTCAGGCTTTCACACTAGAGTGTAGTGCTGAAATATGGAGAATGTGTGCAGTCACATTACCCTTTCCAGACTAGTGAGTTTGTTTAGGTAAAGTGCAAGTAATATTGTTGCTTGTCTAGAATCACAATGTGAGTCTGTGTGCATTTGGGCAACCACTGTGAGAGTAGCATTTGGTTACTTCATGTCTTTGCAGACTCATAACTGCTTAAAAGCCTTTCCTGATATTAGGTTTTAGTAGAACTAGAAGCCAGTCATTGCTTATGCGTTTGCAAAATGAGTCAGGCTTTCATACTAGAGTGAAGTACTGAAATATGTAGAATGTGTCCAGTGAACTTATCCCTTCCAGAAGTGAATGGGTTTTGGAAAAGTCCATGGAATAGTGTTGCTTGTCTAGAATCACACAGTGAGTCTGTGTGCATTTGGGCAACAATTGTGAGAGTAGCCTTTGGTTACTTCATGTCTTTGCAGATACATAACCGCTTAACAAAAACCTATCCTGTTCCCAAGTTGTAATAGAATTAGAAGTCAGTCATTGCTTATGCATTCGCAAAATGAGTCAGGCTTTCACACTAGAGTGAAGTACTGAAATATGTAGAATGTGTGCAGTCACCTTACCCCTTCCAGACTAGTGAATGTGTTTTGATGAAGTCTAAGGAATAGTGTTGCTTGTTTAGCATTACACAGTGAGTCTGCCCGCATTTGGACAACCATTATGGGAAAAGCATTTGCTTAATGCATGTCTTTGCAGACACACAACTGCTTAAAAACCAATCCTGTTCTCAAGTTTTAGTAGAACTAGAAGCCAGTCATTGCTAATACATACCCAAAATTAGTCAGGTTTTCACACTAGAGTGTAGTGCTGCAATATGTAGAATGTATGCAGTCACCTTACCCCTTCTAGACTAGTGAATGTGTTTTGGTAAAGTCCAAGGAAAAATGTTGCTTGCCTAGAATCACACAGTGAGTCTGTGTGCATTTGGGAAACCATTGTGTGAGAAGCATTTGCTTAATTCATGTCTTTGCAGAAACAAAACTGCGTATAAACCTATCCTGTTCTCAAGTCTTAGTAGAATTAGAAGCCAGTCATTGCGTATGCATTTGGAAAATAAGTCAGGCTTTCATACTAGAGTGAAGTACTGAAATATGTAGAATGTGTCCAGTCAACTTATGCCTTCCAGACTAGTGAATGTGTTTTGGTAAAGTCCACGGAATAGTGTTGCTTGTCTAGAATCACACTGTGAGTCTCTGTGCATTTGGGCAACCATTGTGAGAGAAGCATATGCTTAATTCATGTCGCTGTAGATACATAACTGCTTAAAAACCTATCCTGTTCTCAAGTTTTAGTAGAATTAGAAGAGCCAGTCATTGCTTATGTATTCAGTAAATGAGTCAGGCTTTCACATTAGAGTGCAGTACTGAAATATGTAGAATGTGTGCAGTCACCTTACCCCTTCTAGACTAGTGAATGTGTTTTGGTAAAGTCCAAGGAATAGTGTTGCTTGCCTAGAATCACACTGTGAGTCTATGTGCATTTGGGCAACCATTGTGAGAGTAGCCTTTGGTTACTGCATGTCTTTGCAGATACATAACTGCTTAAAAACCTACCCTTTTCTCAAGATTTAGTAGAATTAGAAGCCAGTCATTGCTTATGGATTCGGTAAATTAGTCAGGCGTTCACACTAGAGTGCAGTGCTGAAATATGTAGAATGTCTGCAATCACCTTACCCCTTCCAGACTAGTGCGCTTGTTTAGGTAAAGTCCAAGGAATAGTGTTGCTTGTCCAGAATTAAACAATGAGTCTGTGTGCATATGGGCAACCATTGTGAGAGAAGCCTTTGCTTAATTCATGTCTTTGCAGACACACAACTGCTTAAAAACCTATCCTGATCTCAAGTTTTAGTGGAACTAGAAGCCAGTCATTGCTTATGCATTCGCAAAATGAGTCATGCTTTAACACTAGTGTAGTGCTGAAATATGGAGAATGTGCGCAGTCACATTACGCTTTCTAGACTAGTGAATGTGTTTTGGAAAAGTCCAAGGAATAGTGTTGCTTGTCTAGAATAACACTGTGATTCTGTGTGCATTTGGGCAACCAATGTGAGAGAAGCATTTGCTTAATTCTTGTCTTTGTAGACACATAACTGCTTAAAAACCTATACTGTTCTTAACTTTAAGTAGAATTAGAAGTCAGTCATTGCTTATGCATTTTGAAAATGAGTCAGGCTTTCACACTAGAGTGCAGTACTGGAATATGTAGAATGTCTGTAGTCACATTACCCTTCCATACTAGTGAGTTTGTTAAGGTAAAGTCCAAGGAAGAGTGTTCCTTGTCTAGAATCACACCGTGAGTCTGTGTGCATTCGGGCAACCATTGTGAGAGAAGCATTTGGTTACTTCATGTGTGTGCTGACTCACAACTGCTTAAAAACCAATCCTGTTGTCAAGTTTTAGCAGAACTAGAATCCAGTCATTGCTTATGCATTCGCAAAATGAATCAGGCTATCACACTAGATTGTAGTGCTGAAATATGTAGAATGTGTGCAGTCACCTTACCCCTTCCAGACTAGTGAATGTGTTTTGATAAAGTCTAAGGAATAGTTTTGCTTGTCTAGAATTACACAGTGGGTCTGTGTGCATTTGGGCAACCATTGTGAGAGAAGTATTTGCTTAATTCATGTCTTTGCAGAAACAAAACTGCTTATAAACCTATCAAGTTCTCAAGTTTTAGTAGAATTAGAAGCCAGTCATTGCGTATGCATTTGGAAAATGAGTCAGGCTTTCACACTAGAGTGCAATACTGGAATATGTAGAATGCTGCAGTCACCTTACTGCTTCCAGACTAGTGAGTTTGTTGAGGTAAAGTCCAAGGAATAGTGTTGCTTGTCTGGAATCACACTGAGAGTCTGTGTGCATTTGGACAATCATTGTGAGAGAAGCATTTGGTTACTTCATGTCTTTGCAGACACATAACTGCCTAAAAACCTATCCTGTTGTCATGTTTTGGTAGAATTAGAAGACAGTCATTGCTTATGCATTCATAAAATGAGTCAGGCTTTCACACTAGAGTGCAGAACTGAAATATGTAATATGTCTGCAGTCACCTTACCTCTGCCAGACTAGTGAATGTGTTTTGGTAAAGACCAAGGAATAGTGTTACCTGTCTAGAATCACACTGTGAGCCTGTGCGCATTAGGGCAACCATTGTGAGAGAAGCATTTACAGAAACAAAACTGCTTAAAAAAAACTATCCTGTTCTCAAGTTTGTGTAGATTTAGAAGCCAGTCATTGCTTATGCATTCAGTAAATGAGTCCGGCTTTCACACTAGAGTGCAGTACTGAAATATGTAGAATGTCTGCAGTCACATTACCCCTTCCAGACAAATGAGTTTGTTTATTTAAAGTCCACGGAATAGTGTTGCTTGTCTAGAATCACATTGTGAGTCTGTGTGCATTTGGGCAAAGATTGTGAGAGAAGCATTTGCTTAATTCATGTCTTTTAGATACATAACTGCCTAAAAACCTATCCTGTTCTCGATCCGATTCTTAAACTTTATTCGATTGTTCCTAAAAACATCATAAAAGTATACAGAATAAAACATGACACATATGGAGTAATACAAAATTGGGGAATACAGTACATGGCAAGACTCAATGAGTAAAAACATGGATTAGTAGCAAAAGGTTAAGGCTGACTCAATGTTAAAAAAACATACTTTTTCTGGCCGAAATTGACTTTAGGATGAAGGTTGCGATAAAAAAACAGATATCCGGAGTAGCAAGTGCAAATAGAAATTTCATAGCATTAACAGTTGAGGACACAGAGTATTTCTTAAACAGTGGTTTGAGGTAGAGAATACGCAAAGGTTTATAGAGAGGGCATAATAGCATAAAGTGCAGTGTGCTTTGTTTAGTGATTCCGTCGCAGGGACAGGGGGTGGCAGAGTAAATTTTCATCCTCGGGAATGCCACCAGGTTATACACAATACCTAATCTCAGCCTTGTAAGAACGTACTGATGAGGCTGTCTGGTGATAACTTTTAGGTACGTAGGAATACCAATCCCTTCTTCCTTATTTAAAAAATAGAAAGCGTGGGTTGAAGAATCACTTAATTGTTCGTTACGTTTATTATAATTGTGCCTCAAAAAGACTCCTTTAACCTCCCGCTTCGGTAAGAAAATGGCACACATGGGGTCTTCATGAACGTCCAGGTCAAAAAGTTCCTTAAAGGATGAAACAACATATTTTAGCCACGGAATCTGATAAGCGTTATCCAAGCGTAGACAGTCTTGAATTATTCCTCTGGTGAAGCCGGTATCATCTTTTGACCAAATAGACCTCCAAGCCATTAGCGGTCTCAATCCGATTAAATCGGATATGTAGACCAGCCCTAGTTCTTTATGGGTCAGTTCAGTGGATGCCGAAGATGGGAGGCAAAGGAGTCTCTTAAGAAACAAATTCTCCAGTATTTGCAAATCCCTCTGAGTCCTGTGTCCCCAGACCCCTGAGCCATAAAGTGCAATTGATGCACACCTGTGTCGATACACATTCAGCATATCCGGTATGCGGCGGCTTCCCAGTATAGCAGCAAAACGGTATACACTTAAGGAAGCTTTACCCATCCTGGCTTTACCATTATGTTGCTCTGGGACCCAGGGCCCACCGTTGTTAAAAGTAATGCCCAGATAGCAGAAGTTATTCACAACCTCAATTCGGTTTTCCTTAAAAGAAAATGGTTTAGGTTGGTTCACCCTTTTACCACATGCCATGATGAAGGTCTTGGAGTTGTTAATTTTTAATTTCTTCCCCTGTATACAATCATAAACACAATTCATAAGTTTCTGGAGGCCTATGGGGGTTCTTGAGAGTAAGACGTATCGTCTGCATAAAGCAGCACCGGGATTGGTTGTCCCTCGACTTGCGGGGCGTCAGCTTGCACATTTTTCAGTTCTTGCTCCATGGAATTTATAAAGAGCGAAAAAAGCAACTGGGCCAGGACACAACCCTGTCTGATGCCGGATTTAACCCTGATCTTTCTCGTGCATTCCCCCTCAGGACAGTAGCGAATCTGGGCAGATAAAGTATTGTAAAGTCTTGCCAGAAAGTATATTGTCGCTGCCGGTGCACCCATATCGAGTAAGGTTGACCACAACAGAGTATGGTCAACCAGATCGAAAGCACTAGAGAGGTCCGCAAAACAGAGAAACAAAGATCCCTGTTTGGCTTTGGTATATTTACCTATCAAAAGGTCTAAATTGATACACTGCTCTATAGTGCCTAGGCCTTTCCTGAAACCGTATTTGGAGACTGCAAGGATATTATTAGTTTCATCCCATTCCTCCAAACGTAGCAGTAAGACCCTGCTCATAATTTTTAATGAGGAGTCCAGGAGGGAGATAGGGTGGTAGTTCTTAGCCTCTCCTCTATCTCCCTTCTTGTAGATTGGTAGGATTACGGATTCACTCCAGGTAGAGGGGGTAGTATCGTTAACAGCAGCGTTGAACACTTGGGTCAATAGAGGGCTCCACAAGGCCAGATCAGTTTTATAAAGATCGACCGGCACCCCGTCTGGGCCTGGGGCTTTCCCCCCTTTGCTGTTTCTAATTGCCATGTCAACTTCATGAAGGGTAATCCCCAGGGATTGATAGGGTCTAGTAAGGTTAGTGCAGGGGCTATCCTGTGCCCTACAAGTAGGGTCAAAGATCCCAGTAAAATGTTGAACCCAGCTGTCCTCGCTAACCTGTGCAGTTAAAACAGGGAATTCCTCCTTCTGAAGGAAAGGGCTATTGACAATGCTCCAGAATAGTTTGCTATCTCGTAGTGCTGCCGACTTAGTCAAATCCTCCCAGGCTTGTTCTCTTAGTTCCTGTTTCCTATGCTTTAACTCTTGTTTATATGTAGCCCTCAAATGTGTAACAGCATCCCTATCTCTCGGGTGGTTAGATAATGCCCTCTTAAGATCTTGTAACGCGGACGTGCAGGATCTATCAAACCAGCCTAACGTGGCCCGCTTGGTTATGCCCTTGGTGATAGTGAGGGGCTTTTTGATTATATTACCAAGTTCCTCGAAGTCGGCTATGATACTACTTGGGGCAGCATCAGCTTCAAGGCAGTGGAATAATACTTTAGAGCCAGCTCCCACAATTTTTCGTAGTAATTTCTCAGAGTTATCTCCACACCATTTAATCCGGATGCCATTTTGCCTACATGGTGTAATCTCATCAACAATCCTACCTTCGAAGCGATTCTTGGGGCCCCAGATGAGGATAGACATAGTTATGGCACTGTGGTCACCAATACCATAATCCACAATAATGGGGACCGTACAAAGGGGGACTATCTGTGTCGATATCAACAAGTAGTCGATAACGGATGCAGAGTTCCTCCCTGTGAAATCCGGGACAATATTACCCTCTTTGTCCAGAGTAGGTTGAAGAATGACCAGATCATGTTTTAACAGGAGGGAGTTAAGGGAATCACCATAAGGAGTATGTGAAAAGTGGGCCCGGTTCTCCCCGTTGTCCCCATCATACCCACATACATTAGTATATGAGTAGGGACAGGATCAGATATTAAAGTCCCCCCCCCCCAGATAATGTCAAATGGTTTGTGGGTATCATTGCAGATTTTGTTTATAGCTGACTCGAGTTCTTCTACAACCAGGGTATTCGCATGGTCAAATGTGTTGTTATAATGATTAATCAGCAGGATGTTCCGGCCCCCTCTATTTTCTAGCTTAAGTATTTGGGAGTGTGAACCTACAACAGAGTGGGATCTTACACGTACTGGAAAATGCACAGACAGTAAAATCAACAACCCGCCTTTTGCCCTGCCCATGGAGGATTCTAATGCTGGGCAATTATAAGAGACAAAACCATCATAATGAATGTCGGTAGTAGACCAGGTCTCCTGTAAGCGGAGGATGTCATACCCGGAGATAGATTCCCTCCAGCCCAGGGCTGGCATCTTCTGCCGCCACCCGGCAATATTCCAACTCGCCAATGTACAACCTGGGGGACTAGATATCGGTGCTGGTTCAGTCAGCACAGGGTTAGCTGGGGAGATTGATATACCTAGCAACGCATCAGAGGGACCCAGAGCATAAGGCGGGTTATGAGTATCGGCAGTTTCAACTTGCAGAGAGGGTACCATGGACAACTTTTCTGGTGATAAGGGAATTGACAAACATTCATCTGGACACAATACCTTGGCCACAACTTCCCCGTCCAATAAACCATTAACCGTCTCAGCTGGAGAACACCTTAAGTCACGTATTGGCAGTAGTCAATCAACTCCCTCTAGGCCCTCTAGACAGCTATACCGGTTATGATCAAAAAAGGGGTTGTACTGGGGAGTATACTGGGGCGGCATAGCTGGTCTAGTGTCATAATGTCTTGGTCTACCCCTCCGTTCAACCCTTAACCATTCAGGCCTTCCTTTATAATGGATTACATTGTTAGGTGGAAAGAAGAAGGACACTGGAAGGGTCTGGGTGGTCGAATCAAAAGACCTATTGAAACCCGCACAAATATGGGATACCGTTCTAGGATCTCTGAAGCTCACCATAATGCAATCCCCATTAATTGACTTGGCCGTCTTGCCTAACCAGGGTACCCTCCTTACCATAATGATTTCATTGTGGAGATGGGCTGGGAGGGGTCTGTTCCTGTTAATCCATTTGACAACTTTGCCCTTCAGGGAGCTAAAGGTTTCAGTTTCTCCTGTTTCCAGGGTGGGAGTTCCCGCTAAAACTTCCATATAGCGGTTTGCTTCCGGGGGAGATCGGGCCGACGTGGTCTATTGGCTCTAGGTTCTTTGATTGGGGACCCTTGCATACCTTCAATCGTTGATCCAGGTGGATGAGGATTATAATTACAGGGTTGGTGTCCAGAAAGTTGTTGTGGGGGTTCAGTATTACCCTGGTTGGGAACTTGGTGGACCACTAAGGGTCCTATCATGGGACAGGTGGGGTGTTGAACCACAGTAGCTTGTTGATTGGCTGGGATGGTAGAAGTGATTTGTAGGGTACTCGGACTACTGGGTTTGGTGGAATTGGCTAAAATAGAGGCGGTGGCTTTCTCAATGATAGACAATCTAAGATCTATCCTTTCCAGTTTGGCCTCTAGGGGGAATAGAATCGATTTAAATAGGGCGGCCATACTTTCTATAGGGACCTCTCTACTAGAGGGAACTTTTGGAGAAATCGTGGGAGGAGGGGTAGGGTCATGATGTAACTTTGCTGTTTTCGAAGACCTACCAGCTTTCTTATTGTACGATCTTTTCCGTTTCACTGTAGCCCCTTCTCTAGCCCCCCGAGACACAGAAATACTAGAGGTATCTTCATGTACAGTAGCAATGGAAACATTATTTATGTCAAGAACTTGGTTAATTTCAGGTAGAATTTCGTTCACCAAAATGTCAAGGTCCACTGAAGCCTGGTTGTCTGCTTCAGGGAGAGGGGGTTGGACAACAGCTACTGCGGAAGTGTTATTGAGAGGTCTTTCGGGAGTTTTTGCGTTAGCCAATGTCCCCAGGGAGGATCTTTTGATGGACAACAGTTCCTTAGACAGACGTTTCTCGAGAATGTTAATTTCCGTGTCAATGATGGTATTCGCCATAATAAGACATTTTTCCATACCTCAAGTTGCAGGTCCTCCGGCAAGCAAGGACTTGCTCCATGTTTCCCGACCAGCCATAAAAGCCCAGTGGAGCGAGCAGGTGGTATAGAGAAAAAGTTAGGGGGGTGGCTTGGTCCGGTCACTACTGGTCACAAGCCTGTGCGCGTTCCGCGTGCGCGAAGAGGAAGTGACCTAAGTAGCAGTTGAGCGTTGTCGGGAAGAGGACCAGCTGCGGATGATGAAGCGCCGCAATACAGGCTGGTCCTCGCAGTCCCGTTGGGCGCCTCCGATGTTACTCTTCGCCTCCCAGGTGTCAGCTCACCTCCCCTGAAAGCAGCAATGAGACGGGCTGAGTTCGCCTCTACGAGCGGCACCCGCGAAGCGGAGGCCGCGAGAGGTAGCAAAGAAAGCAGGCAATATGACGATCAGAAAAGCCGAGTCTCGCTCCCAGGCTTAAAGGGCACCAGTCAGTAAGGGCGATGCAGGGGGGTTTAACCAGGCAGTCGGGCGTTGTCGGGAAGAGGACCAGCTGCGGCTGATGAAGCGCCGCAATGCAGGCTGGTCCTCGCAGCCCCGTGGGGCGCCTCCGATGTTACTCTTCGCCTCCCAGGTGTCAGCTCACCTCCCCTGAAAGCAGCAATCAGACGGGCTGAGTTCGCCTCTACGAGCGGCACCCGCGAAGCGGAGGCCGCGAGAGGTAGCAAAGAAAGCAGGCAATATGATGATCAGAAAAGCAGAGTCTCGCTCCCAGGCTTAAAGGGCACCAGTCAGTAAGGGCGATGCAGGGGGGTTTAACCAGGCAGTCGGGCGTTGTCGGGAAGAGGTCCAGCTGCGGCTGATGAAGCGCCGAAATGCCGGCTGGTCCTCGCAGTCCCGTGGGGCGCCTCCGATGTTACTCTTCGCCCTCCCAGGTGTCAGCTCACCTCCCCTGAAAGCAGCAATGAGACGGGCTAAGTTTGCCTCTACGAGAGGCACCCGCGAAGCGGGGGCCGCGAGAGGTAGCAAAGAAAGCTAGAATCACATTGTGAGTCTGTGTTCATTTGGGCAACCATTGTGAGAGAAGCATTTGCTTAATTCATGTCTTTGTAGATACATAACTGCGTATAAACGTATCCTGTTCTCAAGTTTTAGTAGAATTAGAAGCCAGTCAATGCTTATGCATTCGGAAAATGAGTCAGGCTTTCACACTAGATTGCAGTACTGAAATATGTAAAATGTCTGCAGTTACCTTACCCCTTCAAGACTAATGAGTTTGTTTAGATGAAGTCTAAGGAATATTGTTGCTTGTCTAGAATCCCACTGTTAGTCTGTGTGCATTTGGGCAATCATTGTGAGAGTAGCCTTTGGTTACTGCATATCTTTGCAGATACATAACTACTTAAAAACCTATCCTGTTTTCAAGTTTTAGTAGAAATAGAAGCCAGTCATTGCTTATGCATTCGTAAAATGAGTCAGGCTTTCACACTAGAGTACATTACTGAAATATGTAATATGTCTGCAGTCACCTTACCCCTTCCAGACTAGTGAATGTGTTTTGGTAAAGACCAAAGAATAGTGTTGCCTGTCTGGAATCAAACTGCGAATCTGTGTGCATTAGGCCAACCATTGTGAGAAAAGCATTTGCTTAGTTCATGTCTTTGTAAGTACGTAAGTGCTTAAAAACCTATCCTGTTCTCAAGTTTTAGTAGAAATAGAAGCCAGTCACTGATCATGCCTTTGGAAAATTAGTCAGGCTTTCACACTAGATTGCGGTACTGAAATATGTGGAATGTCTGCAGTCACTTCACCCATTCCAGACTAGTGAGTTTATATAGGTAAAGTCCAAGGAATAGTGTTGCTTGTCTAGACTCACATTGTGAGTCTGCGTTTATTTGGGCAACCATTGTGAGAGAAGCATTTGCTTAATTCATGTCATTGTAGATACATAACTGCTTATAAACCTATCCTATTCTCAAGTTTTAGTAGAATTAGAAGAGCCAGTCATTGCTTATGCATTCAGTAAATGAGTCAGGCTTTCACACTACAGTGCAGTACTGAAATATGTAGAATTGGCAGTCACCTTACCCCTTCCAGACAAATGAGTTTGTTTATTTAAAGCCCAAGGAATAGTGTTGCTTGTCTAGACTCACATTGTGATTCTGTGTGTATTTGGGCAATCATTGTGAGAGTAGCCTTTGGTTACTGCATGTCTTTGCAGATACATAAATGCTCAAAACCCTATCCTGTTCTCAAGGTTTAGCAGAAACAGAAGCCAGTCATTGCTTATGCATTCTTAAAATGAGTCAGGCTTTCACACTAGAGTGCAGTACTGAAAGTATGTAGAATGTGTGCAGTCACCTTACCGCTTCCAGACTAGTGAATGTGTTTTTATAAACTCTAAGGAATAGTGTTGCTTGTCTAGAATCACACTGTGAGTCTATGTGCAATTGGGTAACCATTGTGAGAGAAGCATTTGCTTAATTCATGTCATTTTAGATACATAACTGCTTATAAACCTATCCTATTCTCAAGTTGTAGTAGAATTAGAAGCCAGTCATTGCTTATGCATTCAGTAAATGAGTCAGGCTTTCACACTAGAGTGCAGTACTGAAATATGTAGAATGTCTGCAGTCACCATACCCCTTCCACACTAATGAGTTTGTTTATTTATCGTCTAAGTAATAGTGTTGCTTGTCTAGAATCACATTGTGAGTCTGTGTACATTTGGGCAAACATTGTGAGAGGAGCATTTGCTTAATTCATGTCTTTGTAGATACATAACTGCTTAAAAACCTATCCTGTTCTCAAGTTTTAGAAGAATTAGAAGCCAGTCAATGCTTATGCATTCGCAAAATGAGTCAGGGTTTCACACTAGAGTGTAGTACTGAAATATGTAAAATGTCTGCAGTTACCTTACCCCTTCAAGACTAATGAGTTTGTTTAGATGAAGTCTAAGGAATAGTGTTGCTTGTCTAGAATCCCACTGTGAGTCTGTGTGCATTTGAGCAATCATTGTGAGAGTAGCCTTTGGTTACTTCATGTCTTTGCAGATACATAACCGCTTAAAAAAACCTATCCTGTTCTGAAGTTTTAGTGGAATTAGAAGCCAGTCAATGCTTATGCATTCACAAAATGAGTCAGGCTTTCACACTAGAGTGCAGTACTGAAAAATGTAGAATGTGTGCAGCCCCCTCACTCCTCCCAGACTACTGAATATGTTTTGATAAACTCTAAGTACTAGTGTTGCTTGTCTAGAGATACACGGTGAGTCTGTGTGCATTTGGGCAACCATTGTGAGAGAAGTGTTTGCTTAGTTCGTGTCTCTGCAGACAAACAACTGCTTAAAAACCTATCCTGTTCTCAAGTTTTAGTAGAAATAGAAGCCAGTCATTGCTTATGCATTCTTAAAATGAGTCAGGCTTTCACACTAGAGTGCAGTACTGAAAGTATGTAGAATGTGTGCAGTCACCTTACCGCTTCCAGACTAGTGAATGTGTTTTGATAAAGTCTAAGGAATAGTGTTGCTTGTCTAGAATCACACTGTGAGTCTGTGTACAATTGGGTAACCATTGTGAGAGAAGCATTTGCTTAATTCATGTCATTGTAGATACATAACTGCTTATAAACCTATCCTATTCTCAAGTTGTAGTAGAATTAGAAGTAAGTCATTGCTTATGCATTCAGTAAATGAGTCAGGCTTTCACACTACAGTGCAGTACTGAAATATGTAGAATATCTGCAATCACCTTATCCCTTCCACACTAATGAGTTTGTTTATTTAAAGACTAAGGAATAGTGTTGCTTGTCTAGAATCACATTGTGAGTCTGTGTGCATTTGGGCAACCATTGTGAGAGGAGCATTTGCCTAATTCATGTCTTTGTAGATACATAAATGCTTAAAAACCTATCCTGTTCTCAAGTTTTAGAAAACATGCATTTGAAAAATGAGTCAGGGTTTCACACTAGAGTGTAGTACTGAAACATGTAAAATGTCTGCAGTTACCTTACCCCTTCAAGACTAATGAGTTTGTTTAGATGAAGTCTAAGGAATAGTGTTGCTTGTCTAGAATCCCACGGTGAGTCTGTGTGCATTTGTGCAATCATTGTGAGAGTAGCCTTTGGTTACTTCATGTCTTTGCAGATACATAACCGCTAAAAAAAACCTATCCTGTTCTCAAGTTTTAGTAGAATTAGAAGCCAGTCAATGCTTATGTATTCACAAAATGAGTCAGGCTTTCACACTAGAGTGCAGTACTAAAAAATGTAGAATGTGTGCAGTCCCCTCACTCCTTCCAGACTACTGAATGTGTTTTCATAAACTCTAAGTAATAGTGTTGCATGTCTAGAGATACACAGTGAGTCTGTGTGCATTTGAGCAACCATTGTGAGAGAAGTGTTTGCTTAGTTCATGTCTCTGCAGACAAACAACTGCTTAAAAACCTATCCTGATCTCAAGTTTTAGTAGAACTAGAAGCCAGTAATTTCGTATGCATTCACAAAATGAGTCATGCTTTCACACTACAGTGTAGAACTGAAATATGGCGAATGTGTGCAGTCTCCTTACCCCTTCTAGACTAGTGAATGTGTTTTAGTAAAGTCCATGGAATAGTGTTGCTTGTCTAAAATAACACTGTGAGTTTGTGTGCATTTGGGCAACCATTGTGAGAGAAACATTTGCTTTATTCATATCTTTGTAGATACATAACTGCTTAAAAACCTGTCCTGTTCTCACGTTTTAGTAGAATTAGAAGCCAGTCATTGCTTATGCATTCGGAAATTGAGTCAGGCTTTCACACTAGAGTTCAGTATTGGAATATGTAGAATGTCTGCAGTCACCTTTCCCGTTCCATACTAGTGAGTTGGTTTAGGTAAAGTCCAAGGAATTGTGTTGCTTGTCTAGAATCACTCTGTGAGTCTGTGTGCATTTGGACAATCATTGTGAGAGAAGCATTTGGTTACTTCATGTCTTTGCAGACACATAACTGCTTAAAAACCTATCCTGTTGTGGAGTTTTGGTAGAATTAGAAGCCAGTCATTGCTTATGCATTCTTAAAATGAGTCAGGCTTTCACACTAGAGCGTAGTTTTGAAATATGTAGAATGTGTGCAGTCGCCTTACCCCTTCCAGACTAGTGAATGTGTTTTGGTAAGGTCCAAGGAATAGTGTTGCTTATCTGTGTAGGAGAGTAGGGTCAGCTTCCTATGGTCACCCACACTTTTTGCTGGAAATCTGTGGTTTTTCGACTTTAGTGTGAATGTGGGCCCGCTCATCAGACCCACAGCCCAGCTGTTCTCTCTCTAAATTGATACCATGTACTTTAGGTACATACCTGATTGGTTACTGGGTCACCCTTGTGAGCCATTGTACAGTGTACCCTAGGTATCTAGGGCGGTATCTAGGGCATAGGTGCATCCAAGGCCTACCAGGGGCTGCAGCATGTATTATGCCACCCCTGGCTGGCCATTCAAACTGACACCACAGGCTGATCACTCAGCTTGGGTAAGGTGGTGTAATCTCCCCTTACTTACATATAGTATATCTATATCTACCTTATATATAGACACATAGACACCTATAAGTCACTCCTATGGCAGGCCTTAACAATCCTGGAGGCAGAGTGCTTGGTTTTATGTGAGAGGGTACCCTAGCATGAGCTGAGCCCCTCTTCAGCTTTTGGAACCATCTTCTTATAGCTGTTCTATGATATAGCCATACCATATACTCTTAAGTGCATTATAATCCTCGTGGTTAATGCTAACTTTGGTTTGGCTTATCGAAATATGTCATGTAAGGTGTCAAACACTTTGAAATACTACCCCCCACCAATTCTGGGGGTGGGGGTAGCATTCCACCCTTCTAGAGGGACAAGACATGTATGTACTGATTGATAGTGTGTATGAGTGAGGTCTTGAGGCGGAAAGCCAGGACCTGGTGTGTGCGTTTAGGCAAGTGATTATTGCGATTTTAAACTTGTACTTTGCGACAATATTTTGTGGCATTCACTCTGCTTTTTAAAAAAAGATTTTTTGTTATACTTTTGTACTTTTAAAATTTGTGCAAAATTCTCTGTACTAACGGGCACTGACCCCCGGTATTACAGTATTTGCCTCCCTCTGCCTTACCCAATAGCCCCCTCCGCAGCCGACTAGGTGCTGCCTGGAGTCCTGACCACCAACTGCCATCTTGGGTGAGGATTAGGGTGAGCAGACCACTGCTCGGCCCCTCCCGCTCTCGACTGCATAAAATGGCTCCCATCACCTAGGAAGCGCGACGGGCCGGGACTAGGGGCCACAACCCCTGCCTCTCCAACCATCGATAAATCAGGCACTCCTACACTGACATTCTAGAGGGGAACTTCTGAAAGTCAATACAACAACACCACATGGCCACTCTCCATGCGCCAAAGTCGGACCCTTTAAAACCATGGGCCCCTTCGGCTGCCGGAATTGTAGATGTGATGGTAATCCCACAGATTGTCCAACATACAGAAACCCCCCTAATCTCGAATTTTCCTGCATTTACCTCAACGCAAGGACTCTTCCCAAACACTCTATCAAAGTATCCCTGATATCGCAGCAGCACTCCCTACAGGGTATAAAATCTTAAACTTGAATAGATCAAACAAGAGGGGAGGAGGGGTGGCCATACTATTTAAAGAAACTCTCACCTGTCACCAGGAAGCAGCCACACAAGTTGGAAAACAGGAAATTCTGATTTTTTCAGTTTCCATAAACACACAACCAATGTTGGGTGGCGCAATTATTTATAACCCCCCGGGGAGCACGTCAGATTTCAGTACCCAGCTCCTTGCTCAAATCCTTCCTGTTTATCTTAAACATAAAAACATTCTAGTTCTAGGTGACTTCAATGTCCACTACGACTTGAATAATAACTCATTAACCAAACACTTAGCAGACAATATGGAAATTATGCAACTTATACAGAAAATTGAACGACCTACACACAGAGCAGGACATATGCTGGACCTTATCTTCACTAACATAGTAAACACCACCATTAAAGATATAAAGCCGCTGACCTGGACTGACCATCACAGGATTGAATTTAGTTTTAACTTGCCCATAAAGAACACAAGACCAACTGTTCAGACCATAGCTAAAACTAGAAGCTGGAAAAAATTCTCTGTGGAAAAGTTCCAACAGCATTTTCATTATAAAAATGTTCCGGGATCCTCTTGCGAGCAGGAAATCCACCATCTGCTAAATAGTATTGGGAATGCTCTGGATCACTGTTCAACGCTTTGTACAAACGATAGACCTAGACGAACGTTGTCAGAGAAATGGTATGGCCCAGATCTAAAGGTTCTCAAAAGAAAATGCACAACATTGGAACATAAATGGAGGCTAAGCAAAACCCCGCATGACAGACTCCGTTACAAAAGGGAGCTGAAAATGTATAACGCAGCTATAAGGAAATCAAAAAAGACTATTTCTCGTGAAGAATATTGGACAATAGAAACTCAAATGTGACCCTCTCACAAGAGAGTTGCACTAAAATAGGTAATTTCTTTTGTGAAAAAATCGATAAAATCTACACTTCCTTTTCGAACAACAACCAGGAACAAGCGAAGTATCACTTAGACTCCCACTCTGTCGGTTAGCTGCTCAACTTTTGGCCCTTTCTCCAAAGAAGAAGTAAGCAAGGTCATGCTGGAAATCAAAACAGGATCCCCGTTGGACCCATGTCCACATCATATTTTTTCACAACTCACTCCCATAATCTGCCCAGCAGTGACGCAAGTACTTAACCTGTCTCTGGACCGAGCTGAATTCCCAAATGTTTGGAAAAATGCAGTAGTCATCCCATTATTTAAAAAAGTCAGGGCTGATATAAATAACCCTGCCAACTATCGCCCCATCTCACAACTACCATATTTATCAAAAGTCCTGGAAAAATTGGTAAATAAACAGCTGTCAAATTTTCTGGAAACCAATAATCTGCTGGATGTTTCCCAGACGGGCTTTAGGGCCAACAATAGTACTGAGACAACACTCCTAGCTGTGCTGGACGATATCAGAACTCAGGCTGATAAGGGAAAAACGGTTGCCCTAATACTACTAGACTTATCAGCGGCGTTTGGTACCGTGTCCCACAACCTCTTACTAAAAATGCTGGCTGCAAAAGGTACACAAGCTAAAGCCTTGAATTGGCTGAAATCCTTCCTATCAGACAGATCACAATCTGTTTGTTTAGGCAATTTCACTTCCACCCCCCGGAAGATCAAATATGGGGTACCACAGGGGGCATCATTGAGCCCGACATTATTTAATGTCTATGTATCCTCCCTGGCAACTATTGGTAAAAAGTGGGGCATTAACATCTGCTCATACGCAGATGATACGCAACTAATGGTCACCCTTAATGGCAAAGAGGACACCAAAAACAGGTTGTTCAACTGCCTCACTGAGTTATCCAACTGGATGCACAGTCATTGCCTGAAATTGAACGCTGATAAATCGGAAATCCTCTTGTTCGGCGGATCCCAACAGCTCTGGGACAACACCTGGTGGCCTAATACTCTTGGCACACCTCCCAATCCAACCCTGACTGCAAGAAATCTGGGAGTTCACATTGACAATACTCTGTGCATGAAAAATCATGTTACTACAAAATGTGGCAAGGGCTTTGCAATATTAAAAATGCTAAGACGAGTTTCCCCATGGATCCCCATTGAATGCAGAAAGATACTAGTCCAGTCACTACTGATAAGTAGGCTGGACTATGGGAACTCACTGTTTGTCGGCATGGCAGACTATCTATTCACGAAACTACAGCTTGTCCAGAATGCGGCAGCAAAAGCAGTTTGCAACAGGAAAAAGTACGACTCCGCTAAGAGCTGTTTGAGAGCTTTACACTGGCTCCCAATGAGGCAAAGAGCATCTTTTAAAATGTTATGTATTACTCATAGAGCTCTGCATAAAAACGGCCCCAACATCCTAAAAAACAGATGTTTTTGCGCGCCCCATTCGCGTCGAAGGTGTGCCAAAGGTAAGCCTGTCTACGCCCATCCGCGCCTGGACCGCGCCCAGCGCCAGACCTCTTAGCCCTCGCTCCACCCACCCCAACCACATTACATACGATGCCACCACCCTCTTAGCCCTAAACCCCGGTCGACTCCCCAACTGCGCCCAAGCCGCTCCTGGACACACCCATGGACCCTTCTCTTGCAACTCCTGCAAGTTCGACGGCACCAAGAAAAACTCCTCACCCACGAACACACAACAGACATCTGACTCCAACCACCTAAAATGCATCCTGCTCAACACCCGCTCGGTCCATAGACACGCCATCGACCTCTGGAACCTACTAGACACCATTTCTCCCGATGTCGCCTTCCTAACAGAAACCTGGATGAACACCTCATCAGCCCCAGACATCACCATTGCCATCCCGGAAGGATACAAGATCATCCGTAAGGACCGCACCGACCAAACAGGAGGAGGCCTTGCTATCGTCCATAAGAACTCCATCCGCATCTCTACCAGCTCAGACGTCAACCTTGCCAGCGCAGAACACCTTCACTTCCAGATCCACACCGACCCCAAGACCACACTCAGAGGCACCCTCCTCTACAGACCACCAGGACCCCGCGCACAATTCAGCGACAATATCACTGACTTTATCACCCCACACGCCCTTCCCTCCGAGGACGACATTCTACTGGGAGACCTCAACTTTCACCTGGAAAAGAGCAATAACAGCAACACCACCTCCCTTCTGGACAATCTCACCAACCTCGGACTCAAACAACTTGTCACTACGCCCACCCACATCGCAGGTCACACACTCGACCCTATCTTCACCTCCAGCAAACATGTCTCCTTCAGCCACACCACAACTCCCCATTGGACGGACCACAGCTGCGTACACTTTATCTACAATAAGACCACAACTCACAACCATCCTCAACCTACTCTGCGAAGAAACTGGAACAAAATCACCATCGACCAGATCTCCTCATCGCTTCTTCAAAACCCCCCTACCCACTCCTCAAACCCCGACCAAGCAGCCACTAACCTCACCCAATGGCTATCCAACAGCGCTGACATCCTAGCACCGTTGAAAAAACGTCAAATCAAACTAGGCAGCAAAAACGCCTCCTGGTTCAACGACGATCTTAAGAAATCGAAGAAACTCTGCCGCACCCTCGAGAAGGCCTGGAAAAAAGACCCAAACACCAGCACCAGGGACGCCTTCAAAAACGCCACACGCATACACCACCAACTAATCCGGTCTGCCAAGAAAGCCGCATTCAAAGACCGACTAGATAACAACGCCCACAACAGCAAGGAACTATTCAACATCGTCAAAGAATTTACCAACCCCTCAGCCAACTCCAACGACATCACCCCCTCCCAAGCCCTCTGCGACTCCCTAGCTTCATTCTTCCACAACAAAATCGCAGACATCCACAACAGCTTCGACAACCGACCCGGAGACCAACCCACCCAACCCTCTGCAGGACCTTCACCCCCCTTGAACATCCTTAATAACTGTAACCCAATCTCCACTGAGGACACCATCCGCCTGATGAACTCCATCCACTCAGGATCCCCCACAGACCCTTACCCTCACCACATCTTCAACAAAGCAGACTCCATCATAGCACCGCACTTCCGAGACGTCATCAACTGCTCCCTCAACTCCGCCACCTTCCCGGAAAGCTGGAAACACGCAGAACTTAGCGCCCTTCTGAAAAAACCCGCAGCGGACCCCACGGAACTCAAAAACTACCGCCCTATCTTGCTCCTGCCATTCCCGGCCAAAGTCATCGAGAAAGCCGTCAACAACCAGCTCGCCGCCTTCCTCGAATCCAACAAATCCCTCGACTCCTCACAGTCCGGCTTCCGAGCCAAACACAGCACTGAGACCGCCCTCATCGCAGCAACAGACGACATTCGAATTCTTCTGGACAATGGAGACACAGTCGCCCTCATCCTCCTCGACCTCTCCGCAGCCTTCAACACAGTCTGCCATAGCACACTCATACAGCGCCTCAGAAACATCGGAATCCAGGGAAAAGCACTGGAATGGATCACCTCGTTCCTTGCCGGAAGAACCCAGAGAGTCCGCCTCCCACCATTCAAGTCAGAGGCCACTGAAGTCATCTGCGGCATACCACAAGGATCCTCACTCAGCCCCACCCTCTTCAACGTATACATGAGCCCCCTCGCGACCATCGCACGCCAACACAACCTCAACATCATCTCCTACGCCAACGACACTCAACTGATCCTCTCCCTTACCAAAGACCCTAACACCGCCAAAACCAACCTACATGAAGGAATGAAAGAAGTAGCCGAGTGGATGAAGCACAGCCGTCTGAAACTGAACTCAGACAAAACAGAAGTCCTTATCTTAGGTACCTCCCCCTCCGCCTGGGATGACTCTTGGTGGCCAGAGGCCCTTGGAAAAGCACCCATCCCGACGGACCACGCACGGAACCTGGGCATCATCCTGGACTCCTCACTCTCCATGAACAGACAAGTCAACGCCGTTTCATCATCCTGCTTCAACATTCTTCGCATGCTCAAAAAAAGATTTCGCTGGATCCCCACCGAAACCAGAAAAACGGTCACCCATGCACTGGTTACTAGCCGCATGGACTACGGAAACACCCTATACGCAGGTACCACCGCAAAACTCCAGAAAAAACTCCAACGCATCCAGAACGCTTCAGCCAGACTCTTACTAGACATCCCGCGTAAAGACCACATCTCTAGTCACCTGAAAAACCTCCACTGGCTCCCCGTCAACAAGAGGATTACTTTCCACCTCCTAACCCACGCACACAAAGCACTGTACGAACTTGGACCCGAATGCCTCAACACACGACTTTCCTTCTACACCCCCTCTCGCCAGCCACGATCCTCCAACCAAGCCCTTGCTACCGTACCCCGCATTAACAAAACCACCATGGGAGGTAGATCCTTCTCCTACCTCGCAGCCAAAACCTGGAACTCACTCCCCACTCACCTTCGTCTCACTCAGAACCACCTAGCATTCAGAAAGCAACTCAAAACTTGGATCTTCGACAAGTAATTCCTTACCCTTCTACAAGCGCCTTGAGACCCTCCGGGTATGTAGCACGCTATATAAATCCTTTGACTTTGACTTTGATAAAGTTTTATGCACCGAACTGGAACCTTCGCTCACAATTTACAATAAAAGCGGCCACCACTCGAGTAAAGAGAGCCAGAATGAGCGGGCGTGCTTTTTCACACCTAGCCGCTAACTTCTGGAATGATCTGCCAATAGATCTAAGGCTCACGGATTGCTACCTTACCTTTAGGAAAAAATTGGAAACTGTGCTGTTTCCCAAAACAGACTAAACTCTCCAGTCTAAGGTATCTGCTCACCGCACACTGTTACAAACTTAGCCCCGTGATATCCTATTGGGATGAATGTTGCGCTTTAGAAGTACGATTAACATTAACATTAACATTACCCAGTTAAAGTTAAACAGAGCCTCAGCATCACAAAATGGATGCTGCTGCCACAGTCACGAGTTTGACCTGCTGCTGCTGGACAAAACTCCGGCAGGGGAGGCCTGGACAATAGGTTTCCTGTCCAGGGAGGTGCCAGAACCTCCCCAGACTGGGTTTTGTGTATTGGGGCATGGAGGGCTGCAGCAACAGATGCTGTTTGAGACACAGCCTGGAGCACACAAGGTGCTCCATGCATAGCCCGGCTCAAATCAGTTGCTGGGGCACTCCAGCTCCGCTCTTGTGCAAAACTGGACAAAGAAAAAGGGGTGTAACTACCCCCTTCCCAGGTTCCACCCATCCGACGGACCCATGGGTGTAAAATCCATTCCGCTTGCGGAATTTCCGGATTTTCTGCAAAGTCGCAATCCGCAAACTCTTACGAATTTGCCGAAAATTCGCAAATTCCCACGCAGCAGATTTTTTTGCTTGGTGATACAATATTGCGGCGCACGGCGTTCACTTACCGTCATTCAGCGTTTGCAGAGTTGTTTTTCTCCATATTTTGCGTATGCTGCGCCATTTTGGATCTTGCTGCGGGATCCCATGGGAGTTTAGCGACCGCGATTACGTCATCGCGGCTTGCCACCTTGCACAGCACGCATCGCGAGAGTTCGCAATTGTGAACATGTAGATGCGGCTGGCAGCATAAATCTTGCACTAGCGAAATAGCAAAATTTGCAATTCTGCACAAGAAATCCACCAGCAAGCAGCATAAACCTTCTGAAAATGATGAATTTTATCAGAATACCTCCTCAGGTTGAAATTTGCCTGCACTTTTTTTTTGCAAGGAGTCCATTTTGGGGGGTTGTGGGAGGAAGGAAGTGCCCCACAGTCTCCAAATTCCTGTTCTTGTCCAGCAGGCTCCTCCCAGTGCTTTCTTCATGTGCTGGTCACTTTCATTTGGATCTTGACCTAGGAGGATTACTTTTTGTGGATGCTGCTGGATATTTGGATTTGAGGCCCTTTTTACTTTCTTTGGATCACTTTTGGATTAGAAATTTCACAAGTAAGTTTGTTTGGGGCATTACAGTTACTGCAACTACAATTTTGGAATTTTCGATGTTTGGGCTGTTGTTGGGGCCTTTTTCCCAGGGGTACTCAGTGGTGCATGGACAGAGTCTTTCTGTGGGGTCTCTTTAATGTAAACATCATGGAGGGCATGGATGGCATTGGATTGTGGTGATTGTTTTGTGTTTTTCGACTTTTTGGGGTGGCGATGGGGCCTGTCCATGTGGGTGTGGGCCTTTTTGAGGACTGGTACAGGCAGGGCCTGGCCATGTGGTGGGGGTCTAGGGGCCAATTTGAAGCCAGGCAGTGTGCTTTGTTGTGCCATAGGCCTGCACCCAGTCTGCCATGCTTTCATCCATTATGCCCAGGGGTACTCAGTGGTGCATGGGCCTAGTCTTTCTGTGAGATGTCTTGCATTTGAACATGATTGAGGGCATGGATGGCATTGGATTGTGGTGATTATTGTGTGTTTTTCGATTTTTGGGCTGTTGTTGGGGCCTTTTGCCCAGGGGTACTCAGTGGTGCATGGACTGAGTCTTTCTGTTGGGTCTCTTTAATGTAAACATCATGAAGGGCATGGATGGCATTGGATTGTGGTGATTTTTGTGTGTTGTTCGACTTTTTGGAGTGGCGATGGGGCCTGTCCATGTGGGTGGGGGCCATTTTGAGGACTGGTACAGGCAGGGCCTGGCCATGTGGTAGGGGTCTAGGGGCAATTTTGAAGCCAGGCAGTGTGCTTTGTTGTGCCATAGGCCTGCACCCATTCTGCCATGCTTTCATCCATTATGCCCAGGGGTACTCAGTGGTGCATGGGCCTAGTCTTTCTGTGGGGTGTCTTGAATTTGAACATGATTGAGGGCATGGATGGCATTGGATTGTGGTGATTTTTGTGTGTTTTTCAATTTTTGGGCTGTTGTTGGGGCCTTTTGCCCAGGGGTACTCAGTGGTGCATGGCCAGAGTCTTTCAGTGGGGTCTCTATAATGTAAACATCATGGAGGGCATGGATGGCTTTGGATTGTGGTGATTTTTGTGTGTTTTTCAACTTTTTGGGGTGGTGATGGGGCCTGTCCATGTGGGTGGGGGCCATTTTGAGGACTGGCACAGGCAGGGCCTGGCCATGTGGTGGGGTCTAGGGGCCATTTTGAAGCCAGGCAGTGTGCTTTGTTGTGCCATAGGCCTGCACCCACTCTGCCATGCTTTCATCCATTATGCCCAGGGGTACTAAGTGGTGCATGGGCCTTGTCTTTCTGTGGGGTGTCTTGAATTTGAACATGATTGAGGGCATGGATGGCATTGGATTGTGGTGATTTTTGTGTGTTTTTCGATTTTTGGGCTGTCGATGGGGCCTTTTGCCCAGGGGTACTCCGTGGTGCATGGACTGAGTCTTTCTGTGGGGTCTCTTTAATGTAAACATCATGGAGGGCACGGATGGCATTGGATTGGGGTGATTTGTGTGTTTTTTTTCGACTTTTTGGGGTGGTGATGGGGCCTGTCCATGTGGGTGGGGGACATTTTGAGGACTGGTACAGGCAGGGTCTGGCCATGTGGTGCGGGTCTAGGGGCCATTTTGAAGCCAGGCAGTGTGCTTTGTTGTGCCATAGGCCTGCACCCAGTCTGCCATGCTTTCATCCATTCTGCCCAAGGGTACTCAGTGGTGTATGGGCCTAGTCTTTCTGTGGGGTGTCTTGAATTTGAAGATGATTGAGGGCATGGATGGTATTGTATTGTGGTGATATTTGTGTGTTTTTCGATTTTTGGGATGTTGTTGGATCCTTTTGCCCAGGGGTACTCAGTGGTGCATGGACAGAGTCTTTCTGTGGGTCTCTTTAATGTAAACATCATGGAGGGCATGGATGGCATTGGATTGTGGTGATTTTTGTGTTTTTTTTTACTTTTTGGGGTGGTGATGGGGCCTGTCCATGTGGGTTGGGGCCATTTTGAGGAGTAGTACAGGCAGGGCCTGGCCATGTGGTGGGGGTCTAGTTGCCATTTTGAAGCCAGGCAGTGTGCTTTGTTGTGCCATAGGCCTGCACCCATTCTGCCATGCTTTCATCCATTATGCCCAGGGGTACTCAGTGGTGCATGGGCCTAGTCTTTCTGTGGAGTGTCTTGAATTTGAACATGATTGAGGGCATGGATGGCATTGGATTGTGGTGATTTTAGTGTGTTTTTCAACTTTTTGGGGTGGTTTTGGGGCCTTTTGCCCAGGGGTAGTGAGTGGTGCATGGACTGAGTCTTTCTGTGGGGTCTCTGTCTTTCATGTAAACATCATGGAGGGCATGGATGGCATGGGATTGTGCTGATTTTTGTGTGTTTTTCGATTTTTTGGGGTGTTTATGGGGACAGGCCATGTGGGTGGGGGCCATTTTGAGTGCTGGTACAGGCAGGCCCTGGCCATGTGCTGGTGGGCAAGGTGCCATTTTGAAGGCAGGTAGTGTTCTCAGGCATGCACCCATTTTGCCTAGCTTTCATCCTTTATGCCCAGGGGTAGTGAGTGGTGCATGGGCCTAGTCTTTCTGTGGGGTGTCTTGAATTTAAACATCATTGAGGGCATGGATGGCATGGGATTTTCCTGATTTTTGTGTGTTTTTCAACTTTTTGGGGTGTGTAACTGTTGTTCCTCTGTCTTCCAATGCTTTTAGGTGCACAAGAGAACCACCAGTGCCAGGAAGAAGTCCTGCAGCGGTGTGTGCAGCATAACGTCACGCGACGTCACGTGTGGCCACAGACAAGACAACTCTGCAACTCGTGCAACTGCGGTTTGCTGTTCTGACATCTGAAGATGGCTCCAAAAAAAGTTCCCCGTAGCTCCTCTAGCAAGAAAGTTGCCCGTAAGGAGCATAAGAAGCAAGTGGCACCACTTACCAAGGAGACTGGTATGCCGCCCGCCACATTTTTTGGGATTAAAAAAAAGTACGCCTGCAGCAGCAGCGGGATCTGCTGGGGAACAAGCTGGGAGCAGCACCCCCGCTCCATTGGGCGCAGTGCCACCACCACCACGCCAACTTAAGTCCAAGCCCTTGAGTGCTTTAGAGGCAGCCAGTCTAGTTGCTCAATCACCATCGACAAGTGATGTTGACTCATCGCAAGAAAGTAGCAGCATCCCTCAATCAACACAGGTTGTTGTAACTCATCTGACGAGTTTTCAACAACCACAGCCGCAACAACAACCACATGTGCAAGTACAAGCCCAAGTACATGTGGAAGGAGAGGCAGCGCAAGGAGATGTGCAAGCAGAGGTGCATGGAGCGGCACAAGTGCCCACAATAGTTGTTCCTCCCGAAGTAGGGGCACATCAGGAAATAGACATTCAAGCCGAGGTATCATTTGAGGAAGCCACTCCTCCTGATCATTCATTGTCTTCCAGATCCCTAGCAAGTAAAAGATCAAGGATGGTGTCTACATCTTCTTCAAGCCCCCTTCCTTCTGATGATATGGATCTAAATTGGGAACCACCACAGCCGTCTGAGAGCGAGGCACACCATGATCTGACAAAGGTAGCTAAGCGTAGAAAGGAAGGTCCCCGAAACTCTCGTACTTATGGGGTGTGATGATGACCCTGAAGAAGAAGTGGCGTATACTACTCCTGCTGAAGAAGACTCCAGCTCCGCTCTTGTGCAAAACTGGACAAAGGAAAAGGGGTGTAACTACCCCCTTCCCAGGTTCCACCCATCCGACGGACCCATGGGTGTAAAATCCATTCCGCTTGCGGAATTTCCGGATTTTCTGCAAAGTCGCAATCCGCGAACTCTTACGAATTTGCCGAAAATTCGCAAATTCCCACGCAGCAGATTTTTTTGCTTGGTGATACAATATTGCGGCGCACGGCATTCACTTACCGTCATTCAGCGTTTGCAGAGTTGTTTTTCTCCATATTTTGCGTATGCTGCGCCATTTTGGATCTTGCTGCGGGATCCCACGGGAGTTTAGCGACCGCGATTACGTCATCGCGGCTTGCCACCTTGCACAGCACGCATCGCGAGAGTTCGCAATTGTGAACATGTAGATGCGGCTGGCAGCATAAATCTTGCACTAGCGAAATAGCAAAATTTGCAATTCTGCACAAGAAATCCACCAGCAAGCAGCATAAACCTTCTGAAAATGATGAATTTTATCAGAATACCTCCTCAGGTTGAAATTTGCCTGCACTTTTTTTTTGCAAGGAGTCCATTTTGGGGGGGTGTGGGAGGAAGGAAGTGCCCCACAGTCTCCAAATTCCTGTTCCTGTCCAGCAGGCTCCTCCCAGTGCTTTCTTCATGTGCTGGTCACTTTCATTTGGATCTTGACCTAGGAGGATTACTTTTTGTGGATGCTGCTGGATATTTGGATTTGAGGCCCTTTTTACTTTCTTTGGATCACTTTTGGATTAGAAATTTCACAAGTAAGTTTGTTTGGGGCATTACAGTTGATGCAACTACAATTGTGGAATTTTCGATGTTTGGGCTGTTGTTGGGGCCTTTTTCCCAGGGGTACTCAGTGGTGCATGGACAGAGTATTTCTGTGGGGTCTCTTTAATGTAAACATCATGGAGGGCATGGATGGCATTGGATTGTGGTGATTGTTTTGTGTTTTTCGACTTTTTGGGGTGGCGATGGGGCCTGTCCATGTGGGTGTGGGCCTTTTTGAGGACTGGTACAGGCAGGGCCTGGCCATGTGGTGGGGGTCTAGGGGCCAATTTGAAGCCAGGCAGTGTGCTTTGTTGTGCCATAGGCCTGCACCCAGTCTGCCATGCTTTCATCCATTCTGCCCAATTCATATTACTTCTTTGTTATCAGTACTGGCAATCCTCTTTTGTTATTTACTATGACGGCTCAGCCATACTGATTAGAGCCAACCCTTAGTTGCTTATCGGTTATTATAGCGGGCACTGGCTCGCGAGGTTTTTGTCTTTGCCCATTAATTTTGGAGCGAAGGTTGACTAGGTACCTCCTTCCACACTTCCCTTTGTGAATTTCCTTTGTTTATTGTGTCACGTTAATAGTTTTCATTGTATGTCTTAAACCCTTCCTCTTTTTCCTTTTCTCATCCCTTAGAGTAATGGCAGAGAAGGATACCTTCGCCTACTCAGGAGATCACATCAGAAACTTCCTCAGTGACCCGCCTGTTTTCTCCTCAGTTACCTTAAGCGAGACAGCGACTACATCCAACGAATCTGATAAATTAATCCGCCTCAAAAAGAAGCAGATCAGGACAGACCTTCATAGTCATTTTTTGTTGCAACACCTCCGAGAAGGCACCATTCCGGCTGGGCTACAAATTAAGAACATACCTGTAATCTTTACAGAAGACCCGATATTCAAAAAAGGTTTCTCTATGATAGAAACTAAATGTAGCAGAGACCTGATGGTATTAACGGTTGAGACAGCAGTTAGAATATCAAAGGAAGAATTAGCTGAAATCGCCAAATTAGAGTCTGAAATTAGTGGTAATCCTACCATAGCAGATGCCAAGGCTCTCTTGGAAAAGGTTGCTAAAGAAGTACAAGAGTTCAAAGACTACACTATCACTCAAAAATCTAACCAATTCGAAAAAGATAAAAAAAGGTTTTTCTTTAGATAACATATATCCTTATTTACAGGCTGACTTTTATTCCAAAGCGGAATCTAGACGTTTCCTTCAAGGAAACCAGGGCAGATCCCGCAGACAATTTATTTCTTTTTCTGATACTTCTTCATCAGGAACTGATAGTGAATCCACCAGTAATTATAATCGCCCCAATAGAAACCGAAATTGGAATACCAACCAGCAACAACAGCAAAATCAGTCGTCGAATTTTTTAGGGAGAGGCCAAACACTTCCCAGGGGTCGAGTGAGAAACAACATCCCGTGGGAAATGAAAACACGACGACAGCACTACAAAAACTAAATGCGTCGCCAATTTTCAACCTTTCTAAAAAAATTTTGACATCAGACGAGGAAAGTATTCTGGCAAAAGGGTTGTCATTCGTGCCTTCTAAAAGAACTGACTTTGTGAAAATGAAGTCAGAGTTCATCGAATTTTGTAGAAAATTACGTTTGACCCTGTTTTTTAGTGAAAACCCTACCACCCAGCCTTTGGAGGTCACAGGCCTTAGAAATAAGTCCACCTTTTGCCCCCCAGCCAATAAAGTTCCGAAAAACCTTTTGACTTTTGAGAAAAGTGTATTGTCTGCAATATCGGCTATGGAAAAGAGAAAAAATACATTAGGTTTAATACCACTAAAAAAGAGATGACGGCTTTAAACAACCTCAAAACTGACAATACGGTTATAATTAAGCAGGCCGATAAAGGCGGGGCGATCGTGGTGTGGGATATTCATGACTACACCACTGAAGTAATGAAACAGCTACAAGACACCACCTGTTACCGTAAGATAAACAAAGACCCCACCATGGACCTACAGAATGAACTTTTTGCAATTGTGCAAGAGGGTTTCGACCTAGGTTTCGTCGGTCCAAAAGAAGTTGAATATCTGAAAAATAAACATCCTAAAGTTCCCATGTTTTACGTATTGCCGAAAATTCATAAAGATCCAGACCATCCGCCAGGCAGACCCATCGTGGCAGGGTGTGGTTCTGTACTAGAGCCGGCAGCGAAATATGTAGATTGCTTTCTCAAAGATTTCATGATCGAGGTCAGATCCTACCTTCAGGACACCACTGACTTCATTAAAAAACTAGAAAACATCGATTTCAGTGAAGGCAGGGATAGACTTGTCACCCTAGACGTTACTGCACTATACACACAGATCCCTCAAGATGAGGCTGTAGCAGTACTTACTCACTTCCTTGATTCTAGGCCCAGACCTATGCGGGTGCCCACTAAACTCATTGTGGACTTGGCAACATTCGCCTTAAAAAAGAATTACTTCTGCTTTAATGGTGAATTTTACTACCAGGTCAAAGGGGTGGCCATGGGCTGCCCCTTTGCTCCAGAATTGGCAGTACTGTTTATGGCCATGTACGAGAACGCGTACATCTATAACAACAATCCTTTCTCTCAATACATCGGAACATGGCTCCGTTTTATTGATGATGTTTTTATGACATGGAAAGGTGATGGTGACACTCTTAACCATTTCTACCAATGGCTTAATGCTAGAACGGCTGACATAAAATTTAGCATTTCTGAATCTACCAGCAGGATTGCATTCCTAGACTTGGAGGTCTTTCCATCTGAAGGGAAGTTAGCGACCACCTTATACACCAAACCCACGGATCGGAACAAGTCTCTTATGTTCAACAGCAACCACCCCAGAAAATTAAAAGAAAATCTCCCTTACGGTCAGTTTCTGCGAGTCCGCAGAAACTGTACCTTTAAAGAGGACTTTCAACAACATTCTGAAAACCTTACATCCAAGTTATGTGAGAGGGGTTATCCTAAGAAACTTGTAAAAACCTGCATGAAAAGAGCTCAATGGACCCCACGTGAGACACTCCTGGAACGCAAATCCAAACCTGATTTAAAAAGGCAGGTATGTGTCACAACCTATTGCCCTAATGCCAACCGGCTAAAAAGGGTTATAAAACAAAACTGGCATTTGGTAAAGAACCTTGATGTAAGTCTTGTAAATGAGCCTCTATTTGCTTTCAAGAAAGAAAACAATATTGCTAATCACATAGTCCGAGCAGCTATGCCTGTTTCCAAACCGCAAACTTTACGCCAAATGATGGGGATGCCACCCATCCTTGGACACCACAAATGTGGAAATTGCTTATGCTGTGAATCAACTATGGAGGGTTCTCTGTTCCAGCATAATGGAGTGTCATGGAAGCATGACACTGTGAGTAACTGCAAGAGCAAGTATGTTGCATATGGCATTATATGCCCATGCCACTTGCTATATATAGGCAAAACTAACCAAGAGGTCCGTCAACGGATGTCGCAACATAAATCTAGGATCAAAAGGAAAGTTGAAAATGCCCCTTTGGTGCAACATTGGACGCGATTGCAGCATACAGTTAGTGACCTCAAGTGGACAGTGATTTCAAAAATAGAAAGAAACCCCAGAGGAGGTGATTTGAATTTGACATTATCAAAACGTGAGGCTTTTCTTATAGTTAAGTTTGATACAGCTGTATCTGGGCTTAACGAATTAAGTGAAATTTTCAAACTGTAACCCCCTGTTGTGTGCTAATTATCATCTTACTGAGGGATTACGGTGTAACATCACCCTCACCCCGGCCACTATCCGTGTTATTCTAATAATTGTGAGATACGTCTCACTCCGGTCCGTAGTTTATGTTTATCTTTACTCCACTCTTATTCCGGTCCGGATTTCCCTTGCAACCTTAGCCTCTGAGAGGGCGGTTTTGCTCCTCAGGGTCCAGGTATATAGGTAGAGCAGTAGAGCCCTGGCCTGCTACTGCGCATGAGCCAGTGTTCAGTGCTGTCCCAGACGCCACCGAATCTAAGGTCCAGCTCGAATATTCATTTGTAAGTACTTTACCCTAGAAACCCGCTCGGTAACATTATCTGTTCTTTATAAATGGTCTGACTTAGGTCCGCATTTTTTCTTTCATTTTTTCTTTCAGTCTACCATTAACTACTGCTGGCTGCGCGAAATAGATATGTTGGTAAGCCCCCGCCTTTTTTCAACCTTTCAGATCTCGTTGTGATTCAAAACGAGCACAAAACACTCACGCGCTGATTTATTATTATTTTTTTGTCTAAGGCGCCCTGAATTGAAATATTTTCGTGACCTGCCCTTCGCGGTTAAACGCATGTGATTTGCCATCGCGGTAAGCCGCCGCTTCCAATTAAACCTGTTTTTTAACAACGTTGTTTGTCAGCTGCTAATTTTGTTTATTATTTTTTCAGATTAGTACCACTCTAAACGTTCCCCACTGACAGGGCCCCTTCTGAATTATTGCAAATATATCTTCTTACCAAAAAGATATATCTTTTTACTTCTGACGGATTGTAATTCCGGTAAAGACCTATTTCTACATTTTTTCTGATTTCGGCCATACATGTCTCCTATGGTCTGTTGCATACTAAAGCTCTATTTTTATTTTCCAAGACGTTTCTAGCAAGTGAATACGCCCGGCGACAGCACATGTAGCTTCCTCTACAAGAACTCAACTAGGTGAGAATTTTTTTTTAAAAAAACGGTAGTGCATTAAACTCCATCAGAAATCCCTTTCTGATATATTCCACATTTACCCTCACACAGGTTCACTTCCGCTAAATCGTGTCAACTGATCCCTCCACCGAGATAATTACACCTTAATAGATAAGGTAAGTAAAAAATTGCAGCCTTCCACTATTTGACCGCTTGTTCACATCCAACCTGCTGACTTCATTATACCAACCTTTTCAGATTCTGGCACACACCATGTTAGAAAGTTGAGGCCCCCATGCCCTTTGCATCTTTGCCTAGTGGTAAGTCTGTGGAGAGAAGGGTGGTAACTGAGTGACGTGCCTGATGTTGATCCTTCGATTAAACAAACCATGTCTGTTTGAGTTTTTCTAATTCTTGTTCCCCCCTCCCCTTTTTTCATTTCTATTTATACAGAGAATACCAAAGGCCCTGAAGAGAATCCCCACAAGTCAACGGGATTCGAAACGCGTAGGCCCCAGCCATATTACTGTCTGCTAGAGTGATAAGCGTTAATGCCATGATTATTGTTGCTTATCACTAATTTGTGTACATTACCCTTTTCTAATGATTTATAAAGTACTTTTGACACTTGACTTTGATATAGGAATGTACGTTATATTTGACTAAATATCAAGTGAGAATATTGTTTAAGTGTCTTGCAGACATTGGCTTTTCTTGTCTCATGTTTGGTATTATATTGTAAATATTGCATTTTTTTGTAATTTTTGTAGCTCTCTTATCCAGTGTACTCCCTTCTCCCCATGAATGGTTGCATGTTGTATGGTTGTGATATGTCTGATATGATGAATGACTCCTTTATTGACCTCTTGTCAAATATGTTTTATATGTTTGCTTTTTGAATATGAAAAAAAGTTTTCCTTGATGATAAAATCATAAATAAGAATAAAAGCTATTGACTAGCCCCCAGTCTTGAATGTTTTCTCAAGTACTGTGTTTGAATTCATATTACTTCTTTGTTATCAGTACTGGCAATCCTCTTTTGTTATTTACTATTGTTGTGCCATAGGCCTGCACCCAGTCTGCCATGCTTTCATCCATTATGCCCAGGGGTACTCAGTGGTGCATGGGCCTAGTCTTTCTGTGAGATGTCTTGCATTTGAACATGATTGAGGGCATAGATGGCATTGGATTGTGGTGATTATTGTGTGTTTTTCGATTTTTGGGCTGTTGTTGGGGCCTTTTGCCCAGGGGTACTCAGTGGTGCATGGACTGAGTCTTTCTGTTGGGTCTCTTTAATGTAAACATCATGAAGGGCATGGATGGCATTGGATTGTGGTGATTTCTGTGTGTTGTTCGACTTTTTGGAGTGGCGATGGGGCCTGTCCATGTGGGTGGGGGCCATTTTGAGGACTGGTACAGGCAGGGCCTGGCTATGTGGTAGGGGTCTAGGGGCAATTTTGAAGCCAGGCAGTGTGCTTTGTTGTGCCATAGGCCTGCACCCATTCTGCCATGCTTTCATCCATTATGCCCAGGGGTACTCAGTGGTGCATGGGCCTAGTCTTTCTGTGGGGTGTCTTGAATTTGAACATGATTGAGGGCATGGATGGCATTGGATTGTGGTGATTTTTGTGTGTTTTTCAATTTTTGGGCTGTTGTTGGGGCCTTTTGCCCAGGGGTACTCAGTGGTAAATGGCCAGAGTCTTTCAGTGGGGTCTCTATAATGTAAACATCATGGAGGGCATGGATGGCTTTGGATTGTGGTGATTTTTGTGTGTTTTTCAACTTTTTGGGGTGGTGATGGGGCCTGTCCATGTGGGTGGGGGCCATTTTGAGGACTGGCACAGGCAGGGCCTGGCCATGTGGTGGGGTCTAGGGGCCATTTTGAAGCCAGGCAGTGTGCTTTGTTGTGCCATAGGCCAGCACCCACTCTGCCATGCTTTCATCCATTATGCCCAGGGGTACTAAGTGGTGCATGGGCCTAGTCTTTCTGTGGGGTGTCTTGAATTTGAACATGATTGAGGGCATGGATGGCATTGAATTGTGGTGATTTTTGTGTGTTTTTCGATTTTTGGGCTGTCGATGGGGCCTTTTGCCCAGGGGTACTCCGTGGTGCATGGACTGAGTCTTTCTGTGGGGTCTCTTTAATGTAAACATCATGGAGGGCACGGATGGCATTGGATTGGGGTGATTTGTGTGGTTTTTTTTACTTTTTGGGGTGGTGATGGGGCCTGTCCATGTGGGTGGGGGCCATTTTGAGGACTGGTACAGGCAGGGTCTGGCCATGTGGTGCGGGTCTAGGGGCCATTTTGAAGCCAGGCAGTGTGCTTTGTTGTGCCATAGGCCTGCACCCAGTCTGCCATGCTTTCATCCATTCTGCCCAAGGGTACTCAGTGGTGTATGGGCCTAGTCTTTCTGTGGGGTGTCTTGAATTTGAAGATGATTGAGGGCATGGATGGTATTGTATTGTGGTGATTTTTGTATGTTTTTCGATTTTTGGGATGTTGTTGGGTCCTTTTGCCCAGGGGCACTCAGTGGTGCATGGACAGTCTTTCTGTGGGTCTCTTTAATGTAAACATCATGGAGGGCATGGATGGCATTGGATTGTGGTGATTTTTGTGTGTTTGTCGACTTTTTGGAGTGGTGACGGGGCCTGTCCATGTGGGTGGGGGCCATTTTGAGGACTGGTACAGGCAGGGCCTGGCCATGTGGTGGGGTCTAGGGGCCATTTTGAAGCCAGGCAGTGTGCTTTGTTGTGCCATAGGCCTGCACCCAGTCTGCCATGCTTTCATCCATTATGCCCAGGGGTACTCAGTGGTGCATGGGCCTAGTCTTTCTGTGGGGTGTCTTGAATTTGAACATGATTGAGGGCATGGATGGCATTAGATTGTGGTGAATTTTGTGTGTTTTTCGATTTTTGGGCTGTTGTTGGGGCCTTTTGCCCAGGGGTACTCAGTGGTGCATGGACAGAGTCTTTCTGTGGGGTCTCTTTAACGTAAACATCATGGAGGGCATGGATGGCATTGGATTGTGGTGATTTCTGTGTTTTTTTTAACTTTTTGGGTGGTGATTGGGCCTGTCCATGTGGGTTGGGGCCATTTTGAGGAGTAGTACAGGCAGGGCCTGGCCATGTGGTGGGGGTCTAGTTGCCATTTTGAAGCCAGGCAGTGTGCTTTGTTGTGCCAAAGGCCTGCACCCATTCTGCCATGCTTGCATCCATTATGCCCAGGGGTACTCAGTGGTGCATGGGCCTAGTCTTTCTGTGGAGTGTCTTGAATTTGAACATGATTGAGGGCATGGATGACATTGGATTGTGGTGATTTTAGTGTGTTTTTCAACTTTTTGGGGTGGTGTTGGGGCCTTTTGCCCAGGGGTAGTGAGTGGTGCATGGACTGAGTCTTTCTGTGGGGTCTCTGTCTTTCATGTAAACATCATGGAGGGCATGGATGGCATGGGATTGTGCTGATTTTTGTGTGTTTTTCGATTTTTTGGGGTGTTTATGGGGACAGGCCATGTGGGTGGGGGTCATTTTGAGTGCTGGTACAGGCAGGCCCTGGCCATGTGCTGGCGGGCAAGGTGCCATTTTGAAGGCAGGTAGTGTTCTCAGGCATGCACCCATTTTGCCTAGCTTTCATCCTTTATGCCCAGGGGTAGTGAGTGGTGCATGGGCCTAGTCTTTCTGTGGGGTGTCTTGAATTTAAACATCATTGAGGGCATGGATGGCATGGGATTTTCCTGATTTTTGTGTGTTTTTCAACTTTTTGGGGTGTGTAACTGATGTTCCTCTGTCTTCCAATGCTTTTAGGTGCACAAGAGAACCACCAGTGCCAGGAAGAAGTCCTGCAGCGGTGTGTGCAGCATAACGTCACGCGACGTCACGTGTGGCCACAGACAAGACAACTCTGCAACTCGTGCAACTGCGGTTTGCTGTTCTGACATCTGAAGATGGCTCCAAAAAAAGTTCCCCGTAGCTCCTCTAGCAAGAAAGTTGCGCATAAGGAGCATAAGAAGCAAGTGGCGCCACTTACCAAGGAGACTGGTATGCCGCCCGCCACATTTTTTGGGATTAAAAAAAAGTACGCCTGCAGCAGCAGCGGGATCTGCTGGGGAACAAGCTGGGAGCAGCACCCCCGCTCCATTGGGCGCAGTGCCACCACCACCACGCCAACTTAAGTCCAAGCCCTTGAGTGCTTTAGAGGCAGCCAGTCTAGTTGCTCAATCACCATCGACAAGTGATGTTGACTCATCGCAAGAAAGTAGCAGCATCCCTCAATCAACACAGGTTGTTGTAACTCATCTGACGAGTTTTCAACAACCACAGCCGCAACAACAACCACATGTGCAAGTACAAGCCCAAGTACATGTGGAAGGAGAGGCAGCGCAAGGAGATGTGCAAGCAGAGGTGCATGGAGCGGCACAAGTGCCCACAATAGTTGTTCCTCCCGAAGTAGGGGCACATCAGGAAATAGACATTCAAGCCGAGGTATCATTTGAGGAAGCCACTCCTCCTGATCATTCATTGTCTTCCAGATCCCTAGCAAGTAAAAGATCAAGGATGGTGTCTACATCTTCTTCAAGCCCCCTTCCTTCTGATGATATGGATCTAAATTGGGAACCACCACAGCCGTCTGAGAGTGAGGCACACCATGATCTGACAAAGGTAGCTAAGCGTAAAAGGAAGGTCCCCGAAACTCTCGTACTTATGGGGTGTGATGATGACCCTGAAGAAGAAGTGGCGGATACTACTCCTGCTGAAGAAGACTCTCACGACGACGACGCAGTTATCATAAACGTCACTACAGGCTCAGTGGGCATGCAGCAAACAAACATTTTTACCCTAGCCCGAAAAGCTGCTGAGCGTGATGTTGTCGACGGGGAGGCAATGGGACCAACACCATTGCAGTTAACTAGTACACCACCACCTACCGCTTCCATATTTTCTCGCCAGAAGGGACCTCCATCCACCTCGACCTCCATTTCCTTATTTAGTGGTGCTGCAAGTGTACAACGTAGTGAAGTTCGGCAACACACATCCTCCACTTCATCTGGCATTAGCGGCATGACCAGTATCGCCTCCGCCGCCCCCCACAGACATTTGAAGTCCGCAGTTTGGGACTTCTTTAGTGTTTGCACAACAAGGGAAAACATAGCCATTTGTACCATTTGTAAGCTTGCAGTTATTCGTGGTAAGCTTGGTACCAAGTCTGGTACCAGAGGCCAGAGAGGTCATCTTAAGAGACAGCACACTGTCAAATGGCATGCGCACCTAAAGGAGATCAAGGAATTCCGATTTGCAAGTCAACAAACTGTATCCGTTGATGTTTCACCTGATGATGATGAGAGGGAAGAAGCGTCAAACACTTCACTTACACCCAGTACCCCTGTCAGCAGCACACCCCCTGTAGGCCACACTAAGAGTGTGGGAGAGAGTGAGACACCAATGCGAAAAAGTTCATCATCGCCGAGCGTAACTGGGTCGAAGAAGTCATCATCATCATCATCCCGTAAAATCATGGTCCAGCCCACCATTAGAAGCATGTTGTTTTCAGATGCGCCATTTGAACGCAACCACACAACGGCTTGTCTGTATAACACTGAGCTGGCAAAAATGCTAGCGCTGGACCTTCTCCCTTTTTCTTTTGTGGAAGGGGTTGGTTTTCTTGAATTAGTGGCAATGCTCTGCCCTAAATGGAAGGTTCCTAGCCAGTTCTATTTTGCCAGAGATGCGGTTCCAGCACCACATGAAGATGTGCTGGAGGTGATTGGGGCAGCTTTGCAGAAGAGTGTTGTTCACAGTATACATCTGACAACAGACATGTGGACCAGTTGTGCAGCCACTGATTACATGTGCATCACTGCACACTGGGTCTCTTTTTCAGGAGTTACAGCAAAGCTAAGGGCAGGTGTTGACCCGGACAACATTTTTAAAGCTGCTCGGAAACATGCAACACTAGCCATGTTTGACATGGAGACAAGTCATACAGGAGAAAACATTTTGCAGAAGTTTAACACAAAGGTCTTTCAAAGGCTGTCCCCAAGAAAACCCAAGATTGGTTATGTTTCCACGGATAATAGCGCCAATGTTTTTAAGGCCATGGATATGGGTAACTATTTCAGAGTGCCGTGTTTGGCGCACTGTATAAACCTGGTTGTTAAAAAATTCTTGAGTGAAGAAAGTCCAGTGTGCGAGTTATTGACCACCTGCCGAAGAATGTGCACACATTTCAGCCATTCTTTTAAGGCCCGGAAGCATCTGAGGGGCCTGCTACATGAACGTAAACTGCCAGTGAAAGCACTCATCCAGGAGGTGGCAACACGTTGGAACTCAACCTTCTACATGCTTGAGCGTCTGTATGAGCAGTGTGCGGTAGTCGATCAGTATTTCTTTACACAGGGTGCAGCTATGAAGGACCTGAGGATACATGCGGAGCAATGGAAGCTAGTTCAAAGCCTGACAGACATGCTTTGTCCTTTTGAGGTCTTCACGCGTGCAGTCAGCAGGGAGGAGTGTAATTTGGGAACAGCTATCCCATTGTTGCGCATGCTAGAGCACCAACTGAAGGCGGTGTCTTCTATGTTTCAAAAAGATGAAGAAAAGCAAGAAGCTTTTGATTTGGCGGAGAAATTATTAGAGCGCCTACTTTGCGATGAGATGTGCAAGCAGAGGTGCATGGAGCGGCACAAGTGCCCACAATAGTTGTTCCTCCCGAAGTAGGGGCACATCAGGAAATAGACATTCAAGCCGAAGTATCATTTGAGGAAGCCACTCCTCCTGATCATTCATTGTCTTCCAGATCCCTAGCAAGTAAAAGATCAAGGATGGTGTCTGCATCTTCTTCAAGCCCTCTTCCTTCTGATGATATGGATCTAAATTGGGAACCACCACAGCCGTCTGAGAGTGAGGCACACCATGATCTGACAAAGGTAGCTAAGCGTAAAAGGAAGGTCCCCGAAACTCTCGTACTTATGGGGTGTGATGATGACGCTGAAGAAGAAGTGGCGTATACTACTCCTGCTGAAGAAGACTCTCACGACGACGATGCAGTTATCATAAACGTCACTACAGGCTCAGCGGGCATGCAGCAAACAAACATTTTTACCCTAGCCCGAAAAGCTGCTGAGCGTGATGTTGTCGACGAGGAGGCAATGGGACCAACACCATTGCAGTTAACTAGTACACCACCACCTACTGCTTCCATATTTTCTCACCAGAAGGGACCTCCATCCACCTCGACCTCCATTTCCTTATTTAGTGGTGCTGCAAGTGTACAACGTAGTAAAGTTCGGCAACACACATCCTCCACTTCATCTGGCATTAGCGGCATGACCAGTATCGCCTCCTCCGCCCCCCACAGACATTTGAAGTCCGCAGTTTGGGACTTCTTTAGTGTTTGCACAACCAGGGAAAACATAGCCATTTGTACCATTTGTAAGCTTGCAGTTATTCGTGGTAAGCTTGGTACCAAGTATGGTACCGGAGGCCAGAGAGGTCATCTTAAGAGACAGCACACTGTCAAATGGCATGCACACCTAAAGGAGATCAAGGAATTCCGATTTGCAAGTCAACAAACTGTATCCGTTGATGTTTCATCTGATGATGATGAGGGGGAAGAAGCGTCAAACACTTCACTTACACCCAGTACCCCTGTCAGCAGCACACCCCCTGTAGGCCACACTAAGAGTGTGGGAGAGAGTGAGACACCAATGCGAAAAAGTTCATCATCGCCGAGCGTAACTGGGTCGAAGAAGTCATCATCATCATCATCCCGTAAAATCATGGTCCAGCTCACCATTAGAAGCATGTTGTTTTCAGATGCGCCATTTGAACGCAACCACCCAACGGCTTGTCTGTATAACACTAAGCTGGCTAAAATGCTAGCGCTGGACCTTCTCCCTTTTTCTTTTGTGGAAGGGGTTGGTTTTCTTGAATTAGTGGCAATGCTCTGCCCTAAATGGAAGGTTCCTAGCCGGTTCTATTTTGCCAGAGATGCAGTTCCAGCACTACATGAAGATGTGCTGGAGGTGATTGGGGCAGCTTTGCAGAAGAGTGTTGTTCACACTATACATCTGACAACAGACATGTGGACCAGTTGTGCAGCCACTGATTACATGTGCATCACTGCCCACTGGGTGTCTTTTTCAGGAGTTACAGCAAAGCTAAGGGCAGGTGTTGACCCGGACAACATTTTTAAAGCTGCTCGGAAACATGCAACACTAGCCATGTTTGACATGGAGACAAGTCATACAGGAGAAAACATATTGCAGGAGTTTAACACAAAGGTCTTTCAATGGCTGTCCCCAAGAAAACGCAAGATTGGTTATGTATTTAAGGCCATGGATATGGGTAACTATTTCAGAGTGCCGTGTTTGGCGCACTGTATAAACCTGGTTGTTAAAAAATTCTTGAGTGAAGAAAGTCCAGTGTGCGAGTTATTGACCACCTGCCAAAGAATGTGCACACATTTCAGCCATTCTTTTAAGGCCCGGACGCATCTGAGGGGCCTGCTACATGAACTTAAACTGCCAGTGAAAGCACTCATCCAGGAGGTGGCGTCACATTGGAACTTAACCTTCTACATGCTTGAGCGTCTGTATGAGCAGTGTGCGGTAGTCGATCAGTATTTCTTTACACAGGGTGCAGCTATGAAGGACCTGAGGATACATGCGGAGCAATGGAAGCTAGTTCAAAGCCTGACAGACATGCTTTGTCCTTTTGAGGTCTTCACGCGTGCAGTCAGCAGGGAGGAGTGTAATTTGGGAACAGCTATCCCATTGTTGCGCATGCTAGAGCACCAACTGAAGGCGGTGTCTTCTATGTTTCAAAAAGATGAAGAAAAGCAAGAAGCTTTTGATTTGGCGGAGAAATTATTAGAGCGCCTACTTTGCAATGAACGTCTTCAAAAGATCCACATAGAACAGCATTACATTTGTGCTACTATTCTGGATCCACGCTACAAAAAGGCACTGGCAGGCAGAGTATTCTTTCCTTTTGGTGACGCAGAAGTTTTAAAGTACAAAGGTTGGCTAGCTGTGTCAGCCATGAGGTTTGAAAGAGAACAGCAGGGAATTGAAGAAAAAGGCAGTACATCAGCATCAGCAGGCCATCTGGAGTCAAAAGAATCCACTTCTGCACCTGTGGCTGTGGCAGAAGTGAGTGATTTTCCCTCTCAGCCGTTAAAGACACCAGCAACCGGATCATCTGCACCAGACACAACAGTAACATTGTGTGAAGAAGAGGATTGGCTAACTCAGCTTGGGATTGCTTCTCAAAAGGTCCCAGCAAAAAGTTAGCATTGTGGAGGAACCGTGGAGAACCTTGAGTCGATGGTGCAGGACTATCTGAATGACTCAACAGAGGTCTATGTTCATGATGACCCATTGGCATGGGAAAAAAGAATTGTGGCCAGAGATCTCCAACCTGGCTTTAAATTACTTGTCTTGCCCACTCGCAAGTGTGTCTTGTGAACGTGTTTTCAGTGCTGCTGGTGGCATTGTAACTTGCAAAAGGACCCGCCTCTCGCCCAAAAATGTGGAGAGGTTAACAATTATCAAGATGAATCAGCACCTCATACCGCCAGATTACAAAATACGAGAATGCACGCAGGAAGAAGACGAGGAGGACACCAACTTAGATGAGGGAAGTTCTTCTCTGTTAGGTGACCTACTCCCGCCTGAATTCACAGAGTAGGAGGACGAACTCTTCTTCCCTGACACCGAGCCCTTAAAATGAGCCAATGAATCAATAATTTTCTTTTTCGTCCTTATTCACTTTTATTCCTGTGTGTCTGTCTTTCTTTGTTTTGCAAAGTCTATATAAAAAAATGTAATCACCTGATCACAAAAACAAGCCCATCAGCAGAACTGTCTTCATTTATTTGCTTATTGATTTGAAGGTGCCGCGGTCTGCATTCCTCAGGTTCACAAGTTCACAAGAACATGCTCCTCTATCCTCCTCCTCCAGACTCCTATTTCCCTCAAAGCAAATGGCTGGATTACACCCAATGAAGAAAGACTCTGCACTTGTGGGGGTGTTCTACTTCTTTGCGGGTGAGTTGACGGCTCTGGGGCCATTGCTGGGAAGGTCTAATACCGGATAAAAGTGGTTCGGAGAAAATCCATGAGGAAAAAGTTTTTGCCTTTTTGCTCACTATTGTGTTTTCGGGGGTCTGTTTGGGTGGGTTCCAGGTGTTTGAGGTGGGTTTTGGGGTTTTGGGAGCACTGCTGGCACAGACTAATTTTGATTGCATTTGTTTTCCAGGACATCCATGGTGGAAAAGTGGAGCTATGACCTAGCGGCACAGCGCGTTTGGACAGAAGGCCGAAAAGTATTGTAAGTATGAGATTTTCCATTTTTGCTTTTTGCCTGTTTGGGGGTTTTGTGCTTTTTTGTGGGTGGGTTGGGGGGGCTTGGGGCTTTGCTGGGAAGGTCTAATACTGGATAAAAGGGGTTTGGCGAAAATCAGAGTTAAAAAAGTTTTTGCCTTTTTGCTCACTATCATGTTTTTGGGGACCTGTTTGGGGGGCTTCCTGGTGTTTGTGGGTGGGTTTCGGGATCTTGGAGCAACGCTGGGTATGGATACTTTGATTGCAAGTGGTTTGAAGCAAATCCATGGTGGCAAAGGGGAGTAAGGGCCTAGCTGCAGAGCGCGCGTGGAGGGATTTTGGAAATTCGCCTGAAAATTACTAGGTCACCATTTTTGTAGTTTTGCTTTTTGGCTGTTTGGGGGTCTTCTACTAGTTTTCGCCTGGGTTGACGGCTCTGGGGCCATTGCTGGGAAGGTCTAATACCGGATAAATGTGGTTTGGAGAAAATCCATGAGGAAAAAGGTTTTGCCTTTTTGCTCACTATCGTGTTTTTGGGGGCCTGTTTGGGTGGGTTCCTGGTGTTTGGGGGTGGGTTTTGGGGTCTGGGAGCACTGCTGGCACAGTCTAATGTTGATTGCATTTGTTTTCCAGGACATTCATGGTGGAAAAGTGGAGTTATGACCTAGCTGCACAGTGCGTTTGGACAGAAGGCCGAAAAATATTGTAAGTATGAGATTTTCCATTTTTGCTTTTTGCCTGTTTGGGGGTGTTGTGCTTTTTTGTGGGTGACTTGGCAGGTCTTGGGGCATTGCTGGGAAGGTCTAATACCGGATAAAAGTGGTTTGGCGAAAATCAGAGTTGTAAAAGTTTTTGCCTTTCTGCTCACTATTATGTTTTCGGGGGCCTGTTTGGGGGGCTTACTGGTGTTTGTGGGTGGGTTTCGGGGTCTTGGAGCATCGCTGGGTATGGATACTTTTGATTGAAAGTGGTTTGAAGCAAATCCATGGTGACAAAGGGGAGTTATGGCCTAGCTGCAGAGGGCGCGTGGAGTGATTTTGGAAATTTGCCTGAACATTTCTAAGTGCCCATTTTTGAAGTTTTGCTTTTAGGCTGTTTGGGAGTCTTCTACTTGTTTTCGACTGGGTTGACGGCTCTGGGGCCATTGCTGGGAAGGTCTAATACCGGATAAAAGCGGTTTAGAGAAAATCAGAGCAGAAAAAGATTTTGCGCTTTTGATCACTTGCCTGTCTTTGGGGTGCTGTTTGGCGGGCTTTTAGGTTGTGGTGGGTGGGTTTTGGGGTCTGGGAGCACTGCTGGCACAGTCTAATGTGGATTGCATTTGTTTTTCAGGAAATCCATGGTGGAAATGGGGAGTTAGGGCCTAGCTGCACAGCGCGTTTGGACAGAATTGAAAGAAGGACGAAAATATTCAAAGTATGAGATTTTCCATTTTATTCTTTTTGCCTGTATTGGGGTGGTCTGCTTTTTTGTGGGTGGGTTGGCAGGTCTTGGGGCATTGCTGGGAAGGTCTAATACCGGATAAAAGTGGTTTGGAGAAAATCCATGCTGAAAAGCGTTTTGGCACATTAACTTAGGGTTAGCACTAGCAGCAGGATTGCATGTGTTTCGGGGTGTTCTAGATTTTTGCAACTGAGTTCTGTGGTCTAAGAGCACTCGTGGGAATGTGTAATTTTGGTTGCAAGTGGTTTGAAGAAAATCCATGGTGGGAAAGGGGGGATTTGGCCTAGTTTAAAAAAGCGCTTGCCACTGTTCTTAACGTAGGGCTCGTTAGGGTTAGCAGTATTGTATTGCATGTGTTTGGGCGGGGGGCTGTTTGTGGGGGGTTTGCGAGTCTTGGAGCGATGCTGGGTATGGATACTTTTGCTTGCTTGCAAGTGGTTTGAATACAATCCACTGTGGGTAAGGGGGGATTTGGGCCTACTTTACTTTCAAAGTACGTTTTGTCACCATTTTTCTACTAGGCCTCGTTTTTTGAGATCTGATTGGGGGTCTTCTACATTTTTGCGACTGGGTTTAGTAAGGGTCTGGGAGCACTGCTGGGAAGGTCTAATTTTGTTCTAAAGCACAGTTTACAGTACACCTAGCTTGAGGGGAAAGATCCGCTAAATTAATTCGCCCATACTTATTTATCCTTCAAAAGGAGACTCAGACAGAGTACGCACTTTCAAAAATATTGTACTGTCTATTAGGAAACTCAAAGTGTGACTTTTTGCACTACACAGCGTACATACCTTATATTTATTTGTCAGTGGTGTTCTAATATCACTTCCTGTTTTTCCATCAATAATTACAGGCCGGGTTTCAGTCTGTGCAATGGGAAAAAAAGGATGAAGTCAGGCTTCACATTAGCGAGCCGCAATACAGCATCCGCCAGGCAGACAGTGGACAGGGTGTCTTCTGGTCACCAACATCGATGGACGGAGCATCAGCTGGAATGGAGGAGTCCCGCTAATAAGAGGAATGGTTTGATGCATGCAACTTACCAAATTCAACAGGACAACTACAACAACATACATATACAGTATCCGTTCTTTTCTAATTATCTTTTAAGTAATGTTATTGCTGTAAACTTCTATGAGTGTGACTCTGCATTTCTTTGATCTCTGCTTCTAAATTCATCCCTACAACCATTCTATAGGTTTTACTTCTGCTATTTTTTAAACCTAATTTAATGTAAGAAGTGTTTCTCTGAGTGCAGAGATAGGCAAGTGAAAATGCATAATTATTACTGCAGCCCTGCACTGTCGCCTTCTTTCATTCACGGTTGTCGAAAGTACTACTTACTTTTCAGTAACCATGCATGCAGTAGTGCATGCACTTCCTTTATGTCACTTAAAAGATTTCTGGTTAGCTTTGCACACAAAGATTTCTTTATCTTCAATTATTGTTTGTCCATGCTGTGCTTTTTTTTCCTTCTCTCAACAAAACTTTCCCAAAATCCCCCATTCCCATCCATTTTCCAAACCCTAACCCTCTTTCCCCGGGCTGTGTGGTTTTGATTGATGTGTGACTAAATGACAGCAATAATTCCACACACTTGCTGGGGAGGATAAGGTCATAGCAACAGGCTGGTGTAGGAATCCGAGGATATATTCTACTCTTACTCAGATTGACACTCAGTCACTATTGGCAAATGAAAGCAGATTTTCATGTGCGCCATCAACTTGATTGGTCATCAAGAACATCCTCCTCCTAGATGTGGCAAATTATTACGCTGCTGTGTCCTTCACCTTCGGTACTATTTCTTGTAGTAGTAGCCAATGTCAAAGAAATTCAACGTAAGTACTAGTTATACTTTCAATAGTTTACCATTTGTTAGGCTATATTGTGGCACTGTTCTAGTGTACTGTCACCTGCTATATTCTCTATTGTACCGTTCTAATGCTATGGTAAGGACAAACAAGGTTTCATTTTCTTTTTTTCAGATGCTGCCACTGTGTAACACCACAAGTACCACCGCAATGATGACATTTCATCCACCCAGGATTGCCAACCTTAATCGCCATTTCGCGTGCAGCCAGCCCTGTGCCTAGCCCTATTTCCAAACACAAATTACAGGTAAGATAAGCGTTTGGGGGGAGGTAGTATAATGGAGTATTAGGACTCGGAGAGACGAGAGACTGACGGTCCTAGAACTATTGAATTCACTTACTCTGTGAGAGGCACTTAGTTTTGAAAACATTTGGGCCATTAGGACTTACACAACTTGAATCAAGATGCCACTTAAGTTTCTGAATTGTTAAACTCCCACCCACCAGCCTCAAAAGCAGTAAAAAAACACGTATGCTAAGATAAAGTTTAAAGTATATTTATATATCCCTAACATAAATAATCTCCCACAAGACCCAACCCAGCCCCCCTCCCGAACCCCAACGAATGTCCCTGAAAACGAAGTCCCAAAAACTAGAAAACCCAACTCCCAATTCCCACCCCCCAGAAGTCTTTAAAAAAGGGGCAAGGGACAGTCTCCTCCTACTGCTGGCTGCTGTTGACTTTTTGGGCCAGGTCGGCATGCTCCTTGCGGAGGGTCTCGAGCAGGGTTTTGGTTTTGAGGAGCTCCTGCTCGAGGTAGAAAACCCTCAGGGAAATGCGGTGCATCCATTTTTTGTAACTGCTGTGGGGGGCAGCTGATTTCTTTGCTGCTCAACGGTGGCGGGTGGCTGCGATACCCCGGCTCCGTACCGCTGGAGACCTGCTGCGCTGACTGGCTGACCCAGGGAGTGCGGAGGAGGATGCAGGTGTCGCCGTGGATGTTGTTGACGTACTAGTCTGCGTGCCCTCCTCCTCCGAGGCCACCAGCCGCCGATATTCGGTGACAGTGGCCTCCAGCCTCCGTTGCCGGGCCCTTTTAGCCAGCTCCTTCCGTTTTGGTTTGGAAGGAGCATCTATATGAAGAAAGAAAGACATAGTCTGTAACCAATGCTCTTTAAGATTAACACAAAATGATTCAGCAGAAAGTTGTGTCACAGTAGAACAAGCAACTTGCAAGCGCAGTGCATAACTATTGTGGATAGTATCTATCTAACCTCCCACTTCTTCATCCTTGCTCTAACATTAGTGGGAGTTTAAGGAATCAATTCTACGAGCACTATGGACTCACTCCATTAGAGTCGACTATGACAGTACACCAGTCTTATTCTTCTTCTTCTCTCTTGTTTAGCAAAATTGGTACGTTAACTTCTGCAAGCCGTCATAATTCCAGCGCAGTCAACTTGCACCAGAGAAAAACTGACGCCCGCCATGATGAGTGAGACAGACTTGCTTTACTGTACCAGTCCAGTACATGCAGGTGGCGATTCTCTTACTTTTCTATTATGGGTGGCACTGAGAATACTCTGTTACAAGGGCTACTGCTTAATTAATTTAACTTTCACCCTACAGTGCCAATGAATACTAGAAAAGGAAAATGAAGAAGATAAATAATCTGATTATCTATCACTGCACATGGTATGTATTTGCTTACATATGGGATGACTTTAGGTGCTTTGCTTTTTATTGAGTGAACAGTGATACATCCACACATGAATGACCGAGTTCTACTAAACTTATTAACAGAGGTAGTGAGTGAGTGGCCATCGTAATAGCCGGATATATGCTGTGCTTGCAATACAAACTACTGCTACTATTCATGGTAGTATTCGGACAAAATTACAACTTCTTTTCCTTGCCTTTCCTACACTGGGACGGACGTGCGGGTGCGGTGTTACATGCTCTTCAAAGTAACACTTAGTTCATCCAGTGACCGTCTACTCTCTCTAGATACACATATGCTATCTAAGAGTCAGATAGTACCATGATCCAGGCATCCATCCATTCAAACTATATGTCAATCATTCTTCTTCGTGTCTCTCATCTGGACAAACCTTATTTTTTCTCACAGGGAGCACACTATGCAGTCTGCAATCTCAATAAGTAAGGAATATAAGAGCTTACCACTGCCCGCCACTACCGTGGCAACCCGCACAGCAGTTTGGTCCGGCACTTGCACCTCCTCCTCCCCAGAGCTTTCCTCCTCCACCTCCCCGCTGGGCCCAGCACCAGATGTTCCACCTGCAAAGTACATTTACGAATGTTAGATGTCATAGACATACACTACTCACTAGTATTTTGTCTAGGAATGAAGAAATGTGAAAATGTGAAAACAGAAACCAATCTAATAATTTGTGACAGTCTACTCTAAAGTAAAAATGTCCCTTTTTCCAGGGAAGGGTGTTGTCTTGCTGCACTTTTTGGCACAACTGATGAATGCTTGCTTTTTAACACGCACCATTTTTCTCATAACAGACAGAAACTTCACTTCTAAGAACAAATCATCATCATCACCACTAGGACAGAGGGACCAATGATTCAACACCAAAAAGAAAAATGAAAGTTCAAACCAGATGAGGGCTCGGCTCGCCCACAATAAATGTGTCAAATAAATCACTATAAGCACTTTTCCATTTTTAATCAACCGTTTATGTTTTATGACAAGCTTGATTTTAATAAATATTTTTACTTTTAATAAAGCTTTAAAACAAATAAACTCTGTGGTTTTTGGTCAAGAGTGAATGAGCAAATGGTTTTGCAATTTGCAAGCATGAGTCCATGCCTCTGACACTTCTGGACTCCGACTCCGTACTCTTGTCCTGCGTTGGATAATCATCATTGGGGATCAATCATCGATGAATTCAGGAGCTAAATGACTCTGCCAAACTATCTAGTCAGTAAGGAGATTGGGGGTTCTTCAAAGACTGATATCACTGAGGTATGTTGAAAGTCTACCTGTGCCTATTATAATTGATAAACAATGCACTATTTAGTGTCCATAGTTCTGTTTGTGCAGATTTGTCCCTGCAACAGTAGTAGTATGGATTGTCCTCCTATCCAAACCAAAAGTAAAGTAGTATCTTATTCTTTCTTGGTGGTCATTCACCTTTTTATTGTTGGTAATTGTAAAAGCATAAACATTTAGAAGACATGAAAAGACATTATGGACAATCCCAGAGGACTGCACTCAGTGCATAGAGAGGGATGTACGACGTTACGATGCATGGTTTTACCACGCGTACCTTTACAACGCGTTTTTTACAATGCAAGTCCTGACCACGACTTGAGTTGGAGGGGTGCGGACTTAGGAATCTTTTAATTTACTATTCCAACACCAGCCTACATACAGTAGGGAAGGTGTTAGATAGTAAATTAAATTATTCCTTGTCCTGTAGCGCCCTCCAGCGCAAGTCTTGGTTACGACTTGCGTTGTAAAAGACACGTTGTACGGGTACTGTGGAGTAAAATCCGCGTCGTAAGGGATGCTCCCCATAGAGAGCTATTGCTGACTAGAATGGGAGTTTTGTTTAACACCTTTTGCCAAATGTGCAATCTTAGTTAGCTGCACAGACAGACTAATAAGAATAATCTAGTAATACCACAGGGAGTGATAGTCGAGGCAGGATAAGAATTCAGATACAGTCTACAAGAAGATCAAAGACGATTTAGAAAAAATCGAATAAGGAACGCTAGGAAAAAATAGGTACTCTATATTAAAATTAAAACTTACCAGGGCCAGCAAAGGACCCCTCGCCTGACCGATCCTGGCCTTGTTCAGCAGCAGCAGCCTCCTCCAATGTCCTCTTGCCCCTAGGGCGAGCTGATGTACAACATGAAAGAAAGAAAGACCAGAAAACATGGATGATTGTTGTCAACCAAATCAAACATTACAAAAGAACAATAACAAAATATTTTGGCGAAATAGCAAATAGACAACTATTCCACGGGATATATTGACCTATCTCATGTGGTCTACTACGATATTAGTATTGCTTGATTTGCGGACCGTCGACTTGGAAAGTTATGTAACTCACTAAACAAACTACTAAAAAGGTTCGCCTAGGACTGACAGGCAGCAGTCCGCAGCACGCGAAGTGACAGACAAACTCCATCGTGATTGCAGATCAGCGACAACACTAAAAAGTTTCCTACTACAATACCTAGTCATTAAAAGACTCAAACTATCAATCCACCACCACTTTTTCTTCTTATTGCCAGGTGTACAAAGGAAGGACTGGACTTGAGTCTGTAGGAACAGATTTACAAGCCCCTTGCGGCTCTTTTGCTCCGTTGTTGCGTGACTTTTGTGACGCAGCGGCAGAACAAAAGAGGCGCCATGGTGCGGCGTATATTAACAACGTGACGCATATGGGACATGCATCACGTTGTAAAACCCTGCGCCATCAGGGTGTGTTCCGGCACAAGGCGCAGGAACGCATTCTAAAAGTGGCTGAGGGAAATCTACAAGATTTCAATCAGTCACTTTTAGGACAATGATGTGTGACTCGAACCCTGTGCCTGCTTGAAGCACATGTACGGCTTGACGCAGCATTGGGGAGATAGGGCACCCCAGAGCATTGCTGGAGCTGCGCCATCGTTGCGACGCAACTCCAGCAATGCGCGGCCTTTACGGCACAGATGCGTAACGCTTTGGTGACGTTTTGGGCCCATGGTGCGCTGCATTGTAAATACGGCGCACCATGGGTGGTGGTGGCGTGGCGCACAATTACTGGCTCCTCCCTGCTACTTTGCAGGGATGCGCCGGTAATTAAAAATCTGACCCTTAGTGTCTAGCATTACGCAATTCTTTAAACTACACTCATACATAATTTCTCAGGCCAATGAAATGAACACAAAATCGAAAACAAATAAGCATAGTAGCAACTCTACTGAGAAGGAGAGCAGTGCACCTGAAATGCACAGAAGATTTTGAAATATAATTTACCTACAATGTAATCAGCAGCATTATTGCAGGAGAAAACAGATTAGTGAAGAAATCGCTACTACTACTCACCAAGCCCGGGGATCTCGAGGCCGAGAAGGTCGATCAAGTTGCATTCCCGGTCCAGGAGATCCGTCCAATCGGTGGGTGGCCTGGTTGTAGGTGCGCCCGACCCGAGAGTGTTGATATATGGCCCGGCACACCTTCTCCCACCGCTTCCGGCGCTCCCGGATCCCGTAGCCGCCTGCCATGATGGTCCTGGGGAGGCGGCGCTAGACATAAAAAACTAGTGCAGCCACCTCCTCCGCGAAATTGCAGAAAAACGATTTTTGCAAAACTGAAAGCACTCAGCAGGTGCAAAAGTTCAACCTCATCATTAGTAACCATTCCCTGTAGTGCTTCCTGAGGGCCCCCTCAAGAGTTCAGTTGCCTACTTGCAACTATTCTATGACCCTGCTCTGACCCTCACAGCAGCCTCAGAGAATAGCTACAAGCAGACCACAAAGGTCCTGTGAAAAAAAATTGCACTGCAACAGAAAGCAATTACAGATAAGGAAGCAGGTGCCAGACTCAGTGACACATTAATCAACCCCAAATTAATTCATGTCAGTTGAAGCAGGGCAGGTGTGCTGCCTTTTCCCCCCATAATCTACAGTGATGAACCAGAGGGTTGCAGTGATGTACCAGAGGGTGGCAGTGATGTACCAGAGGGTGGCATGGGTGAACCAGAGGGTGGCAGTGGTGAAACAGAGGGTGCTGTGATGAACCAGATGTAGAAACAACATAGTCGCGACTGTTGGGACCCGCCAAGTAAGTTCGCGTTTGCGAACTAGTACAAAACCCTTGTGAACTGGCAGAAACCCTTGCGAACACACAAAAAAGAAAATATCCGCAAATTCGCGAAGGCTCGCGGATTTTGCGGATTGCGAATTTGTGAATACGCAAATTCGCGAACCGCGAATTCGCAAAATTCGCCCATACTTAGTAATCCAGCCCCTTAGATTAGTATAAAGATAGGAGCTGTGTGTAGAGACTTTAAATTATCCTGGATTGAAACCCTGAAACGGAACTCTTGGACCTTTGACGTTCTATATCCACTAGAAGACTGAGACATCTCCCTTGTGGTCAAGGAGTGACCACCCTGTGCAAACAGGCACCACCAGTAACTTGTTGGTTTGCTTTGTCGAGGCTGACACGAAAGATGTGGGACCGGACACCCTGGACATCCTGCATTTTGCTAACAGTGCAACGACCGAGGCACCCTCGAAGTCGTGCATTGGGGATTGAGAAGCCCCAGATCTGAGCGCCATTTGCACTGAAGCTCAGCCCTCCACACTCCACGAGTGCCGTGTGGGGCCTGCCTTTGCATTTCAACTTGACGTGTCTCCCGAGATGCTAGCCCACTAGCTAGTTAGCCCTCTGAAGACTTTTCTTTAAATCTACACCACTGGCCTGGTTGCTCCATGTTTGCTCCTGCTTCCCAGCAAAGGAGAAGCACTCCAGACCTTGCTGGTCTGAACAGAAGCCCATCTTGGTATCCTGCGTGGATTGCGGTAGCCAAGGCTTGTTGGGTCCAATCTGGATACCGACACCGCAGTCAGCTAGATCCTTTGTGTGACAGCTCGAATCCAGCTCCTGGTCATCGCCAACTCCTCCTGTTCCTCATGGCTAAAGAGACAAGCTTCACCTTCTTTACCTGATTTGACACAACATCACCTGGTTCCTTCCTGGTTCCTTACTGGTCACTAGCTAGTGACACAGACTCTGTCCCCTCTGCTTCCAGGTTCTACAGATCTTCGATCCACCCTTGGATCCACCCGGAAACTTTTCCTCTGGTCGCCTGCAGCACTTCTTTGCAGATTTCCATTGAAAACGACGACGAAACCCGACACGAAAAGACACCTATGCACCCGGCTTCCCTGGGTGAGGTAACTCGAGTACTCCGGTGCTCCCATGGGTATTGACTCTTCAAGTGTCCTATTTTAAAGCGGTTTCAACGTAGTCCACCCGGAAGTGTCCATAATCAGTAACTTTGTAACTTCTTCGAACTCCATTGTAACTCAATGGTGACTCGCTACTGTGTTTAGACACTGCAGTCGTCTCCCGTGGGCCTCCTACTTCCAATCCATTGGTTGTCCAGTGTAGCCTTAGCGATTCTCTAGGCTCTAGGCCTATTCACTAGTTCTGAAGTGGTCCTTATACCACTTTCTTAGTATATGGTTCGTGAGGCCCCTAGGAAAGAATTGTATTTGTGCAACTTATAGTATGCTTAATGAGTAACGTGTAATGTATCTCGAACTCTGACCTCATAAAGGGATCAAAGGGGTTGTGTTAGTATGAATACATATATATTTGATATATACCTTGTGTGGTGTCCTTTCATTTGGTAATCAAGGGATTATCATTGGTAAAACAACTGGCTTCGCATGCTGTCTGAAGTATTAGCCTAAGACTGCTGGTCCATGCTACCACTAGGATAGCTGATCTATAAGGTTGACTTTACAACCACCATCAGAAGGGTCGTTAAGACAGGTGCAAGGTGCCCACTAGAATAGCAGACAGCATATGCCAGGCTAACTTCTCACAGTCTGGAGTCACACTGTGAGTCTGTGTGCATTTGAGTAACCATTGTGAGAGAAACATTTGGTTACTTCATGTCTTTGCAGACACATAACTGCTTAAAAACCTATCCTGTTGTTAAGTATTAGTAGAATTAGAAGCCAGTCATTGCTTATGTATTTGCAAAATTTGTCAGGCTTTCACAGTAGAGAGCAGTACTGAAATATGGAGAATATCTGCAGTCACCTTACACCTTCCAGACTAATGAGTTTGTTAAGGTAAAGTCCAAGGAATACTATTGTTTGTCTAGAACAGGGGTCTCCAAACCGGTCCTGGCTTTCACACTAGAGTCCAGTATTGAAATATTCAGAATGTCTGCAGTCACCTTACCCCCTCCAGACTAGTGAATGTGTTTTGATAAAGTCTAAGGAATAGTGTTGCTTGTCTAGAATCACACTGTGAGTCTGTGTGCATTTGGACAACCATTGTGAGAGAAGCATTTGCTTAATTCATATCTTTACAGACAAACAACTGCTTAAAAACCTATCCTGTTCCCAAGTTTTAGTAGAATTAGAAGCCAGTCATTGCTTATGCATTCGCAAAATGAGTCAAGCTTTCACACTAGAGTGCAGTACTGAAATATTTAGAATGTGTGCAGTCACCTTACTGGTTCCAGACTAGTTTATGTGTTTAGGTAAAGTCCAAGGAATTGTGTTGCTTGTCTAGAATCACACTGTGAGTCTGTCTGCATGTGGGCAATCATTGTGAGAGAAGCATTTGGTTACTTCATGTCTTTGCAGATACATAACTGCTTAAAAACCTGTCATGTTGTCAAGTTTTAGTAGTATTAGAAGACAGTGATTGTATATGCATTCGCAGAATGAGTCATGCTTACCCACTATAGTGCATTACTGAAATATGTAAAATGTGTGCAGTCACGTTACTCCTTCCAGACTAGTGAGTCTGTTTTGTTAAAGTCCAAGGAATGGTGTTGGTTGTCTAGAATCACACTGTGAGTCTGTCTGTATTTAGGCAACCATTCGGAGAGACTCATGCCTTACAATATGGACTGCTTACACTCCTGCAAACACCCTGTTACTCCCCTGCACTCCTCTAGTGACCCATTCACCACCATGTACTAATTCATTCACTGTGCCAAAACTCAACCACTTATAAATTCACCCACTCTTCCTCTATGAAGTAGTCTAATCATTCAGTTAGTACCCAAGTACTCATTCAGTGACTTAGAGCCTTACCACATAGACTGCTTCAAACTCCTATCCACTATGCATGTAGTCCTCTAACCATCTAATAAACTTCTGTTTGAGGCCTTTATTTCCCCAGTCAGTCTCCTTACTCTCTAGGAAACACCCTGTCACTCCCCTTGTAATCCTTATTTGATCCATTCAGCATCATGCACTAATGCATTCACTCTGCCAAAACCCAACCACTTATAAATTCACCCAGGCATTCTACTTGCAGTACTCTAATCATTTAATCAGTACGCAAGTACTCATGCAGTGATCCAGGCTTTAGCACATGGACTGCGACAAATCTTTATCAAATATGCATGCAGTCAAGTTTCCAAGTTTATTTTCTTTGATTCGGAACTCCGAATAGATCCACAAAAGATAACACAATGAATACAACATACAAATCCATTTTTACAGAAAAAAGAACAAAGCACATTACAAAGTTACAATTTCTGTACAAAAGGCCAATACGGGTTACAAGAATCAGTAATGCATACTATGCTAAAAGAAGAAGCCCCTCAATAAATATCTAAAAATCATTTAAAAAAGTTAAAAACATTAAAACAAAACATCTCATTAGGAGGGTTATTTAAAGCATGTACAAAAGCATTAGCAGTAAGAATACTCAATTTCAAGCAAATATGGCGTAGCCATTTGCGACGGAAAGGGAGCAGGGGAGGACATATAAATATGACGTGACTCAGATCTTGTTTGGGGCAGTTGCAAAAGTTGCAAGCTGCAGAAGTACCATACCACTTGGACAGAAGTATATATTATTTTTTTTTTTTTTAAATTTTTGAAAACCTTTATTGTGCATGAAATAAAGAACAAATACGGGCCCACAACCATCCGGCCGGCCACGAACACTCATGAAGCACTAGTGCATGCAATACGGCGACATAGTAATACGTCATACCATCAGCTAATATTTAGAAATCAAACTGGAGAGCGCCGCAATACCATGACACAGGAGCAATGAAGGTTAATTTTAAATTTTTGTGCAACTATTGAGTTCAGGTCGTATTGTTCCTCAATCATAGAAAATAATAAAATAAAGAGCAAGGTCCATGCAGGTGGGACATGACATTAGCTACAGTTTCCAACCGTTCTCACATCTCGACAACCAAGTCCCCACCAGGCAGGATGGCAGCTAGATATCCACGCTACAGGGTATCAGTCTCAACACCACATTCGTATCTCCACCGCCACCCATCCCCCAGTATGCCTAAACACGGGCCTAGATGAAAAAGGAAAATATAGAAGAAGAGCAAAAATAGGCACCATAGAAACTAACAGAAACTGAAATATAACCCCCCACCCTACACACATGCAGAGGCTATGGCCTACCCCCCCCAGCAGAGTGTCTGTCGCCCCATAAACCCGAAATATAGCAAGAAAAGAGAAGAAGGAGAGAAGAAAGAAAAGAGAAAGCAAAAGGAAATATAAACCAGTGATATAGGGAGCAAGAAAAGAAATTCTATCCTATAACTCCCACTAAAGAAAGGCCGGGAGGAGGGACAGTTACACATGTGTTTGGACACCGCCGGCCCAATAAACATTCTCCACCCAAATATCGGCAACAAATAGAGTCAGCAAAAGTCTAACAATTAGGGAGAGTCAATTCACATTATGCAATGAAACAGACCGAATTCGGGTCCCTCAGTCTCCACCCGCCAGCCTAACAATTTAGCAAAGGGACCGCCTAGCCCTGGCCCGATCTGGGACTCATCCTCTCACCCACCCTCCGTGGTAGTCCAGTGCAGTCCAAGTTGGCGAAAGAAAATGGCCGCCTTGAGGAGGGGGGAGGTGCATAAACACAGCAAGAGCGTCGCCTGTCCTCAAAAAGTGTACCTCCCTCGGTCACAAACTTTCCCGATGCATCCAAGCGACAAAAGTCACGAAGCAGGGAGATCAAAGTCTCTAAGGAAGGAGCAGATGAAGGGGCATGAGGACAGGCTGCTAGTGTCCAAAGCAGCGAAGCTGTTAAACGAGGCAGACAGTCAGTCACGGAACAAAGGGGAGACAATGTTGCAGCAACAGACCTGATGGGTGGCAACGAGTCGCTACAAGCCGCAGCAATAGCTACCTTAACCTCAACAGTAGCACTCGGAGGCGGCGGTGTGCTGATAGACTGTAGCAAAACCAAATTCAAACTCTGACGGGGATGGACTCCCTGCTCCCGGCACAGAGCATGGGCACATGCATCAATTTTCACACCCAGTACACTGTAGTTATGCATCATCTCCGATCGTAGCTCACCCAAGATCGTTAACACATCCTTGTAGGTCCATTCAGGCTGTAGTTCCCTTAGCTCTGCACTCCCGGAGGAAGAATGTGCTCCGGCCCCCTGCACGAAAATGAGCTTGCAGTCCCATGATGAGGGCGCGTATTCATCCCCACAATGCAGAATAGCAGGCATCGCCATCTTGCCCTCAATACACTGGAGTGCTGGGGGGGGGGGCAAGGGGGGTCGCAGGGCACGACCGATCAGTAGCTGTCGTCCCCAGAATACACAGTATCCCCCTCGGTCTGCGGCGTAGTCAAGGAACCGCAGGCAGTATGGTAGATCAGGCAGAGCAGAGAGGGGCTCACCGATGCCGGCCAGAGTAGCAATGGGAGCCGACCAGCATCATGGTGGCTACGGACAAAGGAACCTCAGACAAAGCGCGTCTCCCCCTTGTCCCCGTGCAACTCAGTGTACACGCGGTAAATCCTGGCGGCAGGCGTCGGCCAGACTGTATATAGATTTAGGTGACTCTTCGCAGGTGCACAACCTCCGTAGCAGAACGGCCGTCTCGGAGCACGCGAGGTCCGGCAAAGCGCTGTGGAGCGAGCGGGGTCCCGGGCTAGGGCGATCCGTCCGATATCTTCTGTCTCCGGGCGGGTGGAGAGTTCGGAGGAACACCATCAAAGCCAGCTCCGCTTCCCGCACATTTCAGTCCAAGAAACATCAGGATGGCAAGCAGGATTTCGGTGCGGGTCTCCAGGGCCGGCGGTGCCGAGAGGCTGCACGTCCGCTCAGGTCGCCATCTTGGCTCCTCCCCGACAGAAGTATATTTAAAGGCAGGAGATCTTGTCTTAACAGAAACCAGAATCGTCGGACACCATGGGATAAATTCCAGGATATGTAGGGTTGCCTATATTTGATTACACAAGATGACAAATGGAGTGACTCCCTTCCTAGTTACAATATACTCCCTATCTAATCTGAAACTAAGTGCCCATGAGGCCCATTTCAAAACTAGTTTTAATTGGCCCTGGGAGAGGGAGAAAAGGGAGGTCTCATCTAATTTCAGAAGTGTCACTGCCCTTCTGAAATTTTTTACAAGAAGGGAGAATTCATTGAAAGACCCCAATAATTTGTCTTTCATTAAGCGTCTTAGTGTCCCCGCTTCCCCCTTCGCCAAACAGGCAACCCAGCGCACCAACCCCTCTAGGCCCTGGGCCCAACTACTACGAGCTCCACACTCCAGTCTAAAAGCTGCAGCTGTACATGAATTATTGGTAGAGCTTAGATTCCGAAAAATCTTCCCCTCTGCCAACTGCAAAAATCCCCATTGCCCCAAATCCACTATTTCAAGTCCATATAGCAAAGTAGACGGGATCTTGGCGCGAAATACTTCTAACAGGAAGGAGAAGTGGCGCCTCCCTGTGGCTGAATAAAGGGCTAGTAAACATTTCCCTTGGGCCACTGCTTTCCGCATGTTGTTATCAATATGGGGTTTCTCACTGGAGTTATTAGTTATTACTTTCCCCAAGAAAACATAGCTATTCACAACTTCCAACTTAAGTCCCCCAACTGTTCATCCAAATTTCACAGATTTAGATTTTTTATTGCTAGCGATACACATTATTTTGCTTTTAGAAATATTTATTTTGAGAAAGTGAGTTTCAGCGAATAAATGAAGGGCATGCAGGCGGTTGTTTAAGCCTTTAGGCGTTAAATCCAACAATAAAATATCATCGGCGTAGAGTAAACTAGAAATCCCGACACCTCCCAGCATGGGCGCTATTCCTTCGCAGGCAGCCAGAGTCATAGGGAGATTCGAGATATATAAAGAAAAAAGAATAGGGACTAACAAACAACCCTGCTTGAGGCCATTAACAGAGTAAATGACCCTAGATAGCCCTCTTTCTCCCCCCAAAAGGACCTTACACCAAGTATCTGTGTGAAGGGCGCGCACCAGCTCTAACAAAATAAGAGGCATACCCAGCGCAGACAGCTTCCTCCATAACAGCGGATGATCTACCTTATCAAACACTGTTGAGAAATCAATGAACGCTGCGTACACTTTACCGCCGCGGACCCTCACATATTTGTCTGTAATAATCTGTAATGCCGTAAGATTATCAAGAGTACCATGACTCTTACGAAAGCCTGTCTGTTCAAGGGGCAATATATTACTATTAGCTACCCACTCATTTATTGAGTATAGTAGGCATTTGGAAAAGACCTTACCAATTGCATCAAGAAGGGCGATTAGGCGATAGTTTTGAGGAACATTCCTATCGCCCTTCTTGAACAGCGGCACCAAAATGCTACCCTTCCAAGATGGCAGAACTGTTTTGCTCATAAAGCAGTACCAAAATATCGGAAACAAAATCTTGCTCCAAGAGCTGGGATCCTGCTTCAGAACCAAAACAGGTAGCTCATCTGGGCCCATTGCACCAGAAGAGCGCAATTCTATTATAGCCCGTTCGATAACCCTCTCAGAGGGAGGATCTATAAGGGAACTATCTTCTTTACAATCCTTATAGGCATTTAAACAGCAGTTGCTCGCGTAAAGGTGAGAAATAAAACTAGTCCAAATGACTTCAGCAATGGGAATTGGAGAAGGAAAAGACCTTGTTCCACAGCCCTCACTAATTAAGGACAAGAAAAACCTTGCTTGCCCACGCACTGCGGCCTCACGCAAGTTGACCCATATTGTGTCCTCTTTATCCTTTTTTATTTTCATTTTGACCCTATGCCTCCTTCTTCTCAGAAGGGTTATTTTATTGTTTCTATCGAGGGATCTGCAAAGATATTGTTCCCTAACTAGTTTATTTATTTCCCTATTAAGACACAAAATAGAGCTAGGAATTATTTTCTTCCTTTTTTGTCGAGAGGGTTTTCTAGCAACAGACGTTACCACCTTCAAAAAATCTTCAAAGAGGGGTATAGACGAGCTGTCCTCCCTTTGTAAAGCATTTAATTTATTCTCTATAATAGGTTCTAGGCCCATAATTGCCGTGGAATTCCAAAAACAACGTCCAGTATTGTTAGCAAAATTAACAAAGTCACCGCTAAGAGTCCAGGAGTCAGTGATAGGCGGATTTATCAACACTGATACCGATAACACATTATGATCACTCAGTGTAGTCTGCAAAATTGATAGGTCGTTTAGAATATAAAAACTATTCATATCTATAGCCACATAATCCAAGATAGACCCACCATGAATGGATCTGTGGGTACAATTAGCTGGAAAATCAGAGGAAAATCTTCCGTTTACTATAATCCCCTCCATCTCAACAAGTTCATTTAAAAACTGTTTCCCTCTCTTATTTGTTTTAAACTTATCCGGGAAAACAGCCCGGGGGATATGGAGAGATTCCTCTTTCAATTTGTTTCGAAAAAGTTCCAAACTTAGGTTTGAGACATGACAATTAAAATCTCCCACTAGTATTACATGGGGAGCAGGAGTTTTATCCATAATTTTCTTTGTATAGTCAAAAACCTGTTTTAGAATAATATCGAAACAAGCTTCCGGGGGAATATAGGAGTTAATAATTACTAGGGGTTTCAAGTTCTCCACATTGTCCGCACTAAACAATGTTACTGATTGAAACAGCTTACTTGAATCCAGGTGGTGAGAAAAATTCCACCTTATCTGATTGGAAAGTAAGCAAGCAATACCACCCTTAGCATGGCCTCTCTTTGATGGGGAGGCTCCCCCCTCTAGGCAAAAGTAATCCTTTACTACTGGCATTTTATCTACACACCATGTTTCTTGTAAACAAATTACAGGGGCCTTCAATGAAGAAAGATACTGCAGTTTCTCCGGGACATTTCTTAAGCCAGCAGCGTTCCATGAGATTATCTTCAGTCCGCTGTTAAAGGTGTGAAAATAATTTGGGATGACAAGTGGATTGACTGGACAGGACACCGGGCAACCAATTCCATTGGCAGTTTTCCTCACCCATAGTCCTATTTGGGACCACAGAGATAGGAATTCTGTATGTCACTTGGCGGGTACTTTTAGTTAAACTTATCTTTAAGTCCTCGAAGCCCTGGGCAAACCCACTTGATACAGATGGGAGCGGGAAGGAATTTTTGACTGCATTATCCTCTTTCCCATGTGATACAAATGGTATAACATCAATCCCTCTACATTGAAACTTCTCAGCCTGATGGAGGATAAGGTTTACAATTAATTTAGAATAGAATTTTGCCCTAATATACATCCTATCCTCACCTTTCAAGATCGTAACCAAATCAATATCATTAGATTGTAATAATTTTAATCCCTCGAGCTCTCCGAAACATTTGAGTAACATAGATCTATTTAATATTAGACCAGAATCAAATAGGGGGAAAAAGTCCAATAAGAGAGTATCAACCCCTTCTTTATTAGGGATTGCATTCGGGTTTCTTGACTCTCCGTCACCAACCAAAAAAGGAAGGGCCTCTGGATTAAGAAGGGTTAGTAGAGAGGGTATAGTAATCTTCCTATCTTCCACAGGTGCAGGAATCAAAACCCTACCAGGAAATCCAACAACACTTTCAGGTGCAGATACCCCTTCCTCGGGGACGGGGTTCACACCCTCCAAGAGAATAACTTCCATTACTGAATAATTTTGTCCCAGAGCTGTAGGACCAACCAAGTCAGCAGACAACTTTACAGGAGAATCAATAACAAAATCTTTTAAGGGAGCGTTCTCCAAGCAGCCAAAGACAACTTTCCTCTGTCTTTTTTGCTTGTGTCTACGGACAGGTTTCCTCTTTTTCCCTCTGATAGTTTTTTACTTTCCTTTTTTGTTTTCCTCCATTTTAATATTTTCCTCGGTACAAAAGATTGGAAAAAGTTATTTATTAGTATTAGTACCATTCAATCCCTCAATTGCCTCAAGCTCTTCAATTTTTAAATCATCATCAATGGCATTGTTGTTAGCTGATGATAATGGAGTAGGGGCCTGATCAACCTTTGCCCCAGATAAAACATTTACATCAGCAACCACTGATAAAGTATTTCCAATGTAGGGTTGAGGTTTAGGCGAGTTTACTACAACTAAAGGGGCCTTAGATGAAGAAAGCGCAATAGGGTCTACTTGCGGAGCCAAACTACAAACCTTCTCAACGTTTTTATTCACCAGGGCCGTCAAAATCTGTGTAACTGCCTCCAATATACAATCCGAACTACCAACAAATCTACCCAATAATGACAGAATGGAGGACAACAAATGTTCAAGGGCAATCATTGACTCAGAAATTGGTCTATCCTGCCGATCAGGTTTAATTAACTCAATGCCGGATAGCTCCAACTCTGGACTCTTAGAAAGATTGGACAAAGAATACATATCAGAAGACTTCATAGAGGGCGTACTGCTATATAACAGCAACCCAGATGGACCTGAAACTGGTGGTGTTTTAGTGGAGCCCACAGGTTTAGAAGGGATGACAGGAAGGTACCTTTTACAGAGCTCCATATCAATATCTGGAAATAAAGAGTTTTCATCAGGAGTCGCCAAAACACCCCCTACAGAATTTAAAGTCAAAGTGTGCCCCGACGGAGCCATAGGGATAGGTTGAGGCGGGCTCACTATTATTAAAGAAGAAGCACCTGGGGGAGAAGGTGCATTAGGAATGTTCTCTAAAGGAGGGTGTATATCAGTAGAATTAGAATCAAAATGATCATCAACCACCGACAAGGGAATAATTACACCTGGAGTATTTACCACACAGACGTCTGCACGTACAATTTTAATAGGAGAAGCGACCCCATTTGGCACCGTTATATTTGAGGGTTTATCCCATAAGTCAAATAATTGACATCGTCCCTTAACGAGGGGTAGCTGTGCATTTTTATTTCGTAGAGGATTAGATTTAGTCTTGCTACACGCTCTACCCATGAGAATTCTCCCTGATCGCAGCTTTTTGGCGGTTATATTTATATTCTCACTACACAATAAAAAGATATAAAAAAGTAGACAATAAGTATAAATACAAAACCAGCTAAAATTTAAAACACAAGGCAAGGCAGAGTAATGCACCACAAAATTCAAAACCACGTAAAATGGCAACAGAAAATAAATACTATCTTAGGTCACGCAATTACGTGTGTTAACAATGCAAAGTGCCACAGTATTTAACCATAAATAAATATAGACAAATGAAAAAGAGTGGGCCCAGCCCGGCCTACTTCGGTCTCTGAGGGCTCAGAGGGCCCGCCCTTTGCCTGGGCTTAGCCCGGCGCCGCCCGCGCGCGTCCCGCGATGCGCGGTCCTGCAGTGCAATTAGAGCCAGGTGAGGGGGGCGTGGCGGGGAGGTGCTCCAGGCCCAGATGGCTTGTGGGCGATGATGTTTCCTGGCCTCCCTGTCCGCCTACAAGCCCACAATCACAAGTGTTTCCCGCGAAGCGGGAAACGCGAGCAGTTAAGTACAAGCGCTGCCAAATAGCACTTTGAAATGAACAGCGCTTTGGAATGACAGGAGAGTTCTTCCCACAGTTACAGCTGTACGACAAGAGTTCACCTCCTTAGCAGAACGACAGCCTACTCAGGATCAGCAGCACCACTTAAAGATCTGTAGGCTTTATGGTCAGCAGTTCACATCTTCACAATGTGTGCAGCGTCGGTGTTTCACCCGTACTCCTCCCAATGCAGTCCTTTATTCACCTACACACTTATCTTACACACCTTCATTTCCCCAGGCAGTATCCATACACCCCAACAAATATCCTGTAACTGTCCTTGCACTGTTTTAGTGACCCATTCAGCACTATGTACTAATCCATTCACTGCGCCAAACTGAGCCACTTATAAATTCACCCAGGCACTCTCCTTATAGTACTCTAATGATTTTTTTGCTACCCAACTACTCATACATTGAGGTAGGCCTTAACACTTGCAATGTGTTTGTAGTAATTGAAAAGTATAATTTATAATTTTAATAACAATAATTTATTCATAATTATTTTTTACATATATTGTTTATCATCCTTAAAATAAAGTTATCATGCCTGAAAAATTAAGAAAGAGAAAAAGTCAACAAAAGGACAATTATTTGAAGAAAATTGCAGAATAAGTATTGGATGGCCAACATCATGTGCGTAAAAAGAAAAAGTCTTCCGGTAAGACAGCAAAAGAATTTATTTAAAAAACTTTCAAAGTGTAGAAATGGTGTGTAGATTGTGCAAAGTACAAAAAATGCTTTGACCAGAAAAAAGAATATGAGTAAAAAGAAAGTAGTAAATGGAAAATGATATTCAAAAGACACAATGAATGGTAAAAGAAAGCAAAATGAGTATAAAGAAATCAGGAAAAGATTTTTTATGATGGAGTTGTTTTTAACTTGCTAAAAGATGTGAAAAAATATTTTAAAAGAGCACTATTTTATAAAAAAGGAGAAGCATATTGAATCCATTGTTCAAAAAGCTTTTGAATTAAAAAGGAAAATATTTATTTTAGTTTTAAACAGAATTCGATAAGTTGATACACCTATCCATTTTATGAAGGCCAAAAGTAAGTGGAAAAGAGTCATTAACAGAACTAATGTTTGTGATATTTTTTTGGGTGAATGGAAACTCAGTTCAAGTTCAGAGCCTTCCTTTAATGAAGAGAGTTAGTTTCAGACCAATAATTTATTGCATGCCGTTGATAACAGTGGGTTAGCTTATGAGGTTAGAAATGGTTGTCCAATTGAGAAAGAGAAAATGGTTCCCAGAAATGCAGAAGAAGTGTTAGCTGATGAAGTTCTAGGAAGACGTCCTAAAGCACCAGTGTGCACTTGGGGTTGCAGTAGTATTTGTAGTGTTTGACAATAATCTATTGATATTTTATGCAATTTCTTAGTAGAATACAGAAAAAAAAGTGTTAAACAAAAGATTAAGATGTTGCAAAGACTAGACGCTTGCAGAGTTGGATGAAATACAGGTTTGCAAGGTCATTCTCTGGCTTGTCTTTCTAGAAAAGTATGTCAAAGTGTTTTTCATCATTTCAGGATGTTAGCAGTACATCATTCTCAAATGCGGAAGTTAGTCAGAAGATTGTATTATGCAAAAAGCACAGCACTAAAATTAAATGAGTTGAACACTGCTCTTTTGCGTGGGTCAGTATCAGATGTGAAGAAGGTTTGTGATGAAATTGAGTTTTGTTACTTTGGTCTTGAACAAGAGAGTGCAAAAACTGGCACATTAATAGAAGAAAATGTTCAAGAGAATGTGCAGCATATTACTACAAAATATTTTGAAGAACAAATTACAAAGTTTGAGGTGATTTCAGGTGAAAGGTCAAATTATTCTTGTATTTGTTAACGGCAAACTCACTATAAAAATCAGACTAGGACTGTTGATCTATATTTAAAAAGTGTGAGAGAGAATAATGATAAGTGGAAGGAATTTGCAACATATTTGTTTGTAGAGAATTGTTTTGATTTGGGTTCTGATCAGCGCATTTGTAAATATTGTTATAACAAATTAGACGAGAATAAAATGCCCGCTAGAGCTGTCCATAAAAATTTAGAGATAGATTTAAATTCGTGTGAGTCTATTCTGATTCAATGTGTGCACCCATTTCAGGCTATTGTTCGTATGGAGCCTTTAACAGGTAAATTGCCTTCTACAGATTTACAGAGAGGAATAAAAGGAAGAGGTGTACATTTACCTCTAGATTTAACGAAAAATATTGAAAGTATTGGTGTAGAGAATGTAGAAAGGGAACCATTAGGCATTCTAGTTAATGGTGTTCCTACTAAGAGTAAGAAAATCTGGCAAGAACTAGTGAATGTTAGGAAAGTGCACAATGCAACATTGTAACTGATAAAAAACAATGAGTACTATAAAAATGTGTATGTGGGAGAAGAAGAAATACTTTTAGGAGATGATACTGAAACGTCAACTGGTCAAATTGAAAAAGTGGACATGTCCAAAAGTGTAGAAATCTATGAACATTACAGTGTACATCCACTTCATTCGAAAGAAGTGATGGGGAATACTATTGAATTATTCCAAATGAAAAAAAACAAAGGGAAGACCCATGAGTTTATGGGAAAGAAGTTTGGAAGCTCGTTGTTTTCTGCAGTTGTTTCCAACATTAAAAAGTAGACAATATGATGTACGATCAGTGCAGATTCCTGCATCAGAATATCGGACAAGATTGTATGCAGAAGATCAAAGATTTGGACAATGTATCCCATATTTTTCATTTTTTGTTTGAGAGTGACTTGTCTGGACTTTTGTATGCAGCCAACCACATATTGAAAACAGGAGTACATCTTCAGAATGTTTCAGCAAAGGAATTTATGGATAAAGTACATCAGAGAGATGATCATTTCAAATCTCAGCTTATAAATTGATGGCATGTCAGCATGGTACTAATGAGTATTGGTACCGTTGTCATGGAGAACTTATATGTACGCTAAGGAACTTAGGAACTCCTACATGGTTCCTTACCCTAAATTGTGCTGAATATGCTTGGGGTGATTTACTTGAATTTCTTCGAGACGCAAAATTGAATATAAAAAATATTGAATATAAGACACCTCGAGAATTGTGCTCTTTGCCTCCTGTTAATGTATGCATATATTTCAATCATAGATTTGAAGGTATTATGTCTTTTATCTTGGAGAAGTTGTGTATTTCTTTTGGAGAAAGGAGTATCAAGCTAGAGGTGCTCCTCATATACATATGCTGATATGGATCAAGGATGCCCCCAAATTCGGAACTGATTCCGATGATACTGTTTTGTATTTTATTGAAGAATATGCCACATGTGCTATACCAAAAAGAACAGACGAAAACAACTTAAGACAAAAAGTCTTACGATTTCAAAGTCATTGATGTGGAAAATACTATCGACTAAAGTACAAGTCCAAGGAAAAGTATTATTCCAAATGTCATTTGGGATTTCCACGTCCTGTAATATCCAAAGGAAGAGTAACCAGTTTTATGTCAGCTATGAGACATACCATTACTAAAAAGTCTCCAAAAAATATGTACAATTTGAGAAGAAGTGAAGAATCAAAATACATAAATGATTATAATATGGTTATTCTTTCAATGTGGAATGCTAATATGGATATTCAGTACGTTGCTGATAATTCCATTGCTGTTGCTCGGTATGTAACATCCTAAATTACAAAATCAGAAAAGACCGAATTGAAAGAAATGTGGGAAGAAATTTCTCACGAGAAGAGCTTTAGTAAGAAATTATACAGTTTCAGTTTGAAGATGTTATCCCATCGAGAAATTGCAGCATATAAATGCTCAGATTGGTTATCATCTGCAAGTTTATACTCAAAATCTAGAAGAATCATTTGGGTGAGTCTAGGTCTTTCTGCAACGTGAAATTGAGTACTTAAATCTGTTCAAGAAATTTAATATTTAGTAGAAAAAGATCAGGAACGTGCGGATATTGTGAAAAAAAACATGTTGGACATATATTATCCAAATAGAAGTCATCATCTTGAGAAAGCATGTCTCTATAAAATGCTGCAATATTACACTTTTAAACGGAATACTACAGAAAATATCAATGATGGAAAATATGCAGTGATTGGTTCCGAAGGATGTTTAGTGAAACAAAGGAAAGGAAATCTGATTAATCACATAAAACTGAGTTGGGGGCTTCCTGATAAAAGAGAATTTTACTATTTAGTACTTTTGCAACTGTTCAAACCGTGGCGTTCAGAATTGGAATTACTTGGAGATTTTCAGAGCTATGGAGATTCCTTTAATGCTTGTAAAGATACCATAGAATGTACTGCTTTTGCAAATTATGTGAAAATGTTGAACAATGAAATTGATCAAGAAGCTACTATTGCAGCTGAGATTGCTAGAGACAGTTCTAATGACAGTCAAAGTTCTGCTCCACTGAGTCAAGATCCACAAGGACAACCAATTCTTGAAAATGAAGCAGCAATCGCCATGAATGAAGTGGAAACAGCAATGAATCAAGCTCAAGAAGCTATTAGGGACTTAGAAAATTTGGAAGAACAACTAAATGTTCAACAGAACGAAATATATCAGCAAGTGAGACAACAGATTGACCATGGATTTCTTCATGAAAAGAAATAATGCACATGCACACCATTTCAACCTATCCAAATGTATGTGAGTGGTCAAGCTGGAAGAGGAAACAGTTTCTTAATTAAAGTAATGTCCAGTTATCTACAGAAAACAACTGACTCACATTTGTCTTGTGTTGTAGCTGCTCCAACTGGGTTGGCAGCACACAACATTAAAGGAATAATATTGCATTGTTTACTTATGCTACCTGTGGAGCATGAAAACAAATTGGAATATCACAAGCTATCTGGAGAAGCTTGTTATGAAGTATTATCGATGAGGTAAGCATGGTCGCAAACGTAATGCTTGCTTTTGTGCATTTAATAATGCAGCACATTCTTAAAACAGAGTATGATGTCTTATTTGGAGGAAAACATGTCATTCTGCAACTTATTCCCCTAAAATGACAACTAGTATTTAAAACACTTGTGCTTGAAGACACCGGAAAGTCTTTGGGTAGTGTTAGAAACGTTAATATTTGGTCATATTTTGAATACAAAGAACTCATCACAAATATGCTACAGGCAAATTATATTTATTATGGAACTATTCTTCAAGATATAAGAATTAGAGTACTGACAGACAAGGCATACAAGCTTTGCATAGTAGATTACTTTCCAATTTGTTTCCAAATAAAAATATAGTACCTGAGAAAATATATATGAATATTGCAGAAAATAAATCGATAATCTGCTTAATGCCGACACTGCGCGAGCGTTCTATATTCAATGAACAACTTTCGAAGCCAGAAAATGAAGAAATGATAAAAGTGGAAGCCATTGATAAAATAGAGCATGAAGGAATCACTATTATTGTGACAGAAAAATTGAAAACAAAATTGGATTCTTCAGAAAAATTGATATATAAAACTGCTGGTTTAGAAAAGAATCTATATGCATGTATAAACTGTCGGGTAATTTTAAGATGTAATTTGGGTGTAGAAAAAGGTTTAGTTATTGGAGCAATAGGTAAAGTTGTGGATTTAGTTAATTATCAAAATAGAGATGGAATTTAATGTTTTTAAATTTAATTTGATCAGATTGAAGAAATAAAACAAATTGGTCGTTGTTCAGTTCGTTTTTTGCTTGTTAATGATTCACATGTTCGTAGAAAACAGTTTCCACTTTCTCTGGCATATGCAGTGACTATTCATGAATCTCAAAGCTTAAGTGTACACAGTGCTTTGGTGAACATTGGAAGTACCGTCTTGTAAGAGGGTATGGCATATGTCCCGAGTCAGAACTTTATCTGGTTGGTTTTTTGATTGATTTTGATGAGACAAAGATTACTGCAGATGCAAACTGTGTAAAAGAGTATAATAGGTTAAGAAGAGCGTATGCTCCCAATTTAGGTCAATGTCATGAATTTGAAAGGCATGTGGTAGGTCGAAAAAGAAGATATGAGAATATCTGTAATGAAGTTATAAACAAGGAAAAAATAAAGATAATGTTGATATTGCAAACAAAAAGAAAAAGGACTCTGTTGAAGAGATTGTTGGTTATCAGTTTGAAAATAGTTCAGGTGTCAACTGCAATGCTAATGTAGTGGTCAATGTTGTTTTTATTTCTGTAAAGTTTGCAACAGCAAAATTATGGAGAATTGGGAAAAAAGATTTTGTTCCTTGTTGCATTGGATTTATGAAAAATTGAGAACTGATAAAAGGAAAATACAAAATGTTTCAGATATTCGTAATCTTTTGGATATATGTTCTGGTTCTACACAATTTACACAGAATGTCCAACAAGATGCTCAGGAATTTCTAATGTATATGCTTTCGGTATTGGAAAAGGAAAGCATAGAAATTGAAAATCTTTTTGGCCTTTGTTATCAATGGGAACATCAATGTGAAAATTGTATGTTTACATGTACCACTAACATAGACACTGAAAGATTTATATATTTGACATTACCAGACTGTACATTAGTGTCTTTCAACAAACTAGTTAAAGCAGCAAATCAAAACATGGAATGTAGCCAATGCAAATCAGAAATGTTATCAACATTATTCATACAATTGGTGTAGCAAGGCATAACAAGGAGAATTATTTTCATTTCTCCTCATGTTTTCTCTTTCAATATAAGCTGCATTGCACAGCATACATTGAAGGAGAAATATGCATTCACTGATTGTTTTTGTGCAGGAAGGTGTGTCTTCCTGCACAAAAACAAACTCCGCACGATGCAGATATCCTTGCACCATAAGGGTGCCTGTGTCACCGCATGGCTGTAGTTTAAGCAGCAGTACAGAGGGAAGCTTAGACTTGCAACATACTTATCTACATATGTTGGATCCCTGTGCTTCGGAAGAACCACAGCACACTGTAGCTAAAGAGCATACAGTGTCATGCTGCAGCACTTCCTTATAATTATGCACTTATACATTCCCCATACACTATTAGTGCATTCTTTTAGTCAATTATGTTATACGCATACATTCAACCAAACTTTCACACACTATCACAAAACAGTGAACTTCAGGGGAAAAAAAAGTCTAACACCAGTGATTTTTCTGTGCTGTGCAGATGATATTGACGGACTGCTCTCCATAGCAGAGTAGTTTGTTGCATTTTATACAATGAATTTTCAGGTGTCCAAATTCTGGACGGTTGTCCGGGTCTTCTGGCAAAGAAGATGCAGCAGAAGTACTTGCCACTGCAGGCGGATGGGGTTCTCTTGATGTCTTCTGCACTCCTCCTTAACCAGGTTAACAGGGTACAGATTCTTGAGGTGCTTCATCATGCTTGCTGTACCACAAAAATACTTCTTCATTGGATAACCTCTAGAAAGAACTCTTTTGCAGATTTTGCACTTCACTTTAGAGGCGTTCACTTTTTTTGTTCTTCTGGAATGGAAAAAAAAATCCAAACCATTGAAGGGTATCTTTCAGGGCGAGAATGGTCTGAATCTGATGCTGGCTGCTACCCAGAAGCCAATGTGGGCAGATTTAAGACAATAGCACAAATACATAACCAAAAAAAAAGTTCTTCTCAGGTGTGAGATGTTCCTCCAAAGAAGGTCTAAGAAGAATGATTGAAATAGGTGGGGCCCTTCAATAGTTACAATAGGAAATGTTATGAACCAATCAAATCTTTTTTTTTCAGGTCACATGGGGTCCGCGCACCGTGCGCACTGGCAGCACACACCCAACGCGACTTCGTGAAATTGCATTTAAAAGTAATATAAGTTTATTAAAAGTAAAATTATATTATTTTTATGATTAGCTTAGATAATGTCTTGCCCTAATATGTATATTAAATCCACCAAGTCGATCATGTATATGACGTCACGCGGAAGCGCGCGAGCATCGTGTAAAGTAATAGAAATGTGTTGCTTATGCGCCTGGAGTCGCATACTGGTCGCATAGCAATCGCGCAGGAAAAAACATTCCCATTGTTGCACATCCTACGCTGATCCTACACAACAATCCTAAAATGGCGGCTAGGTTCCATGCAGTGATCGAGAAAGGTACGCTCATGATTAGGTGATTCATCCATTTTTAAAGTGCAAGTGCTATTGATTCTTTCGGTCACATGGTGTAGACATAGAAAACAGATTTGTATAACGGGTCACAACTCAAAATTGCATTCATTAAAAATAGAAAAGGATAAAAATGGCCGTATCATGGTAAAATACTCAATAGCCAAGTAATATCCCTTGACCCATCATTTCATTCCTACTTACATCTGCAAATATCGCTTTTAAAGTACAAATGATTGTGCAAAATTTCGCAATAACTCTACATTAAATCGTGGAGAAAATGTGCACATATAGCCAATACACAGTAATACACGTAAAGTACGTATATATCCTAATGCTAGCTCCTGAGCATACCATGAAATATGCCATGAGAAATGCATCACCAACGGCCTTTATCAATATTAAAACATTACTAATATTGGATATTCTGAACAGGGAATCAACCACCCTTAATACTGTATTGTCTTAAAGGTGGCCCCTATAACTGCACATAATTAGCGTTATTTCACACATGACAATACCGGGTTAAATCCCATTTCATGATGCAATACTGTTAATATATAACTCCTACTTGCGACCTATCCATAAAGTGCTAAATTCCCAAAATGTGTTAAAAAAGGACTGATGTGTTTTTTAAGAATTAAAATCAATTTCAATATTATATTCACAGATTTCAACTCCCATAGACAGACTGAGCCAAGTTCTGTCTGAGTTGAAAGACCTGCTCTGAAAGTAGTCCCAAATAAAATCCACCTAATTTTTTTAAATTACTGTGTTGGGGATAACTCATTTAAGAGCTCAGAGAAAGTTCCAAAAGCATACAATACGATAAATGCTGGATATATTGCGTACACTTTAAATTTAAAGCATTTTTTAACATAATGTACCTATGAGAAAGAAGTATCGTAAATCTCTTTAGACACGACTAATCTAATGAATACACGATGACTTAGAGAGACCCCTGTGTTAGAAGGTACTCTAGTTGTATCAATAGCTAGCTAGGCCCTGATCTGTTACATTCAATAGTGTCCACTGTGTACTGGCTGAGCAAATTGATTAGTATTGGTCTGGTATAAAAATACAATAGAATGTATCATACTAAAACAATGAATAATTTTCAAACATAGTAAAAACCATTTAAAATAACCCCTACTGTATAGTACTGTAAATTTGATATATCCTATATGGACCTTGCCCGCTACTAATACAGACAGGTATGAAGATCCTCTGTGAGGTTGAGACCCCCAGGTTGTTTAGTGTCTAATTGTAGGATATATTTAGTTTCTAATTTGCGCACTTTAGACTCTCTATTGCCACCCCTTCTGCTGGCACTCACTGTCTCTATTACCTAGTACTGGAGCCCTTTGTTATTACTTTGGTGGTGTTCCTTGAAGTGCCTAGCTACCGGGTACGTATTGTCCTGATTGGTTATTGCCCTCAGGTGTTGTAATATACGTTTATGTACCGGGTGTTTGGTGCTCCCCACATATCAGAGGGAACAGGGACATTCAAGGACTTAGACCGCATACTCGGTCTTACAGGTAAGGACCTTACTTATTGGATGTTCTCTATTGCTAAATCCATCCCTGAATGTCTTCCTGTTGGTCCCATGGGTGCATGATCTACAGGTTTTACACTTGTAAAAAACACTGTTGGTTTGCCACCATTATGTTTTTTCTAGGACTTCCGGGCTCGTGTCCACCAGTCTGTCCCGCATAGAGGGTGCTCAACTGCAACTGTAAGTGATAGATACCTTCTTCGGGAGTGAGTTACCAATGACCGGATCCTTAAGTACAATTGGCCAGCTGTAATTAATAATTTTATGTAGATCCTTATGTTGATTGGAGTATCCAACTATGATCCTGAATGGATGAGGCTTTCATATCTTGTACATTGTCCTCTTGCCCACTAGTGGTACTATGAATGAATGTCTTGTCCAAGACATCATATTTGCTCAGTAGTTGAGTGCGGCGGCTTGCAAGCATGGATTTCGACCTAGTTTTTTCAATGGTTTTATTGGAGTACCCTCTTTCCAAAAAACACATTGTACTGGCTACCTGAGCCTGATGCAACTCAGAGTCATTGCTACACACTCTCCTTAGGCGAATCATTTTGCCATAAGGAAACTCATTATTAGGTGAGCTGGATGTGCGCTGCCTGCGTGGAGGGTGGTGTTACCAGTGGTACTCTTTCTATACAGTCGTGTCTCAAGTTTATTCCCGCGGGCATATACCTCTGTGTCTAAGAAGGGCACCTGTGTTTGACTAAAGGTGGCTGTGAAGTTTAGATTGTATTCATTCACATAAATTTTCTCCACAAAATCCAAAGCCTCTTCCTGACTGCCACTCCACACCACAAATACATCATCAATGAAACGGTACCATACTACCACTTTGTTCTCCTTTACTTCACGGAATTTCGCCATGAGGACCAGTTCCTACCAAGCTCCCATAAGCAAACAAGCATAGCTTGGAGAGAAACTGACCCCCATCGCTACTCCCTGCAGTTGCCTGTACAATAGATTGTTATACATAAATGTATTATGCTCAAGGCATGTATAAAACCTGGCGGTCGCCAGTAGGTAGTTGTAGTTAGGACCTATTATACGTAGGAAAATCGTAACATTCTATTCCCAATAACTTTGGCGCTGGATGACGAAGCTTCGCAAACATTTCAAAACTAATGGCCGGCTCCGGTCTGCTCATATTTTGAAAGTTTCGGGGTGATTTGGAAAGCAGGGGCCAAGAAAAAAGGGGGGTCAAAAACATGTTTTCTCCATGTTCATTTCCATAGGAAATTTTAGACACGGCTACACTCCTGAACTGCTAAACGAAATTACACCAAATTTGGCAAAAAGGTAGCCCTTGGTTCAGAAAGAACTCTTTTTGTTAAATGGTGTAAATCCATTCCTTAGTTGCTGGGAAAATCTAAATTAAAAAGATCTCGATATATAGAGGAGTAGTGGATCCGCGCTATCTCCCGATCATGGGCTTCATGCTAATTGGCTGTCAACACTCCAAACCAGAAGGTGTTGGCAGCCATCTTGTGCCTCGGTAGAACCGAGGCACAAGAAAAGAGAAAATAGGGCACAAAACAAGAAAAGGGGGCAGGGTAGAAACACCCTGACCAGCACCAGCGCGAATTTTGGTCGAAAATAAAGAAAAAAGGAAGCATGTGCTCCCGCGTTTCCTTATTATTTAGCCCGCGGGTGGGCAAAGTCCCGGGGGCATGTTAAATTGAAGTTGGGGGGTCCCAGGCAGGCCCTTGCAGCACGGGGACTACCACCCCGCGGGGCTTCCAGTAAATATTTGCGGGGGACTCACAGCCCCATGCAGCCCTGGGTACCGCCACATCCGAGTCTTTATTTTTTATGTGTGGGGGGTCTCCAAAGCCCCCCAAGCCCCGGGGACTGCCACATCATTTTATCCTTTTATTAATTATATTGCAGGGGCGCACGGCCCCCGCTGCCCCAGAGACTGCCACCCCTGGGGCTTTTAAAAACAAAGACATATACCTGTGTGGGGGGGTCGAGCCCCACACATGCCCGGGGAACCACCACCTCCCTGGGGGACTAATTATGTAAATTCAGGTGTCCGTTACAGACCCCTGAGCCCCGGGGACCACCACCTCCTCGAGGCTTTGCCAATGTAATGGGAGGGGTGCCTTATGGCCCCCCTCCTGGAGCCTGTGATGGCCCTGGGGACCGCAACCCCCCAGGGCCGGCTCCTGCAGTGTCCAGAAGTGCCCACCCCGGGACACTGCTGTTTGCTATGGCAGGGTGGGAGCCTCATGGCTCCCGCCTTGCCAGAGCAAACTGTGGTTTGGATTTTGGAAGAGAGAGCCGGAAACCTGCTCTCTCTTCCAAAATCAAACCCACATTGCTTTTCCACACGGGGAGCTGCATGTCAGTAGCTGCCCATGGGGAAACGCAATGCTGGCTCCCGCTGGATGCGGGGAGCCGGCAGGGACCGTTGGGAAATTTGGGCTCCCCTCACGGTCACCAACAAGGTAGCTAGGCCATCAGTGATGTCATGAGGGGTGTCACTGACCATGTCATGAGTGATGTAATATATAACGTCATCAGCAGTGCACTGCGGTCGCGCAAGTTATAGTTACCTGAACTAACTATAGCGGAGAAATTTCAAAGGTTTTCTATGAGAGAAATGTTTACCTAAGTATAACATGTGTGAAACCTATGGTTTTTTTCATTGAATTTGCAAGGTTTTTTAAATGCTAATTCCTAACTATAACATGCGTGAAACCTATGTTTTTTTCAATGAATTTGCAAGGTTGTTTAAATGCTAATTCCTAACTATAACGTGCGTGAAACCTTTGGTTTTTTCAGTGAATTTCAAAGGTTTTGTAAATGATCATTTATAAATGTATTAATTATTATGTCTTTCTTTTTATACTTATTTATTATATTTTTAATATAAATATTTATATTTATTTTATATTTTAGATTATATTTCATATTCTTATTATAAAATACTAACAAAACTCAATTGCAAAATATTTTTGGGATTAATTATTGCTTTACTTCGGTTGCAAGTATTACACAACTCCAGCAATGCTCTCAGGCTGTATGCTCACAATGCTGTATCAATCCTTACACCTGCTTCAAGCATTTGCAAAGTTTTGACGCAGCATAAGCTCAAAAGTGACTTTTAGAAGGCAATGCTGCACCCCCCCCTGCACAGGAAAGCCTCCTTCTGGCGCAGAGCTTTACAATGTAATGCACCCTCCAGATGCATCACATTCTTAATACAACACACCATAACACATCTTTTGCACCACCACTGTGTCACAAAAGTGATGCAACTGCTGTATAAAAGAGGCACAGGGGGATTGTAAATCCGCCCCTAACACATACAATTCACCCAGGCAGTTTCATCAGCAGCGCAAATTGAAGCATAGACTTTTAACATATTTATGTACATATGTTACATTAAAGTGCTTCGGACATACTACAGTATACTATAGGTAAACACCTCATAGATTTATGCTGTAGCAATTCCTTATAGTTCTGCACTTTCACATTCTCCATACACTGGTAATATATTCATTCATTCATTTATGAACTACACATTCAGTCTGACAAACGTATACACACTAACATAGAAATATAGTTCTTTCTTTGACCAGTGAAGGTAGTTCTAAAAAGAACTGGTTTTTTTCTGTTTTTACTTTTCAATTTTTTTTGTGTTTTGTCAACAAGTTTTTTTTAAACCAAGAGCAAAAGAATGGAAAAAAAAGAAAACTAATATTGAGGACATCAATGCTCCTGCATCCTGTGTTTCATCAGATCAATAGACTGGTCCCTATAACACGAAAATCTATCGCAATAAATGCATACAATTTTAACTTCAGGAAAATCAGAATCAATTTGTGGATGTGGATTGCTTGCTGAAAATTCTGCTGCAGTAGTTGATGTGCTTGGGGAAGAAGCAGGTGGGTTCTCCTGCAACCTGCGTGTTGCAGCTCAAGCAAAGTTATTGGAATGCAAGTTCTTCACATGTCGCACTATATTTTTTTTAATTTTTTTTTTTGGTGTAAAACTTTTATTGACATTTATCATCCACTTAACAGCAGTACATTTACACAGTAATCATGGCAGGAGATAAACATAAACACCACGTACTTCTACACAGCTATTCAGCCGACAACCCTCCGGTCCGGCAGCACAGGATGAGGATGATATGGCAGACCGTCAGGATGTAATTATCGGAGCCATGAAGTTTTACTTTTAAAGTTCATTTTTGTTTTGTTCCTTTTATGAAAAATAAAAACCAAACCAAACGTAGTGGCTCAATAGTAGTGTATAGACATAAAGCAATATAAAAAAGAGATGCTAGTAGAACACGCCGACCCCCAACCCCAGGCCAACCCCCATCACCCCCCAGCACAGCGTGGGCTGAATTCCCAAGGACAAGAGTACATTTCTAAACCTACCCCGCAGGAACCCACAGGTTAATCAATCATTTCCTCCTCATCATCTGAGTCCTCGTCTTCATCCTCCTGCAGCGGGTCACACAGGTCCCCTCTGTACCTATTCCAAGCCTCCCATACCCTATTCCACTTCTTTGGGTTCGCTCTGAGTTTATAGACAGTTCTTTCAGTCAACATCAATTTGTCCATGTTTTTACACCACAGCGCCAAAGTAGGTAGCTCCGCCACCCCCCATCTCTGCGCCACATCACGCTTCACCACCATTGTGCCAATTGTAACCCATTGCCGTTGTCTGAGTGTAAGATCAGTGCCCTCCCATATATTTAGGAGACAAAGGCGCGGCTCGAGTGTGAGGGAGGTATCAAGGGCCTGTGAGATCGTGCGCATGACCTGCTGCCAGTATCTGGCGATGAGAGGGCAGCCCCATAGTGTGTGTAATAGTGTGCCATCCTCCCCACATTCCCTAAGACAACGAGGGGAGTCAGCCCTGTGCATTTTGTGTAGTGTGGTCCTTGTATAATACGTTCTGTGTAGTATTTTTAACTGTACGAGCCTGAACCTGGCCGATACCCCAGCTTCTCTCGGAGACGCCATAGCAGCATTCCAATCCGTCTCATCCATAGCACCCAACTCATCCTCCCATTTTTCTCGCAGTTTCTGTAGGGGGTCTGGGAGATTATTTAGCAGTTTACGATATGTAAGCGAGGTGGCCCTTGTTTGCATGAAATCCGTAAGGAGCCGGTCTTCCAGGGGTGAGGACTCTGGGACTGTAGTTCCTGGTTCCAACACCGCCAGGAGAGTGTGCTTGATTTGGATATATCTGTAAGTTTCTGTGGGGCCCAGGGCATATTGTTGTTGAAGTTGCTCGAACGGAATCACCCCTGTGGACGACCAGAGATCTCCCACCGTAGAGATGCCTATATTATCCCATTGGGTGAACCCTTTACTGGTCCTGAGGCAGCCCAGTTTCTTGGCATCCCAAAGCGGGGTAAGCTTCGTGATGATTCCCTTCCACTGTAGCTTGGTGAGCGCCCTGTACCATAAGGTGACTGTGTGTCTAGTAGGGCCAATCAGGTCCTTGAGGAGACATGGGTTACAGAGGGGGGCCAAAAGACTTTGTGTTCCCAGTTGGGCCCTGTCCGCCAGGTATGCCGGGTCATTGTGTGATGCATGGATCCACTGGTTGAGTACTTTGAGTTGGGATGCCCAGTAGTACAGCTGCACATCCGGTAGTGCAATCCCACCATCGTACCAACCGCGGTTAAGTTTGAGGTGAGCTATTCTCGGGGGACGCTCACCCCATAGCAGGGTGGTGACAACTGCGGTGATTCTCTGAAAGTAGGAGGGCGGGATCACAACTGGAGTATTTTCGAAGATGTAAAGGAGGCGCGGGAGCGCCATCATTTTAAACAGGGCAGCGCGGCCTAGGAGTGTGAGCGGCAGGGACGACCAGTGTCTCACGTCTGCCTTCAGACAGAGGAGGGGGGGCGCCAAGTTCCGGTCGTTGAAGACGGCCGTATCGCTAGTGACATGGATGCCCAAATACTTGAAGGAGATATCGGTCAACACCAAGGGACAGTGTTCGGGGAGGACTGGCCAGGGGCCCTTCAGAACATAAAGGACCGATTTCGTCCAGTTGATCGTGTAGCCAGAGGCCGCACCGTGTTTGTTGCATAGTGCCAATAGAATCGGAACACTCGATTCGGGGGCTGACACGTAGACCAACATATCATCAGCATACAATGATACTCTATCCTCCCAGGTCTCCGTCCATCTGATGCCCTTCAGCAGTGGTGACTTTCTGAGAACTATCGCGAGGGGTTCAAGGACCAATGCGAACAATAACGGGGATAAGGGGCAGCCTTGGCGAGTCCCACGCGCTAAAGAGATCGCTCGTGAGATATGGCCATTGGCCGCCACGTGGGCTATTGGGCCTGTGTAAAGTAGTCGGACCCATGATAAAAACTTCGGTCCGAAGCCCATCCGACGCAGAACTGCGAACAGGTACTGTCACTCTACCATGTCAAAGGCCATCCTGGCGTCCAGCGACAAGATGGCCGCCGGCTCCGTCAGGGAATGTGCTCGTGCCAACGCGCCGTGCACTCTACGGAGATTTAACGCTGTACTCCTGTGCGGCATAAAGCCGGACTGGTCTGGGTGGATCAGCTGGGAGAGGTGCGGAGTCAGTCTATTCGCAATCACCTTCGCTAGGATCTTTGCCTCTGCATTGATGAGCGAGATCGGGCGATAGGATGTACAGCATTCTGGAGGTTTATCAGGTTTTGGGATAGCTACTATCGTCGCCAAGCGCTGGTCTAAGGGTAGCGTTCCGGTCTCACGGCAGTTCTCAAACATGGCCAGCAATGGTGGGCCTAGTGTGTCTGACATCGTTTGGAACGATTCGATCAGTATCCCATTGGGGCCCAGTACTCTGCCCGTGTGCAGTGCACCCATCGCCATACGGAGTTCCTCTACCGTAAGGTCCGTTTCCAACTCAGTCTGCGCCTCCGGCGTTAACACCTCCACTTCCACATCTTGAAGTGCCAGTTCCGCCTTTTCTGCCGTGACCACCACCTCTGGGGTGTACACCCCTTGGAAGTGGTCCGCCAGGAGGTCGACGATCTTGGGAGGGTGCGTGTGATACGTCCCTACTTGGTCCCGTAACTGCAGAATGTGCCTGCCTCCGTCCCGTTTTTTGTCCAACCAAGCCAGCAATTTGTTGGCTTTGTCGCCCACATCATATACTCTGCACGCTGTCGATTCTATACGCTCCAACACCCTCCGGCGGAGAAGGTCGTCATGTTTTTGCTGGCAGAGAGTCAGCGCGTGTCGGGTGGTCTCTGACGGTGTGGTCATATGAGTCACATTAGCCTGTTCCAACTGCAGTTCCAGTTCTACCAATTCTTGTTTTTGTTTACGTTTATGATCGGTTATGGTCGCAATGGCCTGGCCCCTCAGTACTGTCTTGTATGCTTCCCAGAGAATCGTCGGTGAGGACACCGACCCGGAGTTCTCCTGGAAATAATGTTTAGTGGCAGTTTTGAGGGATTTTCGGATTGGAGGAATTTTAAGATAACCAGGGTCAATGGGATAGAGTCGTTTGCGAGCCGTAGCCGAACAGGACAGTGTAGCGATCAAGGGAGAATGGTCTGATATACCCCGCGGCGTAATCTGTACCTAGTCAAAAGTGAGTTTGCCACCCCCCAGTGTGAGAAAATAGTCAATGCGTGACAGGCAATCATGGGTGGAAGAGTAGTATGAATAGTGGCGAACAGTGGGGTGAAGTTGTCTCCAAATGTCTACCAGACCCTGTGCTTCCAAGAAGTCCCTGAATTTCGTTGGGCCAGTGGGGAGGGAGCGAGCCGGGAACCTGTCCATGTCAGTAACAGCCAATGCATTGAAGTCTCCGCCCACCAACAGATCCCCTTCCGGGAGTTCCAAGAGAAATTTACCCAGGTCCGGAAGTGCCGATGAATGTAGCGCTGGTGGGATGTACGCAGACACCTCGTTAATGGGCACGCCCTCCCATTGCCCACACACCGCCGCGAAGCGGCCATATTTGTCCGCTTTCGTGGAGTGATGTATGAAGCGTGACGTCCTCTTCACCCAGACACCCGTCCCCCGGGACCCCGAAGTAAAGTCTGAGTGCATTACCATGCGGTATCCTCTCCTATCCAGGGCTTTGGTGGCTACCCCCACCAAATGTGTTTCCTGAAGGAGGGCGATATCACAATTCAGCCGTTTAATACATTGTAAGACCATCCCTCTCTTCACTTTATCTCCTAACCCCCGAACATTCCAGGACAACACCTGTAGTGGTGGTACAGCCCCTACCCCAGTGTCATGCGTTACTACAGTAGGCTGTGAGAGATCCGCCATTTTGTGATCGAGCGTGCAGTTGGGTGTCCCAGAGGGTGGGACGGAGCCATATCAAGTAGAGCATTCCCCATCCCTGTGCAACTAAGCATGTGTTTGCGCCATTTCAGTGTTCGAGGATCAGAGGCAATATACCCGGTGTCAGGAATACGGTCAGACGTGACCACTAGCATGTTCAAAATGAGGAGTAGAGCCAAACAGTTCAAACTAACCAACCAACACAACCCCCCCGTTCCCAACATCCCCACCCACCCTGCTTCCCTGCTACACGGACTCCAAACTGCCCGCCACCCCAATTTAGCAGAGTGCTTGAACCCACCCCAAAGAAAACACACAGTTACTTGCTCGTTGGGGGTGAGGAGCACTCCGGAATTAGCGACCCCTCGTACCCTCCACAGAGGCCCTCGGCCCAGTGTCCTTGGCGGTTCCAACCACAGTCCCAAACATCAATGTCACGTACATGTGTTCAAGGGTCCACCTCCAGACTTAGATTAGCCTCATCTCTTACCGGTGAGCTTCTGCCACTGTTCGAACCTTCGGCCCCGGCAGCGTTGCGGTCAGAGTGAGGCGAGCCGTTCTTAGTCCGTCCAGGGCGGCGAGAGTGAGAGGCAGGACGCCAGCCGTCCAGCCAGTCTCGTGCAGTGCCAGGGTCATCAAAAAACCATGTCCTGTTCTCCGCCACCACCCGAAGCCTGGCTGGGAAGATCATGGAATAAGGGATTTCACGTTTCCTAAGTTCCTTTTTAATATCTAAGAATGTTTTTCGCCGCCTGGCCACCTCCGCCGTGTAGTCCGGGAAAAATGCCACCGTTGAGTTGAGGATTTTCACCGGTGGCGAGACACGTGCCGCCTGTAGGATGACGTCCCGGTCGCGGTAGTTAAACAGTCTTGCTAGGATTGTCCACGGCGCGGCCCCTGGTTTCGGTTGACCTCCCGGGACCCTGTGGGCTCGCTCCACGGAAAAGAAGGTCGACAGGCCTTTAGGTTGAAGATGAGTTTTGATGAGCTCCTCCACGTATAAATCCGTAGCCCTTACACCTTCAGTCTCCGGAACGCCAAGAATGCGCACATTGTTCCGCCTGGAACGGCCCTCCTGGTCGTCGAGCTTGTCTTTAAGGAGCTTGTTTTCCGCCATGACCGCTTCCATGGCCGTCTGCAGTTCCGAAACATCCTCCACCAGCGATTTCGTGACAAGCTCTAGAGAGCCTACCTTTTCGGCCATCTTGTGAAAGTCCGCACGGATAAGGGTGATTTCGGTCGAGATAGAGCCCACCGTCGTCTGGACCTGCGTAAGAGCCTTCATAACATCATCCAGCGTCGCCTTCTTCGTTCCCCCAGGCTCTCCTGGTTTTACGGGGGGATTCCTCCCATCCGCCGGAGGGGAAGCGGTTCTATCGTTTGTGAAGCGGTCGATACGAGTTTGGGTTGTGCCGCCTTTCACACCTTTCCCGGCCATCGTTCGGTCGCGGAGGGAATACAGTTCGTCGTTCCGGTGGGGTATCAGGAGAATGCGCAGTCACGATGCGGACCTCAGTTCAAGATGGAGGGGGCTTCCGTTACAAAGAGAGAGACGCCTTGATGGTCCCCGCAGGGCAGACTGTTGGGCAAAGTTCGGATGGTAGTCTTGATAAAGTACGGCCACCCTTCCAATGAACCTCTGCTGGATACAGCGAGCCGAGTGACACTGAGCAGGGCCGTCACTGGGCGTGGTCCTCCTGCACCGACCACTTCCTGTCTGTAGTTGCCGAGCAGGCTGCACTTCCGGTCGGTCTCAGTTCTCACTCGAGGGCCCGGAGGTGGGCCTGTGCTCCGGCTGGTTCAGCATTCGACGATAACTCCGCCGTCCAATGCACGATTTTCGTCCGGGAACCTGCTGCCAGTCCCGCCCGGACCCGGGCGTTCGGCGCTACCGTTGGAGGTAACAAATAGTCACGGATTATCGTGCGGATAGATGGAGAGGTCGCTTCCCCGCCGGAGCTAGTCCTCTATGCTGCCGCCATGTTCGGCCGCCAGCCACGCCCCCATGTCGCACTATATTTGCTGTGCCAAAGGAGTGCTTTTTTTGATGGATTGTTTGGCAAATTTTACAGGTTACTTTTTGGAGCATTAACCTTTTTTGCCCTTCTGGAAAAGTAAAAAATTGCCAAATTAGAGCTTCTTTCCTCTTCTTTGGAGGTTCTTCAGGAATGAAACCTCCCTCTGAAGAACTGCTGGAAGATGAGTCCATTGCTCTACTTCAAAAAACTCTCAGAAGAAATGCTTCTTCTTAGAAAGTCAAAGTCGAATGATTATAATGGGACGGAACTTTAAACAGTTGCAAAAAGAAAAATGATAAACCAATCAAATCTCTCCTTTTAAAGTCACATGACTTTGCGTACGCTTATGATGCGCTTACGCAGCTGTTTTGATACCAGTACGCATGATGATCTACCGCGATTTGTGTAATTGTTTTTAAAAGTAATATATCATTGTTGAAACTGTAAAAAAAATGTTCATAGTTATCCCAAATAATATTTTCCCTTAGTATGTACATTAAATACATAAATATATGTTTTTAACCATGTAGAAATATTGGTGCCTTTCGCGTACAGGGCGCCATACATGACGTCTCATGGAAGGTTTGATGCGACGCGTAACGTCAAACCATATTCGTACTGTATGCGCGGGTACACGCTGAGTATGATTAACAGTACAAAGTATATTGCGATCACCGTGTCACTGACAAATCAGAGCTCAGGGCGCGCTAAGGAGAATGATTAGAAGTGATCACTCATTGGAGATCCGATTCTGGGCCTGCCTCTGCGCACATGATAACACCGCCCCCATCTCTCTCTGTTGTTAATTGTTGGTGCACACACTCACACTTGCACATGCGTGGTGCACGCCCGCCCACACTCCCCACATGCCACCACCTAGCATGCTTGCTACCACTAAGCCTGGAAACCTATACATTAGCCAATGGGATGTCCCCCAAGGCCATCATTCTTATAGACTGCGAAAACGCTGCCAATGATGGCCCTGGGCTTGGTTTGCTCAGACCCCGCGGTTCCCATATAATGTGGGCACTGATGTGAGTACGCTCTCTTTTGCCTGCTTGTGCTGCGGTGACAGACAGAGTCTCGTCATCAATTGTTCTACAAACTCACAGCTAGAGTGGAGGAGGACTCCTGACACTCGACGTGGTGTCACTACTGCTGCCGCCCAGCCACAATACCATAGGCGCGGAGGCAGCAGCGCCCACACCCAAAAACCCCCCAGACCCAGTGAAATCGCAGCCTTTGAAGACACGACCAAAGATGACAGAAACAAAGGTAAGAGAAGCCGTCACAACATCAGACCCCGCTATAAATTGTATATGCATGATGCTTTTTTTTCTCCGTCCTATGGCTCTTAAGCATGGGTGGAAAATCCGTTACCCTCGCGGATTTTGCGGATTTTCGGGAAATTCGCAATCCGCGAGATTTGCGAATTTCCCGCAAAATCCGCAAATTCGCACGCAGCGGATTTTTTTTGCGGCGCGCGGCATTGGTGATACAATTTTTGCGGCGCGCGGCGTTTATCATCGTTTGCCGAGTTGTTTTTCTCGATAGTTTGCGAGTGCTGCGCCATTTTGGATCTTGCTGTGTGATCCCGCGGGAATTGGCGAGCGCGATTACGTCATCGCGGCTTGCAAGCGATAGTTTGTCAATGCGAGTACGGCGAGATCACGTCTCGCGGTACTTCGCAATTGCGAGATTTGAGATGCGGCGAGCAGCAAAATCTCGCACAAGCGAAAATATAAAATTTGCAATTCTGCACAAGAAATCCACCAGCAAGCAGCATAAACCTTGAAATGATGATTTTTATCTCAATAACTCCTTAGGTTGACATTTGCCTGCACTTTTTTAGCGAGGAGTCCATTTTGGGGAGGGGGGGAGGGGGGTGGGAGGAAGGAAGTGCCCCACAGTCTTCAACTTCCTGTTCCTGTTCAGCAGGCTCCTCCCAGTGCTTTGTCCATCTCCTGGTCACTTTTCATTTGGATCTGGAGCTGGAAGGATTACTTTTTGTGGATGCTGCTGGATCTTTGGATTTGAGGCCTTTTTGACTTTCTTTGGATCACTGTTGGATTAGAAATTTTACAAGTAAGTTTGTTTGGGGCATTACAGTTGCTGCAACTACAATTTTGGAATTTTCGATTTTTGGGCTGTTTTGGGGCCTTTTGCCCAGGGGTACTCAGTGGTGGGTGGGCTGAGTCTTTCTGTGGGTTGTCTTGAACTTAAACATCATGGAGGGCATGGATGGATTGGGATTGTGCTGATTTTTCAGTGATTTTCGTTTTTTGGGGCTGTACTTGTGGCCTTTTCACCAGGGGTATTTGAGTCTAGCATGGGCCTAGTCTTTCTGTGGGCTGTCTTGAACTTAAACATCATGGAGGCCATGGATGGAATGGGATTGTGCTGATTTTTCAGTGATTTTCGTTTTTTGGGGCTGTACTTGTGGCCTTTTCACCAGGGGTATTTGAGTCTAGCATGGGCCTAGTCTTTCTGTGGGCTGTCTTGAACTTAAACATCATGGAGGCCATGGATGGAAGGGGATTGTGCTGATTTTTCAGTGATTTTCGTTTTTTGGGGCTGTACTTGTGGCCTTTTCACCAGGGGTATTTGAGTCTAGCATGGGCCTAGTCTTTCTGTGGGCTGTCTTGAACTTAAACATCATGGAGGGCATGGATGGAATGGGATTGTGCTGATTTTGCAGTGTTTTTCGATTTTTGGGGGTGTTCATGGGGAGGGACAGGCCATGTGGCTGGTGGCCATTTTGAGTGCTGCTACAGGCACTGGCCATGTGCTGGCAGGCAAGTGGCCATTTTGAATGCAGGCTTTGTTGTTAGGCCTGCAACCATTTTGCCTACTTTTCAACCTTTATGCCCAGGGGTAGTGAGTCTTGCATGGGCCTAGTCTTTCTGTGGGTTGTCTTGAATTTAAACATCATGGAGGGCATGGATGGATTGGGATTGTGCTGATTTTTCAGCGATTTTCGATTTTTGGGGCTGTACTTGTGGCCTTTTCACCAGGGGTATTTGAGTCTAGCATGGGCCTAGTCTTTCTGTGGGTTGTCTTGAATTTAAACATCATGGAGGGCATGGATGGATTGGGATTGTGCTGATTTTTCAGTGATTTTTGTTTTTTGGGGCTGTACTTGTGGCCTTTTCACCAGGGGTATTTGAGTCTAGCATGGGCCTAGTCTTTCTGTGGGCTGCCTTGAACTTAAACATCATGGAGGGCATGGATGGAATGGGATTGTGCTGATTTTGCAGTGTTTTTCGATTTTTGGGGGTGTTCATGGGGAGGGAAAGGCCATGTGGCTGGTGGCCATTTTGAGTGCTGCTACAGGCACTGGCCATGTGCTGGGAGGCAAGTGGCCATTTTGAATGCAGGCTTTGTTGTTAGGCCTGCAACCATTTTGCCTACTTTTCAACCTTTATGCCCAGGGGTAGTGAGTCTTTCATGGGCCTAGTCTTTCTGTGGGTTGTCTTGAATTTAAACATCATGGAGGGCATGGATGGATTGGGATTGTGCTGATTTTTCAGTGATTTTCGTTTTTTGGGGCTGTAATTGTGGCCTTTTCACCAGGGGTATTTGAGTCTAGCATGGGCCTAGTCTTTCTGTGGGCTGTCTTGAACTTAAAAATCATGGAGGCCATGGATGGAATGGGATTGTGCTGATTTTTCAGTGATTTTCGTTTTTTGGGGCTGTACTTGTGGCCTTTTCACCAGGGGTATTTGAGTCTAGCATGGGCCTAGTCTTTCTGTGGGCTGTCTTGAACTTAAACATCATGGAGGCCATGGATGGAATGGGATTGTGCTGATTTTTCAGTGATTTTCGTTTTTTGGGGCTGTACTTGTGGCCTTTTCACCAGGGGTATTTGAGTCTAGCATGGGCCTAGTCTTTCTGTGGGCTGTCTTGAACTTAAACATCATGGAGGGCATGGATGGAATGGGATTGTGCTGATTTTGCAGTGTTTTTCGATTTTTGGGGGTGTTCATGGGGAGGGACAGGCCATGTGGCTGGTGGCCATTTTGAGTGCTGCTACAGGCACTGGCCATGTGCTGGCAGGCAAGTGGCCATTTTGAATGCAGGCTTTGTTGTTAGGCCTGCAACCATTTTGCCTACTTTTCAACCTTTATGCCCAGGGGTAGTGAGTCTTGCATGGGCCTAGTCTTTCTGTGGGTTGTCTTGAATGTAAACATCATGGAGGGCATGGATGGATTGGGATTGTGCTGATTTTTCAGTGATTTTCGTTTTTTGGGGCTGTACTTGTGGCCTTTTCACCAGGGGTATTTGAGTCTAGCATGGGCCTAGTCTTTCTGTGGGTTGTCTTGAATTTAAACATCATGGAGGGCATGGATGGATTGGGATTGTGCTGATTTTTCAGTGATTTTCGTTTTTTGGGGCTGTACTTGTGGCCTTTTCACCAGGGGTATTTGAGTCTAGCATGGGCCTAGTCTTTCTGTGGGCTGTCTTTAACTTAAACATCATGGAGGGCATGGATGGAATGGGATTGTGCTGATTTTGCAGTGTTTTTCGATTTTTGGGGGTGTTCATGGGGAGGGAAAGGCCATGTGGCTGGAGGCCATTTTGAGTGCTGCTACAGGCACTGGCCATGTGCTGGGAGGCAAGTGGCCATTTTGAATGCAGGCTTTGTTGTTAGGCCTGCAACCATTTTGCCTACTTTTCAACCTTTATGCCCAGGGGTAGTGAGTCCTTCATGGGCCTAGTCTTTCTGTGGGTTGTCTTGAATTTAAACATCATGGAGGGCATGGATGGATTGGGATTGTGCTGATTTTTCAGCGATTTTCGATTTTTGGGGCTGTACTTGTGGCATTTTCACCAGGGGTATTTGAGTCTAGCATGGGCCTAGTCTTTCTGTGGGTTGTCTTGAATTTAAACATCATGGAGGGCATGGATGGATTGGGATTGTGCTGATTTTTCAGTGATTTTTGTTTTTTGGGGCTGTACTTGTGGCCTTTTCACCAGGGGTATTTGAGTCTAGCATGGGCCTAGTCTTTCTGTGGGCTGTCTTGAACTTAAACATCATGGAGGGCATGGATGGAATGGGATTGTGCTGATTTTGCAGTGTTTTTCGATTTTTGGGGGTGTTCATGGGGAGGGAAAGGCCATGTGGCTGGTGGCCATTTTGAGTGCTGCTACAGGCACTGGCCATGTGCTGGGAGGCAAGTGGCCATTTTGAATGCAGGCTTTGTTGTTAGGCCTGCAACCATTTTGCCTACTTTTCAACCTTTATGCCCAGGGGTAGTGAGTCTTTCATGGGCCTAGTCTTTCTGTGGGTTGTCTTGAATTTAAACATCATGGAGGGCATGGATGGATTGGGATTGTGCTGATTTTTCAGTGATTTTCGTTTTTTGGGGCTGTAATTGTGGCCTTTTCACCAGGGGTATTTGAGTCTAGCATGGGCCTAGTCTTTCTGTGGGCTGTCTTGAACTTAAACATCATGGAGGGCATGGATGGACTGGGATTGTGGTGATTTTGCAGTGTTTCTCGATTTTTGGGGGTGTTCATGGGGAGGGACAGGCCATGTGGCTGGTGGCCATTTTGAGTGCTGCTACAGGCACTGGCCATGTGCTGGGAGGCAAGTGGCCATTTTGAATGCAGGCTTTGTTGTTAGGCCTGCAACCATTTTGCCTACTTTTCAACCTTTATGCCCAGGGGTAGTGAGTCTTGCATGGGCCTAGTCTTTCTGTGGGTTGTCTTGAATTTAAACATCATGGAGGGCATGGATGGATTGGGATTGTGCTGATTTTTCAGTGATGTTCGTTTTTTGGGGCTGTACTTGTGGCCTTTTCACCAGGGGTATTTGAGTCTAGCATGGGCCTAGTCTTTCTGTGGGTTGTCTTGAATTTAAACATCATGGAGGGCATGGATGGATTGGGATTGTGCTGATTTTTCATTGATTTTCGTTTTTTGGGGCTGTACTTGTGGCCTTTTCACCAGGGGTATTTGAGTCTAGCATGGGCCTAGTCTTTCTGTGGGCTGTCTTGAACTTAAACATCATGGAGGGCATGGATGGAATGGGATTGTGCTGATTTTGCAGTGTTTTTCGATTTTTGGGGGTGTTCATGGGGAGGGAAAGGCCATGTGGCTGGTGGCCATTTTGAGTGCTGCTACAGGCACTGGCCATGTGCTGGGAGGCAAGTGGCCATTTTGAATGCAGGCTTTGTTGTTAGGCCTGCAACCATTTTGCCTACTTTTCAACCTTTATGCCCAGGGGTAGTGAGTCTTTCATGGGCCTAGTCTTTCTGTGGGTTGTCTTGAATTTAAACATCATGGAGGGCATGGATGGATTGGGATTGTGCTGATTTTTCAGTGATTTTCGTTTTTTGGGGCTGTACTTGTGGCCTTTTCACCAGGGGTATTTGAGTCTAGCATGGGCCTAGTCTTTCTGTGGGCTGTCTTGAACTTAAACATCATGGAGGGCATGGGTGGATTGGGATTGTGCTGATTTTTCAGTGATTTTCGTTTTTTGGGGCTGTACTTGTGGCCTTTTCACCAGGGGTATTTGAGTCTAGCATGGGCCTAGTCTTTCTGTGGGCTGTCTTGAACTTAAACATCATGGAGGCCATGGATGGAATGGGATTGTGCTGATTTTGCAGTGTTTTTCGATTTTTGGGGGTGTTCATGGGGAGGGACAGGCCATGTGGCTGGTGGCCATTTTGAGTGCTGCTACAGGCACTGGCCATGTGCTGGGAGAGGCAAGTGGCCATTTTGAATGCAGGCTTTGTTGTTAGGCCTGCAACCATTTTGCCTACTTTTCAACCTTTATGCACAGGGGTAGTGAGTCTTGCATGGGCCTAGTCTTTCTGTGGGTTGTCTTGAATTTAAACATGATGGAGGGCATGGATGGATTGGGATTGTGCTGATTTTTCAGTGATTTTCGTTTTTTGGGGCTGTACTTGTGGCCTTTTCACCAGGGGTATTTGAGTCTAGCATGGGCCTAGTCTTTCTGTGGGCTGTCTTGAACTTAAACATCACGGAGGGCATGGATGGACTGGGATTGTGGTGATTTTGCAGTGTTTTTCGATTTTTGGGGGTGTTCATGGGGAGGGACAGGCCATGTGGCTGGTGGCCATTTTGAGTGCTGCTACAGGCACTGGCCATGTGCTGGGAGGCAAGTGGCCATTTTGAATGCAGGCTTTATTGTTAGGCCTGCAACCATTTTGCCTACTTTTCAACCTTTATGCCCAGGGGTAGTGAGTCTTGCATGGGCCTAGTCTTTCTGCGGGTTGTCTTGAATTTAAACATCATGGAGGGCATGGATGGATTAGGATTGTGCTGATTTTTCAGTGATTTTCGTTTTTTGGGGCTGTACTTGTGGCCTTTTCACCAGGGGTATTTGAGTCTAGCATGGGCCTAGTCTTTCTGTTGGCTGTCTTGAACTTAAACATCATGGAGGGCATGGATGGAATGGGATTGTGCTGATGTTTCTGTTTTTTTACGATTTTTTTTTGTGGTGTATAACTGAACTGATGTTCCTCTGTCTTCCATTGTTTTTAGGTGCACAAGACTCAAGAGAACCACCAGTGCCAGGAAGAAGTCCTGCAGCGGTGTGTGTGTGCAGCATAACGTCACGCGACGTCACGTCTGGCCTCAGACAACTCTACAATTCGTGCAACTGCGGCCTGCTGTCTGACCTGCTCTGAAGAAGATGGCCCAAAAAAAGTTCTCCGTAGCTCCTCTAGCAAGAAAGTTGCTAGTAAGGAGCAGAAGAAGCAAGTTACCAAGGAGGCTGGTGTGCCAACCGCCACGTTTTTTGGGAGCAAAAAAAAAAAGTACGCCTGCAGCAGCAGCAGGATCTGCTGGGGACCAAGCTGGGAGCAGCACCCCTGCTCCATTGGGGTCAGTGCCTCCACCACCACGCCAACTTAAGTCAAAGCCCTTGAGTGCTTCAGAGGCAGTCAGTGTACTTCTCCAATCACCATCGACCAGTGATGTTGGCTCATCACAAGAAAGTAGCAGCAATGTCCCTGAATCAACACAGTTTGTTGTAACTCATCTGACAAGTGTTGAACAACCACAGCCGCAACAACAACACCATGTGCAAGTACACGCCCAAGTACATGTGAAAGGAGAGGCAGCAAAAGGAGATGCGCAAGCAGAGGTGCATGGAGGGTCACAAGTGCCCACAATAGTTGTTCCTCCCGAAGTAGGGGCACATCAGGAAATCGACAATCAAGCCGAGGTATCATTGGAAGCCACTCCTCCTGATGATCATTCATTGTCTTCCACATCCCTAGCAAGGAAAAGATCAAGGGGGGTGTCTACATCTTCTTCAAGCCCACCTCCTTGATGCAAGTGATCCGTCTTGGGAACCACCACTGCGGTCTGACAGTGAGGCACACCATGATCTGACAAAGGTACCTAAGCGTAAAAGGAAGGTTGTCGAAAAACTCATAGCTATGGATTGTGATGAGGCTCAACAAGAAGTGACAGATACTGCTGGTGATGAAGCCTCTCACGATGACGACGAGCCAGTCATCACAAAGGTCACTGCAGCCCCACCGGGCATGCAGCAAAGAGACATTTTGACCCTATCCCGAGAAGCTGCTGAGCGTGATGATGATGTCGACGAGGAGGCAATGGAAATGGAAACACAACAATCACTAGAATTGGAGTTAAGTAGTACACCAACACCTACCGCTTCCATATTTCTTCCTCGCAAGAAGGTACCCACCTCGACCTCAATTCGTGGTGGTGAAAGTGCAAAACGTACTGAAGTTCGGCAATCCACATCCTCCACTTCATCTGGCATTAGCAGCAGGACCACCACCACCAGTATCGCCGCCTCCTCCGGCCCCCAAAGACATTTCAAGTCTCCAGTTTGGGACTTCTTTAGTGTTTGCCCAAAAATGGAAAACGTAGCCATTTGTAGCATTTGTAAGCTTCGAGTTAGTCGTGGTAAGCTTGGTTCTAACTATGGTACCGGAGGCCAGAGAGGTCATCTTAGGAGAGCGCACCCTGTCCAATGGTTTCCGCACCTAGAGGCGGTCAAGGAAGCCGGAATTGCACGTAATGAAAACGTTGATTTTCCATCTGATGATGACGAGGAGGAAGAAGACGATTCAAACACTTCACTTACACCCAGTACCCCTGTCAGCAGCACACCCCATGTGAGGCACACTTAGAGTGTGGGAGAGAGTGAGACATCAATGCGGAAAAGTTCATCAGCGAGCGTAACTGGGTCGAAGATATCATCATCATCCCGTAAATCCTTGGTCCAGGGCAACATTAAAAAGATGTTGTTTACAGAAGCGCAATATGAACGCAACCACCCACTGACGCGTCTGTATAACACTAAGCTGGCTAAAATGCTAGCTCTGGACCTTCTCCCTTTTTCTTTTGTAGAAGGGGTTTGTTTTCTAGAATTAGTGGCAGCGCTCTGCCCTAAATGGAAGGTTCCTAGCCGGTTCTATTTTGCCCGAGTTGCGGTTCCAGCACTACATGAAGATGTTCTAAAGGTGATTGGGGCAGCTTTGCAGAAGAGTGCTGTTCACACTATACATATGACAACAGACATGTGGACCAGTGGTGCAGGCGCTGATTACATGTGCATCACTGCACACTGGGTATCTTTTTCAGGGGCTAAAGCGAAGCTAAACACAGGTGTTGACACGGACATTGTTTTTAAAGCTGCTCGGAAACATGCAACACTAGCCATGTTTGGTTTGGAGAAACGTCACACAGCAGAAAACCTTTTGGATGTCTTTAACACAAAGGTCCTTAACTGGCTGTCCCCACTAAAACGCCAGGTTGGTTATGTTTCCACGGACAATGGCTCCAATATAGTTAAGGCCATGAGGGACAGTCACTATTTCAGAGTGCCGTGTTTGGCGCACTGTATAAACCTGGTTGTCCAAAAATTCTTGGGTAATAAAGGCAGTGCAGCGTACAGTGTATTGGACACCTGCTGAAAAATGTGCAAGCATTTCAGCCATTCTTTTAAGGCCCGGAAGCAGCTGAGGAGCCTGCTATATCAACGTCAAATGCCAGTGAAAGCACTCATCCAGGAGGTGGTAACACGTTGGAACTCAACCTTCTACATGCTTGAGCGTCTGTATGAGCAGTATAAGGAACTCAATCAATATTTCCTTACAGAGGGTACAGAGGAGCTGAGGATGGGTGCGGCGCAATGGAACATAGTTCAAAGCCTGACACGCATGCTTCGTCCTTTTGAGTTCTTCACGTGTGCAGTCAGCAAGGAGGACTCTAATTTGGGAAAAGCTATCCCATTGTTGGACATGCTGGAGGACCAACTGAAGGAGGTGTGTTCTGTGTTTGAAAAAGATGAAAAAAACCAAGAGTCTTTGCTTCTGGCTGAGAAATTATTAGAGCTCCTACAAGGTGATGAACGTCTTAAAAAGATCCACTCAGAAGAGCATTACATTTGTGCTACTATTCTGGATCCACGCTACAAAAAGGCGCTGGCAGGCCAAGCATTCTTTCCTTTTGATGATGAACATGTTCCAAAGTACAAACATTGGCTAGCCTTGTCAGCCAAGAGGTTTGAAAGAGAACGGCTGAAAATTGAAGGAAATGGCAGTACATCAGCAGGCCATCCCCAGTCAAAACAATCCACTTCTGCACCTGTGGCTGTGGCACAAGTGACCTCTCAGCCGTTAAAGACACCGGCAACCGGATCATCTGCACGAGACACAACAGAAACATTGGAGGCTGAAGAGGATTGGCTAGCTCGGTGTGGGTTTGGTTCTCAAAAGGTCAGAGGCACAGCAAGAGCTAAGCAAAGTGGAGGAACCTTGGATGAGGACCTTGAGTCGATGGTGAAGGACTATTTGAATGACTCAACAGAGGTCTATGTTAATTCTGACCCATTGGCGTATTGGCGTGGGAAAAAAGAATTGTGGCCACAGCTCACCAACCTGGCTTTAAACTACTTGTCTTGCCCACTCGCAAGTGTGTCTTCTGAACGTGTTTTCAGTGCTGCTGGTGGCATTGTAACTCCCAAACGGAGCCGCCTCTTTGCAGGTGAGTTGACGGCTCTGGGACCATTGTTGGGAAGCTCTAATACCGGATAAAAGTGGTTTGGACCAAATCCCAGGCGGAATTTTTTTTGTGTTTTTGATGACTTGCTTGCCTTTTAGGTGCTCTTAGGGGGGGTTCCGTCTGTTTGTGGGTGAGTTTCGTGGTCTGGGAGCACTGCTGGGACACTCTAATCTTGATTGCATTTGCTTTTCAGGAAATCCGTGGTGGCAACCCCGACTTATGGCCTAGCCACGCAGCGCGTTTGGACCGAAGGCCGAGAAATATTGCAAGTATGAGATTTTGCTTTTGGCCTGTTTGGGGGTGTTATGCTTTTTGGCGGGTGGGTTGGCGGGTCTTGGGGCATTCCTGGGAAGGTCTAATACCGGGTAGAAGTGGTTGGGACAAAATCCAGGCCGATTTTTTTTTTGCTATTTCTGACATTTTGCTCAATTTAGCGTTTTCGGGGGCCTGTTTGTGGGGCTTCCTGGTGTTTGTGGGTGAGTTTCGGGGTCTGGGAGCACTGCTGGGACACACTAATCTTGATTGCATTTGCTTTTCAGGAAATCCGTGGTGGCAACCCCGACTTATGGCCTAGCTACGCAGCGCGTTTGGACCGAAGGCCGAGAAATATTGCAAGTATAAGATTTTGCTTTTGGCCTGTTTGGGGGTGTTATGCTTCTTGGCGGGTGTGTTGGCGGGTCTTGGGGCATTCCTGGGAAGGTCTAATACCGGGTAGAAGTGGTTGGGACAAAATCCAGGCCGATTTTTTTTTTGCTATTTCTGACAATTTGCTCAATGTAGCGTTTTCGGGGGCCTGTTTGTGGGGCTTCCTGGTGTTTGTGGGTGGGTTTCGGGGTCTGGGAGCACTGCTGGGACACTCTAATCTTGATTGCATTTGCTTTTCAGGAAATCCGTGGTGGCAACCCCGACTTATGGCCTAGCTACGCAGCGCGTTTGGACCGAAGGCCGAGAAATATTGCAAGTATGAGATTTTGCTTTTGGCCTGTTTGGGGGTGTTATGCTTCTTGGCGGGTGTGTTGGCGGGTCTTGGGGCATTCCTGGGAAGGTCTAATACCGGGTAGAAGTGGTTGGGACAAAATCTAGGCCGATTTTCTTTGTTGCTATTTCTGACATTTTGCTCAATGTAGCGTTTTCGGGGGCCTGTTTGTGGGGCTTCCTGGTGTTTGTGGGTGGGTTTCGGGGTCTGGGAGCACTGCTGGCTATGGATACTTTACTTTGCAAGAGGTTTGAAGCAAATCCATGGTGGCAGAGGGGAGTTAGGGCCTAGCTGCAGAGCGCGCGCGGAGTGTTTTGGGAAATTGGAAAGAAAATGACTAAGTCCCCATTTTTGTACTTTTGTTTTTTGGCTGTTTGGGGGTCTTTTACTAGTTTTCTCCTGGGTTGACGGCTCTGGGGCCATTCCTGGGAAGGTCTAATACCGGGTAGAAGTGGTTGGGACAAAATCCAGGCCGATTTTTTTTTTTGCTATTTCTGACATTTTGCTCAATGTAGCGTTTTCGGGGGCCTGTTTGTGGGGCTTCCTGGTGTTTGTGTGTGAGTTTTGGGGTCTGGGAGCACTGCTGGGACACTCTAATCTTGATTGCATTTGCTTTTCAGGAAATCCGTGGTGGCAACCCCGACTTATGGCCTAGCTACGCAGCGCGTTTGGACCGAAGGCCGAGAAATATTGCAAGTATGAGATTTTGCTTTTGGCCTGTTTGGGGGTGTTATGTTTCTTGGCGGGTGGGTTGGCGGGTCTTTGGGCATTCCTGGGAAGGTCTAATACCGGGTAGAAGTGGTTGGGACAAAATCCAGGCCGATTTTTTTTTTGCTATTTCTGACATTTTGCTCAATGCAGCGTTTTCGGGGGCCTGTTTTTGGGGCTTCCTGGTGTTTGTGGGTGAGTTTCGGGGTCTGGGAGCACTGCTGGGACACTCTAATCTTGATTGCATTTGCTTTTCAGGAAATCCGTGGTGGCAACCCCGACTTATGGCCTAGCTACGCAGCGCGTTTGGACCGAAGGCCGAGAAATATTGCAAGTATGAGATTTTGCTTTTGGCCTGTTTGGGGGTGTTATGCTTCTTGGCGGGTGGGTTGGCGGGTCTTTGGGCATTCCTGGGAAGGTCTAATACCGGGTAGAAGTGGTAGGGACAAAATCCACGCCGAAAAGCCTTTTGGCACTTTTTGTAACTTAGGGTTCGTTAGGGTTAGCCCTAGCAGCAGGATTGCATGTCTTTCGGAGTGTTCTAGATTTTTGCAACTGAGTTCTGGGGTCTTAGAGCACTCGTGAGAATGTGTAATTTTGGTTGCAAGTCATTTGAAGAAAATCCATGGTGGGAAAGGGGGGATTTGGCATAGCTAAAGAAAGCCTTTGCCACTATTCTTAACTTAGGGTTCGTTAGGGTTAGCAGTATTTCTATTGCATGTGTTTGGGTGGGGGAGTTTTCGAGTCTTGGAGCGATGCTGGCTATGGATACTTTTGCTTGGTTGCTTGCAAGTGGTTTGAATGCAATCCACGGTGGGTAAGGGGGTACTTGGGCCTACTTTTACTTTCAAAGTACGTTTTGTCACCAGTTTTCTGCTAGGCCTAGTTTTTTGAGATTTGATTGGGGGTCTTCTACATTTTTGCGACTGGCTTTAGTAAGGGTCTGGGTGGTGGAGCACTGCTGGGAAGATCTAATTTTGTTCTAAAACACAGTTTACAGGACACCTAGCTTGAGGGGAACGATCCGCTACATTAATTTGCCCATACTTATTTATCCTTTAAAAGGTGACTCTGACAGAGTACGCACTTTCAAAAATATTGTACTGTCTACTAGGAAAATCAAAGTGTGACTTTTTGCACTCCACAGCCTACATACCTTATATTTATTTATCAGTGGTGTTGTAATATTATATCACTTCCTGTTTTTCGTTGAATAATTACAGGCCGGGTTTCAGTCTGTGCAATGGGGAAAAAAGGATGGAGTCAGGCTTCACATTAGCGAGCCACAATTCAGCATCAGCCAGGCAGTGGACAGGGTGTCTTCTGGTGACCAACATCGATGGACGAAGCATCAGCTGCAATGGAGGAGTGCCGCTAATAAGAGGATTTTTTTTCTGCAGGCAACTTACTTACCAAATTCAACAGGACAACTACAACAACATAGAGATACAGTATCCTTTGTCTTTTTCTCTGACTGTGACTGCATTTCTTGGATCTCTCTCTGCTTCTAAATTGATCCCTTAACACATCACTTAGTCCACTCCACTATCACATCTGCACCACACATAGTCATTTGTAAGTGCTCCTACGTAATCCGCAAGTCGCAGCACGCCCCAGCCCGTAGAGGACTGGGATGGCCCCAATGATGAAGCATGTCACCAAGGGGCAACCCCGGTGAGTGAGGGGACACCTAGAAAAAGAGCAATTTCTCCTTTTCTATCTACTATACCTTCCAGACCAACCCCATTGAGTGTTGTGAATGGATTTATAGTGACCAGCAAGGCTCTCAGGTATCTGGCAACAGAGACCTTATGTTGAATATAGTTATCAATAATTCCACACACGCCCTGTACTGTCGCATTCTTTCTTCCACAGTTGTCGAAAGTACTACTTACTTTTCACTGACATGCATCCAGTAGTGCATGCACTTTCAAAGATTGATGGATAGGTTTGTACCCAAAGATTTGTTTATGTTCAATTGTTTGTCCATGCTGTGCTTTTTTTACAGGGTGTCTTCTGGTGACCAACATCGATGGACGAAGCGTCAGCTGAAATGGAGGAGTGCTGCTAATAAGAGGATTTTTTTTCTGCAGGCAACTTACTTACCACTTTCAACAGGACAACTACAACAACATAGAGATACAGTATCCATTGTGTTTTTCTCTGACTGTGACTGCATTTCTTGGATCTCTCTCTGCTTCTAAATTGATCCCTTAACACATCACTTAGTCCACTCCACAATCACATCTGCACCACACATAGTCATTTATAAGTGCTCCTACGTAATTCGCAAGTCGCAGCACGCCCCAGCCCGATAGAGGACTGGGATGGCCCCAATGATGAAGCATGTCACCAAGGGGCAACCCTGGTGAGTGAGGGGACACCTAGAAAAAGAGCAATTTCTCCTTTTCTATCTACTATACCTTCCAGACCAACCCCATTGAGTGTGGTGAATGGATTTATAGTGACCAGCAAGGCTCTCAGGTATCTGGCAACAGAGACCTTGTGTTGAATATAGTTATCAATAATTCCACACACGCCCTGTACTGTCGCATTCTTTCTTCCACAGTTGTCGAAAGTACTACTTACTTTTCACTGACATGCATGCAGTAGTGCATTCACTTTCAAAGATTGATGGGTAGGTTTGTACCCAAAGATTTGTTTATGTTCACAATTGTTTGTCCATGCTGTGCTATTTTTTCTTGTCTCCCAAAACCTTTCCCAAAAACCCCCGTACCCATCCATTTTTCAAACCCTAACCCTCTTCCCCCGGGCTGTGTGGTTTTGATTGATGTGTGACTAAATTACAGCAATAAATCCACACACTTGCTAGGGAGGATAAGGTGATAGCAACAGGCTGGTGAAGAAATCCGAGGATATATTCTTACTCTGCTTGACAAAGACCCATGGCTAATGTCAAAGAACTTCAACCGAATTAATAGTTTTATTTATTTATTTATTTTTAATATTTATAAAGCGCTGCTTATACCCGTGGGCGTCAAGGCGCTAAAACCAAAATTAACTAAGGGAATGTGAGGGCATAGGTTGAGTGGATCAGATATGACAGAGTGGAAAAAAGAGATTACTGAGAGAACATCCAGGTTTTCAGGAGTTTGCGAAACTGAAGCAGTGTAACACTTTGTCTGATATTGAGAGGCAAGGTGTTCCAGAGTCTGGGGGCCGCCACCAAAAAGCGTCGGTCACCCCAGGAAACTGTTTTGGTTCGAGGGACAACCAGTTGGCTGAGAGTGGCTGATCGTAGAGCTCTTGTGGGTTTGTAGGCTTGTAATTGGTCTCTTAGAAAATGTGGTCCTTGATTATTGATTGATTTGAAAACTATACAGAGTGCTTTGAAATGGATTCTTTTTTGTACAGTCAACCAGTGAAGATCTTTTATGTTTTTGGAGATGGGTTCGAACTTTGTTTTGCCGGTGAGAAGGCGAGCTGCAGCATTTTGTATAGTTTGAAGTTTTGCAGTTACTCTGATTTGAGCATTGAGGAATAAACCATTACAGTAATCCAGGGATGAGAGGACAAGAGCAGAGACCAGTGTCTTAATGGCAGATTCAGGAAGAAAAGGGCGTATTTTGCGGATCATTTTTAACTTCATGTGAGCTGTAGATACGGTTTTATTGGCATGGTTCATGAAATTAAGTCCATCATCGAAGATGACACCCAGGTTCCTGACCTTCGAGGTCGGCGTAGGAGGAGTCCCAAAGGTCTCTGGCCACCAACAGGTGGACCATGCTGGGAAGAGTGGACCAAAAATGAGTACCTCAGTTTTTTCTGAATTCAGCTTTAAGCAGTTTGTCGCCATCCAATCTCCTATGTCTAGGAGCCCTTTCTTGAATTTTTAGATATAATTTAATTTAATATTAATATTAATTTAATTTTAATTTTATTAATTTAATATTAATTTAATTTTAAATATAATTTAAGTATAAAGGTATACTTTACCATTTGTTAGGCTACAATGTGGCACTGTTCTAGTGTACTTCTGTCACCTGCTATATTCTATATTGTACCGTTGAATTGCTCAGGAGGACAAACCAGATTTAATTTTCTTTTTTTTCATAGGCATGCAACTGCCACTGTGTCACACCACTAGTACCACCGCTATGAGGAAATTTTATCCGCCCAGGATTGCCAACCTTATTCGCTGTTTCCCGTGGAGCCCGCCCTGGGTCTAGCCCTACTTTCAAACACAAATTACAGGTAAGATAAGCGTTTGGAGGTTTGGGAGTATAATGGAGTATTAGGAGAGACGAGAGACTGACGGTAGTACTACTAAAGTCCTAGGACTCTTGAATTCACTTCACTTACTGTGTGAGAGGCACTTAGTGTTGAAAACATTTGGGCATTTACACTTAAAGGAAGAACATGGAACTAAACTTTCAGGAAAACAAAGTCACTGTTAAACCCCCACCCACCAGGCAAGCAGTAAAAAACAGGTATGCTCAGATAAAGTTTGAAAAAGTATATTTATATCTCTAACAAAATAATCTCCCGCAAGACCCTCCCTAACCCCAACGATTGTCCTTCAAAAGTCCCCAAAAACCCAACTCCCAATTCCCACCCCCCAAAAGTCTCTAAAAAAGGGGCAAGGGACACTATGGGTGGATGCTGTTTACTTTTTGGGCCAGGGCATCAGGCTCCTCGCGGAGTAAGGCGAGCTCCTGCTGAAGGCGGGACACCATCAGGGTACTGCGGCGCAGGCGTGCCTTCACTGCCTTGCAGGTGCAATGCCTGTGAGAGGCAGCTGTTGTCCTTGCTGCTCGGCGGTGGCGTTTGCCTTTGGCAGCCCGGCTCAGTCTGGGTGGACCACTGTGCTGGGTGGCAGCCCGTGGGGCCACGGAGGCTGATGCAGACGACGTTGTTGTTGTGGTCGACTGCACACTTTCTTCGTCCTCCAGGGCCACCAGCCGCCGATATTCCGCAACAGTGGCCTCGATCCTCCGTTGCCGGGCCGCTCTAGCCAGCTCCTTCCTCCTTGTTCGTTTGGAAGGATCATCTATATGAAGAAAGAAAGACATAGTCTGTAACCAATGCTCTTTAGGATTAACTCAATCATTCAGCAGAAATTTGTGTTGCAGTACAACTAGCAACTTGCAAGCGCATTACATAACTATTGAGGCCAGTATCTATCTAACCTCCCACTTCTTCATCCTTGCTCTAACATTAGTGGGAGTTTAAGGAACAAATTCTACGAGCACTATGGACTTCCATTGGAGTCGACTATGAAAGTACACCAGTCTTATTCTTCTTCTTGTCTCTTGTTTAGGAAAATTGGTACGTTATCTTCTGCAAGCCGGCATAATGCCAGCGCAGTGAACTTGCACCCGAGAAAAAGAGACGCACGCCATGATGAGTGACCTAGACTTGCGTTGCGTTACTGTACCCGTCCAGTACATGCAGGTGGTGAAGCTCTTACTTTTCTATTACGGGTGGCACTGAGAATACTCTGTTACAAGGGCTACTGCTTAATTATTTTATCTTTCACCCTACAGTGCAAATGAGTACTAGAAATGGAAAATTGAAGAAGATAAATAATCTGATTATCTATCACTTCACATGGGATGTTTTTGCATATATATGGGATGACTGGAGGTGCTTTGCTTTTTAGTGAGTGACCAGTGATACATCCACACATGAATGACTGAGTACTACTAAACTTATTAAGAGAGGTAGGGAGTGGCCACCGTAATAAGCAGATCTATGCTGTGCTTGCAATACAAACTACTGCTACTATTGATGGTTGTATTTGGACAAAATTAAAGCTTCTTTTCCTTGCCTTTCCTACACTGGAACGGACGTGCGGGTGCAGTGTTACATGCTCTTCAAAGTTACACTTAGTTCATCCACTGACCGTCTACTCTCTCTAGATCATGGGTACTCACAAACTTTCTCTCAGGGGCTAAATTTACAGTGTAGTTTGTGGCCGAGGGCCGCACTGGTGGGGGCGGAGTCAGAGGGGGCGGGGCTAAGGCAAAACGAAAACTTGTGACCATGAGGTTGCACACAGGTCCCTGCAGCAGATGCCTTCATCCACTGAGCCACCAGACCCAGCATTTACATACATCTCTCTCCCTCCTGCTCTCCCTCCTGCCCTCCCTCTCCCTCCCCCTCTGTCATCTCACTGTGTGTGTGTCTGTCTGTGTCAGCCTTCAGCCCGGGCTGAGACCGCTTCCTCAACGCGCACACACAGACAACCACACCAAAGTACTTAACATGTCTTTAAAAGACCATTAACATATTATTGAGGCTTTGTTTGTTGTAGCGCCCCTGCATCTCCACCCTGACAATCACTGCTTGCCCGGCCCCACAGAGTAGAGGCTTTGTTCTATTTCACCTCTTTGTGGCCCTGCATCTCCTCTCTGCTCTGTGGGGGCCGGGGGAGCAGTGATTGTCAGAGTGGAGATGCAGGGGCGCTAACAGGTGAAATACAACAAAGCCTCTGCTCTGTGGGGGCTGGGGAGCAGTGATTGTCTGCAAGGTCTGCGCACCATCAAGGAAGGCTTGCCGGGCCACCACTGGCACGCGGGCCGTACTATGAGTACCCCTGCTCTAGATACACATATGCTATCTAAGAGTCAGATAGTAGCATGATCCAGGTATATGGACACATACAGTTTCTGTGTCACCCACCCAGGCTGTTGTCCTTCCACCCATCATTGCTTCATCATTCACCCAACCATGCATCTCATATTCTTGCCTTCCCAGCCACGTCTTCAATCTCAATAAGTAAGGAATATATAAGAGCTTACCTCTGGCCGCCACCACCACCGTCTCAACTCTCACAGCCGCCGCCTCCTCCCCTGAAGAATTTCCCTCCGCCTCCGTGTCGAGCACCACCACCTCCACGCTGGCCCCGCCACCAGATGTTCCACCTACAAAGTACATGTAAGAATGTTAGAATAAAGCACTCACTAGTATTTGGTCTAGGAATGAAGACATGTGAAAACAATGTAATTTGTGACTGTCTACTTTAAAGTTAAAAAAAATGTCCCTTTTTCCAGGGAAGGTTGTCTTGCTGCACTTTTTGGCACAACTGATGAAGGCTGGTTTTTTAACACGCACCATTTTTCTCCACACAGACAGAAGATGGACTTCTAACAACAAGATCAAGTTGAAACCAGGTGAGAGCTCGGCTCGACCACAAGAAATGTCTTCAATTAATCGTCATCACTAACCACTTTTCCATTATCAGTTAAACGTTTAGTTTTATTATGACTTAATTTTAATAAATGTGTTTACTTTTAATAAAGCTTTTAAACTTAAATAGACTCAGTGTTTTTTTGTCCAGACTAGAGTGACTGAGCGAAAGGTTTTGCAATTTTTGCAAGCATGAGTCCAGATAGAACACTTCAAAAGACATTATGGACAATCCCAGAGGACTGCACTAAGTTGATAGAGCTATTGCTGACTAGAATGGGAGTTTCGCCAACCGTGCAATCTTAGTTAGCTACACAGACAGACTAATAAGAATAATCTAGTAATACCACAGGGAGTCATAGTAGAGGCAGGATAAGAATTTAGATACAGTCTACAAGTAGATCAAAGACGATTTTGAAAAAATCAAATGAGGAACGCTAGGAAAAATAGGTACTAGTCTAAAATGAAAACTTACTGGGGCCAGCAAAGGAGCCCTCGCCTGCCCGATCCTGGCCCTGTTCAACAGCATTCGCCGCCTGCTGCTCCTGTGTCCTCCCCTCGCCCCTGGGGGGAGCTGACGTACAACATGAAAGAAAGAACAGAAAACATGGATTATTGTTGCTTGTCAATGTCAACCAAATCAAACATTTCAAAACAACAATAACAAAATATTTCCGCGAAATTACATTGATTAGGGTTAGTTTTCATTGATTTGCGGGCCTGCGACTTCTAAAGTCACGTAACTCACTAAACAAAGTACTGAAAGGTTCACCTAGGACTGGCAGGCAGCAGTCCGTAGGCAAGACGCAAAGTGACAGACAAACTCCATTGTGATTTCAGTCAGATCAGTGACAACACTAACAGTTGCCTGCTACATAACCAGTCATTTCAATAGTCAAACTATCAATCCACCGCCATTATTTTTCTTATTGTCAGGGGTACAAAGGAAGGGGCAGATTTAAGCCCCTTGCGGCTCTTTTGCTCCGTTCTTGCGTGACTTTTGTGACGCAGCAGCTAAACAAAAGAGGCGCCATGGTGCGGCGTATAATATTATAACAACGTCACGCATTTGGGAGATGCATCCCGTTATAAAGCCCTGCGCCATCAGGGGGTGTTCCGGCGCAAGGGAGGGCATTCCTGCGCTGGAACACATCCTAAAAGTGGCTGAGGGAAATCTACAAAATTTCAATCAGTCACCTTTAGGACAATGATGCGTCACACAAACCCTGCATCTGCTTGAAGCAGACGTACGCTTGACCCAGCATTGGGGAGATAGGGTACCCCAGAGCATTGCTGGAGCTGCGCCATCATTGCGACGCAACTCCAGCAGTAAATCTTCGGTGACATTTTGGGCCCATGGTGCGCCGCATTGCAAATACGGCGCACCATGTTTGGTGGTGGTAGCGGGCCGCACAATTAATGGCGCATCCCTGCTACTTTGCAGGGATGCGACGGTAATTGCAATTCTGCCCCTTAGGGGCATACTTACTTACGCGTTCTGGCGCATCTCCAGAGATGCGCCAGATCAAATGCGTCACGCAAAACTACCCTTGCGACCATCAGATGCGCCTCATTTACAATGCGGCGCGCCCTGGCGCAAGGGTAGGCACTTGCGTGACGCATCTTGTCACGTAAGAGCGGCGCATCGCTGGAGTCACGTCGCCAACGCAATGCAACTCCAGTAATGCTCAGGGCCACCCAATACTTAACATGCTGTGTCAGTCCTTTCGCCTGCTTCAAGCAGGCATAAGGAATTGAATTGACGTAGCAGCGTCGCAGAAGTGCCTGCGTTAAATCTTGTAGATTTCACGCAGGCAATTTTGCGAGGCGCACAGCCGCCGGACCGCCCACCCTGCGTACTAGGAACGCACCCATTGTGGTGCAGGCCCATGGCTTTATAACGTGACGCATCTCCCTAGATGCGTCATGCTGTAAATGACTCGCAGGGATGCGGCACGTTTACGCCGCTGTTACGTCACGCAAGGCAACGTAAACGTGGCGCAAGGGGCTTGTAAATGTAATCTGCCCTCTAGTGTCTAGCATTACGCAGTTCTGTAAAGTACACTCATACATAATAGTTACTCAGGCCAATGAGACCACAAAATAGAAAACAAATAAGCATAGTAGCAACGCCACTGAGAAGGAGAGCAGTGCACCTGAAATGCACAGAAGATTTTGAAATATAATTTAACTACAATGTAATCGTCATCAGCGGAATTATTGGCTTGCTCCATGTAAAAAACAAATATTTGCAATACAACAACACAGAGCAGGAGAAAACATCATAGTAGTGAGTGATGAAATGGCTACTACTACTCACCAAGCCCGGGGATCTCCAAGCCGAGCTGGTCCAGCAGGTCACGCTCCCGGTCCAGGAGGTCCGTCCAGCGATGGGTGACCTGGCTGTAGGTGCGCTGGACCCCGTAGAGGTGGGATATGGCCCAGCACACCTTCTCCCAACGCTTCCGGCGCTCCCGCATGTTGTAGCCGCCGGCCGCGATCCTGCCGCCTCCCGCGATGGTCCTGGGCAGGCGGCGCTGGACGAAGTAGACCAGCGCGCCCACTTCCTGCGGGCTGAAGATCTCCTGTCGCATCACCTGCTCCCCCCTCAATCGACCGCATGGTGTCCTGGCACGGGGTCCAGGACTCCTCCTCCCCGCCGCCGCTGCCGCCCTCAAGTGCCTGGGCAGCTTCACGGCGCCTGGCTTCACCATGGTCTGGGCAGGTAAGGTAGGAAGTAGAAAATTAAGAAGGAATAGGATAGGGAAGAAGAAAAGAAAAGAGTTTAAAAAAGTAGTTTAAAAGTAAAGAAAAATAGCAGAAAAGACAAAAATATACAGCTAGGAAAAGAGAGGGATAGATAAGAAGCAAAATCGTTAAAAAAAAACTGAAAACAAGCAAAGGATGGCAAAGATAGCAAGAGGATTAAACACCATGCCCAGACACAGGAAATGAATAAAAAACAAGATGGCCGGCGCCCGTTCACGAGCGCGAAAGTAAGTTCGCGCGAGATTTTCCTCGCGATCTCGTGCGAACTTCTACTCGCAATGCGCTTACTGCGCGAGATTATACATAGCGGGCGGAAACGGAAATACGTCACACAAACAAAATGGCCGCGCCCGTACTCGACCTTGGGGTAAATTCTCGTGTTGCGCTGCAAGCGGCTTGCGAATACTGCAAAAAAACTCGCGAAACAACAAGCCGCAAAAAAATAAAAAGCTCATTCGCACGAATTGGCGGCTTCCGCGGTCGGTTTCACACGACGCCGCGCCCCGCGAATAGCGCGAAAAAAACGAAAAACGATTTTTGCAAAAGCAAAAGCAATGAGCAGGTTCAAAAGGTCAACCTCATGATTTGTAACGATTCCCTGTAGTGCTTCCTGAGGGGGCCCTCCAGACTTCGGTTGCCTGCTTGCAACTATTGTGTGACCCTGCTCTGAGCTTAACTGTATGCCACAAAGGTCCTGATTTACAGCTAAGGGAGCAGACATGCAGGTGCCAGGCTGGAACTTCAAATTCAGTGACACATTAATTAGCCCCTAATTCATTATTGTCAGTTGGGGCAGGGCAGGTGTTGTTAATAAACTAACCCCAAAATCCCTTCCCAACGCGTTTCGTGCTCTTGGTAGCACTTCGTCAAGGGGTGCTGGGATGCTGCTGTGTGAAACCAGAAATGTCAGCAGGCAGCATTTACATAGTTCGTGGACCCCAGTGGGTGTGGCCTATGCCAGAGGCCTGATGGTAAATGCAGTCCAAAGCTTCCTATCTCAAGTGAGTTTTCCGGTTAACAAACAGCATGACGCAAATGAAAGCCCCAGTGGGTGTGCTCACTGCATACCAGGTTCGGTGCTGCTGTTCGCCTCGTTGAAAAGCACCCTCCTGCCCTTCACCGCGATCCCACGTGGAACCCCAGCAGGGCTGCATCCAGGGCAGTGGGAATACTCTCGCGGCTCAGGCACGGCCGCTTGAAATGCCAAACAAAGTTTGCCTGCTGAAAAGAGTACTCCGCACAGGTGGGTTCGTGAATTTTGCTGTTTATTCAACGAGAGCATACACTGTAAGCCGGCATTGTGGCAAACATGAAAGTTCAAAATCCCTTCCCAACGCGTTTCGTGCTCTTGGTAGCACTTCGTCAAGGGGTGCTAGGATGCTGCTGTGTGAAACCAGAAATGTCAGCAGGTAGCATTTACATAGTTCGTGGACCCCAGTGGGTGTGGCCTATGCCAGAGGCCTGATGGTAAATGCAGTCCAAAGCTTCCTATCTCAAGTGAGTTTTCCGGTTAACAAACAGCATGACGCAAATGAAAGCCCCAGTGGGTGTGCTCACTGCATACCAGGTTTGGTGCTGCTGTTCGCCTCGCTGAAAAGCACCCTCCTGCCCTTCACCGCGATCCCACGTGGAACCCCAGCAGGGCTGCATCCAGGGCAGCGGGAATACTCTCGCGGCTCAGGCACGGCCGCTTGAAATGCCAAACAAAGTTTGCCTGCTGAAAAGAGTACTCCGCACAGGTGGGTTCGTGAATTTTGCTGTTTATTCAACGAGAGCATACACTGTAAGCCGGCATCGTGGCAAATATGAAAGTTCAAAATCCCTTCCCAATGCGTTTCGTGCTCCCTCCTAATTCTCAAATTAGTTTTAATATTTATTACTGCATCACGTGACACTCCTAAGCCTGTATTCGCTTTCAAATACTTGTAAGTCTAAACGAATGTAATTGGCAGCCACAGCTCGTGCAGCGCGTTACGCCGGGCGGTGACGTCAGCAGATATTGGCTCGTGCGGGGCGTTACGCCGGGCGGTGACGTCAGGCAAAGGAGGGACAGGGTAGGGGGTTGTAAAATGCGTGATATGGACGATGTCAGGTAAGTACCCAAAAATTTAAATAAAACAAATTTCGTTGCCCGCGCTGCATCACATTTAGCGATGCATCGAGGGTAACGGAATTCATTTTATTTCTTTTTTTCGGTACTTATCTGACATCAGCATCAGATTGGTAACACGGGCATTCAAGCAATGCCCGAGGGGCCAGTGTCCGAGTTCCTGCTGTGGGGTGCTTTTTTGAGCAGTCTGGGGCCGATTTGGGCACTGTCTCTATCGTTCGAACAGCTAGCAGCCCAATGGCAGTCTGAGTCTCCTTTCTATAGGCAGATGGGCGCTCATTACCTCCTATTTTGACAGGCAGAGATATCACTCCCTTTGTCTCGCTGGCCGGCCCATTAACATGTGCACATACTGAGCGGGGGCAGGGGGCCTGAGTAGAAGTGGCCTCACTTGTTTCCAGGTGTGTTTCAGCAGTGTAAACTAACGTGTGCATTCCCACGCGTTTTTTGTTACAAGATTACGCCGAAGCATTTATTTGAGGAAAGGCTTGCTTTAAGAAAATGTGGGCTGATTTTTTTTTGTGTGCCCGGGCCGATTTTTAATCCCAGAAGCGGTCGCTCCCCACGCTCCCTGCTCTCCAGTGGTATCGTTGGCTGCACTTGTTGCTTTGCTCTGTGCTACTTGTGTCTGCTGCTGCTGCTTGTCATAGCGCTGTACTGCTAGAAGCATTATCGAGTGTTTTAATTAATAATAGCGCTTTCCAGACTTAAGCACTGTTTTGAATCATATGCGCAGGCCTAGTTGTAACGTTCGCTGTGTAGCTTTGACCCTAATTAGCATTGCTCATTTTTGTGCATCGTTATTTGTAGCGCTTACTTCTCAGATTGGTTAAGATCATCAATTACTCTGTGTGCCCCATCCTGTTTCCAGTTTCACTTTAGTTGCCATTTTGTTGTTGTTGTGCCTCGGAGCCCGTCCTCTCCGCCCGCTCCCGCCTCCCAGCTGATCCTCCCTCCCACTGACTGCATAGCCTGGCCCCCGCCCTCAGAAGGGCTGTGACCGTCCTGACGCTCTCAGAAGCGGTCGCTCCCCACGCTCCATGCTCTCCAGTGGTATCGTTGGCTGCAATCGTTGCTTTGCTCTGTGCTGCTCGTATATGCTGCCGCTGCTTGTCATAGCGCTGTACTGCTAGAAGCATTATCGAGTGTTTTAATTAATAATAGCGCTTTCCAGACTTAAGCACTGATTTGAATCATATGCGCAGGCCCAGTTGTAACGCTCGCTGTGTAGCTTTGACCCTAATTAGCATTGCTTGTTTTTGTGCATCGTTATTTGTAGCGCTTACTTCTCAGATTGGTTAAGATCATCAATTACTCTGTGTGCCCCATCCTGTTTCCAGTTTCACTTTAGTTGACATTTTGTTGTTGTTGTGCCTCGGAGCCCGTCCTCCCCGCCCCGCTCCCGCCTCCCAGCTGATCCTCCCTCGCCCCTCCCCCCCCACTATCCACATATGACAGATGCTTTTGCGCGCAGCGTCCACGCACAGCGGGCACACCCAATGCGCGCCGAAGGTGCGCCAAAGGTAAGCCTGTCTACGCCCGTCCGTGCCTGGACCGCGCCCAGCGCCAGACCCCCTGGCCCCAGCAAACCCCTCTCCACCCGCATAACGTACGACTCCGCAACCCTCTTTGCCCTCAACCCCGATCGCACACCACAATGCTGCAAAGCTACCCCAGGACTCACCCATGGACCATTCGCCTGCCACTGATGCAAGTTCACCTGCATCAGGAACCACACCAAATCCACTTCCCCCAAACTCAACTCCGACTCTAACCACCTGAAGTGCATCCTGCTGAACACCCGCTCGGTCCCCAGACACGCCACTGAACTCTGGGACTCACTCGACACTACATCGCCGGACATCGCCTTCCTTACAGAAACCTGAATGAACGCCTCTATCAGCACCCGACATCGCTTTAGCCATCCCGGATGCTTACAAGATCATCCAAAAAGACTGCACCAACCAAACAGGAGGAGGCATTGCCATCGTCCATAAGAACACCATCCGAATCACGACCAGCTCAGACGATAACCTCGCGACCGCCGAACACCTTCACTTCCAGATCCACACCGACCCCAGGACCACACTTAGAGGCACCCTCATCTACAGACCACCAGGAACCCGCACACAATTCAACAAAGACATCACTGACTTCATCAGCCCACATGCCCTCACATCCGAGAACTACATTCTACTGGGAGACCTCAACTTCCACCTGGAAAATAAAAACGACAGCAACACCAACACCCTTCTGGACAACATGGCCAATCTCGGACTCAAACAACTTGTCGACACCCCCACCCACTTAGCCGGACACACGCTCGACCCTATCTTCACCTCCAGCAAACACATATCCTTCGATCACGCCACAGCTCTCCATTGGACGGACCACAGCTGCGTTCACTTCAACTACAAAAAGTCCACGACCCACAACCCCCCACAACCTATTCCTCATAGAAACTGGAACAAAATTACCACTGACCAACTCTTCACATCGCTTAACCAAAACCTTCCCGCCATATCTTCGGACCCAAACCAAGCTGTCACCAAACTCACACAATGGATCACCCACAGCGCTGATGAATTAGCACCCCTGAAAAACCACCAGATCAAACAAGGTAGCAAAAAGGCCCCCTGGTTCAACGACGAGCCTAAGAAATCCAAGAAGTTATGTCGTACCCTCGAGAAAACCTGGAGAAAAGACCCAACCACTGACAACCTGACCACCTTCAAGGACGCCACCCGCAAACACCACCAATTGATCCGATCCACCAAGAAATCAGCATTCAAGTATCGACTCGCCAACAACGCCCACAACAGCAAGGAACTATTCAACATCATCAAAGAATTTACCAACCCCACCGCCGGCACCAACGACATCACTCCCTCCCAAGACCTCTGCGACTCTTTATCCTCTTTCTTCCACAACAAAATCGCCGACATACATAACAGCTTTGAAAACCAGTCTGAAGAACAGACCACTCCACCCACCCCCGAACCAAAACAGCACTCTCACAACCTTTGCGCCTGGAACCCAATAACTACTGAAGACACCACCCGCCTGATGAACTCCATCCACTAAGGCTCACCAACCGACCCATGTCCCCACCACATCTTCAACAAAGCAGACTCCATCATCACACCACATCTCCGCTGTGTCATCAACTGTTCTCTCAACTCCGCTACCTTCCCGGAAAGCTGGAAACATGCCGAACTCAGCGCCCTTCTGAAGAAACCCACAGCAGACCCCTCTGAACTTAAGAACTACCGCCCCATCTCACCCCTCCCATTCCCTGCTAAAGTTATTGAGAAAGCCGTCAATAGTCAGCTCGCCGCCTTCCTTGAATCCAACAACTCCCTCGACCCCTCACAGTCCGGCTTCCGAGCCAAACACAGCACCAAAACCGCCCTCATCGCAGCAACAGATGGCATTCGAACGCTACTGGACAACAGAGAAACAGTTGCCCTCATCCTACTTGACCTCTCCTCCGCCTTTGACACAGTCTGTCATAGCACCCTCATACATCGCCTCAGCAACGTCAGAATACAAGGAAAAGCTTTGGACTGGATCATCTCGTTCCTCGCCGGAAGAACCCAGAGAGTCCGCCTCCCCTCATTCAAATCAGAGGCCACCGAAGTCATCTGCGGCGTACCACAAGGATCATCACTCAGTCCCACCCTCTTCAACGTTTACATGAGTCCCCTTGCATCCATCGCGCGACAACACAACCTCAACATCATCTCCTACGCAGACGACACCCAGCTGATCCTCTCCCTTACCAAAGACCCAAATACCGCCAAAACCAATCCACATGAAGGAAAGAAAGAAGTAGCCGAATGGATGAGGAACAGCCGTTTAAAACTAAACAGACAAAACAGAAGTCCTCATCTTAGGATCATCAACCTCTGCCTGGGACGACTCATGGTGGCCACCGGCCCTGGGTACAGCACCCATACCTACAGATCACGCACGTAACCTGGGCTTCATCCTAGACTCCTCCCTCTCGATAACCAGACAAGTCAACGCCGTCTCATCTTCATGCTTCAACATCCTATGCATGCTCAAAAAAAAATTCCGTTGGATCCCCACCGAAACAAGAAAGACAGTCACCCACGCACTGGTCACTAGCCGACTGGATTATGGAAATACCCTTTACGCCGGAACCACAGCCAAACTACAGAAAAAACTTCAACGCATCCAAAACGCCTCAGCCAGACTCATACTGGACATCCCCCGTCAAGCTCACATTTCCGGTCACCTGAAAGACCTCCACTGGCTCCCCGTCAACAAGAGAATATCGTTCCGTCTCCTCACCCACGCACACAAGGCCCTCTACGACCTAGGACCCGAATGCCTCAACACACGACTGTCCTTCTACACACCCGCCCGCCAACTACGATCATCCAATCAAGCCCTCGCCGCAATTCCGCGCATCCATAGATCCACCATGGGAGGAAGATCCTTCTCCTACTTAGTGGCCAAAACCTGGAATTCTCTCCCCACTCACCTCCGCCTTACACAGAACCACCTCTCCTTCAGAAAACAGCTAAAAAATCTGGCTCTTCGATAAGTAACGCACCCACCCTCCCTCAAGCGCCTTGAGACCCTCTGGGTGAGTAGTGCGCTATAAAAATTCCTGAACTTGAACTTGAACTTGAACTGCATGACATCGTCCATATCCCGCATTTCACAACCCCCCACCCTGCCCCTCCTCTGCCTGACGTCACCGCCTGGCGTAGCGCCCTGCACGAGCCATGACTGCTGATGTCACCGCCTGGCGTAACGCCCTGCACAAACCATGGCTGCTTCCAACATGTACAAACTTTGAAAACTACCTTTTGAATGGTTAGCATTCCTATTATGATGACCTAATATACATCTTTTTTACTTTAACAGTGTATTGAAAAGTATTATGGTGTCTGCAACCAAAAAGCTTCAGCAACTTATACAGTAAACTTTATGGTAAGGATCTTTTCTGAGTTGCCTCCACTATATTGGAAAGCTGACTATCAGGGATGTGTAATTCCTATTCCTATACCGGACGCACAGCACATATTCTTTGAGGTCAAGGGCAACAAGTTTTCATGTGTATTGTGTCTTTGGCACAAGTAGACCCAACTCCCAGCATCACACACCCTTTGGCTGCCAGTCAGCAGTACCACATAATGGGTCAGAGAAGGGCACTATCTGCAGTTAATGTAATATGTTTGCCCATATGTTAATGCTGTTCAAACCTATATTTATGGTTCATTACTTGAATGCATTTATTACTCAGGCGCGCATTCTAAGTAAATGTTGTAACCTCTGAGTGCACAACTGTCAGTGGCTCCAGAATACAGAAGCGTGCACCTCTGAAACACGCCTGATCCACATATGCTTATATGAAATGTCTGCTGCCAAGTTAATAATTGTGTCTATATGTAAAAGACCTTCAAACTTGTACAACATTGATGCAGTCATTATTATTAGTTCGAGTGACTCTTCCAAATAAATGTTGTAAACTCAGACTGCACTACTGACAGTTTCTGTACTAATAAAAGTGTACACACACTTCCAAAGTTTAGCACTATGAGGCTATGTATACTGCCTCCAGAATACTCTGTGATTTGACGCAAATAATTGCAGAAGCTTAAAATCAACTTTGATAATACTTTGCTTTCAAAATAAAATGTTCATAAAAAAGAGAAAGCAGGAAATGTCTTTTTTTGCTAAACTACTATAACATTTCTATTACCATTTTTTACAGCATCAGTTAATAACGTTGTAATTTCCGGTGGCGCTAGAGAGCAGCAGCAGCAGTGAGCAGCGAGCATGGCACGGCGGCAAGCCAGCAAGCCCCGACCCCTGGGAGAAAAAAAAAGCAGAGAAAACAAGGAGAGTCGAGAGGCCAGAGAAGCCTGAGAAGCCCGAGAAGCCAGCGAAGTTGAAGCAACGGGAGTCGCGGGAGAGCCGCGGGCCATAGCCGCCTTGCGAGAGGGACCCAGGCAAGGCCAGGCTAATTCGGGCAAATTCGGGAACATTCGGGAACATTCGGGTGACGCTTACACCCACGCTTACAACCACGCCAAGCCCGAGCCCTAACCCGTAGAGCCCGTAAAACGCTTGAATCGAATCAGGACTCCACAGTGCCCTCCCCCTCCCCCCTCTCCCTTCCTAGGCTGGGGGAGGACGAGTGGCAAGCGGCAGGGCGGTGATGGACTCCCTGACTCCCGAGGCACTTGGTGAACAATCGGGCACCAAGCCAATTGGCTCGCAGCTGGCAACAACAGCGATTCCCTGCATTTCCTAGCTGATGGGAGGAGGACAGAAGGAGGACAGAAGAGAGCAGAGGCAAGTAGCGAAGTGAAGCAGCGGGCAGGAAGTGTTGAAAGGAGCAAGGTGAGAGCGCAGCCCCGCACTAGTTCAGTCTCACCCGTACTCACCTGTACTCACCTGTGCCCACCTGCATTCGCTCCGGACCGCCAGCACCGTAGTCACTGCCCACAGACTCACAGTCCATAGCGGACTCCTTTAGTACTCCCCAGGCATTAGTAGCAACCCACTTTAACCCACTGCTAGCCCCAGGACCAAGCAGGGCTCAGCGGGGCTCAGAGGGAGGAAGTAAGGAGTTGGTCAAGTCAGTAGGTGGGCACTACCCTTGCCCTGCCCTGCACTGTGCTGCGAGGAGGCCAGGGGAGAAGAGGGGGGCACAAACAGCGGGTGACCGTCCGCAACTCAGCGGACCAGCACAGACTGGCAGACAGTCAGCGAGGACACTAAACTGAAGTAACAGGCACAAGGACGAAAACCATTTGCGGGAGGAAGAGGAAGAGGGAGCCAAGCTCTTCCATCAGCTGGCTAAGAATCTTATAACCTCGCCGTCAATCCCCCACACACTGCCGTGCTGACCCGTATTGACCCATATTGGACCACGCCAAGACCCTAGTACCCCCTCATCAAGGATCAGGGGGGCAGGGGGGCAAGAAGCGGAAAGAAGAGGGCCCGAGCCCCAACCGGGAAAAAATGAGATCAGGGAGGACGCGACACCCGGTGGAAAACGAAAAGTCCCTAAAAAAACAAAGAAGTCAAACGCAGAAGACAAACCTTCAGGGGCCAAATCTAGTCCAAGGGACAGGTTGGTCTCAGCAACAACCCCCGAAATGACATCAAACCTTACAAGAAAATCGGGGCTCCTAAAATTCTTTTATCTAAAGGACCCTATTGCTGCAATTTACGCGCCAACAGCTGAGGCCAGCAACTTGCCAAACCCTATTTTCCGAATTAACGTACTCTCTACACCGGATAAAAGCCCGCCCAAAATGACCGATGATCAACAAGGGCCAAATCCCCAACCACAAACCAAACAGTCCTACACCCAAGGGAAAATCAGCGATTGTTACTGCACAAGTGCATCATTCAAACCCCTATTTGGGGGAAAAAGACCACGCCGAAACCCCGAAGAACACCGTGGTTGATTCCATCACAAAGGATAGCAGTCGGAATATAAATAACAAAAAACAATTTGATGGACAGAATGTAGATCAATGTCTTACATTCACCCCAGTACAAGGATCTGGGCCTAAATCCATCGTTTTTTGCACTCCACACCACCCTGGGTTAGATAATGGCTTTATGCAAATCAGCTCTGACCCTGTGCCCCATGGGAACAGTCCAGTCCGAACTACACAGCCATATCTTTCCCAGACCGGAATCAAGCATCCGAGGACCGGACCGGTTTCGAGGTAACACCTCTCATCAGCCCGGCTAGCTTGACTCCAGTGGTGTGGAGGCTCTGGGACCCACGTCTGAGCTACCCCAGTACACTCAGGGAGAAAATTACAAAAAACAATTTGATGGACAGAATGTAGATCAATGTCTTACATTCACCCCAGTACAAGAATCTGGGCCTAAATCCATCGTTTTTTGCACTCCACACCACCCTGGGTTAGATAATGGCTTTATGCAAATCAGCTCTGACCCTGTGCCCCATGGGAACAGTCCAGTCCGAACTACACAGCCATATCTTTCCCAGACCGGAATCAAGCATCCGAGGACTGGACCGGTTTCGAGGTAACACCTCTCATCAGCCCGGCTAGCTTGACTCCAGTGGTGTGGAGGCCCTGGGACCCACGTCTGAGCTACCCCAGTACACTCAGGGAGCAAATTACAAAAAACAATTTGATGGACAGAATGTAGATCAATGTCTTACATTCACCCCAGTACAAGGATCTGGGCCTAAATCCATCGTTTTTTGCACTCCACACCACCCTGGGTTAGATAATGGCTTTATGCAAATCAGCTCTGACCCTGTGCCCCATGGGAACAGTCCAGTCAGAACTACACAGCCATATCTTTCCCAGACCGGAATCAAGCATCCGAGGACCGGACAGGTTTTGAGGTAACACCTCTCATCAGCCCCTCTAGCTTGACTCCAGTGGTGTGGAGGCTCTGGGACCCACGTCTGAGCTACCCCAGTACACTCAGGGAGAAAATTACAAAAAACAATTTGATGGACAGAATGTAGATCAATGTCTTACAATCACCCCAGTAGAAAGGATCTGGGCCTAAATCCATCGTTTTTTGCACTCCACACCACCCTGGGTTAGATAATGGCTTTATGCAAATCAGCTCTGACCCTGTGCCCCATGGGAACAGTCCAGTCCGAACTACACAGCCATATCTTTCCCAGACCAGAATCAAGCATCCGAGGACCGGACCGGTTTCGAGGTAACACCTCTCATCAGCCCGGCTAGCTTGACTCCAGTGGTGTGGAGGCTCTGGGACCCACGTCTGAGCTACGCCAGTACACTCAGGGAGAAAATTACAAAAAACAATTTGATGGACAGTGCGCTGGGGATGCTCAGACGTTGGTCCCAGGCACTCCACACCACTGGAGTCAAGCTAGCCGGGCTGATGAGAGGTGTTACCTCGAAACCGGTCCGGTCCTCGGATGCTTGATTCCGTTCTGGGAAGGACATGGCTTTTGTAGTTCGGACTGGACTGTTCCCATGGGGCAACAGGGTCAGAGCATATTTGCATATCGCCATTGTCTAACCCAGGGTGGTGTGGAGTGCAAAAAAACGATGGATTTGGGCCCAGATCTTTGGACTGGGGTGAATGTGTGACATTGATCCACATTCTGTCCATCTCTTGTTTTGTTTGCAATTGCCGCCATAAGTGCGCTGGGGATGCTCAGACGTGGGTCCCAGGCACTCCACACCACTGGAGTCAAGCTAGCCGGGCTGATGAGAGGTGTTACCTCAAAACCGGTCCGGTCCTCGGATGCTTGATTCCGTTCTGGGAAGGACATGGCTTTTGTAGTTCGGACTGGACTGTTCCCATGGGGCAACAGGGTCAGAGCTGATTTGCATATTGCCATTGTCTAACCCAGGGTGGTGTGGAGTGCAAAAAAACGATGGATTTGGGCCGAAGTCTTTGGACTGGGGTGAATGTGTGACATTGATCCACATTCTGTCCATCACTTGTTTTGTTTGCAATTGCCGCCATAAGTGCGCTGGGGATGCTCAGTCGTGGGCCCCAGGCACTCCACACCACTGGAGTCAAGCTAGCCGGGCTGATGAGAGGTGTTACCTCGAAACCGGTCCCGTCCTCGGATGCTTGATTCCGTTCTGGGAAGGACATGGCTTTTGTAGTTTGGACTGGACTGTTCCCATGGGGCAACAGGGTCAGAGCTGATTTGCATATCGCCATTGTCTAACCCAGGGTGGTGTGGAGTGCAAAAAAACGATGGATTTGGGCCCAGATCTTTGGACTGGGGTGAATGTGTGACATTGATCCACATTCTGTCCATCACTTGTTTTGTTTGCAATTGCCGCCATAAGTGCGCTGGGGATGCTCAGACGTGGGTCCCAGGCACTCCACACCACTGGAGTCAAGCTAGCCGGGCTGATGAGAGGTGTTACCTCGAAACCGTTCCGGTCCTCGGATGCTTGATTCCGTTCTGGGAAGGACATGACTTTTGTAGTTCGGACTGGACTGTTACCATGGGGCAACAGGGTCAGAGCTGATTTGCATATCGCCATTGTCTAACCCAGGGTGGTGTGGAGTGCAAAAAAACGATGGATTTGGGCCCTGATCTTTGGACTGGGGTGAATGTGTGACATTGATCCACATTCTGTCCATCACTTGTTTTGTTTGCAATTGCCGCCATAAGTGCGCTGGGGATGCTCAGACGTGGGTCCCAGGCACTCCACACCACTGGAGTCAAGCTAGCCGGGCTGAGGAAAGGTGTTACCTCGAAACCGGTCCGGTCCTCGGATGCTTGATTCCGTTCTGGGAAGGACATGGCTTTTGTAGTTCGGACTGGACTGTTCCCATGGGGCAACAGGGTCAGAGCTGATTTGCATATCGCCATTGTCTAACCCAGGGTGGCGTGGAGTGCAAAAAAACGATGGATTTGGGCCCAGATCTTTGGACTGGGGTGAATGTGTGACATTGATCCACATTCTGTCCATCACTTGTTTTGTTTGCAATTGCCGCCATAAGTGCGCTGGGGATGCTCAGATGTGGGTCCCAGGCACTCCACACCACTGGAGTCAAGCTAGCCGGGCTGATGAGAGGTGTTACCTCGAAACCGGTCCGGTCCTCGGATGCTTGATTTCGTTCTGGGAAGGACATGGCTTTTGTAGTTTGGACTGGACTGTTCCCATGGGGCAACAGGGTCAGAGCTGATTTGCATATCGCCATTGTCTAACCCAGGGTGGTGTGGAGTGCAAAAAAACGATGGATTTGGGCCCAGATCTTTGGACAGGGGTGAATGTGTGACATTGATCCACATTCTGTCCATCACTTGTTTTGTTTGCAATTGCCGCCATAAGTGCGCTGGGGATGCTCAGACGTGGGTCCCAGGCACTCCACACCACTGGAGTCAAGCTAGCCGGGCTGATGAGAGGTGTTACCTCGAAACCGGTCCGGTCTTCGGATGCTTGATTCCTTTCTGGGAAGGACATGGCTTTTGTAGTTCGGACTGGACTGTTCCCATGGGGCAACAGGGTCAGAGCTGATTTGCATATCGCCATTGTCTAACCCAGGGTGGTGTGGAGTGCAAAACAACGATGGATTTGGGCCCAGATCTTTGGACTTGGGTGAATGTGTGACATTGATCCACATTCTGTCCATCACTTGTTTTGTTTGCAATTGCCGCCATAAGTGCGCTGGGGATGCTCAGACGTGGGTCCCAGGCACTCCACACCACTGGAGTCAAGCTAGCCGGGCTGATGAGAGGTGTTACCTCGAAACCGGTCCGGTCCTCTGATGCTTGATTCCGTTCTGGGAAGGACATGGCTTTTGTAGTTCGGACTGGACTGTTCCCATGGGGCAACAGGGTCAGAGCTGATTTGCATATCGCCATTGTCTAACCCAGGGTGGTGTGGAGTGCAAAAAAACGATGGATTTGGGCCCAGATCTTTGGACTGGGGTGAATGTGTGACATTGATCCACATTCTGTCCATCACTTGTTTTGTTTGCAATTGCCGCCATAAGTGCGCTGGGGATGCTCAGACGTGGGTCCCAGGCACTCCACACCACTGGAGTCAAGCTAGCCGGGCTGATGAGAGGTGTTACCTCGAAACCGGTCCGGTCCTCGGATGCTTGATTCCGTTCTGGGAAGGACATGGCTTTTGTAGTTCGGACTGGACTGTTCCCATGGGGCAACAGGGTCAGAGCTGATTTGCATATCGCCATTGTCTAACCCAGGGTGGTGTGGAGTGCAAAAAAACAATGGATTTGGGCCCAGATCTTTGGACTGGGGTGAATTTGTGACATTGATCCACATTCTGTCCATCACTTGTTTTGTTTGGAATATAAATAACAGCACAACACTTACCGACCTGGTTGAAGTAATGGATCTCAAAGGTCCAACAAGGCCTAACAAGGGACCGGCAAGCCACAGCAATTCACTTTCAGTATCCCCACGTGACGGAGATCCATAGCAAAAACTGCGGTTTCTATCGAATGACTCCGAATTGGAAGAACTAACGGAGAGGATATCTACGTACCTAGACACTCAAGACATAGCACTACGAACTGAGCCGAGTCTAGGTTTGGCGATGTCTACCCCACGCTGCCCAGTGGAAAAAAGAAATCATCATAACCTCACTATAAATGACAGTAACATCATGTCAATAAAAGACCTTCACTCAAATCAAACCGCACCAATAACTATTTCATCAGGTAGCTCGATGGACACAGACACCAAAGATTCAAACAAGACACAAGGAGATCAGACGTCCACATGGATCAGGACCTTATAAAGTTCTTTAGATCAAGCCATAAAAGTCCTGAACTATCAATCAAATAAATGGAGGTGCAGATTGACCTCATCACCTTAGTGGCGGGCCATATTGCAGGCATAAACACAAAATTGGACGCACTTTCATCACTAGTAATAAACCAGGGGAAACCAGATGCCCACACCGGCCCCAACAAATAACAGTGTTATTGTGGTTTTGGTCTTATAATTGAAAAATTAGCAAGCTTGCCGGCTATTCTGATGGACATCTTAGGGGAGGTAAGACACTCCCGCAATCCGGCTGAAAAAACAACCAATCTTACTTCGGAAAAATCGCACGCTCTCCACAGGTCAAGCACAAAGGAGCACTTAAGCAGCAACCAGCAAAAGGTTTCAGAAAACAACCCGAGGGAAGTGTGGCCAGAAAGATCAGCACAAGACCTGGAAATAACACAGCTCACTCAAAAATCCTTTAAAGAGGAAAAAATAGCAACCAAGAGACAAAAGAAAAAGGCCAGGAAAGCCAGATTAAATTATAAACAGCAACAAAACATAGAACTAGGCAACTTGTTTCCGATCTTTAAAGCAAATACCCCCCAGGAATCCAACTCCACTTTACTGACCACACCGCAAGGCGCAAAGAGGGACCAAATCAGCCACCAGACAAACTAGACACACAAATCCTCTCGAGGGATGGAGAATCAAGGCAGAGAGCGACAACAATACCCGCTAATCAATCCTGCCCAACGAATTCCGCATCAGCTACAGCCCATAGTGACCAAAGAGAAATAAGTTCAGTCTTAATGAAAGACCACAACCAAAGGCAAGGAACCACCGACTCAACCCACATCACTGATAAGGGAGGCCCTGAGCAAATAAAGCCCAGACAAGCCATGGGAGAAAACCCTGGCACACAAAGTCCGTCTAAATTGGTCAAATATCACGGTCCGATTCCCCCCAGAACACAGTTCAGCCCCTTGAAATTGGTAACATCTTTAAACAAAAATCCAGGAGGAACTTCAGGACCAAAGTCGAACACCGTACTTCCCCGTATGTGCGTCACTGTTTCGGAAAATGAGCGCACCTGCGCCCTACTCCAAATGCGGCACAATTCTTTGCCAAAAGAGCATTACAATCCTGGACAAAATCAAAGTACAATAATCTCGACGAAGTCAGTGAAAATGGATCAGGAACGAGACTCCCCCTCCAAAAAAAGCAACTTTAACGAATCCACGAAGCCTCAACTGACCAAAACAGGCTTCCTGCAAGTCTCCAACAAACTCCCTCATCACCCTGAATCTCCACATAACAAGCTAACTTTTATTCCAGAATACCCATCAAAAGGGCCACAGGATACCCTTATGAATGAATGAATGAATGAATGAATGAATGAATGAATAAGGTATTTGTTGAGCGCACGGTGGCCAAGCGGCTTCCTGGTGCTGAGAGCTCTACTGAACAGAACAGAACAGGGCCGAGGAAGTTAACAGGAGTAGGCCTGGGCAAACAAGAAGGTTTTGAGCGCTTTGCGGAAGTGTGAGAAAATGGGAATTGAACGCATAGATAGAGGGAGGCAACTTGCTAAAACTGTTTCATGAAACACCAGCACTAAGTGAGATAACATCACAGGACGTTCAGGCTGTCGAATTCAAAAGAAATCGTCATAACACAGACTCCGAAGACACCGTCACAACTTGGGCATCAAAGGCCATCGCAGATAAGATATTCTCCACAAAAGACCATTTTGAAATATGGGGAATATCGATTGTACGAAACACACGCCCAAGATATCCATTCCCGTTACAAAAAAGTACCCGCAAAGAAACAAAGGGGAAGGGAAAAAAGGTTCTCCCTTCTGCTGTCTACAAGGTGCACCTGCCACCTCACCAGCTGCATCAAGTTCAATGGATTGGGTAACCTTGAAAGTAAATAGGCAACCAACCAGTCAGTACGGCCGGGACAAAATAGATTGGTCCTGGGTTCCCACGGTCTTGAGCAATAAGGGTCCCTAACACGGAGAACATTTTTTCAATGACTTCATGTAGGAGGGAGAAAACGCAGAGCGTTAAAAAACCAACAAATCTCTCAGTTTGTTCATGGATCGTACATGGCTTCCAAGAAATGGAGCTGGACCATGACACACAAGCCTTCTTTTCCCAACAAGATGTAATCCTGATTCAGGAGTCATGGAAACTATCACCCACATTAATACCAGGATTCAAGGTTCACCACATCTTGACAGAAAGACTCTCAAACTTTGGGCACCCCAGGGGAGGCCTATCAGCTCACATAACCCAAAAATACAATTGGACATCGGAAGCACTGGACGTAGGTTTTAATTGGGTGCAAGTGACTAGAATCACAGAAACTCTGACAGTTGGGCCCGAACAGTGGCAAATCATAATTCTCAACGTCTATATCCACCTGGAACGGAAGTCACACCAAGAAAAACAAACAAGCCTAACGTCACTGATAAAATTAATGCAAAAAACCTATTCAGGATGTTCATTATTAATCACTGGGGACTTCAACTGTGACCTAATCGGCAAAAAGAGGGTAAAAGGGAAATATGCCAACGCCCAACGGAAGCCCGAGGTTAGCTTCCGACCTAAGAGAACTAGGTCTGACAATTCTGAAGGGCAACATGATGGGGGACAGGCCGACAGGTATTACGTACCTGTGTGGAAGGGCCCACTCAACAATAGACTATACAATAGTAAGCGACGACCTAGTTCCAGGCATCGAGACCTTCCAAATTGTCCAACGGCCAGAAAGTGACCATTTCCCCCAAATAACTTCCTTAAACATCTCACCCACTCTGGCACCGAACATGCCTTGTCTACTTAATCAAGCATCCAAATTCAACCTAAAGAAATGAAAATGGCGAGGAGAAGGGCTGGAAAAAATTCAGTCCGCCGTCACAGCTCAAAAACTTGAGTTAGGGTTGCAAAAAAAGGAAGATCTTGTAAAAAATTGGGAGCAACTGGTCCTGGACCTTCTCCATAAATTTCCAGCAACATCAGGGATACGTAGCAAGTCTACCCTCAAAAAGGAGCCCTGGTTTAACATGGAACTAAGAACAAAAAAAAGGAGGGTAGCTAAAGAGGTCCGAGATCTAGCACGACAAAAAAGACTGGAGTTACAAATAAACAAGGGAGACCTGATGGAAGCCAGAAGCGCTTCTAGAAAGTCACTGAGCATCACAAAATCTTCCTATAAGGAAAAGCTATGGAACAAACTCCTAAGTGCAGGAAAACATCCTAACAGTCGTGACTTTTGGGGCATTATTAATGATCTAAATAGAGGATCTAAACTCCATCAGGAAGCAGGAGTAGGAGCCGACTCTTGGTCCCTGCATGTACAATCCCTATATTGCACAACAACAGCAGGTCTCTCGAACGACAGACGGTCAACAAATTTAATTGAGGAGGATCTGATGGGAATTAACATCACAGGTACAGAAGGACTAGGGACGAAAGGGGGTTCAAAAGAGGAGACGGTATGGCCGGAATTAACCACTAGAGGGGAACTCTGTAAAATCATTACAAGACTAAAGGCTGAAGGAGCAGCAGGCCTGAACGGGCTGCCCAACGCCATCTTCAAACACAACCCGGATTTCTGGGCAGAAACCCTAACACCACTTTTCAATCATATTTATAATGATGCCCAGGTACCTGCGTCTTGGAAGGGTAACGTCATTCACCCAATATTTAAACATGGCGACCATCATAATCCAACAAATTATAGGCTTATATCTTTGATAGATGTAGAAGCAAAGCTTTACGCCTCCTGCGTCCTCTTAAAGCTGCAAGACTGGATTGAAGAATCAAACAGAATCCCTTAGTTCCAGACAGGCTTCAGGCGGAAAATGGGAACAATCACCAACTTAACTTGCCTGTCATTATTACCGGACAGAATGGCAGCAAAGGGTGCACGGTTGTACGCCTGCTTCGTCGATATTAAATCGGCCTTCGAAAGACTTAACCAACAGCGTTTATGGGGCAAACTACAGTGTTCGGGGATGCTGACCAAACTGTTAAAGGCAATAAAAGTTCTATACCAAAATACATGGGCAAAGGTGAAATCGGAAAATGGAGCTTATACCACGCGGAAAATACCAACATACCAGGGCCTAAAACAAGGTTGCGTTTTAGCACCCACCCTTTTTTATCTTTTCCTTTCCGACCTCGCAATAGTGTTGGAGACGGACGAAGTTCACCCACCATCATTGGCAAATCATCGAATTCCTTGCCTGCAATATGCAGACGATATAGTATTGCTGAGTAAAACCCCAATTGGTCTACAAAGAGCTCTAAACACACTAGCAGCATACTTAAAACAAGAGGGTCTGGACCTAAGCAAAGAAAAAACAAAGATTGTCCGTTTGGTAGACCCAAAAAAACTAAGATATACACGGATGGTGAACGGGACAAAGGTGAAAGAACAAGGGTCGTACAAGTACCTGGAATTACAATATCTCAGGGCGTAAAACAAACGGAGCACAAAACTACAATATGTGCAAAATCCCAAACCCTAATTTTCGCTTACCGTCTACTAAAAACAAAAATGGACTGTCCAAATTACGAACACCTGTTAAAGGTCATGTCGGCACAAATTTTACCCTCTCTGTCTTACGGTCTTGTCACATGGTGTGTCAAGGAAACAGATTTACTAAATGATCTCCAAACCAAAATTTACAAAGCAGTTTTTAATCTTCCAAGATATGCCTCAGCCTCGCAAGTTAGGCTCAAATTTGGTCTGCAAAACCGAAATATAGGAGCATGAGCCGCTTCGTAAAATTATGTTATAAACTCAGATCTGCAGACCCGGAATCCATGGACTGGCTAAACTGGGAAGATATAAAAAATCAAGGGGAGACCGGAACCCCGTGCTCCCTGGGAAACTACTTGAAAATCTGCATAAAAGAGCTGGAGTTGGAAGCCGCATGGGAATCCGCAACGGATAAAGCAAGCATAAGTTGATTTGCCAACACGGCAGCAAGGAAGAAATCTTTTCAAGAAGACAAAGGGACACTATTAAAACGGCGACACGGCTGGACCATTATCAATTCCTTCAAAGCAGGATTACCACACGCTTATTTAACCTCCCACTTCAACGAGCACTTAAAAAGAGCTTTTACAGATTATAGGATTGGCATGCACATCTCGAAGGATCTATTACCATCCTGGAAAGGTAACCACCAGACTGAGCGATGCAGACTATGCGGTTATAAAACAGAATCACTTGCTCATTTTTTGTGTGTCTGTCCGGCACTTATGGCACAACGGCAATTATTATTATTATTATTATTTTCTGTTTTATAACGCACTCCATTACTACCAGAGTATCCTGGCGCGAAAAAGAGAAACAAGCAAGTGGCCAGCTAAAGAAAAAATATCCCTAATAAGCTGTTCTAAAAAGATGAGTTTTTAGTGCTTTCTTAAATGAAACAAAATTATTAGTCGATCTCAGGGAGAGGGGAAGGGCGTTCCAGGTCCTAGCTGCGACAACAGCAAGCGAGTAGCCTCCTAGTCGTACTAGCTGGAAGCGGGGCACACTCAAGAGATTGCAGCCGGCTGAACGTAGCGGCCGTGTGGGGACATAGCGGCTGACTCTTTTTCTTAGATAGGATGGTCCCATGTCATGGACTGCCTTAAATGCTAAAGTGAGGATCTTAAAAGTTATCCTTTGAGCGCTCGGCAGCCAATTAGGTTCCTTTAGGTGTGCTTGCACACTTTCTCTGCTTGGAATGTTATACAGCAGCCGTGCTGTCGCATTTTGGATAATCTGCAGTCGGGCAACTAAGAAAGCTGGAGTGCCGCTAAAAAGAGAGTTGGCATAGTCGAGCCTAGATAAAATTAAAGCTCTAGCTACCGACTCTCTAGCTGATGATGGCAGATACGGGAAGAACTTTCTCATGGCTTTTAGAGAGCTGAAGCACACAGCAGTAAGTTTTTTTATGTGTGCCTCAAATCTCAGATCCTCTCCAAACCAGACTCCCAAATTCTTGGCAGCGATAGTAACTGAGTCTGGCTGTGGAAAATCCAACGGCCACAAGAGGTCTCTGAAATTGGATGAGAATTGGCCATACAGCAAAATTTCTGTCTTGTCTTCGTTGCACTTCAGCTGTGCAGCTGCTAACCAGTTAAACACAGCGGAAAGGCACGAACGGACAACCTCTGTGTTAGTTGCTGTGTCCTTTCAGGTAAAAAAAAGCTGCGTATCATTGGCGTACGCTATGATTTTTGCTCCCATTTGTTCGGCCAGCACAATGAGGGGGGTAAGATAAACATTAAAAAGTAGGGGACTCAATGTGGAGCCTTGAGGAACCCCGGCAGTGAGGGGCCTGACCGCAGATGAAAAAGGTGGGATCCAGACCTGCTGAGTCCTGTCCGATAACAAAAGATTCTACCCATTTCAATGCTGAGCCCACCACACCAATCTCCGCAAGGCGGGTTAGAAGGAGCAAATGAGGGACAGTATCGAACGCGGCAGAGAGGTCTAATAAAATCAGAGCCGCTCTGCCGCCACTGTCCAGACACTCCCTAATGGCCTCAGTAATCTCCACCAGCGCCGACTCAGTGCTATAAGCTGCACGAAAGCCAGACTGGGCAGGATGTAAGAGCTCCGAGGTTTCTACAAAGGCATTAAGCTGGGCGAAAGCAAGTTTCTCCCCAATTTTTGCCATAGCTGGTAGTAGAGATATGGGTCTGTAATTACTAGGCACAGTAGGATCTGCATTCGTTGGGAACCCTGGCTGATGTAAAAGATAGACCCATTATTTGAGAAACCTCCGGTGCCACTGCTTCTGCCACTTCAGCCAACACCCTGGCCGGGCAAGTATCACCAGGGGCACCAGATTTTAACGATTTGATTGCCACTAAGGTGTCCTCCACCGAAGGTGGGACAAAGTTCTCCATGGTGTGTGTGGGTACAACATTAGATCCGACCCTGTCCTCATTCCAGTTCCCCCCACCGATAGGTCTGAGACTTTGCTGGATTTTGGCAATTTTAGTCAAGAAAAAGGAGGAAAAGCTTTCGCACCATTCCGTAGAGGGCTTGATAGAAATTTGTTCAGCACAAGGTGAAAGGAAACTTTTTACAATAGAAAAGATCTCGCGGCTATTGTTATTCGCCTTCTCAATTCTTCTGGCAAAATATTCAGTTTTGGCCAGCTTGATATTGGCATAATATTCCCGCTGAGCAGAGCGGTAAGCTGCCTTTGCTTGTGGGCAATAGGCCACCCTCCAAGCTCGCTCCAGTTTTTTACAGACTAATTTACCAGCTCGAAGATGGGGCGAATATCATGGTTGTGAAGGAGTCATCCTGCTTTTGCCGGGGTCAGTTGCCTTTGAAGACACAGACAGGGCTGCTCGAATCCACCTATCATAAATCTCCACAGCAGAATCTAAATCTCCTCCCAACTGGGGCCTATTCTGATCCAGCCAAGCATAAAAATTGCCTACGTTGATTTTTGGGGGGCGTGTATTCAGGTAGACTTTAGGTGGGTCTTTTAAGGCTGACCAAGAAAATCTAATAAGCTGGTGATCAGTCCAAGTGAGTATTTGGGGGCTTCAACCTTCAATGAAAAGTTAGAACAGATGACGTCCAAAGTGTGACCTCCCGCATGAGTAGGGGAGGAAAACCATTGGGTAAGAGAGGCCAGATCAAAGGAGTCAGATAGGAGCTTACTTTCCTGACGTTCCTGACAATCTACATGAATGTTTAAATCACCGAGCAGCAAGAAACGAGAGAATCTTACTGCTCTAGGGACAAGAGTTTCTAAGAGAGCTTTAAGGAATCGTCCCGCGGGGCCGGGAGGGCGGTAAATAAGGGAGTGACTATTAAAATGTATTTGCAACAAGCTAAATATCTGCACCTGCAGACAAGCAGTAACTTGCTGGTTGGGAGGGAGTTCTATCATTATGGCTTGCCGGGGAACAAAATTCTTGGCAGAAGTGAAAAAATGTTTGAGTCAAGTAGAACAAGGAGAAGGTTAAGAAGCTGGACACCAAGGCTGCCTTGATTCTAATGACTGGAAAAGTTCGCACAAACATGCAAAAACACTTTGATATTCCAAGACAGCGGGAGTATCTCCGGAAGAAACTTTTAAAACACTGTTCCACATCATTTTCAACAAAGGAGGAGACTTAATTTTAGTAAACGAATTTACATTTTGTATTATTATTTATCATGTGAAAATTGTAATAATTTTAATTAATTATGCAATAAACCTTTTTTGACTTTTGACATTTGACAGTTAATAACATGTTAATCCATTCTAGTATTTCCCCAAAAAATTCATTATGGAAAATCTCTAAAACAACTTTCAATAAGAATATGGGAAACAAAATTCAACAAGCATTGGCAAACACAGTAGGTCTGAAATTGATGGTCACCTTTTTACTTTTGTGATTGTGTGACTCGTTTTGGCATCGTGTTTGTAAAACGTTATTGGCATGTAAGCTGCTGCACCCTCACTATTATAACAAACTTTGGCAAAAGCAAAAAATATTTTTGGTTTTAAAAAGCACAAACTTCCACAGTAGTTACTGGCACTGAACAAAACTACTTTGTGTGCTGATTTGCTCCTTGTGAAACAGCATAATGCTGTGACTCACAGTGAAGCCATCCGATAAAAAAAAAGGCAGAGAGAGAGAGAGAGAGAGAGAGAGAGAGAGAGAGATAGGAGAGTGATCAGAGTGGATGAGAGTGGAGCGAACAGAGAGAGAGAGAGACAGATGTAATAAATGAAAAAGGTCATGGTTAATGCCAGACAAATTAGGGGCCCAATTATTCAAGAAAGTCTCAAAAGTGGACCCATGGAATATGTCCTAGCATTAAGTGCAGCTATACAGCTTTTGTGAATTCCCAAAAACGTACAGAAGTGGCACAAGAAATAGTACTCCTAGAAAATATTTGTGAACTACATTTTAACATGACCAAATTTGCATATGTAGATTTGCTCATGCGAAAATCTGAATGTTTACAAATTCACTTTTCCTCCAACAACTTTTTTCCCAATTTAGGAAGAAGGTTCATGTCTGCCATTGTCGGTAAGAAATTTCCAACATTCTTCACTATAACAAAAGATTAGAGAAGAGTTCTTAAAAACGCATAAAACATGGAAGTTAGTGGGTTTGCACAGACTCAAAACGCCATTTTGACCCTGAAACTATGTTTACCATGTAAATACATATAACGTTTTTATTTCAAAAAGCTATTCACCTTTAAATAATACAATATTAATTACAACGTACTTTTAAATTTCTTCTCAACAGCCCAATATTTCGAATGCAGCAGATGACCACCTTCAATTCAGACACCCAAATGTAAATCATACTTGCCTTTTACTGCCAGTATATGCTAACCAGTATTAATTTTGTTGACTCTAAGAATTCAGAATATGGAATAGTGTTATAAAAATATAATTCATGCTATTGTTAGATATCTACCTTGGTGATAGTGGAATTACCACTGCTTTTTAGTCAACAATAATATGTAGATGAGCGGTGTTGCTTCTTCACTTTCAAAGAGGAAGATTTAAATTTATATTTCAACAGATAAACAAAATAATTACCCAATTTCCAATAGAAAATTAAGTAGGAATGTTACACAAGATAATTTGGACACAAGTCTAGACTGCAGGAGTGTCAAAATACTTATGCACCTTTTATGCTGGACAGTATTGCTTCTAAACACACTTTCACTGCTTTCTTCCAAACCTTCAAAAAAGATTTCATGAATTTACATGCATAGTCTTTCAGGTCTGTATATCTCTAATGTAAAACAATCATACTAGTTTTCTCTTTTGTAAACTGACATATGTAAACTCATGACTCACTCCTATGGTACTGAGTACATACAAATATGTAGTATAACCTGTCAAACACTTTGAAATATTACCCTCCCACTAGTCCTAGAGGTGGATGTAGAATTCAACCGTTCTTCATAAAATAGACTTAGATGTCACTAAGTACAAAGTGTTTCCGTAATATGGAAGCCCTAATGCGTCCCTTAAAGATTCAAGCGAAGTCCAAACACATACTAACTGAAACACACCAACCATTAGTAACCTGTAAAATTTGACAGACAACTCTTTCAAGGTGTGATCAATCCAAAAAATACTCCTTTGGCACATCAAATATAGTACAAAACACATAAACTACTTGCACCCAACAACTTTTATTGAGCTGCAACACAGAGATTGCAGGACAACCACTTGTTGCTGCACCAAGCACATCAACAGCTGCAACACCATATTTACCAAACAGTTCATACTCGCATATTGATCTTGAGTTTTGTAAACTTAAACTTCTATGTATTTATTCTGATGAAGTTTTATGTTATGCAAATAGTACATCCACCTCATCAAAAACAAGAAACAGGAGCTTCGCTGTCCTCAACATTAGTTATTAGACATTTATCAAGCTTTTTTGTTGTAAAAACTACCCCGTCCGAAGGCAGTTGAAAATGTGCACACTTGCTGTCTTTCTTGGCTGGGGTTATTAATTACTCTTCAATTTCATATTCTAATTCAAACTCATGGCCCTTTATTGAGCCTCTTTGTTGTACCTACTACTCCGGCAAAAGGCAGTGGTAAATTTGGACACTTACTGCCTTTCTTGGCTGGTGTTATCAATTATTCTTGAATTTGATATTCTGATTCAAACTCGGAACCCTTTATCGAGCCTTTTTGATGTACCTACTACCCCGGCCGAAAGCAGTGGGAAATTTGCACACTTGCTGCCTTTCTTGTATGGGGTTGTCAATTGTCCTTCTTGTAATACAAATTCAAAGTGCAGGCCCTTTATTGAGCCTTCTTGGTAACTACTACCCATGAATGGCAGTGGGTAATTTGCGCACTTCCTACCGTCCATATATAAACAAAACCTTAAAAGTCTTACAATATTAAAAAAAAGAGCCAGTATAGTATATGGTTATTAAATCTTCTGTTTGTTATTGTAATAGAAAGTACAGGCCCTTTATTGAGCCTTGTTGCTAACTACTACCCGTGAATGGCAGTGGGTAATTTGGACACTTTCAGCCTTTCATATTTTTTACATTATTCATCTACCACTCAATCAACACATCATCTACACATACACACACCTACTTGCTGCCTTTCTTGGCTATGGTTATCAACTATTCTTCTATTTCATATCTGTATTCAAATTGCAGGCTCTTTATCGAGCTTTTTTCGTGTAGATACTGCACTGCCAGAAGTAAGTGGAAAATTTACGCACTTACTGCATTTCTTCACAGGGGTTATTAACTATTGTTCAATTTCATAGTCCTATTCAAAATGCAGGCCCTTTATCGAGCCTTTTTTCTTCTATCAACTACCACAGCCGAAGACAGTGGGAAATTTGAACACTTGCTGCCTTCCTTGGCTGGGGTTATCAATTATCCTTCTTCTAATAGAAATTCAAAGTACACACCCTTTATTCAGCCTTCTTGGTAAATATTACTGCAGAATAGCAGTGGGTAATTTGCGCACTTGCGTCCTTTCTTGCGTCCTGTTTCTACCGCACAGTGTGCATACTTTGTGCACTTGCTTAACTCCTTAGATGAGATACCCGTTTCTCAGGCTCCCACTGCGTAATCCGACTCACAGTCTGTAATGGACTGGAAAACCAAACACCCATTTCCTTTACAAGGCAGTGGGTTGTTACAGCATCTGCTACCTTTCTTCCTTTTCACCTTATTCTGCATCCACTACCTGAAACACACCTACCTCCTAACTTTCTTGCAGCCTTTGCCAAGTATTTTTCTAATTCAAACTAGAGTCCCTGAAAGGGGCCCGGTCTTGTAATTTTTCAGCCCTACCGCCCACAATGGCATCTTAAAGCACTTACATTGCTTCCTTCGATGTCGTAGCCTTTTCCTATGCTCCCACTGCAAAATTCGATGCCCTATCCGTATAATGACTTGGAAATCCAAAGATCCACTTCCCAGACAGCGCAGTGGATAGTTTGCGCGTCTGCAGGCCTTTCTAATTTTTCACCTTTTTTATCTTCCACTCAATCAACACATCATCTACACATAACACACAACAACTTGCTACCTTTTTTGGCTGCAGTTATCAATTATTGTTCAATTTCATATTCTGATTCAAAGTCAACACCCTTTATCAAGCTGTTTGCATGTAAATACTGCACTGCCAGAAGTCAGTGGGAAATGTTCGCACTTGTTGCCTTTCTTTGTAGCAGTTATCAACTATTGTTCAATTTCATATTCCTATTAAAAATGCAACCCCTTTATCGAGCATTTTTGTTGTAGCTACTACCCCAACCGAAGGCAATGGGAAATTTGCACACTTGCTACCTTTCTTGACTGTCATTATCGATTATTCTTAAATTTGTTATTCTGATTCAAAGTCATGACCCTTTATCAAGCCTTTTTGTTGTACCTACTACCCCAGCCGAAGTTTAATACTGCAAAAGTAATCTTTAAAATTTGTCAAACAACTCTTTCAAAGGGTGATCCATCAAAAATACATCTTTAGCACACAAAATATAGTGCGACACGTGAAGAACTCGCACCTTAACAACTTTGATTGTGCTGCAACCCAAACATTGAAGGGCAACTCACTTCCTGCTACACCAAGCACATCAACTGCTGCAACAGCATCTTCAGCAAACAGTACATACACGCATATAAATCTTTATTTTGGTCAACCTATATTTTTATGCATTGATTGCGATAGACTGTTTCACCTGACAGAAAAGTTCATCAACCTCATCAAAAACAAACAGAAACATTGCTATCCTCAACATTACTCATTAGACATTTATCAAGCTTTTTTGTTGTAAAAACTGCCACGTCCAAAGGCAGTAGCAAATTTGCACACTTGCTGCCTTTCTTGCCTGAAGTTGTCAATTACTGTTCATTTTCATATTCTAATTTAAAGTCAAGATCCTTTATCAAGCCTTTTTCATGTAGATACTACCCCGGCAGAAGACAATGGGAAATGTCCACACTTGCTGCTTTTCTTGGCTGCCGTTATCAAGTATTCTTAAATTTCATATTCTAATTCAAACTCCTGACCCTTTATCATGGCCCTCTTTGTTTGGCATATGCGGTGACCCTTCATAAATCTCAAGGTTTCAGTATAGATTGTGCTTTAGTGAATATTCAAAGTACCGTATTTGAAGAAGATATGGCATATGTTGCTTTGTCTCGAATCGAACTTTTTCTGCATTGTACTTGATTGATTTTCATAAGACAAAGGTTTGTGCAGATGGAAATTGTGTGAAAGAGTATAATAGGTGAAGAAGAGAATATGCACCCAATTTAGGTCAATATCCAGTAGTTGTGTATCCTCACTTTCTGTTAACTGTGATAAAACAGCATTCATCGATCTTTCTGTCAACAACTACATTCAATCTACACTGCACACACAAGAGTTCACAACTTCAAATCAGCTATAGAACTAATATTATCTTCAATATCTGTCCTTACAACAACCTTCAATATATTCTACGGTCAGTAAAAATTAAAACTTCATAGCAAGAATACTACTACTGCAGAAAGCATTAAATTCAGCCTCACTTTATTCAAGGTAGAGACTAATAGATTTTATATCTTCCTATTTTGTAAAAGAATGTCACAAATAGTATTAATCTATAACTGCTCACTAGAGCTTTCAATCTACACTACGGACAGCTCAGTTCACAACTTCATTTCAGCTTTCCTTCTACATTAACAACACCATTGCATTCAGCTTTACTTTCCTAAAGACAGACACAATTATACTATGTCCCCAGACTCTGTTAACTAAGATAAAATAGCATTCATCCATCTTTGTGTTAACAACTGCCTTCAATCTACATTGCAGACAGCTCAATTCACAACTTCAAATCAGCTTTCCTTCTACATTAAGGACAGCATTGCATTCAGCCTTTGTTTCCTTAAGGCAGAGACAATTATACTGTGTTCTCAGATTCTGTTATCTGCAACTAAATAGCATTCATCGATCTTTGTGTCAACAACTGCCTTCAATTTACACTACGAACAGCTGCGTTCACAACTTACATGCAGCTCTCCTTCTACACTGAGGACAACATTCTATTCAGCATTGCTTTCCTTAAGGCAGACACAATTGTACTGTCCTCCAATTCTGTTAACTGTGACAAAATAGCATTCATCAATCTTTGTGTCAACAACTGCCTTCAATTTACACTACGAACAGCTGCGTTCACAACTTGAATGCAGCTCTCCTTCTACATTAAGGACAGCATTGTATTCAGCCTTCCTTTCCTTAAGGCAGAGACAATTATACCATGTCCTCAGGTTATGCAACCAGTGACAAAATAGTTTTCATGAATCTTTGTGTCAACAACTGCCTTCAATCTACAGTGCAGACAGCTGGGTTCTCAATTTCAATTCAGCTTTCCTTCTACATTAAGGACAGCATTGCATTCAGCCTTTGTTTCCTTAAGGCAGAGACAATTAAACTGTGTCCTCAGATTCTGTTATCTGCAACTAAATAGCATTCATCTATCTTTGTGTCAACAACTGCCTTCAATTTACACTACGAACAGCTGCGATCACAACTTGAATGCAGCTCTCCTTCTACATTGAGGACAGCATTATATTCAGCCTTGCTTTCTTTAAGGCAGACACAATTGTACTGTCCTCCGATTCTCTTCACTGTGACAAAATAGCATTCATCAATCTTTGTGTCAACAACTGCCTTCAATTTACACGATGAACAGCTGCGTTCACAGCTTGAATGCAGCTCTCCTTCTACATTAAGGACATCATTGTATTCAGCCTTACTTTCCTTAAGGCAGAGACAATTATACTATGTGCTCAGGTTATGCAACCAGTGACAAAATAGTTTTCATCAATCTTTGTGTCAACAACTGCCTTAAACTACAGTGCAGACAGCTGGGTTCACAACTTCAATTCAGCTTTCCTTCTACATCAAGGACAGCATTGTATTCAGTCTTCCTTTCCTTAGGGCAGAGACAATTGTACTCTCCTCAGATTCTGTTAACTGTACAAAATAACATACATCCTACATTAGCTGTGAGATCCTAGACTAAACTTTAGATGCTGATTTTGTGAAAGCATTAGATGACATTGAGTATGATCATATGACTTTTGAAATTCATAATCAAAAATATGAAATCCATGATGAAATTATTTTAGAAGCTTTATTAAATTATGAGATGTTACAAGAATAAATGTATTATTATAAAATAATAATGGGTTGAGACACTCTTCTATATCTTCTGATTTAGTAAAAGAATGATACAAATAGCATTCATCTATAACTGTGCTCACTAGAGCCTTCAATCTACACTGCAGACATCCGGATTCACAACTTCAATTCAGCTCTCCTTCTACATTAAGCACACCGTTGAATCTACACTTGCTTTATTTAAGTCAGAGTCAATTGTACTCTGTCCTGAGATTCTGTTAACTGTACAAAATAGCATTCATCAATATTTCTATCGATTAGTACCTTCGATCTACATTACAGACAGCGGGGTTCACAACTTTAATTCAGCTTTCAATGTTAATTTCTCTTCACTAAGGGGGTCATTAGTGTGGGTGTCGGTAAGTATAAGAGGGGTACACAGGATACTGCAAGGGTTTACACACTAGGCCTAGGATCACTGAGAGGAATAATGAGACACGGACACAGATAGTGAGTCGGTCGCACAGGAAGTCCCGAGCAACTTCCCACCATTTATTTATAGCCTTCAGGCCACGCCTGGCCTGAAGGTGCTACATTGTTTGCGAGTGGTTCCGGGGCTCAGCCGAGACCCTCGGACCACTAGAGCGCTACATCCCTTCCCAAGTTAGTTCTTGTTTGCTATGTTCAAACATTTTTCACGAGTAGCACATATAGTCTGCTAGTCTCTGACTGGGCTTGGGGTTAGGCCGGAGATGGTACATCTGTCTCCCTCTTGCTGGCGTCACTGTTCGCACAGGCGATTGCACTGGTGATACTGGTGCCGGTGGAGTCAGTTCCCCTTCATGCGGGCTGTCCTGGTTTGGTCTTCACATCGACCAGCTGGCCGGTCATCATTGTGATTTTCAAAGCCTTCTTCAGCTGCTGCTGATTCCGCTGGGATGCGTTTAAACCAGGAAACATTGCGGGTCACCTCCTCTCCATTCCTGTGTGCAGTGACAGCGGTGCCCTTGGTGTCCTTGATGACCCAGGGTTCGGGCTCATATGGCGTCCTGAACTTGCCACCTGGTCTTCGTGTCCGCAGTAACACCGTATCTCCCGGTGCTAGGTCTCGACTCTGTGCTCTCCTCCTTTTGTTGATCCGTTCATTGTTCAGTCTTCTCCTCCGCTGGGTCTCACTGGATTTATAAGGTTCTGGTGCCCAACCTTCTGTCATCGGGAGACTGTCTTGCCGATTCCCTGCGAACATCAACGACCACGGTGTTCTCTGTGTCGTGCTGTGCGGCGTGCTTCGATATTCTCCCAGGAACTGTTGTAGTGCTGATTCTGGGTCGCTTTCCTCAATACTTGCTATCCGTAATGCCTTGTTGATGGTTCGCATGAATCTTTCGGCCTCACCGTTGGCTTGCGGCCACTGCGGTGTTATGCGGTGATATTTGATTCCTAGTGTGCTCATAAAGTCGCGGAACTCACCCCCCTGGAAAGGAGGTCCATTGTCCGTCTTGAGGATCTGGGGGCGACCAAACATGGCGAATATTTTGCTCAATATGGGCTGAACATTTCTGAAGCTGGTGAATTCAGCTAGCTCCACGATGGGATATTTGGAGAATGAGTCTATTAGTACAACCGTTGTTCTCCCATCTGGGAAGCTCCCAAAGTCCATGCTTACCCATGACCAGGTGCTGGTGAGTTGGCACAGTCTGCAATTCTTTACCAGGGTGTCGATGCTGTTCTCCATCTCTGGGAACCACACCTTCTCTCTCATTCGGCTCTTCATCCGCCGCGTTCCTTGGTGTCCTGCATGCGCCAACATGGTGGCTTGTTCTTGCAAGATGTGGGGTAGTACTATGCGGCGTCCCCTGCAGATCAGTCCATTTTCTGCCATGCTTAGTTCGTTGTGAATTTTCCATATTTGGCCTATTCTAGAGCGCTCATTCTCTGACCAGTCATTGTTGTCTTTAGGAACCCATGCCATGTTCCTGTTCGGATGGTGTTTGCCACCTTTTGTAACACTTTGTCTTGAAGGTAATGTTCGATTATCGTTGGAATTGACATGGCCTGAGGGCACGCGCTTTGAGCCAGGAGATTGATTTCTTCTTCAAACAGGGTTTCTTGTTCTTCGGGCACCATTCCATCCGCTGCTGGATGGCGGGACAGAAAGTCGGCTGGGTTCTTTTCACCAGGTCTGTAAATTAGGTCCATTTGATACTGTTGTATTTGAATTGCCCACCTCTCTATCCTAGGGGGTGGATGTGGAGCGGTTCCTCTGAACAGTGGTATCAGTGGCTGGTGGTCGGTGACCAATCGAAACGGGCATCCCGCCACGTATAAATGAAAATGGTTGCAGGCCCATTTTACTGCCAGTGCTTCTCTTTCAATTTGTGAGTACCGGGACTCTGTGGCTGTTAGTGCTTTGCTGGCAAACGCCAATGGGGTCCATACACCTGGCTCTGCTTCCTGCGTCAGTAATGCTCCGAGCCCCACAGGGCTAGCGTCGACTAGGATCTCTGTTTTCCTGGTGGTGTCAAAATACGCAAGCTTTGTGGTGTCTAGCAGAGCTGTCTTGATTTTTGTGATTGCTTTCTCTTCTTCTGAACCCCACTTCCACGGTGCATCCTTCTTCGTCAAGTTTCGAAGCGGCTCTGCTATGGTGGCCAGGCCGGGGATGAATCGTGCACAATACTGCGCCATGCCTAGAAAGCTCCTCACCTCTGATGCTGTGGATGGGGCTGGCACGTGCTTTATGGCGTGTGACTTGCGGGGATCTACCTTTACTCCGTTGTTGTCGAATATGTATCCAAAGAACTCCACTGATTTTTGGAAGAACTTGCACTTTTCCTGATGGAGTGTGACTCCATGCTCCGATAGTCGTTTGAGTGTTGCACGTAGTCGCTGGTGGTGTTCCTCACTAGTTTTTGAGTGGATGAGAATATCATCGCTAACGTTCAGTACTCCTTGCAATCCTGATAAGATCTCTTTGACAGTGTTTTGGAAGATCTCGGCAGCTGACGAGATGCCAAAGTTCAGGCGTTTGTAGCGTCGCAGGCCCAGGTGCGTGGAAAATGTTGTTATGTATCGGCTTTCATCCGCTAGCCGGAGTTGATGGTATCCGGCGTTGAGATCGAGCTTAGAGAACCATTGTGCTCCGTTGAGGTCAGCTAGAATGTCATCGACCGTCGGTGTGATATGCCTCTCTCGTTTGATTGCCTTGTTCGGCATGCGCATGTCTATGCAGATGCGTATTTTCCCGGGCTGACGGGGTTTTTCGGCGATCACCATTGGTGAAACCCATGGGGTTGGGCCAGTGACTCTTTCTATTACGTCTTGTTTTTCCAGGTTCTCTAGCTCTTCTTCTACTGCTGTTCTGAGATGGAATGGTATTCTTCTGTGCCTGAGAGCGATGGGTTGTATCGTTTTGTCGATGTGCAACTTTATTGGCGGTCTTTTGATCATGCCCAATCCTTTGAACAGCGATGGAAATTGCTGTAGTAACTCGTCAACTTGGATGCTTTTGACGGCATTGGCGAACGCAATTAGGTGCAGGTCTTCGGCCGTGTGGCTTCCAACGAGGAGGAGATCACTGCGACGTGGAACGTCGCAGTGACCTCGTGTTCTTCTGCTTTCACCTGTTCTACCATTTTGCCTCACAACGGGAGTGGCTCTTTCCCGCCGTATGTGAATATTCGGACCTTGGATGGAACTAGTTTTGGTTTAGGATCCAAAGCCTTATAGTGCTGGATGCCCATGACGTTCACTGTGGCGCCTGTGTCAATCACCCCGGTTGCCGGGGACCCATCTATGAGTATGTTGCACTTGGGTTGCGGCCGTCGTCTTCGTTTCAGCTCACTTGTGATCGAGACGAAGTAGCACTCGCCATCTTCATCTTCCGAGGAGTCGTCGAGCCTGTCATATCTTTGGTATGTTGATTTCATGCTTTGTGGTGATTGTTCCTCTTCGATTTCTAGCTGGCGGACCGCTCCGGATAATGATTTCTTCCTGAAGGATCCCCTTCCTCGGCCTCTCCCTCGGCATACGCTGGAGAAATGATTCGGGATCCCACAGTTCGAGCAGGTCTTCCCACACGCTGGGCAGCTCTCTGCCTCATGTGCTTCACGCCCACAGTAGCCACATTGTGGTTGTCTCTGTGTTCTGGTTGGTCATCTGCCTCTTCCACCTCGGCTGGACTTGCTGATTGCATAGACCCTCTCTGCCTTGATTGTCACTCCGGTGTTCGCGTTGGCGTTCAAAGCTGCTTCCATTGCTGATGACCGTACATCCGACAACTCATGCGACCTTGCCAGTAGGAGGATTTCCTCTAAGGTGATCTTTGGTTGGCGGAGGATCAGCGTCCTTAGGGGTTTGTTTCTGCACCCTTGTATGAGCTGGGCTGTGACTTCTTTATTCGGGTCATCTTCTGTGCACGTGCTGATGAGTTCGCACAGGCGGGCGTGGAATGCATCCATGCTTTCACCTTCCCTTTGCCTGGACTGCCTAAATTTGAATCTCTCATAGTGTGGGTTTAGCTGAGGATCAAAATGTGCATTAAGTGCTTGTACTGCGGCATCGTAGTTGTTTGATTCCCCTGTGTTCGGGAGGTGCGCAAATTCTTTGTATATTTCCTCGCCACCAAAGTGAAGTAATAGTGAACGCTTCACTTCATTGTCTTTTTCCCTGGTGGCCACAAAATAGTTATTTAGTCTCCCTAGCCATATGGCCCACCTAGGTGCCGCCGTCGACGGGTCTCCCAGTCCACTGAATGGTGGTAATGCTTGCACCTGCACGTGTGATGAGTGTTGGGGTGGTATCGGCGCTGGCACGTGTTGTTGGGGTGGAGGCTGCACTGCTGCATTTGGTGGAAGCGCAGCATTATCTGCATTACTCGGAGGGCCTCCTCCTGCGTTTCCCCCTGGTTGGTTGGACATTGTGGGTGCTGATGGTCTCTTTTAGCTTTATTGTGATGTCTTTTAGGCAATTCGTGCCTGGTGATGCTTTGCCAATGCTTGTTGGGTTGTTTGTTGGTTTTGCCAGTGCTTGTTGGCATAATGTGTCCCTGTGATGTCTCTCTGTCGTGTTTTCCTTCAGGATGTAGCTGCCAAATCTAGCTGTCTGTTTCTCCCTCTGTTCAGTGCATGACACTATCTATTGCATTTGCCAATGCTTGATGCTTCACAATTGTTCGTGTATGTTTTTTTTTGTGGTTTTTTTTGTTATGGGCCTGGGGCAGCTGGGCCTTCTTCGCGCTTGAAATCGGCTTCGCCGATGCTTTCTTTCACTTGCTGGTGAGAGCGCTGCTCTGCGCTCGTGTTTCTTGCGGCTTCCGCGTGTGTGGGGCCTGGTCGGGCGTCGGGCCCGCTTCTGCGCATGCGCAGGCTCTGGGCGGCTTCTGCAGCGTTTCTGGGCCTTGTTCTAGCCTTCTCCCTCCAACCCGGTGCCTGACGCAGCTCCCGCTCATGCTGCTTACCGGGTTGGACTTCTTGGGCGCCATCTACCTCCGATGGCTGAGCAGCTCGCCACACGGTCTCGGGCGGGGACAGCTTCGGCGCCCGCGGGGAAAACTTCATGGGCCACACGTCGCTCCAGTTCCGGACTCGCCACAGACGTCGCCTGCAGGTAAGGATATGGGGATCCCACCCTCGTCGCCAGTGTGGGTGTCGGTAAGTATAAGAGGGGTACACAGGATACTGCAAGGCTTTACACACTAGGCCTAGGATCACTGAGAGGAATAATGAGACACGGACACAGATAGTGAGTCGGATGGACAGGAAGTCCCGAGCAACTTCCCACCATTTATTTATAGCCTTCAGGCCACGCCTGGCCTGAAGGTGCTACATTGTTTGTGAGTGGTTCCGGGGCTCAGCCGAGACCCTCGGACCACTAGAGCGCTACAATTAGGATGGCGGGCGGACTTTGCCCGCCCGCCATCCTCGTGGTAATCGGGACTGCCCGCCATAAGGGCGGGGGTCCCGTGGGGAGTATTAGGATGTGTCCGCCGCAGTGGCGGGCCCATCCTGTATTTTTAGCATTATGGCAGGCGGTGCTCTCTGCACCGCCCACCACAATGCTAAAAAAGCATTTCAGCATTTGCATAATCAAAGCAGCAGGCACCGCACGGCGCCTGCTGCTTTGATTATGCAAATGCAGGGGGTACCACAGGTACCCCCTGTGTTTACTCCCGCACTCTCCTTCACTCTGGGGGCCCCCAGGGGGTCCCCAGAGTGAAGACCGCATGCCTTTCGATGCCGCCACGGAAAGGCATCTACCAAAGCCCATTGTAATATGGCTGGCGGTGTCTAATAGACACCGCCACCATATTAAACATTTTCCGCCCCGGCCGCAAGGTGACTGGGGCGGAAAAGTGGCGGGCGGTGTTTTTCTCCGCTGCGGTCCCCCCGCCATTGTAATATGGCTGGGGGGAATTCAGGGAAGGATGTCGGGCGGGGCAATCCACCCGACATCCTAATGGGCCCCCTATGTGTCCTGAAAAGTGATTTAAATCAATTCTCCGCTCAGCACAGTACACTATTAGATACCAAGAGCGCTAGCACTTTGAAAACATTCAATACAATCTTGATTTACTTAAAACCCAGACAATTGGTGTAGAAAGTGCAGAGAATGATCATTTAGTTATTCTTGTCAATGGAGTTCCTAATAAGAGTAAGAGAATCTCACACAAATTAGTGGATATTAGGAAAGTGAAAAAGGCAACGTTGTATCTTCTAAAAAAAATTATATTACAAAAATATGTATGTGGGAAAAGAAGAAATAACTATATAAGAAGATAGTGACTATGTGAAATAGTTTATCAACCACATAAAAAACAAGAAACAGGACCATTGCTATAGTCAACATTAACCAATGCACATTTATCAAGCTTTTTTGTTGTAACAACTACACCGGCCGAAGGCACTGACAAATTAGCACACTTGCTGCCTATCTTGGCTAGTGTTATTAATTATTCTTTAATTTCATATTCTGATTTAAAGTCAAGGCCCTTTATTAAGCCTTTTTTGTTATAGAACCTTCCACACTTGCTGCCTTTCTTCGCTAGTGTTATCAATTATTCTTCTTGAAATTGAAATTCAAAGTGCAGGCCCTTTATTGACCCTTCTTGGTAACTACTACCCATGAATGTCAGTGGGTAATTTGCACACTTGTCCTTTCCACCACACAGTGAGTGTTCTTTGTGCACTTGCTTTACTCCTTACATGAGATACCTGTTTCTCAGGCTCCCACTGCAGAATCAAACTCAGTCTGTAATGGACTGGAAAACGAAACACCCATTTCCTTTTTTTTTTTAAATCTTTTTTATTGGGAAAGTGGTACATGGAAGGACAAAATTCATCAAATAGTTACAAAAGCATAGTCAAGTCTAAAATAGCAATTCATATATTTACACAAAATATGCAATAAACACTTTAACGAGAGGAATAATAAATTATTGGTAAAAGACATTTAATTACATAAACATATCAAGCCATACGGCAGCGGATACTTTAAAAAGCTCATCAGATTCTGGCAGCCCTCCAATTTGTTACAGGGGCCCAAAGACTCTCGCCCTTCTCACGTTTTTTAATACCTTTAAATTTGTACAGGCTTGACTCAATATTATGAATACCCAACAGTCTGGGGACGGGGCAGTCGCGTCCTTCCAAGCGGCAGAGATTAAAATTCGGAGTACTGCGACAGATATAAATACTAAGGCCCTCTCATCATCTCCCAGACCCAACTTAGAGTCATTACCAAGGATCATTAGTGTAGGGGATAGATCGATGACATGACCTAGCAGCCCCTCCCAAAATATCATTATCTCCCTTTTAACATCATCCAGTCGATTACAGAAAGAAAACATGTGTGTTATGTCAGCAGGACTTTCATTACATCTAGGCCAGTTGTCATTTTCCCTTATTCCCCAGGCGTATAGTTTAGCAGGTGTATGGTACATATTAAAAATAGTTTTGTAATGTTTTGCTCGAAGATTAGAAGCCCAAAATATCTTTTTGTTTAGTGAGAGGGAAAGATCCACGTCCACATCTGGATCATCAAGTTTTAAGGCCCAATTATACTTACCTTCTCTAAATCATCTTGAATTCGTTCAACTAAAGTATCATATATGATCTTAATCTTCTTGCAGCCTCTACGTAGTACCTCCAACACAGGAAAGTCGGCACTCGATGAGACTTAGGTCTAACCGCGCCAATCATACGAGCAACTTGACCATACAGCAGCCAGTGACTACTTGGAATGCCAAGTATTTCCTGTAATGACTCAAATCCAAGGATCTTATCTCCTTCCAATATATCTCCCAGAGACATAACCCCCATTCTCTTCCACACCTGTAAGTTTCTATCAGTTTTCAATTGGGGCATGAGGGACGAGTTACACAATTGTACATATGTGTTAAACTTTGGGACCTTAAAGAATTTCATAATTGCTTTTGACGCCTGCCAGGCTCCATATAATGTCTTTAGTCGAGTATTTTTATAATAACCACGTTCCAACTCACGTTGCAGCAGCCCTGATGCCTTATCCCTCAAAAGCATCTTAAAAATAAAATCTGAGGTGGCTCTCGTTCATCAACAGGCTCTGGGCCTGTGGCACATTAGGGTTCGGGCTGAACTAAGATCTCCCAGAGACATAACCCCCATTCTCTTCCACACCTGTAAGTTTCTATCAGTTTTCAATTGGGGCATGAGGGACGAGTTACACAATTGTACATATGTGTTAAACTTTGGGACCTTAAAGAATTTCATAATTGCTTTCGACGCCTGCCAGGCTCCATATAATGTCTTTAGTCGAGTATTTTTATAATAACCACGTTCCAACTCACGTTGCAGCAGCCCTGATGCCTTATCCCTCAAAAGCATCTTAAAAATAAAATCTGAGGTGGCTCTCGTTCATCAACAGGCTCTGGGCCTGTGGCACATTCGGGTTCGGGCTGAACTAAGATTGTCATTTGAATCAGGAGACATGCCCAATGGTAAAGTCTTAGGTTCGGGAGAGCCAACCCAACCCTTTCTCTAGGTAGAGACATTAAATTAGTGGAGCGCCTTACCCTTCCATATTGCCATACAAATCTAATAAAGGAGGCTTCCAGATGTTTCATAATTTTGTCCTCTATTAGTAGTGGAATAGCACGGAACAGGTACAGCACTCTAGGAAACATAGACATCTTCAATGCATTCACCATTCCTACCAGAGATAGATGGAGCACGTCTATTCTCTTTAATTCAGATTCTAGATTTTTAATTAGTGGTAAATAGTTCTCAGCGACAATCTTTTCCACATTGGCATTCATTTTAACCCCTAAATAAGTTGCAGAATCGACAAATCTGTGATCGGTTTTACTAATATTTTTGGAGCAAATAACCTGAGTTTTTGTTTCATTTAACAGGTACCCAGACTCGCTGCCAAACACTTTAGCCATTTCCCCCAGAATTGGGAGAGATATTTGTGGATCAGTTGTTAACACAGCAAGATCATCGGCGTACGCCAAGATTTTATTTGGGTAGCCATTACAGATCACTGGAGTTATTCCGGGACAGGCTAAGATGTTCTGGATAAGAGGGTCAATGTACAAAGCAAAGAGGATGGGGGAACAGGGGCACCCCTGGTGGGTCCCCCTCTTGATGTTAATCACCCCAGACCTCTGCCCATAGCCGTCACCCTAGCTACAGGTTCTGCGTACATTGCCTTAAGGGCTCCAATGATGTTAGGCCCAAATCCTCTTACCACCAAAACGCCCCAGAGAGAGCTCCAATCGACTCGATCAAACACTTTCTCTGCGTCGAGCAGGATCATGGCCATCTCCCCCCACGTGGCAGCCTGGGCGTCAAATAATGTTATTGCCCTACCTATGTGGTTAGTTGTACCCCGACCGGGGACAAACCCATGCTGCCACGGGGAAACAAGACACACAATGACCTTGCGTAACCTTTTTGCCAGAATATTTTAATAAAGTTTGGTGTCTGAGTTGATCAAAGATATGGGGCGGTAAGATCCTGCCTTTTCCACTGGTTTCCCCTTTTTATGAAAGATTACAATATTTGTCTCTTTCCAAGAGTCAGGTATCAAGCCGGAGTACATAACACCATTAAAGAGATCTAATAAGAGTGGAGCTATTTCTACTTCAATAGCTTTATATACTTCGAGGGGGATCCCATCAGGACCTGAGGTTTTCCCTGAGGCTAATTCCCGGAGAGCAATAGTGATTTCATCTGCAGTGATAGCCTCTTCTAGTTTTTTTCTGATTGCTTCATCAAGTTGTGGGCCAGAATCTTGAATTCCCTCACCAGGTTTTTACTAGGTGCTTCATACTCATAAATTGGAAAAACAGAACAGGTTGGCTGGTCAGGATGATTAGCAAAAAATTCTGAAACCACGCAGCCAAAATGTACTTCGTGGCCAAAAGGATTGTATTCCAAGAAAATGTATTTTCATTTAAACTTGGATTTCATTGGTTTCAAAAACAGACAAAAACGGAAGACTGTCAGTAAGGGTGGTTCAGCAACATGCAATCGTGTATACAATATATACAAATATATACAAATATACAAATTTACACACAATTAAAGTGAAAAATCAGACACAAAACATATTATTACGCCAAAAACGATAGAACACATACTATTCCAAATCAATTGCAAAGTACAAAGTGCTGTTAGACACAGTGCATTACTTGTGCATGGAAAGAAACGAAACCAGTCCTTAGAACTAAAAACCAATGGAGAGGCGGAACTAAGATGGAAAGAAGGTGCCTGCCTGTCTCACAGGACCTGTGGTCGGAATATTTGTAGGATTTCACAGCTAGGGCCCGCAGAAGTGGTATGATTTACACCCTAGCTGCACCCTTAGGTCTTGCCACAGGTTGGGGATGTCAACGCGTTTCGAACCTTGGATGTTATAGGTTCTCCTCAGGACCGGGACTGGGAAAGGATTAATCTGCAGGAAGATTAAGGAATGGTGTCAGATATATACAGTGCATGGACCTATTCTGACTCAGTGCGGTAGAGGGACAAGTATTACCTGCACAGCGGGCGGTAAGGCTGCCGGAGTGTAGGTGTACCGCACTTCAAAAGTGAAAGTCTAAAAGACAAATAGGAAAGTGCACAGTACGGTCAATGACCGTTGTATCAAACAAACGGTGTGCAACAAGCAAAAAACAGCTTGTGGTGGTAGAGTTCATACCTGCGCTTGATAAGGTAGAAGCCTGGAAGCGTAATGCCCGCTACGCGGTGCATACTCATTCGGGAGGGCGGCTCACATGTTAGGCGCTGGTATTGTAGGCTGTAGTTAATCACTACAATGCAAAGGGGAGACACCACGGGAAAGGTTAGAGCAGCCCTAGTCATGAATAGGATGGAAAAAGCACTAAGGACGTGACTCGAGGTTTTCTCCTACCTGTGTTAGAATTCGAGGGGTAGATGGTCAGAGAAACCAATTCTAGCCAGCAAGCGGGGGCCAATCAACCGCAACCCGCTGAAAGCAAAAAGATGCAAATTAACTGAGGCATCTAACTGCCGGTCCGCGCAGCAGAGCGGTTTGTTTGAAAAAACTTCCTGGGGCACTTACTCGTATTGAGGATCCTGCTATCTACTGCCGCTCCATGGGAAAATCAATCCAGGGGTCTACCGCGGGTGACACCGCGTTGTGTTTTAAAGAAAGGACCAAGTGAGTTTTCAGAAAGCATGGCAGTCGAGAAAGGACTGCATTCCCGTCTTAGGAATGCTGGTAGATGTAGTTTGGATGTAACTGCCATCATAACTAAATTAGAGCATACATACAAAATCAAGTTAGTAGTCTAAATGCACCATCAGTGGCGGGGTGCCCAATGGATTTAATGACAGCGACCAGGGCTCGGTCACAACGTTTAGGTGGAGGGAGCGCATCGCTACTACAGCGAGGATATTGGAAAATTGGGTCACCTCCGGGACCTCGGGGGCTAGTTGTAGGCACTTAGGAAGAGTGCATGGGCAATGCCTATATGCTCATAGCTGACAGGGACCCCATAGTCTGGCAACCCTGAGAGACAGCAGTTACTAGCGTTCTATACGCTAAATGCGAGCTATTACACGCGTACTAGTCTGATGCCATGTTACTCATACCTAACCAATCAGTGTAGCACAGATGTACCGGTGCGGGATCAACACATTTTTTTGAAAAACATGGTCAAAATAACCCAACACACATCAATAACATGGATTATCTCATATTTGACAAAGTTGGCACGGTATGCAAAACGCCCTGAGTTTAGGAAGGTAGTGTAATTCAACATGATTCAACCAACCCTTCTTTCCAACAATGATTGACCTAACAATGCGCATAGAGGGACATCATGGATGTAAAACCAACATTTCACAGGCATAGTGATAACAATTACCCAAAAATTTCACAGGCATGGTTGTAGCAATATCGAACACATGGATGTGCTACACAAATACATTATCTCGTGGTAGGCATAGCGACCGTGTCTGGCACAAGATGTGGGAGAAAGAGCTTGTGAAGAACTGAATAAAACAGTGAATGAAAGACATAGAACAAGAAAAGGGCGCAGCACAGTAAGAACACAGCTTAACCAACCGGGGCCGAACAGGGTTCATAGTTCAGGAGAGGCTCATAGACTGGCAATTTCGGACATTTCATTAAGACCAGAATTGGATGTATCGAATTTCAGAATTAGGTATGCCTCTTTTTGAGAAAGGCGGAGGTCGGGGTCTCCACTACCCCCTCTGATGACTGCCAAGACGGTCCATCTTATATCATGAGAGGTATGTTTTTGTTGCAGAAAGTGGGAAACCAAAGGTGCGGTGAGGTTCTTATTGTTTATTCTAGAGCGATGTTGGATGATTCTTTGGCGGACCTCCTGCGTGGTTTTGCCTATGTACAACTTCTTACACGGAAAAAAGGATTGCATATACAGTATATTTAGTCTTGCAATTAGTATGTTCGTCATGGCGCCAGAATTTGTTCCCGTCCGTGAAAAGCGAGCCCTCTATAGTAAGGTCACGGACGGAACAAGTCCCACACTTGCGATGGCCCTTGACTGGATTAGCTCCGAAGATCGTACTCTGGGAGTCCCTTTTGACAGGGGGCCGAGTGGATGTGATCATTTGCACAACACAAGATAGTAAGGGGTCAACACAAAAGTTCTAACTGAATTAGATCTCTACAACACCTGAACGGAACAAGAAGACAGACAGGAAAACCAGGAAAAAAATAAAGGAGTGTCAGTTAAATCACACCTAGGGTCTCCTGTCACTAGGGGGGAATTCCCATCAGTCACCACTCGGATCCGCCCTTCATCATCTGGGATCCTGCACCCTCTGAGCCACAGATGTATAGACCCACAGTGGATTGGCAGATGTCTAAATGCCTAATCCTACATGTGGCGGACCAACAAGAGGGAGAACATAGGTATTTCGGTGGTGACTTGAAGCAGTGCTATAAGTGCAAAAAACGTGAAGTGCACGGTGAATAGTGAAAACTGGTTATAAAATTAGGTAAAGAAGCAGAGAGGAAATTTATTAGAGTTCGCTTCTTCCCTAAATATTAAAAGAAAGGAGTCTGTGGTGGTTTGAACAAATAACCACCGTTGGAAAAAAAGGTTGACATGTTTCTGCAGACTTTATCAGATCAAACAGTATCCAGCTGCTTCCTCAGGACCAAATTTACTCTACTGCTTGTGCAAAGAATAAGTGGGAAAACAAAAAAGTAAATGGATATCACCTGCAAAGTAGCGATACCATCTTTCTCCTGGCTGATAGTATTCGTATGCCAAAACCAGGTCCATTCAGAAAATGTATATGTAGAGAAAGAAAACAGAAGAAAAACAACATTTCTAAGTGCAGATCACAATGTAAGTGCACAAGAACAGACAACCTTTTGTCATAGTCAATGTTTGTCAGATGTGGTCGCCAATATGTGCGTCTAACACATCTCTATTTACAACACCAAATTTGTAATTGCTCACTTACCTAACTGGCAGGAGAGAAAGACCCACCTCACCTGGCTACAGCGCAGGTAAAGCGAGGCACCGCTCTAAAAACCCTCTGGGACATGCCAGCTGTCACGGGACACCATCCCTGTGGCAACTGTGTGGCCTGTCCATTTACAACCAAATCGACACAGATTGACATTGGTACAGGGCGTCCCTGGGAGCAGCGCCGTTTCACTAATTGTAACAGTCAAAATGTCATCTATTTAATCACATGTCCCTGCAATATGCAATATGTAGGGATGACTGCACGCAAAGTGAAACTGAGGATTTCTGAGCACAGGAGCTCCATCAGGGGCTCGAAACAGGCTACCAGACTAACAGCTCATTACATAGAGGTTGGCCACTCTGCTTCTGAACTCAAGTGGACAATCATTGAACAACCTATGATTCCATCACATATTACAGACATCAGTGGGTTCCTATTTGGCAAAGAGCAAAAATGGGTGTTCAAACTTCGATCAGATAAAATAGGTCTCAACGAACCGATCCCATGGATGTCATTATAATGAAAGGGACGTGATTCTGTGACCTCTGAGTTATTTCAGTTAGGCCCCTATATTGGGCACATTGCATAGTAATAGCACTGATCAATCCTCCCCCCTGTTATTCAACTGCCACTTAGTAAGATCTACGGTAGTTTGGTACATATCTGAAATTGAATTTGAGTTTCAACTGAGTGCCATACACAACATTCTGTTTGCCACCTGGAAGATTGATGCTTTTGTTCATTGGACACTCTTTGTTCAATTTCCTTAAAAAGTGGTTTATGTTGACCAACACCACTTTGCAATGTACTCCATCAGCGCTACTATTATTATTTTAATACACTCGCTTAGCTAATCGTCGGGGTTTCTTATTTTAATTACACTCCTTCCAACTGAGCGCTATACGCAAAATTCTGCCTTCAACCTGTGGATCGATACATATGTGCATTGGACACTTCTGGTTCCGTTTTTCTAACATAGCGCATAATGTTTGCCAACACCTTATTGTACTGTATACCAGCAGGATGATCATTATTATATACACTCGGTCAGTCTTTTAATAGCGTAATCAAGAAAAAGACTCCAATCCCCATAATGCCTAGCTGAGCGCACACGGACTGACGTCATGACTGACGTCATCGGCATGCGGCGCTGTCTCACCCCTGCTGGATTAAAACAACAAGCCGAACGCCGCGTCGGTACCTCCCACGTCAGCCCAGAGGGACGCCCGGGGTACCGACGGTCAGGTAGGCTGAGACCACGTCTTTTCTTTTGCATGAGGGCAGTATTTGGTGTATTTAGGCCCCGAGGTTATAACCCACGACGGGTCTCCGTTAGAACTCCGAAGGCAGTCTTTGATCCTTCCGTAGAGAGACACCCTTAAGACAGGCGTGACTACTCATAGTTTTTACATGCTTGCGGCTCCTTGCTCTCCGCTTCTCTGATAAGAGGCTGTGGAGGCAGTCTTGAGTTGCATGTCATGTAACTTACACGCGCAGTGTATTTTTTATTAGAGGTGTGTTTCCGACACCGGTGTAATCTGCATAACATGCAGGTCCTTTCACATGTGCAACCTAGAGCCCGTTTTGTGCTCCTCTGCAAACCAGTTCTATACCATCGATAATTGATCATGAGTGGGGCTCTCACGGGCTGGATTAAGATCTATCAAGGTTAGAGTAAAAGCATGATATATACTTGTTTTTTTAAAATACATGATCTGTGTGTGAGGTCTTCTGCTTGAATAGCGTGATGACTTTGATGTCCTAATGGTTCCCTTTCATTTCACTTGTGTCTTTTCGCTACTTTAGAGCGGTGCCTCGCTTTACCTGCGCTGTAGCCAGGTGAGGTGGGTCTTTCTCTCCTGCCAGTTAGGTAAGTGAGCAATTACAAATTTGGTGTTGTAAATAGAGATGTGTTAGACGCACATATTGGCGACCACATCTGACAAACATTGACTATGACAAAAGGTTGTCTGTTCTTGTGCACTTACATTGTGATCTGCACTTAGAAATGTTGTTTTTCTTCTGTTTTCTTTCTCTACATATACGTTTTCTGAATGGACCTGGTTTTGGCATACGAATACTATCAGCCAGGAGAAAGATGGTATCGCTACTTTGCAGGTGATATCCATTTACTTTTTTGTTTTCCCACTTATTCTTTGCACAAGCAGTAGCGTAAATTTGGTCCTGAGGAAGCAGCTGGATACTGTTTGATCTGATAAAGTCTGCAGAAACATGTCGACCTTTTTTTCCAAAGGTGGTTATTTGTTCAAACCACCACGCACTCCTTTCTTTTAATATTTAGGGAAGAAGCGAACTCTAATAAATTTCCTCTCTGCTTCTTTACCTAATTTTAAAACCAGTTTTCACTATTCACCGTGCACTTCACGTTTTTTGCACTTATAGCACTGCTTCAAGTCACCACCGAAATACCTATGTTCTCCCTCTTGTTGGTCCGCCACATGTAGGATTAGGCATTTAGACATCTGCCAATCCACTGTGGGTCTATACATCTGTGGCTCAGAGGGTGCAGGATCCCAGATGATGAAGGGCGGATCCGAGTGGTGACTGATGGGAATTCCCCCCTAGTGACAGGAGACCCTAGGTGTGATTTAACTGACACTCCTTTATTTTTTTCCTGGTTTTCCTGTCTGTCTTCTTGTTCCGTTCAGGTGTTGTAGAGATCTAATTCAGTTAGAACTTTTGTGTTGACCCCTTACTATCTTGTGTTGTGCATATGGTTTTGGGATATTAGTATTGTTGGGTCATAAAACTATCCCTTAGACCCTCCCCTATCTGGTTTGTGTTATGATGTGATCATTTGGCCAATACTCCTGGTTTTTTTGAGGGCAAAGAGTGGAGCGCCTATGTCTGGAAGAATTTCTTCGACCAAATGCCAACTTTTTCTGATGATTTTTTGAAGTTGGTTGGTGTGGGGGCCAAAAGTTGACACACAAACCATTCTCTAAGTTGCTGGTCTTGATCTCTTCTCAAGAAGATGTTCCCTGGGTGTCCATCCGGCTCTCTTCATGGAGTGCTTTAGTAGCTTGTGTGGATATCCCCTTTCTTGTAGTTTTGCGGTCAATGTCTGTCCATGCAATTCAAACTGCTGAATAGAAGAACAATTCCGCCTTACACGGAGATATTGTCCATAAGGAAGATTGTCCCTTAGACTCCTCGGATGATAGCTCTTGTAATGGAGTGCATTGTTTTTATCTGTTTTCTTCTGGTACACTGAACATGAGAGTCCATCACTTCTAGCTGATATCTCTACATCCAAAAATGGTAAGGATTTGCAGTCATAACTCAGACTGAATTTTATGTCCGGGCTCCTGTTGTTTAACCACACGTGGAATTCTTCAAGTAACGTTGGGGTTCCATTCCAGACGCACCACACATCGTCTATATATCGGAGCCATTGCTCAATGTGGTCTCTGTAGGGGTTATTATTCAACACAAATTTCTCCTCATATTGACCCATATACAGGATGGCCATTTCCGGGGCGAATAGGCAGCCCATCGCCGAGCCTTTGATTTGCAGGAACATCTCGTCCTTAAATGTGAAAAAGTTCTTCTTGAGGGCCAGGGTCGCGAATGCAATTATTAAGTCAGTGGGGACCCTGTGTGGACGTGGTCGGCTATCCAAATAAAGTTAGATAACATCAAGGCCATCTTGCTGCGGAATCTGTGTGTATAAAGATGACACATCCATTGTAACCAACAATTGACTCGTGGGATCAAACGCCATACCTTCAACCTTATTTATAAAGTCCATAGTATCCCTCAAATAAGAGGGAACCTGGACCACGAGGGGTTTCAAGAATATATCCACAAATTGGGAAATAGGTTCGAAGACCGAGTCACACCCGGACACTATCAGCCGGCCTGGGGGTGTTTGGGAGTCTTTGTGTACTTTAGGGAGAAAGTACAGATGCGGAGTCCGTGGATGTTGCTTCACGAGGTACTCCGATTCCTTTGGTCCTAGTATTCCTGCTTCTCGGGCAGAATTGACAAGTCTTTTCACTTCATCTTGAATCTGGGCAGTTGGATCATGTGTAATCCGGCGATACCACTCTTGGTTATAGACATGACTCCGTCCTTCGGTGCGGTAGAGGTCCTTGGACCACAAAACCACTGCTCCCCCTTTGTCTGCTTGGCTGATGATTGCCTCTTGTTGAGTCTTCAGTTCTTGTATGGCTTCTTTGTGTCTTTTTGTGATGTTATGGGGCACGAACGGGCGTTTCTTCTCAAGAATATTCAAAGATGACATAACGAACCGTTCAAAGGCAATGATGTTTTTAGAGGTGTTGTGGTTGTGGGGACAAAAGGTGGATTTGTTCCTCAGGCCTGAGGCTTCGGTGGAAACTTGATCAATTGAGTCCTTGAAAAACCATCTCAGACGGACTTTTCGGAAGAATTCCATCACCTCCAATTTGATCTTGGTAAAATCCATGGCGACCCCAGGTACAAACGAAAGGCCCATTTCCAAGACTTCTTTTTCAGCTTTGGATAAAACTTTCCCTGAAATGTTGATAATGGCAGACGATTTCACGAGTTGTAATGTTTTTTGCGTGTCGTCATCTCCCACTGGGGTTTGAACCTCGTTCGCTTCTGCTGTTGGCCCTGGCCTAAAAAAGGCCTCTTGGGAGTGTTTCTATTCTGTTGGTTCCTACTGGAAGTGCCTTCCCCTGCATCAGAGTCCTCCATTGACTCAGAAGAAGATATCTCTGAGAATGTGGTGAATCTTTTCTTGGATCTCCCTTGATTTGTATTAAGGTATCTAATAGAATCAGATATACTGTAGAATTCGTCTTTCAAGTAGGAATACACAATCTCGATGTTAAAGTTTGTTTGATCTTTCTCAAACTTGGAGGTCTTAAAGTTGATGGTATTGTCTCTGAAAGTGACCAGTGACTCGGTCTTCGAACCTATTTCCCAATTTGTGGATATATTCTTGAAACCCCTTGTGGTCCAGGTTCCCTCTTATTTGAGGGATACTATGGACTTTATAAATAAGGTTGAAGGTATGGCGTTTGATCCCACGAGTCAATTGTTGGTTACAATGGATGTGTCATCTTTATACACACAGATTCCGCAGCAAGATGGCCTTGATGTTATCGAACTTTATTTGGATAGCCGACCACGCCCACACAGGGTCCCCACTGACTTAATAATTGCATTCGCAACCCTGGCCCTCAAGAAGAACTTTTTCACATTTGAGGACGAGATGTTCCTGCAAATCAAAGGCTCGGCCATGGGCAGCCCATTCGCCCCGGAAATGGCCATCCTGTATATGGGTCAATATGAGGAGAAATTTGTGTTGAATAATATCCCCTACAGAGACCACATTGAGCAATGGCTCCGATGTATAGACGACGTGTGGTGCGTCTGGAATGGAACCCCAACGTTACTTGAAGAATTCCACGTGTGGTTAAACAACAGGAGCCCGGACATAAAATTCAGTCTGAGTTATGACTGCAAATCCTTACCATTTTTGGATGTAGAGATATCAGCTAGAAGTGATGGACTCTCATGTTCAGTGTACCAGAAGAAAACAGATAAAAACAATGCACTTCATTACAAGAGGTATCATCCGAGGAGTCTAAGGGACAATCTTCCTTATGGACTATATCTCCGTGTAAGGCGGAATTGTTCTTCTATTCAGCAGTTTGAATTGCACGGACAGACATTGACCGCAAAACTACAAGAAAGGGGATATCCACACAAGCTACTAAAGCACTCCATGAAGAGAGCCAGATGGACATCCAGGGAACATCTTCTTGAGAAGAGATCAGGACCAGCAACTGAGAGAATGGTTTGTGTGTCAACTTATGGCCCCCACACCAACCAACTTCAAAAAATCATCAGAAAAAGTTGGCATTTGGTCGAAGAAATTCTTCCAGACATAGGCGCTCCACTCTTTGCCCTAAAAAAAACCAGGAGTATTGGCCAAATGATCACATCCACTCAGCCCCCTGTCAAAAGGGACTCCCAGAGTACGATCTTCGGAGCTAATCCAGTCAAGGGCCATCGCAAGTGTGGGACTTGTTCCGTCTGTGACCTTACTATAGAGGGCTCGCTTTTCACGGACGGGAACAAATTCTGGCGCCATGACGAACATACTAATTTCAAGACTAAATATACTGTATATGTAATCCTTTGTCCGTGTAAGAAGTTGTACATAGGCAAAACCACGCAGGAGGTCCGCCAAAGAATCATCCAACATCGCTCTAGAATAAACAATAAGAACCTCACCGCACCTTTGGTTTCCCACTTTCTGCAACAAAAACATACCTCTCATGATATAAGATGGACCGTCTTGGCAGTCATCAGAGGGGGTAGTGGAGACCCCGACCTCCGCCTTTCTCAAAAAGAGGCATACCTAATTCTGAAATTCGATACATCCAATTCTGGTCTTAATGAAATGTCCGAAATTGCCAGTCTATGAGCCTCTCCTGAACTATGAACCCTGTTCTGCCCCGTTTTGTTGAGCTATGTTCTTACTGTGCTGCGCCCTTTTCTTGTTCTATTTCTTTCATTCACTGTTTTATTCAGTTCTTCACGAGCTCTTTCTCCCACATCTTGTGCCAGACACGGTCGCTATGCCTACCACGAGATAATGTATTTGTGTAGCACATCCATGTGTTCGATATTGCTACAACCATGCCTGTGAAATTTTTGGGTAATTGTTATCACTATGCCTGTGAAATGTTGGTTTTACATCCACGATGTCCCTCTATGCGCATTGTTAGGTCAATCATTGTTGGAAAGAAGGGTTGGTTGAATCATGTTGAATTACACTACCTTCCTAAACTCTGGGCGTTTTGCATACTGTGCCAACTTTGTCAAATATGAGATAATCCATGTTATTGATGTGTGTTGGGTTATTTTGACCATGTTTTTCAAAAAAATGTGTTGATCCCGCACCGGTACATCTGTGCTACACTGATTGGTTAGGTATGAGTAACATGGCATCAGACTATTACGCGTGTAATAGCTCGCATTTAGCGTATAGAACGCTAGTAACTGCTGTCTCTCAGGGTTGCCAGATTATGGGGTCCCTGTCAGCTATGCGCATATAGGCATTGCCCATGCACTCTTCCTAAGTGCCTACAACTAGCCCCCGAGGTCCCGGAGGTGACCCAATTTTCCAATATCCTCCCTGTAGTGGTGATGCGCTCCCTCCACCTAAACGTTGTGACCGAGCCCCGGTCGCTGTCATTAAATCCATTGGGCACCCCGCCACTGATGGTGCATTTAAACTACTAACTTGATTTTGCATGTATGCTCTAATTTAGTTATGATGGCAGTTACATCCATACTACATCTACCAGCATTCCTAAGACGCCATGCTTTCTGAAAACTCACTTGGTCCTTTCTTTAAAACACAACGCGGCGTCGCCCGCGGTAGACCCCTGGATTGATTTTCCCATGGAGCGGCAGTAGATAGCAGGATCTCCAATACGAGTAAGTGCCCCAGGAAGTTTTTTCAAACGAACCGCTCTGCTGCGCGGACCCGCAGTTAGATGCCTCAGTTAATTTGCATCTTTTTGCTTTCAGCAGGTTGCGGTTGATTGGCCCCCGCTTGCTGGCTAGAATTGGTTTCTCTGAGCATCTACCCCTCGAATTCCAACACAGGTAGGAGAAAACCTCGAGTCACATCCTTAGTGCTTTTTCCATCCTATTCATGACTAGGGCTGCTCTAACCTTTCCCGTGGTGTCTCCCCTTTGCATTGTAGTGATTAACTACAGCCTACAATACAGGCGCCTAACATGTGAGCCGCCCTCCCGAATGAGTATGCACCGCGTAGCGGGCATTACGCTTCCAGGCTTCTACCTTATCAAGCGCAGGTATGAACTCTACCACCACAAGCTGTTTTTTGCTTGTTGCACACCGTTTGTTTGATACAACGGTCATTGACCGTACTGTGCACTTTCCTATTTGTCTTTTAGACTTTCACTTTTGAAGTGCGGTACACCTACACTCTGGCAGCCTTGCCGCCCGCTGTGCAGGTAATACTTGTCCCTCTACCGCACTGAGTCAGAATAGGTCCATGCACTGTATATATCTGACACCATTCCTTAATCTTCCTGCAGATTAATCCTTTCCCAGTCCCGGTCCTGAGGAGAACCTATAACATCCAAGGTTCGAAACGCGTTGACATCCCCGACCTGTGGCAAGACCTAAGGGTGCAGCTAGGGTGTAAATCATACCACTTCTGCGGGACCTAGCTGTGAAATCCTACAAATTTTCCGACCACAGGTCCTGTGAGACAGGCAGGCACCTTCTTTCCATCTTAGTTCCGCCTGTCCATTGGTTTTTAGTTCTAAGGACTGGTTTTGTTTCTTTCCATGCACAAGTAATGCACTGTGTCTAACAGCACTTTGTACTTTGCAATTGATTTGGAATAGTATGTGTTCTATCGTTTTTGGTGTAATAATATGTTTTGGGTCTGATTTTTCACTTTAATTGTGTGTAAATTTGTATATTTGTATATATTTGTATATATTGTATACACGATTGCATGTTGCTGAACCACCTGTACTGACAGTCTTCCGTTTTTGTCTGTTTTTGAAACCAATGAAATCCAAGTTTAAATGAAAATAAATTTTCTTGGAATACAATCCTTTTGGCCACGTAGTACATTTTGGCTGCGTGGTTTCAGAATTTTTTGCCAATCATCCTGACCAGCCAACCTGTTCTGTTTTTCCAATTGTTGAGATCCAGGCTGGCCAGTTGTAGGATCCAATACCTTCACTGTTCCACAGTCATACTCATAAAGCCGCTGATAATAATTCTCAAAGACTCTAAGGATATCTTTAGCTTCTGTATACTCTACCCCATTCTCTTCAATACGAGCAATGGTGTTCCTTACCCTTTCCTGCCTTAACTGAAGAACGAGCACTCTCCCTGCTTGCTCCCCCGTCTCATATCTTTTAACCCTATTGGTATGATACTCCCCTATAACCTTCAAATGTATCTCTTTCTGGAGAGCAGCTTTAACTACTAAAAGCACATTCTGGCTTTCGGAACTATCTGACCCAGATACTATATCCTTGATATGTTGTTCTTCGACTTTCACTAGTTTTGACATTAAAACCTCAAACTTTTCCCTATCTTCCCTTCTCAACCTGGTGGAACAGCTAATAGTTTCGCCCCTCAGGGCCGCCTTAAAGGTTTCCCAGACCATAATCCTAGAAGTGCTGTCCTTGTTTGCATCAAAAAAACTGTGCTACCCATTTTTTCAGATGATCCGTAAATCTCACATCAGCGAGCAGTTTTTTCTCAAAGGACCAGGGGTTTCTTTACCTATCTATGTGTCCTAAATCATATGATAAAATTAAGGGATTATGGTCTGAGACCAATCTGGGGAGTTTACTAATATCGACTTTGGGTAACTCTGATGAGGTGATAAGAAAATAGTCCAACTTTGTATACCTCTGAGCAGGGTGAGAAAAATACGTGTACCCATAATCCAGGGGAGATTTGGCCCCCCAGACATCCTGCAACCCATGCGAGCCCAGCAGGGATTGAATTGATTGGAAAACCTTAGGCTTGCACCCTGTATTTGATGTATGGCCGGTCCAGTCAGCCGAAATATTGAGATTCCCGGTTACTATCATTGGGGTATGCCACCATTTCAAAGAAATCAAAGATATCAGGCTCATCAAAATTTGAACCATAAATTGCACGTAACATGAAGCCTAGTTCTAATTCAGCTATTTTTGTCCAATATGGAAAAGCACCGCTTTGTAAGTCAATCCCATCCAAATCAAAGAGACTAGACAACTTTCTTAGTGTCTTCACACAAAGACGCTGAGTCTTGATACCAATTTTCAATGCTCATTTAAGGATCTATTTTAGGAAAAAAGCCAGTCAACGCGTTTCGTTCTGAAAACAGAACTTCTTCAGGGCGAAGTAGTTGTTTCTTTTTTTTAAAAAATATTTTATTAATATTTTTTTTCCTTTTTTTAAATTTTTTTATTGAGCAAAATTCAATCAAAGGATTCAATAATACACATTCATTAAATGTACAAAAGATACTACAGTCATAATAGGACAAAAAGAGATGGCAAACATATTCATAACTGTATCACCTAAAGAGAAATAAGATAAAATAGAAAGAAAACAGAATTAAATATATAGTATGTTAAATAAATTAAGCAGCAGTAGTCCAATCAAATCAAATCGGGACAAGGAGAGCAGGAGGCCTCACGTTAGAATACCAACCAGAGATTGGAGCCCAAATCTGGGCTCCAAGAAGCCTAGCTTTTTTGCCTCTAGTACCATAAATTGAGATCTCCTGTTTATAGGTGGCCAAAAATCGACTAAGCCACATCTGAAATGTAGGTGGCTCAGGGTCCTTCCATCGGGCAGCAAGAATAATACGGAAGATTGTGGTACCTAAGAAAATGGTCCATTGTTGCTCAATGCTATGACCGAGGGAATCGTCATGACCCATCAAATAAAGGGTTACTGAGTCTCGTATATTTCGTCCAAATACCTGGGCCCAGAATCCCATAATCATTACCTTTAATAAGTCCAATTTGGGGCATTCAGCGAATATATGAATTAGATTCGCTTGAGGTTGTCTACATCTTGGGCAGTTGTCATCGGCCCGTAAACCCCAAGAGAACAATTTTGCAGGTGTATAATAAAGGTTGTATATGACTCTATAGTATTGGGCCTTAAGATTAGAGGCGATGAACAATTTTGATGATAGGGCCAGAGAGAAATCAATATCGATATTTGGATTACCCAGCCTTACAGCCCAAGCTTGCTTCACACGCTCTAGGTCATCCACAGCATTTTCAATCAGTATCTGATATAGACTGCCAATGCTAGTGGAGCGTTTCCCAATGATTGAAAAAAGATGAATATTATCTAATTTGATTCTGGGGATACAGTTGTGAATACTTGTAAGCACCTGGAAGTATTTGAGAAAATCAGTAGCTGGAATAGTATACTTCTGCTGTAACCACTCAAAGGAGGAAGAAGTTTCTTGGCCAAGAAAATCTGTAACTGTGTTAATGCCTAGAATTTCCCACCTCCGAGAGGAACTATCATTAAGGCAGGCAAGAAGAATCGAGCTACGCCATAAAGGGGTGTATTTTGTAAATTTTGGAATAGCTAGTTGTTTAGATACAGATTTCCAAACCTTCCACACATCTGTAACTACCTTTAACTTAATTTTTTTTAAATACGATGGTTCAACCTGCCTTAAAAATAGCCCTTGGCATTTGTCCCCAAGACTCAACTCATAAATGGAAGGGATATAAAATGCCCTAGTAGTTGAGGTGGGTACTTTACAATTTAGCAGAGGACCCATATGTTGAATGAGTGTTGCCCATAGATATAAAGTTAGGCTAGGGATAGCTACCCCCCCCTATCTTGAGGTAGAGTCAGAAGTGGTAAGGCTCTTCTAATCTTTCCAAAGCTCCAGATGAACTTAGACATGGAGGAGTCAAGGATCTTATTAAAACTACCTCCAGCCAATAGCGGAATCGCTCAAAACAAGTAAAGTATCCTTGGAAAGATAGTCATTTTTAGATAATTGGCCCTTCCGATTATAGAAAGATGTAAATTATCCACTCTCCTAAGGTCATCTTTTATTTTATTAATCAAGGGAGTGTAATTAAGATGGTTGATTTCATTCACATCAGAGGACATACAAACACCTAAATAAGTAGCCTGTTTCACTTTATAGGGACTCTCAAATATAGTGTTATTTGTACACAGGACCATTGTTTTATCTCTGTTAAGGGAATAACCTGAGTAAGAGCCAAACATATGGGTGGCTAACTCAATTTTCTGGATTGCGTCAGTTAGATTAGTAGTTAAGACAGCCACGTCATCAGCATACTCCAAAATTTTTGTTGAAAACAGACCCACCTTAACAGGTTGAATAATGGGCGAGGAAAGCAACTTTAAAATTAGGGGATTGATATAAAGGGCAAATAAAATCGGGGAGCAGGGGCAACCCTGCCTCGTACCTCTTTGTATCTCAATAAACTCCGACTCAGAACCACAGATGGAACGTTTTGCCTTTGGATCTACATATAAGGCCTTTATGGCTTTGATGAACTTGTGCCCAAAGTTATTAAGTTCCAAGATCTTCCACAAAAATTGCCAAGAGACACGGTCAAATGCCTTCTCGGCATCGAGAAGGATCATTGACATCTCACCCCCATGGCACCCATGATGTCAAATAGGGTAATGATTCTCCGGGTATGGTCCGTGGTACCCTTCCCGGGAATGAAGCCATGCTGCCACGGGGAGACAAGACGCTTGACAACCCGACTCAGCCAATTAGCTAGGACCTTAGCGTATAGTTTTGAGTCGGAGTTTATAAGAGATATGGGCCTATATGAGGATGGGAGCTGGGGCGGCTTGCCTTTTTTAGAGAAGATTACTATATTGGTGTGTTTCCAGGACTCAGGCGGTGTTGCATGATACTGAACCCCTAGAAGCAGCTCCAGTAAATAGGGAAGTATTTGTTTACCCAGAACCTTATAAAGGTCCAAGGGGATTTTATCAGGACCTGCGGCTTTACCATTTGCGAGATCAGAAAGTGCAAGCTCCAGCTCCGTGATTGAGATTTCTCTTTCAAGATCTTCTTTGACTGATTCCTCAATCAGGAGATTGGGGTCTAGGTCTGACATCCAGTTGTTAAGGAAGGTTTTTATATCTCTACCGGAATGTAGATCTTCACTTTGGTATAACCTTTGATAATACTTCCGGAAAGCCTCTACAATATCCTGTGAGGAGGTGTAATGCTGGCCCTCATACTCAATCAGCTTTATCTTATTATAAGATAGTTTTTGGCGTGTTCGGAGGGCTAGTTGCCTACCTACATTTTCTCCGGATTCATATACGCTGCTTTTATTTGCTTGAAATGTTTCCACAGCTTTCCGGATTAAGGAGCTATTAATTTCAGTCTTCAGGACTAATATTTTTTGAAGAGTGTCAGAGGATGAATCTCCTTGATAGATATGGGTGGCATGATAAGCCTCGAGATTAGATCATTCCCGCTTAAGCTTCAGGTTAATGTTATCCTCTATCCTTTTACACTTAGCCACAAATTATATAGTTTCCCCACTTAATGCTGCTTTAAAACAGTCCCAGACAATCAATCTGGGTGCACTATATTGATTGCAGTCGAAGAACCCCTGAGCCCAAGATGTGATATGGGTTATATATTCCGAGTTAACAAGAAGCTTTCTATCAAAGGACCAAGGGTAAGTGCGTTGTGATCAGAAATTGTTTTTGGAGACTTGATTATATCCAACAGATCCGAGTCCACTAAGGATGTCATAATATAGTCGATTCGGACATATTTGTTGTGCGGGTATGAAAAATACGTAAATCCGGAATCGTTTTTTTTTCTCTAGTCCCAAACATCAAGTAGATTGTGGCTATCAATCAATTGGCGTAAGGCCCTATATACCTTAGGCTTACGACCTTTATATTTCCGAGGTAATTGGTTATCTATAAAGGTCCCTAAAGCAATGTTAAAATCTCCACATAGGATAAGGGGACTAGGCCAAGAGGCCAACTCTATTTCTAGATCGCTAAACACTAAGGGATCATCCAGATTTGATCCGTATATTGTACAAATAGTAAGACCTGATTTTGATTGAGCTATAGCCCATCTGCCATGTTTGTCGACCAGTCTGCGTCTAGGATCACCAAACGCAGGTTTTGCTAAAATAGCAACCCCCCTTATTTTAGATGTTTGAGAGGTGGCTACGATCACATTGTACCCCGGGATCTTTAGCAATTCTTTATCACATTCTGTAATATGGGTCTCCTGTAAGCATAGAATATCAACAGGATCTTGTCGTAGTAATTGATATAGTTGCGCCCTTTTATTTCTATTGTTAAGGCCTGCGATATTCCAGCTGCAGAGTTTTACTCTCCCCATCTAGGATGGTAGATCCCAAACCTGGCCTTCAAAAAACAGTAAAACATGTAACAACAGATAGCAAGCCACAGGCTCATAATCTGGTTTCTCCTTATTACTATCATTTGATCCCAATAACATAAAAATGCTTGACATTGTCTTATTTGAGTGAAATTGCTCATTTTTGTAAATTTTCCCCTCCCCCTGCCCACCACCCCCTCCCCCAACACACCAACCACCAAGGCATTTAGACTCTAAAAGAGTCTGTGGTGATGGTGAAACGTTCCCTGACCAGTACTACTAACAATGAACTTATATGCTCAAAAACCCATAGAATTGAGAAAGTGCAAGAGTAATAAATCAGAGATGGAATAGAAAAAAAACCTCAGAAAAATTCGGAAAGAAGAGAGTATAATACATGAAACAGGGGAGAAAAGACCCAAGAATAAGGAGGTGCCACAAAGAAGATAAATAACAGAGCGAGGTGACTATTTTAGCATCCAGAGACCTATTGTCATGATTTTCGAGATTATATCTATATATATAACTGTAGCTATAAAGTCTCGTATACTTCTCCCATGACCAAGGCTCCTCTTCTACAAAGACATATGCCGGATAGATAACTACCAAATAGCCAACCAGGACAAAAAGAATGTTAGCCTATGAGATACTACAGGCGGATTCTCTACTAACCCATAGACATCCCTAGTGCACTGTGACCACTTCATCCCTACTCAGTCTCAACATATTCTAGATATTCAATTACTCAACTGTTCTCAAGATGTCAAAGCTCAGGTCAGACTATCTAAAAATTCCTTAGCTTTTATCTCTGAAGTGAAGAATTTAACCTGGCCATTATAAATAACCTTCAGCTTAGCAGGGTTGTTGAGATACACCTGAGCCTTTTTTTCCAGAAAGGGTTTGATCAGCTGGCGAAGGCGCCATCTCCTCTCCACGGTAGTATGGCAAAAATCAGGCCTGACAAAGTAAGAAATAGAGTCTCTGGTACGCCGAGCTTTCGGTTTCACTTTGTCAGCAACGGCCTGGCGGAGAAGAAGGTTTCCGAAATATACCAAGACTGCACACGGGTACCTCCCCTGCAGTGAAGAGGCCTTCAAGGTAAATGGAACTCTATGAACTCGTTGGACTTCCATATCCCAATTCAAAGACGCGAGCTCAGGGAGTGTGTCTTTAAATAGCTGAACAATGAAAGTATGTATATCCTCCCCCTCACTTTTTTCAGGAATTCCAAGGATGCGGAGATTATTGCGTCGAAGGTGATTTTCCCTGTCCTCCAACTTCCATCTGACATCCTTTAGTTCCTCCTTGTGGGTTTCCACTCGCTCCTGAGTGACTGTGGCTTCTGCTTCGTTATTCACTATACGATCTTCCATCTCCGTCATTCTTACATTAGAAGCCGCAACAGGTTTTGAGAGTTTTTGAACTACACCCTGTATCTTGTGAAGCACTAGTTGTGCCCTACGACCGTCCCTCGAGGTCTGCTCCCGATGGGAGGCGATGGCCTGGAGAACTGTATCCATTACAGTAGTCAATGTAGCACTTTGCTGGTCTATAGAGACGGATGACTCAGGATGAGATATGGAAGCATGCTCCTGAGGATTAAGGGCTGGTGCTGGAGAATAATCCCATGCTAGTCCTGATGCACCATGGTGTGTCCTTTTCTTCCTCCGTACAGTTCTCCTACCCCCCCTGGATTCACCCTTGGCTGGGTCATGGTCACTTTCTGTTGCGCTGGTATCAGAGCCGGTATCAATCTCTGATTCTAAATCTGACTCATGTGACCACCTGAGATCTTCAAGACCCTCGGATATCGAATAAAAGTCGGACGGGTCTCTATCAGTGTCCAGCGAGTCAGATATAGTACAATCCTTGCGAGCCTTGCATGCCTTCCCCCTAGGATCCGGACACTCCATGCTATGCACCATAGGTTGCGCGACCGCTTCAGCATCAGCTTCAGCTTCAGATTCATTAAGCATTGTCAGTGTGTTTATTAGGGGTAGCAATGAATTAGGATCTTCCAAGTCCAAGCTCACAGCAGGTACAGACACAGACACAATAGCCACAGGGGTAGGGGTAGGAACAGGCAGAACACGAGCTGGGATCTGTAAATCAATACCTTCAGAGACCAAAGTCATCTGTTCTCCGATAACCTGCGGGTGATTAATCTTGTTTGCTTCTGAAATGATTGGGTTTCCACTTGCCAGTACAGCATCAGGCTTCCCAGTCGGTACCCACTCTTGGTCATGAATGAGAGCACCACCTCCTGGTAGCATTCTCCTTGCCTCTCCTACAGTCTCCAATCCAGGGGAGGGGCCCGCCACCACGGGCCGATCCGCCATAGGCGGGGCTGTAGTTGTTGACAGGTGAGTGGGAGTGAGAGAGGGAAGAGAAGCGGGCGTTTTCCGTAGAAGCTCAACAACCGAGGGACCCGGTCCGGGTGTAGACAGCAGTTGTTTGAAGGATTTGGTTTGTTTCACCGGGGCCGGGGCTTGGACAATGTCAGGGCCAGGAGTTTCCTCAGAGCTCAGCACACCACCTCGCTTCAGTGCTAACTCTCGATCTCGGAGAGCCTGCTTCGCCGCTCGGGTCTTAGAAGCGGCGGCGGCGGCGGCCACTGCAGCAGCGTTCTTGGGAGCCATTTCCTTGCTACTGACTCGAGGCAGAGAGTCAGCCCCGGGAGAGCAGGCAGAATCAACCACAGCCACAGGGCTAGTCCGCAAGTTACCAGCAATGTTATTAGTGGTGGTTTTACCAAACCGGGCACGTCCAGCGAGTCTCAGCACAGCAAATCCAATAAGTGAAGACAGAAAGGACAAGCTAGAACGCAGTTCCAAGACCGCTGTTATATCGACTGGATCTTCAGTATAGAGTTCGAGCCCCTCCATCCAGTTCACAGCCGTCAGAAACAGTCAGAAAAGTAAGTTGAGCGTTTTCGTTATTGTATTTTCCTTGTATCAGGCTTTTGCTCATTCTACTAGCACCATATCAGGTTTAGCATTTTTCCGTTTTTATTTTTCTCTGAAAAAAAAACAGCAGGCACCTCTCAAATCATCACAAATAGGTACTGGTCAGCGGAGCGTCTCGCAGCGGTCTAGAACGCCACCGCCATCTAGCGAAGTAGTTGTTCCAATGCACATTGATTTCCGATCTTAAAGAGGCGGGGGAGGGGGAAAAAACCTCTGTGTCCTTATACTCCTTAAATATTCCTTGTATTATGAATTCCCCAAATAGAGCTCCAAATTAGAAGTAGTCTATTTGCCCCACTCGGATATTATTCATTTTGCCGATGCACAGTAGTGCTAGGAATCAATTAGTTTCAAAGTGGTTTTTTATATAATGGCAAAGATCTTGGGAACGCAGGTCCGTCCTATACGATATGTTGTATGTATTTTCTATATTTCATAGTCCAGAGTCAATAAATGTTAAACCGGTAATCACCTGAAATGTTGATCTCCTACTACCTGAAGAAGTTCTGTTTTCAGAACGAACCGCGTTGGCTGGCTTTTTTCCTAAAATGGATCATTAAATGAGCATTGAAAATTTATATCAAGACTCAGCGTCTGTGTGTGAAGACACTAAGAAAGTTGTCTAGTTTCTTCGATTTGGATAGGATTGACTTACAAAGCGGTGCTTTTCCATATTGGACAAAAAATTGACTTTTTACCCCAGGTTTGGGTGATGCTCTTAGGACAGGGAGCATTTGTAAATAGCACGCTTGAATTTGAAGACTAATTTGTGTGGTGAATTTAGGATTGGTGCTTTCTTTTCCTTGACAGGTCCACTGTCCAAAGTGTTGTTGTATATCTAATTCAGCTATTGCCCATCTCTCGTTGCTGTCTGCTTTTACTTTCTTTACTTTGCCCAAGGATTTTCGAATTAAAATAGCAACACCCTTGATTGTAGATGTCTGAGTCGAGCATACGGTATACATCCTTTACCACGAAGTTTTTACCATGGGGTACCTTTACCACGCGGCCGTTACAACGCAAGTCGTTACCACGACTTGTGCTGGACGGCGCTAAAGGATTAAAAATAGTAAATTTACTATCCCAACACCTTCCCTAGGGTCCACGGGGACTGGTGTTAGAATAGTAAATTATACTATTCGAAATCCGCGCCCCCAACGCAAGTCGTGGTAACGACTTGCGTTGTAAGGGATGCGGTGTAAAGGGATGCGTTGTGACGGTACGCGTTGTACCGTCATACATCCGAGCATACAGCTAATTCGAAGCCATTCAAACAAAGTTGCCTGCGTTTGGCCCTTGGCAGATGGATCACCTGAACGCAAAGAATATCTATTTTTTCGTGTTTTACCATGTAGGCCAATCTCTGTCTCTTTTTCCAGTCATTCAAGCCTCCCGCATTTATAGTGCAAATTCTAATGTTTATCATTATATTTTATTTTAAACTCAAAAATCAGGTCCTTCCACATAGTATTAATCATCACTTCATGACTTTGCCCTAAACTATACCACTTCCCTTTTTCCCCCTTTTTCCACCAAACCACCCCCCACACCCCGCCCTTACCCCACCCCCACCCATTCTCCCCCCTTCTACCACCACCCCACCCGTCCAACCCCCGCTACTCTCCCCTCTCTTTGGGGCACGCAGAACTTGTCTGTGCAATGATGGAGCGCAATGAGGGCAGTGAGGACGAATATGAACTAATACAGTTATTGTTAGACGGGGACCCGAAGGGTCGGCCGAGTACAGGGGGAGAGGCCTCCGGTGAGGGCCGTCTCCGGCGATCGTACAGACAAGTAACCCCCCCCCCACAGATGGACACCACACAAGGCTGAGTTCTGCGCACTTTATATGAGGATCTTGAAGCAAGGTGATAAACGATACAGTGGGGTCAGGACACGAGGATCCTGCCAATTCTAGTCTCTGTAGGGAACGGGGGTAGCGGGGCAGTCTTAGTACCGGTCTGGTACGGGAGCAGCAAGAGGGAAGCTCACAATCCTCGAGCTTGGAGGTCCACACAGATGGGCCGCGGCAGCGCCAGCAGGCTACGAAGATGGTTCGAGGTGATGAGGGCCGCAGCAGCGCCAGCAGGCTACGAAGATGGATCGGGGTGACGAGAGCCGCGGCAGCGCCAGCAGTCTACGAGGATGGTTCACAACGAGGATGGCCGCGGCAGCGCCAGCAGGCTACGAAGATGGTTCACGACGAGGAAGGCCGTGGCAGCGCCAGCAGGCCAAGACGATGGTTCACGTTGAAGAGGGCCGCGGGAGCGCCAGCAGGCCTCGAAGATGGTTCACAAGAAAGGGCCGCGGCAGCGCCAGCAGGCCTCCAAGGATGAGTTTGTCTCGGTGTCTCTCGACTCCAGGATACAACTGCCTTCCTGCTCTGGAGCTGCCCCAGTTATAGGTCTGGTCTCCTTTGATGTCCGGACCCTCGCACTTGGAGGTCGGGAGGTCCGGGATGAGGGAGTCCAGACACCCACCAGGGGGGTGGAGCTTAGCGCCCGGGGAGGCCGGGGGCGATCGACACCTGGCGGAGGGGAGCCATTGACACTCCTTCTCCCATTGACCTGCCAAGTGGTCTCTTCACCTCCTGGGTGGATGGTGGTGCCTCGATGTCGGGGCCTGGCCAGGCCCAGGGTTGGGGTCGAGCCGAGGCCACGCGGCCTTGTTATGTAGTGTCCAAAGATGGCGGCTGGGCCGGGGCAGTGGTGCTGACGGGGGCCCGGGCCAGCCGATACTGGGGTGTTCGGGAGCTAGAGTTCCGTTGTGGACGGGTCGTGGGTTGCCCCGGTGGGTTGCCGGGAGGGTTCTTGCCAGGGATACAGGGCGAGCAGGGGTCCAGGCCCTGCCATGCGGGAAGGGAGCGGGCCTTCCATGAGGCCTGTCCAACAGTTATCTACTAGCAAAGTGGAGCCCACCACCTAAATTCCCTCTAAACAACAATATATCCAAAAACAATTATCAGTATACGGTTATATGATCAATCATATATACATTGCCCCGGCCTATACATCTGCCGCTTGATTCAACAGACCCCTGTCACATGGCTTAAATAGCGACCTTCTACTTAGATAGAGAATCAAGGTATTCTTTCACTTTGATCTCAGAGGAGAAAAATAAGGTCTTTCCATTGTTAATAATCTTTAACATCGCTTGGTTTACCAGAAAAGCCTGTAAGTTCTTGTCCTGACAAGGCTTAATCATTCCCCTCAGCCGCCAGCGCCTTTCCACCGTAGAGTGGCAGAAATCTGGCCTTACAAAGAATGAGATCCCTTCCACACTCCGTTTCGCTTTTGGCCTTGCAAGATCTGAGATGGCTTGCCTCAAGATGAAATTCCCCAGAAATATCAGAACAGCCCTTGGATAATCCCCCTCCTTAGTATTCTTTCTCAATTTAAAAGGGGTACGGTGTACTCTTTGAATCTTGGAGGACCAGTCCCAGCCATTCAGCTCGGGGAAAGCTTGGCTGAATAGCTTAAATATATATGTCTTAATGTCCGACCCTTCAATCCCCTCCGGAATTCCCAGTACTCGCAAATTATTCCCGCGTAGCCTGTTTTCCATTTCCTCAAGCTTCCAATGGACATCGATCATTTGAGCATCATATGTACTGACTTTAGAGATTGCCTGTGCCACTTCAGTTTCCGTCGAGACAATCCTGTCCTCCAAGTTTGCTACTCTATCACCAGTGGTAGTACAGACCTTTGAGAGTTTCCTAACAACACCCTGCATTTTTTTCATAGAGGTATGAACTTTCTGATTATCCTTGCAGGTTTCTTCCCTGTGAGCAAGGATCCCCTGGTGTATTGTCTCTAACAGTGTCATCTGAGCGAACTCCAGGCCAGGGCTGTCCTGCAGGGGCTTATCCGTAAGGTGATCCCAGCTTAGCTCATGCTGGGCAATAGAGATCATCCCTTTATTTATAGCCCCTGAAACCTATAGAGCTGTGGCAGGTTGCTCTAGTTCAGGGTCACTCTCAGAGTCTAAGTCAGAGGAGCCTGCTTCTCCATCTTCAGACCATTCCTGGCCATCTGATGCTGAAAAGAAAGCTTCACTTGGGGCACTCTCCTTCCCATCGCCGCTCATAACTTCGCTGCTTGGTACATTGGAAGTGGAGAAGTGTGGCTCAGGGGTTAGAGGCGGCAGACCCGGAAGCTGAGATCGGTCCTGGACCAGGGTTCAATTCCCCGCCTTGGCGGGTCTTGGGCTCAAAAAATTCCACGGACTCGATAATTCTCGTTCTGGTGCCTACTCGACTAACGGGTTCACACTCTGCGACTCTGGGCAATAGCTTGCTTAATCTCCACTACGGCCCCTCGCGGCGGGATGCCTGGCTTTCACCTTGTAGATACCCTGCTGGGGTTATCTCACAGGGGAATACCAGGACGGGTTCCCAAGGCAAGCGCCTTGATGCCTTCGGGTGATATGTGCGCTAAAAAATTGCAATACATTTACATTTATATTTACATTTACATCCCCACCCTGCATTTCATCTTCGGCGTGAGTCGATTGAATTACTGTCTCAGAAGTGGCACTCAAAGATGTATCAGAGGCTAGAGGCATGGAGCCCTGCGAAAGTTCCAAGTCAGCCTGATGTATTCGACCCTCCTTTATATTATTATCCTTGGGCATGGTTTTATTCAGCCCTTCTGCACCTGTTAGAGTTTCACTCTCCTTATTTTTCATATCTATAGGAAGCACATTGGAGGTATTGAGTTCTTCAGGCAATAAGCAGTTTTTAGGGGGCCCAACATTGACTCCAGTCACAGCATGTTCAATTTCATATTCTGATTTAAAGTCAAGGTCCTTTATCAAGCCTTTTTGTTGTAGGTACTACCCCGGCCGAAGGCAGAGGGAAATTTGCACACTTGCTACCTTTCTTTTCTAGGATTATAAATTCTTTGTGAATTTCATATTCTGATGCAAACTCATGGCCCTTTATTGAGACTTTTTGTTGTACCTACGACTCCAGCCGAAGGCAGTGAAAATTTGCACACTAACTGCCTTTCTTGGCTAGGGGTTATCAATTATTGTTCAATTTCATTTTCTAATTCAAAGTCAAGGACCTTTATCAAACCTTTTTATTGTAGCTAATACCCCGGCCAAACAAAGTAGGATATTTTCACACTTGCTGCTTTTCTTCACTAGGGTTGTCAATTATTTTAAAAGTACCTACAAGCTTAGCAAAAATATTTTCTTTTGAAAACACATTTCAAACTAATCGTCTCTGTCAAACTTTTTTGACATGTTCAGTCATTTCTCTAATTCTTACTTCTTCTAGAATAGTTCCATATTCAGCATCATTTCCTTATTGCATATTCCTAATAACTTCCTTATAGTAAAAATGTAACCAAATGTTAACAATACCAATGCTACATTACATCATTTACTTATACTACATGTAGAGCATAACAACAAATTACAATACCACAAGATATCTGGACAAGCTTGTTCTGAACACTCTTGAAGAAAATGAAACTTCTCAATATTGATGACATAAGCATGGTATCAAACTTAATACTTCCCTTTGCGCACTTAAGAATGCTGCAAACTCTTAAAACAGAGTACGACATATTAGTCTCAATTTATTTAAGGCACAGACAATCGTACTATGTCCTCAAATTCTGTTAACTGTACAAAATAACATTCATCAATGTTTCTGTCGAGTAGAACCTTCAATATACATTGCAGACACCGGGGTTCACAACTTCAATCCAGCTTTTCTTCTACATTAAGGACAGTATTGTATTATTCCTTGCTTTCCTTAAAGCAGAGACAATTATACTGTGTCCCCAGATTCTGTTATCTGTGACTAAATAGCATTCTTCGATCTTTGTCTCAACAACTGCTTTCAATCTACACTGCAGACAACTGGGTTAACAACTCGAATTCAGCTTTCCTTTTACATTAAGTACAGCATTGTATTCAGCCTTGCTTCCCTTAAGGCACAGACAATTGTACATTAACCTCACATTCTGTTAACTGTGACAAAATAACATTCATTGATCTTTCTGTCAACAACTACCTTCAACCTACACTGGGGACAGCTGCGTTCACAACCTGCAACCAATCTTTATGTCAACAACTACCTTCAATCTACACTGCGGACAGCTGGGTTCACTACTTGCATTAACTAATCTTTCTGTCAACCACTACCTTAAATCTACTCTGCCAACAGCTGCTTTCACAACTTCAATTCAGATTTCCTTCTACATTAAGGGCACCATTGCATTTAGCCTTGCTTTCCTTAAGTCACACAATTATACTGTATCCTGAGATACTATTAGCTGTCACTAAATGGCATTCATCGACTGTTGTGTCAACAACTGCCTTCAATCTACATGGCAGACAGAAGGGTTAACAACTTCAACTACGCTTTAGAACTAAAATTATCTTCAATATATGTCCTTTCAACAACCTTCAATATATTCTGAGGTCAGTAAAAAACAAAACTTCCTAGCAAGACCTCCACTATTACAGAAAACATTGAATTCAGCCTCGCTTTATTTAAGGTAGAGACTAATGGATTTTATGTCTTCTGATTTTGTAAAAAAATGTCACAAATACTATTCATCTATAACTGCTCACTAGAGCTTTCAACCTACACTGAAGACAGCTCAGTTCACAACTTCAATTCAGCTTTCCTTCTACATTAAGGACCGCATTGCATTCAGCCTTTTTTTCCTTAAGACAGAAACAATTATACTGTGTCCTCAGATTCTGTTATCTGTAACTAAATACCATTTTTCAAACTTTGTGTGAACAACTGCCTACAATCTACACTACAGACACCTTCAATTCAGCTTTCCTCGTACATTAAGGACAGCATTGCAATCAACCTCGCATTCCTTAAGGCAGAGACAATTCTGCTGTATCCTACAATTCTCCTAAATGTGACAAAATAGCATTCATCGATCTTTGTGTCAACAACTGCCTTCAATGTACACGGCAGACAGCTGCATTCACACCTTCAATGTAGATTACCTTCTACATTAAGGACAGCATTATATTTAACATAGTTTTCCTTAACGCAGATACAATTCTACTCTGTCCTAAGATTCTGTTAACAGTACAAAATACCATTCATCAATGTTTCTATCGATTAGTACCTTCGATCTACATAACAGACAGCAGGGTTCAAAACGTCAATTCAGTTTTCCATGAAAATTTCTCTTTGCTATGTGTGCTGAGAACTGCCTTCAATCAATTATACACTAGATACAACTAGATACCAAGAGCGCCAGCACTACAGAAAACATTCAATACAATCTTCATTTACTTTAAACGCAGACAATTGCACAATGTCCTCACATGTTTTTGAACTTTGAACACTAGGAAATTCAGCCTTCATTGATTTAATGCAGACAAAATTCTACTATATGTGTCTGTGTCTATGTCTGTTAACAACTGCCTTCAATCTACACTGCACAGGGAACATACAAGCTCACCGCCTAAGATACTACTTACTCAGCGCACCATAAATAATCACAAACAAGAGTGAACACTTTTATGTCACAGTGAGACATACTGTCCCTTTTAAATGGAATTGATGCAGAATTCAATCAACAAAAGACATTACTTCAATTACTGTACCTCACCCCGACCACACAACATCACAGGGTACATTGAAGCTCAGCGCCAAAGGTATTACTAACTCACTGCACCACAAATCATCACAATGTGACTGTATTGAATGAGATGACTTATTTAGAAAAAAATACATCATCATTTTTGAAAATATACTTCAACTTACTTCTGTGAATGGACAACCAATATTTGTTTGAAAACTTGATTTTAAATATTTTGCTACCAATCCGTGCTACTTGGACCACTTTGTTGCTATAGATGCACACTTGCTTCCTTTCTTGGCTCGAATTATCAATTATTCCTCAATTTCATATTCTGATTGAACGTCAACGCCCTTTTTCAAACCTTTTTTTCATTTCTACTACCCCAGAAGAAGGTTAATACTCCAAAACTAATCTGTAAAATTTAGCAAACAACTTTTTCAAGGGATAATCCATCCAAAAAATACTCCTTTGGCACACCAACTATGGTGCGACATGTAAAAACTTGCAACCCAACACCTTCACTTGATCTGCAACACAGAGATTGCAGGACAACCCACTTGCTGCTGCACCAAGCACATCAACTGCTGCAACAGCATCTTCGGCAAGCAGTCCATACTCACATATTATCTTGATTTTACTAAACTTAATTTTCCATGCATTTATTGCGATCAACTTTTCTGTTACGTCAAATAGTCTATCAACCTCATCAAAATTAAAAAAAGGAACATCACTCTCCTCAACATCAGTCACTACACATTTATTAAGCTTTTTTGTTAGGCGAACTACCCCATCCAAAGACTGTAGAAAATCTCCAAACTTACTGTCTTTCTTGGCTAGGGTTATCAATTACTCTTTAATGTAATATTCTGATTCAAAGTCAATGCCCTTTATTTAGCCTTTTTGTTGTAGAAGTTCCCACACTTGCAGCCTTTCTTCACTAGGGGTATCAATTATTCTTCTTGAAATTCAAACTGCAAGCCCTTCATGGACCCTTCTAGGTGACTACTACCCATAATACCACTGGGTAATTTGCACACTGGCGTCCTATCTTGTGTCCTTTTTTGCGTCCTTTCTTGCATCCTTTCAACTACACAGTGTCTGTACTTTGTGCACTAGCTTGCCTCCTTATATGTGGTACCCATTTCTAAAGCTCCCACTGCAGAATCCAACACCCTGTCGTGGTAATCGACTGGAAAACCAAACACCCACTTCCCTTACAAGGAAATGTGTAGCTTGCACATCTTCAGCATTTCTTATTTTTCACCTTATTCATCTTCCACTCAAGCAACACATCATCCACACATACACAAATCTACTTGCTGCCTTTCTTCACTGTGGTTATCAACTATTCTTCAATTTCTTATTCTGATTCATACTTCAAGCCCTTTATCGAGCCTTTTTGATATACCTACTACCCCGCCAAACGCAGTTAAAAATTTGCACACTTGCTACCTTGCTTGGCTAGAGTTACCAATTATTCTTGAATTTCATGAACTTCTTTTATATCGGTTAGAGGTTTAGTACAATAACATAATTCGTCTTACAAGTCCAAAAGAACACTGAATGACAGTCTAGACTACAGACAACACAGGCCACAATTTGAACTATTATGTCCCTGAAACATACATATTTTGACAATGCATTCTATACATGCTCTATCTTTCATTTCAATCATGATTACAGATGATACATTCCACCATTAAATGTACACTGCAGATAACCGGATTCAGAACTTCAATTCACCTTTCCTTCTACATTAAGGACACCATTGGATCTACCCATTCTTTCCTTAACGTAGAGACATTTGTACTCTACCCTTAGATTCGGTTAACTGTACAAAATACCATTCATCTATATTTGTATCAATTAGTACCTTCCATCTACATTACAGACAACTGGGTTCCCAACTTCAATTCAGCTTTCAATGTAAATTTATCTTCACTATATGTCTTGAGAAGTGCTTTCAATCAATTCTCCACTCAGTACAGTTCACAACTAGATACCAAGAGTGCCAGCACTACAGAAAACATTCAATACAAACTTGATTTACTTAAAACACAGACAATTGGTGTAGAAAATGTGGAGAATGAACATTTAAGTATTCTTGTCAATGGCGTTCCTACTAAGAGTAAGAAAATCTATCAAGAATTAGTGGATATTAGGAAAGTGAAAAAAGCAACGTTGTATCTGCTACAAAAAAATGAGCATTACAACAATATGTATGTGTGAAAATAATAAAAATCTGTAGAAGATACTGACTTCCCATCTGCACAAATTGAAAAACTAGATGTTTGCATAACTGAAGAAATCTATGAACATTACAGTGTTCATCCACTTCATTCTAAAGAACTGATGGGTAATACTACAGAGTTATTCCAAATGAAAGAAGCAAAGGGAAGTCCCATTACTGTATGGGAAAAAAGTTTGCAAGATCATTGTTTCCCTCAGTTCCTTCCCACAGGAAAAAGAGGATGATATGATGACCAACCTGTGCAGATTCCTGCATCTGAATACCAAACATCAATATTATATGCAGAAAATCCAAGATTTCAACATTGTATTCCATATTTGTTCCATCTTTTGTTTGACAGCAATTTGTCTGGACTTCTTATGCACAACCACATATATTAAAACAACTGTACATCTGCTAAATGTTTCAGCAAACAAATCTATACATAAAGTACAGCAGAAAGATAATATTTTGGAATCTCACCTCATTAATCTCATGGCATGTCAGCGTGGTAGTAATGAGTACTCGTACCCTCGTCATGTAGAACTAAAATGTATGCTAAGGAACATATAAATGCTGTAGATATCAGCTGTGATTTTCTAAACTAAACTTTAGATGCTCATTTTCTGGAAGCCTTACATGAAATCAAGTATCATCATATGAATTTGTGTAATCAAGAAATTGAACTAAATCATCTCAAGCACAGTCAGCAGAGCTTAGAGTAAGGAACTATGAAGGAGTTTCTAACTTCCTCTTCGTTCTCCCTACTTATAAAAATTATTTCTAACTCTTCTATGACACTGTTACTAATGTCGAAACCGTCTTTCAAATGTTGTTGATTTTCGATACTGAATTTCTTATGTTGTAGGTCCTTGTACAAATACATAAACACTTAATCCCATCCCCCGGGACTCAAAAAATAATATTGGAGAACACCAATGCACCCACAGTCCCAGCCGGCTCCACGCATCGTTCGAGAGCCGGCATTGCTTTCTCAGAGAGAGCAGCTTCCATGCTGCTCTCTCTAAAGAAAAGCAATCTGCTTTCCTACTTCAAAGAGACAGCAGATTAACTTGCTCTTTCTTTCAAATCGTAAACCAGTTTACTGTGCTAAAGTGGGAGCCGCAGCGCTCCCGCCCTACCATAGCAAACAGCAGTCTCCCAGGGATAGGCACCCCGAGACACTGCAAGAGCCGGCCCTGGGAAATGATGGTCCCCAGGGCCATCAAGGGTTCCAGTAAGGAGGCTGCACGACCCCCTCCCAACATTAAAAATTCCTGAGAAGTGGAAGTCTCCGGAGCTGGGGAATCCGTGCCATCACGGACCCAACTATTTTAAAAATTACTGCCTCAGAAAAGTGGCGTTTCCCAAAGAATGTAGGAGAGCTGTGAGCCCCACGTGGTGGCAGCCAACACTTCCTGGTTTGGAGTGCTGACAGACAGTTAACAACCAATCAGCATGCAGCTCGTTCTCGTAGTTCTACGAATTTCCATACACGTACGCGGCCATATTAAAAACATACATCCAACCAATTGGGCGAGAGCAGTAGTGCGAAGGGCAGATGAGGAGCAGGGCTCTGCTCCCAGCACATCATCGGGACCACCATCACCAGCACTACCATCTGCTATGGTTCCGAATATTCAACCGGAATTCCGCAATCTAATTATGCGTTGCATGACTTGCAACCAACTTATTTCTTATGGGCAATAGTCCATTGAGGCAATTGTGGAAAAGAGTACCAACCACAACTGCCGCCGTTAATTTTTTCTTTTTTTTTCAACAATTTCTTCCTGTTGAACAATTGTTTTGTTTAAAAAAGGTAATTTTTTTACCGTTTTTGCAGAAAAAATAAATTTTAAAAAAAACTGTTTTTTTCAGAACTACCTCTACTTGTCAAAAAAAGAACTATATTTCTATGTTGGTATGTAAAAGTTTGTCATAGTGAATGTCTAGTGCAAAAGTATAAGGATGTGGTACAGCATAAATCTATAGGGTGTTTACCTATAGTATACTATAGTACATCCAAAGCACTGAAATGTAACATATGTATACAAATATGTTACAACTCTATGCTTCTATTTGCACTATTGGTTAAAGTGTGTGAATGGGCACGCTTATCACAAGCTCAGTTCCTCATGAACTACAGTGCTCCGATGCTCATGACGAAATGAGCTCGTCACGGCCTGTGGGACGCTCACACGCTGGGATAATTCCCCTGCTGTGCTGAGCATTCCATGGAAACGGGCGTGGCCGTGACGAGCTCAGCTCATCATGAGTGCCGAAGCACTGTAGCTCATGACGAACTGAGCATGTTATGAGAATGGGGGCGCTGTGTCCGCCCCCCACACTGCAGGGTAGTAGCCCCAGCATTATAACTTATAAATAAATAATGAAAAGTTAGACAGTGATGAGAAAGTATTTTTTTATTTGTTATATTTACCTTCTAAGATATAAAATAAGTTAATTAAATATTTTTAATAAATATAATATCTGTAAAGAGAAAAAAAATGAATTATAATATATACAATATATATTTCACAATAAAAGAGAGAAGGAATGAGATTAAGAATCAGAAAAGAAAACTAAGAGATATAGTAGGAGTGAAAGAAACAGAAAGAGAAAGAGAAGAAGAATGAGGGATAAACAGAGAGATAGAGAGAGAGAAAGAAAGAGAAAGATAGAGAGAGTGCCAAAGTTTGCCGCCATCTGTGTGTGCCAGGAGCCACTTACATTTACATCAGGGCTCCCGCACAGGAAGAGAGTAAGAGAAAAATGGAGTGAAAGGAGTAAGAGAATAAAGGAATGAGAGTTATCAAAAAATAAGGAGGTACGGGGAATAAGAGAAGACGATCGACGGATGGAGTGCCCTCCCCCACGCTGCCATTTTGTTTATTGTGTTGTTGTTGGTCTGCGTCCTCGTGAGCCCGCCCCGCCTCCCAGCTGAGACGCCCTCCCACTTGGTATCTACAGCGCTCCCATACCTGGAAGCGCTGTGATCCCCTCAGCGCTGCTTGCTGTGAGGTCGCTCCCCAGCCTCCCTGGAGACCTGGTATCGTTGTGCTGCATCTGTGCTGCTTTCAAGCTTCGTTTTTACTCTGTAATAGGCGCTGCTTCGCCTCGCTCCTGACATAGTTGAATTGTATTGCTGAGTATTCCTTCACTTGCACTGTTGCGCATTGACCGCTGCTTCGCCTCACTTGTATTTACATTTAGTCAAGTGTGCTTGTTTGACGATATAGCGCTGAGCGCTGCTTAGCCCTGCCTCCGCTGCTATCACCAGAGCCTTAAGAGCGCGTTTACCCCCAGCGCTGTGCTCTGCCCTACCCCACGCTGCCATTTTGTTTATTGTGTTGTTGTTGGTCTGCGTCCTCGTGAGCCCGCCCCGCCTCCCAGCTGAGACGCCCTCGCCCCTCCCCCTCCACTATCCATATATGACAGGAGTTTCCGCGCGCAGTGTTTACGCGCAGCGACCGCGCCCAACCCGCGCCAAAGGTGCGCCAAAGGTAAGCCCGTCTACGCCCGTCCGCGCCTGGACCGCGCCCTGCGCCATACCCCCTGCCCCTCGCGCTGCCCAGCCCTCCCGCATCACCTACGATGCCGCCACCCTCCTAGCCCTTAACCCCGGTCGCGCCCCCAACTGCGTCCAAGCCGCTCCTGGACACACCCATGGACCTTTCTCTTGCTACTCCTGCAAATTCAGCGGCACCGACAACATCTCCGCTACGACCACACCACAGATTCCCGACCCCAACCACCTACAATGCATCCTTCTCAACACCCGCTCGGTCCACAGACACGCCATTGACCTATGGAATCTACTAGACACCATCTCTCCAGACGTCGCCTTCCTAACAGAAACATGGATGAACGCCTCCTCCGCCCCTGACATCACCATTGCCATCCCTGAAGATTATAAGATCATACGCAAGGACCGTACCGGCCACACAGGAGGAGGAATCGCTATCGTCCATAAGAAATCAATCCGTATCTCAACCAGCTCTGACGCCAACCTCGCCAACTCCGAACACCTTCACTTCCAAATCCACATCGACCCCAAGACCACACTCAGAGGCACCCTCCTCTACAGACCACCAGGACCCCGCGCAAAATTCAGTGAAGACATCACGGACTTCATCACTCCACACGCGATCCCCTCCAAAGACTACATCCTTCTGGGAGACCTCAACTTTCACCTTGAAAAGATCAACGACCGCAACACCACCACCCTCTTGGACAACCTCGCCAACCTCGGACTTAAACAACTGGTCTCTTCCCCCACCCACATCGCAGGTCACACACTCGACCCTATCTTCACCTCCAGCAAACATATCTCCTTCAGCCACACTACGGATCTCCTCTGGACTGACCACAGCTGCGTTCACTTCACCTACAACAAGCCAAAACCCATCTACCACCTCCAACCAACTCTGCAAAGAAACTGGAACAAAATCACCATCGACCAGATCTCCTCATCGCTCCTTCTAAACACCCCAGCCCACTCTTCTAACCCAGACCAAGCTGCCGCCAACTTCACCCTATGGTTATCCAACACCGCCGACACCTTAGCACCACTGAAAAAACGTCAAAGCAAACCTGGCAACAAGAAGGCCTCATGGTTCAACGATGATCTTAAGAAGTCCAAGAAACTCTGCCGCTCCCTTGAAAAGGCCTGGAAAAAAGGCCCAACCACTAGCACCAAGGACGCCTTCAAAAACGCCACCCGCACACACCACCAACTAATCCGAAAGGCCAAGAAAGCAGCATTCAAGGATCGACTTGACAACAACGCCCACAACAGCAAGGAACTTTTCAACATCGTCAAGGAATTCTCCAATCCCTCGGCCAACTCCAACGACATCACCCCCTCTCAAGCCCTCTGCGACTCCCTAGCCTCATTCTTCCACAACAAGATTGCAGACATCCACAACAGCTTCGTCAACCAACCCGGAGACCAACCCACCCAACCACATGCTGAACATTCTCCCCCCGTGAACACCCTTAACGACTGGAACCCAATCTCCACTGAGGACACCATCCGCCTGATGAACTCCATCCACTCAGGATCCCCCACAGACCCATGCCCTCACCACATCTTCAACAAAGCAGACTCCGTCATAGCACCGCACCTCCGAGACGTCATCAACTGCTCCTTCAACTCCGCTACCTTCCCGGAAAGCTGGAAACACGCTGAACTCACCGCCCTTCTGAAAAAACCCACAGCGGACCCCACCGAACTCAAAAATTACCGCCCCATCTCGCTCCTTCCATTCCCGGCCAAAGTAATCAAGAAAGCTGTCAACAACCAGCTCGCCGCTTTCCTCGAAGCCAACAAATCCCTCGACTCCTCACAATCTGGCTTCCGAGCAAAACACAGCACTGAGACCGCTCTCATCGCAGCAACAGACGACATTCGAACTCTACTGGACAATGGAGACACAGTCGCCCTCATCCTCCTCGACCCCTCTGCAGCATTCGACACAGTCTGCCACCCTTTTACAACGCCTCAGTAACATCGGAATACAAGGAAAAGCACTTGAATGGATCACCTCGTTTCTCACCGGAAGAACCCAGAGAGTCCGCCTTCCACTATTCAAGTCCGAGGCCACTGAAGTCATCTGTGGCGTACCACAAGGATCCTCACTCAGCCCCACCCTCTTCAACGTATACATGAGCCCCCTCGCGACCATCGCCCGCCAACACAACCTCAACATCATCTCTTACGCGGATGACACTCAACTAATCCTCTCTCTCACCAATGACCCCAGCACCGCCAAAACTAACCTACACGAAGGAATGAAAGAAGTTGCCGAATGGATGAAACTCAGCCGTCTGAAACTGAACTCTGATAAAACAGAAGTCCTCATATTAGGTACATCCCCCTCTGCATGGGACGACTCTTGGTGGCCGGAAGTCCTTGGAAAAGCACCCATCCCGACAGACCACGCACGGAACCTAGGCATCATCCTGGATTCTTCACTCTCAATGAACAGACAAGTCAGCGCCGTATCCTCATCCTGCTTCAACATTCTTCGCATGCTCAAAAAAACATTTCGCTGGATCCCCACCGAAACCAGGAAAACAGTCACCCATGCTCTGGTAACGAGCCGACTGGACTACGGAAACACCCTCTACGCAGGTACAACCGCTAAACTCCAGAAGAAACTCCAATGAATCCAAAACGCCTCAGCCAGGATCATATTAGACATCCCGCGCAACGAACACATCTATGGTCATCTGAAAGACCTCCACTGGCTACCCGTCAATAAGAGAATCACTTTCCGACTGCTAACCCACGCACACAAATCACTCTACGACATCGGACCAGAATGCCTCAACTCACGACTGTCCTTCTACACCCCCTCCCGCCAACTACGTTCTTCCAGCCAAGCCCTCGCCACTGTACCTCACATCAACAAGACCACCATGGGAGGCAGATCCTTCTCATACCTGGCCGCTAAAACATGGAACTCACTCCCTACTTACCTTCGCCTTACCCAGAACCACCTAGCATTCAGAAAGCAACTTAAAACGTGGATATTTGACAAATAATCCTCCTCCCCTTCCTAAGCGCCTTGAGACCCTCTGGGTATGTAGTGCGCTATATAAATTCTGACTTGACTTGACTTGACTTGAGTGTCCGAAAGAGCATGAGAGAGAGTGACTGAATGGGAGCAGCAGAAATAGAATCAGAGTGATGCAGAGAGAAGAGAACATTAAGTGGAGGAACAGGACTCAGATTGAATGAAGGGGAGTGACAGTGACGGAAGAAATATAAAGTTGAGGGAAGGGGAGTGATGGAAAAAGAAGCATATTGAGAAAGTGAGAGACAGTAGGATTTATAGAAAGATAGAGAAAAGAAAAGGAAGACTGGTGGAGAGAGAAGGAGACAGTAAAAGTGAGAAACAGAGGAAGAGTGACGGACTGTGAGGAACTAAATCAGTTCTAGTGACTGACACAGAGGAAAAGACTTACAGATGGATGGAAAAAAGGTAGTGAACGAAAGGGAGTGATGAAGTGAAACAAGTGAAGTGAGTGAAGATCAGTCAAGGATGAAGTGAAAGAAATAGAGTAAGGGGACAGTGAAAACAGACTGATCGATACAGGAAGACAAAGGTAGTGATGGAGGAAGATAAAAAAAGAAGTCAGGGACAGACAGCAGAATGAGAGAGTTGAACAAAATGAGTGAGGGTGAGTGAAGAGTACTGATGGTGAAAGAAGGAGTGTAAAGGTGAATGAAGGGGAGTAAGTACAATAAGGGAAGAAGAGTAAGATGAGGAAAGGTAAAGGAGTAAGAGAGAAACTGAAGAAAGAATGGACAGAAAGAAAAGTATTTTTAGATTGTCGTACTTAGAAGGTTGCGTGACCCAGTGCGCTACCTGCGAGTAGGGAAAGGCGTTGGACTGAGGGAGGGCGAAGTGTTGCAGACGCAAGGAAGAGAACGGGATCAGCCCGTCTAGATCAAAGAGATGACCCACCCTCTTGCAGCCCTGTTCCCTCCAGTGCTGGAATACTGGTGGCGCGCAGCCTGGGGGAACTCCGGATTATCTACAATGGGCATCATGGGCGACGGAAAGGTGGTCCAGCCTCATCGGCGCGCCAGTTGGTCCCAAGCATTCAGCGACGGGGAGGTGACCGGTGATGAATACAAGCCCCATGCTCTGTGTTTACGCGGGAGCCACCGTTCTCACCAGATATTGCAGCCCGCAACGGCCTGGTCCATGAAAAGCCAGTGTTTGCTGGACAGCAGTCTATTCCACTCCAGGATATAGCGCAGGCACGACGCCTGATAGTATGCCTCAATGCAGGGGAAGCCCAAACTGCCCTCGGCCCGGGGAATCGTGACCCAAGAGAACGCCAATCGTGGACGCTTATGGTTCCACAGAAATTTGGTGAGCAGCCCCTGCAATTTCCTCAGCATACCTGGTGGAGGACGTAGAGGTAACATCTGAAAAAGGTAGAGAATGCGCGGGAGGATCGTCATTTTCACCGCCGCCAGTCGACCAAACCAGGCCAGTTGCAACCGGGACCAGTCCGAGAGGGACCTGGTTGTCTGCTCAATCAGGAGCCTATAATTGAGGGAAACAGTCTGCGCTATCGTGGGCGCTAACCGAATACCAAGGTATGGAATGTCCGTATGGACCCATTGAAAATCGAAGTTCCTCTGAAGGTGCAGGACGTCCTCGGCCGGGACCGAGATGTTGAGTACCTGGGATTTGAGGAAGTTGACCTTAAAGCCAGCAATCGCTCCGAAGTCACATATTTCGTGTGACAGGTGCCGCAGAGAAGTGTGAGGGTGGGTGAGCGAGAGGATCACATCGTCGGCGTACAGACACACCTTGTGATCTTCTGTGTCAAAACGAATCCCGTGGATGGCTGCGTTATCTCGCAGACGTTGAGCGAACAGCTCCATATAGAGCGTGAACGTAGGGGTACATAGGGTCTGGGAAGGTCCTTTACACACCCTGCGTCCGCAGCACCTGACGCGTGAGTGCACCCCGCTTTGTGGCAACTTGTTAACAATGATATTAATCCGGCCAGCCAGGTCGGGGGGAGCACCACCGCATAACCAGCGTTTCTGCTGCTGTCATATGGCGATGGTTAAGCGAGACTACCAGGCGAGTGGCAGAATGGGGAAGTTACCTTTCACACTCGTGTAAGATGTATTTTATTGTGCAAGGAAGTGCTGCCAGCTCACTGGGGTAGTTATTTGGACTTCCAATCCCAGAATACTTCATGTTGATACTTACCTGTGTTAACGGCAATAAAAGGGGATTAATTGGCAAGCCACGTGTTGGCACTTCTTTTGCAGCAGCATACCTCTGAAGAAGGGCGGAGCCTGAAACGCGTCAAGTACTGCGGACGCAGGGTGTGTAAAGGACCTTCCCAGACCCTATGTACGCCTACCAGTGAGTGCACCCTGCTTTGTGGCAACTTGTGAACAATGATATATATTTACATACACCTGGTGCTTGGGATTGAGGGCGACAACGACTAAATAAAGCGATGCCAAATCCTGAACCACTTGTGTCCGTGCTTCCTTCCATGGTGTGCCGTGGGAGGTGGATTGTTTGGTTCATATATATATAATAATTAAAACGCACGTGAGCACGAGTGGTGTGCGACTCTAATTTCTTCATTGTTTGGAGAGCTGTCTGCATATACAAACGGCGTGGTTCTGCCGTAAGAGAAACGCACAGTTAGCAAGCGCGCCTCACCTTCCCGAAAGGAACCCAAGTGTTGTCTCGCCAAAACGAAAAGGGAAGCGGTTGCCACCGGAGACCGGCTCCGGTATAACTCTCATATCAGCCTTGAAAATGGGTTGACACGGGACACTTGAACTTCAAAGCACCCCTGCACCGAACTTCAAATACCGTCATGCAGCATTTCAAATGTACCTATCAGAAGGTCAATGAACTGATACAAGGGAAGCAGAAAACGGAACAGGGAATCAATTTGCTGCACACCTTTGAGAAAGTTGGATGTTCCAACGAAACGCGTCAGGTCTGCAAAGAAAGAAAATTGAATTAAAACGCACGTGAGCACGAGTGGTGTGCGACTCTAATTTCTTCATTGTTTGGAGAGCTGTCTGCATATATATATATATATATATATATATATTCACTGAAAAAAACATAGGTTTCACACCAGTTATAGTTAGCTGGAAATTTTACTGATATAAAACCATTGAAATTCCCACGTTATAGTTAGATGGACTCACTATAACTTGCGCGTGTAATGCACTGCTGATGACATCACATATTACATCACTCATGACATGGTCAGTGACATCACTCATGACATCACTGATGACACCATCCAGTGAATGTGTGTCTTTCTGAAAAATAAATATATTTTATATATGTATATGTAAAAGTTGATGGAAGAATAAATGTTTAAATAAGTGTCTAAATGGATGGTTTTTAAAAATTGATTGGTTAACTGGCTTAATAAGACATCATCAGCAGTGCATTACACGCGCAAGTTATAGTGAGTCCATCTAACTATAACGTGGGAATTTCAATGGTTTTATATCAGTAAAATTTCCAGCTAACTATAACTGGTGTGAAACCTATGGTTTTTTCAGTGAATTTAATAGGTTTTTTAAATGCTAATTCCTAACTATAACTGGTGTGAAACCTATGGTTTTTTCAGTGAATTTCATAGGTTTTTTAAATGCTAATTCCTTTGTATATCGAGTTTCTAACCTTTTTTTTTTTTTACAATTTGCTGTTTTTTTTAAAGTATTCATTTTTTTTATATAATTTTTTTCTTTTGCGCTCTGGGTGCGCGCTCCGGGAAGCTTTCAGCTAAGCTCTCCGGTAAGCTTTTCCGAGAGCTCATCTGAAAGCGCACCCAGAGCGCAACTGTCGTTCGTGAAAAAAAATATGAATGAAAAGTTAACAATAATGCAAAACATTTCGTACCATACAAATAAAATTAGTTTTTTTTAATAAGGAAAATGATTATGCATTTCTATAAAAGATTGATGACGTCACTTCGGCGCGCAACGTAAGTGCCCTCGGAAGCGCCTACGTTCGCGGCGCATAAACGCACGCAAAAGCGCCTACGATCGCGCCACGTTTGCGCCCCGGAAGCGCCTACGATCGCGCTGCGTAAACGCACCGAAAGTGCTCCGGAGCGCGCAGCGTAAACGCGTCGGGTCATGTGACCCTAAAATAACACTTTTCATTGGTTGCTAACAGTTTTTTTTTACAATGAATGAAATCCCCACCCATTTCCTTCACTTCTTCTTTCACTTTTGTGACTGAAAGACCTGCCTTTTTTGCTGTTCCATATTCCTTGATTAATCATGGCTGCCAGACCATCCAGCAGTGAAGATGACTCCAATGATTTCATTGATGAAGAGCCTCCTCAGCCGAAGGTCAAAGAACATTTCATCTGGAAATTTTTTAAGTTTCCAGCAGACCAGAAGAAGGTGAATGCACCAAAAGTAGAGTGCAGGATCTGCAAACAGGTCCTGTCACGGGGTAACCCCAAAAAAAAATACTCTTTTGGCAACTTCACCATGATTCGCCATGTGGAGAGGAGGCACCCCCAGAATTTTGCCCGGGAAAGTGTCAGGGCTCTGGCACAAGAGGTTCCCAGAGATGGGGCCTCTACATCAACAGGAGGAGCAACTTCTTCTGGGAGAGAACAATCACAGGAGCAGGTAGCAAACATTCAACCTGCTTTTAACCATGGTGTCCTGAGATGCAGATACTGCAATCAACTCCTCACCTATGGGGAGCAAAGTGTCCTGCTCATGGTTCGAGCATTGGAGAACCATCGCTGCCCTTCCCACCCCTAATTTTTTTCTTTTCTTTTTGCTCCTGTTGAGCAGTTTCCATTCCCTGTTTTTGTTCCTGTTCAGTTAAAAGAAGAAAACCAAAAGTTCTTTTCAGAACTACCTCCAATTCTCATCAAAGAGCTATATTCCTAAAAAATGAAGAGTAAGTGAAATATAGTGCATTGATAATTGAAAGGAGAATGAGTAAGAAAGAACAGAAAGGTATGAGAGGTGAAAGAAAGTGAAGTAGGAGGAATGAAAGAAGGTGAGTGTTAGAAAAGAAAGTTATGACACAGTGAATAAACTGGAGGCCTCATTTCTGAAAAGTGACGCATCGCTACGTGAAAACAGCAATGCGTCACTTTTGTGGACGCACTCCTTATGACATTCCAGATATGTCATATTTAATATATGACTAATCAATTCGCAAGGAGTTACAGATATGTCAGTATTTCTGACGTATCTGTAAACACAAAAGTAACGCATTGCAGGAGTGCGTCACAAAAGTCACGCAACTCCAGTAATGTGTCCTTTCACATGGAAAAAGCACCATGTGAAAGGTTTGCTGTGAAGCAGGCGCAAGATTTTGGCGCAACAGCATCCTAAAAGTGACGCACTGCGTCATTATTACCAAGCTTTTTGCAAGGAACACCCCCTCTGCATGCATTATACCTGACACTATTTTTTAAAAAGTGACGCATCTAGGTACATGGGTCACTTTTTAAAACTCTGCGCCACATTGTATCTGCATCAGGTATAATGTATGCAGAGGGGGCAATCCCTCGCAAAAAGCTTGGTAATAACGACGTTTTGAAATCTATGAGATTTCTCTGCGTCACTTTTAGGATGCTGTTGCGTCAAAATCTTGCGCCTGCCTCGCGTCACTTTCAAGTTTACAGATATGTGAGAAATACTGACGTATCTGTAACTCCTTGCAACATGATTCATCATACATTAAATATGACACATCTGGAATGTCATAAGGACTGTGGACAGAAAAGTGACGCATCACACCAGCAGTGTAATAAAATGTGCCTCGTTGCACTATATTTAAAGGATGCAACAGCATCCTAAAAGTGACGCAGTGAAATCTCAAACATTTCACTGCGTCGCTATTACAAAGCTTTTTGTGGGGGAACACCCCCTCTGCATGCATTATACCTCACGCAGATATAATGTGGCGCTTGATTTTAAAAAGTGACCCATCTACCTAGATACGTCACTTTTTAAATTTAACGCAACGAGGCACATTTTTTTTACACCACTGGTGCGATGCGTCACTTTTCTGTGCGCACTCCTTATGACATTCCAAGTAACGCATTGCTGGAGTGCGTCACAAAAGTGACGCAACTCCAGTAATGCGTCCTTTCAACTGGGGAAAGCAGCATGTGAAAGGTCTTGCCTCAGTCTAACACCTGCTGTAAAGCAGGCACAAGATTTTGACGCAACAGCATCCTAAAACTGACGCAGTGAAATCTCAAAGATTTCACTGCGTCGCTATTACAAAGCTTTTTGCGGGAGAACACCCCCTCTGCATGCATTATACCTGACGCTATTTTTAAAAAGTGACGCATCTAGGTACATGGGTCACTTTTTAAAACTCTGCGCCACATTATATCTGCGTCAGGTATAATGTATGCAAAGGGGGCATTCCCCCGCAAAAAGCATGGTAATAACGACGTACTGAAATCTATAAGATTTCTCTGCGTCACTTTTAGGATGCTGTTGCGTCAAAATCTTGCACCTGCCTCGCATCACTTTTATGTTTACAGATATGTCAGAAATACTGTTGTATCTGTAACTCCTTGCAACATGATTCGTCATACATTAAATATGACACATCTGGAATGTCATAAGGAGTGCGCACAGAAAAGTGACGCATAACACCAGCAGTGTAATAAAATGTGCCTCGTTGCTTTATATTTAAAAAGTGACGCATCTAGATAGATGCGTCACTTTTTAAATATTGCATAACAATGCGCATTTTTTTACACCGCTGGTGCGTCACAAAAATTGACGCACAGGAGGCGCAAAACTAACAGCGCAAGGCCTTCATAAATATGGTCCTGGATTTTCCCCGTGCTTCGCCGGTGCGCGTACCATGCGCTTCCCCCGCGCAAAACGAAAAAAAAAATTTAATGCCCCGCAGGACCCTATTTTAGCCCCCACATCAAACCTAGGGGGTCAGAGGGGGTCTACTCTTCCCCCTTATGGTCATTTGCCCCTTTTTTATTCAAACCCCTTGTGTCTCGATTTTACCGAGACACAAGATGGCGGCCGCTCCAGACTGTTTAGAATGTTTACAGACACCCAAGAGCCAATCAGCTTTCTGCACGCAAGTCGCGTGTCGCGCCAGGAGCGCACTCAAGTGCGCGCACCGGAGAGCGCCTATAGATATATATATTTTTTTGAACCTAAATTACTCAAAATCCACTGGAGCACATATCTTGAGACATAGCAAAGGCACATCGGGCTACCAGTCCCTACAATTTTGCCAAGTTTGGTGTAAATCCATTCAGCCGTTCGGGCTAAAAGTGAAATTGACCGCCCTATGGAAATTAACATGGGGAAAATGCGTTTTGGGACCCCCCTTTTATCTCGGCCCCTGCTTGACGTATCCCCCCCAAACTTTCAGGGAAGGACCGGAGCTCGACGAGGCCATTTTCAGGAAATTTTCAGGCAGATTCGTCAACCGGTGCCAAAGTTATTCCAAATAGAATTTTGAGATTTAACATTGAAAAAAATCCTAACTATAACTACCTACTGGCGACCGCCAGTAGGTAATATATATATATATATATATATTACCTACTGGCGGTCGCCAGTAGGTAGTTATAGTTAGGACCTAGTTTCCATAGGAAATCCTCAACATTCTATTTGGAATAACTTTGGTCCTGGTTGAAGAATCTTAGCGAATTTCTCTAAGAAGATGGCTCGGTCCGCTGCGCTCCTTCCCTAAAAGTTTGGGGGGGATTGGTCAAGTGGGGGCTGAGATAAAAGGGGGGTCCCAAAACGTGTTTTCTCCATGTTATTTTCCATAGGACCTTTAGACTCGGCTACAGGTCGAACGGGTGAATGGATTTATAAGAAATTTGGCAAAACTGTACAGTCCGGCTCGCAGATTACGCTTTTTTTGGAATGGTGTAAATCCGTTCAGTAGTTGCTGAGGAAATTAAAGTTAAAGTCAATTATATATCTATACGCGCGCACACGTGCGCGCACCCAAACGGCTGCGCGCGCGAGCGGAATTTTGCTGCGTGACGTCTGTTAACGTTCGATTTGAAGGAAATCAGGAAGTGTTGACCGCCATTTTGTCATTGCGAGTAAATATATTGTTGATTTCAAAGCGTTGGAATATGGAAAGGGGAGAAGGTAGAGATTGTTTTGCTGCGTAGGTTTTCTCAGGGTGTGCAGTAAGGCCCTTAAAGGCGAAAATATATGTATATATATATATTTTTTAAAGTTGCGTGGTGCCCGCACTCGGTCGCGCACACCTTTTTACAAGAGTGTGAAAATGGAGATAAATCAGAAGTTTGAGTGCTTAGATATAAGGTGGCTCTGAAAAGAGCCATTGTGTTAATTGAGTGTTTTCTGCATTTATAAGTAAGTACCGATGCAGAGCCTGATGTTGCAGAGGAAGATTCTGTTTCCCTCATTCGTGAAATGAACACCGTCTCTCCTATAGACGTCTTGCATGTGGTATCGCAAGTTGTTGTGGTAAATAGAACCCATGCTATAATCTCTGAGGAACGCAGAAACAGATTTATTTACATGTCTCCTTGCTTTCTCAAATTGTGCACAATGGTGATTGGACCAATTCCATTTCTGTCTTTGGCATATATTGGAATATACCAAGGCAGATCGAGGAAAAAGTGTCATCAATTGTCGAAAGGTGTCTTTTAGAAGCATTTCCAGACCTACCCCAGTGATTGTGCCTAGATCGTTCCCACCACAGTTCACAATTATAAGGTCTGGTTCTGGGAGATGCATAAAAGTTTTCACCAATGGAATCAATTGGTGACATTTCAATCCTCTTTTGGAAATCCATGTTATGTGTACATTTGGTAAGCTGAGGTTGCAAATTCGTCTGCTTACTGCATATTTTTCACTCCAGTGAATATAACTGTGTCCTATTAGCCAGACCTTCATTTTCAAGGGATTTGTAGTCGTCCTCCGATCGGTTCTGGAAGTGGAATGGTAGTTAGAAGTTGAAATTCTAAATAAAGAAAAAGGAAGAGGCTGGGTGTGGTTTAAAAAATAAAAATGATTGGTTGATTGTAAGAAGTGGAGATTGAACAGTACGTTGCATGTTAATGTTTATGTTAAACGAAAAGTACTATTGGGTGTGAAAAAAAAGACATGTAACAGAGCTGTGGATTGGCAGGTGTTTCTGGAGGGAAAACAGTGTTGTTACTTTGCTGTAGAACGTTGAGATATGAACTTTTGACCTGTGCCTTCAGCCAGGTGCAGAATGAGGTGTTACCATGGAAACAGCCAGAGATGGCAGTGGGTGATGGGTGACTTTTATGTGACATTGAAAATATTGTGAGGGAGAACCAACTGAAATGTAAATGCTTACGTTACGCGCTCCGCATTGCTTCCGGGAAGCTGCGCTTCGCGCCTCGCGCACCGGAGCACTTCCGGGTGCGCTAACGCGGCGCGTCATATGACGGATTACGCAAGAACGCGATACGTCGTTGGGGCTCCACCGGAACTGATCAAATTGGTAGTCTACAGTGTTTCTGGATGTTTCAGACTGAAGCTGCCGTCAGCATGAGAGCACCCCGTGGCTACGTCGTGGCCATTCCGCGAGCAATCATGGCAGTCGCTCCCCACCGGAAGTCTGCAGGAGTCGGGGGCCTCGGTGACTCTTGTAGAATCTTCAAGGCTGAGGGGACGCTTTTGGGAATGGGGCTCATGCCCTAGCAGTCAAGCGTCCGAGTTCCAGGGTTGCCCAGAGCCATCCTTGCAGGCCAGGCCCAAGTCTGTAGAGCCGACCGCCATTTCCTGAGCTCCGTGGCAGCCGCCTGTCGCTGTATCGGAAGAGTGGGTGCAATTCAGCCGGATGGCGGGTGAGACGGTGTAAATGTGATGGTCTGACCAGGGCACCGCAGGACGTGTCTTCAGGTCAAACGGATTGTGGAACAAGGTCCAGAATGGAAGAGGCATCAAAAGGCAAGAAGTTCCGCCTGACCCCGGGAGCCGGCCGCCTATGTCGGGGGCGATCTCAGGCCATACCAGGGGAACAAGACTTGGAGAGGGGGCAGGAGCCAAGCGCCCCCTCCGAGTCCGTGTTTCTTGGACCCTGAAGTATGGCACTCAACATTCAGAACTTATGACATTTGTGCAAGGCAGGGACATCGAAGCCTCTCAGGGACCAAGTATATCCAGAGTCCTTCCTACAGAAGGTGGTGGGGGTGGCGGCATTAGCAAGGCATCCCCCCACACAACTTGTCGGACCCTGAAGTATGGCTCTCAACATCCCGAACTTATGACATTTGTGTAAGGCAGGGACATCGAAGCCTCTCAGGGACCAAGGATATCCAGAGTCCTTCCTACAGAAGGTGGTGGGGGTGGCGGCATTAGCAAGGCATCCCCCCACACAACTTGTCGGACCCTGAAGTATGGCTTTCAACATCCAGAACTTATGACATTTGTGTAAGGCAGGGACATCGAAGCCTCTCAGGGACCAAGGATATCCAGAGTCCTTCCTACAGAAGGTGGTGGGGGTGGCGGCATTAGCAAGGCATCCCCCCACACAACTTGTCGGACATGACCTCTGGGTGTTCAATTTCAGAATTGAAACTACTAAGAAGCAATTAGAAGTGTTGTTTTCATGTTGCAGTCGGCTGCCATGTAAATAGTTATTTAATAAAACGTTTTATCCTGTTACTTTGCTGGTGTGTTGTATATATTTATAATATTTGCATAGTGTTTGTCGTTATTTTGGGCGGGGTGGGTGGCGGAGCCGAGCTGTCTTGCAGCCATCATGGCGTCGAGCTCGGTTCTTCTCTCTAGTTTCATGTTTTTTCTAACGATTTATATGTTATAGTTTGCTAGCACAATACAGCGGATAGTCCGCATTTTATATATATGTCCTTTTTATTAGGGGGGGTCCTCCGGTGGAGTCGGACGATCTACCTCTAATAAACGGTCCGGGTTGAACCAACTACCAACAAACGGGGCAGAGATAGGCATGACGGGTTACAAAGGGGACAAAAGTGTGCACTACCTATCCTTCACTATCTGCAAAAACTAAATAGAGTATTGCGACTTTATGCTTATTTGTGAACAGAGAATGACCCAAAGAGAACCAATTTCGAACAATCATAGGCTATTGGCAGTGGGCAGAGAGGCCATGACACAGAAAATGGCTGTTACTTACGTGCATGATGGGGCCTAAAAGGGACTAGATGGCGTGGCCACTGTTTCGCGACTTTCACTTTACTTTTAACAATGGCTGTGGTGAACATAAATGAACGCCGCTTATGTATACCTAATTTTAGTCATTTTCTACAAAAAAGCTTTTGATATTTGCTATTAAAAAAACAAAGAAAATCACTGAAAAAACCATAGGTTATAGACCATATATAGTTAAATATCTGAAGTCCATCTCTGCACTCCATGGAGATACAGGTCGTCGATCAGAAGATGTGCTGGCCACCTCTAATGGTAATAGCGTGGCCAGGGCTCTTGTCGTTGCCTCTGCAAATTGCAGAGGGTGCACTTGTTTGACATGCCGCACCATGGTATGTATGGAAAAGGAATATTTTTTTGCTGGATTTCTTCTTGAGAGAACCAAGTCACATATCGTGCAGGTTACTTTTGGTGCATTCACTTTCTTTTGATCTTCAGGATAAGTGAACAATTGCCAGATGAAAGATTTATTTTTTCTTATTAAAGGTAGTCGATCATTTTGGTCAGATTTGGAAGATGAATGAGATACGGTAGCCATTTCACCAAAGTCTTCCGAAAGATGTAGGACGTTGTTGTCTCTTGAGAGTAGAAAAGATAGTGAGGGAAGTGGGTGGAGTGCTCCGTGTAAATTCCAGAATTGAAACTATTAAGAACCAATTGAAAGTGTTGTTTTCATGTTGCAGTAGGCTGCCATGTAAATAGTTATTTAATAAAACGTTTTACCCTGTTACTTTGCTGGTGTGTTGTGTATCTTTATAATATTTGTCGTTATTTTGGGTGGGGTGGGCGGCGGAGCCGAGCTGTCTTGCAGCCATCATGGCGTCGAGCTCGGTTTCTCTCACTAGTTTCATATTTCTCATGAGGGGTTGTTCCTAATTTTTCTATTTTAGCGAGGTCAAAAAAAGATCTCATCAGTGGCCTACTGATTTTTCTCGATTCCTTTTGTTTTTTCGAACGATTTATATGTTATAGTTTGCTAGCACGATACAGCGGCTAGTCCGCATTTTATATATATGTCCTTTTTATTAGGGGTGTCTTCCGGTGGAGTCGGACGATCTACCTCTAATAAACGGTCCGGGTTGAACCAACTACCATCATGATTTTGTATATCTTCTGAGCTGGATTTAAGCACACAATTGTTAAAGTATGAAACGTTTTATATTTCTAAAAAAAATACCAAGGTGTGTACATCCGGTAACGCACGAAAGTTTAAAAAGACATTCGGCTCCATTTACTGAAAAGTTTCATAAGAATAAAAAAGAAGTCTAGGTACAGTCTCTTTGACGTACTATAAGTTCTTTGAGGGGTGTATGAAGAAATTCAATAAGTTCAAATTGCAAGGTTTTTACGAAATATATAGGCCTGTGCGCGCACTCGGTCGCGCACAAAAGCCTGGAAATGCGCTATCCATTTTATTGACAACTGTTGCCGAGAGTGCGCACACCGGGTCGCGCACGAAAGTTTAGTAAGGCTATTTTTATTTACAGACAAATTTTAATGTGTTTAAAAAAAGGCAAGGTACAGACTTTCGAATTCTGTATTGCTTTACAAGGAGTCTCTATGCAACTTGAACAGTGAAGAAAACGGCTTGTTTTCGAAAAAAATATTGCCAGAACTTTACTGCCAAAAGTATAGGTTGCATATACGACATTTTTCTGAATTAGCATTTTAAAAACCAATGAAATTCACAGACAAAACCATAGGTTTTACACACGTTATAGTTAGGAAGTAGCATTTAAAAAACCTATGAAATTCACTGAAAAAACCATAGGTTTGACACATGTTATAGTTAGCTGGAAATTTTACTGACATAAAACCAATGAAATTCCACGTTATAGTTAGTTGGACTCACTATAACTTGCGCGTGCAATGCACTGCTGATGACGTCACATATTACATCACTCATGACATGGTCAGTGACATCACTCATAACATCACTGATGACACCATCCAGTGAATATGTGTCTTTCTGAAAAATAAATATTAGTGAGTAATGTTTATATATTTAAATATATATATTAGTGTTTCACTTTGTGTATAAGTGGCTACATGTGTTGGTAAGTAGCTACATGCGTATGTATATGGGTTATTAGATGTTTCTCTTAGTATCAGTATGAGTGTCTATATGGTTTGGTGGGGGTATTACTTAGCACATAGATGCATGAGTGACTGACTCTCTGTATGTGTTTTGAAGACAGCATATGTGCAGGACTGTATGGGTGGATGAGTGTGTATATGTGTTTGTTAGTGAGTGAATGACTGTCTCACTAGTGTCTTTATCAGTAACGACATATGTTTTAATCTAGTATATGTGAATATTGATGTATATAAGTGAGTATATGTGAGAGTAAGAGATTGAAAGAGTTCCTGTTTAAATAAGTATGTGTTTCTATAAGTGATTGTTTAAGAGAATAAATATGTGTAAATTTCAATAGAAGTAAGGTGGAAGTGTGTGTATAACTCTATATTCAAATAAATGGATGTTCAATAGTTTATTTGCACGTGTGAGTATGTCTGTGAGTAACTTTTCGATGATTGTCGGTGTGTAACAGGATGTATAGGTGTATCATTTCATATGATGAGTGAGTATATGTATGAGTGGATGTGTATATAGATGGTGGAATTACTGAATTACTTGTTGTAACTGATATGGGTATCTGCATTTTTTTTTAAATTTCAGTTTCTATTTTTGAATATGTGTTTCAAGGGTTACATTACAGTGAAAGGAGGTCTGTCACTATGTCACAAGGATGGTGTCATCAGTGATGTCACTGATCATGTCATGAGTGATGTAATATGTGACGTCATCAGCAGTGCATTGCACGCGCAAGTTATAGTGAGTCCAACTAACTATAACGTGGAATTTCATTGGTTTTATGTCAGTAAAATTTCCAGCTAACTATAACATGTGTCAAACCTATGGTTTTTTCAGTGAATTTCATAGGTTTTTTAAATGCTACTTCCTAACTATAACGTGTGTAAAACCTATGGTTTTTTCTGTGAATTATATATATATATATATATATATATATATATATATATATATATATATATATATATATATATATATATATATATATTACCTACTGGCGATAGCCAGTAGGTATATATAGTTAGAATTTTTTCTCTATGGGACTTTTGAAAATTCTATGTCTAATAACTTTGGCGTTTGTGGACGGAATCGGCTGAAATTTTCAGGAAAATGGCACATTTTGATTCTGAGCAGCCCCTGAAAATTTAGGGGGGTTTCGTCAAGGGGGGGCTGAGAAAAAAGGGGGGTCCCAAAACGCGTTTTTCCCATTCATTTTTCCATAGGGCGGTTGGACTCACTTTTAGCTCGAACGGCTGAATGGATTTGCACGACACTTGGCAAAATTGTAGGGACTGTTAGCCCGATGTGCCTTTGCTAGGTCTCAATATATGTGCTCCAGTAGTTTTTGAGAAATTAACGTTCAAACCAAGATATATATCTGTAACAGCGCTCTGGGCAGCGATCCGGTCCGCTTACTTTTCGCTTATCGGAACTTTGCGCGCAGAAAGCTGATTGGCTCTCCGGTGTCTGTCAACATTCTAAACAGTCCGGAGCGGACGCCATCTTGTCTCTCGGTAGGATCGAGAGAGAAGAAGAGGTGGAAAACGAAAGGGGAATTTAATGAAAGGGGGCAAGGTATCCCCCTCTTGACCCCCTAGGAATGTTGTTGGGGTTATTAAAGGGTCCCGTGGGGAAAAGAAAAAAAAATGATTTTTCACGGTAGAAGCGCGGCCGCGAACTGGTAGCGAAACGGGAATTCGCCATTTTGTGCTTCGTTAATTAAAATACTAGTTATAAGTGGGTGCGGGAGACGTATCCTAATCCCCTATGTTTCCTGAGGGTGGCTGAGGAGGCTGATATATGTTGATACATCTCTTCCAGCGGCTGTGCGTGAGCTTTTTTTTTTTTTGCTGCGTGACAGTCCGGAGCGGCCGCCATCTTGTCTCTCGGTAGGATCGAGAGAGAAGAAAAGGTGAAAAACTAAGGGGGAATTTAATGAAAGGGGGCAAGGTATCCCCCTCTTGACCCCCTAGGAATGTTGTTGGGGTTATTAAAGGGTCCCGTGGTGAAAATAAAAAAAAATGATTTTTCACGGTAGAAGCGCTTCACGGGCCGCGAACTGGGCCGCAAACTGGTAGCGAAACGGGAATTCGCCATTTTGTGCTTCGTTAATTAAAGTACTAGGTATAAGGGGGTGCGGGAGACGTATCCTAATCCCCTATGTTTCCTGAGGGTGGCTGAGGAGGCTGATATATGTTGATACATCTCTTCCAGCGGCTGCGCCATCTTGCCTTTTTTCGAATGCCACAATTTTGTCGTGCACGGCAGCCATTTTAGATGCCAGGCTGGTCCCAGACTATCACCTAACCCTGCGGATGTAGTTTATGGCCCCAGCTGTAGAGAATTCAGACATGCCAATCCTCCTGATTCAGGCGTGTGACTACTGATTTCAGTGCTAGTCTCCCGCCTCCCGATTTCTGCAAGCAAAAACCCGGGGGCATATTACGAACAACTAGCGATAATTTTTGTCTCTAACTTGTTTAGAGACAAAAATTATCGCCGCACATCGGCGATTTTTATCGCAGATAAACCTTGCTATTATCGCAGAAAAGTCAGCGATATTCATGTATTATCGACCTAATGCTCTTAGCCATGTTATCCACCTCCCATTGGATAACATGGCTAAGAACTGCTCAGGGCAGGTGTGCACGGCAGCCATTTTAGATGCCAGGCTGGTCCCAGGCTATCACCTAACCCTGCGGATGTAGTTTATGGCCCCAGCTGTAGAGAATTCAGACATGCCAATCCTCCTGATTCAGGCGTGTGACTACTGATTTCAGTGCTAGTCTCCCGCCTCCCGATTTCTGCAAGCAAAAACCTGGGGGCATATTACGAACAACTAGCGATAATTTTTGTCTCTAACTTGTTTAGAGACAAAAATTATCGCCGCACATCGGCGATTTTTATCGCAGATAAACCTTGCTATTATCGCAGAAAAGTCAGCGATATTCATGTATTATCGACCTAATGCTCTTAGCCATGTTATCCACCTCCCATTGGATAACATGGCTAAGAACTGCTCAGGGCAGGTGTTAGATTTTGGAGATATTCGCGCTTAGCGCGAATATCTCCAAAAGTTGGTAATAGAAGGTAGCGATGTTAGGGACTGTTTCCAGTCGCTAACATCTTGGCACGCCACTTTGCATGTCATTAGTGATAAGTATCACTGACATGCAAAGCGGGGCCCAAGATGGTCGCTATCTCCTTTTAGCTGTCACTAACTGGTGTTAGCGACAGCTTGGTAATAGGGAAATAATTTTATCTCCGCTTTCATGGCTTTTAAAGCCAAAAAAGCGGAGATAAACCCCCTTGATATTATGCCCCACGATTCCTTGGGGGTTTCAGCTGACAGGTCTTGGTATTGTGTTACATGGTAATTTTTCCATGAAACGTCAGAGGGTCGATGCAGGGGTTCTAGAAGAGGTGATAAACCATTTAAGCCTCATGAACAAGCGCATGGTCTTTTAAAGATTTGTGAAGTACTCGGGGCGGCGGTGTGTGTGTGCCCTCTTTCAGGAGCGGGCGGGGGGGCACTGCCAGCAACTTGCCAGGGACTGTTTCCAGTCGCTAACATCTTGGCACGCCACTTTGCATGTCATTAGTGATAAGTATCACTGACATGCAAAGCGGGGCCCAAGATGGTCGCTATCTCCTTTTAGCTGTCACTAACTGGTGTTAGCGACAGCTTGGTAATAGGGAAATAATTTTATCTCCGCTTTCATGGCTTTTAAAGCCAAAAAAGCGGAGATAAACCCCCTTGATAATATGCCCCACGATTCCTTGGGGGTTTCAGCTGACAGGTCTTGGTATTGTGTTACATGGTAATTTTTCCATGAAACGTCAGAGGGTCGATGCAGGGGTTCTAGAAGAGGTGATAAACCATTTAAGCCTCATGAACAAGCGCATGGTCTTTTAAAGATTTGTGAAGTACTCGGGGCGGCGGTGTGTGTGTGCCCTCTTTCAGGAGCGGGCGGGGGGGCACTGCCAGCAACTTGCCAGGTCAGGTAGTGTTCAACACGTGCATCACCCTTTCTCTGCCTGCTATTGCGCTCCATGCTTCGGAAAGGTAAGAAAAAGAACGTGCATTTGAGTTTGAAATGTCCGATCCTGCAGCAGCACACTTCCAAAGCCCACACATGACAATAACCCGATTCAAGGCCCCATTCACCCGTTTTTAAAAAAATAGATAACACTCCAACAAAGTAAGGTTATAAAACTTTATTAACTACTAACTTTAACGAACGGAACAAAAACTAAAAACATTTAAACATTTCTCAACACAAAAAGCAACAATGGTTAGAAGCTGTCTTTTGTGCGAATAGTCCCAAGGCAGCACAACGTGCAGAGTTCTGGACGGCACCCAGGTGATGTCGCCTGGGTGCCGCACTGGTTTAGGGATCCTACAATGCTGCTCCGAAAATTGGCGTGGGGCGTCCCGGGTGGGGCGGGGGGAGGCCTCGTCAGTAGCGGTCTGTTGTGCGAATAGTCCCAAGGCAGCACAACGTGCAGAGTTCTGGACGGCACCCAGGTGATGTCGCCTGGGTGCCGCACTGGTTTAGGGATCCTACAATGCAGCACAGAAAAACAGCGTGGGGCGTCCCGGGTGGTGCGGGGGGAGGCCTCGTCAGTAGCGGTCTGTGTCCAGTGTCACATGGCTGACACAACATGCACGACAGGCACCCAGGTGATGTCCAGTAAACTGCCGCACTGGTTTTGGTATCCTACAATGCTGCTCCGAAAATTGGCGTGCGGCGGCCCGGGGGGGGCGTGGGGGAGCCGGCGTGAACGGGCCTCCCCAGGTGGCGGCCATCTAGCTGAGTTGCGCTCGCTCTTTGGTGTTTGTGGACGGAATCGGCTGAAATTTTCAGGAAAATGGCACATTTTGTTTCTGAGCAGCCCCCGAAAATTTGGGGGGGTTTCGTCAAGGGGGGGCCGAGAAAAAAGGGGGGTCCCAAAACGCGTTTTTCCCATGTTAATTTCCATAGGGCCTTTGGCCTCACTTTTAGTTCGAACGGCTGAATGGATTTGCACGAAACTTGGCAAAATTGTAGGGACTGTTAGCCTGATGTGCCTTTGCTAGGTCTCAATATATGTGCTCCAGTGGATTTTGAGAAATTAACGTTCAAAACAAGATATATATCTGTAACAGCGCTCCGGGCTGCGCTCCGGTCCGCTTACTTTTCGCGAAACGGAACTTTGCGATGCGAAGCTGATTGGCTCCCCGGTGTCTGTCAACATTCTAAACAGTCCGGAGCGGCCGCCATCTTATCTCTCGGTAGGATCGAGAGAGAAGAAGAGGTGAAAAACGAAGGGGGAATTTAATGAAAGGGGGCAAGGTATACTCCTCTTGACCCCCTAGGAATGTTGTTGGGGTTATTAAAGGGTCTGGTGGGGAAAATAAAAAAATATATATTTTTCACGGTAGAAGCGCTTCCCGGGCCGCGAACTGGGCCGCAAACTGGTAGCGAAACGGGAATTCGCCATTTTGTGCTTCGTTTTAATTAAATTACTAGGTATAAGGGGGTGCGGGAGACCATTGTGTGCTTCGTTTTAATTAAATTACTAGGTATAAGGGGGTAAGGGAGACGTATCCTAATCCCTTATGTTTTCTGAGGGTGGCTGAGGAGGCTCATATATGTTGATACATGTCTTCCAGCGGCTGTGCGTGAGCTTTTTTTTTTTTTTGCTGCGTGACGTCTGTTAACGTTCGATTCGATGGAAATCAGGAAGTGTTGACCACCAATTTGTCAGTGCGATAAAATATTTTGTTATAAATGTATCCTTATTGATAAACATTGTCTGCGCCATCTTGCCTTTTTTCCAATGCCACAATTTTGTCGTGCACGGCAGCCATTTTTGATGCTAGGCCGGTCCCAGGCTATCACCTAGCCCTGCGGATGTAGTTTATGGCCCCAGCTGTAGAGAATCCAGACATGCCAACCCTCCCGATTCAGGCGTGAGACTACTGATTTCAGTGCTAGTCTCCCGCCTCCCGATTCCTGCAAGCAAAAACCCGGGGGCATATTACCAACAACTAGCGATAATTTTTGTCTCTAACTTGTTTAGAGACAAAAATTATCGCCGCACATCGGCGATTTTTATCGCAGATAAACCTTGCTATTAGCAAGGTTTATCGCAAATGCGATAAAAAACGGCCGCAATGCATGAATATCGCTGAAAAGTCAGCGATATTCATGCATTATCCAGCAGATGCTCTTAGCCATGTTATCCACCTCCCATTGGATAACATGGCTTAAAACTGCTCAGGGCAGGTGTTAGCTTTTGGAGATATTCGCGCTTAGCGCGAATATCTCCAAAATTTGGTAATAGGAGATAGCGATGTTAGGGACTGTTTCCAGTCGCTAACATCTTGGCACGCCCACTTTGCATGTCATTAGTGATAGATATCACTGACATGCAAAGCGGGGCCCAAGATGGTCGCTATCTCCTTTTAGCTGTCACTAACTGGTGTTAGCGACAGCTTGGTAATAGGGAGATAATTTTATCTCCGCTTTCTTGGCTTTTAAAGCCAAAAAAGCGGAAATAAACCCCCTTGATAATATGCCCCACGATTCCTCGGGGGTTTCAGCTGACAGGGCTTGGTATTGTGTTACGTGCTAATTCTTCCAGGAAACGTCAGAGGGTCGATGCAGGGGTTCTAGAAGGGGTGATAAACCATTTAAGCCTCATGAACAAGCGCATGGTCTTTTAAAGATCTGTGAAGTACTCGGGGCGGCGGTGTGTGTGTGCCCTCTTTCAGGAGCGGGCGGGGGGGGGGCACTGCCAGCAACTTGCCAGGCTAGGCAGTGTTCAACACTTGCATCACCCTTTCTCTGCCTGCTATTGCGCTCCATGCTTCGGAAAGGTAAGAAAAAGAACGTGCATTTGAGTTTGAAATGTCCGATCCTGTAGCAGAACACTTGCAAAGCCCACACATGACAATAACCCGATTCAAGGCCCCATTCACCCGATTTTTTAATAATATATAGTACTCCAAAAAAGTAGGATTATAAAACTTTATTAACTTTTAAATATAACGAACGCAACAAAAACTGTAAATATATTTAAACATTTTTTGACAAAAAAAAACAACAATGGTCCGAAGCTGTCTTTTGTGCGAATAGTCCCAAGGCAGCACAACGTGCTGAGTTGTGGACGGCACCCAGGTGAAGAACCATCCCTTCTTTAAACCCCATGGTGACCAACTAAGTGCAGGTTTTACATAAAGTAGTGTTTACCTAGAGTGGTGCTGTGTAGGACACTCTGAATGGAATTTAACCAGAACTATAACGATAACAACAACAAGAACAATAATATAACTTTTATGCCCAAATTACGCAAACATTTAGCTAATCTGCTAAAGGGGGGAGTCGCCATTTCTTTTGATAATTTATTCACCCATCCGTAGCCTCTCTATTCTCCATTACAATGTGTTTCTTGCTGAAATTAACCAGAACTATAACCATAACAACAACAACAACAATAATATAACTTTAATGTCCAAATTACGCAAAGATTTAGCTAATCTGCTAAAGGGGGGAGTCGCTATTTCTTTTGATAATTTATTTATCCATCCGTAGCCTCTCTAATCTCCATTACCATGTGTTTTTTGCTGTCGCTAGCTGATGAAAAAACTAAAGTGATAACTTCCTCATCCTTATTTTGTCTTTCTTTGTTCCTTAAGATGTTATCTGTGTCAACCTTTTCCGAGAATGCTGATGCGTTAGGGATTTCCTTGTGTTTCTTAATAGCATTGGTGTCTTCACACTTCTTTGTCAATTCTGTGAACATGATAACTGCTTCATAAACAGACGATATCTTTGTTTAGTCATTAGTGTTAAGTGTGTCTGAAACTACAGTGCCCTTCAGTTTTTCTTTCTTCAGGCTCTACAGAGTTTTGTGTGTTGTTCTTTTGAGCGACAATTATTCCAGAGGTTTCAGGTTCACTTGTTTTGTCCTGCAGTGAGTTAACAGCTTTAGAGACTTCATGTTTATTTGCTATGTCCTGCTGTGCGTCAACTGCTTCAGAGACGTCAGCCTCATTTGTTATGTTTGAGTAGATCCTGGACCTGCCGGCCGCGCCCAAAATGGCTCCGGTGTAAATGGGACTCGTAACTGCTTGTTGTGTACTGGTTGCCCAACCTTGATATCACGAGATACGTATGCAGTTTTGAAGCACATGGCGGAGGCTCGTCTGCTGTAGTGGGGCACCCCTTTATCGTTTCAGTTGCCATTCCGCCCGCTTTTGCTACACTGTGCCTTTTCCGCCATTCAGCTGTTTACCGCCCGCTCTTACGGCTACAGCGTCTCGCTCACCATGTAGTTGAGTTGCTTCCACTCTTGCGGTGCAGCGATAGGCGGCTGCCACAGGACTCTTAAAATGGCGGCCGGCTCTTCGGATTTGGGCCTGGTCCAGTAAAATGGCCCTGGGACACCTTGGAACTCGGACGCTTGTCTGCCAGGGCTTGGGTCCCATTCTCGAAAGCGTCCCCTCAGCCTTGAAGATTCTACAAAAGTGTTGGGGGACCTCGACTCCCGCAGGCTTCCGGTGGGGAGCGGCTGCCATGATTGCTTGCGGAATGGCCACGACGGAGCTACGAGATGGTGGTGCTCTCATGGTGACGCCAGCTTCAGTATGAAACATCCAGAAACAAGGTGGGGCTTTCATCGTTTGGGAAAAAAAATGTTTTAATCCAATGAAAAGTGTTATTTTTAGGTCACATGACCTAGTCTTACATCATTAGGAAAACAAAAGTAAAATGAACCAATGAAAAGTTTTATTAACAAGTCACATGACCTGTTATGCTTACGTTACGCGCTGCGCGGCGCGCTCTGGATCGTTTCCGGGAAGCTGCGCCTTGCGCACCGGAGCACTTCCGGGTGCGCTAACGCGGCGCGTCATATGACGCATTACGCGACAACGCAGGTCCAGAATATAGTCAAAATATCTCCACCAACCAGCGGTCGGAATACAACCGCTTTCAGCAGTCCAAAAAGTTCTGTTAAATCGCAAGAGCGGGAGCAACTCAACTACATGGTGAGCGAGACGCTGTAGTCGCAAGAGCGGGCGGTAAACAGCTGAATGGCGGAAGAGGCACAGAGTAGCAAAAGCGGGAGAAATGGCAACTAAAACGGTAAAGGGGCGCCCCACTACAGCGTGTCTTCAGGTTAAACGGATTGTGGGACAAGGTCCAGAATGGAAGAGTCATCAAAAGGCAAAAAAATCCGCCGGACCCCGGGAGCCGGCCGCCTATGTCGGGGGCGATCTCAGGCCACACCAGGGCAACACGACTTGGGGAGGGGGCAGGAGCCAAGCGCCCCCTCCCAGTCCGCGCCATCTCACCGCCCCTCGGGGGCCTCCGTCAAGCGGTTTAGGGAGGCACCGTATGACATTGTTTTCTAATGCAGTCAGGTCCACAAACGGACCCCACTTACTTTGAATAGTGAAGCTGCAGCAGGTGCAAATAAGGTTTAGACAGTGTTACAAGCGCTGCTTAGAACTCTGAAGTATGGCACTCAACATCCAGGACTTATGCCATTTGTGTAAGGCAGTGACATCGAAGCAACTCAGGGACCAAAAGCATGAACGAACACTCACGTATGAAAATCTTACTTGGGGAGGGGGCAGGAGCGAAGCGCCCCCTCCCAGTCCGCGCCACCACACCGTATGTAGAAAATCTGAAGCCATCGTTCTACAAACTCTCAACCAGCCTTGGATGGAAAAATCTTAAAGAATGTACAAACTGAAAAACAGTTTTTGTCTGCATAGCATCAGAAGCAACGCTTGCTATCAGTGCATGAGTTTCATGCTCGATCGATTGACCTAGCCGGATCGGGCAACAAAAAGTATAAAATAGTTATTTAATAAAATGTTTTACCCTGTTACTTTGCTGGTGTGTTGTATCTATTTATAATATTTGCATAGGGTTTGTTGTTATTTTGGGCGGGGTGGGTGGCGGAGTCGAGCTGTCTTGCAGCCATCATGGTGTGGAGCTCAGTTCATCTCACTATTTTCGTATTTCTCATGAAGGGTTGTTCCTAATGTTTGTATTTTAGCGAGGTCAAAAAGAGATCCAATTAGTGGTCTTCTGATTTTGCTCGATTACTTTTATTTTTTTACACGATTTTTCACTATCTGCAAAGACTAAACAGAGTATTGCAACTTTGTGCTTGTTTGTAAATAGAGAATGATCCAAAGAGAACCAATTCTAAAACAGTAAATGCTTGGATAGCAATCAATGAAATGGAGAGAGAAGCAGGTACGACGGATTACAACGGGGGTAAAGGTCTGCGTTAACTACCCTTCACTATCTGCGAAGAGAGAGTACTACTAAGAGAAAAGAGGGGAGGGGGGGCAGCGTTCAAAGCACATCAGCTTGCATAAACACGAAAACGTTTTTACCTATCATGTACTTGACATTTGACAGCTTTTGATATTTGCTATTAAAAAACCATTGAAATTCACAGAAAAAACCATAGGTTATAGTCCATATATAGTTAGGAATTTGCATTTACAAAACCTTGAAAATTCACTGAAAAAACCATAGGTTATAGACCATATATAGTTAGGAATTTGCATTTACAAAACCTTATTTTACTCGCATAAAACCATTGAAATTCCATATATAGTTAGATGCGCTAACTATATATCGCGCACCCGCAATCCACTGCTGATGATGTCACATATTACATCATTCATGACATGGTTAGTGACATCACTGATGACATCACTGATGACATCTCAAATGACATCACTGATGACATCACTGATAACATCTCATTTGACATTACTGATCACATCACTGATGATATCATTCATGTGATAATACCATGAACCTCTTCAGACTCTAATATAACCTTAGATACAATCAGTGTAAACAGACAGTCACAGACTGTCACTCATCCATGGAGTTACTCACACACCTAGTCAGTCATGCAAACAATCAATCACACCTCCATTTCCTCAACTATACAGTTATACAAACTTTACTTATTCAAACATATACTAACACATATTTACTCTGTTATACAATCCCTGATACAAGTTCACAATGATCCATACAGCCACTCACACATTCACTGGCTCTTATGCACACTTATTTATATATGTCAACTCTCACATGTACTGTGTTTTACATATGTACTTACTTTGACATGTAGCACTGAGATATCCATTCACTCACTAATACACTAATGCACACAGTCATCCGCCCATACAGCTGTTTCCACATGCAGTTTTGAACCCATACATATAGTGAATCAACTACTCACACATCTATGTACAGAGTCACACACCTCCCAGCTACCCATACACACTCACTCAGTGTCCCATACAAATACTTGGACAACCAATCAATAACCCATACAGTTATTCATATAGCTACTGATCAACACATGCAGCAGTTTGTAGAACAACAGATATAATGATGCACAAATTAAGATAGTTTAGTCACTAACCCATGCACTCATTAAGACACATTTAATCATTCTCTCATACAGTCAGTCATGCACCTACTAAATCCTTTTTCCAGACACTTATACATCCACTCATTCTTCAATATGTAAGACACATTTTAACTTTACAGAAACATACAGTCACTGGATGTTGTCATCAGTGATGTCATTTGAGATGTCATCAGTGATGTCATCAGTGATGTCACTAACCATGTCATGAATGATGTAATATGTGACATCATCAGCAGTGGATTGCGGGTGCGCGATATATAGTTAGCGCATCTAACTATATATGGAATTTCAATGGTTTTATGCGAGTAAAATAAGGTTTTGTAAATGCAAATTCCTAACTATATATGGTCTATAACCTATGGTTTTTTCAGTGAATTTTCAAGGTTTTGTAAATGCAAATTCCTAACTATATATGGACTATAACCTATGTTTTTTTCTGTGAATATATATATATATATATATATATATATATATATATATATATATATATATATATATATATATATATATATATATATATATATATATATATATTCACTGAAAAAACCATAGGTTTCACACCAGTTATAGTTACCTGGAAATTTTACTGACATAAAACCATTGAAATTCCCACGTTATAGTTAGTTGGACTCACTATAACTTGCGCGCCTGCAATGCACTGCTGATGATGTCACATATTACATCACTCATGACATGGTCAGTGACATCACTCATGACATCACTGATGACACCATCCAGTGAATGTGTGTCTTTCTGAAAAATAAATATGTTTTATATATGTATTTGTAAAGGTGGATGGAAGAATAAAGGTTTAAATAAGTGTCTAAATGGATGTTTGTTTTTTTTTAAATTGATTGGTTACCTGGCTTATTAAGTGTATCTTAGTGAATACATATATTAGCGAGTAATGTTTAAATATTTAAATGTTTGTATCAGTGTTTCACTTTGTGTATTAGTGGCTGCATGGGTTGGTGAGTAGCTACATGTGTGTGTATATGGGTTATTAGATGTTTTTTTTTAGTATCAGTATGAGTGTCTGTATGGTTTGGTGGGGGTATTACTTAGCACATAGATGCATCAATGACTGACTCACTGTTTGTATGTGTTTGGAAGACAGCTTATGTGCAGGACTGTATGGGTGGATGAGTGTGCATATGTGTGTGTTAGTGAGTGAATGACTGTCTCACTAGTGTCTTTATCAGTAACTACATATGTTTTAATCTAGTATATGTGAGTATTGATGTATATAAGTGAGTAAATGTGAGAGTGAGATATTGCAAGAGTTCCTGTTTAAATAAGTATGTGTTTCCATAAGTGATTGTTTAAGAGAATAAGTATGTGTAGGTTTCCTTAGAAGTAAGGTGGTAGTGTGTGTATAGCTGTTTATGCAAATAAATGGATGTTTAATAGTTTATTTGCATGTGTGAGAATGTGTGTGAGTAACTTTTGGATGACTGTCGGTGTGTAACAGGATGTATAGCTGTATCACTACATATGATGAGTGAGTATATGTATGAGTGACTAATAGATCTGTTGGTGAATGAGTGGATGTGTATATAGATGGCGGAATTACTGAATTGGTTGTTGTAACTGGTATGGGTATCTCCATGTTTTTGAAAATGTTAGTTTCTATTTTTGATTATGTGTTTCAAGGTTTACATTACACTGAAAGGAGGTCTGTCACTCTGTCACAAGGATGGTGTAATCAGTAATGTCATGAGTGATGTCACTGACCATGTCATGAGTGATGTAATATGTGACATCATCAGCAGTGCATTGCAGGCACGCATGTTATAGTGAGTCCAACTAACTATAACGTGGGAATTTCAATGGTTTTATGTCAGTAAAATTTCCAGGTAACTATAACTGGTGTGAAACCTATGGTTTTTTCAGTGAATTTAATAGGTTTTTTAAATGCTAATTCCTAACTATAATTGGTGTGAAACCTATGGTTATTTCAGTGAATTTCATAGGTTTTTTAAATGCGAATTCCTTTCTATATCGAGTTTGTAACCTACAATTTTTTTTAAGTTGCTGTTTTGTGTGAGTTTAAATTAGTATTATTTTTTTTTATAATAATATTTGTTTATATTTTTTTATTATCATTTTTTCTTGGGGCGCTCTGGGTCTGCGCACTGGTAAGCTCTCCGGAAAGTGCACCCAGAGCGCTACCTGCGTTCGTGTAAAAAAATATGAATGAAAAGTAAATAATAACGCAAGACATTTAGTACCATACATATAAAAGCAGTTTTTTTGAATAAGGAAAAGGAAATAATTTTGCATTTCCGTGAACCTATCAAAACATCACTTAGGCGCGCCGTGTAAGCGCCCCCGGAAGCGCCTACGTTCGCGCCGCGTATGCGTCCCCGGAAGAGCCTACGTTCGCGCCGCGTATGTGCCCCCGGAAGCGCTCCGGTGCGCGCAGCGTTAGCGCGTTAAGTCATATGACCTTAAAATAGCACTTTTTATTGGTTGCTAACAGTTTTTTTTACAAAGAATGAAATCCCCACCCATTTCCTTCACTTCTTCTTTCACTTTTGTGACTGAAAGACCTGCCTTTTTGCTCTTGGATCTTTCTTGGATAATGATGGCTGCCAGACCATCCAGCAGTGAAGATGAGCCTGAATTCATTGATGAAGAGCCTCCTCAGCCGAAGGTCAAAGAGCATTTCATCTGGAAATTTTTTTCCATACCTGATGGTCATAAGAAGGTCAATGCTCCAAAAGTGGAGTGCAGGATCTGTCACACAGTCCTGTCACGGGGTGACCCCACTAAGAAATATTTTTTGGGAACTCCACAATGCTTCGCCATGTGGAGAGGATGCACCCCCAGAATTTTGCCCAGGAAAGTGTCAGGGTTCTGGCACAAGAGGTTCCCAGTGATGGGGCCTCTACATCAACCGGAGGAGCAACTACTTCAGTGAGGGGACGATCGCAAGAGCTGGTTCCAAACATTCAGCCTGCATTCAACAAAGGCGTCCTGAAATGCAGATACTGTGATCAGCTACTTACCTTTGGGGAGCAAAGTGTTCTGCTCATGGTTCGAGCATTGGAGAACCATCGCTGCCGTTCCCAGCCCTAATTTGTTTGTTTTTTTTTGCTCCTGTTGAGCAGTTTCCATTCCCTGTTTTTGTTTTTGTTCTAAAAAAAGAAAAAATAAGAAAAAAAAGTTCTTTTCAGAACTACCTCTAATTCTCATCAAAGAGCTATATTCTTAAAAAAATGAAAAAGAGTAAGTGAAGTGGAGTGCATTGATAATGGAAAGGAAAATGAGTAAGAAAGAACAGAAAGGTATGAGAGGAGAAAGGAAGTGAAGTAGGGGGACTGAAAGAAGGTGAGTGTTGGGAAGGAAAGTAAGGAGAAGGAGAGTGAACATGGGGAATGTGGATATTCAAAGAAAATGTTGAAAAGGAACGGGGGTGTGGAAGGGTAAGAAAAGATGCATTGCTGGAGTTGCATCATTTTTGTGACACACTCCAGCAATGCATCACTTTTGCGCTTACAGATACGTCTGAAATACTGAAGTATCTGTAAGTATTTCCGACATAATACGTCATATATTTAATATGACGCATGACTAGAAGACTGAAGGCCTCATTTATGAGGCCATGCGTCACTTTAACGCCACTGGTGCGTCACTTTTTGTGACGCACCAGTGCTGTAAAAAATGCATCTTATTCAGTCATATTTACAAAGTGACGCATTTAGGTAGATGCGTCACTTTGTAAGCCCATGCGCCACATTATACCTACATCAGGTGTAATGTATGCAAAAGGGGTGTATTGATGCAAAAAAAGGGTCGTAGAGGTGACGCAGTGAAATCTATGAAATATCACTGCGTCACTTTTATGACGCTGTTGCGTCCAAATCTTGCGCCTGTATCACAGCAGGTGTAAGACTGATGCAGGCCCTTTCACATGGGGCCTGGCCCCATGTGAAAGGATGTATTGCTGGAGTTGCATCATTTTTGTGACACACTCCAGCAATGCATCACTTTTGCGCTTACAGATACGTCTGAAATACTGATGTATCTGTAAGTACTTCCGACATAATACGTCATATACTTAATATGACGCATGACTAGAAGACTGAAGGCCTCATTTATGAGGCCATGCGTCACTTTAACGCCACCGGTGCGTCACTTTTTGTGACGCACCAGTGCTGTAAAAAATGCACCTTATTCAGTAATATTTACAAAGTGACGCATCTAGGTAGATGCGTCACTTTGTAAGCCCCTGCGCCACATTATACCTTCGTCAGGTGTAATGTATGCAAAAGGGACGTATTGACGCAAGAAAGGGTCGTAGAAGGTTGACCGCCCTATGGAAATTAACATGGATAAAACACGTTTTGGGACCCCCTTTTATCTCGGCCCCCTCTTGACGAATCCCCCCACATTTTCAGGGAAGGAGCGGAGCGGGCCACCTTCTTTGAGAAATTCACGAAGATTCGTCTACCAGCGCCAAAGTTATTCCCAATAGAATGTTGCGGATTTCCTATGGGAAGTAGATCCTAAATATAACTACCTACTGGTGACCGCCAGTAGGTAATATATATCTATATATATATATATATATATATATATATATATATATATATATATATATATATATATATATATATATATATATATATATATATATATATATATATATATATATATATTTATATATATATATATATATATATATATATATATATATATATATATATATATATATTCACAGAAAAAACCATAGGTTATAGACCATATATAGTTAGGAATTTGCATTTACAAAACCTTGAAAATTCACTGAAAAAACCATAGGTTATAGACCATATATAGTTAGGGATTTAGGGATTAGCATTTAAAAAACCTTATTTTATTTGCACAAAACCATTGAAATTCCATATATAGTTAGTTGCACTAACTATATATCGCGGACCCGCAATCCACTGCTAATGATGTCACATATTACATCATTCATGACATGGTCAGTGACATCACTGATGACATCTCAAATGACATCACTGATGACATCACTGATGACATCACTGATGACAACACCCAGTGACTGTATGTTTCTGTAAAGTTAAAATATGTCTTACATATTGAAGAATGAGTGGATGTATAAGTGTCTGGATGAAGGATTTAGTAGGTGCATGACTGACTGTATGAGAGAATGATTAAATGTGTCTCACTGAGTGTATGGGTTAGTGATTAAAGTGTCTTAATTTGGCAATCATTATTTATGTTGTTCTGTAAACTGCTGCATGTTTAAACCAGTAGCTATATCAGTAGCTATATGGGTTATTGAATGATTGCCCAAGTATTTGTATGGGAGACTGAATATGTGTGTGGGTGGCTGGGAGGTGTATAACTCTGTGCATAGATGTGTGAGCAGTTGATTCCCTAGGTGTATGGGTTCAAAAGTGCATGTAGAAACAGCTGTATGGACAGTTGACTGTGTGCATGAGTATATTGGTGAGTGAATGGATATCTCAGTGCTACATGTCAAAGTAAGTACATATGTAAAACACACTCCGTGTGAGAGTTGACATATATAAATAACTGAACATAAGAGCCAGTGAATGTGTGAGTGGCTGTATGAATCATTGTGAACTTGTTTCAAGGATTGTATAAGAGAGTAAATATGTGTTACTATATGTTTGAATAAGTAAGGTGTGTATAACTGTATAGTTGAGGAAATGGAGATGTGATTGATTCTTTGCATGACTGACTAGGTGTGTGAGTAACTCCATGGATGTGTGACAGTCTGTGAGTGCCTGTTTACACTGAGTGTATCTAAGGTTATATTAGAGTCTGAAGATGTATTATCACATAAATGATATCATCAGTGATGTAATCAGTAATGTCAAATGAGATGTCAGTGATGTCATCAGTGATGTCATTTGAGATGTCATCAGTGATGTCATCAGTGATGTCATTTGAGATGTCATCAGTGATGTCATCAGTGATGTCACTGACCATGTCATGAATGATGTAATATGTGACATCATTAGCAGTGGATTGCGGGTCCGCGATATATAGTTAGTGCAACTAACTATATATGGAATTTCAATGGTTTTGTGCAAATAAAATAAGGTTTTTTAAATGCTAATCCCTAAATCCCTAACTATATATGGTCTATAACCTATGGTTTTTTCAGTGAATTTTCAAGGTTTTGTAAATGCAAATTCCTAACTATATATGGTCTATAACCTATGGTTTTTTCTGTGAATTTCATTGGTTTTTTAAAAGCTAATATCTATAGCTGTAAAATATATTCTTTATTAAGTGACGTATCACGTAGCCCGTGAGACGCCTCATGATGCATCGCATAACCGTGACGTATCGTCTCTGCAGCGCAAACCAAACCCAAAACGTAAGCGCGCCAGAACACGCTTAAAGATATATATATATTTTTTTAACCTTAATTAGACAAAATCCACACGTGCACATATCACAAACGTTCAAAAAACACAATATGTCGGACTCCCGTTACGCTGCCGGTTAGCTGCCCGGTTAACGTACCAGGAAGCACCTTTACCGCGAAAAATCGCAATTTTTTTTTTCTTATGCCCCGCAGGGAACTTTAATAGCCCCCTCATCAATCCTAGGGGTTCAGGAGGGTCTGCCTTACCCCTTTCATTCATTTACACCTTTTTTTTTCCACCTCTTGTCTCTCGATCCTACCGAGAGACAAGATGGCGGCCGCTCCGGACTGTTTACAATGTTGACAGCCAATCAGCTACTCCTCAGACTCCCGTTACACTGCCGGTTAGCTTCCCGGTTAGCTGCCCGGTTAGCTGCCCGGTTCGCGTACCAAGACGCGTCTCTACGGCGAAAAAATCGGATTTTTTTTTTTTTTTTTGGCCCCGCGTGGCTTTATAATATCCCCCTCATCAATCCTATGGGGTCAGAAGGGGTCTACCTTGCCCTCTTTCCTTCATTTCCCCCTTTGTTTTGGTCTCCTCTTGTCTCTCGATCCTACCGAGAGACAAGATGGCGGCCGCTCCGGACTGTTTACAATGTTGACAGCCTATCAGCTACTCCTCAGACTCCCGTTACACTGCCGGTTAGCTTCCCGGTTAGCTGCCCGGTTCGCGTACCAAGACGCGTCTCTACGGCGAAAAAATCGGATTTTTTTTTTTTTTTGGGGCCCCGCGTGGCTCTATAATATCCCCCTCATCAATCCTAGGGGGTCAGAAGGGGTCTACCTTGCCCCCTTTCCTTCATTTCCCCCTTTGTTTTGGCCTCCTCTTGTCTCTCGATCTTACCGAGAGACAAGATGGCGGCGGCTCCGGACTGTTTAGAATGTTGACAGACACCGGAGAGCCAATCAGCTTCGCTTCGCAAAGTTCCGATACGCGAAAAGTACGCGAACCGGAGCGCAGCCCGGAGCGCTGTTACAGATATATATCTTTTTTTAAACGTTAATTTCTCAAAATCCACTGAAGCACATATATTGAGCCCTAGCAAAGGCACATCAGGCTAACAGTCCCTACAATTTTGCCAAGTTTCGTGGAAATCCATTCAGCCGTTCGGGCTAAAAGTGAGGCCAACCGCCCTATGGAAATTAACATGGGAAAAACGCGTTTTGGGACCCCCCTTTTTTCTCAGCCCCCCCTTGACGAACCCCCCCCAAATTTCCAAGAGCTGCTCAGAAACAAAATGTGCCATTTTCCTGAAAATTTCAGCCAATTCCATCCACAAACGCCAAAGGTATTAGGCATAGAATTTTCAAAAGTTCCATAGAGAAAAAATCCTAACTATATATACCTACTGGCTATCGCCAGTAGGTAATATATATATATATATATATATATATATATATATATATATATATATATATATATATATATATATATATATATATATATATATATATATATATATATATATATATATATATATATATATATATATATATATATTTAAAGAGGTATTAATAGCAGTAGCACGTTTAATACATATACAACATTTTAATAAAATCCGAAGATGCCAATAATGTTGATATTATTTTTTTAAATTAATATTTATCAAATAAATTACTACATATACTTTTTAAATTATTCAATAGATATTTATTGGGGAGAGTTAATCTGCTCTAACATTTTATTTTATTATGTCTAGGGATAAAAAACAAATTTTTTACTTTTACATGTACATTTTTCATTAAAATATGTATTTTTTTTATTTATATATTTTATTATTTTTCCTCATACTACCCAAAGGAATATTTTCACTAAGGTGGTGGAGAGATCCATCTCCATGAGAAAAGTAACTAGTAGTAACTTTACACTTCTACGTTCAGTATTCGAGGCCTCTCTTCCCCATGACTTGAGCGGGAGGAGACAGGTAAGTGTACTCTTAAATCTACACTGGGAAATGGGGAATAACTAAAAAGTGTAGATATACAGCTACTTACATTAGTAAATCTACATGTGTAAGTATACCTCTGTGAATAAGGAACCAATACTCTTTAATACATCTTTAGTTTGTACATTCGTAACAAGGTAGAAAGATCACTTATCACTCGCACTTCGCTTTCTACCGGTCTTTAGGCTGCTTAGCAGACCCTGACCCCCATTTTTAAACCCATGGAGACTCTTAAGTAGCAACTGTTAAGCCACAAAGCGTATAACCGTCACAAAGTCAAGATGACGTTCGACAAGTGTCTATTAAAGTTCAAAAGCAAACTAGTGAAACTGAAGAGTGCACCCTGTCACCGGATAGACTCAAACCTAATGAGGCTTTTAACGTAAATCTACGCTACATAAACAACAACTATAAGCAATGTAACAATAACAAACCACACTTCATTTTTAGGTCTCGTAGAGAGACCTATTGCGGTGAAACCAAAAAGTTTAACTAAAGCGGATTTCCACGAGTGCATGAGTTCTCGTGACCGCGCTTTTATCCGAGCCGCCTGCCTCCGAGAGCTTCAAATTAAAGCCATCTGTTGCTTCCCCAGCTCACTCGGCCTCACTTCTCCTCCCCCTAATTAACACACACTTCTTTCACGGCCGCGAGGCCGTACTTCAAAGCGATCCGCTCCGCCCCCTGCTGCATTCACTTTCCCTCCACGTTCTCTCTTTTTCCTTCCTCTCCCCGTCTCCCTGGTGACACCTCTTTGCCCGCTTCTTGTTTATTGTGCTAACTTTAATTACCTGCACACCTCCGAAAAATGCCCTTTTTTAGATTGACAACACAGGCACACAGTCCATTTTTAAAATTCAATTAAAGTGCGGCGAGAGGGGGCTGCGGCCGCCATTGCTCACTGTGCACCAGTGTTGTTAATCTAAAAGTGCGCCCATATGTCATCTTTCGGTAAACTGCTGGAGTTTAGTTTACACTCCTCACAGCATTTGCTGCCCTATATGACCTCCTCCCTCCTCACTTTGCAAATGGGAGTTGCCCACCTTTCTTTTATTTTCTGCAGCTCGCCAAACTTTTTTTTAATACCCTATTTCTTTAATGCTTGTTCTTCAAAAACTCAAGACTTTCTTTTGATCGGTACAGCAGCTCCGCTACTTACGGGAGGCAAATAATGTGCTGGCTGAAACAAACTGATAAACTTCTGCAAAAAATACATCATGTGGATATGCCTTTGTAAATATGTTACGCATATAATAAATTTTTACACAGAAAACTTGTTTTTATCAGCAAGGGAGGTGCCCTTTCAGGAAGGAAGCGCTGGTTTTGCTTTACTTGCCATCTCTCTCCACTCGCTCCTTCACCCTCTCTCTCTGCTATCCCTCCCCCCTCCGTTCCAAACATTCCGGAGACTCCCAAAGCTTCTGATCTCTGCATTGATCGAAAGGCAGCTAGGGGGATAGAGATTTTGCTCCCAGTCGTGAAAGAGCAACACCATTTTCTACAGAACATGCAGCAAGGCAAAATTCAACACTACCTTGGGAATTAGTTATCACGTTGTTTTTCAATCCAGTAGCTAACTATGCACTTTAAAGCAACAGGACTTCTCCAAACATATTTGAATTTAAATATGTGCTGCATCAAAAACTGCTGCTGTACATTTTCGCTTATTTAAAAATGATAGTTTTACTCATGTGTCGGACTCATTACAATTTAGATGAAAACAGCCGAATACATCTGTATTGTATTTCTGTTGTAATGTCGGGTGCTCTAATCGCAATGCTCTGAATACTTTTCCTTTAAGTTTTGTGTTATTAACGTGTTCTCTCTCAGTAGTATTTCTCGTCTTCAGTAGTGGCATGAAGAGAAGCAGCAGCTCCTCCAAGGCACAGCTCTGCCTCGGCTGCATCTTCCAGCTGCCCATGGCGAGCTCTTAGACTTTCTTTCCCCGTCTCTGTCTGAATTATTTTGAGTCGGATACACTTAAATGAAATTCTTTTAAGTGATAATAATCAATGTAAATATGGGATGCGCAGCCATCCCCAGCTTGATTATCAATTGATAGCTCAGCCTCGCAGGTGCGCGCACCCATAGACCGTCCTCGTGTGCCTAGGTTCTCCACGGCAGGTGCACGGCGAGTACATTTACTCATGATCACTGCCAGCCTCAGGGTAGCCCCCACGCACCGACAGAACTGTAGCCTACTTTTGGCAGGGCCTCCCTTCTCTGACAGTGCTGCTGTTCTCATTCCCTCAGGGCGCTACTTAGCCTCCGGCTGAAGGGCATGTAATCAGTTCCAGTGCCTTACTCTCCTGGCTGCCACATGCAGTAAGCTGCACTGTATCTCGCACCATCCGCATCAAGTCAGAGTCCAAGGTACAGAATTACCCAGACCGGCGCAATAACCAGGCCTGTGCTGCATTGAATTTGTCATTGTATTTATTGTTTTAATCATATTTAATTCTGGTGTGTTGTTTATTAAAAAAAACTAATTATTTGTTGCACGTATCGTTTACAACGAATGGTGTATTTAGGCTTTGTCAATATTTGGGTCGTAGCATGTGTAATATATCCGAAGCGTTTCGTTTAGTTTCATCACATATGGTGAGTTTATCATGTGTTTTTGTTTGACTAACCAGCACCTTTAAACACGCCTGTCACGTTTGTTTTCAACAATTTTTCTCTTTTCCTTTAAACATTGAAAGCACTAAAACAGAAAACCCTTTTCTGCTTTCTATCGCCCTTGGTCCAGAAAAAAGTCTCTCCTATTTTACCGTGTTCAAAAGGTTTGCTTTATTATTGTCATGGAAAGGCTCTCTCTTGGAAGGTATGTATGTCACTGTAAAACTGTTCTGTATAACTTTTAAAGTAATTTTAGCAAGGCGTTGCTTAAATAAATGCATTACTACATCTATTGTTGAATTGTGGGAGTGATGCTGATTAAGGAGATTGTCTTTCGGAACATTTGGAAGATACTGTAAATGTCAATCGGTCCTTAAGTTCGGTCGGATGTAGAACAATTGGTAGTTGGTGTCTGTCACTTAATTAGAAAAATAATGAGTGGTCTAATTGTGCCATATTACGGTTGCCTGGGAAAAAACTCACAACGGAGACACGCTTGTTATAAAAACAAGGAAGGATGTTTAGTTAGTGCCCTTGCTGCATAGTCAGGGATTTTGCTGCAAGAAACCTAGCCCAGGGACATGCAGTGTTCAATTTTCAAAAGACTACTTAAATGTAAATTGGCTGTAGTTTAGGCACATGTCTGCAAAGCTTACACGTGCTGAAAGTTGCTTGCAACTGCTTCTGTTTTTAGCAAATTTAAGATTTTACAAAAAAATCATAATTATAAATGGTAGCATGGTGACATCTTGAAACCCCGCCTGGCTCTCTCACATAAAACAAGCTGCATGTGATCCAGTCACGGAGCACACCCATAGAGGTTATTAGCAGGAGTATAACATACCAGACCTTTTTAGTATTTCTTATTATTAGCGATTGCGAGGTATAGTTGTCCAGTACAGTTCTATGCGCTACCATACATGTTTCAACAGATGACTAGTGTGTCAGTATTTATCCGTTATATATACCGTTCCACTGATGCTTCTTTTGCTTGAATTCAGATACATTTTACTATGATTCAGAAATCAATCCACTGATGTATAAGTGCTCTTTGAAATCAAGGTCACAGTATGAGACCAGATCGGTTGTGATTATTGGAGAGGTTTCCAAGTGCATGCAACAGCTTTCCAGAAGTAGAGCCAAAAACACTACACACAACTATAAGGGCTCTACGCAATGGGAGTGATTTTAAGTTTGTGTTCCATATTTTATACACTCTCTCTCTCGCAATTATATCTATATCCCTCCATCCCCTGCAGTCTTCGGCATAGATGCTAGAACGGTGAAGTTTCTTATTAGTAGTCTTTATTCCTTGGCTTTAAGTATGTTTTCGGACAGCCTTTGTTAGTGACCCAATAGTGAAGCAAAAGTTTCTTAACTTATCCCTGGTGACTTTTGGCAGATTCAATCTTCTGAGTTTGTTTTATCTGTGTTAAGATGGATATGTTTGGCAGTGGCTTTTTTTCATAGTTTGGTATTTTGCATGCCTTTAAAAGCTTCAAGTTCATTCCAGGTGACCTGTGACGTTCTAGCATCTTGGTGCTTGTTTCCCAGTGCACTGGGCTTTGATTCTCGATGGTTTGGTCGAATTTCCTGGCCAATTCCATTTAATCCTTGGGGTTTCTGGTGGTCGAATTCTGTGGGGGTACTCGGTCTGTTGCCAAACATATTAACTTAAAGTGGTACATTGCTTATTGTTGTTCTTGCTTATTGGTTGCAATGTCAATCTAATTGTCTTGCCTCTTATTTTAGTGTGTAAGGCCTTTCCTTCCTTCTCATGTTTGTCCCGTCTCTCGAAAAAAAACATTACTGTGCCCTTATTCAGAACCTTGTTGTCTCTTCCTGCTCCTTCTTTTCTGTCTCTGCCATCTTGTGTATCCCTCTGTCACCATCCTCTCTTTATCTCTCAGTTCATCCCATACCCCGCTGCAGTTTCCCTCTCTCCATCCCTCAGACCATCTCTTTAATCTCCCCGTTAACCTTTCAGTCACTAAATGTCTCTTTCTCTCTTCATCTCCTTCTTAGTCTCCTAGGCAATGTATTCTCTACCAGCACTGTGTATCCTTATTTCAAACCAGTCTCTCTCGCACACCTGCCACTTCCCCAGACCATCCCTTTTATGCCTCTCCTTCATTTTATTCTCTCTCTTAGATCCTCTCATGAGGCCTATCCCACCTGCCTCTCTTAAGCCACCCCTCCTAACCCTCGCCCTACCTGCCTCTCTTACACACCTCTCCTAACCCTCCACACCTGCCTCTCTTACACATCTCTCCTAACCCTCCCCCGCCTACCACTCTTTAACATCTGTCCTAACCCTCCCCTCCTGCCTCTTACACCATCTCTCCTAGCCACCTCCACCTGCCTCTCTTACACATTTCCCCTAACCTTCCCTGTCTGCCTCTTACTCCATCTCTCCTCAACCTCCCAGTCTGCCTTTCTTACACATCTCTGCTAACCTTCCCCGTCTGCTTCTTACACATCTCTCCTAACCCTCCACATCGCCCTCACTCTATCTATCTATCGGCCTCACTATCTATCTATTGCCCTCACTCTATCATCCTCACTCTATCTATCGCCCTCACTCTATCTATCTATTGCCCTCTATCTATTCATCTATCACCCTCTATCTATCCATCTATCGCCCTCTATCTATCCATCAATTGCCCTCTATCTATCCATCTAGCGCCCTCTATCTATCCATCTATTGCCCTCTATCTATCTATCTATCGCCCTCACTCTATCTATCGGCCTCACTCTATCTGTCTATCTATCTATCGCCCACACTCTATCTGTCTATCTATCGCAATCACTCTACCTGTCTATCTATCTATTGCTATCTATCTATCTATCTATCTATCTATCTATCTATCTATCTATCTATCTATCTATTTATCTATCTATCCATATATCTATCTATCTCTCCTTCACTCTATCGCCCTCCCTCTATCTATCTATCTCCCTCCCTCTATCTATCTATCGCCCTCCCTCTATCTATCGCATTCACTCCATCTATCGCATCGCCACAACATCACTCAGCACCACCACAGCATCACTCAGGGGCACCACAACATCACTCAGGGGCACCACAACATCACTCAGGGGCACCACAACATCACTATATGCTACCACAGCATCACTGAACGCCACAGCATCACTTGTCGCCACCCCAACATCACTCAGCGCCACCACAGCATCAATCTGTGCAACCATTCAACAACAACTGGTTCAAATATGTTCTCACAACGTTTCAAGCTTTATTACAAATGTCACAAAAAGACGTTAATATTTCACTTCTATTCTTGGATTTTGGTCATAATAAAATATACTGAACATAATCTTCACAAAAGTTATTTACAAAAGTTTAAGCTATTGCCAATATAAATTAAAATAACTTTTATTTAAGTATTAATTATAAAAAAAAATAAAAGCCATTGTTATTTGTAATATCAATACATCTAAGTCACGTAAATACAACACATATTGCATTACAAATGTTATAGGTGTCACATTTGCGAAAGTTATAACTATTGGCATTGTAAATGACAAAGCTATTAATTTCTCTATTTTCAAAACCAACACATAAATAAAAAAATGTGTCATTTACAATACCAATAACTCAAACTTTCCTAATACGAGACCTATTGCATTGCAAATGCTTGTTTTCTGTGAGTTTTTTCTTTGCAGACAATGCCATTCTATTCGCACAGAGCACATAAAAGACAATACATTTTCGGGTTTTTTTTCTGACAATCTTACATTCTTAAGTCGCTCTTTCGTTCCTTTTAAACAAAAGCTGACACCGAGAGGGAGGCGTCACTCCTGTCTTTTATGAGCCGCAGTTTCCTGGTTAGCTGATCATTGACTCCAGAGCCAGGTGCACGAGGCCGCGGAGTCAGCGTCAGGCACTGAAGAGAAACTGCAGACCCGAGATCCGAGTCCAAAGAAGAGGTACGTAAACGATGCAGAGTTACTTACGCGTTCTCTCTAAAGACAGAGCGGTAAAGGGCGGAGATACTCAATAATAATACAAGTTCCCAGACCGGCACAGAGTACACATACTGCAATAATATGTGCTCCCTCTAAAAACCACCTGTGCAGTCAGCACGGACAGGTTCTCTTCCCTTGGGCTAGAGCAGTTTCGGTTTTCGATGTGTATAGACACGGCTACTAAAGATCGGTGACGTTTTAAGACAGGCCCCGCCTTTCAGGGGGGTGCCCTGAAAGAGCCAGCACTATTTTGCAGAGAGGTTTGCCCTGATGACCGTGAAAAATCCTTAAACAGATTGTTTTAAATACTGTTCTCCTTCAATTTATTTTTTATGTGGGTGGTGTGTGAGATGCTATTACGGTCATTTTGCAGAGAAATGTTCTGTTCATGTTTCATGCAACATCCATAACAAAACGTTTATTTCAGATAAAAACAGGACCTGACATATATATGTATATATAGGAGGGTGTCATAGACAGTATTTGCAGTAATATTAGTGAGTCGCTGCTGTTATACAATATTCAAAACACACATCACTATCCCTGAATATTAATTGTAACACTTTCAGACTTTAGACCAGTGTGCCTGTGCACTGTCACGGACCTAGACAAAGAGGGGATGCAACAGCGGAAATTGGATCACAAATTCGAACTGTTCCGAACTGGGACCGCCCAACATACCTTTACTCCGTGCCCCCAACATCCTTAAAATCCCTAAAATCCTTAAGTTGTCCCTGCTAAAGCTTTGTGTGTTTTTGCGGGTGTGTTTATACATGCTTTTGTTTTCGAAGGACATTGTTTCACAGTAGGTTATCTGCATTGTAAGGCTGGATAGAAACTCTGGGCGGGCCGGCATGCTGTGCTGCTAGCCAAGCTATCAACATGGATATGTACGCATTTTACTTTATAAAACAGGCAATCATTTTTCGAACAAAACCTGAAAATATGTGTTTGATAATACCAGGAGAGCCTAAAAAAGAGAGAAAGTAAATTGCACTGGTTTTCAATGTCGGCAAGGAAAATAAGACGTTCATTTACTAATATATCAGGTTGTAGGTATAATCTTATAAAAACTCCAATAAGGATTATTTTAAAGTAGAAAATACTAACTGAAATGTTTTTTGGCACTTATTAGTATTATTACACATACAATGGCATTAATGTCCTCAACATATGAAGAGCCCTTGTTTATTTAGTTGTACAAATATTGAAATGTATGAGAAACTGATCGCCTACAGATGTTTGTACATGGTCCAAACCCTAGCAAACTGTCTCTTAAAGATGTCAAAGTCCAGTAAATATCTCTGCAAAACTGCACAAATCTACTGTACAACATTCATAGGTATGATCAGAACGTATTTCTCGCAGTGCTGTATTTGAGGCATATTAGAGTTGCTTCCAAACAGTGAGTATGTGATAACAATTGACATGGAATTCAGGTGTCGATTGGTTCTTGTTTATTTTAAGTGCATGTGTCTTTGTTGTTGGAAACTGGGTTACTGGCTGAGGTGGGTGAAACCCTACTCAAGCAACAACCACAATCCTTGGCAGTGTGACGTCACAAACAAACCCCAAATTATCCTCTGATAGCTTGGCACAGAGCAGTCAGTCTTAACCTAAGGCAATGTGTAAAGTATGAATGCAGCACTTCAAGCAGAAACAAAATAAAAACACCACAGAAGAAAAATTCCACACCAATTAAGAAAAAAATAGAATAATATCTAAATAATAGTTTAACACCTAGACAACTAAAAACCAATCAGTAGAAACAGAGATATACAGTTTTCCAAGATTTCAGTGAATATTGCGCCAACAAAATGCAAAATGCCAATGGAGGTTATCTGGTCACACCAGATCGGGACAAAGTCATAAGTTCAGACTGACCGCGATGGAAGGCTGGTTGCCTACAGGGACCCAGTTGGGCCCGCTGAACAAGAGCACCTAAAATCCTAGTTGCGAAGCAATGAAAACTCATTAAGTTGAGTTGCGCTGGCCAACATAAAAAAACAGTTGCCTTGGAGCTTGCGGAGAGTGGTCCTGTGCTAAGGTGCATCGCACAGCAAAGTCATAGACATCAATTGGAGCTTGAGATGCTAAGTCTAACATAGTTGTCAAGGAAGCCGCTGAGGCTTGCGAAGACTTGCATAGCAAAGCGATAGTGCGGATAAACAGGTCTGTCACATTTGGCCGATGCTGGTGAAGCCGCTCGGGTTTGCGAAGACTTGCATCGAGACGCGACATGCTGCATTGAGTTGTGCTGGTTGTCGGTGTTGAGATGCATCACCCTGGGTGGGGCCAGGGGAGCTGGATATGTGATGCATGGTTCTGCGTCTGAGCTGCGGCACGCTTGGCTGGCTGGCAGTGTTAAGATGCATTGTGCTGGATCAAGCTTGAGAAGCTTTTGGGTGATGTATGTTCCTGCGTCGGAGACACATGGCCCAGAGAAGCCTGTTGTGTCCTTTTGGCTTGAGAACAGGAGGTCAGCCAACTTACCCATGGAGTTCTTGGAGTCCGGGGATACACAGGAAGCCTGGGTTCAGTCACAGCAGGGCAGCTCACAGCAGAAGAATCCTAGTCCTGGTGCAGTAAGAGCAATCTTTGGGCAGCAGAGAAGTCCTTGAGCAGCAAAGCAGGTCAGCCATGCAGACTTCACAGCTGGACAGTTCTTTTCTCTGGCATTGTCCACATGTCCAGAAGTGATATGAAGAGTTGAGCTCTAAGGTCCGATATTTATTTCTGGTGCCCATTTTCAAGCAGGAGAATGTTCTGGGGGTTCCCACCCTCTTTAAAAGGTTGGAATTATCTGCCTTCCTGCCCTGGCCCCAGACTATATGGGGTAACAATAGACTAATGTCTAACCCCTTGGTGGCAGGGCCTTTGTGATGTGCAAGTGTGATAGGCAACTGCTCCTCCCCCTCATTAACTTAGAGAGACCCATCCTCCCAACACCTATCTTCCCTTTGTCTAACTGTCTGGTAGCAATACTTTCATTTCATAAATCTTTATTTCGGTAAAATTTTTCACCATAAAAGACATTAATAACATTCATAAAATTACTAAAAATAGGGATTTGTACTTTATAAAATCAACCGTTGTCATTAAAAAACAGAGTTTCCTAGTACAATATCATGTCCTTGGTACATTAAGGTCAGTGGCCAGCCCTGAGGCATTTTCTTCTCAGAAACCAAATGGCACCCAAATATTTGGCTACTGCAAAAACAATATAGTCCGACAGATTTGATTTCAGAACTCTGAAGGCAGCCAAACACTCTACAAATCCCAAGTTTCTACATAGGGGAACTATCCATTTCTTGCGAATCTCACGGTAGACCGGGCAAAAAAAGAGTATATGGAGTTCAGACTCATCGGACATTCTACATGCTGGACACATGCTGACTGATTGTTCACTCCACTTACTTGTGAAAGCTCGAAGAGGGAGGGACCCATGCCTCCACTGCAAATATAGTTTCCTAAGCAAGGGAGGATACAGTTTATCTAGAATTGGTGCAAAACTGTAGGTATCCTTAATGCAAAGAAAAGAGTCAGTCAATGAGCCAGGTTTTTGGTGGTTTAAGAGTTCCATTAGTTTACTGTCATGAAATGCCTTAGCTAATTTCTTTTTCGGAAAAAATGGGCAGGTGGTTAGAGGATCAGACCACATCTTCGAGAGTCCCAGACCCTCCAGTTCTGATTTGATAAATTTGAGCCACTTACTTTTCCCAGCATTGGAAATAGCGAGCACCTCCTGTAATCCCTGTCTGTAGCTGGTCAATTCTGGAGTTGCCCACAGCCTGCGCCAGTAAGCCAGAGGACGAAAAGCCAGTTCTTCGTCTAGTGGTCGCAACCCTAGGTCCAGCCTTAGAGGAACAAGAGGCGTACTGGAGGGGAGTCCTACAACCCTTCCGAATAAATTTGTTCTCCTCTTTTACCAGATCTAGTGTTCCTGCATGACCCCAAAGTTCACACCCATACATGGCAGGCCCCCTTGCCTGTGCCTTGTAAATCTGTATAGGTGGGCCTATGGGTCGGATGGATGATTTGTTGTTACCCAAGAGATTCATAATGCCCCCCGAATATTGAGTCAATTTAAGGAGTGCTTTCTCCTTGTGCGTACTCCAGGACAATTTATCGTTTAACATAACTCCCAGGTACTCGAAAGTTTTCACCCTCTCAAGTCTGCTCTGTCCGATTTTAGGGCTAGAGCGGAATTTCGGCGGGGGGTTAAGGACCATAAATTTGGTCTTTATGGTGTTAATTTCTAGACCGTGATCCCCACAGAAGTCCGCGAAGCCATCAAGAACGCGCTGGATACCCGTTGCAGACTTTGAAAGCAACAGGGTGTCATCGGCGTACATGATCGCTGGCACCTTGACGCCCGCCAGCTTGGGAGCATCGGAGTTGACAACCCCATTTAAGTGAGAGATAACCCCGTTGACGTAGAGACAAAACAGGGTTGGTGCAAGCACACAACCCTGTCTTACCCCCCTGTCAACGGGGAACCTATTTGACAATGCTCCCACCTTGCCACACCTCACCGTGGCAAAATTGGCACTATTGAGATGAACAATCATCTCCAGCATACCCTCAGGGACACCCAGTTTGGCCAACACCTCCCAAAGCTTTTTACGGGGGACCAGGTCGAAGGCCGCCCTCAGGTCCACGAATACAGTGTAGAGGCTACCACCCTCCAACTGCACCGTTTTCCAAAAAATGAGGACAAGCCGAAAGACCTGATCTAAGGTTGAAACCTTCTCCCTAAAGCCAGCTTGGAAAGGATTCAGGATATCATGTTCCGTCATCCAATCCAGCAGGCGGTCCAACAACAGCCTGGCGAACAGTTTTTGTGAGACGTCTATCAGGCTTATTGGCCTATAGTTGGCTGGGATTAGAGGTGATCCCTTCTTAAAGATTGGGACTATCTCTGCCCCCAGCCAAGTTGGGGGGATTGGCATGCCATTCAAAATCACGTTGAACAGTACCCTAAGGTACGGGGCCCAAATTTTAACTTCATGTTTGTATAAGTCCCCTGGCAACCTATCTAGACCTGGCGCCTTTTCAGCAGCCAGGCCCTTGATTGCCATACTAACTTCTGCCAAAGTGAATCCATCCATGGGAGCTACACTTCCATTGGGTTGGTGCATTATATCTTCTGGTGGGGTCACCAGTTGGTCCCGATTGTATGATTTATACAGGGTTTCTCTGTAGGATCTTCCGAAAGGATTTTGTAATTTCGTTGGTCAGATAATAGACGCATGCGTTCAGTATTGTAAGCGTCTTGGGTTTGTAGGACTATGGCTCCGCCCTTATCTGCCGGTTTAATGATTAATTCTTTGTTGTTAGTTAGCTCCCTAATGGCTTTTTGTTCATCGCCACTGGTATTGTGGAAAAAATTGATGTCCTTTGCGTTGAGTTTGTTAACCTCAGTGATTATGGCTTTCTCAAATGTGAGAATTTCAACTGGCATTGCAGAGTCCGGAGGAGTGAATGTAGACTTCAATTTTAAGCCAGTGTCCGTTGTTTCTTTTGTTGCTGGTTTATCTTGGAAGTAGGCTTGTAATTTTAGTTTTCGTGTAAATTCCTGAGTTCCATATTTAATTTGAAGATGTCAGGTTTTTGTGTGGGCACAAAGCCTAGTCATTTATTTAGTACTTTTCTTTGTGTATCCATTAAAGGCCAAGGTGTGAGGTTTACTACTAGGTCCCCCTCTTGCTCGTTGAATGCTAGTTCGGGAGGGATCCGGTCATGCTCCTCGTTGTGCGAGCGTTGGCTTGGTCTTGATCCTCCCATGCAACGGTGTTGCCCTTCCGGTTTCGTCCCCGTGTTGCAGGGCGCGTGCCTACAAAAGGTTGTTGTTGGCCGTAGTATCCCTCATTGTAATCAGGGTTCCACTGTTGGTAGTTGGGTCCTCCAGGTGGAAGTCCATATTCGAATGGGTTGAATTGTGGCGGGCCCATGTATTGTGGGTATTGTGGTTGGGGTTGGTAACCCCTCCATCTGCGTTGCCTGGGAAATTGTTTTCTCCTCTGTCTCCAACCACCCTTTCGTGGTCTGGAACCTCTGTTGCCACTTGAATTTGAACCCGAAGACCCATTGTCTGAGATATCACTGTCAGCATCGCTGTATGAACTCTTCGGAATGTAGTCTGGTTTGGTGTAAGGGTATGCACTTTCGGGTGTGAATTTTGCCTTGTCTTTGGTTAGTTTGTTGGATTTGCTTTGTTTTAGGGTAAACTCAAAATCCGTCATTTGTTTGTTTAATTCGTCCAGCCTGATTTTCAAATCCGCTGGCGAAATGTATGTACTGAGCTGTACCTCTATTTTACTAATTTCAATTTTTAGCTCTTGTGTGATCCTAGCTGCTGTTTTGATTATTAAGACTAGCCAGTCTCTAGAGCAATTAATTATACACCAATTAGAAAAACGTGAGTAAGGTGGGGAAGTTGTGCCCCCGTCCTGAAGAAGGAGCACCAGCTCCGAAACATGTCGACGCACACCAGAGGTACTGTCCATAGTCACAACAGCTAACTACCTCACCCTGCACTTCTTTTACTAGTACCAGCCCGAGGTTGAATACAATTTTTCCCTGACACCTATGAGCCAGGTACTTTTTAATCTTCACCACATCCCACCACTCACATTTTTATAAAATACCCAACCACTTCCACCACACGCACCACACATAGTCTCAACTACAAGTGCTCCCGTGTAGTCGTAGGTCGCAGCACGCCGCATCCCGTTAGAGGGGTGCGTAGGCCCCAATGATGAAGCATGACACCAAGGGGCCTGTTGGTGTGTGAGGGGTATTTTACAAAACACTGAATGTCCCCGCATCTGTGGTCGACATTCCCCTTGTCTACTGTGAGTAGGATTCTTTTTGTTTATGTAACAGTGCCCGTGGAGTAAGAATCCTAACTCTTCACTCTACCTCCCTTCTGTTGTTATTTTTGAATTAAAATAAACTACAAACAAATCTGTGGGTGGAAAATATCTGTGTTAATTCTCAGAATATTATTCAGTGTTAGCTAACTCAAAACGAGTTCAAACAAGTCTTTACCTCTCAACGCCCAGATTGACTTGATACCTTGATGATTTATGCGAATCAAAACAAATGCATCCGGGTCTCCCAGGATTCTACAATGCTGCACCACCATTAGTGAAGCAAAATTCTACAAAATGTAGAGCACAGTAGTGAGACTACTGATTAAACAAGCATGTGAAAAACAGTGGAATTAAAAGTGAAAAGTGTAAGTGTGTTATTTACCTTGGCGAAACGAAGCGTGGATAGCCTTTCCCACAAACAATACAAAGAACGTGCTCCTTAACTGGACCTCTATACTCAGTGCCTTTAAAAAAACTGCATGCCTCATGTATGCCTCATGTATAGCGTATGGCCCAGAAGTGAATGAAACTTATGGTGAAAATAAAAGACATACTCCTGTGTATGTGCAAGAGGCATATACTATTACATGGTATCTGAAAGATATCAATTGCCCATGCTGCAAACTGTGCGGCAAGCACAAACAATCTACAAAGGTAGCAATGGGTTACGATAGGATGCAATGGTATAAACAGCAGTAAAAGCATGTACATTGTGAATCCAAATGTGGAGATAAATCCAACTGGTAATAAAAAAAATTCGACTCTTCTGTATTCCCACACTTCCCCCCACAAAAACATTACCCCACTTGTGTGGGTGTGCCTAGCATTCGCGACAGGAAAGGCCACAAAAGACAGATTAGTGTGTTCTTGGACAGGCGGTCCCGCAGTTATCACAAGATCCGGCTCCATCGTTCCATGGTCTTGATTATATTTGTATTATAAAAGCACCCTGTTCTGGGGCATTCATTATCAATGAGCCATCAGTGACCATACAACATAGTGAAAGAGATTGCCATGCATTATTTGCGTTGCTTTGGAAACAGTTAGGAGGCTTGTTTTTCTTATATCAGAAGCGTCAGCACCTTTCAGCATCAGCGCCTCATGAATTGCCCCAGATCTCAGGATACATTGGGATGAAGTTACTATATATGATTATATTTAAAACTATGAGATACTATATCATGGAACTACCTAGATAAGAGCCTAAAAGGACACGACAATAGTGCCAGAATCATTGATGTTTGACAGCTTCATTTAACATAACAATAAGATGCCCGCAAAATATATTGATTGACGATCAGACTGCAGTTGAATTAGATAAGAGACAACCTACCAACAGAAAACAGTTCATATAAATTTTTGTATGCCACTGGTAGAAACACCCTGAGGAAGGTTAAACACAGAAACGGGTTGGTGACAATCATGTCTTTTAACCATTGTTTCCCATATAATATTGGATATTGACATTTAGACTTATTGCTGTATTGACCATCTTTTTGCATTCTCCAGTATACTGTTGTTCTTATCAAACTTTTTCTCGGTGTGGTGATACCCAACGAGAAAAAAAGATTTATTAATGATTTTTTTTTCTTTTTTTGACTTTATTGTTGTATGTTTGCATGTCATTTTAGTATATATTTTTGATATCAATTACAATCTATGTGAGAAAATAAAATAAATAAAAAAGATATATGTTTGGTATATTACGTGTGTGAAGCTTAGTCTTTGCTTGGATATCTATGATATAGTTGTAGCACATATGTACTAGTAGCACCCTTACCCAGTGCGGACCCTTTTTTCAAATCAAGGTCACAAAAGACTACATGGAGGTGACAACCCTTTTTGTCTGAGTGGGCAGCTGTGGAATTTAGGCATGAGCTCATCAGCAACACCAGGAAATCTACCAAGCCCAGATATTTCTGAAACCTAGACACGCAGGTGAGTCCTGGGTGGTGTTACTTGATGGGAACCCACTACATTTTTAGACCTACAGCGTCCCCCAAACCTCAACCCTTAGCTAAAATCCCACAATTCCTTACATATCACCCCTTTGAACCTTAAAAATGTATTTACTTATGGCTCTCACTTCTGCTTATAGAATTGCAAACATTTAACCTTGTCTTGATGTCCTGCTTCTCTGAGATGAAGTTTATGTCATTCTCAAACTTAACCCTTCTTTATTCCAAAGATTAACTCATCTTTTCATATTTTGTTAGCATTATTCTTCACTCTTTCCATACTTCTTCAGTGGTCGAACAATATTTGGAAGATTTGGAAGTTAAAAGAGCTCTGCTCATTTATGGCAACAATTCAAGTGAGTGCAAACATTAGAAATATCTTTTATTACCTTTGGCAAGTTAGGAAAAAAGCTAGAGAGCAACTCCAATGACTTTGAACAGATAAATTAAATCAACATCATGCTGAATTACTTAAATGAAAAAGAGGCAATTCTTGGTACTATAGAAGGACTTTCTACACACGGGACGGCGGCCTCTTGGGAAAAAGTTCAGGGTATTTCTGTTCAAGAGATCTGCATACCAGCAACTTGGTCATCTGATCATAAGACTGAATCAGTAAGGTAATGGTCTATTTACTTGTTTCCTCTGTCCTATAATATCCTAATATTTGATACAAGAATGTATCAATCAATCAAGCATTTGTAGAGTGCGCTACTCACCTGTGAGGGTCTCAAGGCGCTAAGTGGTGGGGGACTGCTACTTCTCGAACAGACAGGTCTTGAGGAGTCATCTCAAGGTCAGCAGGTCCTGGATCTGTTGCAGATGGATGGGGAAGATGTTCCATGTCTTTGCGGCGAGGTGGGAGAAGGATCTCCCACCGGTGGTCGTTTGGTGTATGCGTGGAACTGTGGCGAGGGCGAGATCAGCAAAGCGCAGCTGGTGGTTGGGAGTGTAGAAGGTGAGTCGTTTGTTGAGGTACGTGGGTCCGGCATTGTGGACTGCTTTGTGAGCTTGGGTGAGGAGCTTGAAGGGGATCCTCTTGTTGATGGGCAGCCAGTGCAGGTCTCTCAGGTGGGCAGTGATGTGGCGGGGGATGTCGCGGACCAGCCGTGCTGAGGCGTTCTGTATGTATTGGAGTCTTTCCTGGAGTTTGGCTGTGGTTCCCGCATAGAGGATGTTGCCGTAGTCCAGCCTGCTAGTGACGAGGGCCTGGGTGACCGTCCTTCTGGTTCCTCTGGGGATCCATCTGTAGATCTTGCAAAGCATGCAGAGGGTGTTGAAGCAGGAGGAGGAGACGGCGTTGACTTTCTGGGTCATTGACAGTGATGAGTCCAGGATGAACCCCAGGTTGCATGCGTGGTCGGTGGGTGTCTGCGCAGCTCCCACCGTTGCCGGCCACTAGGAGTCGTCCAAGGCATAGGGGGTGGGGCGAGGATGAAGACATCCGTTTTGTCCGAGTTCAGTTTCAGGCGACTGTTCCTCATCCATTAAGTGACGGCCTTCATTCCTTCGTGGAAGCTGGTTTTGGCAGTTGCGGGGTCCTTGGTGAGGGAGAGGATCAGCTGGGTGCCATCGGCATATGAGATGATGTTGAGGTCGTGCGATCAGACGATGTTGACGAGCGGCGCCATGTAGACATTGAAAAGGGTTAGGCTAAGGGATGATCCTTGGGGTACGCTGCAGATGATCTTGGTGGCTTCGGCTCGGAATGGAGGGAGGCAGACTCTCTGGGTTCTGTTGGTGAGGAAGGAGGTGATCCAGTCCAGGGATTTGTCGCGGATTCCTATGTTGTGCAGGCGTGTGCTTAGGGTGTGGTGGCAGATGGTGTTGAAAGCAGCCAAGAGGTCTCGGAGGAGCAGGGCTGCTGTTTCGCCACTGTCCAGCAGGGTCCTGATGTCGTCGGTGGCAGCGATGAGGGTGGTTTTGGTGCTGTGGTTATCCATTCAGTGTGATTGCATCTTACTAGGTTAAAGAACCTAAACCTAGATATTTATAGATTAAATAATCACAGAATGCATATACATGGCAAACATTACAAATTGATATTTTAGGTTGTTCCTCAAGAGGTCCATATTTAAATGATAATGCAAAAGTCCATTGTTACATTTTTGATTATGCACATGTATATTAAATATTAAATCTCCAATATATGTACAGATGAATTGATGCTGATTTTGGAAGTTGTACAGATGCCGTTCATAAGAACACACTTTTTGTGAGGATGTAGACAATCACCTAACTTGTGCTTCACCCTATAGTAGTAAGCACACCTAGGGCGTTTTCTGGAGGAGTAGAAGTGGGCCACTAGAGCCCTAAACAACATATCATTCAGTTTGCTATCCAAGTAGCTCCTTCTGTCCAGTGACTGCTGGTATTCACATAGAAGCACTCAAATGAGGCTGTGTAATGTTCTGCTTAAGATATGGCCAGCCTCATATTTGTTTTCCTTACTTTGTGATAAAGCAGCCGAGCTATCAGGATTGAAAACTCTTGCTGTCTTGCCTAGAAAAAGCCCTAGGCTCACTTGCTACTATAGGGAAAACACACATTGGCTGAACCTCAACATTCTCACAAAGAAAACTGTTCTCCTGTTTTTTATGGACTGTATTTGTACAACTTCCAAAATCAGCAAACCAGCATTAATGTATTGGTACATTCATTGGTAAATTAATACTATATATTTACTTATATATACTATCTAATGCATACCAAAGGACCTTTGCATTATCATTTAGATATGGATCTCTTGATCAACAACCTCAAATATCAATTTGTAATGTTTTCCATGTACAAGTATTCTGTTATTATTTAATCATATGTTTATAAAGCATTAGCTTCAACAAAAGATTGTTGAGTCAGAGAGCAATGTTGGGATTGGGTTCTTAATTCTCCTACTTTTTGAATATTTCTAATCGAACTAAAGTGTGTTTAATAATGCACTCTTTGAGGATACTGGTCACCTATATGTATTAAAGTTTGATTGCATAAATGTGTAACTAGTTGTAATTTGTCAAAGGCCTTCAGCTTTGGAATACTTTAAAAGTAATGACTCTGATGAGGAATCTCTTGAGGTAATCTTCATCACATTTAGTCCAACTTGTCCACATGACAGTCTTTACATATTACCCTCCCTCCTTGTTTTACACCTTTGGCTAGGTTTGGAAAGTACAGGAAAATGCTGAGAATGTCAGCCTTTTTATGTTACCCAGTATGGTGGGTGGGACTTTAGTACTCAGCATTTCTATTTTGTTGCTGTCTCACATGCAGGGTCCACCTAAAAGGTAGTGACTGTGACAAGGATGAAATAGATGAAGAGTAATGGAGATTACCAGTAAGTAATCAGTGTAACCTAGCCTCAGGCCTTGCAACATTGTGTTAACACACTGGAATAGTGTTGCTTAATTTAGAGCCATTCTGGCTTAATTTTGTACCTGGCGAAGCACCCCAAACATTTTGTAACTTTAACTGCTATATTCACATAATGATAGTGTCTGTTTTTTTTATTAATTGACAAAATTGCACTGGATTTGGCACCATTACCTGCTCATTCTTGACTAGCTTCCTATAGCAGGACAATTGGCTAAGCCAGGCCAGTGCCTAGAACATCGCATCCCATTACCAGATTCAATGTATGCTGAGACAAAATGTGATTGACGAGTCGGAAAACAATGACTGAAGGATGCTGAGCCATCGCCAAGCTCATGTATATTCTATATTTATTGTTAAAATAAAAGTTCTAAACTGGGGGAAAAGGGATCTCATAAGGGGAAAAAAGAGGATGTGAAATGTTAATCATCTCTTCCAGACACTGGGTGAGTTGCTATGAAGGAGACCATATCAGAAGTAAAGTATAATGGAACCAGAAATTTGACGAGGATGTTTGATATGGTAGTACTTAGATTGAGAAAGAAACGGAGAGTAAGTGTAGATTAAAGTTATCAAGGAGATATAAAGGTGACAACATAGGTTGCAGACAATTGAAGGAGCGAAGCAAGGCTGTCACTGGAAGAGCAAAAGGATAAGGTAGGCCACAGATGACCAATCCTACAATAGGCTGAGAAGTGAGTAAAAAGTCAAGCTTTCCAACTTGATTTAAACTTTTCCTAGATCAGCAAATGCAAACACTCATCTGATGTTCCTAAATCAATGATTTTAGATGTGGTGCCTGGCCCACCTTTTCAATTCATTCCAGTGTCGGATCCTCAATGGTTCTTTTTAGCAGCATTAAGGTGAAGAGGGAAGATGAACTCATAAATCCCAGGACAGACAATGTAACACAAATGGTTACATAAGAACCCAAATCGACAACCAGTTGAAGGCTAGACATTTTTTTTACAAATTCAGAACTAGTTGGACATGCACACACCTTAGCATGAGAGTGTAGAAACACATGGGAAATAAAAGAACGCCAAACCTCCTTAAAAGGTTTACTCGATAGAGCATGAAAAGAACAAGCAGCTTAATTACAATTATTCATGAGATGAGAGATCAAAAGCTCAAGTCTTCTTGCATCAGCACTTCTCCTGTATACAACATTTAATTCTAACTATCCCTACTCTTGCTCTAGAGTAGCATCTCTAAATTAAGGCTCAAGCAAAGGACATTAGAGAGAAAAAAAGGTGTCAGTGGACAAAGTCCTTCTAAGAAGTCACTTTGCCATAAGATAGTTCTAAGGTACAAGGCCACAAGCAAAGGAGAGAACGCACATCAGCACAGTGCTCCCTGTCAGGAAGTCAAGCGGGAATGGGGGTAACTGTACCTCACTACAAGGCATTATATACATAAAATTGTATTCATCAAATGTCCATAATGTTTTTTGTCTCACAAGCTGCACAATGGGCTCAGCCACAAACCTTTCCATGAGATAGTTTCCCTCATGGCCTTCTCCACACATACGCCCCTCTGTAACCGCTCGCCCTTGGTCTTCTCTCCGTCTCCCATTTGAAAACACCTCCCTCCACCTTATTTTCTGAGACCAAGCTAACTGCAACTCCTTCATTCTGTAACCTAGCTAAAAAAAAACGAATCTCCTCTAGTACGTTGTCCACCTACAAAGCAAACATGAGATATAAATATTCTGCAAATTTCCCATAAGAGTTTGAATATTAATGTCAGAAACGAAGACACTACACGTGTAGTACAAATCAAGGCCTATGAATCAAGCTAAGTTAATAAACTCACCATATGATGTAGGCTAGCAAATACATCAGCTGACTTCATTAAGACACATCTTTATATGTAAGTTATTAACCTAAGAAAGCATTTATCGATATTAACACATTGTTGAATCGTATTTACTAAAGAGACCTAAAACAAGTCACGTTGACTACAATGGTAAGTGCAAGTTATAAGCGATAAGTACCAAGCCCTACGTTGGGTTACATTAACTTCCCCAGTAACATGTTAGTTGATACAAATGTTCTTCTAACATCTAATTCTCCCAACACATCGAATATTTGAGTACGATCTACAGGCGGTTACAATACAATGCACTCCTATCAGGTACCCCATGTAGGATATACATTCTCCACTCTATCACATGTATTTTCTCAGTACAAATTCATTTAAGTGCATTGCTTTGTTTTCCATCATTCAGAGCATGTGTTTCAAATTCAATGTTTTCATCAATGAATATTCTTTGCTGTTGACCTCTAAATTCTGTGCATTTCGATTTCAAGGGCGCCCCTGATCATGAGCTAACTGTTTTCAAACTTAACAAAAACATGTTAGAAATATATTCCTGGCATGTACATTCTCATTTTGTTCACTCCTTGAATTGTTCCCCACCTCTGTTGTGGGAGATTAACAAACACCATTCTCTTGTCGGTGGAAGCAAAGAAAAATTAGCAAGTGGATGGTAGAAAACATTATTAAACACTGGATCTGATATTTTGATATTTTAAGTGCTATGAAAGGCTTATTGACCTAAATCAGATTTAGCCAAATATGGAGAAATTGACAAACTGGTTCGGAAATTTCATATAAAAAAATATGATTGCAAAGGGTACTGGAACGAACCGGGCTGATGCAGAAAGGGGGATTCATTAGATTCCTTCAGTTGAAGCCAGAAGAAAGTAATTAAGAAAGATGAGCCCTTGAAAGCTTTCAGACTAGACGGCTAGTCAGTGGCTGTCCTTAAATACTTTCCAGGCTGGTGGATCTCCATATCACCAACACTCGCTGATACAATCAGGTGACTAACTGGGTTGGCTTGTTCAAGTTTCGGTTTATTTAAAGGAAGAGAGAACTCAATCAGCAAGCAAATAGCTGCCATGTTGTATCCGAATAGTAAATATTTGCCAGAATCCTATATATGAATCCACAAAACTGCCACTTTATCTCATGTCTATTGATTTAGAAAGTGCTTTTGACACTACTGGCAGGCTGCAATCATTACTAAATTGTTCATCGAAGGTAACCCAAAGTGACATCTTGATTGAAATATTTTTACTATCTGAGAATTAATGGGTTTCAATTCAAATTGGAAAAGTAGATTGAATTAAAAGCAACATTCCTAAGTGAGATGGGTAATGCAGAGATGTTTATTGGATCCACTTATTTATATCTGATCTCACTGTGATATCAAGTGGTGTAATACAGGCCCCTGCAGCTCCTGAGTTGCAGGGGAAATGGGAGGAGGGTTGAGCAACCTTTCAGGGCCACCCAAACTCTTCAGAGGGCTCCTAATCAACCCAAAGCCAATGAATATCTGTGAAATAAGGGAGAGTAGGGGCTTCCTATCACTTTCTGCAGGGAGGAGAGGCATAATTGTATGTTTCACCTCGGCTGATATGCTCATAAGAGTGACACCATTTTATACCAACATTGTCTTATGCCGATGACATGTTTCTCTTTAGTTCCACATTGGTGGGGTTACAGTGGTCCTTGGCTGTTTAAATGTTTGCTGTAAGAGTAACTCTCAGAGGAAATATTTCTAGGGCCAAAGTCATGCTTTTTGTAATGGGTTGAAAATATTTTCCTCGTGCAACAGCTGAACAATTTCTGATGATAAATTATCCTGGAAACAGTATTAACTACAAGAAGGGCCATGAAAAATTCAATTGTGGGGGGCTTAAAAAAGTTCAATGTTTCTATCAGAAACTATTTGATACAACCAATCACTTTGGTGTATATCATCAAGATTGTCAAGGACAAAAGCTGTGGGGCAGCAACTGGGCCCAGAACAGTGCCTAATTTGTAAAAAAAAGTAAGTGCCAGGGCTCTTATCAGAAGGCCATTTCAGCTTGCACCACACATACCTTGCCTGCGCTGCCAATGACAGTACCAACATAGCACCTAACCATCACACTGCTGCACGTGTGACGGTTCAGACTATTTCAGGTCGCACAAAGCTATAATAAAGGCATGAGTGGCTAGTATTATTAATTTTCAATGTATATTTGACTTAATAATTATGGTTGTAGTGCTCATCTCAAAATTACAAAGACAGCACCACCATGTGGTGTACTGTCACTAGAGCCGGTGCTGACAATTAAGTGCCAGTGCGACCTCTGGAACCTACTGGCACAAATTAAGCTCTGGCCAAGAACAAAGTTCAGTGGATTCATAAATCCGAACAGTATGTTTTAAAGGAGACCATTGGCACTAGAGAGCCAATTTCCCACATGAGATTCTTTTGAGCTTGTCTTATTCTTGGCCAGTGAAAGGCCCATCACCGTTTAGGCCCACAAGCTTTCCCTTTCAGAGATGCTCATGAACACCCTGGTCTGAATGGACAAATATAATCAAGCCCTTAGCAGGCAATATGCCACTGGTCTCGGATGTAGACATGGCATAAATGAGTTATAAAACATATTTTTAATGAATTTGAAGCTGAATAACTAACCCTCATAGTACATTCTTACAGTGGACCACTGGCTTGGAAAACTGCTCATGTCTCACCATACATATTTTACTTTCATTTTTAGCAGTGGCAGGAAAACTCCACTGTTTTCCCTCGGAACAAGATTGGTGTTGATTGTGTGCAAGGAACAGGGAGGGGAATGGACAATTCGGGTTGAAGTCCACAGGTTTACAAGTCAAATAATTTCCGTATCTTGCACCTGTGCTGTCATAATTCTAATCTCAGAATGTTGTGCATGCAGTAATTTATTTAACTTCTATCGAACAGATACCTGCCTTTTACAACGTGGCAACATTTAAATTACACTACACCCGGGGCAATGACAGCTGCTAACTACCCTCCAGTAATTGGAAATCACGCTAGTAGCACACAAGTGCAGAGAATTAATCTCACCATGAGAACGAGAGACAATAGCTGGAGTGTCCCAGCAGTTGCCCTCTATTATAAGCAGCACTAATTGCTGCCACTATGTGATAGCTCCTCCCCTTCCTTGTAAAAAAAGAAATGTAATCCTAAATGTCCCAGAACTTTAGAAAAAACAAATAAGTAAATATGTATTTTCCTACTATACTGCAATACTTTAACTTGTATTTCCCTTTTAACAATGAAGAAGTGGAAAAAACACAGAATGGCAGCAAGACTTATTTCAGGGAGGAGCTACTATCGAGTTGGGCTTAGATGGTCATAAAGAGCCACTCAATGATCCTCGAATGCCAGGTCCTGTCCTCTCCATTAAATTCTTCCCTGTCCCAGGGAAGCATCCCATTGTTTTTAAAGAGGCAGTCGTAATTGCCTTATAAAAAAATTAGTGCTACACAAACAAATGATGGACGGAATGCTGAATAAGTCATACATTCACCCCCAGTCAAAAGATCTGGGTTAAAGACATTGTTTTTTTGCTCACCATGCCACCCCAGTTTAGACCCAGCCATATGCAAATCAGTTATGACCTCATGGGAACAGTCCAGACTGAACTGCCAAGCAAGGTCCTCCTTGGACCGGAAACAAGTATCCTGGGACCGGTTTCTGGGTATTACACTTCATCAGCCAGGATAGCTTGATTCCTGAGGCACAGTGAGTAAGGGACCCACGTCTGGGCATACCCGTCCCACTTAGGGTGAAAAGTGATACACAAACAAATGATGGACAGAATTCTGAATAAGTCATACATTCACCCCCAGTCATGAGATCTGGGTTGAACCCATTGTTTTTTTTCTCTCCATGTCACCCCAGTTTAGACCCAGCCATATGCTAATCAGTCTTGACCCTGTGCCTCATGGGAACAGTCCAGACCGAACTGCCAAGCCAGGTCCTCCTTGGACCGTAAACCAGCATCCTGGGACCGGTTTCTGGGTATTACCGTTCATCAACCAGGCTAGCTTGATTCCAGTGGCACAGTGAGCAAGGGACCCACGTCTGGGCATACCCGTCCCACTCAGAGTGAAAAGTGCTACGCAAACAAATGATGCACTGAATGCTGAATAAGTCATACATTCACTCGCAGTCAAGCAATCGGGGTTTAATCCATCGTTCTTTTGCTCACCATGCCACCCCAGTTTAGACCCAGCCATATGAAAATCAGTCTTGACCCTGTGCATCAAGGGAACAGAGCAGACCGAACTGCCAATCCAGGTCCTACTTGGACCGTAAACAAGCATCCTGGGACCGGTTTCTGGGTATTACACTTCATCAGCCAGGCTAGCTTGAATCCTGAGGCACAGTGAGCAAGGGACCCACGTCTGGGCATACCCGTCCCACTTAGGGTGAAAAGTGCTACGCAAACAAATGATGGACAGAATGCTAAATAAGTCATACATTTACCCCCAGTAATGAGATCTGGGTAGAGTCCATTGTTCTTTTGCTCACCATGCCACCCCAGTTTAGACCCAGCCATATGCTAATCAGTCTTGACCCTGTGCCTTATGGGAACAGTCCAGACCGAACTGCCAAGCCAGGTCCTCCTTGGACCGTAAACCAGCATCCTGTGACCGGTAACTGGGTATTACCCTTCATTAGCCAGGCTACCTTGATTCCAGTGGCACAGTGAGCAAGGAACCCACGTCTGGGCATACCCTGTTCCGTTGCCAACCAGCCAAACACCGCAGGAGTGAAGAACGTCCCAATCCCCTACCCTCGCCGTGACCCCCAGCACCCACAGATGTATTCCGGGTGATGGAGAACACGACACCGGGAGAAGGTGGGTAAACAAAACAATTGAACCCAAGGTCTTGGGGAATACAGCGTGTCTCCTCTAATTCCCTGGTAGCGGACTGCTTGACCCCAGTCGAGACCACTAAAAAAGAAAAGGGGGATGAGATAAGACACACCCCATTAACAAAACTAGTGCCAAGTACACACTCGAACCACCGACCTCCCCTCTTACCCCAGTCAACACTCGTGAGTAGCTTAAAACGAATCAGGAAACAATCAACTGCTTTCTTATTGGATCTTTCTTCCGTAACCCCAGACTAACCACGCCTCCTCGGAAAACACCAAGAATGACAAAGGGGGTGGAATCAACACGAAACAAAAAAAGGACTGGGAAGGGATAGGGGGAAAAAAGGTGTCCAAGGACATAAAAGACACCCAAAAAAACCCTGTTATTAAAAGGACACGAAGGTAGCACAAAACACGGCCGTTATTCAGCTCTTTCGTGAAACCACCCAAAAGATACACAACAAGATGGTTTAGTTACAAAAAAGAGAAAAAAAGGGACGCCCAGCTCTCAAGGGAAACACAGCCGCTTATCCCAAAGCGTCCCCGAACTACAAAACAGGTCCCCACTAAGGGTTCAAAAATACCCCAAAGGTTTAGAAAACAGGATAAATAGGAAAAGGGGAGCCAAATGCCAGCCCTCTAAAGGCCCGCTGTCATGGACCCCAATAGAGAGGGAACAAGGTAGGAAAACAGGAACTGGAAACACACGGCAAGGGACCATCAAAGAAACCAAGCACCGGTTTCCTACGGGCAAGCCCTTTTAAAGCGAGCCCAAGGGAGCGTCCATAAATTCGCACATGCACTTGGCACTACACACTAAAACCAGTGACCGGGGGTCTAGACAGAAGGCAACCGCCCCCCCTGAACCCCAACATACCCGTCCCACTTAGAGTGAAAAGTGCTACGCAAACAAATGATGCACTGAATGCTGAATAAGTCATACATTCACCCCCAGTCAAGAGATCTGGGTTTAATCCATCGTTCTTTTGCTCACCATGCCACCACAGTTTAGACCCAGCCATATGAAAATCAGTCTTGACCTAGCGCCTCAAGGGAACAGAGCAGACCGGACTGCCAATCCAGGTCCTACTTGGACCGTAAACAAGCACCCTGGGACCGGTTTCTGGGTATTACACTTCATCCGCCAGGCTAGCTTGATTCCTGAGGCATAGTGGGCAAGGGACCCACGTCTGGGCATACCCGTCCCACTCAGGGTGAAAAGTGCTACGCAAACAAATGATGGACAGAATGCTGAATAAGTCATACATTTACCCCCAGTCAAGAGATCTGGGTAGAGTCCATCGTTCTTTTGCTCACCATGCCACCCCAGTTTAGACCCATCCATATGCAAATCAGTCTTGACCCTGTGCCTCATGGGATGGATTTAGGCCCAGATCTCTGTACTGGGGTGAATGTATGACATTATTCTGCATTCTGTCCATCAACTGTTGATTTTGTATTTGTCACTCGAGTGGAGCGGGTATGCCCAGACATGGGTCCTGTGCACTCCATGCCACTCGAATCAAGCTATCCTGGCTGAAGAGGGGTGAAACCCCGAAACCGGTCCTAGGATGCTTGTTTCCAGTCCAGGTAGAACCTGGCTTGGCAGTTCGGGCTGGAATGCTCCCATGAGGCACAGGGTCAAGACAGATTTGCATATGGTGGGTTCAAACTGGAATGGCATGGTGATAAAAAAACTATGGATTTAGGCCCAGATCTCTAAACTGGGGTGAAAGTATGACATTGTTCTGCATTCTGTCCATCAACTGTTGTTTTTGCATTTTTCACCCCGAGTGGGGCCGGTATGCCTAGACGTGGGTCCTGTACTCCCCATGCCATTGGAATCAAGCTATCCTGGCTGAAGAGGTGTGAAACCCCGAAACCGGTCCTAGGAGGCTTGTTTCCAGTCCAGGGATGACCTGGATTGGCAGTTCAGGTTGGACTGTTGCCATGCGGCACAGGGTCAAGACTGATTTGCATATGCCTGGGTTCAAACTGAAATGGCATGGTGAGCAAAAAAACTATGAATTTAGGCCCAGACCTCTAAACTGGGGTGAATGTATGACATTGTTGTGCATTCTGTCCATCAACTGTTGTTTTTGCATTTTTCACCCCGAGTGGGGCCGGTATGCCTAGATGTGGGTCCTGTACTCCCCATGCCATTGGAATCAAGCTATCCTGGCTGAAGAGGTGTGAAACCCCAAAACCGGTCCTCGGATGCTTGTTCCCAGTCCAGGGATGACCCGGCTTGGCAGTTCAGGTTGGACTTTTCCCATGCGGCACAGGGTCAAGACTGATTTGCATATGGCTGGGTTCAAACTGGAATGGCACGGTGAGCAAAAAACAATGGATTTATGCCCAGATCTCTGTACAGGGGTGAATGTATGACATTGTTCGGCATTCTGTCCATCAACTGTTGTTTTTGTATTACAGAACAATCAGGCAAATTTCCTTTACTTCTCAAAAACGACCATGCTATTTCTTTCCTGTCTGTTCCTACCAAACTATTAGACTCCTATGTGGCGCAGACTCTCTGATACACCTTGAAACTCCATATTCTTAAATGTATGGCAAGTAGGATTTCACCAAGCCCATGGCATTGAATTTGTATTTCTCTCAGTAGTGGATGACATTCACAAAGAAGGTGAAACATTTCTGACTTCAGCATTAGTCCAGCTGGATTTATCAGCCTCCTTCAGCATGGTTACCACAATTTGTTGGTGGACCATGTGGAAGTTGCTAGACCCAGCTCTTGATTCGATGAGGTCGTTTTTGAAGAACCACACTCAGTACGCCATTCTGGGTCATTTTAGGACCAATGAGACCCAACTGGACTGCAGGGCCCCTCAAGGTTCATCTTTATCTCTGCATCTTATTCACATCCACATTTAACTCCTAATTCAAGCTTTAAGTGAGATTAATTGTACAGTATACAATTATGCAATTGACACCCAGTCAGTTGTTAGATTGGCTGGTTCCATTGGGTCTCATAGAAACTTCCATACTGTTGTGCGTTTTATCTGGGACTGGAGGGGTGGCAACTTCCTAAAGCTGAATGCTAAAAATACCAAATTAGTTTGAATAACAAAATTAACACCTGGCACCCATCCGCCGGGCCTTCTGAAATAGGGGAAACCTACCCCACCCCTAAAACATCAACAAAATGTTCTGGCGTCATCAAATCTCAGATTGGTTCTGTGCTTCCTGACCCTTAGGAAAATCTGAAAGGCTTCCAGTTACTTCACTCATGATGCCTTAATCCTGGTGATAATGGCATTAATTACATCTCAGCTTGATTATGCCAATTATTTATATCACAGTGTTCCTGAAAACCAAATATCAAAATTGCAGTTTATACAAAACTAGACTGCCAGACTTATTTTTAGACAACCTAGGGGCTATCACACTACTCCTCTTTGGAGATATCTTCATTGATTTCCTCTGGAACAAAAGATGATTTTCTAAGTCTTCTGCATTACATTTAAGGCCTTCTGTGATAATGGTCCTCTATTATTACAATCCAGAATTGTCCAATATTTACCAGCCAGGCAACTATTCTCCTATTCTCCCAATCACTTGACTATCCCCAAAATTCAACAGGAAAAGGATGGGCGGTGCAAGGTTCTCGGTTCAAGCTCCCACCCCCTCCAATTTGGAACTTCCCTGCCATTAACTATATGGCTTCAGACTGAGTATTTGAAATTCAAGAAAGAGCTTAAAACTTGTCTGTTAGATTTGGGGGTCTCAGGTTGGCAGAGGTAGGTACCTTTGACCAAATAGGGACCATTGCGTCTAGTCAGGGTAAGGGGGTACACTCCTAAAATAACCCCTGCTCATCCCGTTGGTAGCTTGGCACAAGCAGGCAGGCTTATCTCAGAGGCAGTGTGTAAAGCATTTGTGAACACATACAGTATACCAGTGACAACACTACAGATGGACACCACACAAGTTGTAGTATAAAAATAAGTATTTTTATACAGACTTAACACAAGACCACAAACAACAAAAATCCACAATACTGTACTTTAAAAATGGTAGAAATAGCTTAGTTCTCTTTAGATGTAAAATGCAACACTTTGAGTTCAATGTACCTTTGGATGCGTGACGCTATACAACAAAAGTGTTGCAGGGAAGGTGATGCGTCGGTTCCCTACAAGCAAGAACGGTGATGCATCGGGTCCCTACAGCTGCATAGGGGATGCATCAGGTTCTTCTCCACGTGGGTAGGTGATGCATCGGTTTCTTACTGCGCTTGCCTGGCGATGCAACCAGCAGCACCATGATGCGATGAAGATCCGGTGCAATGAAACCAAATGGCATCTTCTTCTTGATGCGACAACAATGAGTGCAGGCCTGACGGCCATGTGGCGACTCAACAATTCTTCAGAGCAGCGACAGACCCTGTGACACGCTTCTCCAGTGATGCGAAGGTGACACTCTTCTCCGGTGATGCGAGGTGCTTTGGCGATGCGACAGCGGCGACACCCTTCTTCAGTGATGTAACGACAGCATCTGCGGCGGTGACATGCTTCTCCGATGATGAGACGCGTCTGCTGCAACAGCAATATTCTTCTCCAGCGATGCGAGGTGCTTCTGCGAGGCAAAGCGACAGCAGCAGTGGCGACACCCTTCTTCAGTGATGCGACGACAGCGGCTGCGGTGGCGTCACGCTTCTTCTTCGGGAGTCCTGCTTCCAGCTCCTTGCAACACACAGTCCCTCGGAAGGCCCAGCACAACAGCAGGCACTTCAAAAGAACTCTTGGGGATCTGGTTGGTGAAGTCTGTTCTCCCTGAGACATCAGCAGGAGGCAAGCTCTATCTCAAGCCCTTGGAGATCCTTTCCAAGTTGATTTGAAAGTAGCACAAAGTCCTTTCTCCTTTCTTTGGCAGTTAGGCAACCACTGCAGGCCAATCTCCCAAACAGCACTCAGCCTAGGGATAGTCTCCTACTCAGTTTCTCTCGTTCCTCTCCTCAGCAAAGGTTCTTCTTGTTTCCCAAAAGTGATCTAAAGTTCTTGGGTCCGGGTCGCAATATTTGTACTAGCAAATCCTTTGTCCTCTGAAGTCAGAGGGTCCTGTACCCAGTCCAAACTAGTTCTGGTCAGTCCTGGAGCACTTTGTTGACAAGACTCCTTCTTTCCTTTCACAGTGCAGGCCAGGGACATCAGACGCACACATGAGGTGGAGCCATTATTGTGGAGGGAAGGCACAGCCCTATTCAGGTCCCAGGTGCAACTCCTCCCACCCATCTACATGCAGATCTCTCTGTTCAGCCCTGTGCTGACTCACCCTGTCTTCTGGAATCCCCCAGCCCCTGTCACTCGAACTCCAGACAAGGAATACAAAACCTAGCAGAGGCAGGCTTGGATGGTTAGACAAGAAAATACCTACTATCTAATAGTGGTATTTTCAAACACAGAATGTTAAAACCAACTTCACTAAAAGATGTAGTTTATCATTCTGAGTTCAGGCATACTAAACACTAATTTCTACCTAGTTCCCTGAGTCAGTTAGGATTATAAGATGTTATAATCAAACTGCCCATTCTGGCCTATGGTGATTGGGGAACAGAGAGCCTTGCAATAGTGAAAAAACTAAAATGGCTGTAATTCACTGTTAGGACATGCCACACACATCAGGGCTTGTCCTACCTTTTACCTACAATGCACCCTGCCCTTGGGCCTACCATGGGGTGGCTAATAAGCACAAAATGGAAGGTTTAGGGACTGGCAAGTGGGTGCACTTGCCCAGTCAACATGGCAATACCAGACTGCACACTGGATCTGCAATGGCAGGCCTGAGATACACTTTTCAGGCTGCTTCTGTGGGTGGCACAACCAGTGCTGCAATCCCACCAGCAGCATTTGATTTACAAGCCCTGAGCATGATTATGTGACGTTATTCCACATACAAATACCCCGCATACCATCACTCCGCAAAAATGATTCCGCAAATACTATCACTCCACAAATTAACACAACAAAAACTTTTACAATGAATATGCCTTTACAACGCAAAGGCATGCATGTTAAAGGTATACTCGTAAAAGTTTTAAAGGTAAGTAAGAGTATCCTACCCTACACCTTAATGTAGTACCCCTGCACCACCCACCCTCAACACGCAGTCCTTTTTCTACATTTACACTACCCAGCACGACCCCCAACCACTACCTTAAAGCACTTTACTTCCCTACATAAACACTACAACAGTACCTTAATACACTACCCCCAGCATGACCCTACACTACACAAACACAACACTACCCTAAACCCTAAAACACTACACCCCAGCATGACCCTACACTACACAAACACTACCCTAACCCTAAAACAATACCCCCAGCATGACCCTACACTACACAAACACTACAACACTACCCTAAACACTAAAACACTACCCCCAGCATGACCCTACACTATACAAACACTACAACACTACCCTAAACCCTAAAACACTACCCCCAGCATGACCCTACACTACACAAACACTACAACACCACCCTAAACCCTATAACACTACCCCCAGTACGGCTCTACACTACACAACCAGCACAACACTACACAACACTACACAATCACTACCCCAGCACAATCCCCCACCCAAAAAAAAATAAACCCAAAACCCCTTACCTCTCTCTTGTCGTGGTTCCACTCTCCTCCCGGTTCCATCCATTTTTTATTGCACCCCAGAAGTACTCCACACCAGAGGGGGCGTCGCTAACCGCCGATCATGGAGGACTTCCTCTATCAGAGCTCTAGGACTGTGGGGGTCATCCGAGGCAACATCCTGCACGACTATATACAGGCATTGTGTAGAGAGCTGATTGCAGTGCGGGCTCTCCGCTCAGTGCCATAACTCGAGGTGTTACATGCAGTGAGGGCAACAGACCACACAAGCAATGGTAACTCCTGGAGGCACATTTCACAACGCCAGTGCATTTACAATAAATGCCTTTACAACTAAATTCGTTGTAAAGGCATGCCTGTTAATTGCACAAGCGTTGTAAAAAAATGCGGAGTGATAGTATGTGGGGTCAAAGACCTCGCGGAGTAATGGTATGCGGGGTCAAGGTCCGCGGAGTAAAAAATTTCGGAGTAAACGTTGAATATCCTTGGGCACATGCAGTGCACTGTACTAGGGTCTGACAAGTAAACCCAACCAGCCAATCATGGAATCACTAATCCATACATCAATTTACAATAGGGAGAGAATATGCACTTGAGCACTGATCAACAGTGGTAAAGTGCCCGGAGTCATGAAACCCACAAAAACAGGTCAGACAAAATACAGGAGAAAGGCAAAAAGTTCAGGGTTGGCCCTGCAGAAAGGGCCAAGTCCAACATTGGCTGTTTAGACATGCCTGTTATCCCCCACTTCCATTAATGTGCAGTGGCATGTTTTCTAATTCCCTACTGTTACTTAGTGCCAAAAAGCAGCTTGGTGTACATGTGCTTTATATGTATATTTTAACATAACAAGAGAGTATGGGGTGCATGGATGGGGACTGAGTAGTGGATGACTTATTAAATGGGTGGTTGGTGGGCAAGTAACTGGATGAATGTGTAGGTAAGTGAAGAAATAAGTAAGTATAAGAATGATGGACAACTAGGTATGTGTTAGCTGATTTTGATCTAGATAAGTGACCCAAAGCAGCCTTTCAAAAAAATGACAATGTATTCCCAAAATCCTCAGCCAGGTCAAGCGAACTGAGCACGCCTAATAATTTCAAAGGAAAATCTGGGAGGCCTCACCAGCGTCCCCCATCTAACTCCATCCATCCCACAAAACAATAGGAGGGAATTCTGTATTACAAAGCACAGCTCTCCAAAGATAGCTGACACAAGTAATATGTCTGGTCGGCATCTCTTAAGAAGAACTAATTAAACAATCATGGGTCAGCCCCTCGCCCCTGCAGAAAATCAGGTCAGTAAGAGCCAGCCAAACACTACAAAAAAGTCATGACACAACACCATCCCTGCAACAACCTTCTGATCCTTGAGCCCTCAAGCGCACATGTTACGGATCCTCGGCCGGACGACAGGTGGTTCAGAGGGTCAGGAGACCATAGCAAAGTGCATACCATCCGGAACTAACGGCTGGAGATCCTTGGAGTTTGTCCCCTGTAGATAGGAGTACGAACTGAGAGGAAACCCCTCTCACACATAAAGCACCTTAGCGTGTGCCACACATTCAGGGTTCTGAATCATTTATATTCCTGTAAAAACACCCACACATAAAAGGTACTGATGAAAGCCAGTTTAAATATCAGGCCTGGCTGAAACAGTCGACCACACTGGACGTGGGAGACCATAAGCCTACCCCTACATGTCCTTAGCCTTTGTTTTTAGTTTCTGCCTGGGGCCCACCAATAAACCTACTACTTTGGGACCCCAAGGACAGCATTTTAAACCTCACACAGCACACCAGCACAGCACATTCACGCTCCAAAAACCCGCTCGGCAGTAGCCTGGCGTCGAAGCACACCTGAGGCGCACTCAGTGCCTCGTGTGGGGCCCGATGATGAAGCATGCCACCAACTAGGCTGGTGGGTGAGGGCCTTCCTAACAAACCAAAAGGTTTCCCACACCATACACATAGTATGCAAAATACTACCTTAATAGCTCGTTCTTGTTATTTACTCATTTAACCCCAGGGGAAACAAACTAGCTGTTCTAGTTCCTCTCTCTCTTTTTGATTGCAAGACATGTTAGCTGTGCCACAAAGTCTGCAAGAAACAGCAGCATGCACCCATTCGTAGGTGGGCTACAGGGCATAAGCATTGATCAAAATAGCAAGGAGGGCAGTCTGCCCGAACCACCTGCACCTGCGACCAGCTCACAACAATGATTGAATGACTTCTCTGACTGAATGCCCAGGCCAGCAAAAAGCTGTGGGCCAGCCCACTTAAGTCACTGGCTCTCTTCGCTGTGAGAGATGGCATTATCATCTTGCAGATGTGCACATCCAACTTGAAATAAGTGCACTTCAGTGTCAAGGCTGATGCACCGTTTTCTACCTTTGTTTTAGCTTTAATTTCATATCTTTTTATTGTTGCAGTGGCTCGTTGTTTACTTTTTTTCAAACATATGCATGTCACATGTAGACGAGGGTACTTTTTACTTTGTATTGTTTCCACTTTTAAGTTATATCGAATACGGTAAAAAATAAAAACATTCTCAAAATAGCATGGTTGCAAAGGACAGGCAAACCTGATCAGTAGCATTTAAAACACGGGGACCAGAACAAAGCTGACAGTCCAACCTTTGGAACCTTTTCTTCTTTTACAACATTTTACCCTTTTACTCTCAAAAGTCATTCCCTACTATTTATAAAAGTGGATATTGCTTGTGTTGAAATTTTCAGAAGGCCAAACTGGTGTCTTCTCAGTTAAATTTAAAAAAGTTTGAACTTCTGATATCTAAGAAACAGTGTGAACTGATGAGCACAGAAGGGTATCATAGGACTGGGTGATTCGCTCTTGTATTGTCAGAATAGCGACCTGCTAAGTGTTTCATCCATCACACTTGCATGTTGAGGTTGCTGGTTTCGCAAGGTTCGAAGCCATTGCTTTCCCACTTCTTTCCTCCCTCATAAGGTGTGCTTGTTCAGCAGTAGGCATTATACTTTAAAAAGGTTCATCATACTGCTGATGTCACAAACTGCCATTTTTTACATTTGGCATCATTTTAGGCATTTTACAGCATCGCAGCTTTGCTCATGGTAATGTATGGGTTACTGGGAAGTCTTTAACACTTTTTTAGCGTACATGCACAGAGCACTCAGCTGTAGCACTAGTTAGATTAATTCTTTAGAGCTGTCTATAGGTTGTAATCTCCCCAAACCACCCAACTGGACTGCAAAACCCAAACAGTCCATCCCAGGAGAACCATGCCACTTTCTCTTGCCTCTAGCATAAAAGAAATCATGGAACATAACACAGGACCAGCAGAGTAAAATATAGCCACCAGCTAATTACAAGTATATTTTGCGTGCCTGTCTTTCACAATTCCTCCTTCCTCGCAAAAGTAGGCACTGCATCCCAAGAAAAGGTTAAAGCTCTACTTCTATCATTCACACACACAATACCAAAGCAATTCCCTCATACTATCACAACAAATTCAACACTCTGCCGACCACACAACACCCCATCATGTAGAGCACTCCTGTCCAACGAGGCACCTTGGGGTCCCACAATTGTGTATGAAGCACTATGATTACAACAAAACAATACAACACACTACAATGGATAATGCTGTGTTGTTCATAGATCAGTTCTCCACTTTGTAATTTATGAGTTTTAAGTCATATCCCCATAATTGTAGGATGGCTAGTCAGATATTGGTCCAGGGGAATTAAGAAGAATACATTCAGTGGATACATTTTAGATATCCTGTCAATGAGCTGCTCTTGTGCGCTGTAATTAGATTAGTTAACATGCAAAATAAGTGCCTATATATATTACCCATTTATGTACAAGTCTTGCAGAGTAAGGTCTCTGACATCCATATATTTCTTCATCACAGCTTTAGGCACTGCATTGATATAGAACAGTAGCTCAAGTGATAAGAATTCAGTGGCACTTCCCTTGATACCTTCAATATGTATGATTTATTTGGCTCAATCAGTGTTTCTTAGCTTTTGTTAGAGAAAATGTATTTCATCTACTTCTTAGAAAGTCCACGCCATAGACTAAAGATATAAGTCTCTGATGTAGACCATAACAAATGTAGTCACCAGTGAGTTTCTTGATCCCTGAGTGGGATTCTTAAATGGGATCTTTCTTTATGTTCAAAAGACTTTATGTAATGTTATAAAATGTATCAATACATGAAAAGGAAAAATATAACAGCAAATAGTCAGCAAATAATACCTTATCTAAAATATTGAAGTCTTTATACATTTTCAGGGAAGGGAAGAAGAGAAAATGGAGGGGGGAATATGCAGAATTCCTAAATATAAATATCATATAAAATAATGTAAAACACGTCCTCATTAATATCTCAGTATAAGTGAACAATACACCACAATATGCTTAGTATAAATAAATACATTCAAATGCAAAAAAGACAAAGAGTAAAAAATAATGATGGGGTATGAAAATAATATAGAAATGGTATGTGATAAAATACTGCCAACCTGATTCAGAAATACAGTAAGCAGTAACCATATCCTTTGAACATTGTGAGAGGGTAGACATTGCATCATGTACATAGTATCCAACTTATGATGAAAGCATACAGAATACCACCACCCTTTGCATGATAATTTAGCTCAAGATTTCCAATTAAAAGTGATGTGCTGAAATGTAAAAGCCAGTAAAATATCTCACAACTTGTCATTAGGAAACAATGGAATAAGGGACAGAGTTAATGTACACAAAAATAATAAAGAATATTAAAAGAGTGTTGTATATTAAACATCTGTCTAATTTGAGCCCAGACCACATGCTAAAGTGTAAGTGTCTTAGGGCTTTGGAATAACATATGTATAACATCTGCTTAAGGAAAGTCACAAGACTCACACTAAAGGAAACCTCTGAGGCCTATTATTAATTTGAATTAAAGGATTATACCATAGCAGCCTTTTAAGGGATACGGAAGGAAGTACTTGAGTTGAAAGAAATGTGGACTTGATCTTTAAAAAGCATTTGTTTTAAACCTGGAGATTTAACAATTGTAATGACGGGCATAAAACACAAAACCCCCTTAAATGTTAAGGGCTTAAAAAAAAGCTTTTCCAATATCTAACCATAATAGAGAAAAGATGAACCCGAGTCTGATGTCCAAAGGGCAGCTTGCCGGAGCACAAAAGCTCTATGGTTTGAATAAAAGCCTGGAAAATAAACAAGCCACTTTTGGTCATTGTAAAACAGTAAGGGCTATTCGTAATTTTTTATTGCACCATAAAAAGTTTGGAAGTAATGCATTATTATCTTTATAAAAGTTATTGGGGATGTGAATTGATAACATAGAATGAAGATAGAATAGGAAATATCATCATTTTAATCACATCTAGGTGTGCCACCATGATAGAAATAAAGGATTCCAAGAGGACAACATATTTCCACCTTTGTCATTAGGTCTTTGAAATTAACTTGTATAGTTTATGAGATAGAGTTAGTGACCTAAATACCTAGATATTTATTTTTAGCAGAAGAAGACCATTGAAAACCAGTAACGAGATAACAATAACTAAACGTGTATTAAGTAAGTGGAAGAATTTCCATTTTATTTTTATTAATGTTATATTCAGATACCTCTGAAAAGAAAGACAATTCCTGCATAAGAGAAGGCAAGGCTCTCTCTGGAGATGAAATGAACAAAAGGATACCATCTGTTAAACTGTAAATGAGAATCACCATAACTAAAGGCAGACATGGAAGGATTGAGACAAATCCGGGAAAGAAAATGATCAAGTGCCAAATAAGTGGAATAAATATGAAATTAGAATAGTAGAAAAGTGAAGATAAAATTCCACTGTAAAACCATCAGAACCCAGTGTTTTCCCCAATTTTATTACTCATAATACTTGAGAAACCTAATCTAGAGTGAGATCGTTTTTTAAAGAGTGAAAATCCAAATCTGAGGGGATGGAGTGAGAACTTTGATTTCAATAGTCAGTATTGGTAGAAGGATGAACTGAAGATTCTAGGGTATGGAGAGATTTATAAAATGTAGCAAATTCCACCAATATGTCCTTATGTTGAGTAATGATCTAGCTTGCGTGGTTATCACCGAACCAATAACTCGCCTCTCACTTCTAATTTAAAAAAATGTGCTTGCTTTAATTTTTCCCATCATCTAAACGCACATTTTTCTTAGAGAATGGAATTTGCCTCATTAGTAGAAATAGAGTCACATTTTAGTTTTGCTTGAAGTAAATTATGAAAATGAGAAGGCAATTTAGAAAGGAAGTTTTGTGTTTCTAAAGATATGATAGCGCCAGAAAGCTTCGGGGTCAGTGCGCTTTACAAATAGCACTTAAGATAAGATAAGATAAAAAAACAAAGCAGTGTTTTCCTTAGTACAACTCTTTTTAGTTTTGAATACATAATGCAAAAGAAGTCTCTTGCAGATGCTTCAAAAGCACCCCATAGTAAGGATGGAGAAATAAAAGTATTATCATTAAAAGAAAAAAATTCTTGCAAAAGAGAATTATTAAACCTCCATATGTTCAAGGGGTGGACACGGAGGAACCAAATCCAAGTAAGTAACAACCATAGCATGAACAGGAATTATAATAGGAGAGATTGAAGATTATACAATATGTTGAAAAAAGACATTTGAAAAGAAAAATATGATCCAATCGTGAAAGTTTACTATGAGAGGGTGAGTAATAAGTGTAGTCTCATGACGTAGGATTAGTGATCCTCCAGGAATCCACTAGGAGGAGGTAAAAAAAAGGGACTGGGTCACACCATTCCTTTCTTTTGTTTTTTAAATGTTTTTATAATCAATCCTTAATTTACATTTACACTTGCATTTTGTTGTGCGTTAAATTATAACTTCGAGTATACTTGATAATAAAACAGAAAAAAGATAAAAAGGAAGGAGATACATTGTTTCATGATCATCACCTGTTAAAGTCATAATCAACACCCTATCTCATTTGTTGTATCCTTGGATTCCATGTTAATCTACTGAACGTTTGCCTTTTAGGTGACTTAAGACAGTACAGACTGTATTCGCGATTAAAGATATTGTAAAATGTAGCCCTCCCCATCTCAAAACGAGGGAGCCTCCTACTGTAGCCAACACAAGGCGATACATAGCAGTGCAACCACGGAGGCAATAGATATAATAAATCTAAACTTATATACAGTTTGATCAGTTATAACATTTCTCCAAACCCCCAATAACATAATGTATTTTATTATATGGATTGTAATCCCTACAACTTCTGACAAAAATAGATCTATTTGTTGTTTTAGTTGTAAAAGATCAATACACAAAAAAAACACATGCACAACATCAGATCTATCGATGCTGCATCTAAAACATTTCCCATCATTATTGGCCCCTCATTTCATAATGTTCTCAGTTGTATGATATAGATCAAATATAGTTTTACAAGGCTGTGTTTTCAAATTTGCTGACAACAGTATCTTCCCATCAGTATCTATAGAATTCTGCATAGGTGCACCAGCTTGCCCTGAGCGTTCACCCCATTTGTAATCTTGAAGCTCTAGGTCCACTGGTTGTGTCTCAAGTAATATAGAATACAGTACCGCTATCTTTGCCTTCTTTCTAATTGCCTCAATTATCGGTGTGGGGACAATACCCTCATGTAGGTGATGTTTAACTAAGAAATCCCAGATTTGTAAAAATTAAAAAAAATCATGTTGTTGCAGTTCATAGTTATCAAATAGCTATGCAAATGAGGATAGTACTCCCTGCTAAAATAGATCCCCTAGCTGTCTAATCCCCTTATGTCTCCACCTCAACATCTTATAATCTCCAACAATAGCTGGAAACTTGACAGTTGAATTAAGCGTTGAATAGTAATTACTCTGTGAGATACCCAATTTTTTACTTACCACTTTCCATGTCCTGTACGCAGTAATCATTACCTTAAACCGTGTTTTTTTTATAAAAGCTTGGTTCACAAAATGTTAACAATACATTTCTGGCTTCTTCCCCTATTAGTAGCTGATATATAGAGGGAGCTTCTGCAACCGGCACATCATCACCAGTCAAAAAAAATCTGCATATTTTGCAACAAATAAACATAATAATAAATAAAGAAATCAGGGAACGACCCCCCTACCAAGTGGTATCATCATCAACTTAAATGCTCTCCTCGCTTTTCGTTGTCCCCATATAAATCTATTGCATATTGATTGTATCCGTTGTAGATGTTTTTTTGTCAGTTTCAGCGGTACGGCCCTGAAATATCATAGTATTTTGGGTCGGACAATCATTTTAAGCACATTGTGTCTTCCCACCATTGTCAGATAAAGGCACTCCAGTCAATCCAGCTGTTGTTTCACCTGTGTAACTATGCTGCTCCAATTAACCTCTATCAATTCTTGCAAACACATTCTTATTTCAATACCTTAATATCTAGCTTCATCTAAAATTGATACTTGTATAGCGCACTACTCACCCGCAAGTATCTCTTCCGGACAGGCCTGTTTAGTACATACGATCTGGGTTTTATACAAATGTAATTTATATCCGGAAACCACACCAAATTCTTCTGCAAACCTTTCAATCTCAACTAATGCCTGCGCTAGGTCTGCCGAAGCTTTAGCTATATCGTCCGCATAGGCTAGGACGCGTACCTGAAATTGCCAGCAATTCATAGATCTGATATGCTCCATCTGTTCTAACTTAAGCACAAAAGGAATAATATTTAACGCAAACAGTAGCGGAGAGCAAGGGCACCCCTGCCTTGTTCTCCTACTAATATATACTTGTTGCGATTCCCTACCCATAACACAAATCCTCGCATGTGGAGACCTATACATACTTTGAATTGCCTTCATGTATGCTGGTCCAAACCCCATCTTGTGCATAATACCCCACACAAAGGCCCACGAGACGCGGTCAAACGCTTTTTATTCATCAAGAAATAACATCCTAAACCATCTATGATGTACATTAGCATAATCTATAAGGGTAATAACTATGGATATGATTAGTTGTACTTCTACCAGGTAAGAACTTGTGCTGGGATAATGAAACTAAAGGCGTAATCACCCTCGCCAACCTATTAGCAAAGATTTTGGCATATACCTTCCCATCAGCATTTAATGAGGATATTGGTCTATATGACACAGGTATATTTGGGGGTTTATCCTTATTTTTAAACACGTCTATGTTGGCTTCATCCCAAGATGGAGGTGGATTCCCAGCCTGAGCTTCGTGACAAACATTCACCATGTCTTTTTTCAATACATGAAATAGCAAACGATATATTTCAAGAGGTTGTTTATCAGGCCCAGCACCTTTCCCACTAGCGAGCACCCCATGTGCATCCTCTAGTTCATCCATAGTTATTGGTTCATCTAATACCGTTTTCTCCTCTGGGCTTAGTTTATTCAGATCATAACCTTGACAGAATTTCTCTATATCCTGTTTATCACTGTTGTGCTGTGTATACGTTTTTTGATAAAACTCATAAAAAAACAACAATATACCATCCTCTGTTTCAACCATATTCCCAATCGTGTCCGTTATACACTATATTCTCTGTGAAGATTGCCTGACTCCTAATCGCTGAGCAAGACATCGACCCATAGCTTCACCATATACATATCTGTCTTGTTTGTGATCGGTACATTGAAAGGCAATTTCTTTACACCACATCTCATTAATTCTACACTTAGAACACGCTGTCTTAGAATGTATATCCTTGTGTTCAAGCCCCTGCTTGAACACCTGTATTAGCTCCTGTTCAGCATTTCTTAACTCCCCCAGAAGTCGCTGCATAGTTGTTTGTTCTTGTTTTTGTTTAGCCAGCCCTTAACTAAATGTTTCTCCACGAATTCCCGCTTTAAGGTTATCCCAAACTATGGAGCTGGAGGTGGATCCCCTATTGATGTCAAAAAATTGCCTTGTCCAACTACATAAATGTTTAATATACACTTCATCTTTCAAAAGTTTGCTATTAAATGTGAACACCCTTCCAGACTTCATACAACTTAAGCTATGTATATCTAATAAAAATGGACCATGATCTGAGGTTATTCCTGGCCATATTTGCATTTTTGCCCCAACAATATGTGACCTAGACATAAAAACATAATTAAATCTCAGCAATATCTGATGAGGACATGAATACAAAGTATATCCTGGATGTACGTCATTTAAGGTCCTCCATATATCTACCAGCCCATGATCCTTCAACATTTGCATTAAAGCCCTATATACCTTGGGTTTTTGTCCTGTATATTTATAAAGTTGTCCAGCTACATCTAACCTTTCACAATGGATATTAAAATCCCCACATAAATTAAAGGGGTTTAAACAGAAACATGCATTTTCTTAAGGATTGTTTTTTGTGTGTTTTTAACACCCACCCCTGCCCCTGCCCAACCATGTACCCCGCCCCTAACCCCACCCTCATCTCCTTTGTACACCCCACTAACCCCTGTCCCACACCCCACCCTCTCCCCATTATACAGGCATAAGGGATAATAGCCCTCATGATGGAAGGTGAGTGTATCACTCTATGTTCACTAATCCCCTGGGATTCGACCCATTTATCTTCCTTTAACAAAAATGCTCCTATCTGAAATCATTACTTAAATCTCCTTGAGTTTGCTCAAAGTGAGTACAGATACTCTTTTGCTGACACCTTAAAAGTGAAAAACTGTGTTTGCCCCTTAGAAAAAACTTTCAGGGTAGAGGGTTTTAATTAAAAAAACTGAGCTCCTTTTGCTTGGAAGTGGGTAATTAATTGCCGCATTTGCAACCTCTTCTCTACTGTGAAATGGCAATAATCCGGTCTTATAAAAAATTGTGTACCCTTTCCCTCCCTCTTCTTGCACTAAATCATATAGTGCTTGTCTTGCCAAAAAGTTGTTTAAGGAAATCAAAATCACCCATGGTCTTTGTTCAGTCTGCCCTCCTTTAGCCGCTCGTTGCTTGAACGGTAATCTATGTGCCCTCTGTACTTCCATCGACCAGTTCCAGTCCTTCAATTCCGAAAAAGCTTCTTCAAATAATTGAACCACAAATGTATGAGTGTCTTGCCCCTCCGCCCCCTCAGGTACTCCCAGTGTTCTAAGATTGATCCTGCGGAGCCTATTTTCCAAATCCACAAGTTTGATCTGTACATCGTCTTTATTAGCATTCATTGATTTGCAATGCCCTTCTGTGTCTCCATTAGGTCTTCCAAAGCTGAAATTCAAGTCTCTGGGTTATAGTCATTTATGTATTTTGACTCCTCATTTCTTCTTAAGTTATAGGTATTTTTTTGGTGATTTTCGTGTCACAGTATGTCGCAAAGATGACATAAAATTGTTCACTCTTCCTTTTGATATTACTGGTCGTGGAAATCCCAAACGACATTTTGTGTAGAACTTATCCTTAGATTTGAACTTTCGACGACAGTATTTTCCACAACGAAGGGTTTGAAACCGTAAAACTTGATGTTTTAAATTGTTTTGTTCTGTACTTTTTGGTACAGCACATGTAGAATATTGTTCAATAAAACTCATCACTGTGTCATCCGAATCTGTTCCAAATTTGGGGGCATCTTTGGTCCATAGCAGCATATGTATGTGAGGAGCACCTCTTGCTTGATACTCCTTTCTCCAAAAGAAATCCAGAACCTCTCCAAGAGGAGGATTTTTTTTGTTTGTGATAAAAGACATCATAGCTTCAAATCTATGATTGAAATACCTGCATACATTAACTGGATCCAAAGAGCAGAGTTCACCAGGTATTTTGAATTCTATATTTTTTATGTTTGCATTTGCCTCTCGAAGAAATTGAAGTAAGTCTTCCCAAGCATACTCAGCACAGCTAAGAGTAAGAAACCATGTAGGAGTTCCTAAGTTTCTGAGCATACATTTCAGTTCTCCATGACAACGGTACCAATACTCGTTAGTACCACGCTGACATGTCATGAGATTAATTAGCTGAGATTCCAAAACAGTCTCTTTCTGTTGGACTTTATCCATAAAGTCCCTTGCCGAAACATTTTGCAGATGTACTCCACTTTTTAGTATATGGTTTACTGCATAAGAAAGTCCAGACAAGTCACTCTCAAACAGAAGATGAAACATATATGGAATACATTGGCGAAACCTTGGATCTTCTGCATATATTCTTGATGTCCGGTATTCAGATGCAGGAATCTGTACAGGTTGATCATCATATCATCCACATTGACCGGTTGGAAATAACTGAGGAAACAACGAGCTTCCAAGCTTTCTTCCCATACACTAATGGGACTTCCCTTTGCTTCTTTCATTTGGAATAACTTAATAACATTCCCCATTACTTCTTTGGAATGCAGAGTATGAGCACTATAATGTTCATAAATGTGTTCACTTCTGGACACATCCACTTTTTCAATTTGCCCAGCTGACAAATCACTGTCCTCTTCTACAGTTGTTTCCTCTTCTTCAACATATACATTTTTGTAGTATTGATTGTTTTTTACCAAATGCAACGTTGCCTTTTTGACTTTGCTATCATCCACTAATTCTTGCCAGATGTTCTTACCCTTTGTAGGAACTCAATTAACTAGAATAACTAGAGGTTCCTCTTCCACTTTTTCTACACATTGAATCAAAATAGACTCATAGGTATTTAAATCCATCAGTTTAAAAGGAATATTTACCAACTCAAGATTATTATGTACAGCTCTAGCAGGCATTTTGTTCTCATTTAATTTATTATAACAATATTTACAAAAACTTTGATCAGAACCCAAATCAATACAATCCTCTGCCAACAAATAAGTTGCAACGTCCTTCCACTCAATATTATTTTCCTTTTCACTTTTTACATATAAATCAACTAACCTAGTCTGATTCTTATAATGATTTCGTCGATAACACACACAAGAAAAGTTTGGCCTATTACCTGAAATGACCATAAACCTTGTAATTTCTTGGTCAAAATTTTCTGTACCAAAATTCTGTATATTTTCTTCCACATTTCCTTTTATTACTGTATCCATTCCTGCACTGTCCTCTTTTTCACTGAAGTAACTAACCTCAATCTCTTCACAAATCTTCTTTACATCTAATATAGATCGATGCAAAAGAGCACTCTTTACCAGTTTTAGCTTAAGTGCCAGACTTTTTGTATAATACAACCTTCTCACTAATTTCCTCACTTCAGTATGATGCACTGCTAACATCCTAAAATGGTGAAAAACACTGTGGCATACTTTTCTAGAAAGACAAGCCAGTGAATGCCCTTGCAAACCCGTTTTTTCTCTCAGTCTGCAAATATCGAATTCTTGCAACATCTTCATCTTTTGTGTGAGACTTTTCTTAGTATATTTACGTAAGAAATTGCGAAACAAATCAATTGAGTCCTGTCATTCACTACAAATACTACTACAATTCCAAGTGAACACTGGAGCCTTAGGACGTCTCCCTAAAACTTCATCAGCTAACACCTCTTCTGCATTTCTAGGCACAATTTTCTCTTTTTCAATCGGACAACCATCCTTCACTTCATATGCTCGACCACTGGTGTCAACTGCATGCAACAAATCATTAGTCTGAAATTAACTCTCTTCATTAAAAAATGGCTCACAACTTGAACTATGCTTCCATTCTCCAGAAAAAACATTACAAAAATTAGTTCTATTAATTAGTCTTTTCCACTTACTTTTCAATTTCAAAACATTGACTTCCTTGTCTAGTGTACGAATTCTATTGATTACTAAAATATACAACTTCTTTTTGATTTCAAACGCATGATCTACTATACTCTCAATATTTTTCTTTTTCTTATAAAAAGCTGTTTTCCTTTTACAATTCTTAACATTTTTTAATAAATTTAAAACTACTCTGTTATAAATCATTCTCTTGCAAATATAAACAAACAGTTTTTTTCATCTATTACTGTACAGAATATGATCACCACATACTTTTCCAATATTTCTTTGGGGGGGTCTGCTTTTTCTTTGTAGTTACAGATGACATTTTTTTCTTTTGCACATTTTCCACATTTTTCTACATTGGGTTAATTTCCTTATAAAATTCTTTGTTGTCTTACCAGGAGCATTCGTCTTTTTCTCTGTACATTGTTGCTTAGATAAATCTTGTAATTGTGTTTTCTTGGAAAAGTAAGCCTGTTTAAATGTTTTCCTTTTTGCAATCTTTGAAGGCATGTTGATTTTATTTCTTATAGATAACTATATTCTGTTGTGAAGAAAAAAGAACATGTTCTAGACCACTAGTAACATACTACATAGCAATTACAACCACTAAATGATATAAACACTGGTTTGCTTCATAAGTAAGCAACTGTGTCTGAGCAGAGTAGGAAATCATGCAGTGAGTGCTGTTTCAGAGTTTATGGCAGTGCAGTGGTGTTTCAATATTATAGGGTAATTTGCTGAGAATGGTGTTTCGGTGTTCAGAACAGTGCAATTATGTTCAGACAGTGTAAGAGCATGGAGACTATTTCCGAATTAGGAAGCCTGACAAATGTACTGCATAGCAGTTTCTAGCACTACATATCCTAAAGCCTGACTCACTTCATCAGAATATGTATTCCCATATTTTTGAACACATCAAGTTAGCAAATTATTTCAATTGTATAAAAAGAGTCTATCGAATAATTTTTAATTCCAAATCATAAATTTATTCATTAAACATTTCATACTCCAATACAACCTCCAACATCACTTCATTTGGTATTTGATTAACATTGTCCTCAATTTCCAAATGTGCATCTTGAAATTAAATTTCTTCCACTGCTTCTAATAACTCAATGTCCAAAATGTCATCAAAGAATACTCCATTTTCTTCATCAATGTACTCTCCAAAAGGTTCATTTAAATCCTCTATTACTTTATACGAAATTTCAAATTTGACTGCAAAGTTCTCCTGATTCTGATCCATTTTATATATATATGATAATTTTGCTGGACCTTGCAAAAAAATATAAACACTTAATTATATCATTTTCACTAATAGATCTTAAAAAACTACCTTTATCAATTTTATAAGTACATATATACCCATATTTTTAAACACAACAACTACACAAATTATTCTGCCACATTTTTCTGAAATAAAAACTGACTCACACTGTGGTCTTAGACAGATAACACTATCCCTTCCAATTCAGTAAAATGATTACTAGAATGAAAGGGAGTCTTGCTAGGAATATTCTTTTAGGGTTTACAACATTGCAGTTGTGTTGCAAGAGTGTAGAATATTTTTATAGGAAAGGAGTTTCAGGGTTTAGGACAATGAAGTGAACTTCAAGCAGTGTAGTGAGTCAAGGTGAGACTGAGAATGTATAAATGAAAATTCACTGAAATGATTGTTACATAATACAGACACAGTTGCTTTTGCATTTCAACAGCACACCCAGCATCTAAATTGCACAGCATAAACACAATTTGAAAATTAAGAGGCCTGAAACACATACTGCATAGGACTTTCAACAACTACATCACCTAAATCATGACTCAGTTCATTTAGGTGATTTAGCACACAGAGGGAGAGAAAGTACAAACAGAGACAAAATGGTACAGACGGAAGGTGCAAGACTACGGGCAGAGAAGGAAAAGATTTAACATGGTAGCACTGTGTAATACACACTAGCAGCCATATCATAATAGGCCTCTAGAGATGCACATGAGAAGGTGCAGGCAGAGGGTACAGCCCGAGGGAGAGAGTTGGTGCTGACAAAAAATAGATTTCCAATTTAAACCATCTCACCCTTTCTCTGGCCCATCTTTTCTCTGACTGCACCATCTGTACCTCTGCCTGCAGCCTGTATGTAATAGACATCACTAGCATGTTAAATGTTTTCCTTCTCTGCCTGTAGTCTCACACCCTCTGTGTGTCCCATGTTATCTCTGTCTTCACTATCTCCCCCTCTGTCTGCTCCAATTAGCCTCTGCATTTAACATTTCTCTCACTGTTTCCAGCATTTCTTCTCTGTTTTACCATTTTATCCTCTGTGTGTACCATGTCTGTGTCTGCTTCCACTCTCTGTGTTTATGCTTGAACTATCTCACCCTTTCTCTGCACCACCTTTTCTGTGACTGTACTATCTGTCCCTCTGTCTGCAAACCTGCACCATCAATCCTCTGTCAGCACCATCCCTCTCCCTCTGCCTGCACCTTCTACCTGCACCCTCTCATTTGCATCTGCAAAAGCCTCTTATGACATGGCTGCTAGTGTATATTACACAGCGCTACCACGTTAAATCTTTTCTTTCTCTGCCTGTAGTCTCGCACCCTCTATGTCACCATTTTATCTCTGTCTTCCAACCAATAATCTCCACAGATTGAGAAAGCAAGGAAACATGTGAATAGCTCTGTTTCTGCTTTCCTCTGAGACTATGGTATGGGTTCTATATACCACAACAACTTGCGTTACAACATGCAAGGCATCTATAGGAGAGATGGTGTACATTTCACAGATGAGTGGAACAGAGTCTTCCTTTTAAACTTTAAACACTGCATCGGTACTTACTTGTAGGTACAAAAAATACTCAATGGCTCTTTTTAGAGCCAACCAACATCTAAACACTCAAACTTATTATTTAGCTCATTTTTTGTTTGTTTTTTTACCACCATGCGTGAACCTCGCGATTTAAAAAAAAAAAAGTTTTTTTAACCCTTGGGGTCCTTTAGGGACCCCCTGAGAAGGCCCAGGGGGTCAGGGGGACTCTACCGTGCCCCCTTTTCACGTTTTTCACTTTCTTTTTTCACTATTTTTTGAAACTACACAAAATGGCGGCTGAAGGGTGCGAGCACCGTGCGCGCACCTCGCAACTTTATTTTTTTTAAATGTTTTTTTTGCCCTTCATGGTCCTTCAGGGACCCCCTGAGAAGACCTAGAGGGTCAGGCAGACTCTACCCTACCCCCTTTCTACGTTCTCCACTATTAATTTTCACTCTATTTTGCCTCGGCAGGTGCAAGCACTGTGCGCGCACCTCGCGATTTTAAAAAAATAAATCAAAAATTATTTTGGGCCTTCAGGGTCCTACAGGGATCCCCTGAGAAAGCCTAGGGGTTCAGGGACTCTCTACCCTGCCCCCTTTTCAAGGTTTGCACCTTAATTTTGCCCTCTTTGCTGCCTAGAACTAAGAAAATGGCGGCAAACATTTCCTGGTTTCCACCGATTAGAATGTTGACAGACGTCTAACAGCAAATCCGAATTCCGCTCGCGCACAATGGTGCGTGCACTGGTGCGCGCACGGGTGCATGCATGGTGCGCTTTTATAGATATATATGTGTTTTCAAATTTAATTTTCTCAACAACTACTGGAGGGAGTTACACATTTTAAACAAAAGGGCGATCTGCGAATCAGACTCTAACATTTTGCAAAATTTCTTGTAATTCCGTTCAGCCGTTCGGCTAGTTGGCCCACAGAGGACCTCAGGAATGAAGAGGAATTAATTCTGTAACTTGAAACACGCCACAGGGCGTGTTTGCAGACATGGCACCTCAGGCCATGCCCCCTTCCTTCATCAGTGTGCAAACACACCCATGGTGCGTTTTAAGCTGGGGAAATAATTCTCTTTTAATACTGAGGGTCCCTGAGGGTCAAATAGCCCAACAGGTATCTCCAGTATGCGCCAGGGAGCTGCGTTGCAGACAGGTGTTCAGAGGCCATGCCCCTTTTTACACCTCTCTGCAATGCAGCTATGTGGTGCTTAATGGAGGTACCTAGTGGGCTAGTTTGACCCTAGTTATCCTTAGTATTGAAGTGGACTTAATCTCTCAACTTAGAACGGTGACAGGGCGCGTTTACACAGTGGTGAAGGGAGGGGACGGGGCCCGATGTGATGTGTGCAAACATGCCCTGTGGCGCATATTAAGTTTGGGGAAAATGTCAACTTCAACCCTGAGGGACGATGGGGGCCAAGTAGTCCACCAGGTGCTTCCAGGAAGCACCACTGCGCTGCGTTGCAGAGAGGTGGTGCATGCTGTGCCCCTTTTTACATCTCTATGCTACGCAGCTCTGTGGCGCTTACTAGATGTAGTACAAATTCCGATTTACTCACCTGTTATCAGGAGAGACCTCAGTGCTGCATCTTTGAGCCCATACTGATCCTCAAAAGTAATTCTAACCATACTTACGAGTAACTTATATTTCCTTCCATAGGCTAACGTTGACTGGTTTCACTTGGAAATTCTTCTAAGTGTGGAGTTTTGGAACTTTAAAAAAATTCCTCTAAAATCAGCCGAACTACGAATTCCGATTTACTCACCTGTTATCAGGAGAGACCTCAGAGCTGCATCTTTCAGACCACTACTGTTCATGAAAAGTAATTCTAATTGTAGTTACACTAACTTGAATTTCCTTTATAGGCTAACATTGACTGGTTTCACTTGGACATTTTTCTACGTGTGCAGTTTTGGAACTTTAAAAAATTCCTCAAAAATCAGCAGAGCTACGAATTTCGATTTACTCACCTGTTATCAGGAGAGACCTCAGTGCTACATCTTTCAGCCCACTACTGATCCTGAAAAGTAATTCTAATATTCTAATCGTAGTTACAGTAACTTGAATGTCCTTCCATAGGCTAACACTGACTGGTTTAACTTGGAAATTCTTCTAAGTGTGGAGTTTTGGAATTTTAAAAAATTCTTAAAAAATCAGTCAAACTACGAATTCTGATTTACTCACCTGTTATCAGGAGAGACATCAGTGCTGCATCTTTCAGCCCACTACTGATTCTGAAAAGTAATTCTAATTGTAGTTACAGTAACTTGAATTTCCTTTAATAGGCTAACATTGACTGATTTCACTTGGAAATTTTTCAAAGTGTGGAGTTTTGGAACTTTAAAAAATTCTTCAAAAACCAGCCGAACTATGAGTTCCGATTTACTCACCTGTTATCAGGAGAGACCTCAGTGCTGCATCTTTCAACCCACTACTGATCATGAAAAGTAATTCTAATCGTAGTTACAGTAACTTGAATTTCCTTCCATAGGATATCATTGCCTGCTATATAAAATATATATAAATTAAAAAAGTATTGCATTTAAAAAAATGATTACAATTTCAATATTTTTAAAAACATTTTCTTTCAATTTATATTAAAAATATGTAATGTAATTTAAAAAATAAAATATCTAAAAATAAATACTTTAAAACAATATAGTAAATTAGTATAAAAAATATAACAATTAACACATTTAAAAATTATCATTTACAAAACCTTTGATATTCACTGAAAAAAACATAGGTTTCAGCCACATTATAGTAAAAAATTAGCATTTAAAAAACCTTAGAAATTCACTGAAAAAACCATAAGTTTCACACACGTTATAGTTAGGAATTAGCATTTAAAAAACGTTAGAAATTCACTGAAAAACCATAGGTTTCACACACGTTATAGTTAAAAATTAGCCTTTAAAAAACCTTAGAAATTAACTGAAAAAACTATAGGTTTCACACACATTATAGTTAAAAATGTGCATTTAAAAAAACTTAGAAATTCACTGAAAAAACTCTAGGTTTCACTCATGTTATAGTTAGCTGGACATTTCACTCATACAAAACCATTGAAATTCCCCCTTTATAGTTAGCTTAGTTAACTATAACTCGCGCCCCCTCAATGCACTGCTGATGACGTCACATATTACATCACTCATGCCATGGTCAGTGATATCACTCATGACATCACTGATTCCATCTCAAATGACATCACTGATGACATCAGCGGCAGGGGTTCAAATAATCTTTAGTTGGTCAGCAACATGAACCTAAAAGCACATAATAAATACAGATACAAAGATATCTCAAAAGTCAGTATCACAAACTACAAACATGTACATAATCATTAGCATTCTGTAATGTCAGAGCTATACTAATGCTGCATATTTTTGCATGTAACTCATGGCCTGGGTAATAAAATTAGCACTGCATAACAGATTGTTGGGCACTCAAGACGTTGTAGAATCAGTAAACCTTCTTGATGTTTTGAGATAATTTCCTTTTTTTTATTTTTTTTATTTTTATACCAGGCAAAAACAGGAATCATTTTGCAATAATGTAACATGAAATACAAGTACATAAGACAGGTAATACAAACATACAAGCAGGTATTAAAATCCAAGGAATGAGTCAAAGGTCATGATGAAACAAGGAAAATAAAATAAGAGGTCAAAATTAAATACAACACCAGACAATAAAACCTGAGATCACATACAAATTGTTTTAAAGTCAACCAATACCACTGGGGATAATGCAATTTTTCCATTCAGTTATTGGACACCAGAGTGTTTCCCCGCGTAACCTAGAATGTATTCCTCTTGTTTCAAATATAGCAGTTTCGTATCTATAAACTGCCAAAAAGCGCGCTAGCCACATCTGAAAGCTTGGGGGATCTACCTCTTTCCATCTTGCAGATAAGATTATCCTCAATACTGGCATGCCAATAAAAATGTGTCGTTCTTCAGATTTCGTTAAATTTAGAGAATGGTCATGGCCGAGTAAAAACAAGGTTTCTGATTCTGGTATTTTGTGCCTGAATATTTCTTCCCAAAAGTAAACTATCATATTTTTAATTAGGATCAAATCGGGGCAAGTGTAGAGCATGTGAGTGAGAGTTGCCGGCCCTTGAGTGCATCTAGGACATAGATCATTCTCACGTTTACCCCAAATAAACAGTTTAGCGGGGGTGAAATAGAGGTCAAAAACAGCTTTATAAAGTTGTGCTTTGAGATTACTCGCCATCAGTAATTTGTGGCTCATCTCTAATACTTTATTGATGTCTACATTAGGATTGTTTAGTTTGTGGCCCATTTTCTTTCCGTTTTATCAAGATCATCATTCTTCATGCTTAAAAGAATGTTATATAAGGTTCCAATTCTAGTATTTGTTCTAGGTATTACGTCCATAATTTCAATTTTGGAAAGACAAATTAGGGACTCTTTGGCCTTTAATTTATCAAATATCTGTGCAAATTTTAAAAAATCTCCATTGGTTAAATTATATTTTATTTTTTGATCAAGAAAGGTGGTGTCAAAATCATTTGTTAAAAACTCACCAATTGCTCTAATTCCCTACTTATCCCATTGTTTTAAGACGCTAGTGAGATCCTGTCCTTGAATGCCGTTAGAGTGCCAAAGCGGCGTATATCGATTAATCTTCTCAATTTTCATATATTTAGCAACTTTATTCCAGGTTTTCCATACATTAACCATAATTTCTCCTTTAAAATCTTTATAATTTCTTGTCTCGGTCTTTCGTAATAGTAAGCCCTTAGCCTCCTGACCTACAAGAAGCTCATATATTGAAGGTATTTCTTCGGAGCCTTCTGAGTTCTCTAGATTATAGCCTCTAATGACAAGCGTGGAGCATCACGACGCGCGCACTTAGGACCCGACCTCTCCGGACCCCGCCCGCTCCTGGTCTCTGGTGGTTGGTCGGGCGGACGGCCCAATCGGCGTCCGGCCGACCCATTTCCGCTCTGGCGATATCCCGTGACCCGAGGGTCAGGGGGTGGAGACTCTGGGCCTATTTAGGGTCAACTCCCCGTGACTGGGGTCTCTGTTCCCGCTATCACTCCTGGATACCTGACTGCTCACGCCGGCTCCTGGCCATTCTCGAGATCCAGGGCGGCTTTCCAAAATTCTAGAAGCAGAAAGGACTGAGCATCGTTCGTGTAGCCAGGTAAGGGGTCGAGTGCCTCGGGGGCCTCGTGGGCAGCCGTGAGTCACAGTGGGTGCAGGGTAGGGATTGGAGTGTCGCTGCCTTATGGGGCTTACGGCTGTGTGCGGTGTTCTTCGTGGTGCGGGCTCCTGCCGGGCGGCGTGAACGGTGCTTAGGGGTGTGGGAACAGGGAACTCAGGGCGCGTTAGGTGCTATAGTGAGGTAGTGCGAAGCACGCAATAGTTAGCATGGTGCCAAAAAAGGGTGGACAAAAGCGAAAGGACTCTGAACCTGAATTAGCGCAGATTATGAAATTGCTGCTAAAAAAGTTGAGCAAGGAGACCCCCGATAGCGGGGACGAGAGTGATTCTTCCCAGGGGGAGCAGCCCAAAGTAGTAGAGCGGCCGCGCAGGGGGGTGCGACCGAAGGCTGCTGGTCCACCATTAAAGAAGAAGGCCAAGGCGCAGCCAAAAGGGAAAGGGACGAAGAATAGACCTAGCCCTGCCAGGGGGAAACAGGACGAGGGATCAGTAGGTCCCGTCCCCACTCCTCCTCTAGATGCAGAACGGGTCTTTCCTTCGGATCCTGAGCCGGGTGTGGTCACACCAGCAGACCCAGTGGGGTCAGTTTTGTCTGAGATTAGGGAGGCGCTTAGGGCGTTGGCGCCTGGAGGCGCAGTACCATTAGTCACGGTCCCTCCGGCACCACTCCCACCGCAGCCGGTGGCCACAGTGGTAGCCGCTAGCGATCCGTTGGATAGCTTGCTGGCGTCAGTTTCCACCCTAGTGGGCCAATTATCAGCCCCGGAAAGGGTATTAGAGAGAGGGAGCGCTGGGGCGGCAGCACCTTGGGTGCCCCCGCATGTCACAGAACAGGGCGCATTGCAGGATATTCAGAGGCAGTTGGCGCTTCGAGTCGCGCAAAGCATTGCCCAGCGTAGCGATTGGAGCACAGCCCCCTGCGACAGCAATAGCGGTGCCACCTACAGGAGGTAAGCTGGTGACACCACGCTAAGGAGCAGCGAGGTGGGAACTAGTCAGGGGAACGTGTTGTCCCAGTCAGGGATGTTAGCTACGCATGTTAGTACGGAAATGCGAGAGAAGATTTGGAGAGGTGCTTACGTAGATATATTCTCCCTTATCACGCCGAAGAGGCGAGAAGAGGATTACAAGGACAGGGATGGGAAGGATCATTCCTTCCGAGATCGGAGACCTAGGATAGAGGAGACTATAACCAATTGGTTGTTCGGCTTTCATGTCTATGTTACGGTGTTGTTGGAAAAAAGGCCAGAGTTGGCGATTCTGCTGGTGTTTTATACTAATAAGATTGTAAAGGCGCACGCCACTCATGGCGGTTCTGCCTGGCTGACATATGATAGGGAGTTTCGCTGGGCGAAGGAAGAAAACCCCTCTATTTGTTGGGATCAGGTTGAGGTCAATGCTTGGTTAGAGAACGTAAGCAATAGGGAACACCCGGCTAGGCAGCCCTTCCGGACTTCCCAGGGAGGGCCGGGCGAGAAGAAAGGTACATGCTGGGCATTCAATGGTAAAGGGTGCACGTGGCCCCCTGGGCAGTGCAAGTTCAAGCACACATGCGCCTACTGCGGTCACCAGTCCCATCCTGAGTCAAAGTGCAATAAGACATCCAAAGAACAGGGGGGCAACGCCCCTAAGGATATCAAGCCTCCCCAAGTCTAATCTGCCTACTCCTGTTGACATTGAGAAACTGATCTTTTGGTTGGGCAGGTATCCGGATAGGGCAGCTGCCAGGATGTTGTTTGAAGGTTTTTCCAGCGGTTTTCGTATACCAGCATCGCATGTCCCTCCTATTACCGAGTGTAGGAACCAAGTTTCAGCAAGAACCCATCCCTCAGTAGTGGCCACAAAGGTAGAGAAAGAGCAGGCCTTAGGCCGAGTAGCAGGCCCGTTCCCGGCTCCTCCCTGGGAGAACTTTGTTCTCTACTTATCCCATTGCTTTAAGACGCTAGTGAGATCCTGTCCTTGAATGGCGTTAGAGTGCCAAAGCAGCGTATATCGATTAATCTTCTCAATTTTCATATATTTAGCAACTTTATTCCAGGTTTTCCATACATTTACCATAATTTCTCCTTTAACATCTTTATAATTTCTTGTCTCGGTCTTTCGTAATAGTAAGCCCTTAGCCTCCTGACCTACAAGAAGCTCATATATTGAAGGTATTTCTTCGGAGCCTTCTGAGTTCTCTAGATTATAGCCTCTAATAATAGGTGTAAGTTGTTTCATCTGTGCTGCCCAGTAATATAACATCATATTGGGTATAGTAAGACCGCCTCTATCAAGAGGAAGTGATAATGATGCAAGGGATCTCCGAATCTTCCCATTTTGCCACACAAATTTGGATATAAGTGAGTTAATCAGTACTAATGTTTCATGTTTAATGGCTAATGGAATTGCCCGAAACAAATAGAGGCATCTAGATAGCGTATTCATTTTGACATAATTGGTTCTTCCTATAATAGAGAGATTAAGACTGTTAACCCTTTCAAAGTCGCTCTTGATCTTAATCAGTAATGGATCGAAATTAATTTTTGTGATTAACTTAGTGTTTGCGCAGAGTTCAATTCCCAGATATGTAGCTTTTTCAGTTCTTCGTTGGTCCATGCAAGTTGTATTATCTGTACATATAATAATCGTTTTTCCTTTGTTAAGAGAGTAACCTGAACAGCGCCCAAATTCAGAAGTGACTTCCTCTATTTCACGAATAGCCTCAATCGGTTCAGATGTAGTAATTGCGATGTCATCGGCATAGGCCAGTGCTTTTGTTTCAAAATAATGACTGATAACAGGTTTGATATTATTGCTTTCTAGTAGTTTCAAAATAAGAGGATTAATATATAAGGCCAACAGTAGGGGTGAGCATGGGCACCCTTGTCTAGTGCCCCTAGTTATGTTGATATATCCAGAGAATAGCCCTGCTGCCAAAACTTTTGCTTTGGGGCGATGATACATTGATTTAATGGAGTTAATAAATTTAGGGCCAAAATTATTACGTATCATAACTTCCCAGAGAAAGTTCCAAGTGACACGATAAAAAGCTTTCTCAGCGTCAAGCAGGATCATCGACATTCGTCCCCCCTTGGCAGCCATGGCGTCAAATAAGGCAAATGCCCTGCGGATATGTTCTGTAGTTCCTTTACCAGGAATGAAGCCATGTTGCCACGGGGATACAAGATGTTCGATAACCCTGCTGAGTCTGAGCGCTAGTACCTTTGCATATAATTTAGAGTCCGAATTGATTAGAGATATGGGGCGATATGAGATTAACTGTTCAGGGGATTTTCCCTTTTTTGGAAAAACGATTATGTTAGCCTCATCCCAGGAGATTGGAGGTACACCATTACACTGTATCCCAAGGAATAGATCGTGCAAAATAGGAACTAATTGAGGGCTGAGAATCTTAAATAACTAGATCGGTAGTTTATCGGGGCCTGCTGCTTTGCCGGATGCCAATAATGTTAATGCGGCACCCACCTCTGTGAGTGTGATTTCTCTTTCTAAATCATCCTTTGTAGCGTCATCTAGTAATTTCATTAACAAGAAAATGATCTAAATAATCTTTTATATCCTCTTCGGAGATTAGAGCTTCCTCTGTATACAATTTCTGATAGTACCTTTGAAACTGAAAGTTGATATCAATCGCATGGGTGAAGGTCTGCCCATTTTCTATTATAGCAATAATATCTTTTCTTGTGCTTTTTGGCGTGTACTAAGTGCCAGTTGTCTACCCACTTTCTCTCCACTTTCGTAGACTTGTTTCCTATGTGATTGATATATTTGGGCAGCTTTCTGGCTAAGTTTTGTGTTTAATTCTGATTTCAGTACTGCTACCTGCATCATCACGTGACTAGTATCTTGTTTTTGTATGATTTTGACAGTGTGTTCTTCCTCAGCTTTAGCTAGAGCCGCTATTCTTATTTCCTATTCTTTTTTTTCGTTTTTTCTGGTTTTTGTTTTGGTAGCTGATAGTCTCCCCCCTCAATGCAGCTTTATAAGTATCCCATACGGTGTTTCTTGATGCACTAAAGCGATTCATACTAAAGAATTCCTCAGTCCAGGTTTTAATATGATCAATATATTCTTTGTTAGATAGCAGCTTCCTATCAAAAGACCATGAGGTTTTTTGAGTGAGATTAGTATCATAAACAATTAGTAATATTAAGGGATTATGATCCGAGATTATTTTTGGGAATTTATTTATATATGAAGAAGGTGCTAAGTCTCTGGAAGTGAAGATATAATCTATCTGTACATGCTTTTGGTGGGGATGAGAGTAGTAGGTATAGCCAGGGTCAATTGGATTATTTTGCAGCCATATGTCAGTTAGTCCAAGGCTGCATATTAAGCTACTAACAGCGCGATAAACCCTCGGTTTCCGGCCCGTATATTTCAGTTTAGATGAATACGCCGATAAGGGTGGTAACAGAGAGATGTTAAAATCACCACAAATAATTAGCAGACCTTGCCACATAGCTAGTTCTATTTCCAAAGTTTCAAATATTGTGGGATCGTCCTGGTTTGATCCATAAACAGTTCATATAGTGATTCCATTTGCTAATTTAGCGATTGCCCACCTTCCATGTGCATCAGATAAAAAGCGTGTTCCTTGTCCATAACAATTTTTTACAAAAATTGCAACACCCCTAATATTAGATGATTGAGATGAAGCTACCAGTAAATTATATCCCTTAAGTCTTAGTAACGCTCTTTTACTCCAAGGAATGTGCGTCTCCTGTATACACAAAATGTCTACAGGATGTAATTTTACTAATTCCTCTAATCTGAGGCGTTTATCTCTAGACAGTAGCCCTCCTACATTCCAGGATTGAATACTAAGCTGACCCATTATTAATGTGGTAAAGTTGACTAATAGCATTGCTCAAATAATACTCCATATCCTTGTCCTGCTGTATCTCCTTTCTCAATATCTCAAAAGTTAATTTTATTCCTGCTGTTAAACCTGGTTCGTTTTTATCATTTTCCCCCTCCCCCAGACCCGCCCGCAAACCCTCGCCTTTTCCTTTTCCCCCCCTTACACAGGCATTCAGACTCTACCAGAGTCTGTGTGATGAAGTTGCTGCACTTCTACTGAGCTACCGCTCCTTGCCATAAATAACAAAGAAAACTTTTTAAGTGAATAGGATTAAAGCTTAACATAAAGAAGAAAAAATGGCATTATATATCATAACTGTGACCATCGTGTCATCTACATCTAATCAGGCTTCTATCTAATTCAGACCAAGCAGTTTTTAGAGTATCAAAAAACTATCAGCAGATATTTTACATTTTTTTTATCAAAGCACAAAGAAATACTGGAATCTCATTCTTCCCCCCCCCTGCGCATTTGTAAATTATTGCTGCAGTTACCAATGAATTGTATCCAGAATTGTCTAAGATATTTCATCTAGATACGCTTTTGCTTTTATCTCAGACTGAAAAAACGTTGTCTGACCACCATGAATAATTTTAAGTCTAGCAGGGTTATTCAAAAAAGGCAGAGCACCCTTTTCCTGAAATGGTTTAATCAGCAGTCGCAACCGCCATCATCTTTCGACGGTTGCGTGGCAAAAGTCAGGTCTTGAAAAAAAGGAGAAATCACTAAAAGATAGTTTGCGATCTGGTCTCGCTTTCTCCGCCACTGCCTGCTGAAGTAGAAAATTACCAAAATATACTAGAATAGCACGTGGGTATATCCCTGGCTTTGGTGGTGGATTAAATGGGACTCGATGAGCCCGCTAGATTTCCAGTTCCCAGTTCCAGTTCTGTATTTCAGGCATAGACTCGCTAAAAGGTTTGACAATGAAAGCTCGCACATTCTCCCCTTCTATTTTCTCAGGTACCCCTAGGATGCGCAGATTATTGCGACGTTGTCTATTTTCGAAATCTTCAAGCTTCCATTTAATATCCATCAGCTCTGCCTCCTGAAGCTTGATTTTCTCGTGATTCTCTGAAGAATCTTTTTCCGCTGACATCACCATTAGTTCCATTTCTGTTACTCTTTCGCCAATATGATTACACGTTTTGGAGAGTTTCTTGACAATCCCTTGCATTTTACGCAATGCTGCGCGAGATCTTCTACTATCTAGAGCAGTCTCTTCCCTATGAGCTGCTATTGCTTGTAGAATGGTCTCCACTGCCGTGGGAGTTATCTCTGGAGTGTCTGAGCTGGCACCTTGGTTAGTCTCAAGATGACCTTTAGCTTTTCTTCTGTATGGTTCTAGCACCTGTTTTAGGCTTAGCCTTTACAGTATTAACATTCTGTCTTCCCTCTCCGTAGCTGTCTTCTGAGGAGTATGGATGCGGTTCTGATTCCTAATCATCATCCTCGCCCTCTGTAGATTCAAAGCTCTCTGACCACTCCCCCAATGCATCTGCTTCAGCCTCCCCGGTTTCGTCGGAAAAGGAGTAGAACTCACTGAGGTCTTTTTCCCCTTCTGGGTGTTGTCCAGTTTGTAGCAGAGCTGTATTCGGTAATAAATCATTAATACCTTCATTTGTTATAATCTGCTCAGAGGCTGGTTGTGGGGATGCGCATGATACCTCTTCCGGGGTTATTAAGCGTGGAGTTAGTGTTGATGTTATAGACACATTCTGATTATTGATTAGTGTTGCTTCTGTAATCAGATTAGCCTGATCATTTTGTACACCTAAAATATTGCCACTGGGACCTGAGAATGCCATTGCGTGGCCCTCCTCAATTTGCTTCTCGCCATTTCCTGTTCCTTTTACCGATACATCGGTTTGTCTGGAGTTAGAAATCGCGATAGTCGCAGAAGTATTGATATTGATATCGATAGCGTTCGGATCTTCTGCACCAGCTATAGGCAGAGAGGTGGCAGGAACGTTTGGGGGGTCAGACATTCCATTATCTAAGCCTGGTGTGTTATTTGGTTGTAAAGTGGTTATGTTATTCTGCTCGTCATTCATTGGTGGGGTAGACACAAGCTCAACCTCAGTCTGTGAACTAGTCTGAATCGGTGTTTTTTTTAATAGTAAATCAAGCACAGACCTCCCTCCCGTATTACTTAGTTTCTACGTGATGCTAAGATTTCTTGCCTTGAGGTGTTGGTTGGGGGCACAGTCGCTTGCTTCTTTGTCCTTAAGCTCGCTGCTTTTACCTGTAAGTGATCAGAATCTTCCCCGTCCAATAAGCCTTCTTGTTGTTGCCTTTCTGCCTCTTTGCGAAGCACCCTGGCTGCCTTTGCGATCCGAGCTCTGGTTGCAGCGGCTGAGGCACTTTTCGGCGGCATTACTGCTGTCTTTGGCTCCCTCGGCGTTCTTCTCCTTACACACCGCTGCACTCGCCAGACAAAGCCACACACCATAAAACCGGAGCTCCACCGCGATGATCACAGCGTCTGACACACCCCCTGAAGCACCGCTGACAGCGTAGGTCTGAGTCTCTCGAAGACGCCGTGCAGAGAAACCGCGGATCCCCAAACAAGCGTGAGTTGATTTAGATGCTGCTCATGATTTTTACTTGCGTTGTAACGATGTAGCATTATACAAGTCCTCGTAGTACATTTGCCTAGTGGGTTAGTATCGTAGAACCATGGAGCCGTGGAGCCGTGGAGCCGTGATCACTCGTAGTCAGTGTATCAGCGTGTCATTCATTAGCAGGAGCCCGGCCAGAGGTTTTTTCGTCACTCTCCGTAACTCGGTAGCTTAATCTTTGATTTTTTTCCCCTTTCTTTAATCAGCGGATAAGCCCGAGTCATTCAGAAACCGATTCAGTTCAAAAACCTGCTTCAAAAGGTCTTGGTCATTCAGAATCCATCGGAGCTCAGTGAAGTGCTGCAATCGGTCTAACGCTTAGACCGCCATCTTGCCTCGTTCCTCACCCATTGCACTTCTATTTTTATCAGGAAGTTTTGAGATAATTTCCTGATAAAATTAGACATAAAAAGCGGGATACAAACCAGAGTATTAAAGTGCAAAATAACATAAAGTGCTTAGTGGACTGTGTGGAAATACCGTTGCATGGGCAACAGTGTAAAGAATCAAACCACATCCCAGTAAGGGAAAGACCACTAGAAAATGAATCATGTTTACTTGTAGACCAGTTAAATAGAATCTGTGAGCTAGAGCCATTATCCACGATAAATAGGGCTCCATACCTTTACAGGTTTACAATGGTGTGTATGAATAAACATTAACCAAATCTAAAACTTTCTCAATTCTCATCTTATGTCTGTGGGTTTATTATCTGTCTTTTACCAAGATGTTCATGAGTGAGGTTATGTCACTGGTATTCTCAAAGAGGCTGGATAACCTAGGTCTTCAAGGGTGATTTTTACGTACTTGATCCATGGGATAGCTAGCATATTAGTCTGTTTCATGCAATCCTCCACTCTTTCCCAGTTAAAACGTAACTCTGATGTGGACCAAGTTTTAACTCACAGAAAGATGAATGCCATGCCCACCCTGTCTTCTATAAAGTCTAGACTCATTTTGGTGTGAGTAATAAAACTCGATGTAGATCTGGGGAGTCATAATATACAAGTTTAAAACGTATTTTCTGCTGCCTAAAGGATCTGTGCCGGAGTATGCCCCCACACTCAGGGCCCGACTGGCCGTAGTGGGCACTGGGCAATCCCCCGGTGGGCCTCATGGGTAGGGGCCGGTTTTGGGTCCCTGGGGGCCGTTTTTGTTACAGGGCCGTTTTTGCAAATCGGCCCTGTAACAAAATCACCCAAAAACCAGCCCTGGCAGAGAGCTTGGTGGCACCCCCAAGTTTTTGGGGAGGTTTATGTTCCAATTTTTTTTAAATCTAAACAAATATTCACATTCTGCCACATTCTGCCTCCTTCAAGAGGGACTTTTGGGTAATTAAACAGTCCCATCTCAGGTTGGCTCTAAATAAAATACGCAAATGTCTCAAATTCATTTTTTTCACTATAGATGTATTTCCACTACAAAACTTCTTTGAGCGGGTAGTCTTTGGTCCACATGTTAAGATGTAAGATTTGTCATTATTTTCCTTAAGATTCAGCCTCTGCATAAAACTATAAACCCCATCTAAAAGTGCTTGCAGGCCATTTGCACTGCAGACCAAAAGGACAGCATTGTCTGCGTATAGTAACACAGGAATTAAACTAGAACCAATTTCCGGGATGTCAGGAGTGCAATTAGTTGAAAAGGAGTCAAGGGCATTAATATAAAAAAAAAGGTGACAAAATGCAATATTGTCTCACCTCGCGTGTGATTTCAATAGGGGAAGCTTGTTTGCCAGTCTGGGAATAATGAACTCTCATGTTTGTTTCTTGGTGGAAACTTTTTAACAAACTCAATAAAGGTAGATCTACTCCTGCATGTCCCATAATGTCCAACAGTTTCTTTCTGTTCCCTAAGTCAAAGGCGCAGGAGGTGGCAAGGGTATTTTTATAGTGTATGGTTGGTAATGGTATTTTTGTGGCAAGGGTATTTTTTAGAGTTTAGGGGGGTTGAGCTTAGGTGTTGAGGGTCAATAGGCTAATTTAAAAATATATTAAATAACCAACTGTTTTTGCAAGCATGAACAGTATCCGACTCCTCTCCATGGGCCAAGTCACACCTAACTTGTTTCACTAGTTATCTATTCATGGCACCTTTAAAAGCTTTAATTACATCAATGAGGAATTTAGCGCCCTGTGCAAACAATTCTTCAATTGCCTGCAAATCAGAATTACACTTGCAGACAAGAAATTAAGTTTAGCAGCTGTAGTACTACCCATTATATGCTCGATGCTGATTCAGCCAACCCCATCTTATATCAATGTCTGTCATCAGGAGCTCACGTTGAATACACACAACAGGCTTGTTCACTGGATGGAGAAGTGGATGAGATGGTTAGAAGTAGAAATCCCACCAACACATTTCATGTCCTCACTAACCATGGTGCTAAGGAATCCCACATTATAAATTATAGGCTACAATTAGGCTACTACTCTATTGTAACTTATTTGATTTCTATATTTCACCTTACCAAATGTATAAACTGCAACCTCAAATACCCTCCTTCTGTCCCTGTTGTCTAGAACCATTGGTAACTCCATCCTTGCAAGATGTCACAAAATCAAATTTTATTAGGAGGACATCTTTGGGACTATCTCTCGGATTTGAATATTTAGGGTTTACCAAGATACTTATTGATTATGATATACTACACATTCAAATGTTTGTTTTTTTCAATATTTGTATCTAGATTATTGAAAGTCTAACCTAGGCATACAACAATGGAGGCAATAGAAAATGTACATCCACACAGATGAAATGATAATCAATAAGATTTTGTGAATCAAAAGATTTTACTCAATATGCCCCGGTATAGTATTTATGAAATATTCTGCCATAAGAATTATTCGAGATATACAAAGTAATAACAGAGATATTACGTTGAACTCAATATTTCAGATTTAATTTGTATTGTATATTTTCTTTTTATTCTCTTCTTGTTGCCCATAAAGCAACAAAAAAAACGATTTTTACAGTGCTGAGCAGTGACATATTTTTCTTGTTTATTTGGCTTTTGATTGTCATCTTGGTGTAGATGGTAACAATAGATTTGCTTATCAAGTGTAATTAATTACTGTGTTCAATATTGGAAGAACACTGGATAATGTAAAGAAAAGGGAAGCGGACATTTTCAAAAATCATTCATTGTAACCCATTATTATGAGTAGAATTCTAGAACGGAGTTTCAGAAATTGTGAAATTCTTCCTGGGTATCTATCGATCATGATACTTTCTCTAAATGTATAGTTAAGTTCATGTATCGGCATGTGAGATTTTGGTACTATCTTCTTGCTTATCAAGAATATTCTCAATAAACAGGCATGCTAGTTTTATATAGATAACTTACATTCAACATGTCACTTAAGATGATGAGTGGATATTGTGGTTTAACTTGGGTTAATTGGCAGGAATATGTGGGTGATCCTGAATTTGTCTATCTTGGCCTCCTGCACACCTCTCCTATGTAGAAAGAGGTAAGTGTCCGGTTTTTCCGACATTCTAATTGCATGTTCTTTTAGACAATCCGATTGGTGTTTGTAAAGGGAGATTTTTTTTAAGATAGGCAATCAATTCAATTCAAAATAGTCTTTATTCGATATTTTTCAATCATAAAAAGACATTTACAAAATAGACCCCCCATACCCAGCAAAATACAAGATCCACAATAAATCATTTCAATTTAATCTAAAATTATCAGACTAGCTCTACCCTATTTACAAAATGTTAAATATATTATATTAAAAAAGATTAAAAACAATTATTAAAAGACGAAATTCATCGATGCAAAATATATCTGTTGCTTAATACAGTGTGCAAAAATCGGATAGCAGCATGTAACGACCAGCCCTGGGTTATTCCAAACTCATTTTACGGGCCCTAATTATCCACATCCAGTGAAGAAATTTCGGCATGGCTATAACAACTGGCTGGGAGGTATCAGTTCTTAAAATCCTAGCGGCCTCACTAGCAGTTTTAAAGCCCAGCTGGGCGCAAATCGGTTTTAGCCATGATCGTCTGGGTGCGTCATATTCTGGGCAGGCAAACAACACATGCCCAATATTTTCCTTTTGATCAGGACAAAAAGGGCACCCCGAAGTTTGATTCTCATACCATTTTACAGTTAGGGCATTTAATGGTAGTGTCCCCACCCTCAATTGATGATACTTCTTCCGGTCCCCTGGGACAGTAATCCAATCCCAATAAGGTTCTAGGGCCGGTGCATGCTTGAGTTCTAAGAAGTCAGAAGTAAGGGATCATTCAATACGACATCCAAAACATTTAGCCTCAACCATGCTCCAATACAGATCTCGTAGTATTTTCTTAGGTGGGAAGACATTCCTTACAGCGTCGTCCCATAATGGAGATAGACCCATAGCCATATAAATTGTTTTTACCTCTCTCAACCATAACATTTTATGAGCTTTAGCCAAGAGGAAGACAGGCATTGATCAGGCACCCTCACAGGAAGTGTAATGATCCAAGTACTAATCACAATTTTATAAAGTACAGTTCACTGATAGGAGAGAGATTTACAAAACAGGGATCCAGAGTCAGGCGTTGGACTTCAAATCTGGCCAAATCTGGCCAGCTGGCTTCGGGATAGGTGCTACGGTGACGCTGCGACAGATGAGTGACTTATCATGGTCAACATACTAAGTTAAGAACTTTGAACCAATCGTCAAGGAATATGATGCACCATTACCTAAGTGCATCTGTTTTGAAACATATTCTCTAACCACTGTTCTGAATGCCAGCACTTACCCTACAAGAATCGGATTGTGAAGACTGTGGACTATAGTTTGTTCCTAAAAATACCTTTGCCGTTGTGACTGTAGAACTTGGACATATCCACTTCTCCATACAACAAGACTCGTGGTATTTGAGATCAGTACACCTTGTCCGTCTTTTTGGCCTTGAAAAAGTCTCCATAGAGACGAAACACGTGTCGGCAGGACAAGCTGGAAATAATTTTAATGAATATATAATAAAAGATTTGAAGTCCAACGCCTGACTCTGGATCCCTGTTTTGTAAATCTCTCTCCTATCAGTGAACTGTACTTTATAAAATTGTGATTAGTACTTGGATCATTACACTTCCTGTGAGGGTGCCTGATCATTGCCTGTCTTCCTCTTGGCTATTTAACATTATCATAAAATTTATTTTCTGCTAATTTAACACTCCTGGTGGTGAGTGTTTGACAGGATAATAGAGCACCTCACATTTAAAACTGTATAAGTAATATTACACGTATACGTGCTCAGAGTATTGTATCACCCATAGGTGCGGACGTTTTCTCATCTCTGAGAAACACTACCACCATTTACCTGTTTTGCATTTTATGAGCTTTGTCCAAGGCTCTAACCTCAAAGAAACCCTGGGCATACTGGGAGAGTTCTGGAGTAACCCATAATCTCCTCCAGTAGGCTACTGATCTGTATTTGGCTATATCCTCGAAGCTATGAGTTCCCAAATCATAGTGGAGACGTATCAAAGGAGTTGATATTGGTAAACCAGTAATGTTGCGGAGGAATTTATTTTGGGCTACCGTCAAATTTGTAAGGTTACTGGGCCCCCAGAGTTCAGCCCCATAGAGGACCGCTGCTCCGACTTTTGCATTATAAATCTTTAAAACCGGAGTAATTGGTCTAGTACGTGAGGAAAATAATTCCTTGGTGAGTGCTCCTGTCAGTTGTGCATGCCTCATAACCAGCTGGTTGATGTGCTGTTTCCAATCTAGTTTGTATGACAGGGTAATGCCCAGGTAATCAAAAACTTGGGTCTGTTCTAGTTGCACCCCTTCCATGATAACCTTCCCTCTAATATGTTTCCGTCTGTGCAGAACCATGAATTTTGTTTTAGTTGTGTTGATGACAAGACCATGGTCTGCACAAAACGCTTAAAAAACTCCAATGGCCTTCTGAAGTCCCTGTTGGGTCTTTGATATTAGTAGGGTATCGTCCGCAAACATCAACAGGGGGATCAGTCTTCCGGCCAACTTAGGTGCGTCGGTCGGTTGTTGTTCGAAATACCTGATCACCCTGTTGATGTATAGCGAGAAGAGAGTTGGGGCTAGCACACATCCTTGTCGTACTCCCCTTGCAATGGGTAATGTATCAGTTACGCTACCCTGCTGATTCCATCGAACTTGTGCAAAATTGTTCTCGTGCAATCTAATTAATAAAGACAAAATTTCATTTGGGATGCCCTGTTCTTGTAGAACGTTCCACAACTTAGCACGAGGGACCAAGTCGAATGCTGATTTAAATCAACAAAGGCTGCAAAAAGCATACCCCCCCCCAAGAAGCACTACACGCCAATATAATAAAACAAATCTAAAAACTTGATCGATGGTACTAGTGTGACTGCGAAACCCTGCCTGTAAGGGTCACAGTATGTCCTGTTCATCTATCCAACCATGGATACGCTGCAGTACAAGCCTCGCCAATAATTTTTGTATACATGCGATAAGGCTGATAGGCCTATAATTGGCTGGGTCCGAGCATGCCCCCTTTTTAAAGATTGGGATAATCTCAGCTCCCTTCCAAGTCTCCGGAATAGGCGAACCCTTCGCAATACCATTGGCTAGCAACTGGATATAGGAAGCCCAAAGGTCCTTGTCATGCATAAACAGATCTGCAGGAACAGAATCCAAACCTGGAGCCCTCCCTTTTGGGATGTTATTTAAAATTTTTAGGACATCAGCTTTGGTAAAAGATAGGTAACTAGCACTCGCAGTTGTATTTACAAGTACTTCACACCCTTCTTCATCTCCATCCTCAGGAGCAAACTGGGACGCATAATGGGAAACCCATGCGTCTGGTGACACATGGTTCATGGGTTCTCCTATTTTGGCCCCCCTTCCCCTTTTGACGATGTTCCAGAAGAAGGACATAGATCTTTCTTTACTAGCACTTAATAGATCTCTTCAATACCCTTCCTCCCATTCCCCCTTAGCCCTAGTTTGTGTCCTTTTATACATGACTCGGGCATCCTTTATCTTAAGTATATCTTCTGTCTTTACTGCATCAGACAGGGCCCTGTAGGCAACCCTACAGGATTTATCGTACCATTGATCCTCCTTCCTTGCTGCCCTGCACTGTTTTTTAGCAACTTTTTTGACAAAGAAGAATTTCAATTTGTTAAAAAACACATCATGGATCGTACTAACATCAGATTCCGGAGTCTCCATAGTGGAGTTGCTCCTTAATTCTATGATAGCCTGGGTTGTTAGGTCCCTCATAGCAGTTATACTTTCCTCGTTAGTTACACAGTTGGACCATCTAATACGTCTATTGTCATTTGAAAGGGCTATTTGAACATTATCCCTCGATTCATCACTTTTCAATTGATCAAACAATTTAAATAACAGAATTAGTGGGTCGTGGTCACTTTCGGCCCTTGGCTCTATCCACATATCATCGACGCTGGACCAATTCTCCTTATTAATGAGGATATAGTCGATACGACTATGTGATATGCCATTATTAAAAGTAAGGGCACCCTGTTTATCAGAACCCGTTCTTCCATTAGTGGCCCGTAGCCCATGCTCCGTACATAGAACTTTTAGTTGTAATGCGGCCTCTGTCCACTTTTTAATAGGTATTAGAGACAGCTGAGAGATTTCCCAGATATAGTCCGCTTCTACCGTAAGATCTATATCATGGTTATCTAGGGGCTCAAAACAGCAATTAAAATCACCGCCAACAATAACATTGGCGTTCAAACAATATTGTTTCAAAAGAAAATCTAATTGGTCAACTGCCTCAGTGGATTTACCACCTGGTAGCCCCCTTGAGTAAATATTAAAAATATAAAGGTCCTTGCAATGAGGTCGCTGTAATTTAACTAACAGAATATCGGGACTATTAGTAGCCAATTGGAGAGCAGAGTGCCCACTATTCTGTTTTACCCATATCACCAGGCCGCCCTTTGGCCTTCCCCCTAAACTCGGTGTAGCCGGGATATAAAAATGTAAATATCCTTGTATAGGATCTGGGGCTTTCTGCCAAGTTTCCTGGAGAAGGATTATGTCCTTTGTGTCCAGGAAAGTTAGCCAGTCCAGCGATGTCCTTTTACTTTTTAGACCTGCAACATTCCATGACACCAAAGTATATTGTGCAGAAACATCAGCATTAGGGGGTTCCGTGCTAATGGATTGGCTGACCATATGTTGTTGAGATGGAATACTTTCACTCGTGTTATTCTCAGTTGACACCAAGTTTAAAGATATTTTTACATTTGGACTATGATTGGTTATGTAGCCAGATCGGCCAGTAGGGTCATAAACTTCCTTTAAAGCCACCAGAGTATCTTGTCTGCTCCTTACTTTTTTCTGGGATGTGGGAGTATCAAGTATCACGGCATTTATCTGGACCATCGGGTCTCCCACTAAATAATCACCAGGGGGAATAAGGCAAGCAGTGTTACGTCCCCTACCAAGTCAATCACAGTCATTTAACCCTGATAGAGCCTCATATCTGTTTCCTAGAGCCATTCCCCATTCGTTACATGGTACCTTTGTTCCTCTACTATTTCTAGCAATGTCCCACACAGGTCCCGGAGTTTTGGGGAATGTTACATTTTGTTGTTCGCCATGGAAACATTTGAGAGTGAGGGGGACAACAGTCCCAGATCTTCTTTATGGCGGGAAAATATTGGTTAGGACATTGGGTAAAACAGCCGGGTGGGAAAAAGTCACTGTGACACAGTCTCCTCTAAACCTTTTTGGTCGATTCCCAATCCAAGCAACCCTTTTCACTGTCTTAATTTCACCCGCAAGCTGTTGCTTTCCTCCTGGTGCCATCTGCATATTTCCTGTTAGCCAGTGGAGTGCCTTACTAGACAATGAGGCTGGAGATTCCGATTGTCCATTCACTAGGGGTGGTACATTGGCCCATATCAATGCCACTGGAGAGGCCTCTTCTATAAATTGAAGGGGATCAATTTCTTGACATGTTACAGTCGGTATGTTTGATATTTCTGGGCCACCATCTGTAGCCACAGGATAGTTGTTAGTAATTGTTGGAATTTGAGCTGGGCAAACAGATGGCGTCGGGCCGCTCCCCTTCTCTGTAGTACTCACCACATTATCCTCAGCTGATTGAGCCATTTTTGTTACTAATGTTGTTAATTTGTCAACCTCATTCACAACCTTGTTCTGGATTCCACTCATTCTTTTTACCTCTGCATTTAATTTATCGATTTTAGCAACTAGAGGCTTAATGATAGATTTGATTTTAGAATCTATCATATCAGCTTTCCTGTGAAGCAAATCATCGTCCCAGTTGCATTTCTCGCTATCATCCCCATGTTCGATGGTTCTGACCTTAGTTTTCCCGGGAGGTGTTGCTCTTTTCATCCTCATTCCTGATCGTAGACCTGTCCGTTTTTGCTGAGTTTTCCTGCGTGTTTTCGCAGGTCGAGTTTCCTGTTCAGAAGAGGAGGAGGGAGCATCATTTAAATTTTGGACACATGTCTCATGGTCAGAGTCAATATTGTTTTCTGGGTCCAGTAAAGCTTAAGTTGCTATATCGACTGCCAGAAAGCTATTTTGATCATGGTTGTGACTGTCTCCTTTCGCTGTTGATTTTCGCAACCACCTGAACCAAGTAGTTATCCATTGTTTTTGCAGCAATTGGGGGCTGTTTTTTTGGCATATTGAACACTAGATAGAAAAATTCCCACAAACAGTAAAGTAATAAAAAGTTCCCTTACTTGAAAGGCAGGGGGTATGGCCCAGTCCAGTCGCGGACAGTATCGGACTGTCTAAGACTGTCCGCCCTTTGTCCGGGCTTCGTCCGGGCATCCCGCTCGCGTCCCGCATTGCGGGCGGTCCCCAGCTTTCTAGCGCCTCCAGGCGCAAGGTGGTGACGCGCTCACTTAGCGCCAAAGCAGTGCCCCCTGGGAAGCTGAGTTTCTCCACACAGCGGCCGCAGGTGTAGATAGCGCGGCGGCGGGAGAACTCGGCGTAGGGAACCAGTGTCCGGCGGGAAGCAGGGGGGAGCTGTGGAGATTTAAGATAGGCAATCACTTTCTCTAACTCACTCTCTTCATTTGTCATTACACTTCTCAAATTTCCCCATGTCTATTAAAGACAATGAACTGGTTTCAGCATGTCAAAACTTCTTTTAAATTATTAAAGAGATGAAATATGCAATGCGTTGCTTATAAATAGTTTTGCTGAAGCTAAATTATGAAATACTTACAAAAAGGCCAGAGAGTTTTCACCATCATTACAACATTTGAAATACCAGAAGTGGCAGATCAAATACGGCCTGCAGATCGGGGTCAGTAATAGGTGAATGAATGGATGAGTCGAGAGGGGTCCTATTCGCTGTTTACATGGAAACACAAATGTTGCACGTGTGTATTATTCCTCGATTGAAATCTCAGTGTAAATATTTTATGTCTGATGGAAGGTACAAAGTGTGTATTTTAACAAGTGCATGAATTTTGTCACCAGCTCCAGGTCACATGATGAGTGCGGAAGAACACGAACTGCGTCTGATGCTTGTGGGCAAATCATCAGCTGGAAAAAGTGCGACGGGAAACACCGTCCTGGGTGAGAAGAGGTTTGATTCCAGCGCCAGTTCAACATCAGTGAACAAGACATGCAAAAAGGCGGCGGTGGAACGGAAAGGGAAACACATTGTTGTTGTTGACACACCGGGCACCTTCGATACAGAGCTTACTTCTGAACAAGTTGTACAGGAGGTCAGATCATGGGTCGCCTACTCTCTTCCCGGTCCCCACGCCATTGTGCTGGTGGTAAGGGTCGGCCGATTTACAGAGGAAGAGAAGAAAACCATTGAGCGGATCCAGGATGCTTTTGGAGACCAAGCAGTGAGGTACATGATGATCGTGTTCACAAGAAAGGATGATTTAGAAGATGTCTCCATACAGGACTACATTCAAAATTCACGCAGCGGAGATCTGCAGGGGCTGATTGAGAAGTGTGGGAAGCGGTACTGTGCCTTTAACAACAGAGCCTCCCCAGAAGAACGGGAGGAGCAGGTCTCTGAGCTTCTCACCATGATTGAGAGGATGGTGGAGCAGAACAATGGGACCTACTACAACAGTCAGATGTATGACCAAGCTGAGAAGATCCACTTGGAGAAACTAGAGGAGCGACGAAGACAAGACAGAAACCCACTTGAGATAGCGCAAGAAAAACTAAAGCAAGATTTTGAGGAGAAGGTGAAAAAGATGCAAGAGGAGGCAAAGATTAGGCAAGAGAAAATAAAGAAGGGTTATGTAATAAACAACACAGAACATGATGATTCCCAGGTGAGTGAATCTTGAAGTAATAGTAAAAGGTGGGAAAAATATGATGGAATCAAAAACCAGTGAAAATTGCGATGACAATATATTTACAGTGAACTATCTACAAGAATAGTTATACTTTGAATATCATTTTAATGGAGCTCAAATGGCCATACTTCTACCCTATTTTCCAATTGCCACACACTTGTATTTTAAAAATGTTCTGGCTTGCTTTTAAAGAAGGAAACTTTTTTGTCCCCTTGTTTGTATACTGTGAAAAGCTTAGCCGGGGTGAATGTGACAGTGTGTGTATATTTTACCTTGCGCGTATTATGTATACGAACTGGTACTTTTTTTCAGCTGTCTAAAGTTATTCCATAAAAGCCAGATCCATACCAGATTGTATGGGTAACTTCTCCCAGTGTTCATGATATCGATCATTTATCTAAATGTATCCTAAGGTGATCTGAGCTTCTGGCATAGCTTTTAACTTCATGGACCGGCTTTGGACACCACTGATATAAATGGATAGTGGGTTGTAATTTTCTTCTACCATACCAAGCAGTTAAATTGTAAGATGCTCTAAAGCATACAAGCTATCCATAGAATGAGACCTAGCAACACTACAATCCAAGGCTGCCATACCTGGAATGGTATAGAAAAGTAGTCTTGTGAGTGTGGCTGAATTTCCTTTAACCAGACAAGACCAACATGTCCTACCAGCAGGGCAAGTGTACTTCAATGTGTAGAGGATGTTCATTTCTCAGCAGGACCACTATACTCTGAGGTGGAAAAACTGGCACATCTCATTATGCTTGATATATGTTGAATGTGTCAACGTCCACACTTCTCATCGGATCTGCTACACCTGGAAGAAGATATAGTTCTAGTACTCGTCAGTCGGATCATTCCAGAATTTCTGATGGAAACTTGCATAGTGGTCGTGTGACATTTTAGCCGTCCTCAGCAAGGCTGCTGTTAATTTCAAAAGACTGTAGTGGCTCTTTTTGAAAGGGCTGCTGTACATAAGGGGCACATGCATCATTGTATCATTTTGCGATTTCTTAATTGCGAAAATTAAGGAATCGCAATTAAGAAATCGCAAAATGCTATCCATTAACAAATCGCAATAAAATATTTTTTGCGATTCCTTAATTTTCCATAATTGCGATTCACAATTTGCGAATCGCAATTATGGAATCCCTTCCCATTGATTCCTGTGGGCCTAGAGGCCCATAGGAATGAATAGGAAGCCATTCTCATTTTGTGATTCGCAATTAAGGAATCGCAAAATGAGAATGCTATTTCAAGGGTGCTGGGGGGTCCCAAGGCCCCCCCCCTGCACCCCTGAAATTTAATTTAAGAATATTTTTCACACACACATGCCCCAAGGGCATGTGTAAAATGAAACTTTCAAAAATGCACTTTTGTGCATTTTTGAAAGTTTTAGCAAATTCCCATGAAGTTCAACTTCATGGTAATTTACCTCTTCCTATTTGCGAATTCGCAAAAAAAAATATTCATGCATTGCATTTAAGAAATCACAAATTGGGATTTCTTAAATGCAATCGCAATTTAAGAAATCGCAACATAATTGTGATTCCTTGAATTGCGAAAAAATAAAAAAACATGATGCATTCCAAAAAAGCAAATTGCATTCGCAAATGGCCGAATTTCGCGATTCCCACCGTTTGCAAATGCAATTTCCCTTGATGCATGTGCCCCTTAGGGCCATATGTATCAAAAAGTCATTTTGCAATTCTCACATACCGTTTTTTGCGAATCGCTATTTGAGTATGTAGTATTTGCAATACATTTTGCGAATCCTACATATTCCTTAATTGCGAATCGAAAATTGCGATTCGCAATTAAGAATTACCTTCCCATTTATTCCTAAGGGCCTAGAGGAATGACTAGGAAGACATTCTCAATTTGCTATTAGCAATTAGCAAATCGCAAGTTGAGAATGCAATTTCAAGGGTGCAGGGGTGTCAAAAGGACACCCTGTTGAACCCCTGAAATAAGCATGGGTGCACATGTGGCGTACATACATGCCCTAAGAGCATGTATGTGCTTCACATAGCACTTTGAAAAAAGCAAAAAAGTGCATTTTTCAAAGAAATCGCAAATTACCACCAACTTGAAGTTGGTGGTAATTTGTGATTCCTTAAGGCCAAATTGCACTTTTTTAGTGCTTCTTACATTGCATTTAAGGAATCGCAAAATTTGCAATTCCTTAAATGCAATCGCAAAATAAGGAATCGCAAATTTTCCGATTCCTTGTTTTACCTTAATACATACCATTGAGCAAAATTGCATTCGCAAACGCCGAAATTCTGCAAATTTCGCCGTTTGCGGATGCAAATTTGCTTGATAAGTCCTTAATTTGTAAAATAACAAGGGGCCCAGACTCCCAGCTTTTTCTCAGAAACCGAATGTTGTTGTGCCGAATATGAAAGATGTATACATTTGACTACACCTCTTGCCTCTTTCATCAATCCCCCTAAACTCCCTGCCCATTTATTTCACTTTTGCAGGTTTTTTCATCCCTGCGTACTCCCTTTGTCACTGTTTTTCCGTCACTCTATTCCCCTTTCTTTGCCTCTTCTCTGTCTTTCTCTCTCTTTTTCTGGGTAAAAGTCTAATGATTAGGTCCCCCATAAACAGTGCTGGTGGCCCTCATTTGCAACTACCTTGGTATATTGAACGGAACAAACAGTACAACTGCAGAGCACGACTACACACTTTGAAACTGTCAGTGATTGAATTTTTCAGTCTGACAGTACTTGCCGTTCTCAGCAAAGCTCTTGAACTTTCAAAGTTCAATAATGTTTGCTTGGCTCAGCGATAACACCTCCATTTGAATTGGTCTGCAAAGGACGGTGTCAATGTAGCCTTTATCACCTAAAAAAGCACGTGGTTCTCAAGTAGCAGGAGGCAAGACTGTCATGCACAGTACACTTGCACCAAGGACAACAGTTTGAACTTCACTGATAAATAGGGCAGCTGCATTATTGTTATTAACAGTGTAATCTTAACTCAGGTCACAGACGGAAAAGGTACAAAAGAGACAGCCGAATTGCAAGCTTTTTCACACCTAAAAAATGCAGTGTAATAAACAGATGCACAAGCTTCTCCCTGACACATATGGACGCAGACTTTGTATGCATCAGCTGACTTCCCAGGCAGCAAGAGGAGTTGCACTCACGACTGGTAGCTATGCAAGCTTAGTTAACACAACTTATGTACATCACATGCAGCTGAGCTACAGTCTTCACTGGCACAGAAAGAGCCTGATTATGAATGCCCCAATGTTGGATGCAATAAGTACCTTCTTAGCTAAAATTCGACATTGAGGTGTTTGGAATTGATCTGGAGCAATATGTATTGCTTCGTCTGAGTTTTGCCCTGAAAATTGAGCATAATATGCATACTTAGGTCTAGAACGCATGCTCCACTGTTTGCTGGTCATGTTTTACCATTTGCGTCCGGCATGACTCACAGGTGGGGAAGGGAGCTAGTGGGGGGTCACACGGGGTTTGTGTCTGGGGAGGTTAATTAAAAAAAAAAAAGCACCTTCCTAGGTCCGCGCCGTCTCAGTTCCTGGCAGGGTCCCGCGGAACAGGAAGCAGGCAGCCTCCCTCCCCAACCCCCCCCCCCCCCCCACCTAAGCAAATCACAACACTGCAATAGTGATTGGTGGGGACGCCGACCAGCCAGGTTTCTATGGGGAGGTGATGCTCTTCCGCCCTAATGGAGGAGCTGCCCCTGCTTGTCTCCTGGTAAATTTTGGTATGTTTGACCTGCCAGAAATAATGTGGACTGTGGACTTTTTCACGCCTGGAAATTACTGGTAGTGATAAACATCATGGCACGTGATAATTGCCATCTACACACAAACATGGATCACAATTAAAAAATATATATTATTACAATAAAAACGTTCTTTCTTTTTCTCTCTGTCTCTAACAGATGCACCCACCCACAACCAGAGATAGCAATTGCAGCAGTGCAAATTTCATTGGCAGACACACTGGCTACATCAGCGCAAGCAGAATTGTAAGATATGCTCACAAATCAAACAGATACACTCCTGAAAAGTGCAGAGCAAACATCCCTAACATACAGAGAACAAGTACAATAAATGAAGTAGAGGTACAAGGTTCTCCCTCAAACATAGAGCGTGTACAGTGCAGAAAGTAGCTGTGAAAGTTTCGGTCAAATTAGAGGAGTTGCGGCACAAAACACAAAAGTGCCAGCTTGATGCTTCTGGTGAGTAATTTGATAGCCTGATTTCTTCCTACCTCACTAATTTGGTGATTGGCAGCAGTTCTGCCCCACCTACAGATCTGACATGATGTTCTGAGAAAACTAGAAGAGGAATTGCTGGGGCCCTCTTTTCATCACCTATTTTTAGAGCCCAGGAGGCTACATTCTACTTAATTAGTAATGCAAATCTACAAATAATAACATATATAACATTGAGTGAACTACCATATTTGACATGAGGCTTCTTGAGAGATCTGGGTCAAGATTTATCATAGGGTTGCATTGTCATTGTGTGCTGCAGGGTGATGCAAAGGCAACACTATCCCTAATTCGAATCCACCAAGCCACGTAAGGCCACCTTGTGTAGCAGTGTGCAGCTTAGTAAATCTTGAGTAAAGCAAGGCAGCACAAGTCACTGCCTGGCATTCCTCTGCCTGGGGAAGGCATTCCATGGGTGGATGTGTGGGTATTCCCATGCAACTCCATGGAGTTTGGCACAATCCTAGATTTAGCAAGCCTAGTAAACCTGGGAATTCATCAAAATGCTAGACCTTCCCGATAGAGGTGCAATGAAGAAAAATAGATTCATGTTTTAATGTTGTTTCTTCTTTCTTAGTGTGCTTCATTCTGCAGCACACATATTAAGAGGAAAACACTTCTAAGGATTGTTGCTGTCCAGAAAGGTGTCCCTTCTGGCACAAAAGCAATCCTGCCTGCAGCACAGCCACCCTTCCACCACGGTGCAAGTGTGCCTGCATTGGTGAGAGGTTACACTGAGTATGCTGGTACAGTTAGAGAGCATCAATGCCCATATGTTAGTAAATATGGTGCATTCATGCCATCTCCATTCACCGCAGTGCAGTAAGTGGCCTTGCTGTGTTGCTTTGTATTGTACACTGATAAATCTGTCCCTGTAGTATTTGCAACTCATAGCAAATTATAGTTTTCCGCACAGTTTAATATACCTTAGCCCTCTGATTGCCCAAAGTAAAATATGAATGGGTTTACAGGCTCAGTTAATTTGGGGCTGATATTAAGATTACAGGTGAGGTTACTCCATCACAAATGATATACTGTATGGCCCTTGCAAAAAGTGAATATTTGAGTATGTTGGAAATAGGTTTAGCGGTTAAGTGTGGGTGAAACTTGTGAAGCAACCACAATCTCTGCCAGGGTGAAACACCGGCAAACTCCTAATTAACTTGTGCGTAACCCACGAAATAGAGATTACAGCAGGGCAAAGGAACCAGCCCTAGGCCTATGCTTGTGGAACGCTAATGGTTTAGCCTCAAAAATCGAAGATCTGGAGTTTCTGAACTACGTCACCCTCTTTGATATAGTAATGCTGTAAAAAACTTGTCTCAAAGACCCACAGCACAGGATTATACATGCTTCGTCACACCAGCTACCAGGACCAGCAGGTTTGGCCATCACTCGGGAGGACTGGTTACCTATGACTCCACAACAACAATAGCTTCAGCAACTCTCATGGATCAATGACAAGTGCAATACTAGCAGCCAAAATTAGCATTGTCCTTGATGGAAAAGAAATGGAGGTCTGTTTAATCAATTCGTATGTACATCCAAAAAGCAAAGCAAAAGACTCGACCAAAATTACCAACCAATTGCCGAGTATGCTACTGAGATGGAAAATCCACTATTCATCCTGACAGGGGACCTAAAAATTTATCTCATTGGCTCGGCAGAAAGGGAGGAGGTACTGGCTTTAACTAGAATCTACAACATACCTACACAAAGTGTCCCACTAGACAGGATAAAAAAATGCCGCAATAGCCGCTTTTTTGATGACCTAGACATCAATACCTTTGTGCATTAAACAGAAGATTTCCGGCAGACTCTCCTCCAGTTAATTGTTTTTATTCCACGACAACAAGCTCCATACTGGATTACACCTTCGCAAGCCTCGCGGTGCTCCCATATATTCTTGGGTTCAGAATGGGCGATATGGGTGGCAGCGATCATCGCTCCCAGGAATTTTATATAATAGCAATTGTGCCGAGCTTAATCAGGCCAGATACATCTATGGGGGCGATCCATACCTTGGATCAAAAAAGGATCAAATGCACGACAGACAATTCTAACCACCAGGCCGAAACTGCAATACAACTCTTAAATATGCAAGCCTTGACCACAGACGTCCATATTACTTACTGGGGTCCTTTTATCACCACACTGCTTATAAAGCTTGCAGTCACTCCCTCCTCAAAATACAACCTACGGAAAGAGGGCAGTAACAACAACTTAAAGAAAGAGCAGAGAGAACAGCTAAAAAAACTCAAAAGATCAATAAATTTGACTCTGCACAAGTTGAGAAGATCCCCTAGGAACACTAGCGCATGAGTATCTCTGGAACATCAAAGGGCAGCGCTCAAAAGATTAAAATGGAATATCAAGAGAGATGGTGAGAATGAAGTCTGGGCAAAACTCTTACACAATATAAATAGCACCAACAGTGCCTGCTTCTGGAAAACAGTTAACGGGATCATGCGTCCAGAACACAAAGGTATAGGGTATCACATCTCTGAAGAGATTTGGATAAAATATCTCTCCAGCCACTTCAAGAACCATACAGAAAATGCAGGAGTCCAAATTGGTACCAGCTGGATTCCAGAGAGACAACTGGAAACAAGCACTTCAGAGAAATGGGAGCAGGTCCATCCAGACACAAAAATCAATCCTTTGGGGGCAGCGAGGCACCAGCAGTCAGACTTAATTAAAAAAAAGGTAGCCAAAGGCAGGAAAGAAGGTGCCCCGGGACCGAATGGCATTGCAACTGCCCTCTATCTATATAAAAAGCAAAAGCAAAGAGCAAAGAGTGGGCGGACATCCTGCAACCTTTATTCCTGGAAATCAGGCTGATAAACAGAATTCCAGCATCCTGGAGGGGCTCTACAATAGTCCCAATCTACAAAAAAGGAGACAAGGCTGACCCAAACAACTACAGCCTAGTAGCTCTTATTGACAACAAAGCTAAATATTTTGCAGGCATTATACTAGAGGAGCTTACACTTTGGGCTGAGTCAAACCAGGTAATACCGCTGAACCAGTCCGGCTTCCGTAAAATGACTCGAACATCAACAAATAGTATCGTAATCTCACTAATAATTGACGCAGCAAAATCATCTAAGATTCCTCTACATTTGTGTTACATTGACTTCAGCGCTGCTTTCGACAGTGTAGAGAGAGGCAGACTGTGGGGGAAATTGGCGCAATGGGGCATACCACAGACTACTCTAAATATGCTGATGCTCTTACACAAGGATACCTGGGTGTAGGTGAAACTAGGTAGTGGTGCTCACCTGTCCTCAAAAGTGTCCACTACAAAAGGATTGAAACAAGGAACTGTGCTCGCTCCAACCTAGTACAATCTTTTCATGGCAAACCTCCCAATAGTGCTCAATGCCTGCAACTCCCACTCACCTAGGGTAGGTGGGAAAACTTTAACCAATTCTTATGTATGCAGAAGACGTAGTGCTGCTTAGCCACACTTACATCGGCAAGACACGGACTATGTCAATAAATAACAAAAAGAACCCACTGGAGATTTGGTTCCTCTGCGGTACAAAAATTGTCCCAGCTTGTGAGTACAAATATCTGGGAGTTACATTCGACAAAGAAGGGTCTTTTGTGCGTCAGAAACAGGAAATAAGAAGGAGAGGCTTATTGATCACCATGACGATGAAAAACCTGGCAAATCAACTGATGGGCCCAACTTTGACCCTGTTACTGAAGGTACTTCAGGCCAAACTGCTCCCCTCGATCACCTTCGGTAGTGAGGCAATGTGGGGAAGAGATGCTAAAGACCTGGGTAGTATGCAGGTTAAAGCCTATAGAACCATGTTCTCTCTCCTGCTTTACACACCACCGGCTCAAATAAGGCTGGAGTTTGGCCTGCGAAAACAAGTTTTAGCCAAGTACGGGGCATACACCATCTGCTGGCACAAGGTAAGAAGCACCACTACAAACACGCTAAACTATCTGCTGTGGCGTGACACAGAACACAGGGATTTCTCTGAGGGGAGAAATCATCTTCAGCTAGCCTGCAAAGTCACTAAACTCTCTGATCTTTGGGATTCACAATTGTGTCACCCCAACTTCAAAAAATTAGTTTGGAAACATTTTAAATCACTCTCCTTACTGGAGGATAAAGCGATTTTCTCAAAAAGATCTCACTCATGGATGACTCTCAACTCCCACAAATCACTAACTCCACAAACATACTTTAATGAGGGTTATCCCAAAGCCATAACATTGAATTTCTTAAAACACAGACTAGGGATTCTTCCATGCACTGGACACCTACCACCATGGCTGAGGAAAAATTGACAAGATCCTTGCAGGCTGTGTAACTCTAACAATGGCAACATCCTTCATGTAATCTGCCTATGTGAAGAGCTGCACCAAGCTCGGCAACAGTTCTTTAAAGAACAATTCAAGCAGAAAGGCATCCGCACCAGAAGGCAAGACCTGCAGACCTGCTTAAACCCGTCAAACACCAAACTAAATTGCAGCTTTGTCAAGTTTCTGATGGTGGTCGAACGGAAAATGCCAAAAACAGTGAAAACAGCTCTACAAAATCCGCCGACCCAAGCCGACCAGTATATAGGCAAAAAGACTTCGCAGAACCTTATCAAATATGTCCATTTACCACCAGGGGGACAAATTGTGTAACAAGCAGAGTCCATGTGGAAACAACGACAAATGGTCAAGCTGGGTGAGAGCAAACGCAAACTGAGATAAGAACTTTCTAGCAGCCAGTGTATAAATGCATATCTTTAATCAGCTTCATTGAACTATCATTTTAAACTGTCATGAACTTCTCACTCTTTGACTTTTTACTAGTTTTAAACAAGGATGTTTTAAGAATTTTAGAATATTTTACTGCAATGGTTTTAATTAACTATGCAAAATAAATATAAACTTGAAACTTGAAACTGTGCTTAACCCTCTGGTATCTTGGCACAAAAGCAGTCAGGCTTAACTCAGATGCAATGTATAAACCATTTATGTAGCACTTCAAACAGCCCTTTTTAAACAGACTGGAAAAAGAAGTTGGAATCACTCCGGTTAGGACATACCAGGTTGAAAGTGTTTGCTTATGCAGACGATGTTGCTATTGTAACATCAGATATTAAGAGCGCTTTACCAAAAATAGTGGAAATGGCGCAAATGTTTGGGGGATATTCGTGCTATAATCTGAACGTCTCTAAAACCCGGCTGATCCATTTGGAAGGCGGTCGCCCAAACAATTTAGATATTTCATCAGACGCTTTATATTTGGGCATCAAAATATCAGCTAAAATAGATGATATAGTGCGGCTTAATGTGGATCCCATATTGGATTCAGCTAATAGAACATTAAATGATGTCCACTTGTCATTATATGGTCGTAGCAATGTATTAAAAATGCTAATGTTCCCGAAATTTTTATTTTTATTTCGTACGATCCCTCTGCTCTTCCCAACTTCTTTATTTGCCAAGATAGATAGAATGTCCTCCAGGTTCTTTTGGGGCTATCATAGATCCAGAAGAGCAATGAACTGGTGTATTCTCCCTAGAGTGAGAGGATGGTGGGGGATCCCCAATTTTCGGTTGTATTATTGGGCTGTTTTACTGAAATATATGGGTATCTTAATTTTTCAGGATATGAGTATAGGAGAATCTGTTAGCCCTTCAATTTACGAAATGGTACTAGGGAAAAAGGCTAGGCAATGTCTAGTAAGAATAATTGAGCCTAGTTATTATAAAAAAAATGAAATTTAAAATTCTGATGACTGCTTTTCAAATTTGGAAGCAACTAAAAAAGAGATTTGGTATGTGTTATGATTTGAATTATTACATACCCTTAATTAATTGTCGGGCCCTACCAGAGGTCTTAAGGGATCAGGTGATGATAAGATGGCATTCTGCTGGAGTTTGTATACTAGGAGACCTATACCAGGGGGATCAAGTTGCCTCTTTTACTTATTTGCCGCATAAATGTAATCTGGCAAGGACAGATTTTTTTAAGTATCTCCAAACACAAAGTTTTTGGGATCATAAAGGGCTTCAAGATCTGTCAATGATGAATAGAATTGATATATTAGAAGATAGTAGACGTGAAAGGAAAATTGGTCCAGTTTACCAGCTTACGTTAAATAGATTGCAAGATCATTTATGTTTTTTTGAAAATGAATGGCAAAGAAAATTGGATATTGACAAAATAGACATGATCAGAGCAATTGAACTGTCAACTAAAGTTCTGTTTAATGGGTCACTAAAAAGTCAACATTTCATGTCTATTATTGATCTGTACTACACCCCTGCCAAATTGGCAAAATGGAAAACCAAAAGTGGTGATAAGTGCAATCGCTGTGGGTGTATTGCTGCTGATTCTGTTCACATGTTTTTTAATTTCCCCAAACTGTCTCAATTTATTATGGATATCCAATTTTTTATAAAAAGTAGTTTGGGTATTCACTTGCAATTATCTGCAGAAATGGTAATTCTGGGTCTTCAGTCAAATCAAGCTGGAATCAGACTGGAAGTAGAGGAAGGATTTTTATTTATTTGTATGTCGGTTTATCGATCCTGTATTACTTCTCAATGGCTCGACCCTGATCCACCAACTTTTAATAATTGGCAATTTAGATCATTATCTATACAGTATTTGGAGATTGCTGCATATAAATCGAAGGGGGCAAAAAAAAGTTGTTTGGACAGAATGTATGGGCTCCTTTATCAAAATGGATATGAATTTATTGTTTATTGATTAATCATTGAGTTTGTAATGATGATGTATAATGAGCTATGTCTATAACGGCTTTCTGTTTCGTATTAATTAAATTGGGGTTTTGTTGTTATATAACTGCTTGCTGACATAAGATAATAATAAAAAAATAATAATAATCAACAGTCTTAAAGTAAAAACATGACACAAGAAAAACCTGACACCAATTTAAAAACATAGAGAATATTTGATAAATGATTTGGCACTAAATTGACAAAAAGCCAATCAGTAGAACTAGAGATAGGCAATTTTAAAGATTTCAGGTAAGTGTAGTGCCAAAGAGCACACAGTGCCACTTTCGGTTATTTGGTCGTGTGAGACCAGGTCAAAGTCTCACAACTTCAGGCTGACCATAAAAGAGCATGGACTGAATACAGACACCAAGTTAGTCTTGCTGAAAGAATTACTAGCAAAGTCCAGTGCAATGAGTTCCATTTGTGGTGGAAAGGGCCGCAAGGAGCAGACAGAATGTCATGGATGGTCTGCTGTTAGAGATTGTTTTTCTGATAGGCAGAGGTAGGTACCCTCTTCAAGCAGGAACCACAATCCTAGTCAGGGTAAATCAGATACACACCATTAATTAAGCTGTGCTGACCCTCTGGTAGCTTGGCACAGAGCAATCAGGATTAACTTAAGAGGCAATGTGTAAAGTATTGGCTCAACACCTCTAACAGTAAATAATTGAAAACAACACACAAAACGATATCATGCCTGATCAGAAAGATAGAGCTTAATATATTGGACAAAACAAACCCAAAATGACAAAGAAATCCCATAAGTATAACCGGAGTTATACATTTTTATAAATATATGTTTAATTATTTCCTTAAAAGCATAAAGTGCCAACAGGGGCTCTTTGGTCATGCTGAACCAGGTCAAATCCAAAATATCAGGCCGAACGTAATGGAGCGTGGGTCAGATACAGGCACCACCCTTGGCCCACTGAAACAGTACTTTGGTTTGTGGTTGCGTTGACAATAAGAATGAGAAGCGAGGAGCAAAGGAGCAAAGGAGGTGATGTATTGGTGTGGATCCTTAGGATGTAGGTGATGCGTCGGTTCCGAGACATGCAAATCAGAGATCTGTTGTCGTTGAACCCCAAGATGTAGTTGATTCATCGCCTTTGAGCTGTGCAAGGCAAGGATACATAGATAACCAGAGGCAATGTGCTGCACAGGGGGTGATGCAATGTCTTTGGTCCATGTAGCTGCTGCAATGCATGGCCGTCTAGATCGATGCATCGGTCCAGAGCTGCACAACAACAGCAATAGGTGGATTTTGAAATTTGTAGCACTCAATACTCACTTCCAAGGGCCCAGGGTGGATTGCCATATCTTGGCAGGGCAAGACTCTCAGATGGTAGAGTCAAGGTACTGTAGGTGAGTGGAATAATGTCCCTGGGACTTCCAACAGGAGGCAAGCAGACAGGCCCTTTGAGTCACGCTGGTTCTGGCTTGGAGAGATGCAGATCCAGTCCTTCTCACTCACAGCCATGAGGGCAGCAGGTCAGCACAGCAGAGCTGCTGTCCACCAGAGAGGCAGTCCCTTCAGCAGTACAGCAGTTGCTTTTCCTGGCAGAGTATCCACAGGTCCAGAAGTGTACGAAGTTGGTGGTACTTACATTCAGTTCTCCCTATGAAGTGGGGAATACTTCACAGAGAGGTCTTTGAAGTGCACCAAGTCCCTGCTCTTCTTGCCCTGGCTCCAAAATCACTGCAAGGAGATATGCAGCCCTTTGTGTGGGGACAGGACACAGCCTATTCAGGTGTGTCAGCTCCTCCCTCCCATCCTACCCAGAATGGCCCATCAGGATATTGATTGCTCATCAGTCTCACCTAAACTCCATTTGTGTGTGGCTGTCTAAAGCCTAGGTGCCACCCACCCCAGGCATGTATGTGTATTATTAGAACGGTGATGGATCAAGCCTGATCTTTGGACTGGGTAAGAGTGGTCTGCTTAATTCAGACACTCTGTTCATCACCACCCCCTTTTCTGAATCATTTTTGTCCACCATAAGCGTGGAAGGGTATACTCAGATGTGAGTCCCTAGCTCATTGCACCATCAGGATTCAAGCAAGCCGGGCCGAAGATGGCTGAAATGCCAGAAACCGGTCCCCGGTAGCTTGTTTCCTTCCCAGTATAAGAATTGGCTTGGTAGTTTGGTCTGCCCTGTTCCCATGATGCACTGGGCCAGGGTCAGACTAATTTGCAGATAGCCAAGTTCTGAGCTGGGATGGTGCAGTGAGCTAAAAAACGGTGATGGATCAAGCCCTGATCTTTGGACTGGGTACGAGTTGTCTGCTTAATTCAGACACTCTGTTCATCACCACCCCCTTTTCTGAATCATTATTATTAGATAGGCAGAAGAAAGCAAATGGTTAAAGTACAAAAATGCCAATTTTTAAAAAGTTTTTAAAATCTAATTCCACCATGTGTTAGGATTTTAAATGGCAGTTCCAGAGGAAACAAACTTGGGGGTCCCATCTCTCCTCAATTGGAAATTACACTTATAAGATGTAATAAGGTAATCCCACTGTTAACCTATGGGAGAGATAGAGCTTGCACTAGTGAAAAACTAATTTAAGAGTTTTTTACTACTATACTACTAGGACATGTAAAACTTAAAAAAGGCATGTCCTACTTTATAAACACACTGCAACTTTCCCTTGGGCTGTCCAGGGTCTGCCTTAGTGGTGACTTATATGTATTAAAATGGAAGGTTTGGGCATTGCAAGAGCGTTAACTTGCCAGGTCAAAAAAGCAGTTTAAAACTGTACACACAGGTTCTGCAATGGCAGACCTGAGTCATGTTTAAAAGGCTACTTAAGTGGGTAGCACAATCAGTGCTGCAAGCTCATTTGTAACATTGAAATTGCAGGCCCTGGGCACATATAGTGCACTTTAGTACGGACTGACAATTAAATTAAATATGCCAATTTTGGATAAGCTAATGTTACCATGTTTTAACAGAAAGAACATACACTTTACCACTGGTTAGCAGTGTTAAAGGGCTCATAGGCTTAAAGCCATAAAAACAAATTCAGCCAAAACGGAGGAGGAAGGCAAAATGTTTGGGCCCAACATTGTCTAATTAGCACGAAGAGCAGGCTGGGCATCACGGATGGTCGCTGTAGCGCGAAGATCCGTTCAGGCGTTGCAGACAGTCATTGATGGAGCTTTCCATTGGTAGTCGACGCGAGCTGTAAAATCTGTAGTGGAGAGTGCAGATTTCATGTTACCAGATGTCCCAGGTGGTCACTGTGGAGCGAAAAGTCAGGGTTTACCAGAGCTTTGCCTTGCCGGGTGGTGCAGGTGGCAAGATCTTGGTATGAACGGACCTGTTTGTAGTTTCAAAGAGCCCAAAACGTTTTCCTTTTCTATGGAGGGGAGCTCAACTGATGCCACACCAAAGGTCCATGACCTGGCGACACCTCATAATGGTCAAGAACCTAATCTAGCAGAGAACACCAGGCCTCAGGCAGGTTCAGGCAGCAGGTCAGCTGGGCAGTTACAGGGATCCTCTGGAGCTTATGTCCTTATAACCCAGAAAAGGAGGTCCGCCAGTTGACCCTTAGAGTAACTTCATCCTTGGATAAAGGGTGCAGGTCCAGTTTTCCTTCTAACCAAGCAGGACAGCAGGCAGCCAGGCAGTAGTTTGCCAGTCCTTCTGGCAGTGGAAAGGCACAGCATTCCTTTTACTGTAGTATCCACAGGAGTGTACTGAAGAGTTGGGTCTGAGGGTCCACTATTTATATAAGGCACTTACTTTGAAGTAGAAGAAGATTCTAGAGAATTTCCTTTGAAGTCCTTGAAGTTTCTTGCCTCTTATGTCCTAACTTCAAGCTGGCTGCATGAATAATGCAGTGGTGACAAGTCAGGTGTGTGAAGGTAGGGCATAGCCTATTCAGTTGCAAGTGGGGTTGAGCCTAGCTAGCTCCAGCCACCCATTCTGCCAGTTGATGGCCCACTCAGGCACGCCTAGAAACTCTATTGTGTGGCTGTTTTGGAGGAATAAACAAAGACCTGCTACCCAGGCATGTAAACCAGGGACAGGCTGCAGGCACCAAATAGGGCAGCACAATGCGAATTTTCTAAAAGTGGAACAAAGGGATGAAAGAATGCACTCCTCTGGAGTGCATTCTTTTTATCCCTTTTTTCTGCTTAGCAATGGTCTGTCTCTACGCTAGTCTGCACCCTATGGATGAATATGAGGAAATTTAAAATAATAATGGCAGTGAAAGAAACATCACTCAAAGGATAGCAAGTGAACACATAACACTTAGAATGGATCTCATGCGGTTACGGATGAACATAACTGAAAGCAATAACATGTTGATGATGGGACATTTAAATCCTGCTCATACTGGTGTTTTTCACTTTAACATGGATCCCGAGTTCTTATTTATCTAAGGGCACGTATTGGTTTTATTTTGAGGCGGTCAATATGTTAAAACACTTCGATATTATTATAATTTTATTTTGGATCCTGGTGAGGGTGGGATTACAATGTGGCTGGGACAGAAAACATGTACAGATTGGAAAGTTAGGTTTGTAGTAATGTATCCGTATATGTGGGGTTACATTGGCAAAATGAAAGACTGCATTACATTTCTTTCGTTCTTTAAGACTCGCAGCTATAATTGAAAAGAGTCACAGGATCAGTGTTAAATCACCTTGATTGGAGAAACAGATGGGACTCAAGTTGGAGAGTTTGAGGGCAGGGAGGTAATCACACATTCTCAGCATTTTTGAAAGAGCGCGGAAGTGGAGATAAGGTTGCGGGCCGTGGTTTTCAAGGTAGTTTCACAGGTCTATTATTCATGTTACAAACAACGGGTTTGTGAACAACAGGAAATGGGTTGAGAAATGGGAGTTTAGGGGAGGTTTGTGGCGATTTATGAGTGTTACAAGTATTAAGTATTAGAAGCGGCATTTCTAATTAGGGGGATTTTTCAGTTTGGTATGCTTTTCATATGGACGTGGTGCAACTCGGGTGTACTTCAGGTTGGGGAGATTTTTCGGCAAGCATAGGGGGTCACTACTTTGTTTATATAAGCATGGTTTTATGAGGGTGTGAGGTGGGATCATAGAAGGGTGAATCACTGGGGGCTGGAACCTCATTTGAATGTGTATGACATAGACAGGTCGTATTGAGAGGTTGATTTAGAGGTCTTTTTTAATCTTTCAGTTACCCCTAATGAAGGGCCCTGGCTCAAAATGCATTTGGGTGGAAATCACATAAGCCTACTCTATATGAATTGTTTACCATGTGCTGCTGTTGAAAGCCTGTACGGGCGCTCAGAAATCATTTGAAAATGTAAAATAAAGAACCATGGTGGAATCATGCTATCCTCGTGTTTGTAAAATTATGGATTAACTGTGAAGAAAACTTGTGACAAAAGTATTATTTTATTATTGGGATAAAATGTGGAATACTACATGAGCAGCAGTTCACTATGAGGGAAAATTCCTACATTAGGCAGGGCGACTGATTGGGGCGTAAATCATGATCCTTTTGGACATTCAACTTTCGAAAATGGGCATTTTCAAACTTGCACCTTAAAATATGACTTTACCATCAAAGAAGATGTTTAGTCACAATGTCGCAGACACCAAACATGACATTCCTACTTGCTCCCAAATCAAAGTGATCACTTCCTAAATGTAATATGTTAACCCAATGCTATCCTATCTGGGGGTAGGCCATATAGTAGTGAATAACACATTTAAGAGTTTTTGACTGCCAAGACATATAAAAGCTAATATTATATGTCCAACATTTTAAATACACAGTGCCCTGCCCTATGGATTGTTTGTGGTATGCAATAGTGGTGGTACAGAAGTATTAACAATGAAGGTTTAGGCCTGGCAAGAGTTTTATTTTGGCAGGTCGAAATGGCAGTGCAAAACTGCACACATTGCTTGTGATGGAAGCCTGATACATGTTTAAATGGCTACTTAAGTGGCTGGCACAATCAGTGCTGCAGGTATACTAGTAGCATTTAATGCACAGGCCATAGGTACATGTAGCACCACTTTACTAGCGACTTATAAGTAGTGTAAGCCAATGTTACCATGTTTAAAGGAGAGAGCACTTTATCCCTAGTTAACAGTGGTAAAGTTTGTAAAGTCCTTAAAGCCAACAAATATGGGATGAAAAAACAGGAGGGTGAAGACAAATGTTTTGGGGATTCCCTTGCAGATTTCCAACAGAGTACCTGTGCATAAATTCTAAATTAAGCCTTTACATGAATTCTGATACTTGCATTTTTACTTTCTGATTATGAATGTAGAAATGAGAGTGCCAATTTACAACAAAAAAAATTACCAAATGATATATTGATACTTAGCAACAGATAATGTGTAATGTGTGTGAACTCTCTCTACTCTTTCATCTTCAACCTTAATAATCAGTCCAGAAGTAACTAGGTGCTAAAAGTAATATTTGTTAGAGGCATGCACATTGCTTTCAGGTGGTCCCGTGTTTTGATTGACACCATAGCCAGTACTGGCCTAATAGGCAATATCAGTCTAACTGCTGTAATTTTTGAGGAATATTAGGGGTAATCCTTTATGTACCGGAACGCAATAGGCTTTTGCCTAAAGTTTGAAGGCAAGGTGAAGATGTTGCATCACTTTGACATGCTTGGCAGTCCTTCTTTCAGCTTGATGCTACACTGCATGGAGTGAATGATTGCAAAGCAGGGGCAGGGTGCTTTCAAAAAACAGGGATTTTAGAAACAGTTTAGGAAATGAATGTTATTCAATTTTGATTTAGTTCAGTTGTGTTTTCCTCTAGACAGTTACCGCAAACTGAGCATTGTGTGGGATTCTGGCTTTTATGCTGAATTCTTACATACCAAAGTTAAAGGCAAAAAAATCGAACTAAGTATCTGTTACTTCCTTGTACATCTCTCTATTCCTGCTCCTCTCACTGCTGCGATAGTGGTTATCTGATGAACTTGCTGTAAAACAGACCAACACTACTTTCAGCTATGAGACAGGGAAAACAATGTAATTGCTTGTGCAGAGTTGAGATGGCATAGTCTAAGTGAACCAGCTATCTATCAGTGCCATGCACCAGCCATGCCCACTAGTGCCTTATCACTAAGACGGGAATGAGGGAGGGTGGAACCGCCCAGGCCAATGCAGATAAGGAGAATAAATGTTAGCATGGAAATCAAAGAAAAATGAACGGTTTCTGGAGGCCAGAGCACAAGAGGTCCTGCTACATCAGCTTTTCTCCCCAAAATCTCAACTGATCAAGCACTGCCCAGAGCACCCTTGACCACCCAACCTAAAGGTTGTTTTTGGCAACAACTAATGACTAAACAGGGTATGGTGGCAGAGAGGATGTTTACTAAGAGCTGATAAGGGAAGAAGGTGTTTAAATAAAATGAGGACTCACAGCTATGATGTGAATGTGACTGAGCTTCCACGAGACTCACAGGTGCTGGAAGTAGGTGTTCTGGGGGGTCAAATGACAAGCTATGTTTTCTGTCAAATTGCTGCTTTTTCTTTTAACATGAGATTCCTGCTTACTTTTCTTTCTCTGACTACAAAGCCTGTGGATTTTGTAAAGTGAACTATCTGACAGTCTTGCTGTAGCATGTCATTTGTATACTATTACATTACAACATGCAAACATTTTTCAAAATATATCAGCCATTAGGAAGCACAAATGGAGCACATATTTTGTAATTATTAGGTGTAAGAGAAACAAAGATTTAAAATAGTATAAAAGGCAGCTTACTTGGTGATATACAAATATTAAATATTTGCTAAAACCCGATTTCCAGACATTGTCGTCTGTTCACTGTACAGGTTTATCAGTTGAAATGTTGGGGCTTTTCAAAGGGAAAAGTGCTATCTGTAAATGAGAGTAATCTAGCATGCAATGCTTTAGTAATATATTTGCACTAGTGTACTTCAAAATGCAACACTGGCTACATACATACCACATCATCACTACTGGCCAGCTGAATGGGTGTGGCTTATAAGCTACTACGTCTTTTGAATTGCTTGGATTTTTCACAATCTGTGGCTTCAATGCTGTAACATTGATGGTAGACCCCTCACTTAGCAAATTGTTTCAGGAACACTGAAAGACCTAAATACAGTGATTTCAAAAGATAAATAGATATCTTTAATGACTGTCAGCTCACCCTGTAGACTGGCATTTGCAACAAAGTTCTCCTTTGAAAAAGTGTATCTAGGTTCTGAGCAACAGCTTGAGAAAACAATACAGTTATGAAATAAATAACTGTGTTTGTTCAAACCACGTTAGATAGAGAACAATTTAGTGAGTAAAATGTCTCAAAAAGAAAATGGTATGAAGGGATCAAAATTATAGCAAAAACAAGACCTGTTTGATAAAAATCAATGGAAATGTAAGAGCTTAATTTTATTTTTGAGGGGTATTAGACTCAGACCTAGGCACTCCTTGCATCAGACATGTGAGTGACCCTGGCAAAAAGAAATGTTGTGGTTGTCCTAGTCAAAAGCTTTACTTTCAGATTTTGAAACATTTCGGGATGTCGAAGAACTTTTGTGGGATGCGCCTGGAAGCTGTGGCTGATACAGGCTCCAATGATGTCAGGTGCATTTATTAAGTAATTCCGCTTTAGCCTCAAACTTCCTGCCAAAAATCTCGGAGTCCAGAACATTTGCTATGGTTAACTTGCCAACTCAACATCCTTTATTGGATGCATGGCAGTCAGCTCGAGTGTTTTCTAAGTTCTAGTATTTTAGAAATGTTTTATATAGCCTTAATACCTTTATGAAAAATATTCCCAATATCCAAGATGGATCCGATCTCAGTGTACTTTTTCCAGTTAGTGAAGGCTTATTACAGCTCCTGTTTCAGTTCCACAGCAAAATGCAAAGCTCCAACTGGTCATCTGGCTTTCTGTGCTGCAGCAACAGTTTCATTATTCAATATGATACTCAGAATTGAAAGGAAATTCCTTTCTTCGTCTACTCTAGCCGGTTAATTCTATTCAGTTCAGGGGCATTAAGATATGATTCCTCGAAGTGACAGGATACCCAGTCATTTTGGCTGAACCCCAGGCACCTACAGAGGCGTCCAAGAAGGAGCCCTATTTAATGCAAAAACAATTGCTGCGTCACACATTTCGAAACAGAAGTAAAGTGAGAGTGGCCCATATTCATCCCTCAAAAATGACTGGAATTGTTAACCTTCATCACTGTGCTGCAGACACCCCGACGGAATCAATTGCTTGGTGCCCTTGTGCCCCGAGCCGTTCGAGCTATCTGTCTGCTCCTGGAACATCAAGAGTCTCCAGCTGAAATTGAAGTTCATCAATTTAATAGATTTCCTAAACGGCCGCAATATCATAGCCCTACAGGAAATATGGGCCGACCAGAGCTGTCCTATAACATGCTTCATTGAGTATAGAAAGCCGTCCCTCTAGTTTAATAGATCAAAGGGTTGCTTGTCCATATTTACCTCCGTAAAATTGCAAGGGAGCATCGTTCTATTAACGTTCCAAGAGAGTTTGCCACAAGTAATCAAAATTGGTAACTGTAAATCACAGCACCCCCTCATGTTGATCAATGTTTACATCAACCTAAATGCAAGTGAAAAGAGAATAAAACTCAACTGCTTCATTTTGATTCTTTGTGACTTAATCTGGAATCATACCCCAGCAGACTGTTTGATAACTGTGGATTTCAATATGGTAAGGTAATATTTTATTGTGTGGTCAATATGCATCTCTTTAAGACCTCCAAAAGGACTCTTATGAGATCCCCCTAGGATGCCCCAGAACATCATGGAACAATCCAGGACGATGGGCTGCCTTCATAGCCCACTAAGAGAACTCATGGTCTTGCAACTCAAGGTTGTATGATGTTACAACGCATACTTTCACAACGCATTCCTTTACAACACATTTTTTACATTGCAACAGCCTGTACAATGCATTCCAATACATCGCATGACACAACATCACAATATAAGAAACTGCCTTTACAACCCATTCCATTACATCGCATACTACCTTTACAACGCATACCATTACAACGCATACATCACATTGCATTTATTGCAAGTCTTGGATAGTATAGGGGTAAAATTACTATTCTAACTCCAGAGTGTGCAACAGTAGGGTAAGTGTTGGATAGTATAGGAGTAAGAATTACTTTTCTAAATCCAGGGGGTGCAACAGTAAGGTAAGTGTTGGATAGTGTAAGGGTACTATGTGTTGTAATGGTATGCGTTGTAATGGTATGCATTGTAGTGACATGCGATGTAATTGCTGCCTTTTAATGGCATGCAATGTAAAGGATGTTGCGATGTAATGACAGCGTTGTAATGGTAGTGCGATTTAAAAGTTGCGTTATGAAGGTTGTTTCCTGCAACTCAATAGTGTTGGCTTTAAAGTATTGTAGGGCAGTTTTCACAGCACATAACACCTAAATGGAAAACAACCAATGGAAAAACCTGTTCTTACATCGATTATATCATTCGGAAATGCTACCCTTAATAGAAAGCTACTGCATTGTTCCACGTACCACGAGCGATCACTGTCCCCAGGTAACAAAAACAAACTCCAGCCTCTCTTATCATGATGCGGCCGGAGTCACGTGTAAAGGTATATACACTGAGAACCTTAAGCGTCTCAAATGGAGAAATACCATCAGCAGCAGCATTAAGGCTGAATGCAAAATACCCACTGAGGAGATCTCAGGCTTAGTGTCCTGATCACTGAATGGATAACCCTTATCACTCGGCTCTTTGCTAAATTTCCAAGATCAGCCCAACCTTGTGGTCGTGCTAAGCCAGCCATTGTCCCAACAAAAAATCAGCAATTAAAGAAAGCCCGCAAAAGGTCCTGAGGCTCGTTCAAAACAACCCTGAATCAAAGAAGCAAATTGACATCTTCAAGCTGGCATAGAAAAGCTTCAGGCAGGCATTTCTTGCAAATAAACAAAAACAATCACACCAGTTCTGGGAGATCCTCCTATGTAAGAGTAAAAACTCAAATTTCAGGAACATTTGGGCCATGGTGAACAAGCAAATGAACAGAGCCAGTAGGTCCGGTTGTGCGACTGTCACAGAACCGTAATGGGCATCCTTTCTTTCCAGGCATTTCTTGGTAAATAAGGTTGCAGACCGCACATCGGATGGGGACCTCCAATGTTCAAGTGCAAAAGTCAGCCACGTCCACCTCAGTCAAGACCAGGATGGTCTGCCCTGCTCTGCTATGGAAACGCCCCTCCTAAAAACCAGCTGTACCATGTAATATCTAAGGCAAAGAAAGACAGGGCTCCTGGGCCCAATGGCATCCCTCAGCCCCTTTTCGAACAGAACATCACATTTTAGGCTGGAAGACTATCCTCTTCAACTGCTGCCTGGGGTGCTCAACAATACTCGAATCATGGCAGGGGACCATAATACATCTCATTCAGAAAAGGGGTTCCAGATCTGATCCAAGCAATTGTAGATTATTTGCACTCCTTGACAATGAAGTCAAATTCTACGCTAGTCTGCTCCTGGAGGAGCTGGAGCTATGGGTAGAATCATAAGATCTTATTCTAAAAAATCAAACTGGTTTTAAGGCTAAATCTAGTACTTTGTCCAACTTGTTAGCAATATCAACTGTGAACAAAGTAACCTCTTCACATTCCCTGCTGCACTTTAAAGAGGCGTTTGATTATGTACTAAGGAAGGCACTTTGGTCCAAACTTTCAAAAAAGGGAATTCCTTCAATAACGTTTGGTATTCACAATCCTGCTACACTCCAATTTATGGATCAGCATCAAATTAGGTTATGACGGCGCCTGAGTATCCAGCAGATCTTCACCACATGCGGTGAAAAGCAGGGGTGTGTGTTACCCACCCTACTTTTTATCCTGTCATCACAACCTGCCTAAATTCCGTGTCTACCAGCAGACACCCCCAACCTAGGTGTTGAACTGATTAGTAATTTGGTATACGCTGATGACCTTACTTTATTTAGCTTCACAAGAGTTTGACTACAACGTCTCTTAAACTGACTGTACTCTTACACAATCACCAACAACCTGGAGGGCAATGTGAAGAAAACAAATGTAGTAATATTCGGCAGGAAAAAGTATCAGGGGGTCGCTGGTCTTACAGCAGCAACAGGATTGCAGCGGATCAATTGAATAAGTACCTGGGAATATACATCCACACTAGAGGCTCAAATAATGTGTGGAGTAGCTCTTACTGCAGTCAGTGGAGCCCCCATGACTGACTGCTAGGACTTCCGGGACAAACTTTTTAGTGGTGCCTCTGGTTCCCGATCAGTCCGCCTTCAGAGGTTGGGTAATGGAGTCTCTCAACACCTAGTGTGACACGTCAGCTGTATTCTGCACTAAGGGGATTGCTAATGGAATTGCTCATCACACCTGACCACAATGCTGAGGACAGTGGAGAACAGCCAGACTTACACAAATTCGCTGAGGAGCTGAAGCTGAGGAGCTGAAGTGTCGAGGTTCAAAAGCTCCAGGGGAGTTTTGGCCACTGACTAGTGGGAACACGTGGATGGACACTAGACCTAAGGTAGGTGGAAACAGCACATAAGGAGTTGCGGGGTGGGCTCAACCTATGGGTCTAGGGAGAGCTCATGCATCCCAATATTAGGTGACAACAGTGCCCGAAACAGGCAGGGAATATCCCAACTACCCCTGTCCTACCAAAAAAGTGTTAAAAAGCAACTTGAGAGCCGGGTGGCAGGATGGAGAGAGAAGAGGATACTGGTGAGCACTAATTTATCACCAGTAACAAGGGAAGTGCATTCTATGTATATGATGAAGTCTGCCCACTCGACATGCTCAAAGGGAGAGGATACTTTTGTAGAGGATGCCAAAGCTGAGGCTCCAGTTGATTTATTTATTACAGATTCAATCTCTCTCTATAATTAGACAGCTTGGTCTCCTCCTTCCTGATGAATTATCTACAACATCCCTTGATCCACCAGAGAAAGCAAAAGAGTACCCTTTGTTTCAACAAACGACCCTCAAAGCAAGTCTAGCACAGGCTAGAGAAGAGCCATATCTACATGAGTTACTGAATGTAGAACAGGCTTGGCTAGTGACTATATCTGACAAAGCATTGTCAGCAAGGTCAATAGGAAACTTGAGGGTAGTAGGTACTCCTGAAGAAGTAACCGAGGGTCAAGTACTGGCATAGGAGAAGCAGCAAGAGCTACATCAGGGAGAAACTACAGGGGTTGAGGTCAATATTCTAAAATCCTCCTTGGAAGTAAATACTTCAGATCTGTCTATAGATACTGCACATGAATAGCTGTGACCCCTTTTAGAGGTAGGTTTAGCAGTGATTTGTGGCTTGAAAGTACAGCAAGTATTGGACATTGAAACAGTTCATCAAAGACTGTCTAACATTGAGGAAAGCTTGGTGCAGAGGCGGAGCAGAGAATGTCTGACCTTGAGGATCGGTTCCAAAAGTATGATAACATAATTCTCCCGGAATTAACTGTGTCAGCTGGAAACTAAACTGGAAATTATAGAGAATCATTCAAGGCATAGTAGCTTAAGATTAATTGCCATTCTGGAAGCACATGAGATGCAGGGGGGATTCAGAATGTTTCTCAGTTGATGAACCTTCTCATTAACAGATGTATACTGCTAAGAGGACCTAATGATTTATCAATTATGAGAGCACACAGGGTTCTGGCCCAGCGATCAGCAGATGCCAAGTATCCCCGGACAATATTAGTGAATTTCTCAAACTTCCGTGTCAAAGAACAGATCCTGGTTCTGGAAATTCGACAAAAATCCTTTGCTATTTTGTTTAATGCTCAGAGTTTTTACTAATCTACCTCTAGTTACAACACAGTGTTGTAAGGCATTTCAGGGCTTGATTCAAGAATTTAAGCTGTTGGGTGGCCAAGCATCTGTGGTCCAGCAAGCCAAACTCAAAGTATTGATAAATGGGCAATTTCATTTGTACACAAGATGCAAATGTTTTTTCCTAAATTAGCTAAAATATAAATGAGGCTATAGGAGCTTTTTTGAAAGAAATGTAAATACGTTCAGGTGGGGGGGGATGTCCTGGGCTCAGGTGCCTCACCACAGCACTGACTGGTGGAGGAAAGGTGTGGACTGGCAAGTGGGGTGTCCCGCAGCCTTGGAGAGTGGGGTGGGTGCGCAAGGGACAGAGTGGAGGGGAATGGGAAAAAAAATTGCAGGACAAGAGCAAATCATGTATGATATTCCTGAAGGTATTACAGGGAAACGGGGGGAGTAGATGAGATGGCCCAGTTGTAAGACAGAGGACATATTAAATGACACAAAATATAAAAATATTTACATGTAATATGAATTGTTTGTTGAATCCATGGAAAAATGGTGCTCTTCTTAAATGGCTAGTATACCCCCCCCCCAAGTAATGTTTTGCAGGAAACTCAATCTAGGACCAATACCCTCAAGTCATGTCAGCCAGAAAAATGCTTATTTTTCTTCAGCTAGCGCAGCGGTACTTGGGGTGGGGATTTTGTCTGCAAATTAGGTTGACTGGCAGGTTAAGGAAGTAATTTGGGATGGGATGCAGAGATGGCTATGGATTAAGGTTAAAGTGGAGGAGGCTGTACTAAATATCGTGAATTACAATGGCCCCATGGTTAATGAGACCAAAGCGGTAGAGCTAATTTTTGACTTAGTCATGAACTCAAAAGTCATACTAATTATTGGGGGAGATTTTATTATATACAAGATTTGGCATTTGACACTTCCAACAAAGCAAAGCGAGAACTGAAGCCAAAAACTCCAAAGTTAATAAATACCATACAAATAGATGACGCATTAACTGATACATGGTGGTTGGTGCATCCGGGTTTCTTCCAGTTTATCTACTATTTTTTCTAGATATAGAACTACATTACGATTAGTTTTGTTTAGTGGATACTTTGCTGGCTAGTGGTAAAACTGAGATATTTGCCAATCCTTTCTCAGACCACTCTATAGTCTCTTTTACATTAACCCCAGGAATTGCTGCAAGAACGAAATGAAGGTGGTAGTTTGATAAATCCTTGTAAGAGTATTTGACCTGACTAAGGGGAACAAAAATGTTTGCTCTGGAATTTTTTCAATTTAATGAAAATATGGTTCCAAGCTCCATGGCTGTGGAGGCATTTAAAGCCGCCTTCAAGGAGCATGTAATTTCCTGTAAAGCTAGATTAAGTAGACAGCATGCACACAAAATTGAGGGCTTGCAGGTGGCTGCTGAAAAAGCCAGGCAAGAAGTAAATGTTACTTTAACAGGGTAGCAAAGTTTTAAGGTACAGCAGCAAGAATGAACAAAGGCCAAGGAATATTTAAAATATTTTTTGTATTAGAAGAGATTATGGCCAGTAAATCATACCTACAAAAGCTTTCTGAAGACAGGATCCCGGTGGAGGGCTATAAAGCCTTTCAGGATGAATTACTTCCTTTTTTTAGCTCACCTTTTCAATCAAATGAATGGGGGATAAGTATTCCTAAAAAGTTTAAGGAGTCAGTTATAATATTTTTTTTCTTAAAAAGAATAAAGATCTGTGAGATCCTAATTCTTATCACCCTGTTAGTATGTTAAATTCAGATTATAAATGATTGTGAAAGTGTGGGTGAGGAGAAATGCGCCCTGTGCCTAACGGGAGGTTCATATTGATCAAAATGGGTTCCTGCCTGAGAGGCTAATGGCTACTAATACTTACTTTTTAATTTAAGCTATTTGGCTAATTAGGTAATGATGGTTGCCGAAAAGGCTTTTGACCTGGTAGATTGGTGTGCCTTTTTTACTTTGGAAAAGTTTGGATTTTCACTTCAGCAGATTGATATGCTGAAAGAAGTATACAATGAGGCAGAGGCCAACATTTTTATTAATGGGGATGAAGCTGGGATGGTCAATATCAACTGGGGTACTCGACAGGAATGCCCGTTATCCAACCTCTTGTTTTCCCTTTTTAATGAACCTCTTGCAGCAAAAATGTGCACTAATCCTTTGATTATACCTCCGATTAGTAGAATGGCAAAAACTACATTTTTTCAGACAATATCATTTTATATATCAGAACTGAAAGTTCCAACATACAGAATGCGCTAGACGAAATTCAGAAATTTGTACAAATTGGGGGATACAGAGTAAACCAAGCTAAAATGGAAATTCTTACATTTAATTCAAGTATTTCTGAGATTCCGATCTGTCTACAGATCGCATCACCACATCCCATTAGATATCTTGTCATTTTTGGAACTAGTGAATATGCTCAATTGTTTGTGCTGAATTATGGAAGTAAGCTGGTGAAGGTCAAAAAATGATTAGATAAATGGACCCTTTTGCACTTATGATTAATTAGATGGATTGCCATGATAAAAATGTCAATACTCCCATTGTTTGTATTCCTTTTTATAAATCTCTCTCTAAAAATTCCTAGTACATATTTTCAAGAATTGGATGTCATGATTCAGAAGTTTTAAAGGAACAAAAAGCAACCCAGGGTAAAATGAACAACACTTCAATTAGACACAGTTTATGGGGGGGATAGCACAACCACACTTTGCAACATACCTTCCGGCCTCTTTGGTTAATCTGAAAATTCAACTTGGATAAACAATATCGTTCTATAATGAATTCTGATTAAATCATATGCTAAATAAGAGTGCAGTTAAATTACTAGATCTGCAAAACTTCCCCAAAAACTAGATATAAGGTTTTATTAGCGTTATTAGTACAATTTCAGCTGTTATTTAAAATCTCGAGATATACTGCATACCATGCCTATACCCCTATTAAAGACTGTGTGGTGGGGGGCTTAACATTGTATAAAGAGCTATTTCACTTTTGGCAAGACCTAGGTTTTGTTCAGTTTGGAGATGTTTACAATCATGATAGACTATTCATGTGGGAAGCAATAGTGGCTCAAGGAGATAATCAAAGTAGTGCTGTGTGCATAAGTTTTTATCAGGTTGTTCATTTTCTCAAAGTAATTATACTATGATGACTGAAGCTGGACACAAGATCACCAGGCAAATGGCAAATAGGATGGTTGGTGTGCGATTCTGCTATCATTTACTGCATCAGAAGGCTAATGAAAAAAACACTTCAGAATGGCTTAAAAAATTCATACTGAGATAGGAAGTAAATTTAATATGAAAGAGTGCAGCAGATCAGTGAGATAGGTCATAGAACTTTGTGAGGTGCTGATTTTAAAAGGCTGACTGACCTATTTATCTAGATGGATGCCATATTATACAACACTGAGATCACACAAAATGTATCCTGCAATGTCTAACCAATGCTTTAGGTGTAATAGGCAGGAAGAAGGCGGCTGGGTGCATAAATGTTTTGAGTGCATTAACCTATTGCAATTTTGGAAATATGTTTTTGCATTTATTAGTTGTTGTATGTCTTTCACAATTGCTCCATCCTGTATGTTGGTTTTATTTGGTTCTTCAGGGGAGGTAAACTGTTTTAAAAAAACATCAGCAGTATTTTATATTAATATCCGTAACAGTGACAAGGTCGCTGATTTCATAGAATTGGAAAATAAAAATAGAACAGACGATAGGTCATTAGTTCAATAAGATGAGCAGGACTTATACATTTGAGGAGGCCTATGCCAAAAGTGTTGGCGCTACTGTAAGATTCAGGGTGATATGACAAACGCCTCCTCTTATTTTATAAATTGTTTCATTTTATTATGATGCAGCGGTATTTATTTATTTATGTGCACCTTTGTACTTTAGTAATGAGTATGCTGCTGACTTTATATGCACTGTAATGACATGTGGTCTGCTAGTGGTGATCACATTTTTTTTAATTTAATGTAATTAGATTGTAATGATCCAGGTAAAAGCATTGTGGTATTTTAGTAAACAGTATGCTGCTAACCTGAAGTGCATTTAAATAATTTCAGACCATGAGGATAATGAATAATTGAATGTATTGTATAATGTAATTGCACTCGCTCATGGGAAGATATGTTTTATGTTAGTAATGCGTCATGGTGTGGTAACCTTGGCTTATAGGAATTCCAGGCTGAAAATGTATTGATGATTTGCTGTATTTTTGACTAATGGTCATAAGACATGCATTAATACACTTTTATTTCTGTTGCTATTGGTTCTGCTCTAAATAAATCCAGAAAAATAACGCTACATGCTCATTTTTAACAGAAGTAAGTTGAAGCAAAGGGCCTTACTCTCCAGATGACCTTATCAAAATGATTAAAGTCACTGTTAGGGCCAAGCCATTTCCTCTTTTGGAAGTTATGAGAGCTAAAATCTTACCCACACTGCCCTATGGCAGCAAAATCTTACAGAGCAAAAACTGCAGCTTATTAAATAAACTTACCACAAGGAAATACAAAAGTGTTCTTTGTCTGCCAAGGTCTTAATTTGCTGTCCAGATTAGGCTGGAACTGGACCTTTCAGACCAGAGGGCAGTCAGTGCTAGTGCCTATCTCAACCTGTGCCACAATCTACCGGAGTCCAGGGGTGGCTACTTAAAGGTATTGCTATAGGCCGAAATCAACACCAGTGGCCCAAGTCAAGTGCACTACCAGTATCTTGCAAACTGTCAACACCTTCTGGCTGTGAAGGAGTGTCCGCTTCTGGTCATTGCACTCTGACAGGACCATTACGGCCCGACGTAGGCATGCTGGGCAGTTATTAACACCTATCAACCAGCATCCCCTGCAACATATCTTACCTGTGCGTACTCCAACCGCTTGAAGCCAAGATTTATTGCCCTAAGGCTAGGAGAAGGGCCATTTCTGAAACAACCTGCCTATTGGTACAGACCCCAGGAAGGAACAATACGCAGGGGCTCTGACATGCGTGAGAAATCCCTTGAACATGCTGTGTGCCTTTGCCCCGCATTGCTGGATTGCGTACATCCAGACTAAGGAGAGAGTGGAACTAACTGGGAGTTTGTTCGTGTCAGAAGGTCATCATCGCCACTCTTAACCCAGAGGGCACCTCTTTAAACTCCCTGCTGACCAATGGCATTGCTCCTGCTCTTAACAGGCTCTGTCGCCCAGGGGTATAACTGGAGAACTCTTCCCTTACCCCTGGTTCACTCTCGGCTGGCTCGGCACAGCTGGGCGGGACCCTAGGGTCTTAGAGTTAGCAGCTCTGTCATGTAATCCATTCTGATGGTACACCGAAGGGTCAATTCAATCCTATTCTCATCTACTTCTGTCAAAGGAGTCTATCCACTTCTATCACCTTTTTTTCTATCAAACCCTGTGTGTTTCTCCACAGGTGTCCGGATTTTACTGTTATCCATGTTGGTCAGATGGCACCTTTCAACAATTTGCGGCTTTTATTTATTGTGCTTCTCAACAGGTGTCTGGGAATTTAGTGTTTTGCATGTTGGTTAGATGGCACTTTTTAAACAAATATTCTGCTGCTATTATTCACTGCACTTGCACTTTATGAGATAGTTCCACCAACTGCAGATAGGCTTCTGCTACTTAATCCTACCTAATCCCAGCTCAAAATGTGTTAAATGGACCAGGAGTTGGGCAATATTCATGGCCTTTTTGCGTTACCCTGCGCTAGCACTTTGTTTTACTATGTTAACACGGAACAACATCAGTGGGACCATTTAATTATTAGGATGCCTTTTTATGTGTTGTTTCTGACTATCTGGGATTTTTTGCACTAGCACTTTGTTTTACTCGGTTCATACAGAATAACATCAGACAGTTTTTGATTATCATGATGTTTTTAATCTGAGTGTGCTTTCTTTCCATTATTCGAGCTGGCTTGTATACTGTATATGTTTCAAACAATTGTAATGGTTTTAACTAACCGCACAATAAACAATATCTGCCAAAGTTACGTGGGCACAAGGAGTAGGAATGTCTACTTATAACCGGTGGAATGGTTTACTTCCAGGCAGACATGAGTAAGGGTGTTCTGTTCCCCTCAAATACAGGAGGATGGTTCCACAGGCATCAGTATGTTTTGCAGCAGGTCCATGACTCCTGTTAGCCCCAAAGAGAACAGTGAATCTTGAAATTAAATTTAAGGGCATGTAACAGTGTTCGCCCATCCTCATACAGTCAGGTAACTACTGTGCAGTGCAGAAAGAAAGGAAGTCTTTTTATTTTTTTCATTGCAGAGGCGTGACTTGTCCTATAAGCAGTAGTTTCCACCAGGTCCTGAAGAAAGCATTGGACCTATTCCATCTTAAATGCTGAAACATGCCGACCAATATTGCTTACAGTTATTATGTTAAATCTGTATTTTCACTATTATTTTAACATTTGGATATTTGGGAGATATCATTAAAATTCACAATCTACTCAACTGATCCAAGGGTTATCATGCACTCACGTTCATTGTTTGATTCACTCTTTGCACTGCTTATTCAGTAACCACAAACATTTCATATCTTTTGAATACACCACCCTTCTTGCCAACACATTTATTTAACATCACACATAGTCCTATAAAAACATCAGTAGGCTATGTTGTTTTGTCTTGTCTCCTGGGCAAGGAGAACCCAAATGATGTTAAAAAGGGTGGTATTGAATGGTTACTGATGGGAACAATTGCCCACTGTTTGAGTTTTTACCATATGGCATATTGTTTTGGGTTCCTTTATTTGTATTCTGTTGGGGCTCGTGCCCACAGGTGAGCTTCACATTTGACCTCTAGATACTGTTATTGTTAAGAATGTTGAATATTGGGGTATGTATCTAGTTAAGGTCATTAAACCTACCCTTGGACCCTTCTAAAAGTGGGTTTGTGTTTGTGTGACTTTTCCTTAGCCACTCCAAGGGTGCAGCTCTAGAATGGGTGCTGTTGGACTTCCATGCTCTGGTAAAAATAACCTTTTAAAAAATCTTTGAGATTAGCAACTAGCCTGGAATTGCTGGATCACACTTTTATCATCAACTAGTCATCAATATCTATTCACTAGAGTACACTCAACAACTCCAAGCAAGTTTCAATTAACAATAGGTACTCACAAGAGTTCATTATACATTAAAGCAATGTCTTTTTATGCAAGCAAACCTGACTATTTTCTTTGCAGACTTTTGATTCATTTTATGAAATACATTTGTTTAGAGCTAATACTTTGTTTTGTATGTTTTAGCAGGGTAGTGACACGGATTCCAGAGGGAGAAGGAGTGCTTCTGGTGAGTTATTGGGGACAAAACAAATAAACAAGTCATCTGGGGCCATGTTATGGGGTTCATAACTTTCAGTATGTCTGGGTTTTCAACAAACAACTTTATTCATGCTTGAAATTGCACTTGAAATGTGTTTGTTCTATTGTATTGAGCGCAATAGGCTGTAAAAGTATGAGTAGCCGAGAGGCGTCCTCCTGGATGAGGCAAATTGTCACCTATGAAACGTTATTACCGGGATATTATGATCAAGGGAGGAAGGGCATGAGTAGTTGCCATTAAATTAAAGGACATTCTTCTGTATTATTTTGGGATTTGAGAGGGTGGAGTGAGCTCTGCAAAAGCAAAAAGGTGTTCCCAGGTTTCATTGGTTACTAAGAAGAAGGAAGTATTGAATTTGGGGGCATATGTACAAGCCCCTATCACCACCTCAACGTCACCTGTATTGACGTTGTGGTGGCGATAGAGGCTGCACCTTATGTACAAGGCAGCGTTAAGCCACTTAATGTGCATTAACGCTGCCTTGTACATAAGGCCCCCTTTCACACTAACCATAGCGTGAAAGGGGGCCTCATGTACAAGGGCAGTGTGTGTTGCAGTGGCTGTGTCACCACAACACCCATAAATTTGGACGCTGCCCCCTATGTACAGGAGTGGCATACATAGGAGGCAGCACTAAATTAAGACCAGGTAAAAACTGGCCTCAAGTAGGCGAAATCCACCATACAAGAGTTCTCTGATGTGTCTGGCTACTCCCTGAACAAAGACAAGACTGAGGTCAAATTATTAAACAACTTGGGTAGTAAGGACATACTGGGCGATTCCGGACTTACCTGGCAACCCAAAAGTTTTAAATACCTGGGCTTGGAATTCGAGAAGGACCTAATCACAACCCTAAAAATAAATGAAGAACAGCTTCTGAAGAAAATATATAAACTTCTCGATGGCTGGCCCCCAAAATACCTCTCGTGGTGGGGAAGGGCGGAAACATTAAAAATGATGATTACTCCCCTAATTAATTACTTAGCAAGCATGCTCCCAATGACTTTTTCAGATTTTCTACAAAAGATAAACAAATTACTTAGTGCGTTCTTATGGCAAGGGAAGAGACCAAGGGTGTCTATGAAAAAACTACAGCTGTCTAAATTACAAGGTGGCCTAGGCCTTCCCAATTTTAAGAACTACCAAACCATCTTTTTGTGTAAACAAGGGGTACACTGGTTTGCTGAACCCTCAAGCTACATACCAATTTGGGTTGAAATAGAGAAGTCCATCATAGGCAATGCCCCCCTCCCGACGATACTCACCATGGACTTGTCACACCTTACGCATTCCAAGTACATTATGCTGAACACCAGAAGAGCCCTCCTTAGATTAGATCAAACTCACAAAACTGGCCTACAGATAAAAAAGACGACCTCCTCCTCATTATGGCATAACCCACACATCAGGATCAATGGGAAATCACCCTTCTGGGAACACTGGTCAGCTAGTGGCATCAACATGGTCTCAGACCTGTACGAGGGCCAACTCCCACTACCATACTCCACGATCCAAATAAAATATAGCCTCCAACCAATAGACTTCTGTGCCTTTCTGAAATTAAAAGCGGCCTTGTCCACCCGATCGTTTGCTCCCTCAGACCCTTGGCTGAAATCTACTCTCCCGCGCCTACTATATGCAGGTCACTTTGTTTCAAAAGCTTATAAAATGCTTTTACCTACACTGAGCAAAACCCACAGGAAAAACGAGGTTAAATGGGAACAAGAACTTAATAATACGGGAATAGACCTGGACTGGGAAAAAATTCATAGCTCAGCTCTTACACATTAAGTCTCCCTGATTCTCTCCCAAACAAAGTATATGTTGATTAACAGAGTTTTCTGGACCCCCCAAAGACTATTCAAATTGAAATTGAGAGACTCCCCTACATGTTGGAATTGTTCCTTAGCTGACGGAGACCTACCACACATGCTATTCCACTGCCCCTTACTGGGAAAATATTGGTCCAATATATTCGACTGCATTGAACACATATTTAAAATTAAACCTACGAGAGAATTTACATATGTCCTGTTAGGTGCCACAGAACCTGCACTTACAAGGGAACATGACCGCCAACTCCTTGACCTACTACTCACACTAGCGTGCAAAGTGGTCCTGTTCAATTGGAAAAGTACCTCAGAGGTCTCCTTCAAACAATGGAAAGAATGGGTGTCATGCATAAGAGGGTCTGATAACCCCGCTCTACATTCCTCCCCATGGCGAGTATCCAACAAAAAGCTGTGGAGTGCACTTGACGCCTCTTCCTTCTCATTCGAACCACCATGATAGTGCACTATAATGCCCGTTGCATCTATAGGCCTCACAATCGCCACAACACCTCTTTGTAATGAGGACACTGCTGGGACTACATATTGTGATTCTGTACAGTCCACCGGACGGTCACCTACTGCATCTGCACCTGCGGTAGAGACACCTTGCAACGCAACGGTGTATGCATTGCACTCCTATATGTCACTCGCTAAGACTTCATCTGATGAAACACAGTGAATGGTATGTTATGTTACTGCTATTGTTTCTTTTTCTAGGTAGAGTATGCTTGTCCTAATGCCTCCTGTGATATGGCGTGGTCGATATACCCCTTGTACTAGACACTGCCACTCTGTCTCAAGACACTTTACATGTATGCATCACTATACTTTTGGTGTGAGACCATATATGTACTTTTTTCATACCTATGTCATCTGCCTTACATGCGCTATGTGATCTGACTTTACTTTTACAGTGTCTTACTTATGCACTCTTTATTATGTTCTGTGCCACGATACCATACCTTACTTTATTTTACGTAGTTGACCATGGAATAACCAATGTATGTATGTTTCATTGTTTTCACCTTTGTTTCTTTATTTATTTGCTTTCCTTTTTACTTCCTTCCTCAATAAAAACGATTTGAACAAAAAAAAAGTAGGCAAAATGAGGAGAAATGCATTATTCTCCTCGTTTTTGCTTTTTCCATGTGTGCTGCCTTGTGAAAAAACAATATGCCATGGTTTGTTTATGTACAGGAAAGTGTACATAAACAAATATTAAAAAAACAAGAAATCTTGTCAATTTCATGTGCGTTGCATGAAGCAGCACACATGAAAGTGACAGAATGGCATTTCAAGATTGTTTATGTGCAATCCTCCTTGCACTCAGAAACCCTTGCACTCTGGTGCAAGGGTACCTGCATTGGCGCTCTTTTGCTAAACTTAGCCCCAATGCAGGGGGAAATGCAAGGCTGCACCATATTTTTGTAAATATGGTGCAGCCTTGTGTTTCAGAAGTGGAGGAGAGAGGCTTTTAGCCAGGAAGGAAACGCCTCTCTCCTCCACTTCCTTGTACACATTCCCCTTGGTCTGTTGTTTCAAAATGCAATTATATCGAAGAGCACATACATCAAGACCTTACAAAACGTCAGGCAACAAAGCAGTGGGTAGAAATCTGCAGCATTGCATTGTATGAATTATAAAAAATATGTACATCACAATACTTACAAAGTTTTGTTCATTTGTTGATGTAATTGGTCGCTCTGAAGCAAAAAAAACATCTTTTAGCGTAATGCTAAGTGTTGCTTCGTTGAACATGACTGCATGGTCTTGTGTGGTACATTTATACTCAAAGTACATTCTCCAGGAAAAGCAAAGTCTGCCTCCAGGACCCTCTGTCACTCGGCATTCTACCAGTTGGCAAGGGCGCATTCCCTCATCAGTTGATGCCGGATGGTTACTTTGGCAGCTGCCCACAAGGTACTTGGTGAAGCAACAGACCCCCGATTGAGCTCCAGATAACTAGCATTGTGAGACTGAATTTGTGCTTTGCCCAGGAGAGACTAGTAGCTGGAGATGTTGAAGTGTCAAGGCTTGTGGCCCAGGTTAGTCAGCCCAAGGTCCAGGGAGAGGAGGACTGGTGAGTGGTCCAATAGCATGCCCTCAAGGATCCAGGCATTCTGCTTGAGAGCGACCACCAGTTGGGAAACTAAGAAGTCATCTAGGTGGGAGTGGGTGCCATACTCTGGCGAGAGGAAAGTGTACTCCCAGTCCGTAGGGTGCAAAATGTACCAGACATCCGCAAGACCATAGTCCAAGGTGATTTTTCTCAGTAGGGCCCAGTCTGCATTGTTGCCCATGTCAAGCAGTCTGCTGCAATTCAGGACCTCATCTTGCGCCAAATTACAGCCCCCCTCAACAAGCCAATGGGTCACAATCCTTTCCATGAGGAGACGGCTAAGCTGGAGGAAGAACTGGTGTTTGGGCCCTATTGTTGCATATACAGACCTGATGCAAAGCATCTTACCCCCAGGCCTAAGCTTGACAAAGGCGCATCAACCATGTCCTCAGCACTGTGAAGGGCTGTGATTTCCACAGGAGGATTGCCACGCCACATTTTTTAGGCTGCCCAGTCCTTTCTGCCAGGGAGGGCGGGCAACTGACATGGGTCACCTTTCCCACCCACTAGCGCCAAAATTCTCCACCTCCACTGGCAAGAGACGGGTCTCATGGAGCAGTGCCACAATCACGCGCTTTGATTGGAGGTATGCTAATATCTTCTGCTCTTGATAAAGTGTGTAAGGCTATGCACATTCCAGGAGATAGTGCGTAGGGGTGCATGGTGACACATCGCAGCAATGGTCAGTATGGAGTGGATATGCAGAAGAAGGAGGGATAAAGAGGGTGAGGGGAGAAGAGGGGCAACAAAAACACAGGGAAGCAGAGAAAAAGGAAGAGAGAGGGGAAATTCCATAGTAGGGGTTTGAGAGCAGGGGATGGGAAGCAGATACAGGGAAGGAGGAGGAGGGCAACCACATTACGAGGGAGGAGAGTGGAATGGTGAGGTATGACTGGCTCGGGAGGTGAAAGAGCAGGAGAAGAAGCCTGACCCTGGGAAAAAGCAATGGGCCTGAAGGTAAGGGAGAGGACCATGGGACAACTAGAGGGGAACCACATTTGGCACCTCAATGGAAGCCTTAAAACCTTAAACCAATGGTCCAAACCTGGGAGCTTGAGAGGCCTGAAGTGGAGGGGAAACAGAGCAAGGGGCCAACAGAGGAGCTGAAGAATCTACAGAGTCCCCGGAGGCTTGGGGGTGGTGGAATGTGGAGGCTAGGGCATGAAGAGCATCAGGGTTCCTGAGCTCCAAGTGGCACCCAGGGCCTATAACGGGCACCCCGGGGATGTGTTGGTTAGTGCTGGAGGTTCTGATGCAGTAAAACTTGTTCAAGCAGCTGGCCAGGGTGACAGAGGGGATGAGGAGGAGGTTGCGCAACAAGGAAATGATACAGCAGGGTGCAGGGGTCAGGCACTAGGGAACCATATACAAAAAAACACTAAATCCCCTGATGGTAGAGAGAATAAGAGTAACAAAAATAATGGGGGATAACACCAGAGGCAGGGGAGATAGCATTGAAGACAATGAGATGCATAAGCCAGACAGAGTGGGTAACAAGCTACATCCCCCACCAGCCTTTGGCACGTACACAGACGAAAAAAACAGGGCATCAAAGGCAACAAACTGCAATACCAACAATCAATAAAGCAAGAATACATAAATGCAGGTTGCAGACACTCAGATAATACTCATCCGGTAGTCCGAAGGGCCCCGAAGGCTCAGGTCAGCCGGAAGTGGGTGGGAGTGAAAGGGGACACTTTAGTCCTTGAGCAGCCCAGGCTTCAGCGAGAAGCAGGACTTGCCATGCCCTAGATCCTGTGTGAACTCTGCTACTACCTGAATCACCTTGTCCTTGCCCTCTGAGATCTGTGTGAACAGTCATGGAGTCTGTCTGCTGGGTTGCACCCCAGGGGGCATCAGTCCTCAGTTGCAAGGACCATTTTGGACAACTGTTGCTAATGACTCTGCAGGGGTCATGTCCATCCTCTTTTCCTGGAGACCTTCCAGAAAGGAGCACAGCACCCCTGGGTCAAAATCCTTTGTGATCTATGGGCCCAAAGAGCCTGAATTTGATGTCCAGTTTGCGCTATTGGGGCTTGAGGGTTAGGAAGGCCTTCCGCTTATTCTTGGTCTCCAGCGAGAAATTCACCTCTATGCTGATCTCATGGCTCTCAAATTCATATGCGCCGTGGGTGCAGGCCTTAGCCAGGAGTTGCTGAACCTGCTCATGATGGAGGAAGCAGGCTACTAGGGGCCATACCTGACCTTACATCACTACACAAGATGGACCCAGGATGTGGGCTCCCTAGATTTCTAGATGGAGAGAGAAATTCAGCCCCATGAGGGTGGGGAGGTCTCTGAAGAAGCCTAGGGTATATGATCCCTTTGTGTATCCCGGAAAGTTGAAGAACCGTAGGTTATTCCTGAGGCTCCAATCCTCTAGGTCGGTGAGCTTGTTGGGGAGGTGCCAAAGTTCCAAGTCTCAGTCTGGGAGGTGATTGAGTGTCTCCTCCATTGTCAACAGGTGGTGCTCCACCCCTTCCATCCTGTTATAGCCCGGATAGTCCTCAATCTGCCAAGAGGTCAAACATATTGGTTTCCATGCCCTCCAAGCAACAAACCAGCACCAAGATTTATTGTAGTATCCTGTCCCTCATGCCATCCTGAGGTAGGGGGAGCTGAAGCAGCGGCGGCAGATGCAGGGCAAGACAGTGTGACATTCTCCTTGAAGAGCAGCTGATGAGTCAATTTACCAAAGGGCATCGAAAATACTACAGATGCGAGAGGGACACACAACCCCTCAGTGTGTCCAGTGAGGACTCCAACAGGGGGCTGGGCTGTTCATTGTGGGGACAGAAGAGGTTGGCTGGCACTGAAGGTTCAAGGTCCAGGAGTGGTGTGGGCTGAGGACCGTCCCAGAGCTGACCCCCTTGTGCTGCCTTTCACAAGCTCAAAAAAAGTCCCCATGCAGTCAGGGTCTGCAGCCCATGGGGGTTGCAAAGAAGGCAAGCGAAGGGAACCATACACCACGGGACAGTCCTAAGCTCCAGCCCACATGCAGGCAAGCCCAGAACTGCCCAGGGTTCTGCTGCCCAGCCAAGGATAACATGCAGTGTGACACCCCTTACAATGTGGGGCCCATAGGGAAGGTCACAAGGGTCCAATCATCAGTCAGAGAATGACGCTGCTGCAGGACACTCTGGGCACTTGCCACACTACCTGTGCAGCCTTGAGTATACAAAGACCCCTCACCTTGATACGTCCAAGAGGTCAGAAAAAGGCAATGCCCATCTCAACGTGGACCCTGTGGTTTTGCGCCGTTCCATGATGGTAATAGGTGGGCCCTGGCCAGGCCCCATGCAATCCAAGCGAGGTGAAGAAGAAGTGGGGGCCAACAGCAAAGAGCTCGGAGAAGCAGGATGGGTGAGGAAGGGGAAGGCCGTCTATCACCCCAGCTCCAAGGCGTCCTGCAATGAGCTCACAGGACAAGGCCAAAGGGTGGGGTAGATCCCCTATCAGGGGTACCAGGCAGGTAATTAGGGTGAGCGAAGATGGGGAGAGCAGGTTGTCACCACTGCCCCTGGTGTCTAGTGTCTTGTAGTGGGCCACTGGGCAAAGTCTTGGTCCCAGGATAGCAGGGTGGGCGAGATCAGAGAGGGCAGGCAATTGCCCCTGCTCTCTAGTACCCCACAACAGGCTTATCTGTCCCAGCCCTGGCCCCAGGGGGCATATGGGCAAAGATGAGGAAGGGTAGGCCACTGCCCTCGCACATCAGTTTCCAGAGGTGGGCCCATGGGAAAAATCAAGGTACCAGAGCCCCTCAGAGAGGGCCCACCTCCAGAGGCTGCATGCCTGGCATTGTCAGGAACCAGCATTGGCTCCTTGCTCTGCAGGCAGTAGAGCTGTTGGGCGGTGTTCGGTTGTGTCCAGGTGCCAACTCCACTGCTAAGCCCCAGCCCTCAGGAGGCATAAAAGAATGGGGAGGGCAGGCTATCACACCCGCTTCCCGATGCCAGGAAGTGGTCTGCAAGCCAAGTTCGGGCCCACAGCTCCTTTTTTGGCATGGCCTTGCCCTCAGTGATATCAGGTTAGGCGCAGCAGCAACTGGCGAAGGATCCTTGCTCTGTGAGCCACTGGAAAAGAGGCCAAAATAGTCAGGGTCTGTTGGCAGCTAGGTGAAGAGACAGGCCCCCACCACTATTACTGAGCTTCCGGTGTTGCTGGGCCTCCTGATGCCACAGAGCTCTATGGGCAGGTGGCCATTATAGTGGGAGCGGTACAAAAGGGGGTGGTGATGGACGGAGCATCTGAATCAATCAAACACTCACACCCAGTCAAAAGAACTGGGTTTAATCCATCACCGTTCTTTAGCCCACTATGCAACCCCAGTTCAGACATGGCTATATGCAAATCAGTCTGACCCTGTGCCTCATGGGAACAGTCCAGCCCGAACTGCCAAGCCATGTCTTCCCTGGACCGGAAACAAGCTTCCGAGGACCGGTTTCTGGCATTCCAGCCGTCTTCAGCCGGCTTGCTTGAATCCAGTGGCAAAGTGAGCAAGGGACTCACGTCTGAGCATACCCTGACACACTTATGGCAGCCAAAAGCGGTACAAAAGGAGGTGGTGATGGACGGAGCATCTAAATTAATCAAACACTCACACCCAGTCAAAAGATCTGGGTTTAATCCATCACCGTTCTTTAGCCCACTCTGCCACCCCAGTTCAGACATGGCTATATGCAAATCAGTCTGACCCTGTGCCTCATGGGGACAGCCCAACCCGAACTGCCAAGCCATGTATTCCCTGGACCGGAAACAAGCTTCCGAGGACCGGTTTCTGGCATTCCAGCCGTCTTCAGCTCGCTTGCTTGAATCCAGTGGAAAAGTGAGCAAGGGACTCACGTCTGAGCATACCCTGCCACACTTATGGCGGCCAAAAGCGGTGCAAAAGGGGGTGGTGATGGACGGAGCATCTGAATCAATCAAACACTCAACAACGTTACGTCTCACTTCATACAATCTCATGGTATGTGGCTAGGCTGATATCCAAATTAAATTAGTCCAACTGTGGGGACCTAATACATAGACATTAAATATGTATGGTCTTGGAAATATGGGTCTTCACCTGGTCTATAGCTCAAGGTATTTAACTTTAGTAAGGAGGCCACTTTATGTAGTGCTGGGTGTCCTTCTGGAGGCCTCACAATTTAGTTAATGATTTTTCTAAATGTTTGTATTAAAGATCTGGACTTGGAATATCCTAACATTATGGGTTTATCTATCGGAGCCCCCAATGGATTCATGGTAAAGTGAATTAACGTATAGAAGTGCAGCACACCAAATAATGTAGTCATCCATTCTTCATTTGCAGAGGGTACTCTAGAACAAACAAAGGGCAATAGTTCACTTCTTATTGCGGTGACTTCAATACTACCTATGAAACAATGGGGATTGAGAATACTCTCTCTAAGCAGGAAGATGAACAGTGGGATATCCCTGCTTTGGGGGCTCTTCCAATTAAAAGTTGTCCAGCTACTGCCATTAAACTAACATCAGTGACCCTGTCTAGTAGCTTGAGATGTTGCAATGGCTGAACTCTCTGTGATAGAGTGGAGACAAATCCATTTAGGAGAGATACATGTGGTACTCAGATTAAGAAAGGAACTGGCTGGACCTGTAAGAAGCAGTAAAGATGAAAGGAACTGGCTGGACCTGTAAGAAGCAGTAAAGATGAGAGAACAGGTTATTTAGGGATATAGTAGCGCACAGTAATATCTGTGCCAATAGCTGTATGCAGTTCTTTTTCCATCCATAACCCTGGGTACAGCATTTGGCAAGCAAATCAACATAGTCACTATACATCCCATTGCATTCTCACTCTAAGATACCTCTAAGGCAATTGAGAGCCTGAAAGGTGGGAGGGCATCCAAACCAGAAAGGATTCCTGGAAATCTCTGGCACTTCAACCCCCTTATCTGGGCTCTGTTGAAATGACCATCTCTGAAGAGTCACCTCAGATTTTTTGTCTTCCTTTGCTGAACTTGTTTTTGTTCATTTTAGGACTTTGTGCACTTTGTCCCTGCTAATCAGTGGCAAGGTGCTTGTGCTATCCCCTACACCAAATTGCCACATTTAATTTACTTGACTATGGCTAACACTGAATTAATTTACTTCAATTAATACATTCTACCTTCAGATTAGGAGCAGATAGAGATATGCTGTTTATACTCAATGCAAATGAATTGTAATTTAAAATCCTCTTTAATATTGAGGTCGAATATTACGTTACAGTTTTGAAAATGCCACTTTAGGTTTACATTTACATGCCCAAACCAAATGTGCATTTCTGCAAGTGTTCTGGGTCACATGTCAGTGAATGGCTTTCCTGTTGTAGGTTATTTATTGCTTCCAGACAAGGGAACGAAGAAGGCCTATGAGTGAAGGAGCTATCACCTACTCTGATTATACTTTAAAGGCCTCTGTATTCAACACAAAGACATCTGATAACAGGACTGCCCACCTTTGTCACCTTAGACAGGTTAGAGCCAAGGGAAGGGGAAGAAATTACGAGTACCAGTTTAGGGGTAGGGCAAGGAATTTCCCCACAAAAGGCTTGCAACAGATACACAAATTGGACCTTCAGAACCTCTCATCAGAACACTCCTAGACCTGTGGAAGATTCTGAAGAAGGACTACCTTCTGTCTGAGGATGAGTGACTGCCCTGTTGACTGCAGAAAGGATTGGGCCTAGATGCCTTGAACCTGGGTCACACAGGTTCAGGGCATTTTTTACGATTAGTTGGCTGACCTCTTGTATGAGCTATAGGAACACAACAAGTTTCCAGAGGCCTCCCTCCTACTGCATGGCCGACCACCTTCAGGTGGACCTTCCTGAGCTTTACTACTGTCCTCTACAAGAGTAAGTCCTGATACGCAAGAAGTGCCCTCCATGTCCTGAACCCCTGGCAAAAGTGTAAGCTCCTCCTCAAGAAAAGGTAAAAAATCATAAATTTTAGACTCCTGTGACTTTTACCCAGTCTAGTGCGGCCAGATAACAGCAAGTGGCGCTGTGTGCTTCTTGGTGGTATTTTTACCTAACATTTTGAAAATAAATTCTCTGCTTCTACTGATTGAATTTTTGATGTTTTGGTGCCATTTACTTTATTACACTTTACTCTATTTTTCTAATGTGGTTTGGGATTTTTCTTCTGTTTTGTTTTAACTTTATTCCTGCTTGTGTGCTTCATAAATACTTTACACATTGCCTTTAAGTTAAGCCTGACTGATTTTCACCAAGCTACCAGAGAGTCAATGACAGAGTTATTTAGTGACTTTTGTGGTCATCCTCACAAGGAGTGTGTTTGTTATGTGAGTCAGAATTCTAACCCTCTCAACTAAGAACCCAATTTCTTAGAGGCTCCACACATCAATCTTTTGTCAATTGCAATATCGGCTGGAGCCGATATCCCAGAAAGAGGAAGGGAGCAGAAATAATCCCTATTTATAAAGAGCGAAGAAGGGATGGATCTAGGAATGAAAGACCCATGAGCATTATAGATAAAGTCTTTTGTGGACATGTCCTTGAGAAATTGCAGAATTGGATGTTGAAGACAAATATTTAGTCCAATTTACAAGCAGGTTTTAGGACCATGATCGATACAATCGACCAGGTATTTCGCTTTGTAGCAATATATTGGATGTTTGTGACACGGCCAATAAAGGAGCACGATGACCAGACGGCGCAGCGGGCTGGCGCAGCGGGCGCGCGCCGAAGCCGCGCCAAAGCCAAGCCCGTCTGCGCCCGTCCGCAGCCGGACTCGGCCCAGGGCCATAACCCCTGGTCCCCGACTGCTGTACTCATCTCAGTACTTAAAAGAGCTGAATCCTGGTAAGGCTCATCAGGACTGTACTACTGCCCCCCCTACTTCTGTGATGGGCACTCGCCCCTCCCCTTGTCCAGGTTGTAGCTACCAACTCCCCCTATCTCATTTACCAGCCCATCTAGACCTTAATTATGTCCCGCCACATGCTTCCGATAACCCCCCTCTGCATGGCTGTCGAGCTGCGCTCAATAATACGCGCTCACTCCCATGTCATAGTTTTCAGATCAATGAGTTTATTCTCGCCCATGACCTGGATCTATTATTTGCCACTGAGACCTGGGCAGATGCCGGGTCAGGTCCGGATTTTTGCGACGCTACCCCGGATGGATATAGCGTCGCTAGACATGACAGGCCTATAGGAAGAGGTGGTGGCCTTGCAATTATTTACAAGGACAAATATCGTACTACACTCGACCCCATAAACTCTGCAAATTGTGAATCAGCGGCCTTTGCTATTAACATTAACCCCAAGCAAGCTCTAAAAGGTATAATATTATACCGTCCCCCTGGCCCCCGTAATCCCTTTCTCTCCACTTTTTCTGACCTGAATGATAACGTTATAGGTTCAGAAATATATACGATACTGGGAGATTTTAACTTCCATCTGGAAGAGCAGGACAACTCTGATACTATTCAACTTATTACTGATCTTTCCAACCTAGGACTGCATCAATTAGTTAAGGGCATCACACATCAAGCTGGACATACCCTTGATGGTCTGTTCACTAACGATCCTGACATTTCTGTGCTGGACATTATTCCTATCACATGGTCAGACCACAGGGCTATTATATTTCAGCTAGATATACGGGCCACGTACCCTTCACTTCCCAGGCCCCGAACTAGGGTGGGGACTCGTGCTTGGAAAAATGCTGATATCCCTCAGATGCTAGACTCCCTGGTCTCCTCGTGTCCTCAGGGAGGAAATACTCCTGCACTATCAGCTTCAGATTTCCAGGATTGGATCCGAAGTGCCGCCGATCTAGTAGCCCCAGAGAAACTCACGAGACCTAACAGAGCATCTCCTTCGGCCGCCTGGTATAATGAAGATCTTAGACTCCATCGCCAACACTGTAGGAATCTAGAAAGGCGATGGAGGAAAGCCTACTGCCCCATAGCTAGACAAAATTTATAAAGATGCCCTTATGATTTATAAAAAGGCGATTATGGCTCGAAAAACGGTTTTCTTCTCGGCGCAAATTGAGACCGCTGCTAACTCTGCCAGAGAGCTGTTCTCTGTTGTCACGACTCTGTCCACCCCCCCCTCTGGCCCTGGAGTTGACCCCTCACAGACCTTTTGTAATGAACTATCTTCTTTCTTTACCACAAAGGTGGCAGATATATATGCTTCATTCGAAGGGGATATCAAAACTGAACGCAGAGGCGGTACTGTGAAAGAAGTACTTTCCCATTACAATCATGACTCCTTCTCATGTTTTCTACCTGCCTCACATGATGATGTTACTAAACTCATCTTTACCATCAAATCGGGCTCCCCTCTTGACCCTTGCCCTCCTTCTGTGATGCTAAAACTCACAGAAGTGATCTCACGCTCCCTCATGGAGATCTGCAATACTGCATTTCAGACCGGCCAATTTCCTAGTATATGGAAAAAGGCTGTTATAAAACCCCTGTTAAAAAAACCATCCCTAGACCCCACAGCTGTCGCCAGTTATAGAACTATTGCGTGCCTGCCCTTTCCTGCCAAAGTATGCGAATTCCTGATGAATAGACAGCTCTCAGAGTTCGTCTAGACCCACCAACTTCTCAACGAAACGCAGTTTGGTTTTAGGAAAGGGCATGGAACAGAGACCGCCTTGATAAAGGCCTCTGATGAGATCAGGGCGATCATGGATCAGGGAGGGGCGGCTGTCCTCATCCTTTTGGATTTGTCAGCGGCTTTTGACACGGTCGACCATGTCACTCTAGTCGACCGTGTCACAGCCCTGGGGATAAACGGCTTGGCCAGGGATCTCATCTCATCTTTCCTGGCAAACCGTACCCAGACAGTGAGGCTGGGAGACTTCTATTCTCCTATCTCTGCACTCCCTTGTGGAGTCCCACAAGGCTCCTCGCTAAGTCCTATGCTATTCAACATCTATGTAGCGGACTTAGCGAGGGTAATAAAGGCCAATGGGGTACGGCTTACATCGTACGCAGATGATACCCAGCTGGTTCTGGGTATCCATAGGGACGGCCTCACTGTGGCAGCCAACTTCCAGAGAACTATGCTTGAGGTCAGTACCTGGATGGCCTCGAATTGTCTTAGGCTCAACTCGGACAAGACCGAGATTATGACCTTCGGAAAACTCCCTCATGAATGGTCTCCTAGTTGGTGGCTGGAAAAGCTCGGCCATCCACCTGTCCCAGTGGAAAAAGCCAGAAATCTGGGAGTGATTTTTGACAGCAAGCTGGCTTTTGACCTCCACACTAACAAGGTTGTCTCATCATCATTCTTTATTTTAAAAAAAATTAAGAAGCTACTGCCTTATCTCCCCCCCTCAGCTGGGAAGACTCTGGTCTCCACCTTAGTCTTCTCTAAAATAGATTATGGAAACGCTCTCCTTCTTCACACCCAGAAGCGTGTCATAACGAAGCTGCAATCCATCCAAAACACGGCTGCTAGGATTCTTTTAAACATTCCTCGCCGCAAATCCACCAATTCTGGCATTTGTCAGCTCCACTGGCTGAGAGTTGAGAGCCGCATTAAATTCAAGGCCCTCTGCATTGCATATAAGGCAGTATATGGCATAGGACCCAGGTTCCTGACCGAAGCTTTTCAGCTGTATACTCCCAGAAGGCAATTAAGATCGGCCGACACCAGCCTCCTCCCTGTGCCACGTACAAGAACGGCCACCTGGGGAGACAGGCGCTTTCTTGTGGCCACTCCAAAACTCTGGAATCTTCTGCCACTTGCCATTAAAACTGCCCCGAACCTGATGAGCTTCCGCAGGCTCTTAAAAACATGGTTGTTTAACCAGTAAGAGGTTGTTTAACCGGTAAGAGGATGGCTGACTCCAGTAGCACCACAGCGCCGAGACACCCCAGGGTATTTGTTGCGCTATAAAAATTACGTAAATAAATAAATAAAAAAATAAAATAAAAAAGTAACACTTCTATGTGGCTTTCTTGGACTTGAGGGCAGCTTTCTGTCTCATTCTAAGGCATACATTGTGGAAAGTCCTAAAAATAAAGGGGTCCCGGATGATTTGCTGAACTCGATAATATTTTTACACACAGAAAATTATGTCCAGGTCATATTTGGAAAAAGGTGTATTTGACAGATAATATCTACATTCAGAAAGGTGTGAGACAGGGATATGTGTTAGCCTCTTACCTTTCCTCTATATCAGTTATGTTGTTGGATTTCTTGGTGCTTCCTCCAGATTGAATGGTCTTAAAATCCCTGCTCTGTTGTTTGCAGACAATACTCTTTTAATATCCAAGACACGTATAGGCTTACAGTGTCCGCTGACCATATTTTCAGATTTTTGTGCACAACACCGTTTAGGGATCAACCCTTCTAAAACCACCAGATATATGGTTTTCAATCTATGGAGGCAGTTTAGGGGAGGGCTGACAATGGAAGAGACATAACTCGAAAGAGTACCGAATTTGGGTTACTTCAGCATCAGATTAGCAAACAGACTCTCGGGAACACCACAAATTGTAAAAAAACAAAAAACTAACTCTGCAACATAGAGCAGTGTCTGTCTTAAAATATTCAAAACTATCATATCCATATCAGTTTCTCCGGCACCAGGCATTTTTTGGTCAAAGGGAGTAGGAGCTGCATTATATTCTGTAGACATTTGGAGAATGTGTTACATTAGTAGTCTAACCAGGTCAGAGAATACATATTCAAGATCCTTAGTGGTTTTGTCTCAAATTGTTCCTTTGCAGCCATTATATTTTGACATGGATCTCAAAAGCATTGCATATCTAGCCACGCTTGATCTTCTTCTTTTTTGGCTTTGTATCTATCAAACTGAAAAGTTAGAGACATACAGGAACTCACTTGTTGAGATGCTGACTTTAGAGAAGGATAGCATCATACTGTGGTTAACATTGGTGAAAAGGTAGTTCTATTCCTTAGGACAATATGCAATGTGGGATGACCCCAGATCCCTCAATACACGCTGTGCGGAAATGCTGAAATAAAAATCTTGGCCATATGTAATTGAAAAGTAGTATTCAGACTAAAGACGTGGTGGAATGGTGGAACAGTTTATAGTGAGCAAGAATGGTCCATACTTCGAATACGTTATGAATAATGTCACACCCCAGGGTGCTAGGTCTTTGTACTTAAAATTTCGGCAGCATATACTACCAGTTAACAGTTTCTGCAATAAGTGTCAGACAGATCTTTTAAAATCTGACATTATGGACACTGTGAAAATCTACCATTGAAAGAGAAGCACATTTGTTGTTCTTTTGTACTGCATATAGCTACTCAAGAAGGGAATTAATCATACGCTTATACCATAATTTGTGTACAAGACATTACAACAAAGCACTGAGGATTTTAAAATCTGACAATTTGATAATTTCTGATTTCTTGATATTTGGTTTGTCAAAATGTTTGCATTTGGCATGGCACTAAAAGCTACGGAATTAACCTGACTGACTGCACTTGGGGGCGATGTCTTGATGTATTTATGTGCTTTTTATATGTTAAAATGGGTTAGTTTGTATCTTGTTGTATGCATTTATATTGCTGTTTGATGGGGCATTCCCTGAAATTAGCATATTGGTGATGATGACGATGATGATGAACTAAAAAAAATGGAGGGGGGAATACTGCTCAGCTCCTGGCTCTTCTGAACAAGGAAATTGAGTTTAGCTAAGACCTGGGAGAACCAAAGGCTGTCTTCTAACTCCTTTCAAAGCTATTGCTGTGAATGTTAAACAGTTATCAGCTGTGGCTCTACAAACTGCTGCTAACTGTTGAACATTCACAGCAGTAGCTGAGAAACAAATGCTTTGGAACTGCAGGTGGCTTCAACCCGTTTGGGTTCAGATAGGCCTTTTGTTTTTAAATTAGAACATTTTGCCCTCATGGGACGGAGTGTTCTAATACCCTTATAGACCACCTTAGCGGGCAATACTGGCCATTAAAGGCCAGCTTCTATGTTAAAGGCCCTCACCTTCATCTCAGGCCTTTAACACCATGGTGGGCCTTTAAGGACTGGTATAGCCTGCTACAGCAGGTTATACAGCTACATTAAACAGTTCCCGGCATAATGTAATAAACTTTTTACTGCCAGAAATACATTGAGGTTCGGTGTGTAAAAGAGGCTTCAAAGGAGTGTATTAGTAGTTTAACCAATCAAAAACAGCCTTTCCATCATCATGACATTAAGCAACAATTACCTGGAAGGTGATCCAAAACTCTGAGGACCTGGTTCACAAAGGGCCTCTGCACTCGTGGCCACCTTAGCCGTGGTGGAAGCCAACATAGTTGTGGGGAGGGCCCCAGCACCTGTGGCGGGACCTCCGTACAGCAGTTATCCATTGAGGACATTCTTCACAAGTGTAGGTCTCCGCCAGGGCTGTGGGGTTTCTGGGACCAGTACAGAAACCCTTTGTCACTCCCTCAGAGTGTTAAAAAAAGGTTTGATTTTCGTTAGCAATGAAAGTTGATTCACTCTATTATTGAACGACTATGAGCTGAGATGCCTATCTTGTCAATTAGATTGGCCTACAGAAGGATTTTCCTATCAATCAAGGGATTAGGCTAATATTTTAATGAGTCCATGACCAGGGGTCCTCATCCTCATGCAAGTCAAAATAATTTCAAGAAGTGCCTCATGGTCAACTAAATAAAGGCTGCTGATAGATTGAGCAGGACAGGCACACACAATGTTGGCAAGGATCAATAATTCGTGGCTTAAGTGGTATACAGAGGAATCAACCATATTGTAAGTAATGTAAAAACGTGACCATTGATGTGCCAATAAAGTACTTCACTATGTTCCCTATACTTGCCCAAAAGAGTAGCAAAAGAGCAAACATTTGACACATCTTCACAATTCAACAGTGGCTATATTAGGCCCATCCTGCATCCAGGGAATCAGGAAACATCCACTGTGCCAAAATGGCATTTGGGAATAGAAAACAACATTAGGAGGGAGTTAGGAATTTGCTTTAAAAATAGATTTGGAGAAAACGCAGTGGAATGGACTGTAGCCAAAGTATAGCCTAAGGAATAACAAAATCATTAGTTTAGTTAATGGAGAAAAAATCCTTCCAAACTGCAGATGTGTTGTCTGATAAAGTAGTGGATACGATGACAAAGATTAGATTTGATGCTGAAACAGTACAATGATTCAAATATTGTGTTTTTCTAAATGAGCTTTTGTAGGCTTTCAAATAAGCGTTCGTGTCACGGAGTTAAGCGAATTCATTCACAGTGTAGCTACAGTGAACGACTGTTTGAAGCTCTTTTTATCGTTTGCTGTTGCAGCCCAACATGTATTGCTTTGCTTTGCAACAGACTTTTGCAAGCACCACTTAAAAGAGCTCATTGCATCTACGCCCAATTAGGAATAGCAGAAGGAGCCTGGCCTAATCAAAGTGTAGGGAAGCCTTCCATACTCTGTATCAAGTGTGACCGCAGAGTCGTGAAAGTTTACAAATTGTGCAGAACTCTGTGCGAGCTGCAGGTAGGTGTCCAAGAAGAAGCTCAGCAATGGATCTTGGTTTGTGAAACAAGGAAGACAATTCCAATCCAATCTATTCATAAGCACCAAACACCAATCAGCACCTAGGTGCAGCCTAAAGGTACATAACCATCGAAGGTCCTTATACACATGGGTTGTTAACGACTGACGTAACTAATTATGCCAGAGGCGAATCCCCAGATGATTGATACGGGCTGTGGGGGTCTGATTGGTGTTCTGCTGGGATAGGAAGTGGTATGATGAGCTGCACATTGACAGAAAGTCAGATTCTTCTTTGAGAACAGGCGTTCCCTATAATCAGGCCGGAGTGGCATTGGTTATGCCATGTCTGGTGTGGGCGATAGGGGATAAGAAGGTAACCATTTGTGTGGCCCTTAGTTAGACATTTCTTGATTACTCAATAGGACACTCAGGACGAGCTGTTATATCGCTGGCCAGATCAGAGCCATATGTGGGCAGTCTCCACATGAACATCCTATTGGAGATCAACCCAGGAGGAACGAGGCACGGAGTTTGCAAAATATTTCTTGGTATCCATATCTGCTAATTCTCGTGGCCAGTGAGAGGCAGGGAGTAAACTGTCATTTTAGGGGTACCATGTCAGATGGGTGAGTACAGATTACTCAGCAGGGTCCTATTTCACTGCCCACCACATATAAGTTGCTCGTGACATTGAGACACAACTGATGACACCTTGTGCTTTCCAGAAGTCAACATATTTTTGTGTAATCTGCTATTTATTATATCACAAATATATTTATTAGAGGCAAAGCTCACCCCTACGCACACATGCTTGCTGCTACCTCACCATCTATTGTGCTACCAGCTCAGAAAAGTTATTTGAGTACTGTATATTTACCGACAAGGGTGGTGGAGAAATTCAATCCCCTTTAAAGGATATTCAGGCACCTTACCTCACCCTGGGATGCATGTATGCGATTTATAGGTGGACAATGAGTTTTACAGGAAGAAGTGCTTATGTTGCCCAGCTTTGTGAAGTGGCCTGTGAGCAGATATGCGTATGGTAATGAACGACTGAGGATCTAAACCTGCTCCTGTACAGCGTAGTGCCAACCTGCAGACATGCTGCCTGCTGAAAGCAGTTATCACCCATATAGGGAAACTGCAGGGCAACTGAAGCATGTTGCACACTAGTTATGTTTAGAGATTACCTGTTCCTGCTGTAATGTACAAAAGGTTTCATACTGTGCTGCTTCAGTTAGTGTCTATTTGGGACACAAATGCGGCGAGTGCAAGGTAAGTGGTTTTTATTTATTTTTAAATTTTAACTTTACCTATTCCGTCGTCTGTTGACTTCCTCCCCCTGGCCCCGCCCGCCCTGTCCTACACCGCCTCAACGCCACACTGCTGCTACCTGTGCAGGCCACGCCTGCGCAGTAGCAAGACACTCAGGCACAGATCTACTATTCTGTGACCCAAAGCAACACTGCACCAAAGTTGCTGCGCTGCCTTGTATCAAAGGCAAAACAACAGTTGATGGACAGAATGCAGAACAATGTCATACATTCACCCCGGTACAGAGATATGGGCCTAAATCCATCGTTTGTTTGCACTCCACACCACCCCAGTTCAGACATGGCCATATGCAAATCATCCTTGACCCTGTGCCTCATGGGAACAGTCCAGCCCGAACTGCCAAGCCATGTCTTTCCTGGACCGGAATCAAGCGTCCTAGGACCAGTTTCTGGCTATCAGCCGTCTTCAGCCAGGATAGCTTGACTACAGTGGTGTGGAGAGCATGGGACACATGTCTGAGCATACCCATCCCACTTGGGGTGACAAATGCAAAACAACAGTTGATGGACAGAATGTATAACAATGTCATACATTCACCCCAGTACAGAGATCTGGGCCTAAATCCATCGTTTCTTTGCACTCCACACCACCCCAGTTCAGACATGGCCATATGCAAATCAGCCTTGACCCTGTGCCTCATGGGAACAGTCCAGCCTGGCCATGTCTGAACTGGGGCGGTGTGGAGTGCAAAAAAACAAAGGATTTAGGCCCAGATCTCTGTACTGGGGTGAATGTATGACATTGTTCTGCATTCTGTCCATCAACTGTTGTTTTTGCGCTTGTATCAAAGGGAGAGAGAAAAAAATTGGCATATCTACTAAGATAGCGTGCATTTTTACTTTACCCCAGCACCTGTGTGCATTTGACAGCCATGTGCCAGTTCACACACCCTTGTGCCATAGTGTAACGCTGTGTATTTGCCTTAGCATCTGCTTTGTTTTGGAAGGCAACCCTTCCAGGACAAAAACTTTTCTTTCAAGCTTTTCCTATTTTGTATGTGTGCAGGACACATGCAAAGTTGGAGAAACGAGAAAAAATTACAACATGTCTCCTGGTTACACCTGTTGTAATAAGGTGTAAGGATTGGACACAAATCCCTGTTTATTAATCTTAGTCGATACATATTTGCATCAAGACCCATGGGTGGTTGCATGGAAATGTCTGTGCTTCACCCATTGAACTCACCCATGGCACAAACTAGTGCAAATCAGTGAACAGCAGAACTTTCCATTACTTTGGGATACTATCCAACGCAAATCCTGATGTGTGTTAAATAGTACATCCCACCCTAATACTGTGCACCAGGTTTGCATCACAAATTGATGCAAATCTGGTGCAAAGCTTTAGTAAATCTGGGCTAAAATTTGAGTTCATCTGGTTGGTTAACTCTAAAAGATGCTTCGATAAAAATAGGTGTAGAAAGGGTAAACAGACAAAGTCAATCATTTTGTGTTTGGAAGAAATTTATTTGGGATGATGCTGCAAATTTATTACATTGTTCACGTTGAGATATAAAAACGAGCAAGCCGATTTTATAGTATCCAAAAATAATAAAAAAAACTTTGCAATATACAATTTTTCATAACACTTTCCAATAACTGGAACAAAACAATAGGAATGATGTAAAGGGTCTGTTGTGATTTATGCACACTTTTTCTTTTTATGGATTTAATTGTGTTATTGTGTTTTTCATTTGTCAGAAAGCCATGTATGTTTCATTGGATATGCATAACGGGATTTGTATGTCTGTCATTTGATTCTTTTTCTTTGAACAGTGTTTATTCTTATATGTGTACTACTTTTCCTTATTAGGTCACACGATACATGGAGACTCTGACCTACACCAGTTGCCAGTGGGAAAAAATAAATCTGGTAAAAGTAAATCTGGAATTGTCATCCCTGGGAAACATACGTTTGATTCTACAGCCATTTCATCATCAGGTGATAAGATCCCCGGAGAAGAGACAAAGGAAACAGATGAAAACATAGGTTGCAATACAATTCTACTGCCTAAGGAAGAAGTTACACTTCCTATAATGAAACAACCAAAAGAATATGCCCCAGGATCAACAAGAGTGATAAGGAATCGAGGAGAGGATCGAGTCAGTGATTATGCGCTAGAAACATCTCATGATAATGAAATGAGCAGTGCGACAAGGATCCTCAACGTCTGCCAATGTTTTTCATGCGATTGGTTGCCGAAGTGGGGATGTTTTTCAAAATCCCAGTCCAAGCGTTAGTTATGAATGTTCATATGATATCAGATTATAGGTGGGCAACAGGGACTATCAGGATGTTTTTCACTGAGGGGTTCTGAGTGACATCAAATAGTCAACAAGGGCGAAGCTCAAGTTGACTAAGCCTGAGAAGAAAAACATCCCTGATATTTCCTGTTACCCATCTATAATTTTATTTCATGTATGGCTCACCAAAATGTTCTGCGGCTGCTTTGAAGTTATACGAGGGAATAGAGGAGTATTGGGAGAGTCATACATAACATGACCCGGTCTCTCTGTCGCAAAATAAATGACCTCCTTCCACCTACATATTATGTATGGCCACATTGCTTCCTTGGAGTTCTGCGAGATATCATGGACAACTCAAGCTTCAATCTTGTATTATTTGATTTCACTCAAAACCCCCCGTTGAATAACATACTGGTATTTACTGTTACCCATCTGTAACTTTGTATGTTAACCAGTACTGCTGTCATAGCAGTAAAATAGATTTAACCCCTTAAGTGCTTCGAACGTTCGGCAGCCGACGGCACCACTACCTCTGGAGTGCTGCCGTCGGCCATTGAACGTTCGAACTGCACCTGCGCAATGGAACGTCCAGCACTGGAGCTGGACGTTCCATAGCTGCTAAGGTGTTAAAATCTGAAATGTATGCTAGTGGGAGTCAGCGAATTATTACTATATCAATTGAAAGTGGTGTTTTCTTGTCTAGGTTTGCAGGGTCATAGCAAATGTGAAGAATGATAGCATGTATTGACTAAAAACACGCATTTTTATACTTTTCTGCATGAAGGTATACTACCTATTTATTCTATTTGGTGACTTACAAATGAGTGAAATGTGTCTTTATGTGGGCATTCACTTACATGTGCAAGCTGGATATTGGTTGAACTTTATTGTGCTGCATGCCAAGTGATCCAGCGCTCATAATGAAAAACTGTCTCATAAACGCTACCTATCACCTCAATACTTACCATTAATCATGAAACACATATAAAGGCGCATAATATCAATGAGACAATTTTGAGTAACTGAATCAGGTGATTTGATTAATAAAACTACTCTCATATTATTTACAATATTATTCACAACTGCTGTTTATCTTTCTTTACCATGGTTTTAAACATTTATCATTTTAATCAGATCACCAAGGCGATTGGAACAACTGATGAAAACTAGACCATGAATAAACAAGACCAGTTTGTCACTTCAAATCTAATTTATTAGCTTTATTTTTCATAAAGAAAAAGCATTAACGTTTTAGAATCATTATTTTATAAGCAATTCAGAAAGCAGCATTTTTAATATGGAAATGAATTAAGAAACTGACATTTCTAAAGCAGCTCAGAAACATGAAATATTAGCAAAATAACAGTTTCAATTCCCTAAATCTATTTCCCTGACTATTTCTAACTATACCTAGAAAGGAAAAATCATTTAAAGTCTGCTGTCCTTACGTGCGCCAAAAGTCGAACAGCATGTCACATCACTCAGGAATTGGAAGGTAAGAGAGCAGCAGCCTTTCTCTGCTCATTATGTCAGGTTTTATACCTTTCTCTCTAGCTTAACTATCTACATTTTACATTCTTTTAAGCAAATCCGAGCATTTCATTGGCTGTCCTGTGTCAGTCCACATTAGGTCATCTCCGACTCTTGACCAGGTCCAGGCTTCAATATAAGCCCTATTGTCTTTCATTTCCATTTCTTTCAGCTTCCTCAAGAAAGTTACTTTTTCCTTGAGTTTCGAACAGTCACTTCCCCACCTTGGCAGACATATCAAGTTCCTGTCCTTGAGCTCTCCATGAACACTGGTGTTACCTCGAAACCGGTCTGGTCCTCGGATGCTTGATTCCGTTCTGGGAAGGACATGGCTTTTGTAGTTCGGACAAGACTGTTCCCATGGGGCACAGGGTCAGAGCTGATTTGCATATCGCCATTGTCTAACCCAGGGTGGTGTGGAGTGCAAAAAAACGATGGATTTGGGCCCAGATCTTTGGACTGGGGTGAGTGTGTGACATTGATCCACACTCGGTCCATCACCTGTTGTGTTTGCATGAACACTTTCAAGCACAACCAAAGAACAGCTTTTTCAATTTACGATGACAATGCAGTAAGAATCTTCACTGCTGCGCAGGTGCCAAATCTTCACTCTGGACAAGCTTTTTCGTCTGCAGCTCTGACAGCCATATTTTTAACCACCTTTAGGCCTCACTTTGGAAACAATTATTGATCAAACACAAGACATTAATTAATAACAGAATTGAAACCCATTCTGTTACCCACCCCCTTTACAAATTAACCAGGGTTAATTAGGTTACCTAGCAAAGAGCATAGACAAACAACATTGTAAATACTGACAAAGACAATATACAAGATTACACAGTCAAACAATATTATAAATACTGACAAAGACAATAAACAAGGTTAGTTTATTATTGCAACATAAAGCAGATTTGTTAATCCCGTGTGTACTGATGAATGTATTCTTAAACTAAGTTGATTAGTAATTTCACCACAAGCTTATTAATTCAGTTAATTTTTATAAGAAATTAACTTCACAAGTTTGAACAAAACTTTGTTCTTCACCTTGCTTCATCACAAGCTTCCCAGTTTTTTCAGTATGTGCGCCCTTACTTAAAATGTATGTTTTCCTTCCACACAAATTTCCTGATCTCTCCTATGGCAATATGGCTGAGATACCCGCCACCCCCTCTCAACACAATCCCCAAGGATGGGAAACCGGAAACAGTTCTGAACTTTTGGAAGACGGGAGGGAGTGACCCTCCCGGCCGTATTTATTAAAATATGAAACAAAATTAAAACATTAAAATAACAGTTTCATATTATGTACAATTTCATTACCACATTGTGATGTTTGGCTAACCTTAACATATTCTCTAATACAAAGGTTCTCCTAGCCGAACTAACATCCTACAAAACAATTAACTTGAAATTTTTAAAACTGTACATCCTAACGTTTAAGGGCCAACGGCAAGGTCATAACCGGTGTCAAGATCCCTAAACCACAAATATCCCCCTCACTTGTGAGGGGCGACCGCACAGAGGTGTACCTCGAGTGCAACTACCAATTTCCCTTGACTTGACGGGGGCCCCAATAAACTCGACGCCACTTAAAGGTCGTCCGAGGACTCGTGTGAGGTATCTAGAAGGTAGCGTAGACCCCCCCCCAAACCCCACACAACTTACCGCATCTGCCGTCGCAGATGACCTGGCCCCGGGAAATTCTCCAGGAGGGGGCTGTAGCCCCTCCTACCCAGGAAGGGGCCTTGACCGCCTTTCCTTTCCTTTCGGCGGCCCATCCTTAGAAGGGACCGCCTACCCGTTGAGGGGCCAATGGCCACCTCCCTCGAGCGCTCCCATCCGTAATGGGTGACGCCCACTCATAGGGATCTTCCAATTAGTGCTCACCGATCATGACCTTACCGCCCGACCAAAATAAATACGACAGTTCTAAACTAAATGACTAAATTACTCAAAAGACAGTGAAAGCAACCACTTTATTAAAAGCATGCTACTGATCAACACTAGAGCAGGATTACTTTATTTGCAAAACATACCACAATTGACCATTTCTTTATTGCATATTCAAAATTATCACGATAATAATCCGGTACCTGCAAAATAAAAGAGTTATCACATCAAACTTTATTCAAAACCACTTGCTGTCCTCAGGGGCTGGTGGGTGGGTCAAAATTGGCTCTTCGTTCCATCTCGAGCTCACGTGCAGCGAGGTGGTGCAGCTTCAGAGCACAGGAACAAGAGGATGCTTCCTTGGCTTGTTGCTCCTTTTATCCGTCTTCAGGGCGGGCGTAAACCCGCCCCGGCCTGCCCCGAGGGCGTGGCCCGGCCTCGTCAGTGTCTAGGCCAGCCCACTCCAGGGCGGGAAAAGGGCGCGCCCCGGCTACGCCGCTTCGGGCAAACCAGCCGAGACTCGCCTCCCGCCCAAGATGGCTTCCCGGGGGGATCGGGGTACTCTGCCATACGTTCGGGGGGACCGAGTGGTCGCCCCTTTCCATATGGCTGAGATACCCGCCACCCCCTCTCAACACAATCCCCAAGGATGGGAAACCGGAAACAGTTCTGAACTTTTGGAAGACGGGAGGGAGTGACCCTCCCGGCCGTATTTATTAAAATATGAAACAAAATTAAAACATTAAAATAACAGTTTCATATTATGTACAATTTCATTACCACATTGCGATGTTTGGCTAACCTTAACATATTCTCTAATACAAAGGTTCTCCTAGCCGAACTAACATCCTACAAAACATTTAACTTGAAATTTTGAAATTGTACATCCTAACGTTTAAGGGCCAACGGCAAGGTCGTAACCGGTGTCAAGATCCCTAAACCACAAATATCCCCCTCACTTGTGAGGGGCGACCGCACAGAGGTGTACCTCGAGTGCAACTACCAATTTCCCTTGACTTGACGGGGGCCCCAATAAACTCGACGCCACTTAAAGGTCGTCCGAGGACTCGTGTGAGGTATCTAGAAGGTAGCGTAGACCCCCCCCCAAACCCCACACAACTTACCGCATCTGCCGTCGCAGATGACCTGGCCCCGGGAAATTCTCCAGGAGGGGGCTGTAGCCCCTCCTACCCAGGAAGGGGCCTTGACCGCATTTCCTTTCCTTTCGGCGGCCCATCCTTAGAAGGGACCGCCTACCCCGTTGAGGGGCCAATGGCCACCTCCCTCGAGCGCTCCCATCCGTAATGGGTGACGCCCACTCATAGGGATCTTCCAATTAGTGCTCACCGATCATGACCTTACCGCCACAGGCCGGATAGTTGACCGGCTATCCGGACCCCCCACAACACTCCTACCTAAAGGTCATGTCTTAAAGTCTTTAGCCAAGCTATACAGTCCCCTATGAGTAACTCGTTCCCCACCCGGGACAAATGAACACCATCCCCCAAATACATACTGTCACCAGTAATACAACCATGCAAAATAGAATGCAGTGTATTGGAACGGAACAATCTACTCACTTTGTTATTAATTTTCCTTACTGAATGATTCAGAGCAGAAACAGAAATAGCCCCCGCCATACTTTTCGTGGGATCATATGTGACCATGCAATCGTGCACCCTGGAACTCTCCTCGCCAACCAACTTACAGTGGAAAGCATCGCCTCAAGGAGAAGTCGTCTACCAGTGGTGACCAAATCATTGCCCCCAAGATGTACTATGATTATAGACGGCGGTGACCTTGTCCGCCCTAGCAAACCCTCAAAAAATGATTGAAACTGGTCAATACAGAGTCCGCCCTTTCCGTAGAAGGACACACTGTACCCGTATTCCCCAGCCACGTGAATCATGTCACCTGCTTTGAATAGGTCCGCGGCACGCCTCACGTATGAGTGGCCCACGACCCACACCTCCTTTTTCACAGCCGGTGAAGTCTGACCGCTGGCCCGGTGTTGGGTCGACTGCATAGTCCGCCCCGCCTCGTAGGCTTGCGCAACTGAAACCAAACAAAAACAAGAAGCGTGAGTACATCATTACAGCTTCACAACATGTGCAACCGCACATACCTCTTATAACAATTGGAGGACCAACGCCCCACACGTTTAACTTGTTCGACATTCAGACCCCTGGCTGTAGCCTCTGTAGCAGCCCCTATCCGAAAGGAATGGGTCCCAAACTCGCCCGGGTTCAAGCCCGCAGCAGTAATCGACATCGCAAGCACCCGCTGAAACTGAAACCTCGTCAGTGGGGTGGTGTCAACGTGTCTCAACAAGGCCCCCCCCCATGATGCCACCCTTTGTGCCAAATATTCCTCTACACAACTCACCGGGCACATGGAGGACCCGGGGATCCTTTGTATGATTATGCAATCACCCATCGCACCCTGATCGGTCTTGGACCTGACGAACGAGAGAGTCATCGTCTCCCCTCTGATCTGAACGTGCTCTCGGCACAGTCCCCCCATCACATCCTGCTTGTTCCTCGCCACTAGTTCGCTTACTCGCATAGCCCCATGGAATGCCAGCGTAAAAGCGGCTCGGAATAACACCGTTTCATACTGGGATGAACATGTTGCAGGGAGTTTAGATAATAACAGGGCCAACCTATCCAAACCTATCGGGCGCCTTTCATCTACTCTGCGACCCTCAAGGCATTGCCACCCACGTAGCGCTTTTTGTACAACGAAAGACGCTGTCGGGTCCTGGATCCCATGAGCCCTAGCCACAAAGGAAATGGCGGCCCGATGCCTCTGGGCCGTAGCCACTGATTTGCCTGCCTGACGTAACGACAGCAGGAATTTCACTACCAACTCCTCCTGACCCCAAAGCTCCCCTCTAGCCGCCCCCAAAAAGGCCCAATAGGAACGGAACGCCCCTTCATATGCCTTCCTCGTCCTGGGTGCTAAACTCTCTCCCACGAGGTCCTGTAGTTCTGGGCACCGAGAGACCAGAGAGCTTCGGGAAAGGGTGCTGCCACCGGGTCCGCTGTGGGCAGAAAACCCCAGAAGGCCTGCATATGAAAACGAGAAAGCGCATCAGCCGCTTTGTTCATCACCCCCGGGACATGTCGTGCCCTAAATAGTACATTCAATCGCATACACAATAACACAATTTCCTTGAGCAATCTCAGAATCCATTTGCATCGTGCTGCCTGGCTATTGATACACTCAACAACGGTCATGTTATCCGACCAGAATACCACAGAGTGATCTCTGAACCCCTCAGGCCAAGTTCTCAGGGCCACCAGTATGGGAAAAAGTTCTAGGAAAGCAATGTTGCTCGTCAGACCACTATCATGCCACCATGACGGCCATTTTTGTGCCGACCACCGTGTGCCGAATATGGCACCGAAACCAATGCTCCCTGCCGAATCTGTCCACAGCCCTAGCTCCTCAGAGGACACGGCCGGTTTGTTCCAGACAATTCGACCATTGAAATCCGCCAGAAATGCCAGCCAAATGCGCATGTCCTGGCGAACCTCTGCCGAGAGCCTTGTGCGATGATGACCCTCCCTCAGGCCGACCATGGCTTGAGCGATCGAGCGAGAAAAGGGGCGGGCCATCGGTATAACTCTCAGGGCAAAATTCAACTGTCCCACCAATTTCTGTAATTGATGTAGCTTCACCTTAGACTCACTTATACACATTTGCAAGGATGCCCTGAATCTTAACACTTTGTCATGTGGTAAACGAAAACAACCTTCTTTGGAATCGAGCTCGATCCCCAGAAACTCCAGGCAAGTCGAGGGACCCACAGTCTTACCTGGTGCCAATGGCACGCCAAATTGATTCATCAAGACACAAAATGCAGTCAAAGCCTGTCCACATTCTGGATCCCCGGCTGCCCCCAGAAACAAAAAGTCATCGAGATAATGCATAACATGTTTAAACCCCGTCTTCCTTGTGAAGACCCATTGCAGGAAGCAACTGAACTTTTCGAAATAGGCACACGATATAGAGCACCCCATCGGCATACACCTATCCATGTAGTAGTGACCCTGAAACATGAAACCCAGGAGACGCTGATCGTCTGGATGTACCGGGAGCAACCGGAACGCTGACTCGATATCAGATTTCGCCATCAGCGCTCCGGGCCCCAGGCGATTCAAAATGGCTACGGCCTCATCGAAGGATGCGTACCGCACCGAACACACTTCCGGGTCTATTGCCTCGTTTACCGAAAGACCACGTGGGGCTGATAAGTTATGTATCAGCCGAAACTCACCCGGGTCCTTCTTGGGGACCACCCCTAAAGGGGAACAAACAAAGTTAGCAACTGGTGGCACATTAAATGGACCGGCGACTCGACCTCGAGCCACCTCTTTCCCGATCTTTTCCTGTACCACGGTCGTATGCTGTAAGACCGATATCTGGTTTTTACATTTTGCTATACCCTGAAACTCCCTCACTGGGATGCGGAAACCATACGAAAATCCGTCCCGTAACACCCCAGCGGAAGCGTGATCCGGGTATTCACTGAGCCAGGGAATCATTGCCATGGTATCAATCGGAGTAGGTAAAGGAGCCCCTCGGACTATGTCAGACCTGTTTGGCGCCTCCTCTACCCCCGTTATCACCCGTTTTGGCTCTGCACATGGACTCAGGATGGGATGACTGCCCGCACCCCCCACATTCGTGCCTAAATTTGCATGACCCCTGGGGCCTAGTACATTTCCCCCTGTTAAAGTTCCAACAAACCCCCCTTTTACCTGCGTTGCCGGTTGGCCTCGAGTGATTGTCGTTACTTGTACCTGATCGAAAGGGCGTCCCCGCATATTGGCGGGAGGACTCGCCCACGTAACTCCCTACCAATGGCACCTTCAACATACCAGAATCCTCCATTTTGGACCAGGACACCGAATCATAACAATCCCAAGTCAAGTTTTTATCATGCTCTTTTGCTTTTCTGAAAATATTGTCGTAACAAAACCAATGGTTGCCCTCGTGAGACACTGAATACCCCATGATCGGTGACTGATAAATCGGCAACTCGGGCAGCAATTCGGGCCTACGTTCACCTAAGATGGATGTAAAAAACCCCCATGCTTTGCCCCAATTACCAATGTTTTCATTTACCTTAAAGGCGGCCATCTTTGCGCGCCAAACACTCGGATGCATGAGCTCCTTTTGACTCTTAACATGCTCCATCTCATAATGATCGGTAAGCAACGAGAAAATGTTTATATACTCCCCTGCCCATATCTTCTCCTTGATAGCCAGAGGGACATGTTGACCCAACCTTTCCCTTCGAGAGGGTGCCGACTCATCCCTCGCAATCGGCAATGGCCGCTTACCTGAACCGGAAGCTGTATCTGCGACTGGACCTGACCCAGATGGTTTCTCAACTGCCGCAGCCGGCGATGGTGCCTTCGTCGCTTCCCTTGTTTCCCGCAGCTGTTTCATCAACACCTGCGCGTCATCAGCCGTGGCGCCCTTGCTACCTTTACCCAACCACGCTGCTAATTGTGCTGCCAGCTCGGGCGGCATATCCTCCCCGGACACGGGGGTGACCACTATGGGAATCGGATTTCCTTCCTCCGGGACCGGAGTGGGTGCTTCGAGCGGAGTACAGGGAACTGGGACGTCTCCCCCAGCTGTTCCCCTCCTGGGCCTCTTGCCTTTTCCCCCTGGAGCCGTTCCCGCCAGAGGACGTTTCGGCCCCCCTTCCTCGTCCTTCTCCGCCATTCGCTTCTTTAGGTCGGTTACCTCTTTCATGAGAACTCGCAGCATCTGCTCGGTAGTCATTCGTTTTCCCGCCTTCTTAGGCATCCTCCGACAGAGTATCTGCAAAAGAAACAAGAAGATTATAACGCTCAAAATTGGCTCTTCGTTCCGTCTCGAGCTCACGTGCAGCGAGGTGGTGCAGCTTCAGAGCACAGGAACAAGAGGATGCTTCCTTGGCTTGTTGCTCCTTTTATCCATCTTCAGGGCGGGCGTAAACCCGCCCCGGCCTGCCCCGAGGGCGTGGCCCGGCCTCGTCAGTGTCTAGGCCAGCCCACTCCAGGGCGGGAAAAGGGCGCGCCCCGGCTACGCCGCTTCGGGCATACCAGCCGAGACTCGCCTCCCGCCCAAGATGGCTTCCCGGGGGGATCGGGGTACTCTGCCATACGTTCGGGGGGACCGAGTGGTCGCCCCTTTCCATGCATTCTGTCATACTGACAACATCACAGGGGTCGGTCTACAAACTACTTCTCTGGCTTCTGGTCACTGATTTCGAGACTGGGAAAACCATCCAGAAAAAATATCACCTTCTCTGTTGTCTCAACTTTCTTTGGGATACAGCTAAGGGACCACGCCCAGATGCAGACAACCAAGGCCATTTCTGGCTCATCACTGGTCTGAGATTATCCCAAGCATTTGAGTGTCTATTTCGCTTTTCAACGTAAAAGAAATGTACAGGTTCAATAGGGACTAAACAGGTTCTGGACCCAGTAGTTAAAGGCCTACCTACAGAAAAACCCAAGAACACAACTTCAAGCCTTTATATGACTCTGGCTCACCAAGGATGGGCACACCTGTCATACTACCCATTATTTGCTTCTGTGAACATCTTGAATCAATAGTTTTGCCAGTAACGTAATGGTTCGCACTCAGTGGTGGGGAAAGATGTGCCTCCTCTTTAAATGAGAGTAGCCTGGTGTGTGTGTGGGGCTGTTAATTACACTCCGGGGGCCCGTTATGGAGGGGGGAATTTAATAGAGATCACAGATTGAACCTTGAGAATCCCCTGACAATGAGAAATTACTGGGAGAATGTGTAACTGCAGGTTTGATTCCACCAGTAGTTCTTCATTCTTCCCATCTATTTTCCTGGAGATTTTGTCAGCTTAAAGTAACTTTGTGAGTCTCATAACTACAAGCTTGAATGTAGCGTTGCCTCTTCGTCTCTTAGCACAAGTTATTGGTGCAATTTTCGCATACCTTTCAGCTACCTTACACCATATTTTACAAGTGTGCATGGTCATAAAAAGTCAATTGGCGGGACTTTGAATCTAAGCTGTCTCATCAAGAGACCATTGTTCGATGCTATTTGGTCACATATTGATTTTTTTAAAATAGTGATTGGTTAAGAAAGGATCTTATCTGTAGTGTGACCGATGATTACTCTTTCACAAACAAGACTGATATATCTCCCGCCTTAATAAAAGTGGGTTATATTCAGATACACTTCTGATAAGGCAGACTGGGTATCTAGATTGTGATCAGCCAGGGTTCATGAATGTAATTATCCTGAAGAGAGTTTAACTATCAATGTATGTAGGAAGCTCACCTTAATTTCCAATGATTCAATTTTGATTTGAATACGTATTAAGAAGAAATCTTTGTCTTTGTGTATAAAATGTTTGTGACTGAAACAAAATGAAAATGTAAGATAGAATGTAATAGTATTCTCAAAATAGTATTGTATATAAAGTGGATTTCTGAAAACAGACTTTAATATCTTAAGGTGGACCAGCAAGTTGCAGCACTCCAAAAACTTGCTACCTATGGTGCGGAAGAGTTTTCACAATCCATGTGACCATGGGAGTTTTTTAACATTCATTAAATTCATAAACGCAGCAATTCGTCAACAATTGAATATGGGGATACTATTTTTACAATCTCTTTTAATTTAATTGTCAACGTTCTTGAAAGGTGTCACACATCCGGCCTTATTCACAAAGGTAAATTTGCACTTCTGTGTAAGGTTACGATTTATTTGCTATTCACAATGGTATTTTACAAGTAGTATCATTACGACTGCGGAGTCTCTGCAAACACAAGCATAGGACAGTCCTATATTTGTTTGTGTGGAGACTTGACAGTCGCAAATATAGTGCAAGAAAATACATTTGTGAATAGTAAACTATCATAAACACAAAAGTGCAAGGTTACCTTTATGAATAAGGCCCCTTTGTTTAGAGTGTAATTGTTAGAACAGATTGTCGAGTCTTAATAAATTGGATTGCTGAAGCTCATACTCTAATATTGACGTTTATGAGTGATGGTTGCAGAGTAGATGATCACTGACATAATTTTTTTTAACAACCTACTGCATAACATTTTTTCTAATTTGACAATTATTGCCTCTTGCACAGGAATGGCAAGTCAATGAGCCTGAATATAGTAAAATCAATGACGTGGTGATTGAATGGATTTATTTTCTCTAGACACCTTATTTATAATCTGCAAGGCCAAACAGTCTTGAACCGTACATTGACAGTCACTCGTGTACATGGCATACTAAGCAAGGATAAGCAATTTTTAACTTACATCCATTCAATAAATGTTTACACAACGAAGATACATTAGGTCTCAAATTAGGGCTATTTAAGGGTGGCAATAGGAAAAATTCATGCATATTGTTACCTTTATTTTACATATCCTACAGCGAAGAGTATCATTTGGATTTTTTTTTTGATATTTTAAAGCTTGATCTGATGTTGGAAAATATTGCTTAAAGAAAACCGAATATTTCAAAAAAATGAATATTCAAAAGTACCTGGGGCGTGATCTATCTGAAAAACGAGCCCTCGGACTCGAAACGTTTGTTTTCTTTTATTGACTGATCTTCTTGAAATAGTATTCCATCGTATCTTCCCAATCTGTTTGTTCTGTTTGCCACACCATATGTGGACCTTGCACTCCATGCACAAGAGTGCAAACACTTTCTGGTGCAGATGTGATTGTTCCTGTTCCTTGACAAAGACCTCAGCACACTTGGACATTTTTCACCTTCAGCATGCACTTTCTCCCTCTGCCACCTTGAATACTCCTCCTCAAGCTTCAGTATCTAATGTCATCACCTGGTTTACATGCAAAGGAGTTGTGCCATCCTGCACCCCTGTTGAGCCTCTAGTCACAGAATTGGCATGTGCCCTAGCATGCATTATTCCTCTTTTTCATAGGAAACAGCCTCTACAACAAGGTTTTTACCTTGTTGTGCCTTTACCATGCATTTTTAACATATATTTTTGACCCCCTTGTATGCCTTTACAACGCATGCCTTTTTACCACACATTTAAGTTAAGTTGGGGGTGTGGGGTCTCCTACCTACAAATACATTGTTCATATATATATGAAAACAATGCGTGGTAATGGCATGCATTGTAAAAGCATATTTGTGGTAAAAACATGTGTGGTAAAACATTTGTGGTAAAGGCATACAATGTATTTGCCTGCATTGTATTGTCGTACAACCCTGGTCAGCAGGATGGGTGGAAAACTCCCAAACAGCAGACTTCCTAATCACCCAGCACTTTCTCCAAGACACAGCACAGCTTCTTCCTCCTCCTTTGCAGCAGCTGAGGATAGTTCAGGAAGCTCTCCCTATTCAGATTGTTCAATTCTGGAACACTAAGTGCCAGTAATAAGGAGCGGCAACTGTCCACGTCTCCTACATGGTCCAAATCTGATCAATCTGCCTCCTTTTGCCCAGGAAAGGCACTGTTCCATGTGGTAGATGAATACCTTTGTTGTGAACTAGATAGAAGTGCATGAAAGTCCTGCCCTCAATGCTAGGTGCATTGGGCTCACAGGAAAATAGGTTTTTACATTGCATGCATTTACAATGCATGCGATTACAACGCGGCTGTTACAACAACTGTGTTGTTACATTGCAGTACCATTACAACGCAAGTCGTTACAACGACTTGCTGTAGGGGGTGTGCTGGACTTAAGAGTAGTATAATGTACTAATCCAGCTACAGTGTGTGCAACATTAGGGAGGGTGTTGGAATAGTAAATTATACTAATCCTTAGTTTAAAGCGCCCCCTACAGCAAGTCGTTGTAACGACTTTCTGAGAGTTCTGCGAAGGGTTTTAGTATTCAGAAATGATTGGCGCACATCAGGTAGCGGTGAAAGTGGAAAAGGTAAAAAATAAGAACGGTGCTACTTGGTCAGGGGGAACCCAAAACCACAGAAAAGTAGTGGGCCAGGATCCACCCTATCAATTAAACAATCATGAAGTGATGGACGAGTTCTGCCTTCAAGAAATCCATAAGTAAATGCTGAGAAGCAGCGAGGAGTCAAAGGCACAACTCGGTATCCGGATACTGCTCCCTTGAGACTTTTTCAGCCCTAAAGAGTCGCGGGTTACTACCCGTCAGACGAAACACGTGTCGGCTGGTTTTCTCTTTGGATCTCCTCTTGAAGGGGGACCACTATCACATATAAAACCATTAACATCAATTATCAAGTGTCGATCTTGTTTTCTTATTTGTGATATTACTATTCAAAAGATTCTACACGTGCTCTGGACTTTGTGTGTTTAGTTGTAACGACTTGCGTTTGGGTCCACTGATGTGCAGGCACTTGTAGGCGTGAGTGAGGATCTTGAAGGTGACTTTCTTTTCCACTGGGAGCCAGTGGAGTCGCTGCAGGTGTTGGCTGATGCGTTCTTCCCGGGGGATGCCGAGGATGACTCTAGCCATGGTGTTTTGTATTGTTTGCTTTTTGCGGAGCAGTGACTTGTTGATGCCGGCGTAGAGTGCGTTGCCGTAGTCGAGTTTGCTGGTGATGAGTGCATGGGTTTTCTTCGATTCGAGGGGATCCATTTGAAGGGCTTTCGGAGGATGTAGTGGGTGTTGAAACAGCTGGAGGTGATAGCGTGACCTGTCGGTTCATGGTGAGTGATGAGTTGTAGGAAGATGTCTGTGAGGGAGCCCATGTATATGTTGAAGAGGGTCGGGCTCAGCGATGACCCCTGTGGTACTCCGCTGGTGATGTCGGTGGGGACAGAGAGGAAGGGGGCCGGTAGTCTGGTCCTTTGGCTTCTCCAGTGAGGAACAAGCGGATCCAGTCTAGGGCAGTTCCTTGTATGCCGGCCTCGCGTAGTCTGGTGATTAGTGTGCGGTGAGAGTCGGTGTCGAAGACTGCGGACAGTTCGAGGAGGATGAGGGCCACAGAGTGGCCCTTGTCCAGAAGGGTGTGAATGTCATCTGTGGTGGCAAACAGGGTAGTCTCTGTGCTGTGGTTGACTCAGAATCTGGATTGGGACAGGTAGAGGATGGTGTGTTCTTCGATGAACCGTGTAAGTTTCCTGTTGACTGCTTTTTCTGGCACTTTGTCTGTGAACGGGCGGAGCAAGATTGGCTGGTAGTTCTTGAGGTTGGAAGGTGTCTGTTTTGAAGGTGGTGTTGATGGTGTGTTGCAGTTGGGGTGCGATGATGTCCACATCTCTGTTATAGATGTGCGGGAGCAGGGGTCGGTGGGGGACCCCCACTGGATGCTTTTCATGGCCACTGCAGTGTCCGTGGTCGTGATTGGTGTCCAGTTGGAGATGGTGGGCTGACTGGTGTCTTGGGGAGGCGAGAGGTTTGCTGAGGTGTCTTGAGGGAAGTCAGTGAAGTTGTCGTAGAGTGTTCTGATCTTAAGGTGGAAGAAGGTTCTGAGCTTGTCACAGAGGTCTTGGGACGGGGTGATGTCTGTGTCTTGGTTGTGTGGGTTGGTGAAATTCCATATGACGTTGAAGAGGTCCTTGGAGTTGGTAGAGTTGGTAAGGATTTTGTTGTGGGTGAAGTTCTTTTTGGTTGTGGTAGTCTGTCATGGCATTGTGGAGTTGCTGTTGGTTGTCTTGGTATTCCTCCACTTCTTTTCCAGGCGTCTGCAGTTGCTTCTGGCTTCTTGGAGGTTGGTGGTGAACCAGGCGGCTTTTCTGGGTCATTGTTTGCTGGCGTTGCGTAGCAGGGCGAGCATGTCTGCGCAGTTGGAGATCCACGTGTGGAGTTTTCTGTCTTCTGTCTTTGTGTTGGATGCCATTGGTGTGGTTGTCGCGGGAGAGGGTGGAGGTCACATGCTCGTCGGTGATCTTACTCCAGTTCCTCTGTGGGGGGCGTGGGTTGGTTTATGTGTTTTGGATTTCTTGACGGCGAAATTGATGCAGTGGTGGTCGGTCCACGGTGGTTGCATTGTGTGGCTGAAGCGGACGCTGTGTCCTGCGGCGAAGATGGGGTAGAGGGTGTGCCCTGCCCTGTGAGTCAGTGTGTTGACAAGTTGGTTGAGTGCAATGCTGGCGAGGTTGTCACAGAGGATGGTTAAGTTGTGGTCGCTGGTGTTGTCTAGGTGGAGGTTGAGGTCTCCGATGAGTATGTAGTTTGTTGATGAGATAGCATGGGGTGCGATGAAGTCGGTGACAGCGGTGGAGAAGGGTGTCCGTGGGCCGGGGGGTCTGTAGATGAGTGTCCCACGGAGTGTGGTCGTGGGGCTGGGCTTGATCTGGAAGTGCAGGTGTTCAGCGGAGGGGAGGGTCTCACTGGAGGTGGTGAGGTGGAGGTTGTTTTTGTGGACTATGGCGAGGCCTCCTCCCGGGTGGTTGGGGCGGTCCTTCCTCAGGATCTTGTAGCCATCCCGGATGGCGGTGTTGGTGTCGGAGGCAGATGCGGCATTGGTCCAAGTCTCTGTGAAGAAGGCACCGTCAGGTGAAAGAGAGTCGAGTGAGTTCCAGATTTCCATGGAGTGCTTGTGTGCGGAGTTCACGTTGAAGAAGATGCAGCTAAGGGTGTCGCCGGTGTTGGTGCAGGTGGTGTTGGTGGTGAGGGTGGTGGTGAGGGTCCGGCGGCAGCGGAGGCAGGAGAACTGGCCGTGGGTCGTGTTGGGTAATGCCTGGTTGCAGTCTGTGTGTCCTCCGGGGTTGAGTGTGAGGATGTTGGTGGAGTTGTATCGCTTGACGGGTGGAGATTCAGGATTCCTGGAGCTAGCTGCGGATGGGTGCAGACAGGCTTGCCTCAGGTGCGCCTTCGGCGTGCCAGCAGTGCGACCGTGCAGTGGCCTGCATTATGTAGGGGAGGGGGGTGGGAACGTGCAGCTTGGAGGCAGGAGCGGGGGTGGTAAACTGCAGGACAAGCCAAGCAAAAAACGGGAGGGCTGAGTAAACAGAGGACAACAGTACAATGGGCAGCGCACAAGATCACAATCTCACAGAATACAGCAAGGCACAAAAGTAGTAAGAAGGGTGAATATACAACGAGGCACAAGGCCCAAGTAGCAAGAATAAAAAATATATAACAATATGTAACGATAGCAAGAGTTACACGAGGGGACAATCTACCTGATGGCGTGGAGCGGGCCTGAACCCTGCCTGGGTAGGGCCAAGGGGATCTGCGTTGGGGCAGAGCACCTTGGAGTTGCTGGGGAGAGAGCAGGCCTCAGACTGGGTCAGAGGTTGTGCTCTTATGCTGCCATCATAAATGATGCCGCCATAATCACTGCTGGACTTCACTTGCTTGGCTTTGGTGTCAAGCCCTTTCAGGCTCGGCTCCTGAGTCAACACCGTCTTTTTCTCCTCAATAAAGATTTTTTCTCCTCCAAGGTCTGCCTCTTTTCCTCTAAGGCCTTCTCTTTTTCCAATTTGAGCTTAGCCAGCTCCAATTCTCTCCCCTCTACTGTCCTCCAGTCCCACTGGAGACAGGCATTTAGAGGACACACTTCTTCCCGGCCCAGGAGACACCACTGCTCCTTGCAAGGTATCAGCCCACAGGGAGTCCCAGAACCTCCACTGAAGCTTGGCCCTCCTCCTCTTCATCCTCCTCCTCAGGGACCTTATGTGATACATCCCTAGATTATATCCAGGCTCTCAGTATCTTTTGCAGCTCAACCTTCTTGATGAAGCCATTGGTAGAAACCTCAAATTACTTGCATAAATCATTTAGTTGCTTTACTGTGCACTTCTCCAACATGGACAACTCAAAATCGTCCATGCTTGCAAGTGCAGATTCAGTTATTGAAGAGAGCAGGAAACAAATGCCAATGGGTATCAGCGACAAATGATTTGAATTGGTCTTAAATATAGATAATAGTGTACTCCAAATTACTGGAAGGTACTGCACAATCACAAGGTGTATCCACACCTTTCATCACCAATTATAGAAATTGGGTCTCTAGGTGGCTGAGCTATGCACCCTGTCTAAGTAGGGACCACAATCCTATTCAGGATAAGTCAGATACACAACCTAAATTAACCTGTGCTCACCTTCTGGTAACTTGGCATGGATCAGTCTGGCTTAACTTAAGAGGCAATGTGAAAGTATTGGTGCACACTTTAATTACAGTAACACAGTGAAAACCAGGCCTGGGCGTAGTTCGTAGAGTTTTGCTACATGAAACTCTGTAAAGTTGCAAACAAATCTGCGAAGTTCCGCAAAGTTCCGCAAGTGCGCGGAGAGCAGTGCGAACTGCAGTGTGTGCTGGTATTTCTGCAACTCGGGTAGAAATTCTACCCGAGCGTCAGCTCGCGCTTTCGAACTTACCGTTTGTGATCGCAAATGGGGAAAAAACTCCGCTGCACATCGTGGAACAGAGTTTTCTGCACTCCGTGAACTCTGCGGAGTACGAAGTGCAGAAAACTCAGCAAACTCCGTGAACAGAGCGAAGTTCACTGCCAGGGCTAGTGAAAACACCACAAAAAGACTCCCCACCAGTTTAGGAAAATAGAGAATATTTATCTGAGTAACGCAAGACCAAAACAAAAAAAATCCAATAAGTAAAATTCGATATAGGAATTTTTAAAGATTAAATCCAAAAACAGGGCTTAGAGGCCACTAGCGGTCAAAAGTTAACTTGAGGTTGTGAGGGACCGGTACCAATCCAAAGTTCTGGCCCGCTGCAATCGAGAGCAGATGGGCCACAGAACTCAAGCAAGGTCTGCTGAAAAAGTACCTTGTATGAAGCAAAGCGTTGTTGTCAAGGGCACGATGCATCGGGATTTCTCAAGCTGGTGGGCTCCTGCATCAGCCGCAAACTCCGTTGAAAGGTAGGTAGGCAACGTGTCATTGTACAGCCGCATAGGCTATGATACTGCCATTGCAGCTGCGCAGACTGCGATACAGTTATCATCGAGCTGCCTCTGCGTCGTTGTTGAGGACTGATGTACTGGAATTTCTCACACAGTTGCAGCGATGCGTCCGATTTTTTTGAAAACAACTGCAATACTCACTTACGACACCCAAGGCAGGAGGGCGCACCTCAGGCAAGCGTAGGACTCACATATGACAGAGTCCAGTGGCACCACAAGAGGTGCAAGAAGGAATTTGTGTCGCTGAAAACAGAAGGCAAACCAACAAGCCTAGGGTAATCTAGGGTTAAAGGAAGTAGAGAACAGGTCCAGTCCTTCTTACTCCCAGGCAAGAAGCAGCAGCAGGCAGCAGGCCAACACAGCAGGTAGCAAAGTAGCAATTTCTTCTACTGCACAGCATTCAGCAGAAAGCAGGCCAACACAGCAATGCTGTTAGCAAAGTGAAAGTCCCTCCTACAGCACAGCAGCACTCTACCAGGCAGAATGTCCTTGGTTCCATTCGAGTTCTGATTTGGTGGTGTCTGTGCTCCAGTACTTATACCAAAATGCGACTTTGAAGTGGGGGAGATTTCAAATAAGCCTTTGAAGATCACAAGGTCCTTGCCTTTTCTGCCCTGGCTCCAGACTCAGTACAGGGGAGTATGCAGCTATTTGTGTGGGGACAACCACAGCCCTGTTCAGGTGCAAGTGTCAGCTCCTCCCTTCTATTTTATTTCAGGAAGGCCCATCTGCCTGCTGATAAGCCATCAGGATGCAAATATCACACCCCATATCCCTTTGTGTGTGATTGTCTACAGGGAATACACAAAGCCCCGCTGTCACCCAACCCAGATGTGCATTCAGAAACAGACAGAGACACAGAATGGTTCAAGTAAGAAAACGCCATCTTTCTAAAAGTGGCCTTTTCAGTCTTACAATGTAAAATCGGACTTCACCATAAGTTGTGATTTTAAATTGAGAGTCCAGAGCCACCAAAGTCCAAATTTCTATCTGCTCCCAATTGGAAATTACACCTAAAGGATGTTTAAGCAATCCCGATTTTAACCTATGGGGGTGTTTGGCCTTGCAGTAGTAAAAACTGAATGTAAGGGTATTTCACTACCAGGACATGTAAAACTTAAAAGTACATGTACTACTTTTTACCTACACTGGACCCTGCCCTAAGGGCTGCCTAGGGCCTACCTTAGGAGTGACTTATATGCAATAAATGTTAAAGTTTGGGCCTGGCAAGTAAGTTCAATTGGGAGATCGAAATGGCAGTTTAAAACTGCACACACGCTCTGCAGAGGCGGCAGACCTGAGCAATGTTTTAAAGGGCTACAATCAGTGCTGCAGGCCCACTAGTAGCATTTAAATGTATAGGCCCTGAGCACATGTAGTGCACTTTACTAGGGAAATATAATGTAACCTAAATCTGCAAATTGTGGATAAACCAATGTTACTATGTTTAGCATACAGAGCATATGCACTATAGCAGTGGTTAGGAGTGCTAAAGTGCCTAGAATGCTTAAGCCAACAAAAACGAGTTCAGAAAAAGAGAAAAGAAAGGCAAATAGTTTCCGGTGAACCTACAGAAAGTTCAATTTCCAACAACAGGGCACAGATGTTTATTGAGAACAATCATACCTGAGCAATTCTTGCCTCTAGCTGCCTTTGATCTATCATGTTGGCATCCGGCTCTCAATACTCAGGGATTGACCAACCAAATTAACTGCAAAAAAGAGCTCACCACCTGGATATAGCATTGCGCCAGGAAACCCACCTGTCAGATGCTGAATCCCAAAAAGGACTGTGTAGGGACTATACTATACGCCTGTGGCTCACCCTCTAAGAAAGGGAGCATGCCTATACTGCTACAAAAAAGGCTGGTGGTATGCATAACTGCAAAAGGTTATCTCATTTGCAGTTTAATGTTTACATCTGCCCATTGATCCCAGCCTTGGTTAGATGTGGTTGCAGATTCTACAACTACTATGATGACTACTAAGATGACTCTCAGCTCATCTTCTGACTTGACAGAACCGCCCAATTCCATTAGGTATTACAATTTACCCTAAAGTTCATGTTGAATTGGATGGGCACTAACTCCTTCAATCTGAACATTGATACCAGGGAGATGATTATTCTCAACCACAGAATGGATCTCTGGGCTAATACCCACTGGCCCCCTGAGCTCTGTGCCCCTCCCGTCCCAGCGGCTTCTGCCAAGAGCCTGGGTGTTGTGGTAGACAGTCATCAGTCCATTTTATTTAATGAGATTTTATATAACACGAACATTACCCGAAGGTGTCAGAGCGCTGTACAAAAGAACCAGTTGTGTTACATAAGGACTTCGGATTACATGAGTTACATAAGAGATATAAACAGGAGATAAAAAATTGCAAATGTACAAGTGGAGCGAAAGGAGGGAAAAATTGCAAATGTTCAAGTTGGAAAGTCACTTAAGGAGGAGATACAAACAGATAAACTCTAAAATCACATAGGAATGGTAGTAAGTACAAAGGTCTACTACATATCCTCGTGGTTAGAGTTATATATACAAGTGGAGAGAAAGGAGGGAAAAATTGCAATTGTACAAGTTGTAAAGTCACTCAAGGAAGAGAAACAAACAGATAAACTCTAAAATCACATAGGAATGGTAGTAAGTACAAAGGTCTACTACATATACTAGTGGTTAGAGATATAAATATATACAAATTCCAAATTCACTCAGGATTACATTTTAACAGCGATTAGGCTTGGACAATTATAGATTACGTATTTACAGAGCTGGAAATTCTTGCCATTGTTCAGCCAGATTTTCAGGTGGTTTTGCACTCAAGGGTGGTGGTCTTGGGTCTGGAGGGATCAAATGATTTGGAGATGTCCATAGGGGTAGAAGGCTGGAGGGTGATGAGGGAAGCAGCATTCTGGATACAGGTTGTACTGGGCCAAACCAAGTAGGCAGAGTCCGCAAAGGTGAACAAGGGGGCGGCTGATGCTCTCCCCCCCTCCGATCCCTGCTGTTTTAGATAATATCCGTGCCAATTGCTTCTGGGAGGGGGAGGCTTCAGGTGCGCCGTTACAACACAGGTGTGTGGCCGCCATTTTAAGGACAGGCATGTTCCAGAGTTAATGTAGAAACTTGGCACATGTAATGGTACGATGCCCCCCCAGGCAGCGGTCATCACGGGGCACGACAGCCTACCTCATCACAGTGGACAGAGTGCTCTGGTGTTGGGCCGCAACTCTGCTCTCTCCCAGAGTCAGCTGCTAAGTCCAAAGGGTGCCATTTTAGGATCAGGTATCCCCGAAGGACTAGTGTTACCGGGATTCAGGTTGGGGCCATAGTACAAGAGCCTCTCGCCTTCTGACCTCAGGGGGGAGGTGGTGGGTAGCTCCTCATTGCTGCGCCTTCCGCTAGTGCAGGACTGGATCCTTGAATGCATCAATATCACGTGGGCGGGAGAAGGGGGCAGTCCCCGCGGCTATTACGGCATGCTCTGCAGGTGCAGACAGTTGGTCCGCTGCCTCCCCCTGATCAAGTAAGTCACAGCAAAGTGACAGCAAAGTCCTTTGGACTATTAAAATCCATTAGGAAAGTTGCTCCTCTTCTGTCTTCCTAGGCTTTGAAAGCAGCTATTGCAGCAGTAACTGTGTCCTGCTTGGACTGTGCAAACTTTCTGTATTTGGGTCTCCCTGAACCTTCCTTACACAAACTACAAATCATTAAAAATATTGCAGCAAGGATAATCTATAAACTTCAAAAACAGGCACATATCAGTTCTGCATTAATGAAGCTTCACTGAGCCCCAATTAAAGAGACCTTTTGTAAAACAGCTTGTATTATTTCTAAAACCATTCACAACGAGGCTCCAGCCTTTGTAGTAAGCATAATTAGGAGCTATATTCCTACTCCAGCTCCTAAATCCTTTCTTGCCAACCAGCTGAGGATCTCTTGGTTCAAGTGACAGAGAGAAGGAGGCACAAGCTTTTCTGGCCTGGCCCCCATCTTTGGGAACTCTCGCCCCTCCTCTATCAGGCTGGAGCCCAACTTCCTGAGATTCTGGAAGCTTTTGAACGCCTGACTGTTAAAACAAGCTTGTGATTAGCCTGAGACCTTTCTCCTCTACCTCCTGGTTGTCACTATGCCAAGAAACCCTTGGGGGGACATGGGCTCTGTAAGCTTTCCTAATATACCGTAACATAACAATACATTACATAGAATAGCATAACGGCACGCCGGCAGCACCTCCGGTGGAGCGGGGGTCATTGCTGCTGTTCGGAGGCATTACTCTCAGCGTACTTGCAGTTTCTTGGGGCCACAGAACTTCACCGCTCTCCCCCGCCGCCGAGTGCTACCAGCCGCCGAGTGGGGAGGAGCTTTGCTTGCCTCGCCAAACTACACCTCCCAGCATCCCTGTAAGACCGGGACCGGGACGCCGCCTCCTGACACCTGCAGCTTCCGGCCGGAGGTGCATAAACACCGGCAGCACCTTCCGCGTCGCGGGACGCGCGCGGGCGACGCCGGGCGGAGCCCGGGCAGAGGGCGGGCCGACTGTGGCCGTCCGGGGACGACAGGGGACGGGACGGGCATCCCCCCTAACAACATCCAACCAGCGCCATGGGCAAAAGGAAAAAGGTATGTGCCATTGATGACATGGGGACTAAAGCTAAACATCCCAGAAAATCCGAGTTGATAATTTCCTACTTAACATCTGCCGTGGGGGTCCTGTCAAAAGAGATCGCTAATGCCGAAAAAGAACTGGGCCTTAATTCTACAGATCCAACTGACCCTTCACAAGAGTCTCTGACAAGTAACAACCGGGTGATTCCTTTAGAACCCAACGTCGTGATTGCGACCCAGGATTCACTTCCCACCCCTATAATTCCTTCCACTTCTCAGGATATTCCCCCTGAGACTGCCACCATACCGGTTGCTGTAACACACAAGCCTCCTCTGAAATATAGATGAAAGAGCACAAATACGAAGGGCAAAAGAACATCATCAAGGACTAAAACACTTGGAATAGAACCTGCCCTTAAGGATTTTATTGGAAATATGGTGGAAGACTTAATCATTTCACATTTGGAACCAGCACTAGTATCCATAGCTAAAGACATTGTTGATACTTTAAACACATGTGTGTCTGGGCTTTTGAAAAAATGTGAAAATATTGATGAAATACTACAACATAGGGGGACATTGGGGGGTGTCATTCAGCCTGTGGTATCTGTTAGTAGCCAGATAACCACTGTTACACAGCAAACAAGTGCGAACGGAGGGGGCCCACAAAGACAGATAGGGATACCCCCAGTGGAGACAGTGGTGGGGGATCAGTCGTTCAGCTCAAACATGGGGCTCAGCCAGTCATCAACTTTGAATAAGGGTCGACAACACTGGCGCGGTCGCAATTTGGAACTGCCTCCACAGGCAGCCCCTCTGGTAGCAGTATTCACAGGGGTACCTCCAATTAGGGACGACACTACTGAGCCAATGACCAAAGCTAGACAATGGTGCCATCAGCTTAGTTCAGGCGGAGAGGAAGTTGTTCGACCACTGACCACGGCAAGGAGGGTTCATTGGGTAGGGCACTGCCACAAAAGTATTCCTGGAGATTGTGTAGTGGTAAATTTCAGTAACAGGCATACCATTCACAAGTTACTTTGGGATGGCTCTAACATTGACAACAAGGGGATTCGACCTCTGGGTTTTTTCTAACCCCCAGCTGGTGCCCATAGCAGCCGTCAGCAATTGAACCAGCCGTACATACGATATAACCCATGTCCTACCCACATACCTTCAATATCTTACCAGACAAGGATGCGTGGTCAGGGGAGTTTAACGCACGCGCATCCAAGGGGAGGGGACAATATTGTTCCACCAAGACCAACAGCAACGATTACACAACCTGTAGTGTCTTATCAGTCATTGACGAGTGGTCAGGAGAATCCCACAAATGTGCGGCAAAGGGGAGGGGAGTCCATTACTCCATTAGGACCAACAGCCACATTTACACAATCAGATCCCCTGGCACATCTCTCTCTTAGGGATGATGTAGAGCTACGTAATCGTTTTTCACCCCTCTCGCAGATGGATCAAAATGATTGACTGGGAGGTGAATTAATGGGGCCTGGAAGTGGGAACGCCGATGCTACTGACATAATACACAATCAGGTTTGCACTTGCAAAATGATCAGCTGGAATGTCGCGGGAATTAGAGCAAAAAGTACAGACCCTATTTGGCTAAAATTCTTAAAACAGTTTGATATCCTGGCTTTCCAGGAAACATGGGATGCAGACTCGGGTTTTATTTTAGATGGCTATCACAGTTTTTCTATCCCCGCGGTTCGGGGTCCAGCAGGAAGACCTAAGGGGGCATTACTTTTTCTGATTTCCCTAGATCTAATAGGCAACTTTAAAAACCTCAAGGGGGAATCAGATAACTTCCTAATAATAGATTGGTTAATAGCCGACCAACATTACCTTTTAATAAATTTGTATAATGCGACAGGAAACTCTCCACAAGAGGATCATTTTAGCGCATTAGATCACTACCTATCAGTCTATAAGTCTAAAAATTCTTTTGATTTCGAGATAATTCTTATGGGGGATTTTAATTTACACCCCTGTCAGTGGGATTGCTATGGAGAGGACATAATGGGACTAATGAATGGGAGATTACCGCATTTTGAACACACTATACGGGGGTTGTCTTAGAAGAATTGTTATCTAAGCTAAATTTAACTGAACCAGACAAGGAAGAGGGAGGAGAGACAGTCCCCACTTTTATGGGACGAGGTGTGGAGTCTGTGATTGACTACATCTTCGTTTCCCCGTGGATCAGGACAAAAATGTGGTCGTATAAAGTTGTGATATCGACTTTTAGCGACCATAACCGGCGTGCTTCAACATCCTACGCATGCTACGGAAGATCTTCCGGTGGATCCCCACCGAGACCAGGAAGACCGTCACCCAGGCCCTCATCAACAGCCGACTGGACTACGGCAACGCCCTCTACGCCGGTACCACCGCCAAGCTCCAGAAGAGACTCCAGCGGATCCAGAACGCCTCAGCCAGACTCATCCTCGACATCCCACGAACCAGCCACATCACCGGACATCTGAGAGACCTTCACTGGCTCCCCGTCAACAAAAGAATCACCTTCCGCCTCCTCACCCACGCACACAAAGCCCTACACGACCAAGGCCCGAGCTACCTCAACAGCCGGATCAACTTCTACGCTCCCAAACGCCACCTCCGATCAGCCAACCACGCCCTCGCCGCCGTCCCCCGCATCCGAAGAGCGACTACAGGAGGAAGGTCCTTCTCCTACCTGGCCGCCAAGACCTGGAACTCCCTCCCGACCGACCTGCGCCTGACCCAAGACCACCTCTCCTTCAGGAAGAAGCTGAAGACCTGGCTGTTCGAGCAGTAGCGGCACCCCCCCCCCCCCGCCCCCCAGCGCCTTGAGACCCTACGGGTATGTAGCGCGCTCTATAAGTGTCACTGATTGATTGATTGATTGATTGATTGATTGATTGATTGATTGTATTGGAAGTCAAAATGAGGAGCAAGGGCGTTACTATCGACTTAGGCAGGGTCGCACCATTGTCCTTGTCTACGAAAGATCAAGGAAGACGTATAAAATGGGAAGCGGTAGTCCCAGAAGCCTTTTCTGAAAATCTAACGACCCAGGTAGAGCCCAACCTTGGTATATGTCTGGATGAGAAAGCTGCAGGCCTAGAAATCCTAACTTCCTTTTCGGTTATTTGTAACCAAATAGCCGAAAATTTACTTAAGGAGAGTATGCCCAATACCAATAAGGCATTTAGGTGGTTTGACTCCACATGTTCAAAAGCACATGGGGCTCTCTTAAAAGCCCTCAAATGCACCCCAAGGGATAGAGCTCTGGTCTCCTCCCTTCGAAAGGATTATAAACGGGCAATATCCATACGTAAAAATAAAATTAAAGAGGAGGCATGGGATAACCTGTTATCAATTGACGTGTTAAAGGACAGCAGGAAGTTCTGGGCTACTATAAACCAGCCCTATTTTACGGAAAGAGCTAACCTAGATACAGACTGTGTGATCCCTGACGAGGCCTGGCTCAATCACTTTACTAACATCTATAGTGACAGGGATAATCAGGAATCACACTACAGTGATAACACCCTGAGATCACCAACTCAACCGGTGAATTTTAGAATAGAGGACGTAGAAAAGACCATACGTGAAACGTTGAAACATAAGGCCCCAGGCCCAGACGAAGTGCCCGCTGATCTCTACATACTATACCCTACCTTTTGGGTGAAGATTTTAACTAATGTTTTTAATGCAGCATCCACAGTGGGTTTTCCCCTCCTTGGGCTTCCTCAATAATAGTTCCCATATTTAAAAAAGGGAGGAGAGAAGACCCCGCCTGTTACAGACCAATCTACCTTCTGGACTCTGCGGTTAAGATCATGGGCAGAGTCATTTTGCAGAAATTGGGGGATTGATTGACTGACAGGGGGATGCTCTCGAATCTACAGTATGGATTTAGGCAACACAGAAGCACCATGGATCAATGCTTGAACCTACATCTTTTGAATAATAAATAAACTGTAGCTAAAGATGGTCTTCTATACCTTGGGTTCATGGACCTTTCGTCAGCATTTGACTTGGTGAACCGATCCAAACTGTGGAATATCCTCCTGGAATTAGGGATAGAAGCACCATTAGTTTATTTTCTAAGTGATCTCCACCAGAATCTAACAGTCGCAGTTAGGGTCACGCAGGAGGGGAGGTGTACGAGCCCTTTTAATTCTAGGCGGGGTGTCGGACAAGGCTGTATTTTGGCACCCCTCCTATTTACAATATACATCAACGGACTTGAAAGTTCTTTGGCTGGGGTTGGTGCGGACATCCCGTGCGCAGGGGGATCGGGTATCCCGGTCCTCCAGTACGCGGATGATGCCGTTCTAATCGCCCGAACAGGGGTGGGCCTCAGAGGCTGCTGGATAACTTTGGCACCTTTATGGAGTCATTAGACTTAAAAGTTAACAGCAGAAAATCCCATGTAATGATTGCGGGACGTAGAAGGAAGACCAGTAAGATCCCTACATTCAGATGCCTGGGCAACCATCTTTCAAGGGTACCTGCTTTTAACTACCTAGGTGTCCTATTTGATGAAAAAGGTAATTGGCTCCCCAGGAGAAACAGAAAAGTAATGCTGTTATAAGATCCACATCAGCACTCCTTAATTTTGCTAAAAAACTGGGCGCCAGACCCATGGAAGCAATGCTAAAGATATGCAAGTGTAAATGTTGCGCTATCGCATCCTATGGGGCATCTATTTGGGGGTATGCCTCTGTTGGCAAAATTCAACTTGTGAAAAACAGATTTCTTAGATCTCTGCTATCGGTTCCACAGTCCGCCCCAACTCTTTCCATACACTCTGAGCTAGGCCTAGGTTATATTACAGATCACCTAAAGACAGCGCCTCTAATCTGTTGGGCCTCGACGTGCCTTAACGAGGAAATCACACTTAACCATTTGATCCTTAAAGACTGTCTGGCATTGGAGAAGGCAGAGGGAATCCCATGGCTGGCATACGTTAGAGCGGCATGTGCCAGACTGGGCCAACCTGATTTATACACAGCCCCAGAGAGTATCAGGAAAGAGGACGTGGTTTGGATTAAACTTAATTTCAGAATCTTGCTGGAGGCAGATAGAGAGGAAGAGGAGCTCAAAAAAAGGGTGTAAGAAGTATTTATCTCCTGCAGTCGTCCCCCTCACTAGAACCTTACTTAAGGATTGTCACAAAACCTTTCCATCGTTTTTTGTTGACAGGATTTAGGTTTAATTTAATACATCTTACTTTGGGTTCTTTTGAGCATTGGGCCAAACCGGAAGATTCTGCACCATGCTCCTGTGACAACTTCTCCACTCAAGATAAACTTCATCTAATTATGTTTTGTGAAAAGTACTCTGTGGCCCGTAAAAAAATCCTATTGCCCATACTTAGAGAAGCAGGATTCCTGCAAGTGAGACCAGCCCTCATATACCTGCAGCTTCTGAGTAGCGTGCACACTATTTTTAGTGTAGCTAGTTTCTTGGTGGCTGCAGTGAGGATTAATAAAAGCAATGGGAACACTTGTCTACTTCAACTTACAGCAGAAGGAGAAGGGGGTAGTTAGTTTTTCTGAGTTTCCAATAGAGGTGATATAAGATCTTACTCTTGAACAAACTGTGATTTGTAAATATGAGTGTATATATTTTAAAAACTTGTATTTTTGCACAACTATCAATTTGTACAGAGCTTTAGTAGTGCTACAGAGTTTGCCATTTGCACATATTACGTACAAGATAGGAATTGTATATATTTCGCATACGTCTGAATAGCTGCTAAAAATCAGTATATTTATCCGTTTGTATATATTTTTTAAAAAATTCTTAATTTGTATGTATGAATTTTTTAAATGCTGCTTTTATGATTTTAATTAATCGAAATAAAGACTTTTGACTGACTGAATAGCATAACATAACTTAACGTAACATAACATTACACATCAGTCCACCCCAAAAAAATACTTATTTGCATTCTTTCTCTGGACATTTGAGAAAATTACATTGACCAACTTTGCAGAAGTCCTTTGACCCGCAACATTCTTAAAATGGATGGTACAACAGCCTCCAACATTGCAAATCCACTAAACAGCAAAATCAGATATGCATAGTCCCAAAAGCTTAAACCTATAAAACCATATCTCCATGACTAAAATCACAGCTGATAGTAAAGGTCCTGTTTAATAGTGCCCAACCTATAACCACTCTCTTCCTAGCAAGATCCTGGAAATGAAATTACTAAACAGTTCTGCAACAATTCTCAATTTCTTTAAAGTCTTTTGCTTCATCACTGTGAATCAGTGTTTAGCTATGTTAGCGGTCAAAAACAAACTTAGTAGATATCAGTGTTGACTTTCTGCCATCAGTGGACATAAACCAACCAAGTTGTCCTCATTCTCCTGCATCTGCTGACTGTATGTGACTGAATCAATCATGTGATGCATCTACAATATGTGGAACAATGGGCTTGGATTCCGGGTTAGGAACTTTAGTCAATCTGGTCCTCCTTTACTGAACAAAGCCAGCAGGTCATAAGGGACAACAGATATTTAATATCTAAAGTCAACCATGGTGCCACTATTGTTCTACATTTCTTTGTATCTTTTTGCCAAGGGGATTTCTCAACACCACTTATGAGTTTGATGGCATACTCACATTTTTATCTCACTTAGGAACAAGCAGGAACACTGCTAATGGTCTGAGGCACATAAAGATATTTCTGAATGAAGAAAAAACCTTGTACGCCTGAATGTCTCCAATTCTGATGTCATCATTATAGGAAACCCCGTTCACTTCTCTTTACCATATGCTGGGCCAACAGAAGCTAGATCGCCCCCCTTAGCTTTTACATTACATTAGGATAGTACAAAAATTTGAAAGTTTGGTTTCAGCCTGCGTTCTACTTCAACAGATTACATTGATTGTAAAGATCACCAATTTACAGCTGAACTGTCAATTCTCTCCTGCTACTGAACGACAACATTGAATATGCTCTTAGGCCTAAACTATTGCAATGTAGTCTAAATTGGTGCTCCGAGAAGGGAATGCTAATACTCCAGAGAAAACAGAACAAGTGGAAATATGGTCATTGCCCAGCCCTGAAAAAACTTCATTGGCTCTAGTAGAACAAAGGGTGCAATTCTAAACCCCCAAGTTCCATCCCCTTCATATTACTCATTGGTTCACTCTCAGAACCAACTATGCAAGATTGAGCAGCATATCCAAATGAAAGTGAATGAAACTTGCAGCAAAACCATCAAATTTCAGTGATCAAAACTCTGGACTTCACTGAACCTTTTCCTGGGACCATCAAGTCATCGATGCAACCCTCCAAAAAGCACACCCTTTCTTGTAGGAACCGAGCCCTTCCTCTCCTTGCATGTTTCACCTAAACAGGGAAGCTCTTAGTCGGGTCCTTAAAGTCTTTCTTCCACACCACTTTTGCTAAATAATTATGAATCTATAAAAAATCACCTGGTGCTGTGACATGGCTGCACTATCACTGGTTAGGACCCATATCTTTTAACAGGAAAGTGGCAGCGATAATGCACACTAAGTCAGTGTTTGCAGTGCTGAATGGGACATGAGTGGTTCCACAACCATTTATTTATACTTTTAGCCCAGAGCCAGACCACCCTACGTGTGATGCTAAGCCACCCCCAAACATTTCCTAGGTGGCTCACTACATCCCTCCCCACATTAGACCACTCCTTGCATCCTTTCCGCATTTCATACTCAAGTCTCTGATCATGAACCTTAAGGGTGGTGTTACAGGATGAGTAGTCCCTGAGCCTATTGCTGGGGGACATGTTGGGTCACAGATTTGTCAGCTAGGTTGGGACGTCTCTTTGGGTTCGAGTTGAGTGGCAGATTTTCAGACAGTTTTCTTAGTGGCTGTCTTGGTCGTTCTGGTTGGATCCCCGCTAGTGTAGATGAGTGTGAGCCAAACTCCATCACTTTCCCTCTCCAACTCTTTCCTAGCCCTCTTCGGTCTTCCCATTATTTCACATGGCTCTTCTGGTTTTCTTGGAACTCTCTTGAACCCTGAGATGGTTTGAGTGGCAGTCTCACTCTTGGCTGAGTGGTACCCATTGTCCTTTTACTTTCACAAGCAGCCAGGGGGCCTCTTTCGTAGGGGATGTGAAAGTGAAACGTCCACCTGGAGAGGCTTTCAGGAGCACTCTGTCACTTTCCCATAGTGTACTCCTGAAAGCTCTCCGACAGTGAGTGGGTTTGCTGTTGTTCTCCTTTCACCATTGCTGACGTGCCTAGATGGCCAAGCTGCTTGACCTCAATTGGAATGCTGCAGGAAAGTGTATTTTAATGCTCATCCGAGTAGCATCTGTTCAGCTATGCTGATTGAAAGAATGGGGGAGTGAGAGAGCCTTAGCTTGTCTTCTTGACGGATTCATGCAAGATGAGGTTCCACAGCACATGAGCTTAGAGTTTGGCAACCACTGTTTCGTAGGTGTCATCATCCCCTTCGTCGAAGATGGTTTCAAATAGTTTGAAGACGTTTTCTCCCTCTAAGTTCAGCAGCAAGAACTTCTTTGCAGTGACACCTGTTTAATGTGTGGCTCGGAAGTAGTTGTTCAGCCTTCTAAGCCACAGTTTCCATCAGTGGCTGCTGTGGTTCGGTCCCCCAGCTCGTTAAATGGGGTTAGGTCCCCAACAAGTGAATGCACTGATTTACCTACGTTTCTCTCAAAGTCTGCTGCTGGTCTATCCATGGCAGCATTATTCGGGTCAGGAACGAGGGCACTGCGTTACACTCGGTCATCCACCATGCTGTTGGAAGACACTGCTGTTCACCGTAATTGGAGGCACCTCTTTCAGGCCAGCATGGTGGAAAGTAATTTGCTTGACTCATCTCTGCACTGCTATATAATGTTAATGTTAATGTTAATGTTATGGGTGTCTTATATAGCGCTCGGCTACTCCTGGGAGTGTCCCGACGCTTTCTGACCCTCAGCAAAACTACAAAAGGAAGCAAGAGAGAAGGCAAAAGGAAAAAAAGACTGATCACTGTCCATAGAGCCACGTTTTCAGACCTTTCCTAAAGGCCAGCAGGTTCGAGGTACAGCGGAGCGACAGGGGGAGGGTGTTCCATAGCTGAGGAGCCAGATGTTTGAAAGAGCGTCCCCCTACCCTTGCTTTCCTAACAGCAGGGACAATAGCCAAACCAAGAGATTCTGATCTAAGGGATCTGGTGGGTTTGTAGAAAGCAAGGCGTTTCTTTATATATTCAGCTTCCACCGCGTGGAGTGCCTTATGCGCCAGTGTAATATAATAAGTATCTATCTATCTATATATGGCAAGCCAGTGGTGAGGTGGGCTGTAGGATGTGCAAAAAGGGCAGTCACTTGTATTGGGGAAACCTGGGAAGAAGTTCAGGGGCCCTCTTATGGGGTACTATGAGAGGGATGAGAGAAAATCGGACTCCCAAGGCCAAAGAGGTATTTCTAAAGTTGAAGAGTCTAGCTTTTCATTATTAGCATACCCTCTTAATTGGAACACAAATCCATCAAGAGGTGGCACTGGGATGCAGAAGCCGAGGACTCTACCTGGTCACCACAGCCTCCCGCCACTCATGCGGTGTGTCCACAGCAGCACAGTCTGATGAGGTGAAGGGTGCAGGGCCGACTAGCCGAAGCAGGCACCGGGCGTTTCCCATAGGCTAGAGCAGTGGGGGCTGGTTTTGTTACTGGGGGCTGGTTGTACAGCAGTGCTGCAATATCAAATCCCTGTAACAAAAAGATGGGAGCAGTACTATTCACTAGCAACCCCCCAGTCTCCGGGCCGGTCAAGCAGCAATCTGCCAGGGCTGGTTGCTGTTCCTAGTCCGGCCATGGAAGGGTGCGCTGTGACTCCACAGTTGCCAAATGTGCTGGCAACAGGATTAAATCATGCTTAACTTGAGGTACCTTCCTGAGCAAATAATTGCAACAGTGTAATGCTAAAGGCAATTGTTTAGTTTGGTGCAGAGACAGAATATCGAATCAAAAATATCGATTTATACAAATATCAAGTAAAAAATATCGTGGGTCAGAAATACCGACAGACAAATTCTCGTAGTCAAGATTATCGAATTTAGGTAAGTATTATCAATGTTTAAAATATCGAAGTGTAAAATTTCTTTTGCAAAAATTTTGTTGGTAAAAATATAAATTTTTTATTAATGTTATGTATTTTAGTATATATTTTATATGTATGTGATTTTTTTGCATTAGATTTGTTTGTATTTATAATATGCGTTACATTTTTTGTAGTTATTTTAATTTGATTTTTGTGTTTTTAGTTCCGTATTGGGTTGTGGGTTTATAGGGGAATAGGGTGGGAAGTAATTTAAATTATATAAAAATGAATTGATTATTTTTAGTAGTTATTAATATATATTTCTTTAATTTCACGTTTTTAGTTCCATAGCGTGTTGCTGTTTTATAGGGGAAAAGGGTGGGAAGTAATTTAACTATAGTAAATGTATTGAACATTTTTTATTTATTATTATTTGTTTAATTGAGATGTTATAGTGTAAAAATGGGAAAGTAATTTATTATGAATTAATTAATAAGTGGTTATTAATTAATTGTAATTAGTTAATTGGCAATTAATTATGGTCATTGTGTAATTAATGTAAGGTGTGTGTTGTGGTGTGAAGGGTGGGAAGTCATGTATTTTTAATTGATGAATTAATAATTAATATATGTAATTATTATATGTTTAATATATTTAATTTTATATTTTTAAAAGATTAGTTATTTATTTTTATGATTTTTTATATTTTGTAAAAAAAAAAAATGCAATTGTTTAGGTGTTATTAGTAATTTTTATTTCTCTGCTTTCCAGCACTTTCCCTACTGTTGCTCTCACTGGAGTTGAAATAGTAATTTTTACTCCTCTGTTATCCAACTCTTTCCCTACTGTTGCACTCGTTGGAGTCGGAATAGTACTTTTTCCCCCGCTGCCATCTAACACTTTCCCTACTGTTGCTATCAGTGGAGCAGTGGAGTGGTAATGGTAAATTTAATTCCACTGGTATCAAACACTTACCCTATGTTTGCACTCACTGGAGTGGGAATAGTAACTTTTACTCCTCCTCTATCCAACACTTTCCCTGCTTTTGCTCTCTTTGAAGTGGGAATAATAATTGTTACGCCCACATATCCAAAACTTTCCCTACTGTTGCACTCTTTGGAGTGGGAATAGTAATGTTTTCCCCTTCGCTATCTAACACTTTTCCTACGGTTGCTATCACTGGAGTGGTAATAGTAATTTTTACCCCTCCGCTATCCAACACTTTTCCTACTGTTGCACTCACTGGAGTTGGAATAGTAAAGGTAATTATTCCGCTATCCAACACTTTCAATACTGTTGACTTATTGTATTGGGAAATGTACGTTTTTTTTTTACAGTTTAATGTTTTAATTTATTATAGAAGTTTTTTTGTTTTTAATTATTGATATATATATATATATATATGTAAGATTTTCATATAATTTTAAAGTTTAAAAATTAAATATACATAATACTTAATAAATTATTTTAGCTAAATATATGTATATGTATACATTTTTATTTTTGTGTGTTTATATTTTTTTAATTATGCTTATTTTTTAAAATGTTTATTGCATTTGAATTATTTAGTTAAAAATAATAATAATATTTAATATAGTTACTATATATTATTTTTATTATATATATATATATATATATATATATATATATATATAGATATATATATATATATATATATATCTATATATATATATATATATATATAGATATATATATATATATATATATATATATTTTGTAATCAATATTTTTTACCTTAATATTTTTGTTCTTGTCTATTAAAGTATTGGAGTCTATATTTTTTTTCTCGATATTTAGAACACAGATGTTTGTTACATCGATATTCTATCAGTGAACCGTTTGGTTTGGGGCAAAGAGCTGCATGGCAATTTTGAACAAAGAGAAGAAGGGAAAAGAGCGACATATGTAATCATATTAATCTTCAGATCACAGGGCTTCTATATTGTATGTTGAGTTGCGCAAATGCTGCCAACATGACCTACTGCTTCCAAAGAGCTGCAAAGTACAAAAAACAACGAAGAACTGATATCAATCTGAGGGATAAGAGCAGTTGTCCTGGAAACATTTTTAGAGTGGTGGTGCAGTCATTAATGCTATTTCACTGAAGCCATCGAGATTGAGAAAGATCCAAGCGTCCCACACAAACAAGTGTAGCAAATGTGCCAAGCCCATTCAGCAGAAGAGTGGTGAGAGTGTAGTTTGTAGCTGGTGGTGCATTTTGAACCGCAGCTGTGGTAGTGCACTGTCATTTACAGGCAGCACGTTTTCAATTGAAACAGTGACTAAAGTTGCACAGACCTGCAGTTAACTGGTAAACATATAGGTCCTCATTTATGGGGATTTGACGCACGGCAATAAAGCAAGTCAGCTTGCTGCACTCCCCTATGCCGAGGTAAATGGGCTGGAATGCACCGTTGTTATGCAATAGGGTGCAACCCTGTCCTTTCCCCTTGTGCTGGCACCGTTTTGGCAGCCTATTGCCAGGGCAGGCACCCTTGAACCAAGGTGCCAGGGTACCTGTGTTGTCGGAAGAATTGTTTTGGGCAGGTAGGGACACTTTCCTGCACAGAAACCATCGTAAGAGGCATTTTCTCTTTCTAAGTCTGCTGCTGCAGCACACATGTAAAGAGGAAAAACCGAGGAGAAATAAAGATATTTTGCGTTGTTACGCCTTACCTCAGGAGGCATAAGGATTTAACGCTTCCTCAGGTCTACATGCTCTTGTAAATGTTCTTGTAAATGTGGGACAGTATAGAAATTCCTTGGCTGTTGCGTGGGAGCACCCACCACAACACCCATGGATTGCCACCCAAGTGCAGAGTAAGGCAACACAGTGATTTACGCTGCATTGCCGTACTCCATGTATACGAGGCCATTCAAAGCCCCACATAGTAGCTTAGATATGAGTTTGTAATTTGTTCCGGCGTAACATCACTCAAATAGTGACAATCCAGCATCTCCAGCTGTGCAAGGGGCTCATAAAGAGCCCCCATCCAGGTTCAGTGAATATTTATCAGTTACGCATCACCTAGTAAAGTGTCTTGATCAATCACACTTCAGAATTACAAAAAAGTGCTTGATTTCTGCATTCCAGATTGCTGATATAATTTAAAGAGCATATATGGTACATTTACCAAAATCTAAATGTAGCTCTGTGTTAGAAAACAACTGACATGCGACAGCCTTCCCTTTCCTGTACCCCAGCAGAATTGCCACCTTCATTACTTTTGGAGAATCCTCTCACTTTGAGGTCAGATAAATAAAAATAAACTCCAATTTCTGAATAAACAGCAATGTGTCAAAAGACATAGACTGATTCCTGATCTTTGTCTTTGGACATTCAGTAAACGTGACAGGATACACACAAAATGTAAAGGCCTCTTATTTGCTCATTCGCCTTCTGAACTCAAGCATGATTATTTCTGGGGGTGTGGCAGCACTCCCACCACCCCCAGTGCCTATCGTTGGGAGGCACACCACATCTCAGTTTGCTGATTATTGCAACTCAGAACGCATTGTACTCTTTAATAAAAACAGTTGAAACAGCTATGGAAATGCAAGAGTGTACAGATGAAGCAGATAAATGTCTGTCATTTTAACTGGTCATTTGCTTTCGCTTTCCTATTCATGTTAGACAACTCTAGTTATTACTGTGTTTAAAGAGAACTGTAAGGTGGCTCTTATCAGGCATGAGTAGATGACTTTTCGAACGCTTTAGAGGAGGCGTCTAGCCCTTGGCAGTTTTATCAAGTAGTCAACAGACAGTTGTCAAGGAGAAGCTGGGACAAACCTTTCACACACCAGGCCTAATGTGTTATGTGTCTCTCTGACTTTTTTGTTTGTGTGCATACCTTTTAAGTTAGGTTGTGTTGTCAGAGAAGTTATCACCTATTGTACATGCAGGTTCTATTTTGAGTGTTAATGCATAGACGCAAGAAAAGTGGACCAGGGGGAGTTGCCAACAGTAAGTGGTTTTAGCAAAATATAATAGTCCAAGACATTTTAAAGTTGAGTTCCAAAGCCAAGAAATAAGCAATGAAAAAGTCAAAGTAAAGCAGTGAGACAATTTCGGGAAGAAGGTGGGAAACAAAATCACACAGATGTAGTAAGGTAGCAAACATATCAAAATGTGCTTGGCCAAAAATATAATGCCCAAGCAAATCACCCAAACCACCACGGATAAACAGCAAACATAAATAACTACTTTGTCATCAGTTTAGTAAGTCCTGCTGAGATGAGATTTTTGAGAGTGGAAAGACAAGGGACTGATTTAGAGATTGAATGAAGGGTCAATCAGCCCCAAACGCGGCAGATATCCTGTCCATCTTATTACGTGTGCAGACTATCCTATGCACTTGTATGGCAGATGGATTTCTGTCACGATTTTGCTCGAGTAATGCGTCCATCAAGCACTAAATGGAGCCCCCAAGTTCTTCGTTGGTGAACTACGAAGCTGGACCCTGAAAGTTGGACTAACAGTGGACCTGAAATTCCATCAAAGTGTGGGACTCTGGGGGGGCAAGCCCCTTGTGCCTCTTTTATGCTGCCGTTGCGTCACTTTTGTGACGCAGCGGCGGCGCAAAAGAGGCGCCTTGCTGTGGGGCATTTACAATGTGATATATCTGGGAGATGCTTCACGTTGTAAAGCCCTGCGCCAGAGGTAGGCGTTCTGGCGCAGGGGGGGGGCGGGGGGGCATTCCGGTGAAGGAACGCCTCTAAAAGTGGCTGGGTGAAATCTACACGATTTCACTCAGTCACATTTAATCCCATGCTGCGTCAAAACCCTGCGCCTGCTTGAAGCAGGCGTAAGGATTGACGCAGCATTGTACAGATAGGGCACCCTGGAGCCTTGCTGGAGCTACGTCGTGCTTGCGACGCAACTCCAGCAATGCGACGCCTTTACGGCCCAGATGTGTCACACATCTGTCCATTTTTGCCCCATGGTGCGCCGCATTGTAAATGTGGGGCATCCATGGTGGCGGAGCCCTGACGCACAATAACTGGCGCATACCTGCTGATATGCAGGGATGCGCCAGTTATTGTAAATCTGCCCCTCAGTTTTCAAAGGGCATTAAACAGATGAAAAAATAAGTCTAGCATAAACTTACATTTGTTGTATTTAATATCTTTAACCCCATAAGATGGATCACTGGCCTCAATGGGAAATACTTTCAAATAATGCAAAAACTCGAGTTATTCAAACTGTAATTTTCCTTTTAAGGCTCTGTGTTAATTGTCAGCATGGGGGAAACCTACATTTCATTACATTATGTCGTTGTCACTGGAATAGACAGAAGCCTGGCCCTCTCTGACATCCTTGTGCTGGTCCACAATCACCAATTAGAGCTCTCAAAATCCTCTATATTATCCCAGAGATCAGAATCAGATCAGCTAGCTGAAAGAAGGATGGGTGTTTTTTCAGGCATACTAAGGTTTAATGACTCCACAGCATCACCTCCGCTTTCTCTGGTGTGCTTATTGTTCAAGCCCACACTACCACAAGACTTTCGTTTTTAAGGTTGGAAATAGGCATGTTCGGTCTGCAACAGACTCCTGCTTACATAGGCTACAATGTGTCTTGGAGCATTATAGTATTTACTGTGCTGGGCTAGGATTGCACCTGACACCACTGGACTGCCATCTATTTCAATCTCAGTATGAAGTTTTAGATTAAAGTAGGTCGTTTCAGAAGTGTTCTCACTTGCATGCTTGATTTTCCTAAAGCTTCAATCACATTTGTGTGACCACTTGAACCCATCTATCTAAGGGGCACTGACTGTGGCAAAATCATGAATGCACTGTAACAGAAACTGGCCATACCAAGGAAGGAACGTAGCATGGTCCCATCTTGGGGTGGAGTAGTGGACGAAAAGATTTGTACTTTAGCCGGATATGGTGTCATCCCCATTTCAGTGAAAATATGGCCAAAGAATTTCAGTTTTGTTTTGCGAAATTCACACTTTCTTGCATTCAAATTCAGACCGATGTCAGCAAGCAAATGGCACACTTGAACAAGGGCTTTGTCATGTTCCTTCCCAGTGGCCCCAAATACCGGTATATCATCACTATAATTAAAAGCATGTCTGACAGCCAGTATTATGCTGAGAATGACATCCTGAAAGAGTTCTGCAGCTGACGATACCCCAAAATGAACTATTTTATATTTGAACACACCAATATGGGTTGAGAAAGGTGATAATGTACCTGCAATTTTCCAATAGATCAAGTTGATGATATCCCTTCTTCAGATCAAGGTGAGAAAAGACTTTGCCACCATTCGGCTGTGTAATCATGTCTGCAATGTGGGAACCTGGGTGTTGTTCTCTCTCAATTGCCTTGTTACCTTATGCATGTTGTCACAAATGTGCATGGCACCTCCACTGCCCTTTTTGGGCCCTATCACTATGGGTGAAACCCATGGTGTGGGACAGTAGAGTGTTTAATGATATCATGCTTAATCTTTCCTAGTACATGAAACAATGGTGGGAACTGAATTAGTATATCTGCCTGTGCATTCATGTTATAGTTGATGGAGATTAGACCCATGTCAGCAGCAGTACTGAAACAGTAAACATGCACTTGATAAAGTTCCTTGAAGAACATGAATTGACTCTTGTACTTTTGTTTTCTTGTGTACATTTGCTGCTACAAATGATCCTTAACTTTGCAATGGCATGGAGGCAGCCCATATGTATACCTTTGTCTGCAAAGGTGTTCGATAGGGCACTGGAGACAGTTCATTGCACTTCTATGCTGGCATGATGTTCATCAGTGTTCCACTTTTGGTGATAAAAGTTATGGGACAACCATTCACCTTTAGTTTGACCTTGGGGCAATGTCCAAAAGAACGTGATTGTTTTATGTGGCGATCTTGTTTCTCTTCATAAAGCCAAACGTACGTGCTTACGTTGTTCATCTGTCGACATCATCATTGCAAAACCATCTTCTTCACTGTCGCTTGACCATGACATTGAAGAACCTTTGGAAGATTAATTCGATGACGATCGACCTCGTTTAGTTTCCGCTTGCCTGTGTTGGTGTCGCTGTTTGGTCTTGAGAGCATGGCTAGAGGGTTTCTTGTACTTTCTGGCATCTATTTCCACGTCTCAATGTGACAAAGTTGGTTTCTCTTTCATTTTGCAAACCGTTCTGAAATTCTTTTTTTCCAGCAGCATTTGCATACTTGTTAAATGGCGGGCCATTTACCTTCATGCGGAAAGGAGAATCTGCATCAGAAACACAATTCATTTTCTTCAGAGAAACACTTTTAGGCCCATGACCTAGTGTCTCCTCTTACTTTTAATGTTCAATGCTGATTCACTCGGGCTACTCCAGCTTCCATATCAGCAGCTTGTCAATCTGCACGTTCTTCTGCTCTCACAGCCACAAGCACACTCTGTAGACTGAGGGGGATATTCACAAGGACTCTACTCCGATTCATCTCCACCTTAACGCATCAAAATGTAAGATAGATTTAACACCCCATTCACAAGCTGGTGCAAACTGCAGACATTGCCTGCATTACTGCGATAGCTGCCCCAAAACATTTAGCTCCACGGTGGACACCACTAACTAACCCTAAAGAGATGCAGAGTAGGCATTCCTGTCCAAAAGCAAACTAAAAAAACACAATACCATAAGCAGCGGTACCACCAGGGATTTAACACCTGCCTTCTGCTGGTACTAAGCAGGACAGCTACCCACAGCACGAAAGGGCACGCAAGGCCTCGGGTGCCACCAACCCTGTGCAGAGAAAATCATGGGCCCTTTATGATTGAGCACCGTGGAGCGTCCATCATCCAGTCACCACCGGCAGAGGGGAATGTGATGTTGTCTGCTCCTTATATTTGCGGTGTCACATGGCCTGTTATGCGTGTGCCAGATGGGTGTGGTGTGTGTGCAGACCTGCCCTCAAGGAGTGGCCATGACATGCTGACAACTAGACCAGTGACCTGCACACCACCAGCGAGTACACCGGCGACAGGTAGCTATGTGGGCCACCCTCGGAACGTAAGCGGAGTGGTCTGGCCTGGCGTACACCAGACAAGCGCAAGGCTTCCAACAATGACTCAGGGGCTCTGGGCGTGGTTCAGTTCTTGTCTGGACAAGGAAGTGATCCCTGTTGTAGTGTATACGGCACCCGGAACAAATTAGGCAATGACGAAAGGGAAATCACTTTCCCTACTTCCATCCTGACGCTGATATTTTACATATGCTGTGGTCACCATGGTGTGATAGATATTTCTATGTGAGAAGTGCCATGATACCTTGACTTTTTACAACATTTTTACATCCCATCAGAGTTCAAAAGCTACAAGGCCATTAGAAAAAAGATGCCTGGTCAGAAAGAGAAGCTGTTTTCACTTTAAAAAAAAACAGTATGGTCCTACTGGTACGTAATTAACACAAGATGCAAAAATCAATTTGCAATGATATTGGGTGAAGAACAAGTACAACAGAATTATTAAGTCCCACTCAATGCTAATTTGTACAATCAAAGTATAATATTTATATATCAAAGATTAAATTATAATCCATTTAGCAGAAGAAAACATCAGATTAATTACACAATGGTTGCTCCACAGAGAGAGAGAGAGAGAGAGAGAGAGAGGAAAAGTGTTCTTGAAGTGCTCATGTGTGCAGTGATAAGATAGAAAAGTAAAAAAAGGGGGGAACGTTTCTTCACTATTTAGTACACAAAATGGTCATAGTCAGTGGCTATGGCAATGAGAGAATCCAGTTTAGACAAAGCCAAGACGCCTGTTTGGTAGATGTATATAGTCATTTAATTCTTCCTTAGTCATAAGAGGGGGGTGTCTGGATAGAACGACCACTCCTCACAGGGTATAAATATTCAATCCAAGCTAAGGAGTTCTTGACGACATTTTGACCCACTTAATGCAAGAGGTAGATTGGGCCCTAGCATGCGGGTCTTCATCGGGACAGTATACAACAATTTTAAAAGGGCAACCTAAAAGATGAGGAGACATGGTGAATGTATTCTAGAGCAGATCTCATTTAAAACATTTGCATCGCTAATTGTAATTACTAACCTCACAGTGATTCAGCCACACCAAGTGTTGAGGGATGTGTTGATTTAATGTACATAATCCATTCTTAGTCCCCCCTTAATACATGATTAAAAGGAGGGATGAGTGGCTATAGACAGCCATCCATATGCATACAAATATTGCAAATACAGTCTACATGCCCATGGAGGTATTCCTTAATTAAATAGAAACGTATAGCGCACAAAAATGTACAGGGGTCGTAGCTTTGAAACTGTTGATTGCAGCAAAGTAGGGTGGCTAACGGACACAAGTATAAGGAATTACAGGCTGGACAATTCTCAGCACTCTCCCATTAATTGGTGACCAATTCATAAGAAGATAAAGTGTGTGGTATGAAACTGTTTGTCAAAAGGAAACTGATTCCTAATGCTGCTGTGTCTCAACGAGAGAATCATACCGAGATCTACAAAGAAATGAGAAGATCCCTGTCAACAAGTGTTTCTAAAGGGTGAGCTCACATGCTGCTTGAGAGTTCCATCTGAACTCCTTTTAGTTCAGACATCACTTTCCCTTTAGGTTTTCAACTATTTGAAATCTAACCAGAGGAAAATTATTATTATTCATCACTATTTCATAGGAAAACTTCATGTTTATTGCAAAACCTCACCCAGTTTCCGCAAGGAAATTGCTCAACCACATCTTTGCAGATTTGTTCAAAGTATAATACCCTACGATATACGTTTTTGGGACCACTTTTTAAATCTATGAATTGTATGCAAGTTAGGCCGGCTGTACTATATTTACAGTTTTTAAACTCACCCACAGTGTGTTTCTCTTTTCTATGTTGTCTCTCGGGGGTTTAAAGCAAGTGTGATCATTTTGATGTCAATTTTTATTTTTAACTGACTTGTCTTTTATGATTTTATTTTTTTAATTGGATAAAGATTATATGATGATGATGCCATCTATTCAGATGGTAAACATATATATTTTCCTTAGTATGGATCGCTGCGTTAGTTGCCACCACATTCTCAATATGAAATAGCCATCCTAAATGTGTATTTGTTGCATTGTTCCTCATTTTGTCACACCGATCTTATAAACAATTTAGGAAATCCCACTGTCAAAGAAAAGAAAACCTAAACTCATGAACTCTTCTCCATGGTTATCAGTGACATTAGATAATGTTCACCTCACTTTTTTCAGCTGTAGTGCATTTTGTCCCAAATTGTATGTCCCTTTGAAGCTTTGGATGAATTTAGCTTGTATTTTCAAAATGTTGCCTTTGTTTTCCATCATCCAATATTCTTGTGTCAACGCATCTGTGTTCATCTTCTAACATCTTCTGGACTTTGAAATCTTGACTTTGCTGTCTATGTTTTCATGGATTCTTGTACTTTTCCTTTTTCAAATTTTGCAATTTCAGTAGCATTTTATCTGTTATATTTTGCTCCTTATTTGCTTTTTTCTTTCCATGGATGATCTCTCTACTTTACTCATGTTCAGACAAGGAATTGATTTTCTCACTCACAAAAAATATTTCTTTTGATGTCTTATGATCTAATTAGTTCCATTCGCAATAGAATGTTAGTTGTTTCCCCTTTAATACATTTTTTAGCACTTTCCCAGTTTTGTGCCACATCATTTTTGTCATTTATTTTTTAGTGTTGTTTTTCTATCCCATTGTTTTTAAAGATTTATGATCCTGGTCTTTGTAATTCCTTTTCATTATTGTTGAAAATGTGCATTTGTTTCTCTTTTGCCTCCTTTGCTCCTCTAGCTTTGCAAAGCATGACAAAACATTTCACTGGTGTAGTATGTTCCAATGTTTTTCTCCACCATGCTCTCAATCATCATGAGTAGTTCATTGACCTGCTCCTCAAGTTCCTCTTGGGGCGCTCTGTTGTTAAAGGCGATGTAGCGATTATCACACATGTGAATCAGCTCATGGATGTTTGTGTTACTCGAACTATTTATGTAATCTTTTATGGAAATATACTCTAAATCATCTTTTCTTGTGAACACAACCATCATGTACCTTGAAGCTTGCTCTCCAAACGTAGCGTGGATTACTTCAATTGCTTTCTTCTCTTCCTCAGTATATGGACCAATTTTGACAACCAGCAAAATAGCATGTGGTCCTGGTGATGTCATTGTAATATATTTACCAATTTCCCGTACAGTCTGTTCAGGAAGTCCTTTACCTTGACAGATGCCTGGTGTGTCAGTGACCACGATATTTCTGCCTTTCCAATTCACCATTTCTTTTCTACAAGTCTGATCCACTAAAGTTGAAAAGGACTTTGTCTCAAATTTCTTTTCTCCCAGAATAGTGTTTCCAGTAGCACTTTTTCCTACTCCAACCTTTCCCACAAGAACCAGGCGTAGTTCTGATTTTCTACTGTCTCTGCTGTTCATCATCTGATCTGCTGTGGAAAATATAATGCACAGAATTGTAAATACACCATAGAGCCATAGTCTTTGTGTATAAACTGAATGGACAAGAATCAGAAACATGTAACATATTGAAATTATTTGGAATTTAACACATAATGGTTTCATGCTTTATTTTGTTTGGTATAATTGCAAGCATTCAGTTTTTTTTGTAGTAGTTCATAGGACATATTTGTCTAATTTAAAAAAAAATCAAATTTTACTGATAGTAATAATTAACACGGTCACGGTATCATAAGAAATAATGCTAATTAATATTATTATTGATACGATTTTAATGACAGTAGTAGAACCAGTAGAGGTCATAAGAGTAACAATACATCTTTTATTTATATTTGGCTACATAAAAGATGTTATCCATAACCCCTAATAAAGATCCTTTTTTTGATAACATGTCCCATAATGCACCACTTTTAGTAAACACACAACGCTGAATTGATTTCATAAGCTGAGCACACGTTGACGGACTGACATCATACGCTTATGTATGCAACACAAAGAATAGGGGGTGTCATTAATGCCATTGGCAACTTAGCTCCTTACCGTTCAGTGGACCATTGTTCTGCAATCAGGATTATGAGCTTTACCACAGGCTGCTAATGGCCATCACAAAATCCGGTTAGTCATGCAACCTCTAGGTTTTTAAATTGTTTATCCCGACGTGTTACAATTCTGATTGCAGTGAAACAACAGCAGGCTCAGGCAGGTGGTTTTAATTTAAGGCAGCATCTCTGCGAATTCATGTTGTGGATGGGTGCACACATGGTGATGAGTTGGGTCCATTGGTGTGTCTTTCTGTGACATATGCAGTGACCTCAAGTGTGTTTCACACGTTTCGCTATAATTTACATTCTAGTGTGGAACAACAGGTTATGTACTGGGGAAAACAAATATTGACATCATTGCTCAGCTTTATATGTACTTGCAAACTATTCCCTTTTCAAGTAAAAGAGAGCAGATAAGACTGTACTGACAGTCAAGGTGTAGCCTTGTATTACCTAGTCACAACTGACGGGCCATATATTGCAGTTATCAAAGGATAAGGACAGTGAGGGGGATGTAGGGAACCGTTTCTTCATCCTGACGAATGCCGAGGAGCAGCTAGGGCCATCAAGAGTGCACAGCAACATGTTGACATGAACTGGGTGTCTACCTTGAATGTCTGACATAATATCGACAGACAGAATATCGAAATACAAAAATATCAGCACAAAAATATCGACATCAAAAATATCGGAGTCATATCTTCATAAAGGTAGGTACAAAAATATCGAAAAAATAATATTGTAGTACAAAAATATCGAAATTAAAAATATCGTTTTTTTTAAATGTATTAATAATAATGTAAAAATAATTTTAAAATACATATAATTTTACAAATATTAAATAAAAATATTAAAACAAAATTAAAACTAATACATATACATTTAAAATAAATAAAACACTTAATAATTTAATGTAATTTTCTTTTTTTAATTTCATTTAATTGATTTAATGTAAAAAAAAATATTTTTACCCTGTACGCCTGTACCCCAAAAACCCAAAACTGACCCTGAACCCTAAAAATATCCCTGTACCCCAAAAACCCAAACCTGACCCTGAACCCTATAAATATCCCTGTACCCCAAAAACCCAAAGCTGACCCTGAACCCTAAAACTATCCCTGTACCCCAAAAACCCAAAACTGACCCTGAACCCTAAAAATATCCCTGTACCCCAAAAACCCAAAACTGACCCTGAACCCTATAAATATCCCTGTACCCCAAAAACCCAAAGCTGACCCTGAACCCTAAAACTATCCCTGTACCCCAAAAACCCAAAACTGACCCTGAACCCTAAAAATACCCCTTTACCCAAAAACTGAAAACTGACCCTGAACCCTAAAAAAAAACCTTTACCCAAAAACTGAAACCTAACCCTGAACCCTAAAAATACCCCTTTACCCAAGAACTGAAACTCACCCTGAACCCTAAAAATACCCCTTTACCCAAAAACTGAAAACTGACCCTGAACCCTAAAAATACCCCTTTACCCAAAAACTGAAAACTGACCCTGAACCCTAAAAATACCCCTTTACCCAAGAACTGAAAACTGACCCTGAACCCTAAAAATACCCCTTTACCCAAAACCTGAAAACTGACCCTGAACCCTAAAAATACTCCTTTACCCAAAATTAATTAATATTATTTAATTACCAATTAATTATTAATTAACAATAACAATAAAGTAAATATATTAGCACATTAGCTGTAATTAACTTAATTTGATAATTACTATTATTTTTCCCAATTAATTAATTAAGAATAACAAAAAATTATATATAAAACAAATTACTCTAATTAATGTAATTAACTAATTAATATTAATTAATTACCAACTAATTAATAATTAAAAATATGTACAAAATTATATTAATTATTTAACTAATTAATATACATTCATTACCAATTAATTATTAATTAAAATATGTACAAACATATATTAATTAATTAATTATTATTAAATTACTTCCCACTCTATTCCCCTATAAACCCATAACCCGCTACAGAACATATTTATCAATTAATCAATTAATTAAAAGTAATTAAAAATTAATTCTCAATTAATTAATTAATAATTCCTACTAATTAATAATTAATTTAACATAATTAATATGAAAAAAGTGGGATTAGGAAGGTTTAATCGATATACCAGGTTGTTTAAAAACAGGTCATTCCCAGACGAGGTCTTTGGTGATATAACAATGGAGAGGTGGATGCAAAAGGGGGTAGTAAGTATTGGAGATCTTCGGGGGCTGGAGGGGCTAGTCACTTTTTTCGAGCTAAGCACTAAGTTTGGGTTGAATAACAAGGATTTCTTTAAGTACTTGCAAATTAGGAGTTTTTTGGGAAATAAGCAAGGCGGGCTGGTTGGGTACAATAAAGTTGAGATTATGGAAAAGATAAGAGCTGGGGGGGATTGTTCAATAGGAAGCCTATACGCCAGTTTTGTGTGTGGTATGCCGGATGATATGGATAAATATAGCAAGAAGTGAGAAGAAAAGCTAGAAGGGGATTTAGGATGGTTTCAGGACTCATTGGACTTAGGGCGCACAGTACTTTGTTCGGCATCTCTACAGTCGCAGCATTATAAAACTATATATTCCCTTTATTACACTCCTGCAAGGATAGCAAAATGGGGAGGGACTGAAGGTACAACCTGCCCGCGCTGCAATGCAGGAGATGCGGACATAATACATATGTTCGCGTTATGTCCACAGCTACATACACTGTTACGAAATATGGAACATTTCTTAGAGTTTTCATTAAAGATTAAGCTGGAACTTAAGCCAGTACATATACTTTTAGGAATAGTACCAGAAGAAGGGGAAGGGTATTAAGAGTTTGTTTTCCTGGCCATGGCAGTATATAGATTATGTATCGCTAGGGCATGGTTAGACCCCAATCCCCCTACACTACAAGTATGGCTGGCTAGTTTGTTGTCTTCATATAATTTGGAAACGCCAATATATGCAAGGAAAGGTAGGAGGGGAAAGGAAAGAGGGCTGCGTATCTGGAAGCCAATAGCAGATTGGCGTAGTGGGATAGGATAGGATACATCTGAAGAACTAAAAACTAGATGGGAATTCAGGGAACTGTTTTATGTTTACTGTTATCTGATGATATATGTTTTCAAGCATGAAGTATATAGGCTGTGTATGTATTACTTTTTTCTTTTCTTTACAAATGAATAGATTGTATATTACTTTGTATTGCGCTCTGTCAAAATAATGTGCTGGGTTGTAAGAAAAATAAAAAAATAAATAAAAAAATAAAAAATTACCAACTAATTAATAATTAAAAATATGTACAAAATTATATTAATAAATTAACTAATTAATATACATTCATTACCAATTAATTATTAATTAAAATATGTACAAACATATATTAATTCATTAATTATTATTAAATTACTATTTACTATTCCCCTATAAACCCATAACCCGCTACAGAACATATTTATCAATGAATCAATTAATTAAAAGTAATTAAAAATTAATTCTCAATTAATTAATTTATAATTCCTACTAATTAATAATTAATTTAACATAATTAAATTACTTCCCACCCTATTCCCCTATAAACCCACAACCCGCTACAGTAGTAAAAGACAATATTTAATTAAATTACATTAAAAATAAATAATAAAACATAATAAATACAATATAATATACACTAAATGTATTTAAAAATTGATATTAGTAACATCGAAGTTATTATTTCGATATTATTGACATCGATATTTAAAACTTCGATATTACTGATATCATACTAATATCGATATTAAGACTGTCGATATTACTTACCTTCGATATTTTGTCCCATCGATATTTAAACTTCGATATAATTGTATATTGAAATTTAAAACTCGATATTTTGTCTGTGTACCGTCTACCTTTTACAGTCCCTCAAGAACCTTTCTTTTAACTAAGTAATAGAGAGCAACCAATAACGTTTTCTGAGTAAATTCACTCAAGAACTCTTAGGCAGGATGTAAGCACAATAAGAAACTGTCCAATGAGGCAGTGGAGGTCTGCCTGGCCATTATAGTATCAAAGAAAAACAAACCAGGGAAGATGAAGGTGTTCACAGAGTGAAAGAGGTAGGGTATGCTGGGTGTTCTGCACCCTCAGGTGGTGCACAGGTGAGGTGATTTGGCAGCAGATGGGAGCACGTGTCTTACAATGCCAGGCCAGTGCTTGGGGCTGATGTACCAGAGAATGGGTTCCGGATCTCACAAGTGAGGTAGCAGAGTGCTGGGTAATCCAAGGATCCTCCAACACACTTGAGTTGGACTGTGGGCCCTTGGTCAGAATGGTGAGTCCTGTGCCACCGATAAAGAGGTGAGGCATTGAGTGGCCAGCCAAAGTGGTTGTATTCTGGGGGTTCTTATTCCAAGGAGGCCCCACCACAGAGAAAATTCCAGGTCGTAGGGCTCACAAAGACAGCTCTTTCCCCTGATGGCATCTAGACTGAGCTTGCATCAGTTGGGGCCCACCATTTAGAAGGGGGAGTATAGCAGGGGGGTATTCACAACAGGGTGTCCTCCGAGCTTGCATGCAAGAGGAGAAGAATAAAAAGAAGTGCAGGCAGTGGTGGATCTCCACTGCCCTGTGTGAAGAGGCCTATATGCCCTGGCAGGAGGTCCTCATACATGAAAGGGAGTTGGTGGCATGTGAGCGGGAGTAGGAGCCCGCAGTGAGTGCCCGTCAGAGGCTGCGTAGGTATCTAATCAGGATGCTCCTCTCTGTAGAGGGGGTGCACCACTGATCGCCTCCGGCAAAGGCCCATCGCCAGGGGTGAGGAAGGGCTGCAGAGATCTTGGGACCCCTCCGGACTTCAGTAAGGTCACAGAGGGCTTGCAATGGGGGCCTGGGTGGTAGGAGTATGATGCAGTCCATGAGGTGGGTGGATGCCACCTAAACAGTGTAGTATTCTCTCTGGTGATCCACAGTGATCAGAAGCCTCAGCATCAGGCGAAATCTTTGTCCATCTGTGATCACTTTTAATAATTTAAACTTTTGTTTATTGATGCAGCACATTTTCCTTAAAAGAAACAGGGATGCATGTTAATAGGAGTACCTTTTTTCTCAAAAATTTGATGAGAGTTGGTAGTGGCTCGCTTCCTTTTTCACCCTAAACTAAAACTTGTCATTTTCAATTTTTGGAAATTCGACATTATACTTATTTGGAATTTGAAAGTGCCGCCTAAAGCTTGCCCTTTCCAAATACTGATTCGGTATGGGGCTTGCAATCCCATTTTAGGAGTAGCTAAAAGTTTATTGACTAAGTATTTGCGAATGTAAAAAGGCTTATTACACCTGGCCCAAGCATAACAGAGAATAGTTGAGGACCAATTGGATCCAGAGAGCCTGCCCAAAGAGCATGATCCAAGGGAATTCTAGGACACAGTATTAAGAGGAGAAGCACCAGGAATGCAACACAACGACTGAAGACAATGCCACATCCAACAGCCCCATAAGCATTGAGTACAAAATAGTTACACCATCAAAGACCACTTAAAACCAACAGATCAACACAGGTAAAATGGCCAACTTAACTAAAGACGACATGCCCATCCGACTATGCACCAGGAAGTAGGCCATTCTAAAAAAGACCTTGAGGGAATGAATTAGGACAACATCTTAAAGCATCTTATAGTGTTTCTCTGCCTAACCGCAACACAAGAAAACAATTATATAACTAAACATCTAATACCAGCCTAGAATACTACCAGTGATGAAACAACTTGTCAGGTCTGGCATGAATGATGGGCAATGAGACATGGCGGAAGGGGAAGCAGCCATGGCACTTAGAGCAAAGGGATGGAATTGTCATCGCTGCAACAGGCCAGCAGTAGGTGCACACAAACAGGTTGATAGCCAAAACTTATGGTAAGGAGATGTCTATAGGAGAACTGTAGCAGGCAAACCTGTGGTTACTCACAACACTTGACGGAATACTGCTGGAGGGATAAACGTAAGTACTGTAGAAGTCAGAGACATTTGAGTCAAATATTAGAAACAAGGCGGATTGGTGGGTTGAATGTAGAAGTCTTGGATTAAAAGAAGGAGCCGACCACAAGTAGGGAACTCGAATATTTCACATAAAGTAATACAAAACATGTGTAGGCATTCCAATTTGTTTAAGGGTATTGATGGAGTAGAGGTGAGACGAACATTTTTGTGTACCCCTTCTGAAATCATACTCGCATAACTATAACCAATCTAATTGTTTGAAGCATGAATAATTAACCAACAATAGTGTATTTAGACACCAACATTATACGTGGGTATTAACTGCCATTTGCATATTAATACATTTATTAACAATGTGAATGCGTCATACTAATATAGTGCTATACTACGAAAACTGCATGTATGTTTTTGGGTTTTGTAAATGTGCATGTCTTATCGTGGCTAAAAGAAAATGAACGTGGTTGGTAAGTATATAAAGCTATGTGTATGAATGTGCTTCAGCTAGGAAACTCACTATTCTATATTTAATATATTATTTGTGTTAGTTTTTGCACTAGTTCTCACTGCGGTCTATGTGGCCTATGTACCAAAAATGGCTGCTGACTGCAATCTTGACAGTGGCCTGGATGAAAGAGTCTTAACGCATTCGCATAAAAGAAATGGTTGGATCCGTGATGTGCTTGGTACACTGGGTGACCGATGTCAAGGCCAATCTGACCCAAAAGTGTGAGAGGATGCCAAAAGTTGCTGCGCATCAGTGATCATGGGAACGTACAAGTGATTTATCTATTGTTTCAAATGAACTGAATGACAAAATTAAAAACGGAGATGACATCTATGTGAAAGAGCAGAATGACTGTGCATTTTGGAAAACCGGTTCAACCAAGGATGGATGAGGTGATCGTTGTCACCCCATTTAAGTGACTAATCAGATTGAATAATGGACTATAAAAGTTTCAATTTTAGTAAGATGGTAAGTGAAAAAGGGGTATAAAAGATCTTGCTCTTAAAGGATGAAAAAAGCTTGCTCCTGATTTTATTTTGCACCACGACATGCTGTTGGTTTGATTGATTTTATGGTGTTAGAGACTTTGGAAATTTTGGACTTTAACTTTTGCAGCAATGAAGATGACCGAATGCAGAGATTTTATTTTGAGGCGTTAAGAAGAATAGAGAGGCAGGTTGAGACTCGTGCAACTACATTATTCTCTTATGATGGGGTTAGGTAATATAATTTCTAAATTTAATTTTTCTTTCAACATGTACTAAATAAATGGCTATATCTTCGTTCATTTGAATAAACTAAACTTCTGTTTCCTAAAATGTAGTTTAAAATTTAAACTCGAGTTGTGTTTCATTTAATTAACAGTCATGACAGAATAAATGCTAATGTTTTATTTGGATTACTATGATTAAGCTGGTCTTAGTCTCCATCAACTAACTTTTACTAGATGATCCATTGACCAAATAGTGGAGTGCCTTGGTGTAGAGTTTTCCAAGTAACATGTTGGTGTATAAAATAAAAGCTAATGTATATGATGTATACAATTTATACCTAGGTACCTCGCTAACCAGCAGCTCTACCTCGTTGTCGCTGATTCAGATGCAATGCATATGTATGTGAATGTGTGTAACTCGCAGTGTTATGGGCCCCACCAAGGAGTAAATATTAGTTGATTCTAATTTAATTGGAAATAGGTATTGACGGTGTAGGAAGATGGACACCTGACTATGGTTACCCCAGATTTTTTGCCTTGTGTTCAGTGGCATAGCTAGGGGGGGGTGAGGGGGGCGGACCGCCCCAGGCGGCACTGTTCTGTGTTCTGGAGGCGGCAAGTGCTGCACTTGTGGCCCGTTGCATCGGCCTTTATGATTTATTAGGGGTTGTCTGACACTTTGCCAGTAACTGTCCCCAGCCCCCAAATAAATCATAAAGGTCGCCACAACAGGCCACCAGTGCCGCGTCCGTGGCACAATTTGAAGTGCAAGCAAACTCACCTGCTTGCAACTGCTGCCTGCAGCGCACGCACGTGACGTTGCACGCATGTTGGTGTGGAGCGCGTGCGAGTCGCGACCGGCCGGTCACCCCGGCCCGAAGTCAGGCAGTGTCTCTTGTGCAATCTCAACCTCCCGCGCACATATAACTTTACGTCCAAAAGCAATCCCTTTGTTCCAAATTAGATCTTCACAGTGACCTCGTAAATCAGTAGCTGGTGACATGGAATCATCTCCTCGCCCCAGGTATGTGCGTTGCTTTTTTAATGCCAGAAAAGTGTTTGTTAGTTAACACCATTATTTTATTTGCATGACACACCTCCGATTAAAAAATAATAGTACTCTCATATTCCGGATATAACACACCACCAAAAACAATAAATCACAAAGTGGAACCAAGTTCTATAGGTGCCTTTTATGTCAGACGCACGCGGTAGAATAACGCACTGAGCTTAGAAACTGCCATTGGTAATATGTACGAGTAATTTTACTGTGCTCCGATTTTGCTTTCCGCCTCTGTACTCCTCTTGCTACACTCCTTAACAAATTCTCAGACAAGAGTGACTCCACTCCAGTTCATGTTTTCATGATTGCAGCAAGGAACTTCTTCCTGAGCGTTCATAGTTGTGGTTTGTCCGTGGGTTTCAGAGGTATTTGGTTTTCTTATGCATTATCTTTGATTAAATGTATGCCACCTGTCTTTGGGTTGAGTGTGGGATTTGTTAATTTGGCGTGTTCGTTTGTGTGTGGGCGGTAGGCATTGTTTTGAGTCATCGAGGCAGTTTCTGTTCATTCCTTTGACTTTTGAACCTGGGATCATCATCTATCTCGTGTTAAACTCCGGCCCTGGATATACCTATCACATTCTGTGGCATTCTGGGTGTTGTATTCCTGATTCACTTAGCTAGCCATTTTTATTTCTGCGAGGCCAGCAGGCAGTAGAGGAATGTTTGGGGTAATGCGGAGCAATATATGTCAACAAAATATTTAAATACAAGTAAGATGTATCATTCTCGTTTTATTCACTTCCAAACTAATGCTTGAAATGATGTTAACATTTAGTATGACATATATAGAAGGTAAAAATCGTATTCCTGTTTCCTCGCGTAGGTATTGAAAGGACAGACATCGAATGGCCATGACAGAGCGCTCAATTCAATGAAACTTCACGGGAGTCACTCGAGCAAATGGACCATTGTGATCAATCATTCTTAGCATCAAATAAATTATGATGTTAACTGCACCAGGCATAAACTTGCAAGTGCCCTGTATAATAAATGACCCTGATGGTCATTTTAAAGTATTGGTATTTTAATGATTATGTTCAGGAGTCAGTACGAGTGACGGTATGTTTTAAAGCAAACATTTCTGTGCAGTGCCATTTGTATTTTTTAGACTACTTTTACAGCCTGCTGCACAACTCGCACTAGTGCAAGTACTCTTAGATAGCGCAGGCTTTTTAAGGCTCACTCTCTCAAAAAGTATATATATTTGAAATAAAACTGCCTACCGCCGAGTTGTGACCCCTAGGCTATGTGTACTTTAATCAATCTTTTCTCCTGAGGCCTGAATGCAACCCCATGCTTAATTGTGTCTCAATGTTAATTGCTTAGATTTGAAATGCAACGTAGCTTCAGCCTCAGGTTGTTAATAAATAACGGGCGGAGCCGCACACCCTGCTGTTATGAGCGAATTAATTTTTATTAAATTGCTCAATGTGTCTTTTTGAGATAAATTACAGTCTGCAGAGTGTGTACCCTTCCATTTCCAGTACTTTGCTGCCGTTTTGAGATTTTCCTACAGTTCTCTTTGCTCAAATGGGTGTAATTTCTGATATTTATGTTTCCATTGTTTTTATTGCTTGATTCTCCTTGCGGAGAAAGTGTCACACTTAGCAATCTGAAACCTTGGCAGCTATGCTTCCTTTATAGCCAGCCTGCTGTTGTTACCTGTACTTCCGGTGCCAGCTGCGCCCCTCCACGTGCACAAACCCTGAGCTGAACATTGCAGTCATTGCCCTGCAACTGCAGAAACGTAGATATGGCTGCCGGTTGTACAGTGGGGTGTCGGAGAACAGTTCATAAAGTATAGAACCCTGCAAATGCTGGTGATTTCTACATTTCTATTTCTTTATTTGAAATGTTATACCACACGTAGACAACGTTAAAGTACTCTACAGTTATTTTTGTACAAAAATATGTGAGAAATGATTCCAAATAATAAACATACATATTTACTAAGAAATGTTCAGGATGACGTCAGAGCATTTTGTAATTTGTAGATACATATTCTGAGAAATGCATCCAAGTCATACAAATCCATGTTAGCAAAGATGTGTTGTCTTATAGTGAACGTTAAGTCGTTAGTCTGTTCTTCACGCTACAATATTTGAAAATTGCACTGCATATGTGGCGGTGCAGGTGCTGGAGGGAGCTGCAATTAAATGCCACAAACGTAAGTGTTAGTATGGTGGCAGTCTGTGTGTTTGCCTTTGTACTGCCGGTCACCGGTGTATTTAACTGTGTAGCCTTGGACCGTGTCATGTATGTGCATATAACTTGCATGATCGAGGTAACTATTAGCGGCGATACTACGTGTCTCTCGGTCCTTTTTTCCCAGCCCGCTCCCCCTTCCCCAGGGGCGGCAATCTGAGGGATAGCCCGGGCGCCACAAGCTCTAGCTACGCCCCTGCTTGTGTTTAGCTGGTTTTCGACTTAGGTGGCCTGGTTCCCTGCTAATCAGGGCCCCAGGCTATCTGCTCTCTCTTTAAAATGGATTCCATGTACTTTAGGTACATACCCAATTGGACATGGGTTCACCTTATCAGCCCCTGTACAGTGCACTATAGGTGCCCAGGGCATAGGTGCATCCAAGGCCTACCAGGGGCTGCAGCATATCTTTTGCCACCCCTGGCTGGCTATCCAAACTGACACAACTGGCTGATCACTCAGCTGGGGCAAGGTTGTGTAATCACCCTTGCTTAGATATAGTATACCTACATCTAAACCTATATCTGGACACATATATACCTATAAGTCACTCCTATGGCAGGCCTTGACAATCCTGGAGGCAGAGCGCGTTGTTTTATGTGAGATGGTGCTCTAGCATGAGCTGAGCCTGTCTGCAGCTGTCGGGACCAATCCCTAAGCTGTTCCGGGATAGTGCCATACCATATACTCTTAAGTGCATTATAATCCTCGGGCTACTTGCTAACTTTGGTTTGGCATTATCAAAACATGTTGTGTAAGGTGTCATACGCTTTGGAATACTACCCCCTCGCCAGTCCTGGCGACGGGGGTAGCATTCCACCCTTCTAGAGGGAGAAGACATGTTACTTTGCTTAAACGCGGGAAACAACCTTTACAACGCAACATTTACAACGCACTACCATTACAACAACACTTTTACAACGCAAAATCCATTACAACGCATGCATTTACAATGCAACCATTACAACGCATGACACTACAACGCACACCACTATAACGCATGCCATTACAACGCAGTCATTACAACGCATACCATTACAATGCATAGCATTACAACACATAGTACCCTTACACTATCCAACACTTAACCTACTGTTGCACCCCCTGGAGTTAGAATAGTAATGTTTACCCCTACACTATCCAACACTTACCCTACTGTTGCACCCCCTGGAGTTAGAATAGTAATTTTTACCCCTACACTATCCAACACTTACCCTACTGTTGCACCCCCTGGAGGTAGAATAGTATTTTTTACCCCTACACTATCCAACACTTACCCTACTGTTGCACCCCCTGGAGTTAGAATAGTAATATTTACCCCTACACTATCCAACACTTACCCTACTGTTGCACCCCCTGGAGTTAGAATAGTAATTTTTACCCCTACACTATCCAACACTTACCCTACTGTTGCACCCCCTGGAGTTAGAATAGTAATTTGTACCCCTACACTATCCAATACTTACCTTACATGCAATGTAATGTTATGCGTTGTAATGGTATGCGTTGTAAATGTAGTATGCGTTGTAGTGGAATGCGTTGTAAAGGTTGTTTCAAAGTATCCGTTGTAATGGTATGCGTTGTAATGGTATGCGTTGTAATGGATGTTGCGGTGTAAAAAATACGTTGTAAAGGTAGGGGTTGTAAAAGTATGAGCTGTAACATCATACATCCCTTAAACGCGGTTAAATCTAACCAAAGCCCCAGCATCACAAAATGGACGCTGCTGCCACAGACACGAGTCTGACCTCCTACTGCTGACCGAAACTCCGGCTGGGGAGGCCTGGACAATAGATATCCTGTCACAGGGAGGTGTCACACCACCCCAGACAGGAGATAGTGAATTGTAGCAGGGAGGGTTGAATGAAACCAGACACTGCCTGGGGAGCACAAGGCTTCCCATGCATAGTCCAGTTCAAACCGGTGCTGGGACACTCCAGTCCCAGCTCTGGCGTGAAACTGGACAAAGGGAAAGGGGTGTAACCACCCTCTTCCTGGGTTCCACCCATAGGAGGGACCTAGCAGGTAATCCAGCCCCTTGCTTTGGAATAAAGGTAGGAGCTGTGTCAACGCACATCAGATTATCCTAACTGAAACTTATGAAATGAAACTCTGGACTCTTCGACATCCCACTCGACGTGGAAGACTGAAGAATCTCCCTTGTGGTCAAGGAGTGACCAGCCTGTGCAAACAGGCACCATCCAGCACCTCACTGTTTGCTTTGTTGCAGTTCCCGCCAGAACTCGAGCGACAGAGTTTAAAAGACCCGTTTACGCACCATTGATTTTTCATTAGAGCATGTGTGTGCTTTCAGCGCGGCACCCGATTCCTGCGGGCTGTTCCCGACTTCAGCATTGGTAGTCCCGGTTAGTCACAGCGATTATCAGGCCCTAGGCCTGACCACTGTTCGATTAGTCATACTTATACCACTTATTTAGTATATGGTTTGCGTGGCCCCTGGCCTCATCCATAATTGTGCAACTTTCATATGTTTTACTGTGCTTTTGTTTAAACGCTTGTGCTTCTATACTCATAAAGAGTCTAGGGGATTATTCTGAGAATAAATACATATATTTTTATAATATATAACTTGTGTGGTGTCCTTTCATTTGATATTACAGGATTGGGATTGGTAAAACAGCTGATTTCACATGCCCTCTTGAGTTAAGCCTTTAAGGCTTAACTCAGTCCGTCTTTTGAAACACGGTGACCGGGAACACACAGAGGAGGGATACCACAACTTTGTTCGCAACCTACAGAAAAATCGAATCTTATCCACTGTCCTGAAACCTTATTGGATCCCCTCCCGGTACGGCTTGGTACACACACGTATCCAGTTTACTTTTGCGTTCATCCACCATATCTGGTTTGGAGAACTTACAAACATATGAAAAACCAATTTCTCTAAACTCAGAGCGGAGAATCATTGTTTATATTCCGATGTCTATTAACCTCATATACTGAACTATCCACCCGAAGTCAAAGTGTCCATTAAGTCCGACCTATTGATCAGTGGATCATACCACTAGCCCTGAAGAGTCGTGTTGACTCAACTTTAAACACGACGAAACACGTGTCGGCTGAATGAGGATCAAATAAACAACCTTCCTAAGGACAAAGATACAAGGATCTGCTGTTGCTTATTACTGAACTGACAATTACTTTGTTGAAACGTGTTCTATTCCTGATCACACTAATTTGTGGTTGCGAGAGCTTTGCTTCTTTAAGCCTTTAAGGCTGCTTAGTCCATGCTACCCTTAGGATAGCTTGTCTATAAGGTTGACTTACAACCATCTCCATAAGGGATTGTTTGGACTGATACAAGGTGCCCCCAGAATTGAAGACATCATATATCAGGCCAACTTCTCACATTGGTGCGCAGCGGTGCGGATTTGAGCTTGCTGTTGTTTTACCATTGCAATCTTTTTTATCAAATTGAAAGATCACTTCAAGTACCTTAGGTACATATAAACAAAGCTTACATATTTAGGTTCTACTGAACTTAGTAGTTGTAGATCAAAGGGCTTAGCACACCCTGCCTACAACTCACTAGCAAGGTACAGTAGGAAAACACTTAGTGTAGGTAAGTGCACCACTTACACCTCACTAGTAGTCATGTCTGGCACAGGTGAAGTTTTCAGCTCTCTGCCTGTGTTGGTTGACCTTACCAAGGCACCTTCCAGCTATGACAAATTCAGCCATAAGGACTTGAGTGCCTTGTGCACTGCAAGAGGGCTGAAAAAAGGTCACAGCCCTACCATTCCCATCCTGATAGGCATCCTGGAGAAGGATGATCTTGAGAAAGCTAGAGTAGCTCCCTTAGGGTCAGGAGATGGAGTGAACCCCCAGAGAATGAGAACACCACCCCAGAGATAGAAAATGAGGAGGTGGACCCTGAATCAGAAGGTGAAGAGTCAGATCATGATCAAGGGGACAACCAGGTACCAGTCATGAGGCTTAGACAAGCCAACTTGGACCTACATAGAAATGGAGAGGGCCAGCACCTCCCCAGGTTCCATAACAGAACATTTCCAGGCAATAGAAGAGTGAGATCTCCTACAAGGGATTCTCACATTTCTAGTGCCTCAAGGGAATCTCAAAGGGGAATGACTTCCCCCCAGAGAAAAGAGCATAGGGCCAGAATGAGGGCTGTCCAACTCCAGATAGAGAGGGAAGAGGTAGCCTTGGCCCAAGCTAAACTTGCTTTGGCAAGGGAACACACATTGTGTGGATTAGATTCTACTGGTGGCAGCAATATTATTCCAAGAGAGAAAGACAGGTCCTATGAACATAGAAAACTGAGCAAAATTGTGCCCCCCTACAGAGATGGGAATGACATCCACAAGTGGATAACTGCTCTTGAGAGAGCCTGCATGGTACAGCAGGTTCTTCAAGACCAGTGGGCTGCAATTTTATGGCTCTAATCTCTGAGAAAGGGAGAGAATAGCTCCTCACTGTCAGACGTGAGGATGCTAAAAACTACACTGTCCCGAAGAGTGCTCTAATTGATGGGTTTGACTTAACCACTGAACAGTACAGGTTAATGGTCAGAGATACTCAGAAGACACAGACTCAGGACTGGACTGATTTTGTAGATTGTGCTACTAAGGCTCTGGACGGTTGGCTACATGGCAGCAAAGTACATGACTATACAGGATTGTATAATTTGATTATGAGGGAGCAGATCCTAAGTAATTGTCAGAACCAGCTTTTACATCAGCACCTGGTGGACTCAGATCTGACCTCTCCACAAGAATTGGGTAAGAGGGCAGACAAATAGGTCAGAACCAGGATTAGGCCTAAAAATCAGGGTAATGACCAGAAGAAGGAGTCTACCAACCCTCAAGAAAAGGGTGGGGATAAATCAAAAGAGAAGACTTCCCCAGGGCCCCAAAACTCCAAGGATGGGGGTGGGTTCCAAGATACTTGTTCTACACAGAAAAAGCCATACTGCCATGCCTGTAAACAGACTGGCCACTGGAAATCAGACAGCTGTTGTCCAAAGAATGGCAATAAAGAAAATATACCTCGAAGTAAAGCTCCAACACCACCTGTTACTGTTAGCAGTAATCCCCAAGGTAGTGGGAGCACCCCCAAGAATTTGGCTGGGTTTACTTTTGGAACACAGGTGAACTCTGGCCTAACCAGGTCCCCTAACTTAGCTACTCTTGTCTGTGATAATGGCATGGGGTTTGCCAACTTTACTGATTGCCCAAACACTTTGAGCAAGTATAGACAGGAGCCCCTCATCAATGGTTTGAAAGTTGAGGCCTACAGAGACACAGGGGCTAGCATCACTATGGTGATCGAGAGCCTAGTCCCCTCAAGGCAACTTTTACCTGGTGCCACATACCAGGTGACAAACATTGATGGAGTTCAGAAAAATCATCCCATAGCAGTGGTAAATCTCAGCTGGGGAGGTGTTATTGGCCCAAATAGAGTAGCAGTTTCCCCAAACTTGCCTGTAGATTGTCTACTGGGGAATGATTTGGAAATCTCAGCCTGGGCTGAGGTTGAACAAGAAACCCACTCTAGAATGGTAAATCTCCATGGAAAGGTTAGTGGGGCTGTGATGGCTACAGCCCCAATCCAAGATGTCCCTCCTGAAAACTTTGGTCTTATGTTACCACATGTTACTTTGCTGAAACGCGGTTAAATCTAACCAAAGCCCCAGCATCACAAAATGGACACTGCTGCCACAGACACAAGTCTAACCTCCTACTGTTGACCGAAACTCCGGCAGGGGAGGCCTGGACAATAGATATCCTGTCACAGGGAGGTGTCACACCACCCCAGACAGGAGATAGTGAATTGTAGCAGGGAGGGTTGAATGAAACTAGACACTGTCTGGGGAGCACAAGGTTTCCCATGCATAGTCCAGTTCAAACCGGTGCTGGGACCCTCCAGTTCCAGCTCTGGCACGAAGCTGGATAAAGGGAAAGGGGTGTAACCACCCCCTTCCTGGGTTCCACCCATAGGAGGGACCTAGCAGGTAATCCAGCCCCTTGATTTGGATTAAAGGTAGGAACTGTGCCAACGCACATCAGATTATCCTGACTGAAACTTATGAAATTAAACTCTGGACCCTTTGACATCCCACTCGACGTGGAAGACTGAAGAATCTCCCTTGTAGTCAAGGAGTGACCACCCTGTGCAAACAGGCACCATCCAGCGCCTCACCATTTGCTTTGTTGCAGTTCCTGCCGGAACTCGAGTGACAGAGTTCAACAAGACCCAGCGATCCTGCCTTCCAACAGCCCGATCCACAGTCCCTGCAAGTCTGAGATCCGTGGAGGCGACCTGAAGCGTGGGGCCGGCCATCTTGGAAAAACTATGAAGTGCTGACTGTGCAGATCGAGAGGGTCCCTTGATGCTGTGCATTAGGGTTTCAGAAGCCCCAGCCCCGAGCAGCTTTTGCACCAAAGCTCACCCCTCCACACTCTCCGAGTGCTGCGTGGGGCCCTTCTGCATCTTTCTGCTTGACGCGTTGGTCTGTTGGTTGCCCATTGGCTAGTGGCCCCAGTACCAATGAACCATTGAATTTGCTCTGCCAGTCCGGTTGCTCTGGACTGGCCCTCACTCCCCTGAAAAGGAGCACCCGCTCTGACCTCCCTGGTCCGAGTAAGAAGTGATCTTTGAATCCTGCGTGGGTTGCGCTTGCCAAGCTTTGTTTGCTCCACTCCGGAAGCCGACACGGCCAACAGCCAGAGCCTTCGTAGGACAGCTTGTGATCCACTCCTGGACATCCTCGGTGCCCCAGAGTCCACGTGGCAGTGGAGACAAGCTTCACAACAACCACCTGATTGCGCCCAACATTGCCTGGTTCCTTCCTGTTTTCACCCTGGTCACTGTTGAGTGACCTAGACTCTGTCCCCTCTGCTTTCAGGTTCTTTACATTTTCGATCCTCCCTTGGATCGCACCGGACACTTATCTTCTGGCCGCCTGCAGCATCTTCATCTACAGGCTCCATAGATCTACACGACGAAAGCTGACACGACTTTGCACCTGTGCACCCGCTTCCTGTGGGTGAGGTAACTCTTGAACGCCGGTGCTCCTGTAGTGGTATACACCTCTGGTGTCTAAGTCTAAAGTTTTGTACTTCTAGTCCAGTCGGAAGACTCTTAAAACAGTAACTCAACAACTTTTACGCACCGTTGACTTTGCATTGGTGCATGTGGGTGCTTTCAGCGCTGAACCCGATTCCAGCGGGCTTTTCCCGACTTCAGCATTGCTAGTCCCGGTTAGTCCAAGCGATTCCCCAGGCCCTAGGCCTGACGACTGTTCGATTAGGGATACTTATACCACTTATTTAGTATATGGTTTGCGTGGCCCCTGGCCTCATAATAATTGTGCAACTTTCATATGTTTTACTGTGCTTTTGTTTAAACGCTTGTGTTTCTATACTCCTAAAGAGTCTAGGGGATTATTCTGAGAAAAAATACATATATTTTTATAATATATAACTTGTGTGGTGTCCTTTCATTTGATATTACAGGATTGGGATTGGTAAAACAGCTGGCTTCACATGCCCTCTTCAGTTAAGCCTTTAAGGCTGCTTAGTCCATGCTACCCTTAGGATAGCTTGTCTATAAAGTTGACTTACAACCATCACCATAAGGGATTGTTTGGACTGATACAAGGTGCCCCCAGAATTGGAGACATCATATATCAGGCCAACTTCTCACAGACGGTTTTTAGAGAGCCGCGCTGGATCAGATTTCTTGGTAGCAGAGATATGGTTTCTATAGGTTAGTTTGGAGATTTATTGATTATTGGAGTTATATGTTCTAACACTATATGTTGAGTTTGTATTACGTTAAATGTAGTCGGAACTGAAAACTTCTGGGATGTAGGAAGTTGGTCACTCTGTCTGCAGGCAGAGGAAGTGTGGCAGGTAGGTCACACATTACTTAGTTTGTTTTAAAGTAGTAACAATGTTGCGTGTTGCAAGTTAGGGACATTTCCGTGCGAAAGTAGTGAATGTATAGCGAAGGCAACCTATTAAATCTTGGCCTTAAGCACAGGAATCAATGTGTATTCTGACTAAAAGTTATCCCTGGGAGAGTAATAGGTTTTCCACTAAGCTTGAGAGATGGGTAAGGTAGAGGGAAGTGCTGCTTTATCGGCAAAAGTAAATTCTTTGGTAGAGAAGATGTAAGCGCTGTCTACTGGAAATACAGAATACTTGTGAGTTTAGAAAACTAACACTTTGGTTTAGTGAAGCAGATGAATTGAAATGTTTTTTGTCGTTACTAACTGATTTTAGTTGTATAAAGTGTAAATAAAATGTGCCGATAAATTTTGCAAAAGGAGGGGTCAGTACAAGCAGGAGTAGAGGCTGACGTAATAGGAGTCGCACTGGGAATGGTCCACGTGACTGTGACATTCAAAGCTCTGATTCGTGCGCTAGCATAAAGATGTGCTAGGATTGGTCAGAAATTGTGTGACAAGAATCTTTCAGATTGGTGTGTTTGTGTGAGATGCGCTGGGATTGGAGAGAGTAGTGGCACTGAACCGAATGGAAAATAAATAATCGTGCTTGAGACAAAACTTTGTAATAATGGATTATTATTATAAAGAAGATAGAGAGAAATATTCACGGTTTAAGAAAATAAAGAATTTCTTAAAGAGCGACAAGAAAGTAGTGACAAGGGAAGGAAAATTGCTCCCTCCACCGAAAACGCATTCATCATATATAATGACAAAAAACTTGTATCTGGTTGGAGAATTGGGCAAAATATACTAAAAATGATTGTTGGCATTTCCAGAACAGGTTCATTTAGTTCAGCTGTATTGAGAAATTTGAGAGAGAAAATGATTAAACTTGATCCGAGACCTAGACTGACTCAGTTTGAAGCTATGATGGAATGGGAAGACGAAATGTATATTAAAGAGGAAGAAAGGTTTAGAAGTTTAAATAGTAAATGTGGAAACTTTAAAGGATATTGGGGAACTACCCATGAGAGTAGAATGAAAAGATGGAGGATGACAGATATGTGAGATGGAATGTATCCGGTACGGACTATAGAGGAGACGACTGGGAAAAAATGTACAGAGAAGAGAAATAATCAGGTTTCAGAAAGAAGTATGTATGGAATGAGTGATACAGAGGATGAGGTGCTGGAAAGCATATTGAATAAAAGACCTCACCCATATAGATCTACTTCTAGAGAAATATTATGGAATGCACCGCCTATGGAGGAGAAAGTCTCTCAGCCTGATTCATCAAAGGGCCGTTTTGCGAGTCAGTAATAGCGATTCATAAGGAATCGCTATTACTGACTTGCAAAACGGTATTCATGTAGGAATCGCAAAATAAAATGCGATTCCTACATATTCCTTATTTGCGATTAGCTAATTGCTCATCGCAAATAAGGAATAACTCCCCATTCATTCCTTTGGGCCAAAAGGCCCATAGGAATGAACGGGGAGTATTCCTTATTTGCGATTAGCAATTAGCTAATCGCAAATAAGATAGCGATTTAAAGGGTGCCAGGGGTGTCCAAAGGACACCCTGTAGCACCCCTTAAATGCAAATTTAAACAGGTGTTGCGCACACACATGTCCAAAGGACATGTGTGTGTGCAGCATGCAACTTAGAAAAATGCTTTTAAAAGCATTTTTCTAAGTTTTCGCTATTTACCACGAGGTTTGACCTCGCGGTAAATAGCGGCCGAAATTTGCGATTTCGCAATTTTAAAATGTTTCTAGAATAGCATTTAAGGAATCTCTAATAGAGATTCCTTAAATGCTATTCCTCGCAAATTTGCGAGTTTCTAAATAGCGATTTTTGCATTTGGGATGATGAATCCCAAATGCAAAAATTGCACTCGCAAAGGGCCAGATTCTCAGAATCTGGCCCTTTTCGAGCGCATATATGAATGATGAATCAGGCTGATAGAAACTCCAAAAAGGTATTCAGAAGAAAGGCAAAATTATGAATCAGAATGTGTACAGGCTGAAAATGCGAGCACATCAGAATTAGAAAAACTACAAAAGAATTGGCAGAAACAATTAAAGAACTTACCAACCGTGTTGAAGCTATGACAGTACCTGTAACTATAGGTCCTGTAATACCGTTTTTTTGAAAATCAGAAAAAAGATAATTCATTAGTCGTTACTTTAAATTCAAGTGTATATCAAGGCAGAGAAGGGATTTATCCAGATTTAAATAAAATGAGAAATACTGTTAGAACTTCACCACCTAATTTGACCATGAATCAAAGTCGTGTATATAATACCCCCATGGCTGCTGAATCAACAGCTGTAACTCCATAGAAAAGTTTATTTGATTTAAATGAAATAAAAACTCCTAAAGGACCTTCCGATGTGGAATTAAATGATTGGTTAAAATTTTTGCAGCAAAAAGATACACAACGAAAGGTTTAAGATGCGGTAAAATAGATAGATATGGAAGAGTTGATAATCGGGACTATTGGAACAGATAAACTAAAGACATATCGATGAAGAATTAAACTTTATGAGCAAAAGTATAACATGGAGAGCTAAAAACCTTCATAATAGATTGGAATAACTTGCAAATTAATTAGGAATAGGATTTGCTAAAATAAAAACGTTGCAAAAGTCTTACAGAGTGGATTTTACAGAAAAAGATATTGATAACATGAATACTGCAGGGAGATTGACCCAAATAAAATAAATAATTCTAATTCTGAGAAGATGAGGAGGTTTGGATCAATGGTAAGTTAAATGGATGAAAAAGAAGGAAGATCCTAGTAACAAAAATCTGTTAGCTTTTCCTGTTAGAGAAAAGGAAGCAACTGTGGCAAAAGAATACCCTATGAGAGAAATACCTGGAGGAGGATATGTTCATGTTCCATGGAGTAGACAGGATATATTGTCATTTACAAATGATTTTCTCAGATTAAGAGAAAAACCACTTAAATGGTACAGGCAAGTGGATAGGTTTGTGAAAGTAACTAAAGTACTATGGGAAGATTTAGATGGGTTGTTTGACATTGGCGTATCAGCAGATTTCTGGACATAATGTAAATTTACAATTGATTGACCAAAAGAAGAATACCCAAAAGTTGCAAAAAATGGTGCTCCAGGTCCAGAAGTAATGAGAAAATACGATCAGGTTATTACCGTTTTGAAAAATAAAATTACTCCAAAAGAAACTGATTGGGTAAAAAATGATAGAACTACTCAAGAACCAAAGAGACCGTACATGCCTATTATGAAAGATTGTTGCTAGTTTTCAAACAGTCCAGTGGATATGAGAATCTAAGTGAGAAAGATATGAGTCATTTTGTGTATAGATTTGTGTTTGGGTTAAGACCTGAAATAGGTGACGTGATTAGACACCATATGATGTGTTGGCAGTCTAGTTCAGTGGATGAGGTTTTAAGATATGCAAAATATTGTAGTGAAGATATTGAAGCTAGGCAGCGAAAGCTGAAAGAGGAAGCAATGTGGGCACAGGTAAAGATTGCAGAACAACAGGAAGCACAAATTATTAATAATGGGAGTCAAACTAAATTGAAAAATAAACTGAATAAAAGTAAGGGGCAATTGAATCTTGAAGAAGCAAAAAAGAAATGGCTATGTCATAACTGCCGAAAGATGGGGCATTGGAAGAACGAGTGTAAATTACCAACAAGAGTTGACCAATAAAATAAATAATTGAATCCACAGGTGCAGAATGAGGTAAATCAGCAAATTCCATCACAGCAGCAGGTAGTCACTCAACAGAATCAGGTGCCATTGCCACCTCTTCCACAGAGTGCTAATCGACAAAGATACAGTGCAGAGACAGGATTCTGCGAAGGAGAGCAGGTAAAAAGATCACCACGTGTGACTGGGATTCCACAGTACTGGTTAAGATCGGATGGAGATGAATCAGATGAGAGTTTCTGACGGTGCCCAAGAGAGGAAGTGGAGTGCGTACTTGGCGCAACTCTGGAGGTAGATCAATCTGGTTCTTTTGTGACTGGTACAGTGAATGGTGTAAATGTTACCTTTCTAGTAGACACAGGTGCTACCCGTTCTACAGTTAGATCAGTAGAAATTCAAAAACTTCCTCTCTCTGGTGAAGTAATCCAAGTTGTAGGTGTAGCAAACAGACTAATTAAAGCTCCTTTGACACGACCCTTAGAAACAGAAACCGGAAATTTTAAAGATATGCACTATTTTGTAGTATGTGACAGCAGTCCTGTAAATCTATTCGGAAGAGACATACTGTGTAAATTGAACTCTGCCATATATTGGTCCCCAGATGGCATAGCTTTTCAAACAGCGGATGATGATAGTATGTACAACTACTGACAGAGGAAGAACTAGGAGAGGGCCCAGCAGAGAGCAGCAGAGAGCCGTCAGAACGGGAGTCGCAGCAATCACAGCTGAAGCAGGCAAGCGAGCGGGCGGTTGGGCGGTCGGGCGGCAGTACGAAAGCCGAAAACGCCTGAAAAGGCCATTCGCCAAACTCGCCAAACTCGGTAGCTTGCATTAGGAGCCAGGCCGACTCTCCTGTTACTTGCAGTGCGACCCCGAAAAACTGAGCCAGGACTGCGGCGGCGAGGCAAGGCGAGGCGGGGTGAAGGGCACTGTAAGGAGAGGCGCCACGAAGCGCACTGCAGCGAGTTGAATTGGTGCTCGGAGAACGCCCTGCCCTGCCTCTGGACTGTGGAGAGGCAAGGTGAGGTTAGGAGAGGCGCTGCAAGGAGAGGCGCTGCAAGGAGAGGCGTTAAGAAGCGCTACGATGTGCATTAAAACATTGAATTGGTGCCCTGAAAACGCCCTGCCTTTTGCTTCTTGTGGAGCACACCCGATAGAGTTTTGTACAAGAAAGAGTACGTGATTTGGGGGATTGTCCGAGAATCGGCCGTAGCACCAGCAGCAGCAGAATGACAAGGAGCCACTGGGGTCTGGAACCACAGCGAGCCACGGGAGACGGGAGCTGCCGTGATTCTACCACATGCAGTAACTTACCTGCAACGTAATATCTTGGCAGTTCCTTGAGCTGCAACTTTGAGACTGCAATTTTGAGACTGGGGGACGCGGCGATATTGGCTGGGAGCTCAGCCAGAGAGTACGCAGCTCTACATCCTCCATTCCCACCCACACAAACTCGCGCATAAGTCCACCACATCACCTGGTTCACCTGATTTGACTATCCAGATTATTGCCCGTGGGCACCTATCCGCCATCCCCCGACGGCTGCTGTTCGCAGTGCCCGATCCATTGCCATTTGCATTGCTTTGCCTCAGTTCGGAGGTTTGCCCAGTATTGGCGATTGCGTGTTGGTCACTTACGTAGCGAGCAGACAACCATGTGGGGCTGTGCCGGTCCTTGTGGGTTCCTGGAGAAACTCAAAACGCGGGTGTGCAGAATAGCATCACTTGTGGATATCTGAGGCGTGGTGTGTAGAGAAGTGTGGAGGTGGGAGAAAGATACCGGTCTAGCCCAACCAGTTAAATCATCCTTAAGTGTATGTGGATATGAGATCTGGTAATCAACGTGGGGCTCTACCCAAACAGAAAAAGACTAAAGCGGGAGGAGAATAAGGGCATCACTACTCAACCCAAGCATAGTAAAGAACATGTGAATGAAGTCTGTCCCAGAACCAGCGCTCCACTAAGGGATGCAACCGAGTATAAAACTGAGTCGGCAGAGGCAGTTACATCGGCCTTAAGAAAGGAGCATCCAAATGACCAGGTCCAACTGGTGGTGGCCCCTACTATCACAGGTCAAGACAACAAGGTTGTGCGACATGTCACTCATGTTATTCAGCCATCCATAAAGAGTCTTTTCCTCAATTATCAACAAAAGCAGACAAAAAAACATCAAAGAAAAAATAATAATAACTGTGGGTATGATGATGTCTGTGAAATGTATCCTTCACCTTCAGTTCCATGGGGTAAAAAAGGAGCTAACCCATGTGTATTATCAGAGGCCTCCTTAGAAAAAGACGAATTGAAGGAGGTTGTAGTCAGCCACAACATGATCATTCCTGGTATGGGCAAAAAGGGGAATAGTGTTGAAAAGGCTGAAAATGTAGAATATGTTGAAAATTATAAAAAAGCTGGGATATCATCAGAGTTTAAACTTTCTTCTCAGTCTCCGGGTCAGATTGGGTCAAAAGCTCTATCTCATAAAGCCCAAATTCACTTGCACAACTCTATAGTATGTTGTACGGAGTCCATTGGGGTCAGCAGCAGTCAGGTCCCATTTGGTACTCAGATAGCTGGAAGGCAAAAGGAGCAAGGTTCAGTCATCGATATCTCCTCTGGTCTAGAACAGAATTCAAGTGATGAGGTTTTTGTATTGGATCATATTGCCAAAGATATGGCGTTACTAACTATCAACCTAGTATCTAGCCCAAATGGTCATCTTGAGAATTTTGGCAATGTAAGACCTCTCAAACTGGACCAATCAAGTATAACCTTGGAGAATAGTTTTTACTTGAATAAATCACTACTGGTTCCAGGCATAGTTAATGGTGAAAAAGACCACTGTGCAATTGAACGAAAAAAATCCATTAACCCAGATTCAAACGATCGGTTGAACCCACTGGATTTTTCTTTGCTAACAAAATTTGATGAGAATTTTTAAACCAAGATAAGAGCAAAGAGAAAATAAAACTGGTTGTGAATGTGACTTATGGGTCAATCTTCTGCACACTATGGACTCAATTACTAATGCCCTAAATTTTCATTCAGACAAATTAGATATGCAGGTTGATATTTTAAGTACATTGGCAACACATGTAGTTGGAATAGATGAAAAGTTGCACCATTTATCTGATTTGATTACTAAGGTACAAAAGGACACTGAAGGTCAATTAATAACCTGTACCTGTGCTCAACTGATTGATAAAATATCAGATCTACCGGCAAATGTTAGCTCTATGGTACAGGAGGTAAAATTGTTATCTGTCAGAAAAGTTCAAGGTATCGAAGAGGGTATTAATTGTTTAGGCAGACAAACTACTATCAATTACCTCATGGATGGCGGGGGGACTAACACAGATAAAACAAGCTTCACATATGAAGACAGAAACAACTCAGTTAACGATGGTAAAATAAACAAGTCTCTACTGTTGCATGAAGAAATGATAAGTAAAAGCGTGGAGACAAATAAATCGTTAATTGATATCTCAAAAACACCTCAAGATAAACTGCTAAACTGCTACCAGAAATTAGTTAAGTTGTGGGCGCAAAATACAATCCTAGGATCTTATCTAAAAGGGCAAGAAAAAGATTGAGGAAGAACCATAATAAAATCCCTTTGGGACAAAACATATTAGAGATGAGGTAACCACAAACCATATAAATATCAAAGATTCCTCAAGAGTTGAAGATACTGCAAACCCTATCAAAGAATCTGGAAAAAAAGCCCTATTTCCAATTTTTAGGCGTGTAAAAACCCCTGAACCTAAACTAAGGGATGCACAAAATGTTAATCATTTAACACAGGGTGAGGCCCCTTTTAACATGTGTCCCGTGGCTGCCCAAACAAGGGACCCCATGTTTGATCATCTATGTGGTGAATTGGTGGAACAACTTTGAGTGCAAACCACCCCAAATGGGGAAATTGTAAACTTTATAAATCCACATGTTTCAAAAACAAAACCCTACACTGCTTCCTCCTGCAATCTAGCACAAAAATCCATTGAGTTGCCTGCCTCACGTCAACAGGTAGAGCTTGCATTGGACCATGTTGTTGTGAGGAAGACACCGGTTGTTTCTATAGTTGAGGATGAAACATAAACCTCAGTAGGACAAATTGATAAGAGGAAAGTAGTCTTCTGCCCTCAGTATATCACAAGAGGATCTCATGATGTTCTGAACCATGGCAATGTTTTGAAGTTATTCACTGCAATTCCAGATCTGCTAGACATAACATCGGAAGATCTGGAATTTGTGGAGTTTAAGATCGAGTGTAATATTGAAACAACCGTGACTACTTGGCGAAGTGAGGATATTGTCAGTAAAATATTTGCCAATGCTGACACATTTGAAAAATGGGGCATTAAAGTTAGGACCCTTTGTAGAACTCAATACCCAACCCTGTTGATTCCCGTTAAATCACCCAGTAGTATGATACAAACAAAGCGAATACAAAAAACAGCTCAGGGTTCACTTGTTAGAGTACTGAAAGGTGCCTCAGGTCCATCAACTGAGGTGAACATGTTGCGGGGCATTAAGACCAAGAGCTGTCAGTCAGGATCTCAAGTTTGTGTTGAACTACGGTCCACACCCAACCCAATTGAGGATTGGAGTTGGCTTCCTTTAATACTATCAAAGGCTAACTCTGCAAAGATGGACTGAAGCCGATCTTCCTTTGAAAAAACATTTAAATCTCTAAAATGTTGTTCTTGGAATGTAAACGGTCCTAAAATACTCGAAGAAAAAGATAAGGTCCCCACAACTCGATCTATTATGGGAAATGGTGAAACTGTTATATTACGACTATTTGGACTCGATGATCATTATAACTGGGAATTTCAATATGCTCCTTTTTTCATATAAAAAGGGATGGCACCATCATCCATCCAATTAAAATGGTCTAATTGTGAGTCCATAAAATATTACTTAAATATTCCGAAAGATGTTGATAATACTCCTACATTTAGTAAAAGTGTTAGTCCTTCGATAATTGATTATAGCATAATTTCGGAAAAACTTGTGAAGGCAGTCCAAAGTTATCAAGTTGTACCAAGGATCGAGAGCGCCCACAACGCTCAAGTTATTATCTTTGCTTTTGCGTTAGATTATCTGCCCGAGTCAAGAATAATTAAAACAGCATCTTCCGCTTTCAATCTAAAAAGGCTCACATTGAATGATAAAATTAAAAAGGATATCTTAGAAATTCTAGCTGGCCTAATTGTTGATTTGCAAGATGCGATATCCGAGGGTAAAAGTCCGGTAGATCTTTGGCCCTGTTTATGTACTGCGCTTTTGTCAAATTTTTCTAATTTAAACTCTACAGGTGGTAAGACGTTAACTCAAAGGAACCCAGGATGGTTTTCCCCTCGCGTAAAATATCTTAAAAGTAAACTCAATAAAACCACAGGATCGCTATATAGGAAAGCTAATGGGTCCACTTGTGCTGTGGTAGCTCAACAAATCAGACAATTAAAAAAGGTTTACAGGAATGAAATTTGGAAGTCCAAACAATCTTACTATAAACAATTTGGTCCAAATTACATCATGCTAGCAAATCGAAAGACCCTAGGCTCTTCTGGAGTTTAATCAATAATTTAGAAAATGGAAATAATAGAAGAAATAGCACAAATATTGACAAAACAACTTGTCTTTTCTAAAAAATACTAAAATGTTCAATCAGGCCCTCACTTTGTTTATGGCAAAACTATTCTTATGCGTAATAAGTGTCCAGAGATAACCGAAATATCGGGGCTAGTTCCAACAAATACCTCGGTTATTGAGCCATGGACGGTTGACTAAGTAAAAAAAGTAGTACATAGGATTCGATCAAATAGTGCGCCTGGGCCCAACGGAATGCCAAATGCCATATTTAAAGCTACCTTGAAGGATTGGCCAGAGGTTTTTACCTTCCTGTTTAATGATGTACTTAGAACCAGTAAAATTCCTGATTCTTGGCGGGGTAGTATCGTTCAACCAATTTACAGAAGTGGCCCCCAAGATAACCCAGCAAACTATAGATTAATAGCCCTAACTGATGTTGATGCTAAAATATTTGCAACCTGCCTGTTAGAGGAATTGGAATTATGGGCCTCAAAAGAAAAACTGATACCAAATTTACAAACCGGGTTTAGAAAGGGAGAATCAACCTACTCAAATTTAGTTTTATTAACACTATTAGGCGAAAGAGCTAATATTAGGAACCAAAATCTGTATATATGTTTTTGATTTAAAAGCCGCTTTCGATTCTGTGCCCCGGGACATATTCTGGTCAAAATTAGACAATTGGGGAATATCTGACACACTTTTAAAAATGATTAAACTGCTATATTCGGATACTTGGGTCCAGATCAAAGTAGGCGATGGTAGACATACAACCCGACTCCTAGAAACAAACACCGGCTTGAAACAAGGTTGTGTTTTGGCCCCTTGCCTTTTTAATCTTTTTATGTCTGATCTCCCTGCCCATTTTAAAGATATTAATGCCTTCTGTGATGGGCCAAGAGATTAAGGGGCAGATTTATGATGGTAATGCGCCACGTTTGCGTCACGCAACTGCGGCGTAAACGTGGCGCATCCCTACGACCAATTTAGAACGTGACGCATCTAGGCAGATGCGTCACGTTGTAAAGCCCTGCGCCACATGTGGGCGTTCCGGCGCAGGGTGGGCGTTCCGGGGTAGATGCGCCTCGCAAAAGTGGCTGAGTGAAATCTATAAGATTTCACTCAGTCACTTACAGGCCAATGCTGCGTCAAAACCCTGCGCCTGCTTGAAGCAGGCGTAAGGCTTGAGGCAGCATTGGACAGATAGGGCACCCCCGAGCCTTGCTGGAGCTGCGTCGCGCTTGCGACGCAACTCCAGCAATGCGCCACTTTTATGGCACAGATGCGTCACGCTTCTGTGCTGTTTTTGCACCACGGTGCGCCGCATTGTAAATGCGTAAGAACAACAGGAGAAAACTCATAGACCTCGTTGGGATGGGAGATATCGTGTAAGCAAAAACAATTCCCAACAGGTATTATGTGAAGACAGTTTTAGAAATGTATGCAATATGCATTGCAAGAAAGGAAGAACCAAGGAGTCAATTGATTTTAAAGAAAGTGGTATTATTTACCAAGAAGCAAAGGGGGATATTTCACATGACAATACAGTTAAAGCAGCACTGTACAGAACCGTTCATGTGACAACCCAGTGACACTTGGTGCAAGGTGCTATATACAATTGGTGATGGTGAATGTGCAAGTGCTAAAAACAGCAGTGTAGTCGACGCATGAATCAAAGTATTTACATCGTATAATGGCTCCACAAAACAAGTTGTAATCACTTAAAATACAATTATTTATGTAGAAGCACAAAACGTGATATGCGTCGTATAATTCAAGCTGTACAGTCGACGGCGTTTCGATCCCCTTTAGTCGGGATCGTCATCAGGACAGGGTTGTCGATGGAAACAGTGCTGTGGGCAGAAAGGCAGTTTGAGCGGAGGACCACACGCTGGGACTGGGATGGGGATGGTGAGGCGAGTGAATTGGTGATCAGGTTTACATCAGGATGGTGAGAGTCAAGATGTGAATGAGGTGTGATGGGGGTGGTGGCCAGAACGGGGATTGTCAAGGTGTGAATAGGGGGTGACTAAGGTATGGTAGGAACATTAAAAGGATCGGGCAGGGGATATATTTACATGTGACCAGTGATATTGAAACAGAGTGTCAGTGGGGTAACGGCGATAAAGCACGTAAGTGGAGGGGGAGTGCCGGACGTGACAACAAACGGGGAGAAAATTACAATTATACCCAGGTAACTGAGCGAGGGTATAGGAAGTCCGGGTGGAAGCTCATAGGTCAAGGACTGCGGGGGAGCAAAGGAAAGGGAATTATCAAAAATTGACTAAGTTCGATGAATGGAAAACCTGGATACCTCAATAGGTCAAATTACCTGATCGTAGAATTATATCCGATCAGCGGGCGGGACTTGCTGTGCCTACGGGAAGGAAATGAATGGGAGTGAGCACGAGCCGGTAGCGTGAGAAAGCATAGATTAATCTCAAACTCCGAGCACTCCAGGCGTGCGGGGGATGTTCTTACCTGACTAAAACAGGGCGGCAGATGGCAATCGGGGCTCATCTGGCGGATGGGCTGCAAGCAGTGAATGCTGGAGCTAACTGTGCACGTAAGAAGCCAGCACATAAATCAGGAAGGGGAAGGCTGGGGGCGGAGACCTGGGATTGCAAGAGGCAGGATAGGGGGCGTGTCGCGGCATTGCCAGGGTTACACTGGCAAGCAGGAAGTGGTTGAGTAGAAGAAAGTTAACGGGACAAAATTAACAGGTCTGACACGGTGGGGGCGTGTCAAGCGAACGTATGCTCGGGTTACGGAGAGGGGCGGGGTAGTGCAAGCCGTGGTAGACGGGGCGAGGGCAGAGTTAAAGGTACAAAGTTTTCTCTGTACATTACCTTGCAAGGCATATAAAGGTAGTGAAATCAATCAATGGTACAGCAACATAGTATGGGGAGTTACATATCGTAGGAGTTGGTTTGAAACCAGCTGGTTAAGTACATGACAAAAGTCTATAGGGAAAACATGAATTAATACCCCAATGGGGGGTGGGAAATACAGGCCGTGATGGGGCGAGGGCAGAGTTAAAGGTACAAAGTTTTCGCTGTACATTACCTTGCAAGGCATATAAAGGTAGTGAGATAAATCAATGGTACAGCAACATGGTATGGGGAGTTACATATCGTAGGAGTTGGTTTGAAACCGGCTGGTTAAGTACATGACAAAAGTCTATAGGGAAAACATGAATTAATACCCCAATGGGGGGTGGGAAATACAGGCCGTGATGGTAGAGTCAAAGGCACAATATACGGTACATAATACACCAACTATTCGTTTCTGGAGAGGTTCAAGAGCTTTCAATTGGTATTATAACATCATGATATGGACACCAATTACAATACATGGGGCTCCACAGGCACCAAGGTTTAAAACCAGATTGTTAAGTACAAGGCAGTTTGTCTATTTATGGCGCTAATGGAATTAAATAGAGATGGTGTTTGTCCATTCATCAAGAGTGTTTAGCCCATGGTTGACCGAGTCAACCCGTGCAATCCATTTACATTCTGCTCTATTGAGTAGAGTGGACATGTTCCCCCCTCTGATGGGTAGTGTGGGTTTCTCAATGACCATCCATCTCAAGTCTGTGTCCGTATGTGATTTTTCCATGAAATGTGTGACAAGTGGAGCAGTGAGTACTTTGCAGTTAATTCTGCTCTTATGTGGTATTATCCGTTGTTTGACCATTTGGGTGGTCTGGCCAATGTAGATCAGGTTGCATGGACAACGGATAGCGTAAATGACATTTTGGGTCTTGCCGTTTGAGTGGTGGGATAGTTGATGAATATGGCCATTATAAACAAATTCCTTGGTGTTAAGTGTTAGCTCACAGACGCTGCATGATTGACATTTGAAGTGTCCAATAACCGGGCTCAATCCCCACGCAGCCGTGATGGTGTGTTTTTCGGTTGTAGTGGTAGGCCAAGTGATAGCCCGGACAAGATGATTGGCAATGTTGTTGCCCCTCTGGTATGAGAAAAATGGCGGTGCGTGGAATTGTTCATCAAATCGTAACACTGGCCAATTCTTTTTGATTATTTTGGCCACCTTGTTGCTGTCTGGGCTAAAGACAGAGACAAAAGGGATTCTGTCCATAGATTTTTTGTTTTGATTCGGCATCAGTAGGTCCTCGCGGTGGTTGTACCATGCTCGTTTCTTCGCTTGTTTAACCAGACGTCGTGGGTAGCCTCTGTTGATGAGTTTCATGACCAGGATGTCTGCCTCTCGGAAGTAATCTTTGCGCCATTTACAATTGCGCCGAATTCGTAGGAACTGGCCAAATGGAAGCCCATCGCGTAGTCCTCTAGGGTGATTGCTAGAGTAGTGTAGCAAGGTGTTTCGTTCTGTAGGCTTGCGGAAGAGCGATGTTCCCAGTGTCCCATCCTCAGCATGTATGATGACATCAAGGAATGGTAGGTCATTTGACTTAGTCTCACTTGTGAATTTGAGATGTTCCTGTGAGGAATTAAGCCAGTCAATGAAGGGTTGTAAGGAATCGGTCGTTCCATTCCAGATTAATAAAATGTCATCTATGTATCGACGCCACAGATGGATTTGGGGTCGATATGGATTGATGGAGTTTAGGATCAGTGATTCTTCTTGATCAATACCATAGAAGACCAACCATTTAACCTGGATACTCAAATGATGGCAAGCCTGGATATCGAGTCCCTTTACACAAATATTCCTCATCGCGAAGGGCTCGAAGTAATCAAAAATGTACTGATCTCCAGACCTCAACCTACCAGGATCTCCACTGACTTTATTATGGACCTTCTACGAGTGGCCCTACAAAACAACTACTTCATGTACAAAAATACATACTACCTCCAAATTAAGGGAGTTTCAATGGGCGCTTGCTTTGCCCCCAACTTTGCCATTCTTTATGTACATGACCTGGAAAAATCACTGATCCTAAACTCCATCAATCCATATCGACCCCAAATCCATCTGTGGCATCGATACATAGATGACATTTTATTAATTTGGAATGGAACGACCGATTCCTTACAACCCTTCATTGACTGGCCTAATTCCTCACAGGAACATCTCAAATTCACAAGTGAGACTAAGTCAAATGACCTACCATTCCTTGATGTCATCATACATGCTGAGGATGGGACACTGGGAACATCGCTATTCCGCAAGCCTACAGAACGAAACACCTTGCTACACTACTCTAGCAATCACCCTAGAGGACTACGCGATGGGCTTCCATTTGGCCAGTTCCTACGAATTCGGCGCAATTGTAAATGGCGCAAAGATTACTTCCGGGAGGCAGACATCCTGGTCATGAAACTCATCAACAGAGGCTACCCACGACGTCTGGTTAAACAAGCGAAGAAACGAGCATGGTACAACCACCTCGAGGACCTACTGATGCCGAATCAAAACAAAAAATCTATGGACAGAATCCCTTTTGTCTCTGTCTTTAGCCCAGACAGCAACAAGGTGGCCAAAATAATCAAAAAGAATTGGCCAGTGTTACGATTTGATGAACAATTCCACGCACCGCCACTTTTCTCATACCAGAGGGGCAACAACATTGCCAATCATCTTGTCCGGGCTATCACTTGGCCTACCACTACAACCGAAAAACACACCATCACAGCTGCGTGGGGATTGAGCCCGGTTATTGGACACTTCAAATGTCAATCATGCAGCATCTGTGAGCTAACACTTAACACCAAGGAATTTGTTTATAATGGCCATATTCATCAACTATCCCACCACTCAAACTGCAAGACCCAAAATGTCATTTACGCTATCCGTTGTCCATGCGACCTGATCTACAATGGCCAGACCACCCAAATGGTCAAACAACGGATAATACAACATAAGAGCAGAATTAACTGCAAAGTACTCACTGCTCCACTTGTCACACATTTCATGGAAAAATCACATACGGACACAGACTTGAGATGGATGGTCATTGAGAAACCCACACTACCCATCAGAGGGGGGAACATGTCCACTCTACTCAATAGAGCAGAATGTAAATGGATTGCACGGGTTGACTCGGTCAACCATGGGCTAAACACTCTTGATGAATGGACAAACACCATCTCTATTTAATTCCATTAGCGCCGTAAATAGACAAACTACCTTGTACTTAACAATCCGGTTTTAAACCTTGGTGCCTGTGGAGCCCCATGTATTGTAATTGGTGTCCATATCATGATGTTATATTACCAATTGAAAGCTCTTGCACCTCTCCAGAAACGAATAGTTGGTGTATTATGTACCATATATTGTGCCTTTGACTCTACCATCACGGCCTGTATTTCCCACCCCCCATTGGGGTATTAATTCATGTTTTCCCTATAGACCTTTGTCATGTACTTAACCAGCCGGTTTCAAACCAACTCCTACGATATGTAACTCCCCATACCATGTTGCTGTACCATTGATTGATCTCACTACCTTTATATGCCTTGCAAGGTAATGTACAGCGAAAACTTTGTACCTTTAACTCTGCCCTCGCCCCATCACGGCCTGTATTTCCCACCCCCCATTGGGGTATTAATTCATGTTTTCCCTATAGACTTTTGTCATGTACTTAACCAGCCGGTTTCAAACCAACTCCTACGATATGTAACTCCCCATACCATGTTGCTTTACCATTGATTGATTTCACTACCTTTATATGCCTTGCAAGGTAATGTACAGCGAAAACTTTGCTCCTGTCCAACTGCCTCTCTCACTCCCGTCCCTCCCCCCAATGACGATGCCTATACTGACCCGGTCAGGACTCTTAAGGCTTACTATTTGAATACCAGATCGGCAGTGGCTCATTCACATGAACTATCGGTGCTGTTAGAGCTCCATGCACCGGATCTCCTCTTTTTAACGGAGACATGGTTCTGTGATGACTCCCTACCTACGCTGCTAGCCACTTTGCCTGCTCCTTACTACGCCCTCTGAGCGGATCGCTCTTCTGGCAGAGCGGGGGGCGGCGTAGCAGTCATTGCCCGATCTGACCTTCCATTTCAACTGCTCTCTCTCCCCGATATTGCTACCACTGAGTATCTCGCTATCCGTACTACGTCCACTTCCCCCTCTCACCTGTATGCTCATCTATCGTCCTCCTCAGTCACCTCTACGCTTTCTCCCTGATTTCCAGGAGGTACTAGCCACCCTCGCCGTTAATAATTCCTCCGTGTTACTACTGGGTGATTTTAATTTCTGGCCCTCTGACCCTGCAGAGTGTCTATCTTCCAGAGAGTTCTCAGACACACTTTTATCTCTTAATTTTGTCTCCCATGTTTCTTCCCCAACTCACGTCAAGGGCCATGTCCTGGACCAGATCTGGTCCTTGAACTGCCCTGTTGACTCTCTCTCTATTTCTCCCTGCACTTGGTCCGACCACCACCTGCTTTCCTTTTTTCTTCCTCTCAGTTCTACACTTAGGGTCCCCCTTCCTAAAAATGTTTGGGTCCGCTCGTGGAGCAGAGTTGACCCGACGAACTTGTCTGCCCTTTTAAGTGCTTCCTCCCCCGCTCTTCACGGTCTGTCCACCTTGGCTCAGGCTAACACCATTGAACAGTGGCTCTCTTCCGCCAGCGAGTCTATCGCTCCTTTGAAGCGATTGACTTCCAAACGGGAGAAAGATGCCAATCGGTGGTTTACCGATGACTTGAAATCTATCAAGTTATCGGTTCACCGCGCTGAGAGGGCCTGGAGGAGAAATTATTGTTCCATCTTAAGAGCCGACTTTACCACTCTATTAGCCCAATATAAGAATGCTATTCTGGCCGCTAAAACAGCCTATTTCTCCTCCAAGATCCTCACAGCCGAGAACCAATCCAGGGAAGTCTTCTCGATTGTTCAGAACCTAGCCTTTTCAGATCGTACCTCCCTTAAGCCCTCCCCCTCCCAGGCCCTTTGTCACTCTTTGAACAGTTTTTTTATTGATAAGATCGCCACCATTAAAGCCAACATCCCGCCACCTTCCCCTTCTTTTGTTGACCCCCAGTGCCCTCTCCCGCAAGGTCAATTAAATACTCTTCCCCCCTTGACTAAGGAAACCTTTACTTCACTAATCCCCCTTGTAAAATCTGGCTCTCCTCTTGATACTTGTCCCCCTCACATACTTCGTCACATTTACACCACCTGCCCTGATCCCCCCCTTTACTTTCTTAACAGCTCCCTTTCTCAGGGAGTTGTTCCCAACCCTTTGAAATCTGCTATTATTTTACCTATCTTAAAGAAGCCTGGCGCGGACCCTTCGATCCCTGCCAATTATCGCCCCATCTCTCTCCTACCATTTTTGGCTAAGGTGCTCGAGCGCCTTGTCACCAGGTCTCTGAGCACCTTCGTGGAAGAGAATGGGGTATTGGCTTCCCGTCAGGCTGGCTTTCGCCCCGCACACTCTACGGAGTCCGTAGTCCTTTCGGTCCTCGACAACCTCAGGGAGGGGAGGGACACCAATCAATTCCAGGCATTAGTCCTCCTCGATCTCTCTGCCGCCTTTGACACGGTGGATCACACCATCTTACTCTCCCGTGTCGCGGCGGCAGGGATCGGGGGTACGGCCCTCGTTTGGTTGTCCTCCTTCCTGAGGGACCGCACCCAGGCGGTTCGCCTGGGTGACTTCTCTGCGGACTTCCGGAAGTTCCAGTGCGGGGTCCCCCAAGGTTCCTCCCTTTCACCTCTTTTGTTCAACCTTTACATTTCTCCCCTTATATTTTCTTTAGAACAAATGGAGGTCACCGTATATAACTATGTGGATGATCTCCAACTTGTTTTCAACCTCTCTTCATCTTCTGCCTCTATTTCTAACTTCCAGTCTATTATGATTTTTATCCGGGACTGGATGGATTTCAACCACCTGAAACTCAACCCCGATAAGACCGAACTGGTGTTGACGGGTGGTTGCTCCAGTCCCTGGTCTTCACTTTTTTGGCCCACTTCCCTCGGTCTCCCTCCGGTCCCCTCTACTTCGGTCAAAACGTTAGGCATCAAACTCAACTCTCACCTCACCCTTCACTCCCAGGTTAGCTCTGTGGTTTCTTCTTCGTTTCTTTCTCTCCGGACCATCCGCAAGGTCTCTCAATTTTTTACCTTCGAGGCCTTGAAGCTGATCGTCCTGGCGATGGTCATCCCCCGCCTTGATTATGGCAACGCCCTATATGCAGGCATACCTGAATACAGTCTCAGGCGGTTGCAGATGATTCAAAACCAGGCGGCTCGGTTGGTCTTTAACCTTCCCAAATCCTCACACGTCACTCCCCTCCTGAAGACCTTACACTGGCTCCCGGTTCGGGAACGTGTCCAGTTCAAACTCGCGACCATCACCTATCAGGCTCGACTGGGCACGGCCCCTGCCTTCATTTCCTTGGAGATTGTCCCCTACCTTCCAGCTAGGGAGCTCCGATCCTCTTCCAAATTCCTGCTGACAGTTCCCCGGTTTCGTCGGAAAAAGTGGGGGGGGGTCAAAATTTGCGACCATTGCCCCAGCCCTCTGGAATTCATTACCCCTGGAGCTCAGATCCCTCACCTCATACTCCCAGTTTCGTAAGAAACTTAAAGCTTACTTTTTCAGTAACATTTTTATGTAGCTCCTTTTCCCCTGTCCTCTACCCCCTGTCCCTTGTGGAGATCTGCCAGTAACAGCGCCATGAAACCGCTGGTGAAAGAGCGCTATATAAAACTTTTAAAACTCAAACTTTTAAAACTCAAACCTTTAACTCTGCCCTCGCCCCATCTACCACGGCTTGCACTACCCCGCCCCTCTCCGTAACCCGAGCATACGTTCGCTTGACACTCCCCCACCGTGTCAGACCTGTTAATTTTGTCCCGTTAACTTTGTTCTACTCAACCACTTCCTGCTTGCCAGTGTAACCATGGCAACGCCGCGACACGCCCCCTATCCTGCCTCTCGCGATCCCAGGTCTCCGCCCCCAGCCTTCCACTTCCTGATTTATGTGCTGGCTTCTTATGTGCACAGTTAGCTCCAGCATTCACTGCTTGCAGCCCATCCGCCAGATGAGCCCAGATTGCCATCTGCCGCCCTGTTTTAGTCAGGTAAGAACATCCCCCGCACGCCTGGAGCGCTCGGAGTTTGAGATTAATCTATGCTTTCTCACGCTACCGGCTCGTGCTTACTCCCATTCATTTACTTCCCGTAGGCACAGCAAGTCCCGCCCGCTGATCGGATATAATTCTACGATCAGGTAATTTGACCTATTGAGGTATCCAGGTTTTCCATTCATCGAACTTGGTCAATTTTTGATAATTACCTTTCCTTTGCTCCCCCGCAGTCCTCGACCAATGAGCTTCCACCCGGACTTCCTATACCCTCGCTCAGTTACCTGGGTATAATTGTAAGTTTCTCCCCGTTTGTTGTCACGTCCGGCACTCCCCCTCCACTTACGTGTTTTATCGCCGTTACCCCACTGACACTCTGTTTCAATATCACTGGTCACATGTAAATATATCCCCTGCCCGATCCTTTTAATGTTCCTACCATACCTTAGTCACCCCCTATTCACACCTTGACAATCCCCGTTCTGGCCACCACCCCCATCACACCTCATTCACATCTTGACTCTCACCATCCTGATGTAAACCTGATCACCAATTCACTCGCCTCACCATCCCCATCCCAGTCCCAGCGTGTGGTCCTCCACTCAAACTGCCTTTCTGCCCACAGCACTGTTTCCATCAACAACCCTGTCCTGATGACGACGATCCCGACTAAAGGGGATCGAAACACCGTCGACTGTACAGCTTGAATTATACGACGCATATCACGTTTTGTACTTCTACATAAATAATTGTATTTTAAGTGATTACAACTTGTTTTGTGGAGCCATTATACGATGTAAATACTTTGATTCATGCGTCGACTACACTGCTATTTTTAGCACTTGCACATTCACCATCACCAATTGTATATAGCACCTTGCACCAAGTGTCACTGGGTTGTCACATGATCCGTTCTGTACAGTGCTGCTTTAACTGTATAGTCATGTGAAATATCCCCCTTTGCTTCTTGGTAAATAATACCACTTTCTTTAAAATCAATTGACTCCTTGGTTCTTCCTTTCTTGTAATGCATATTGCATACATTTCTAAAACTGCATTGTAAATGCGGCGCACCATGGGTGGCGGAGCTGCGGCGCAAAATAACTGGCGCATCCCTGGGGATGCGCCAGTTATCATAAATCTGCCCCTAAATATTTACAATGTGCTGACAACACTATTTTATTAAGTCAGACAGTTATTGGCCTTAAAAGATTAATAGACTCTTTTAATGTTAATGTTAAGAGGAATGGTCTAAAAATAAATATAAAAAAAACAAAAATAATGACCATTGGAAAAGGTAAACTAGGTGTTAAAGAATGGAATATCAACGGTATGGTTGTTGACTGTGTAAAAACTTATCAATACTTGGGTATTACATTTGATCACAATTTATCTTTCAGGAAACATTTTAACAACCTAGAAGCTAAATGCTCATCTCTTACATTTGCCTTTAGAAAATTGAGGGATACGTTACTATGCCCAAATCATGACCATTTGATGAAGGCCATAAAAGCGAAGTTAATTCCATCATTGGACTATGGTTCTGTTATTTTTCGGGGAAAAGATGCAAAACCTTTAGATGATATTGAAATAAGATCATATAAATCGGTTTTTAGAATCCCAAAAAACATTAGTGGAGCGAATGTTAGACTGGAATTTGGATTGAAGAAAAAGTGTGTTGTTAGACAATCTACATTTTTAAAATCTTTATTGTTATTATCCAGATCGGATGAAGGCTCGTTGGCTAACCTTTGTTGGCTTGAGATCCAAAGAGGGGCCTATTCGGGAAGCTAGCAAACTTATTTAAACAAATGTTTGCATGCCTTTGATTGTCCAAACTTAGAGGATGAAACAAGGTGCAAAATGGTTTTCAAAAAAACAATCAATCAATCAGCAGCCCTTTTATCTTGTATAACGGACAAAGACGATTTAAGGGAAAAAAACATCTTTGGACAATATGAAACTCTTTTACTAACCTGTATCCCCAACCTTACCTGCAATTTTATTTAAAACCTTATATTAAAAAATAAATTTATGCTGTTACGTTTGGGGAGATACCCAACCAAAGATGGAATCCCAAAATGGGAAAAAAACTGGCCCTCTAAAGTCTGTAGATTATGTGGTAAGAATGAAGAAACTCTACAGCATATTGTAACTTTGTGCCCAAAACTGCTTGTTGAACGAAAGATGTTGTTAAAACCGTTTTTTAAGGAAATGGGAGTAAGAACCTGCAGAACTGCAATCATTGTATGTCTAAGAGGTATTACAGCTAGATTAATTCATCAGTTTGTCAAGTATATCCTTATAGCTGAAACAAAACTATGTAAGGAAGACACTGCAACCGATGAAATCCATGAATTGAATGCTATCTAAAATGTCAATGACTCTACAATAGTAAATGTTTTTAGGGATCATGGGGGAAGTTTATAGAAACTTTTTTATTTAATTGTTACAAATGTATCACTTCATTTTATAGATAATATCTGCTGCTAGCACATGATTTTTTAATCTATGGTGTTACATGCTTCTCATCATTAGTATTTGATTTAGTAAATACAAGTCGAGGTACAACCTTAGGCGCTCACATTTTGCACTTTAATAAGTATCACCTCTAATGCTGTTGCCACAAAGTACCTCAAATCAGCTCGGGGGATAGTATACTACGTTTATTTTAAGTTTAAAATGGTTTTATCAGAATTCTTTGCTTCTCATCCAAAGTATTTGATTTGGAATTAGAGTGCACATTGCACTTTATTTAACTTTTGCTGCTAAATTGTTTAATGTCAACTCGTTGCACTTTATTTAACTTTTGATGCTATATTGTTCATTGTCCCTCGTCCTACTACAGTTGAATTAAGTATGTATATGAGCGTTGGCTAGTCTCTTTTCCGCACTGGTTCTGTGTTTTTATCGTTTTTCTTAAATCAGGTTGTAAATTGAATTTGCTCTCTGCTGTTTGTAATGGTTTTAATTAATCAACAAATAAATGTACTTATCTACTGATTCAAAAAGAAGGGAAGCTTTCCCATTATTTAATAAAGAAGATATTCCAATTGAATTAAAAGACACAGTTAAAGAAGAGGTGTGGGATTTCACTCGAGAAAAAATAGGGCTAATGGAATATGTATGTACGGTAAAGGAAGATGCTTTATATCCAAATATTCCACAGTATAAATTGACCCCAGAGATAATTGAAGGAGTAACTCCAGTGATTAACAAAATGATAGAACAGGCAATACTGAGAGAAATAATGAGCAGTCCATGTAATTCACCTATAATGGGATTGAAAAAGCCAAATGGTACATTTAGCATCGTGCAAGATTTGTGAAAAGTGAATAAAATCGTTGTTCCATGTTGTCCAATTGTGCCAAATCCAGCAGTGATAATATATCAGATTCCACACGATGCAGAATGGTATACTGTTATTGATTTATGCAATGCACTCTTTACAGTTCCTTTACATCCAGTTAGCCAATCGATTTTCGCATTCCCGTTTGGAGAGCGTATTTTGGCTTGGTGTCGAATTTCTCAAGGGTATACTGAAAGTCCCTCAATTTTTAATCAGTTACTAAAAAAGTCTTTGGAAGATTTAAACATTCCAGGAAAATCAGTTCTAGTTCAGTATATCGATGACCTATTGGTGGCATCAAAAACAAAAGAAAATTGTATTATAGATATTAGTGAATTGCTGAACCATTTAGCAGAAGGAGGACATAAGGTGTCCCCATCAAAATTATAATTTTGCAAACAAGAAGTACAATATCTAGGTCATAAGATTGGAAAGGGATTAAGGAAAGTGACCTCAGAAAGAATACAAATCATACAAGGAACGAGTCCACCTAAAACGCAGAAGCAAGTAAGAATGTTTCTGGGAATGGTAGGTTACTGTCGTCAATGGATTAGTGGATTTTCACTAATTGCAAAACCATTACAGCGATTGACCAGAAGTGATGTGAGAGATCCGATTGTGCTGAATGATGAAGCATTGGAAGCATTTGAAAAATTGAAAAACAATCTATGTGAAGCACCAGCACTAGGTATGCCTGATTATGAAAAAGAATTTGAACTGTATTGCAGCGAAAAAGAAGGATGTGCATTATCCGTTTTAATTCAGAGACATGGAAAATTGAGGAGACCAATTGCATACTTTTCAGCAGTACTAGATCAAGTAGCAAAAGCATTGCATGGGTGTTTAAAAGCTGTTGCAGCTACAAGTATGAGTCTTGAACAGAGTGAAGGGATTGTGATGGGATATCCGGTAAAAGTCTACGTACCACATTCTGTGGACATACTTTTAACCCATACAAAAACTCAGTCAGTACATGACAAAAAATCGCCTAACAAAGTACAAAAGAGTGATATTGGGTGCAGACAATGTGACAATTGCGAGATGTGTAAATGTATATCATTCAACCTTGTTGCCAGATGTTTGGATGTGGAAGTGAAAGATGAGGTTGATCATAAGTGTCTGGATGCACTTGAGTATTGTACAAAGCCAAGACCTGACATTAAAGACGAACCTTTGGGAGAGTCAGATTATGTACTATTTGTTGATGGTTCCTGCTTAAGAACAGATGATGGAATTTTGAGCGCTGCATATGCTGTATGTACAGTGGCAGATGTCATGGAAGCATCTTGTCTGAAGGGAGTACGTTCTGCTCAAGTAGAGGAATTGATTGCCTTGAATCAAGCATGTATACTGGGAGAAAATACACAAATTACAATTGTGATTGATAGTTAATATGGGTTCAGAGTGGTCCATGACTATGGACAATTGTGGCCACAGATAGGATACATGACCTCTGCTGGGTCAGCTATAAAGAATGGAGAATCTGGGAAAATGTTGCTCGAGGCGATACAGCTACCTAAAAGCATTACGGTTGTAAAATGTGCTACCCATAAGAATGGAGATGATTATGTGGCAGAGGGCAATCATTTTGCAGATGCCATTGCTCAATATTGTGCCAAAAATTGTACTTCAATCAATCGGGACAGGGAAAAAGAACATGTTTCAAGTCTGTAATATCTCGCGGGCAAGAGGTGATTTTAAGTGTTAAGTATTTATTAAGTTCCCACAACAGGTCCGACACGCAGGTCGGAATAGCGCAAAATGGCCAGCTCAACAGTCGGACCTAACTGTCCCCTCTTAGGATCTCGAGCGCCAACGGGCAGCACGAGACACAGGCTGATAGTGTCCACGCGCACACAGCACGCGGTGGACGAAACCACTACATATATCTCCTTTCCTTAAAGGGGAGGGAAGACGAGGGCGGAAGGGGAGGAAGAAAGAGAGGAACGGAGAAGAGGTGGAAGGATTAATGACGATACCTGGCTGGAATTCTGACAACTCTTGAGCTCCTTCTAACAGCCGAAGGAGAATGGTAAGGATCGTGAACACTGCAGTCCTCTGCAGCAAGATCACGTGACAGATCACCGTCATCAGTAGAAATATGCAAAGTATCATTCACATCATTAACTTTTACTACTTTGTTCAAATTCCACCAATTGCGACCATTGACTCGAACTGCACTGCCACACACTTTGTCAACAACAACAGGTTTGGTAAACTTGGATTCACCTTTCTTCACAAAACCCTGTTTCTTTACTTTGGCACAGTCGCCTACAGCAATCTCCCTGCTAGAGACCCTTTTCCTGTTGTCAAAATATTCCTTTTGTTTGGATTGTCCCAAGTTAACTTTGTGTCTGACTCTTGTGGATTGGATTTGGATTTGAACCATTTTGACATCCATGCGGTCTGAATTCTGTGCATGCCTTCCTGCCCTTCAGAAGTTCAAAGGGGGATACACCCGCGGTTGAATGGGGCGTGGTCCTGTAGAACCACAACATCGTTCTCACAGTGGGGGCTCTCTGTTGTGTACAATTGCCCATTTGACACAATCCCCTATGACTCTATTTAGCCTCTCGACCAAACCGTTAGTTTGGGGATGATAGAGAGAGCTCCTCAAGTGTGAAATGGAAGACTCTTTAAGAAACTCTTCCACGTCAGCAGACACAAATTGCACCCCGTTGTCAGACACAATTGATTTGGGGAAGCCCTCCCTCATGAAAACCTCTCTCATGAATTCTAAAATCTTTTTAGAGTCAGCTTTATGGACAAACTTAAAATCAGGCCACTTTGTGTAATAATCCATCATTACAATGGCAAACTTACACTGATGGGGAAGGGAATGAAAAGGCCCTAGAACATCAATCCCTACTTTCTCCCATGGAGCTCCCGGGTAGGGAATGGGTGTGAGGGGGGGAATGGATGTACGGAGGCACTTATCGCTGCTAGCACAAATGGTACATTCCTGCACCAAAGAGTCAATGTCCCTGTCCATCTGAGGCCACCAAAAGTACTCTCTGACTCTCCGCTTGGTCATGGTGGCACCCAAATGTCCCTCATTTGCTTTGTTGAGTAGGGTGCTTCTAACACTTTCTGGGGGAACAAGCTTGTCTAATCTGAACACAAGCCCATCCTCAATAGAAAGTTCTTCGTTAACCTTTACAAATGGTTGCAAGGCCGCATTCACATTTCTCTCCCTAGGCCACCCACGACTATGTAGTTCTTTACATCTTTCAACACATCATCTTTGGCCATGGCAGCCATCCAACTTCCTTCAACCACAGAACATACATTCCGCAACTCTACACTGGCAATAACGCAATCTTCCTTCTCATCGTAATCGAAGTCATCATCAAACTGAACTGAATCAATTGGAGCTGGAGGTAAACGCGTTTTTCCCTCCAGAGATGTGTTTGACCTCGAAGTTGTATTGCAAGAGCTTAGAAGCTAGACGGGCTATGCGGGGTGTGGCATTGCGATTGTTGGTATTACCAAGAATGGCCACCAAAGGCTTGTGGTCCGTTTGTAAAGTGAATTTTCGCCCCCAAAAATAATACGAGTGTAATAACTCGGGGACAAGAGGTGATTTTAAGTGTTAAGTATTTATTAGGTTCCCACAACAGGTCCGACACGCAGGTCAGAATAGCGAAAAATATCCGGCTCAATCGTCCGACCTAACTGTCCCCTCTTAGGTTCTCGAGCGCCAATGGGCAGCACGAGACACAGGCTGATAGTGTCCACGCACACACAGAGCGCGGTGGACGAAACCACTACAAAGTCCTTTAATGTTTACTAACATTGTTGAAACTTGGCAGCAAATAAAACAAATTCAAGATGAGGCGGATAATGAGGAAAAAGACAGATGGATAAAATCCAGTTGTAGACAAAGAGAAGAAGATGAAATTTGGGTTTACAAAGATGAGAGACCAGTATTGCCTGATAGCATGATTTCAAACATGGACCGAATGTACCATGGTCAAGCTCACATAGGCAGGGATGCAATGATACGTTTGTTCAAACCAACTTGGTACAATCTCAAGTTTAGAATAATAGCTGAAAGCTTGTGCCAACGTTGTTTGATTTGTCAACAATTGAATCCAGGAAGAAAAACTGTTGTGAGTTTTGGAACCATAGGACGGTAGGGTGGTCCTTTCACACGAATGCAATTAGATTTTATTGAAATGCCTCCGTGCAATAGGCTGAGGTATGTCCTGGTGATTATCTGTTTATTTTCAAGATGGATCGAAGCATTCCCAACAAGACGAAATGATGCAGTGACTGTTACCAAACTATTATTAAGAGGGGTGATCCCTAGGTATGGATTTCCAGTAACAATTGAGTCTGATTGTGGAAGACATTTTTAGAATGAACCGCCCACAACTTAGGATTTGCCTTTTCCTCTTTGGCATTTGACTCCAGCGCCTTATGGTGCTGCTTAGTTTGGGACACTGACTCAACCTGTGATGAGCTGGAAGTGAAATTTCAGTGAGGAGACAGCTATCATAGGTAAGCTTGTGGTGTAAAGCTACCCACTCATAAAAACCCTGTAATGCTAGATTCAATAATAGTTTAAAAGTTTAAGGTTTTTTACTGTTTTTCATACAGCCAGACTCAAGTGAACACGTTGGCTGAGGCAGATATCTATGTTACGGTAGGGTGTTAAAATATCGATTACAAAAATATAGCTGACATAAATATCGTTGTAAAAATATCGTTTACAAAAATATCGTCACCCTATACTTAAACAGGTAAGTACATAAATATCGACTCCAAAATATCATTGTAATTAATATAGATGTAAAAACTATCGACTTTTTAAAATAATTAAAATTACGTTAAATAATAAATAAATATAAGTACTATTAACAAAATACCATACATTACTTTTATTTTTTAACTATTTCAAAAAAATGTACTACACTTTTTAATTATAAACTTAATAAATGTGGACATATAAATTGATTGTACACATTACTTTATATAACAACAATAATACATACATATAATTAAAATACCCCTTTACCCAAAAACCCAAAACTGACCCTGAACCCTAAAAATACCCCTTTACCCAAGAACTGAAAACTGACCCTGAACCCTAAAAATACCCCTTTACCCAAAAAGTGAAAGCTGACCCTGAAACCTAAAAATACCCCTTTACCCAAAAACTGAAAACTGACCCTGAACCCTAAAAATACCCCTTTACCCAAAAACTGAAAACTGACCCTGAACCCTAAAAATACCCCTTTACCCCAAAACTGAAAACTGACCCTGAAGCCTAAAAAAAACCCTTTACCCAAAAACTGAAAACTGACCCTGAACCCTAAAAATACCCCTTTACCCAAAAACATTTTCACTAAAAAAATCCTGTACACAAACCTAAAATTAATTAAAAAATTAACATAATTAATGACATAATTATTATTCAATTAACTAATTGAAATTAATTAACTAGTATTTATTACACTATTTATATTCATTTAAAACATTAATTAATGTATTATTTCAATATATTTAAATTACTTCCCACCCTACTCCCCTATAAACCCACAACCCGCTACTGAACTATTAATACTAAATTCATCTGAAAATACATTATTAAATAATAATATACTACTAAAAATACTACTTTGACTACAAATATTCATTAAAAACACTACATTACTTATAATTATTTAAAAAACGATATTATTGTAAACTATGTTTTTGTAAACGATATTTATTACAACTATATTAATGTTAACGATATTACTTACCTGTCTGTCGATATTCTGGTCAGACGATATTTTTGTCATCGATATTTCTTCCTGTAGATATTTTTGCAGCGATATTTAGGTTAGTCGATATTTTTACGACTATATTCCTGCTCTGTACCATATGTTACTATAGCAGAGCAAAACACAATGTCAGCCTTGCATCTACAAATACCAACAATGACCGCTATGTACATCGATAGCAAGATGTGTATGTTTTATCAAACCTACACAGAAATGTGAAAATATGCTTAACCATGCCTTTATAGTGGAGTTAAAATGATACTTGCACCCTAAGATGTGCTAATGTTTCATTACACTTTCCTGTTGTTCACAAGCTCAATGAGCCAGATTGTTGGTTCACTTATTTGTGCTGAATTTTAACTTGTATATGAATTTTGACTGTTTAAGGTTAGGATTTTAATTGATGTTTGGTATTGTTCACGGCAACCTGATATCATTTGGTGTGTCTTTCAAAATGAGTAGCACAGACTGGTACTTGGCATCTTCTTGGTTGACTTGGAATGACTTATTCCAATATGTATATCTCTCTGTCTGTGCATAAAATGCACACACACACCCACACTTACCACACAGATAACACATGTGCCACTGCCTCAGCTCAAACCCAACACTCACAAAACTCCACATAAAACACCACAAAAGCAGTGTGGTTAAGCAACACAAGATAACATGTTTAACATAATAAGGATGGCAATGTGTATACGTAGAAGCTGATCACACACCAGTGACTGCTTTAGATTGTATTTTTTGGTGTATGTTATAATAAAACATTTGAAGATGGACACCAAAGTGAATCGACAGGCAGCTCTTGGTGCAGGGATGTCTCCATGCATGGTTTTGTGAATGTGCACCTCCCACTTGGGTAACCCAACTACAAAAATCCACAGTAGTTTTAATTTCTAGTGCCTCGTGCCTGTGACAATCAGCCATGTCTACTGAGGCTTTGTCTGTGTAAGATCCTGAAGACCCTGAGTGTGTTCTGGAGAGGCATGCCAAGCATGACTTCCTTTTTTGGCATAAACTACTGTTCATGTGCTGTTTCATAGACACTTGCCAGTGGTGGCAGCATTGTGCTTTTGTATCTCTAGTAGCAGTCCTTACTCCACTTCCTGGTATCAAGCCAGAAGCCTAGCAACCTTTCTCTCCAAACTACCACTACAGAGCGGTCACTGGGTCTTTCGCTGACATCCTGAATGCATGGTATGTGTGCACAAAGTATGAATTGTCTGGCATTATGAATCTGTACATATTGCACATGTGTGGAATTCAGGAAATTCGTAAAATCCATTGCACGTGTCCCTAACAGCACATTATTAAAGTCTAGTACTGGTGCCCCAAATAGCCAGTCTCCAATTGGTGAGGAAACATCAACTTAAAATTAGCAACTACTTACAGGAGGAGAGCTGTGGATCTGCTTTGGAAAAGAGTCTACTTGGCTAGCTAAGAGAATGAAGCAGAGGACACCACTCCAGGAGGACATCTGCCTAGAGGGGAAGCCCAGCTGAGGTGATTTGAAAGAGAGAACTTCATAGAAGAACAGACTGAGTGGGAAGATGTTACGGAAGCTTTGCTAGTGCTGGAGTAGGTCTCTCTGCATCCCTTCAATTCTGCCAGTCATGTTGCAGTCTGTAGTCACAGCCACTCAGGAGGGACATTACATGAGTTGACCTGTGTGCTGGAGTGTTACACCCTGCAAGCCCTATTTGGGCCACGTCCACTGAACAAAATCTTCTAAGTGTGACTGCTGCCCCCCTGGTCAGGCCCAAAGGCAAAGGACATCCAGAAGCCAATCCAAGTCATGGTTGGGTCTCCCTGCCTTGTGCAGTGCTACAATGAAGGAAAATGTGACTGCATCCAGTGGTCCTCCTTGTTCTGTGCTCCTGAGAACTGCGATGTGTGCTGACATCAACACTGATCTCTGACCCTCTAAAGCACCCAGCGGACTAACAAGGTACCTGCAGGTGGCCTTTTATTACCCTTTGGTTGGGGGTGTTGATGTTTTGGGCCTGAATAGTACCACCAGAGACTGTAGCTCCGCCATTGAGTGGCTCTAGTATCTGTGATCCCTATGGTGGTGCCAAAATAGAAAGTGGGCCTCACAAATATAGCTCATCAGGCAATAAACTTGTGTCCGGGTCCTGCTGCACCAAAGATGATAAATGTTAATGGAACACTATCGCAGAGACATGCAGAGCCTAGAAATGAGACTGTAGGCATCTTTTCAAATGGCTAAGCAACCGGGTACCTGCAGGTCACAGGCACAGTGAACTGCTCGATTTGTCTTCACTCTAGGCCCACTTGTAACAACTCATTAGAGCCACATGTTTTGTTGCATTATTCATTTGAGTTAAATTAGCTGGTATAATAAAGTGCTTTTCCCTACTCATAAAGCTAGATCACTGTACTGGACAGTGATACTTGATTTCTATTGTGTGCTTGGTGAGTTCTGTATCTATATCTTCATACTATCACCCCGAGAAGCCTTCGAGTACTTACTTTGCTAACCCAAGAGTCAATTGCTGAAATTGTGGACCTTGTGCTCAAGCTTACAAAACCCAAAATACTTCAGGCCCAGAGACATCAGTAGGAAAGAGTCATACTCTCCTCAGTTACAGACCAGTAATTCTTGCTTGCAAGGGGACATCCAAAATGGCTCTGAAAGCAGCCATCTTAGGTTTTTGTTATACTTAGCTTTGTGGCCACCCTTTCCAGTGCCGTATGAAAATGTTGTTTGATAATGTATAACAAAAACCATTTCAAGGTATCCACCAATGTGTCCAAATACCTGTACACACAAAGGCTGAGTGTATTTTCCTTTAATAGAACAAAAGGGTTATAGTTAACCTATAGTTCTTATTAACTTATCCACACCTGAACATTATAAAAACATTTATAGACTCCCAACAAACTGGATGACTTGTGTATCTCATAGAAAGTATCTTCTATGTTTCTGAAGGGGTTCTGATGTTGGGATTCTGATACATAAGTATCTCCTGGTGAGAATGTAGAGTCAGAGAGTCACTCGAAAATGTTTCTTGGCTACAGATCTTTCCACCTAAACATAAATATCTGGTAGTTCATTTTCAGGTTCACTTCCACATTTGAGATGTCCCAATACCAACATTACCACAAAACAATATAATTGTGGGATCACAACTCTATTTGGATGTTTCTACAATGGTCTGTAATAACGTTTTGTTTTTCCAGCTGGCCTAAGCAAGTGTTCATCTCAAAGGAATACACTGGACAAATCTTCAGCTTTTCTCTGATGCCTGAAAGGACTGAGTTCTCCACCTCTGCCCATTTTTTACCTCTGCCAGCCATTAGTTGTTGTTTTGCAAGCTAGCCAACTTCCATTCAGGCAGACATATTGACTTAAAGTCACTAAGGTTTGACTCCATTTTATGTTGGCCTCAACAAAATCCTAACTAATGAAGATCCCCATCTTCACTCTCTCACATAATTTGCTATCTTCCCCTGTATCATTTTGATGGCTGCTATTAGACGCAGATGTTGCCTGACAGTATTTATGTAACAACTATCAAAGCATCAAGCCATTTGATTAATGACACAGATACAAATATTAATGCAACATTTATCTGGGTCAAATGTCTACTTTCCTCAATGTCAAAGTTAATTCAGAATACATACAGACATATAACCAAAACAGTGTAGTCTGAATCAATGTCCTTTTATCTTATATGTTCACTAGGAAACATCTAAGGCACATAGCTTGATTCATACAATCTATGTCAAGCATTCTTAAACTTATGTAAGAAATTCAAATTTCTGATAAGCTTTAGTATCCATGGACATTCACTTGATGACTTGTAAGGAGAGGTTCTTCACCCAGATCATCACCCGAGTTTCTTCCAGAAACTGTCTTACCTAATGCCTGCACTCTTTGCACTTCACAGTTTCTACATCTCACCTGAAGCTTGGAACACTAAGTTCTGGAGGAAGATCAACTGACTGCGATCGCTTTGCCCTTCGCATGGAACACTGTCTTCGTGCCTCCACCGATAAAGACAGCCTTTGCTGTCAACAAGGTATGAAGTGTTTCTCTTCTCCCTAAAAAACTCTACTGCAAGTTGCTACTGCCTTCCATGGTCTCTTAGTATAGCTAATAGAAGTAGACTTTAGGATGTTACGTTTTAGATGACATTTTTAATGCCATTTTAACAATGCTATTAATGTTCATTTTATTTTTGTTATTTATTAAAAATGCTTTCCTGCTGTTAATATTCTTTATAGTTGTCTTAGATCTACTGAGAATCAATTTGTTTCTATGGAAATAAATACTTTCAACTTAAAAGTGTTCATTCTTCTTAGTACAGTGTGTGTGATATTGTGAATAATGAAATACCATTTGTTGCTGTTTCTACAGTGCCCCTGCTCCCTCTATGGGATTGTTAGCACCCCAAAAGCATTACTTCTATGTCGATTACACATTAAATAGTGTTTTGCGGGGCTACAACATTCTGTCTTTTACATTATTATTATTATTATTATTATGTTTCTTATATAGCGCCTGAATCGACCCCCGAAGGGGTATCTCCGCGCTTGCCTTGGGAACCCGTCCTGGCTTTTCCCTGTGAGATAACCCCTACAGGGCATCACCAAGGTGAAAGCCAGGCATCCCGCCGCAGGGGGCCGTTGTGGAGATTAAGCAAGCTTAATGCCCAGAGTTGCAGAGTGTGAACACTTGATTAGGTCAGGCACCGAAGCGAGAATTGTCAAGTCCATGGACATTTGAGCTCAAGACCCTGCCGCGTCGGGAATTGAACCCTGGTCCCGGGTCTGACCTCTGCTTCAGGGTCTGCCTGCTCTAACCATTCATCATTGGTCCATTGAACCAAGTTTACCAGTGTCTTCTGTAGGTGGGAAAACACACCCTGTAGAACTATTTCAAAGTTGTAACTTTAGCAACAGTTGTCTTCCAATGTGGTATTTTTATCTCACGGTTAAGCCTTGAGTAGTTTTTTTCACTATTCATACACACATAAACCATTATTATGTCATTATGGAGACATCGGTAGTAATCACGGTTACCTCCTACTCGGTATAAGGGACCACCACCTTTGTAGGTTGCTCAAGCTTTATTCCTAAAAAAGTATAATTCCTCATTATGTGGGTTTTCTATAGCATTGGAGCTTGCTATAGCAGACTCTACTGGCCGTTGAAGGCCCACGCCAGCGTTAAAGGCCCGAACCAAAGGTGATGGCTTTTAAAAAGGGAGCGGGCATTTAAAGGCCAGTCGAGCAAGCTACAGAGGGCTCGAAGCCTATTAGAAAATTCTGCCCTTAGAGGGTAGAATACTCTAATTTGTAAACCAAAGGCCTCATGGAGCCCTAGGGATTGAAATCCCCTCAGCCTCCATGAGGCCTTCTGTTCAAACATTGGAATGTTGGCGCTGTGGGCTTCTACTGATCATTAGAAGCCTGGAGCCCCCGATGAGGGGGGCAGTTACTTTTGTAAAAGCTGCAAATCCAGCATATGCCTTTTGAGACATTTTACTCATGTGTAGAGTTTGAACCTATTGGTTCTGCCTCAGGGCAGTTTCAAGTATGTACAGCTGTAGTTCCGTCAGCACACTACAAGGCTTCCACAATTTTGGAGGCCCCATTATCTTACCAAGAACACCAAAATTGGTTAGGTGGCAGTGGCAGCTCAGGCACAAAAAAGTCTGTTGCAATGACAGGGCTACGTGACCAGTTTTGGCTGGCTACACTCCTCTTCCTTGCCCTGACACCTGACGCGAACTGCATTAGTAGGCTATTAAAATACACAGTCGCCAAATAAAGGAGGCTCCTAAAGTTTGTACAACTCTTCGTAGCTCCAGAACTGCTGACCACAAATGCAAATTAATAGTTCACTGACTATCATCGGAAAATCACCCACGGAGCGTAATGTTATGGCATTATGGAATGCTCGCAAGACCAATCAGTTAGAAGCAGTGTATCAATACACCACCCCACAAGATAAACACAGAATACTGACCATGTATCTCACTCTTGGGATGGTGCCTCCCGTAGAGGAGTATAACACATGGGCATGTATCTTTGGGTGCATTTACATTTAGGTATGGAGTTAATGGGGAACTTCTCTACCATGTCCTCTACCGTTCTAAGCAATATTTAGGGAAGGCTTCAGTTCTGCCTATACTTCAGAGACTGGAAGTAGTTCCAGTTCATGAAAGCGGACTGTAACTACCAAATATCATTGTGGAAGTTCATACCTCTGTGGGTAGGGATAACATGGGTACTTGAAACGTTAAGTCACACTTAAGATACTAAAAATGACAATAATTATTTATTTGAAGAAAAATATACTCAGAAGGAAAGAAGAAACAAAAAGACAAAGATAAAAGATGAACTGGATCACCCGCTTCTTGGTGATTTGGCGGGGTGGTTATAATTTGACAGACAGTGAAAAAATTAAAAAACCTTGGCTGTTCTGCAAGGTCTTTTTAGGACAGAGAACGTAAAAGAACTGAAAGGGGGAGCATATCCAAGTACGGACGAAAAGAAGAGTGCAGTAGAAAATGGGAAGGAGGACACAAGACTGACAGCGTAAAGAGGGAGGAGAAAGGATTGCACTCTAAAACCCCAATAAAAACAAGAAATTAGCAGGACTTTCTAAAAAACAAGCCAATCAAGGTGTGAGTCCTCCTGGAAACAATACTCGGGTGAGAGCACTCCTAGAAAGCATCACAGAAGTCATGATATTCATCAGATGCTTCAGAAGCTTCAGGATGTAAATCCAGCTGATGTCTTCTTCATACAGATCAAGACCCCAGATCAACATTTTATATCCTCCTGACAGGGTTTGCAATCGAAACATACAAATTGACAGTGACATACCACATCTTATTGAAGCAGTCTCCTGGTCACAATTATCTGATGATTATAACGTCATCTCAGCGGAAGAGAACTGGTTTATTAGGGAAGCACCCCGGAGGGAGGAAGTCATAAAGATAGTCTTCTCTCCTATAGTACCTGAGGATGTCGGGGAAATTTCGGCCAGTGAAAGGCACTTGAGACAAGCTCCAGCCTTATATAGAAATCAAAAAGAACAATTGATGGACAGAATGCAGAACAATGTCATACATTCACCCCAGTACAGAGATCTAGGTCTAAATCCATCAGTTTTCTGCTCATCATGCCATTCCAGTTTGGATCCAGCCATATGCAAATCAGTCTTGACCCTTGGCCAATGAGAATAGTCGAGCCCGAACTGCCAGGCCAGGCCCTCTCTGGACTGGAAACAAGCATCTTAGGACCGGTTTCGGGCTTTCAGCCCTCATCAGCCAGGATAGCTTGACTCGAGTGGCATGGAGAGTACAGGACCCACGTCTAAGCATTCCCGTCCCAATCGGGGTGACAAATTCAAAAAAGAACAATTAATGGACGAATGCAGAACAATGTCATACATTCACCCCAGTGGGCCTAAATCCATAGTTTTTTCATTCACCATGCCATTCCAGTTTGGGCCAAGCCATATGGTGATCATGCACCTGAAGCTCAAGGAAGTTTCAGGGATGCTGTGCGTGTGTGCCCTGTGGCAGCCTGAGATCTTCGTAGCAGTAGCGGCCCAGACTGGCAGCCCCGGAGGAGCTGAGCCACCGGCCCGAGCCCGCCGTTGCCAATTCACAAAGATTGCATCGGAGGCCCAGGTCGCTGGACGAGGAGAGTGGGTTTGCACCCCCCAGGTAACGTGTGCCGACTCCTGTGGCGGGATGCGGGCTCGAAGGGAGACGCTCTCGGCCTCTCTCTTGTTCTGGCAGTGCGAGCCTCTGCTTCGGCTCGTATCGCGGCCCTTATTGCCAAGGGAGTGGCAGTACCGGGCCAGAGTTTGGAGCTGCACTTTTTGTACACCATACCCGTGTTGGGTGCAACTGTTGACAAAGGCTGACTGCGATTCAGAAAGAGTGTCAGAGAGACCACCTAAGGCACTGTGATCGGTGCCGGAGTGCTTTACTCATTATCCTACTTCTGCATAACGAACTACCTGATTGTTGCATTACGCATTGCATTATTCTTACATTACAAAGTGCCTGATTGCTGCATTATGCATTGCATTATTGTTACATTGCAAAAGTGCCTGATTCTAGCATTACGAACTGCATAACATGGTATTAGGATTAAAGTGGAATGTTTAGAGGAGCTCAATAATATCATCAGAACTGACAAGGGCTGGTTGGCCTAACAACTGGGCAGGAGAAATAGTATAATACTCATATGTTGGATTTATATTGTGTGGTCTTATTGTATATATTTTATATAAAATGTACACGTGTTTTTATAAAACTCGTGTGGAGCATATTTGTGGTGTCATCATTGGGTTGCTGTGAGCGTGGTTGCAAACAGTTTACACATTTGCCTTAAAGATAAGCCTGGCTGCTCGTGCCAAGCTACCAAGGTGGTGAGCGGGCGCTATCTCAGAAGGTGTCCTACCTTTCCCTGACATGGAAACTTGGGTCCATATTTGGCCTTAGGTACCTATCTCAGCCAACCAGGGATCCCTTGTCCAACAGCCACCTTGAAAATGGATAACATTTCCAAAATAAAATAAAATGTAAAGTAGTCTGTGGAGATTGGTCATCACATGGGCATAATGGAAGTTGTGAAAAATAAGTGTCTTGTGACAGAAAAGCAGCAAGAAAGTGAACCGTGCAAAGCCTGGCTTTCAGCAGTAAAAATGTATTTTGAAAATTTCTCACCTATATATAGTATGGAACAGGACCCACTGAGTCTTCTATACAGATGGCTCTGCTCAACCTGCGGTTTGAAAAAAATACAAATACTCTGCAGCTGCTCCAAGGTGCGAGGTGTAGTGAAGGATGGTGAATTCACCACACAAAGCACTCACACTAAAATACTAGGGGATAGTAATGCACAACATGCAGAATTGGGTGCCCTGCTACTTACACTACAGAAGACTAACTCATCTGTGTCCGCACTTATAGTGTCCGACTCTTTCTTTGTGTGCAAGGTTATAATATTGATGTGCAGCACTGGTGGTTGACTGGATTCAAGGATTCAAAGGGAAAACCACACAAAGAATAAACAGCTTTGGGGAAAAGTAGCTGTCTTACAAGGCAAGACACACTTCCATTGGTCCATGTGAGGCACATTTTGGGACATTAGCGTGATGGCATTCACACTAAAGGGAACTATGCAGCTAACTTAGAGGCAAAAGCTTCAATCCAAACTGTCAGAATAGCAGTCTTAACCAGATCTCAAATGAAGATCAACACATGTTTTAACAGTCATAAATGCAACCAAGCAAGCAGGGAAACCTCCTACAGGCTTTCCTCCCAAATTCTGCTACACCCTTACTTCACCAATTCAGATAATATTCGTGTCCTCATGATACCAGGAAGGGAAGGCAAAATAATAACTAATAGTCTGTCTAGATTAGATTTATTCAAAGAAGCACATAAAGGTTGGCCTCTGCACATGCTGGAATTAATGCAATCGTAGCTATGCTACAGCTACGCTATTGATGGCCTAATCTATTTAAACAGACTAAGGACTATGGGCCAGATGTATCAAACAGTTTTACCCGTTCTGTGTCTATGGTAAAATGTCTTCATACATCTGGCCCCATATTAGGTAATGTGATGATTGTCAGCATAATAAACCTTTCACTGTCAAACGACCCTCGACAACTCCTCTCATGATCTCAAATATCCCCATTTGAGTTATTTACTAGGACCACATTGGTCCCCTATGTTCAGCTAGCCAATATAAGTACATATTGATTCATGTTCCAGGTTCCTATGTGTTTGGCCACACAAAAATGCAAGCAGTTCAGCAGTAGTAAAAGAATTGCTGGGCCTAGTGTCAATCGGGACAGTTCATTCATTTCATTCAGATAACGGTTCTGCATTTGGCAGTAAGGCTTATAGGAATTCGGTCTCTGCTCTAGGTGTTTGTCTGCAATACAAGCAACCCAGTCAAAGCCGAATCACACGATGTAGTAAAGAGGGCCATTGGCACGATTAAACAAAGTTTAACTGCTAGGGTGATCATGTCTTAGTTGGTATCAGAATTTGCATAGAGTTTAGAGAGCATTAAATAACTTGACTAGATGAGTATTGGGAGGACACACTCTATAGAAGGTGCTCTTTGGAGTTCCTATGCATGTACCTGGCTTAGATAATTCTGGGAACGTGGCAGATGAAGATACATTTGAATTGGAGAAATCTTTGAATGCTTTACAGAGTACCCAAGGAGTCAAATACAAGCTGTCTGACACAAACCACTCTGACACCACCACCTCTGTAGAGAAGGTTATCGCTGCTGCTAACGGGTGGGTTCCCAAGGTTGGGCACCCAGTTTGAGAGAAAACAAACAACAAGCAAGCTTTTGAACCATCTATAGACCCCTGTCACTATTATTGGGTTAAAAGGCAATATCATTGGTATTTTGCCTCCTTTGTCTGGTGCAAGGAGAAACAGACAAGTGTCTATTGTTCACGTCAAAGAGCATTATGTTGCCAGTCCTCTACATCTGACCACCACAGACACCAGGAAGGATTCAGAGCAGTGCCTCAAAGCCTCTCCCTACTCTGAATACACTATCTCTGAACAAACCAGTAACATTTCTAGCTTGAGTTTTCAACCGGGGATAACTAAACTCAACGCTCAAAGCCGAACATTGAGTGCAATCAACATGGCAATTCCATGGTTTACAATGGAATTCCACCTGATGCTAGGTCAGGTGAAATTTCATAGTAAAGAATGGAAGTGGTTGAAAAGTCTTCTGCAAAATATCCAGAGTCATTTTCAAAATTGTTGGTCTCTCGAGAGACCGTTTTTGAAAATAAATCTGGATTTTACACGGAAGACTTTTCAACCTCTTTTGCAGTCGTTCACAGCCAGAAATTGCTTTATTCTTGTCAAACATTTGATTCCTGAGTGGTATTATGCCTCGATTATTTGGGGAATTTTTAATTCCATCATGTGGTTATTAACAATACTCATCGTTCTACTGCTACTGAATGGCCACAACTCCCTGCAAGAACAATTGCCTCACCTGTGGTTCATGAACTCCAACCACTCTTCTCATCCCACGGGGTACTAGGAGGTTTCCATGCGGCAAACATTACAGCTTACCTGGGGAAAAGGGAATAGCCTGGGAAAAGGTTCCATAACAGAATATGGTGTCCAGTGAGATATTGCAATTGCCTTGTTATAATAAAAGTTTCAATGAATGATGTTATAAATCCCAGTTCTCTTTCACATGATTGGGACATTGAAACTGTTAAAAGAATGATGTCTCATTTACAGGCATATGGTATGTTACATAATGAATATTTGAATTCGGCAAATTACAATGAAATTCAGGGACATATATATTATTCAGTTGCATCATCCTTGCACCCTGCAAGGAGGCACAAGTGCAACACAACTTCTAAGTTATATTTACTAAGTCACACAAGGCCACCTTGCGTGGCCCTGAGAGGCTTGATAAATCTAGAGTAACACAATGCACCACATATCACTGTGTTGCATTACTCTGCCCCAAAGAGCTGTTCTATGGGAGGATGATGGTGTTCCTAGACATCCACCCATGGCTTTTGGCGCATTCAGAGATTTACCATTACTGGCATACCTGGAAATGCCTCAAAATTCTACACCTTCCCAGGTGATGTGTAACAAGGACAAATATTTTGATTTCTCCTTGTTTTTTTCTCTTTCTAACATGGAAAGAGGAAAATGCCTCAGAGGATTGTTCTTGTGTGGGAAGTTGTCACTTCCTGTACAAAAACAATCTTCTTTACACGAGGAGAAATATTTGTATTTCAATTTATTTTTTCCTCTTTCTAACATGGAAAAAGGAAAATGCTTTAGAGGATTGTTCTTGAGTGGGAAGTTGTCACTTCCTGTACAAAAACAATCCTCTTTACACGAGGAGAAATATTTGTATTTCAATTTATTTTTTCCTCTTTCTAACATAGAAGGAGGAAAATGCCTCAGAGGATTGCTTTTGGGCAAGAAGGTGTTCCTTCTTGCACAAAAACAACCTTGCAGGCACCCTTGCACCATGATGCAATGGTGCCTGCATTGGTCCTAGGCAGCATATTATGCACCAAAACAAGGAAAAGACATGAATGAACCATATAATGTTAAATGTGGCATGTTTCTGCCCTTTCCCTTTCACACAGGGCAGCAAGGGGTCTTGCTGCACTGTGCTGTGTATTTTCTTGATAAATGTACCCCTCCTCATTATCACACTTATGCACACAATTGCATACATAGACTAGAGAAATTCACAATTGTACCCTGGATGTTCACATTTCACAAAATGGATCCTACACATGTAGAACCTGAGTTCTGGGGGCATGAACTGTCCAACTGAAATCATCTAGGACATACATCAGAAGAAGGCCCCAGTGGTCTATCCCAATATGGAAGCAGTTTTCAACCTCTGCATGAGTGCCAGAAACAATGCAGAGAAATTAATCCGTCCTTTCTACAGGATGCTATCTATGACAGAGCAGTACCATGGTGGCATTTTTCAACACAGCTACAGATGAAAGGCTTCATTCGCTGTTAGCCATGAGCCCCCTTAGGAGGAGCCACAACTAACACTGAGTGCCCAACGTGAGCAAGCAACAACTGGTCCATCAATCACACAGATTTTCAACTATGAAAATGCTCCATATGGTTTTTGTAAAGATCACTCGTAGGCTGTGTGTGTGCTCCAACGAGAAATGAGCTGAACAAGTAAGTCAACCAATGACAATAATTCAACTAATATAACACAAAAGTCTGAATGAACTATATGTGTTATTATAAGACTCTTTTTTCTTTGTTTTTCATTTTTGCCGCATATTATTTTTATTTTTTAATCTAGCCCTTTCATATCATTAATGGTATGTTTTAATCGCCAGCCTGCATACAAATTTTTATATAGACTACAATATATATATTATTTTATCAGAACAGTGCAAGGCTTGAAAAGATTACTATAGGTATCTTTTCGCCATTTACATCAATAATGTATTTATTGGCTTTGCTTAATGTTTCATTTATATATTTTATATTGAATGCTTTCTATAAACACACATAGATTGGTTAAGTTTATATTATATCCTAGGTACTTTAGATCTCAGTAACATGTAAGCGTGGATTTCCCTGTTTGATAGGCACACCCCCTATGACATCACATTCAGAAGTACAAGACGGGGATGACGTAAAGTCACTATGGTTCGAATTCCATCTTATGTAGGCTTCGACTTCATGGTGACTTATGGAAATCTCCATATTCCCTCTCTCACATAATGGAATTCACCATCTTTCCCAGTTTATGCAAAATCATTGTCTTGTCTGCAATAAGACGCAGATGCCACCTAACCTAATCTTTCGAGCAAATGTGAAAGCATAAAGTCATTCAAAAAAATGACACTTATGTAACATTTGCCCGAGTCAAATGTCTACTTGCCACTATGTCAAGGTTGATTAAGTACACATATTGACATATAGCCAAAATAGTGTAGTCTGAATTAATATCCGTTTACTTTATATGCTTATAAGGAAACCTCTAGCACGCATACCTTGATGCATACAATCTATGTCAGACATTATTAAACTTATGTCTGAAATTTAAATTTCTGATAATCATTAGTATATATTTCCCACTGTGTTGTGGTTGTTCAATGCAGCCGGGCTGGAGAAACCTAAATGCGCATGTGTGTTTTGGTCTGCCTGAGATGGCCAGCCAAACACATATGCGCACTTAGGGAGTGCACATAGTACTCTTCCTCCCATGCCCCACCCCTCCCTGCACAAGATGGCTCTCAGAGCCGGTAAATGAAAAACAAAACATTGCCAGAACATTGTTTTACTTTTCATTTGCTGGCTCTGAGCCAGGCAGTGGAGCAATGCTCCTCCGCCATTGTGGAGGAGCCGCCCCTGATTGGGAGCCTGGAGGGTGATATCAAGGGGCTGAAGGGACAGGTGGACAGGCCATGTGGGACAGAGGGGGGAGCTGAGCTTAGAGGGGCACCTAATTACTATCAGGCCACTACTGAGCACAAATGTTTGTTCAGCACCAAATACTTTCAGGCATGCACATATGTAGAGGGGAGCGCACGGGACCAGCACTGGCAGAAATAATACCCAAAAGCAGTTTCTCCACCTATATCCGTAAAAAAATAGAAAAACCTATATCCTTGAAGTCACTTGCACAGATGGCTCCCTAGTTGGAATCACGTCTGAGATACTCAACACATTTTCCGCTTCTACTCTACTCTTTACTCCTCGCATGACCCGAAATGTAGATATATATACATAGCTAGTGGATGTGTTGCTGGACTGGCTGAGTGATGCACAGAGGGAGTTCCTCTTGGCAGACATAGAAGAGGATGAAATTAGGGAGGCCATAATAAATTTGCAATCTGGCAGGGCTCCAGGCCCAGGTGGACTACCGGCAGATTTCTATAGAAGTTATATTGGCCCCCTTGCACCTAAATGTAAATGTGGGTTTACTAGTAAAGCGCACTGGGACTCCATGGAGTGGTGACCTCTGTGCCTCTGGGCCGGTCACTCCTCCACGCACTGCGCACACTCCCCGTGGGTGTGCCCTTGCTGCCCGTTCCCGCCGCTGCTCGCAGCTGTGCCCCTGACCACGAGGCGTGGTCTCTGCTTCTGAAGCGCAGCGCCGCCTCTGCTGCCTGCGTGACCTTTTCCTTTTCCTGCCTCTGCCTCTGCACTCTGGTCTGTCCCCCCTGTGTTGGGACTGCTTTCCCCCGCTTTGCCCAGCTTTTTTCTTCCTGCCAGTCTCTTGCCCAGTCCGCCGCTTTTCCTGCTGTTTTTCCCGCCGTTTTTATTCCCGCTGTACCCCCGCCACCTCCCTGCTCCCCGCTGCTGATCCCCTGCGGCCCCGCCCCCCTCCACCAGGAGCCTTCCCATTCGTCGCCCCGCTCCCGCCTTCCAGCTGCCCCTCCCTCCCACTGGAGCATATAGGGAGGAGTGCATGCAGTGGTGATCTGCGACCTCTGTGCCTCTGGGCCGGTCACTCCTCCACGCACTGCGCACACTCCCCGTGGGTGTGCCCTTGCTGCCCGTTCCCGCCGCTGCTCGCAGCTGTGCCCCTGACCACGAGGCGTGGTCTCTGCTTCTGAAGTGCAGCGCCGCCTCTGCTGCCTGCGTGACCTTTTCCTTTTCCTGCCTCTGCCTCTGCACTCTGGTCTGTCCCCCCTGTGTTGGGACTGCTTTCCCCCGCTTTGCCCAGCTTTTTTCTTCCTGCCAGTCTCTTGCCCAGTCCGCCGTTTTTCCCGCCGTTTTCCCGCCGTTTTTATTCCCGCTGTACCCCCGCCACCTCCGCGCTCCCCGCCGCTGATCCCCTGCGGCCCCGCCCCCCTTCACCAGGAGCCTTCCCATTCGCCGCCCCGCTCCCGCCTCCCAGCTGCCCCTCCCTCGCTCCGCCCCCTCCACTCTCCTCTTATGGCAGAGTGGCCAACGCGCAGCGTGCACGCGCAGCGGGCGCGCCGATTATGCGCCGAAGGCGCGCCAAAGGTAAGACCGTCTGCGCCATTCTGCACCTGGACCGCGCCCAGTGCCAGGACCCCTGGGCCCCGCAGACACCAGCCCACCCGCCGGACCTACGACGCCGCCACCCTCAACGCACTCAACACCGGCCGAATCCCGGGATGCTACCGAGCCACCCCGCGACGCACCCACGGACCCTTCAGCTGCCACGCCTGCAAGTTCACCTGCATCCGGACCTGCCCTGCACCAGCACCCGCCAAGCCGAACACCAGCAGCAACCACCTTAAGTGCATCCGTCTCAACACCCGCTCCGTTCACAGACACGCCATCGAACTCTGGAACCTCCTCGACACCACAGCCCCTGACGTTGCCTTCCTCACGGACACCTGGATGAACGCCTCTTCAGCGCCCGACATCGCCATCGCCATCCCAGAGGGCTACAAGATCACCCGGAGGGACCGCACCGCCAACCAGATGGGAGGAGGCATCGCCGTCATCCACAGAGACACCATCCGCATCACGACCAACACCGACGACACCCTAACCACCGCCGAACACCTGCACTTCCAGATCCACACCGACCCGAAGACCACCCTCAGAGGCACCCTGATCTACCGACCCCCGGGACCACGCACACAATTCAGCGAGGACATCGCCGACTTCGTCAGCCTGCATGCCCTCCTCTCCGCTGACTACATCCTCCTGGGGGACCTCAACTTCCACCTGGAGAACAACAGCGACCGCAACACCATCACCCTGCTCGACAACCTCGCCAACCTCGGACTCAAGCAGCTGGTGTCCACCCCCACCCACCTTGCCGGACACACACTCGACGCCGTCTTCTCATCCAGCAAAGACATCGCCTTCAGCCACGCCAAAGGACTCCACTGGACGGACCACAGCTGCGTCCACTTCACCTTCAAAAGAACGACGATCCACCACCACCAGCAACAGGTTGCCCGAAGAAGCTGGAACAAGATCACAGCCGACCAGCTCGCCGCTTCCCTGAGCCAGAACCCTCCTGCCAGCTCAGCGAACCCCAGCCAAGCCGCCAACAACCTCACGAAGTGGATCAGCAACTGCGCGGACGAACTCGCCCCTCTGAGGACCCCGCCCAGCAGACCCGGCAGCAAGAAAGCCCCATGGTTCACCGACGAACTCAAGAGCTCCAAGAAGAACTGCCGAGCCCTCGAGAAAGTCTGGAGAAGGGAACCAACACCGGACAACATGACCACCCTCAAGCTTGCCACCCGGAAGCACCACCAACTGATCCGCGCCACCAAGAAAACTGCATTCAAGGACCGGCTGGACAACAACGCACACAACTGCAAGGAACTCTTCAACATCGTGAAAGAGCTCTCCAACCCCAACGCCGGAAACAACGACATCACCCCATCGCAAGACCTCTGCAACTCCCTCGCCTCCTACTTCCACAACAAGATCGCTGACATACACAACAGCTTCAGCATTCAACCGACGCACGCCACGACCGCAGCAACGCCGCCCACCACCACCCTCCGCGCCTGGACTCCGATCAGCACCGAAGACACCGCCCGCATGATGAACTCCATCCACTCCGGATCTCCGACCGACCCCTGCCCTCACCACGTCTTCAACAAGGCCGACGCTGTCATCGCACCCCACCTGCGGGACATTATCAACACCTCCTTCGACACCGCCACCTTCCCGGAGACCTGGAAGCTCGCCGAACTCAGCGCTCTACTCAAGAAACCTACAGCGGACCCCACCGAACTCAAGAATTACCGCCCCATCTCGCTCCTCCCGTTTCCAGCCAAAGTCATCGAGAAGACCGTCAACAAACAGCTAGCCGCCTTCTTCGAGACGAATGGATGCCTCGACCCCTCACAGTCTGGCTTCCGAGCCAACCACAGCACCGAGACCGCCCTCATCGCTGCCACCGACGACATCCGAGCCCTGATGGACAACGGAGAAACAGCGGCCCTCATCCTCCTAGACCTCTCCGCGGCATTTGACACTGTCTGCCACCGCACCCTAGTGCAGCGCCTCAGCAACGTCGGAATCCAGGAGAAGGCACTGGAATGGATCATCTCCTTCCTCGACGGAAGAACACAGAGAGTCCGCCTACCACCGTACAAGTCAGAGGCCACCGAAGTCATCTGCCGAGTCCCTCAAGGATCCTCGCTGAGCCCCACCCTCTTCAACGTCTACATGAGCCCCCTCGCAGCCATCGCACACCAACACAACCTCAACATAATCTCCTACGCCGACGACACCCAGCTGATCCTCTCCCTGACCATCGACCCCGCCGCCGCCAGAGCCAACCTGCACGAAGGGATGAAAGATGTAGCCGAGTGGATGACGACCAGCTGCCTGAAACTGAACTCAGACAAGACGGAGGTCCTCATCCTGGGCTCCTCGCCCTCCACCTGGGACGACTCCTGGTGGCCCCCCGCCCTGGGCACCGCACCCAAACCGACGGACCACGCACGCAACATGGGCTTCATCCTGGACTCCTCCCTCTCCATGACCAGACAAGTCAACGCCGTCTCCTTGTCGTGCTTCAACATCCTGCGCATGCTACGGAAGATCTTCTGGTGGATCCCCACCGAGACCAGGAAGACTGTCACCCAGGCCCTCGTCACCAGCCGACTGGACTACGGCAACGCCCTCTATGCCGGAACCACCGCCAAGCTCCAGAAGAGACTCCAGCGGACCCAGAACGCCTCAGCCAGACTCATCCTCGACATCCCACGAAACAGCCACATCTCCGGACATCTGAGAGACCTGCATTGGCTCCCCGTCAACAAAAGAATCACCTTCCGTCTCCTCACCCACGCACACAAAGCCCTACACGATCAAGGCCCGACCTACCTCAACAACCGAATCAACTTCTACGCTCCCAAACGCCACCTCCGATCAGCCAGCCACGCCCTCGCCGCCGTCCCCCGCATCCGAAGAGCGACAACAGGAGGAAGGTCCTTCTCCTACCTGGCCGCCAAGACCTGGAACTCTCTCCCGACCGACCTGCACCTGACCCAAGACCACCTCTCCTTCAGGAAGAAGCTCAAGACCTGGCTGTTCGAGCAGTAACGGCACCCCCCCCCCCCCCAAGCGCCTTGAGACCCTACGGGTAAGTAGTGCGCTTTATAAATGTCTTTGATTGATTGATTGATTGATGCTGGTGCTGAAGACCACTGGGGAACCCGTCCTGGTTTTCCCTGTGAGATGGTCCCTTTCTGGGTATCTCCAAGGTGAAACCAGGCATCCCAGGCATCTGTGGGGGGCCGTTGTAGAGATGAGGGAAGCTTAATGCCCAGAGTTGCCGAGTGTGTTCCCTGGTTAGAGTAGGCACTGAGGCGAGAATTATCGAGTCCGTTTTGACCCTGGTCCACGACTCTGCTGTGTCGGGAATTGAACCCTGGTCCCAGGCCGTTCTCTGCTTATGGGTCTGCCGACTATAACCAGTGAGCCACACCACTCCACTATACTCAAGACTGTATTTTTAGAAGCAATGAAATCAGCCCCCCTCCCACCCTCAATGAGGGAAGTGATGATCATATACTTTCTGAAGCCCGGAAAACCGGTAGAAAAATGGGAATACTATTGGCCCCCATTGATTATTAATTATGATGCTAAAATACATGTAAAGATATTAGCTAACTGCTTGAATCTGCTGAGGAACTTCCTGGTCAGCTCTGACCAATCTGGGTTCATACCAGGACATGCTACATCGCATAATTTGCACACACACTTCTCTCTGCTGCAAAGTATAGACCCGAAGCTGGCAGCAGTAGCTTTATTTCTCGATGCCAGTAAGGCTTTTGATTGCTGGTGTGGAATAGTCTGTTGATGGTGCTCAAGCAGAAGGGTTTCCCCCTCCTTCTTGGATCACACTTCTATACTGCAGACCGGCAGTGAGGGCATGGATAAAAGGAACTTTTTCTCCCCGTTCTCTATTTCATGAGGCACCAGGCAGGAGTGCCCACTGTCATCCCTGCTATTTGCAGTGGCAGTGGAGCCACTCACGTCCAAATTAGGAGAATACTATCTGGAATATGTCATCCGCTAATCTACCAAGCTTTAGTTGGTGTCATTATTTTCTGACAACATCACACTATATGTCAAGGACCCCCAAGATAGCCTAAATAGCCTTCTGAATGAATACATCTGCTTGAAGGTACCTACACATTAACTTGAAAAGGGAGGATTTGAAGCAACAAACATGGAACTTTATTTCCTGTGCACCCAAGCCCACTACGCTGCACATTGGTTTAAACAACCCCCCTTCATGCTGCATCTGACCATAGAACAAAGATACATGGCCTCTGTCACCACAACTGTGTTCCTGGGAGCATGGGCGTGCAATACAGATGAGGCATCCTCTACCATTGCTTGCATGACTGCAGTCTTGAGCAAGCTGGCCAAATGACTAAATAGGCTTATCCTTTATCCCCAACTCATCCCTTTACCTTATCATCCTTGAACCCGGTGATACACAAGATGGCCTGTTGAAATATGCTGTAAATGATGGGTGTCACAACTTGGGGAGACCTATAAACTGAAGGAATGTTGGTCATCCATGATGAATTCATTGCTGGATCAATGGCAACTCCCCTAGAGGTTTTTTTGTACATCAGCTTCCTCCACAAGCGAGAGTGGCCACCCCTGACTTTCCTCGGGACACCCCCATGCTCCACACTTCGCATGTATTACTGCAGGCCACAACTCCAAAACATATAGACTCCACGTTATAAAACACTGCACAGCTGGTGCACACAGAGGTGCCTAGGGATGGCTTTCCTGTTGGGATGATTATTATTATTATGATTAGAATTTGTATTGTGCGACAGCTACCCAAAACCCAAAAAGGGTTTCCCGGCCCAGATAGAAGCCTTGACAGGGTGGAGCATGGGCATCCTCTTTGTCAAACAGCCAGGTTTTTAGCAACTTGCGGAAGCTGGAGTAGTTTGTTTCATTGCTAAGTGAGATTGGGAGGGGGTTACAGTACAATGGCCCAAGGTATGTGAAGGATTTCCCTCCAATTCGCGCTAGTTTGTATTTAGGGACCACAAAACGGCCGTGTGAAGCTGATCTTAGATTTCTAGATGGAATGTATGGTTTGACCAAAGTGCAGAGGTAGTTGGGGGCTATATTGGATTTAATTTTGTGCATGTAGGTGAGTGTTTTGAACTTCACTCAATTTTCAATGTTTAGCCAATGTAATTTACGTGGAAAGTGGAGATCGATTCTCTTTTTGTATCCTACATAAGAGCCTAACTGCCGCATTTTGGGCCATCTGTAGTCTGTGGAGAATCGGTTTGTTTGAGCCCACATAGAGGACATTTCCAAAGTCAAGCCGGGAAGTAATTAAGGCATTGACTACAGTTTTTTTTTGTTGTGTCTGGCAGCATCCAGCATATTTTCCTCAGCCATTTAATGATGGAGAACAAGTGGCTGCGACTTTTACCGACTGAGCATGCATACTTGAAGTATCGTCTAGGAGTATGCCTAGGTTTCGGACTTGTGATACCGGGTAGGAAGGGTGCCCATTTTATTTGGCCAATGGTGTAGGCTCCATAGATTTTTCTGCTTTCCCAGTATTATTACCTCTGTTTTTCCTCCGTTCAAGAAATTAGATTGCATCCAGGTTGCTATGTTAGTTAGCCCTGTCTTAAGTGTGGAGGTATCATTGGGGTTTTGCGCCGATAGTGAAAACTTAATTTGGGAATCGTCTGCGTAGGAATAAATTGAGAGTTCGGATTGTTCTGCCAGCTCCACTAAAGGTTTTAGGTAAAGATTAAAAAGTAGGGGGCTCAAGATGGAGCCTTGTGGTACACCTTGTGCGAAGGAGTACGTTTTGGAGCAGGCATTTTGGGAAAAAAACTTGAAAAGTTCTGCTTGGGAGGAATGCCTGGATCCATTTGAGAGCTGCTCCACCTATTCCTATTTTGCTCAGTGTATTAATGAGCACAGTGTGTGATATGGTGTCAAAAGCGGCGCTCAAATAAAATAAAAATGAGCGCCACCGTTTCCCCTCTATCTAAATTCTGACGGATTGCTTCAGTAACACCTAGGAGTGTGGTTTCCGTCGAGAAACCCGCTCTTAAGCCTGACTGTGAGGGATGAAGTAATTGATGTGTTGCTACACATTGCGTCATGTGTATATGAATGTGTTTTTCTAAGATTTTGGATAGAATCTGAAGCAGTGATATGGGACAATAGTTTTTGGTATCGGCTGGGTTTGCATTTGACTTTTTTAATAGTGGGTAAATCATGGCGTGTTTCCATGAGGGAGGAATGACTGACTCTTTGATTGATGCATTTAAAAGATGGGTTAGAATTGACATCACTGAGTGATTTAATTGTTTAAGGATGTTGCCTCGAAGGGGGTCCTTTGGTGATCCAGATTTAATTGATTTTAGTAGTGTTTCTACATTTTCCGTTGTTTGGAGGGGCCAATCCGTTAGTGCGAAGTCTGCATAGTTTTGACTATGTTCTTGCGCCACGTGGGAATGAGATGCCACTGGCATAGATTAATTTAGGCTCACTGAGCTATCATATACAGGTTCTTGAGAAACAATTTCTTGGTAAATTCCTTCAACTTTATTTATAAAAAAGGCAGCTAGTTCCTCGCATTTAGTTTGGGACAGTATTGTTGGTTTGGCTATGGTATCTGAGCCCGCCAATTCTTTAACAGTGTTTAACAGTGTTTTTGCACAGTTATACATCTTTGAGAAGGTTAAATTCATGAAAGTGGCGCATGCTTGTTTACATTCTTTTAGATATTTACTCAAGGCTGTTTTATAGACTTGCTTGGTTAATTGGTCGTATTTTCTCCTACACTTTCTTTCAAGGATCTTAAAGCTAGTTTTTAAGCTCTTTAAAGAATCGTTATACCATGGCGCCGGTGGATGATGGGCGGTTCCTTTATATTTTATGGTGGGGAGGCAGGTGTCAATGGCTTCTGAGAGCCAGTTTTGCACTGCCTCGGCGAGTGGATCAGCCTTTTGCTCTAAGAATGGTTTATGAGCATCAAGACATTCATTACAATTTTCGATGTCTAATTTTTTCCAATTTCTCTGTGTTTTCCCTGCTCTTTCTGCGTTATTTGGCATGTTCTTATCATATGGAGAGGTCAGAGAGAAGTTTATCTGATGGTGGTCAGATCAGCTAGTTGGTAGGGCCGGGGAGCAGCTGATTGTACTTAAATTTGAAAAAATGGGATCCAAGAAATGTCCGGCTATATGTGTGGGGCGGAATTTAATAGCTTTAGGTTTTGGGAAGCCATATCAGAGTTGAGTCTGGTACTACTTTTGCAGGTAGAGTCTTCCAGATGGAGATTTATGTCTCCTAAAACTGTGAAATTAGCCTTGTTAGTTACCTGAAACGAGATCTCTCCCATCAGAGTGGGAATCCAGTTAGCAAGGTGCTCTGGGGGTCGATATATAAGCACTCCTGAATAGATAAAATTGGGGGAGAGAGTCAGTTTAAAAAGAGCAGCTTCGCATGCAGCAATAGGGAGCTGATCTAAGGAGCAGCAGAAGTTTTTTTTTAAATTACCGCCATTCCACCCCCTATACTGTGTGTTCTATCCAGTCTTGCTATTGTATAATTGGAAGGTAGGGCTACTGCTATATCTGGTCCTGAGCTCTCATGGAGCCAGGTTTCCGTGAGGAAAACCGCATCTGGTTGGTCATTCAAAAGAAGGTCAAAAATGTTTGCTTTATGTTTAGGGAGCGAACGGAAGTTTATGCTTGTCATCTTGTATGTTTTAGATGGGGGTTTGTTTGTTTACCAGCATGTGGTATATTTACAGTATCATTAGAAGTAAAGTGAAAACTGCAATGAGTGCAGATAAAATGATCAGTGATAGTGCGGGCTCTGACACAGTTGGGCGTTAGAGAGTCATTGATGGTTCTCAGAAATTCAAGATCATATTTATAAAGCTCTGCCTTACTTGCCTGTTTTTGCGAAGGCGGATTAGCTAATATTTTCCTCGTTTCAGTGCCAGGGGTCCTGGCCCAGGTCCCGCGACACGTGCGGACAGGCGCAGACGGGCTTACATTTGGCGCGCCCTCTGCGCGTGTCCGCTCCGCATATGCTCTAAGGTGTCCATTTATCTCTGCCTGTGCCTAACAACTAGCCCGCTGCCCCGCTCCGATTCCCTCCAAGATAGAGGCGGTTTTTGGGCGGCAGTTACCGGTGTTGCTCAGCGTCCCCATACCAGATCTTTGTCATCTGAATCAGGTAAGCTGGAGGCAATAGTGCAATTTTAAGATTCTTGCGTGAAGTTTAAAAATAGAGCGAGTGCAGCACAAAGTACAGGACAAGCAATTTAAAATGAAATGCTCCCGGCTTCTGCCTCAGGTGTTGCTTACTTGGTGGCAAGTTCGAAAAAACGGCAGCAGCGCAAGGCCTCTTTTATCTCTGCCTGTGCCCAACAACTAGCCCGCTGCCCGCTCCGACTCCCTCCAAGATGGCGGCGTTTTTTGGGCGACAGTTACCAGTGTTGCTCAACGTCCCCTGATCACATCCTCATTGTCTGAATCAGGTAAGCTGGAGGCAACAGTGCAATTTTAAGAATCTTGCGTGAAGTTTAAAAATAGAGCGAGTGCAGCACAGGACAGGTGATTTAAAATGAAATGCTCCCGGCTTCCCCCTCAGGAGTTGCTTACTTGGTGGCAAATTCGAAAAAACGGCAGCAGCGCAGGGCCTCTTTTATCCCTACCTGTGCCCAACAACTAGCCCGCTGCCCGCTCCGATTCCCTCCAAGATGGCAGCGGTTTTTGGGCGGCAGTTACCGGTGTTGCTCAGCGTCCCCTGATCAGATACTCGTCATCTGAATCAGGTAAGCTGGAGACAACAGTGCAATTTTAAGAATCTTGTATGAAGTTTAAAATAGAGCGAGTGCAGCACAAAGTACAGGACAAGTGGTTTAAAATGAAATGCTCCCGGCTTCCGCCTCAGGAGTTGCTTACTGGGTGGCAAATTTGAAAAAAATCGAAAAAATTATGAATTGTGTACACCGCTCACTGACAAACAATACTTCTACTGTTGCCAACAGACTGGTCGCATGACTGCTAGTAGCCAGCTATGCATTACTCACTTTACATTTTTTCATTGGCTATATATTACACCCCTGCTAGACTGCATAGGTATCACTTGTGATCCAATGACAGGTGTGCAAGATGTGGGGCCCCGGGAGCTGACTTTCTTTACCTGGCATGGGAGTGCAGGTTGATTTGAGGATACTGGAGTGAGGTCGCTGATGCTCTGACACAGAAGATGGGCTCCCCCTGACCCTTACACCCCTAGTTGCATTGCTGGGTGACTCTGAAAACATTGAAGGATCATCCAGATGGTTTGTGTTACTTGGCCTCCTATTGGCCAAACGCAGGGTTGCTTGAAGATGGGGGAGAGGATGGGCCCCCAAATTTAAGGAATGGTTACCGTATCTTATCTACTGTAAAGACCAGATGATCACTTACGTCAAAGTGCTGGCCCAAGTCCTCAACCGCGGGACATATGGGACCCTCTTCAGATATACCTGATGGGGAATTCCCCTGACTTAATTGGAGTGTTTGTCCCAGGGACAGCCCCAGCTGCCGCCCCTTGAGGGTATTGCTGCCAGCTATTCCGTGCTTGGGATGTGTGCAACATGTTGTAGTTAGTTATGATTGCATGGTGGACTGTCACCCCCTGCTCTTGGATCACACTATGAAATGACTGAAGCTATAGATAGATAGGAAGATATTGCTCAAGACATTGGAAACCATGGCAATGTACGACCCCTATACCGGCTCTGATGTGGATGGTAATGGCTACTATGTATCAGCAAAAACTGGACATATGACATGCAAAAGTGTTTATTCCTTCCGATCATGTGATATCGCACAAAGTTATCATGGTTTAATGTTAAATGATTAATATTGTTACTGTTTGCTATAAAATATAAAATACTAATAAATATTTTTTTTAAATGACATTGTCAACTCCAGTAGGTCAGATGTTTTTTTCTAAGATGGAGTGGAAGTGAGATATTCACTTCCGTCTTCCACTTGTACTTTTTGTCAGCCTGCTCTATCATTTGTACCTTTATTAGACCATTGGAATCTCTTAACCCAGCATATTGTTTCAAGCGACGAAAAACTAATATTAAACTATAGTAAGAACAACAAGTATTGACAAAGTCAATAGGTCTGCAACCCATCCCAGACCTATTGCCAATGCAAATCGTTCATTATTTCATGTGGTTTGTAAAAAGGAGCTCAAACATATAATAAGCATATTGTGAACTCCAGTAGATCTTCTGTTTTTGAAAGAGGAGGAAGGAACTTCCCTCCATCATCCCATATAATTTTTCTCAGGGGACTGCCCATGTTTCATGCCTAATATTATCTATTTGAGGTATCTTAGGCACATTGTGGTTGCTCTTGCATATTGTAATGTATGATGACCAACTTGTGGGAAAAACGTCATCATTAACATTTGACACTAAAATGTTCACTACTGCTACATCCCTAGAATTCAATAATCCATACAATGTCACCTACCACCCTTCTGAGTCTGCAAAGTCTTTAGTAACTGCAAGTGGTACATTCAGCGTAACCAATGCTTCCATACCTTTGGAGTGAGAAGACTACCACACAAGGTGGAAAGACTCTCTCCATCTCTTCCTTTCTTGCTTTCTACCTCTATGATCAGTGAGTCTCCTGGATGCAAGCTTTATGTACTGTTTGTCTCCTTAGAAATGGTGCCACTCTCTACATTTTATATGGTTGTTCACTGTGATATTCCATGTAAGTGTTTTAATTCCTTCTGCCATTTGCTGGGACAACTGTTTACTCAGATGATGGTGATCCATGGGATGCTGAGTGGAGGCGATCGGTGCTCAAAGAACATTTTAGATCAAATTTGTTATTAATTCATGTCCATGCTGCATCATAGGTGCATACTAAAGGATGTATACATTTGCACTTTTCAATGTAGTGCTAACAGTAGTTCTCACTGCTAGAGCAACATCTTATGTGTGTAGTTTTGCCCTCATTGCACCTCAAGTGACCATCGTCCTCTTGATGACCCACTGGCAACATTCCATGCATTGGATTGCTTTTAATTCTCTTCTCTTCTAGTCAACCCCAGCCTGTTCAATTCCAATGTTGGAAAAATAAGTTTTGCCTACATAAAAAAACGTTCTGCCTAACTGTAAGGATAATCTACTTTGTATCACTCAGCTGTGTCCACTCTTTTTGGCAGCAAGGGAGTCTTAGTTTCTGAACTTGTTGATTGTGATCAAGGAACAGCATATGTGTTCAATTCTTTTGAGTTTTTTTGTTCCAAGGATCAGTGCTGCCTGAAAAGTGACGTCTCTATACTTTTAGTGGATAGGCAAACTCTTCTGAAGTTTTGGTCGGCTATCTCAGTTCAGCCAGAGTTTTTTTCACATTTCCCATGTTTCAAGCTGCATCTTTGGTAGTGCCCTATACATAGTTTAACCTTTATGATACATTGCAAAGAACTGTGCACAATAAAATCCCATCTGTTGTGAAGGGCTTTAACGTCCGAGTTTATGATGGTCAAATGTCGCTGTGAGTATGGCCCCGTGGTGTCTCCACCCAATTTGAGCATCATATAATGATGCCTTCCTGCATACTTTGCCGAAGGACACCCAGTTCCCTAGCCTCCCTGAAAGGTTTGAGCAGCCCCTCTCTCAGTTGGGAAGTATGCATCTGGTAGAAGTCTATTGGTAAACCATAGTCCTGTGGCATCTTCCCACTCTGATACCAATAACCTTGCCGAGGAACTCACCCCTCAGAACGACCTTCATGGCAGTCCACTCATTCCCCCTAGTGGTTGTGGTGCTCAGTCATCCTCTCGGAAGGGCTGTCTGAATTGCATCAAGACAAACAGGGTCATCCAGGATGCCTAAAGGCATCTCTCGGGTGAATTGTCTCCCAGCATCGCTGCCCACTTCATAGTCTATATCTAAAGAGGATGATCAGAAGTATCTAGCCATGTAGACTGCTTTAGGGAGATGTTGCAAGCCCGATTTGGCTATCAAGAACCAATTTAGTCTGCTAAACGTGTTTTGAGCTATTGCATGGCAGGAACATTCCAGGGTTGTCAATTGCATAATATTGGCTGTTTATTAAAGGAATGACAATTGCCTCAACCAAGGATGGAGGGGGTTTATCTTCGTCTCACAATCTCTATATAGATTTTGACAGCACTACGAGACAGTCAAACCTGCATTTTAGCCAGTTAAAACAACTGATGGAATTTCTTAGTGTCCTGGCTTAATTTGTCCTCACAGATTAAACTCCCAGATCAGGCGTCATCTCACAGTACATATCAGTAACATTCATAGAGTATTTATATGGAAATCATCATGTTCATTTATGTAGAAATAACCTGAGCAGTTAAGTGAGAGAGACATTTACTTACCAGTAGGCTCAGACATCCTCTGTCTTGTTGAATCTGTGTGGATAGGCAACTAAAATATAATTAAGACTTTAATTAATCAAACACTTTACACAACATTTTGAAAAGTAGACTGCGAGCACAGACGATTTTGTTCACATGTAAAAAAAAGTCGTAAATAAAACGTAGAACCTAAAGCAGAACATAAGGGGTGGCATCTGCGAAGGGTAGGAAGGCTAACATAATATCAAATGTAATGGCAAGCTCGGAAGCTCATGTTAGACATTTGCCCTTGCTCGAATAATCTAGCTCCTAAATCAAGCGATGAAACGAAAACATTGCAATTTTCATACCTCCTAGAATGTATGACCACATCAGGAAATAAGCACTGGCCAAGCTAATAGGTCCTTACCATTCATCAGCAGAGCTATTGACTTTGTCAAGGCTTGTTTGCATTTTCTACATTTTAAGGCAAACCCCATCCCAAGATGGCAGTACTTTTGTGCATAGACATGTTCATGTAATCTTGGCCAGTCATCTTGACAAGCTTTTATACAAAAAAGTATTCAAGTATGTCCTCCTGTGAGCACTCATACTGGTGAACATCTTAAGATTGTTTAGATTTTTTTTAAGTATGCACATGCTGATGCACGTGACAGCAGAAGTATTCAGCCTAGTAGGACTAAGTGGAATGCTGATGGGTTCTCACAAGCAGAAATACTTAATATAAAAATACAAAAATATTGTCTCACAGGCTCTGCAGACTACTTCCTGCGTAGATGATGTCACTGGCTATCTAGCCTTGGGACTCTGTGTAGATTCATAAAGTACCTTGCAGTATATCAAAACGCTGTTCAGAACACATCATTCCCAGAAGATGCAGATGAAAACTCGACTCAAACAGGTTGTTTTTTGAAAATGAGCGATGAAAAAAAAATGTTATTGAAAGACCGGTGACTTTTGTATATTACCGTAACATTAAAATAAAAACACGGACACTTGAGGAAAAGATCCCACCTTCCGACGCTCAGGATACAAGGCTGCACTTCTAGCTGAATCAACAAGGATACACTGCCTAACAATGCATGTTGAATGAAGAACCAGCTAGACAATGCACATCAGTGTTTATTCTAGAAACAAGGGCCCGCCGCTAAACAGTGCAGGTTCAAGGAACTAGGAACTGGTACAGCATATAAATCTAGTGAATCATCTGTTTAATATCCTGCTAAACCTGCCAATGATGATAAAAGCAGTGAAGCATGCTGACCCTTGACTAAATGCGCATCTGAGATTCAATGTTGTGCTAGACTGTAGGTATAATAACTTGTTTGTACTAGACCACTGTTTGCTAAACACAGACTCATGGATTGCATGCAGAGAGGTTACACATTATGTGATAAAGTGGTTCCTTGACAAGAAAGCTGCAGACAGCTATTGCAGTTTCAGAGTGGTGCACCATTATGTTTGTTTTATACACCTTAAAATAAGTAGGAGCCTGTTGCAGGGAAAGATATCTCTTTTTCACCTTCTCGGTTTCACAGGATAGCAAAATAGCATATATGAATGATGGGAACCAAAGGATAGGCTTACTCACAGCACTCAGCGTGTCCATGAGGAGTCTTCTTTTCCTACACATCACACACAGTCACTCAGTGCAGAGAAGTAGTGCCTGATGTACAAAGAGTGACTTATCACTGATCTTGCGAGGTGTCCTTTGCATTAATGGCTTGGATCACACAGTCTCTAGTTGTAGTGGGGCAGAGAGTAACCTGAATAAGTAATATTCATTTGGCAGATTACTATTTTCATGCCCATATGACTAGATACAAGAATAGGAATAGTGGCCCGAAAGGAACAGCAGACCACCAACTCTGTGTGAGCCTAATAGAAAACTATATTTTAAGGAGCTTGTGTTCCTTAACTAAATCAGGGATGTTTACTTTTTTTTTTATTTTAGGAACCTAATTAGAGCAGAAAGCGTTGGTCACTTAGATCTTCAAAGCCACCCACCACAGTTTCCTAAAGGATGCTGTCCAACCTCGATGGCTTCCTATTTGCACACGTGTTACTGTCTCTTTCAAGGAGGCTGTAACTTTACAATAGTTTGTGATTGCAAAATCATTGATAGATCTCATTGCAAATCCCAATTAGAATGAAACATCCCTTTTAACCACCTTCCTAATTGTAATTTGTAGCAATGTGTGTTTATATCACACACGTTCACCCTAAGGAAGAGTTTAAGAGCTATTTCCATATAAGGAATAATTAGTATTTCGCTGCCTCTCCTACTCTACATTTGGACCTTGGCTTTTAGTGATAATAAGGTGATAACGTTTTCACTGTTTTATATTGTTGCACTTTCATTTCTCCTCTTTTCACTCTTTTTTCAGCTGCTTCGAAAGTCTTATTTTCTTTCCATTACCCCTTTGTGCTGTTCCTACATCGTATTGGCTGTGGCTTGGCAGCGTACTCCGCCTTTCTGGATGTTTTTTGTGTTTCTAACTGGATTCCTACTTTTATGTTACCTCTCGCTGATGAATGCACTTTTATGCTCCAAGGTGTCTTTCCTATGCACATCAGTAACTATAGTATCATGTTCTGTTTTACTTGCACATATATAAGGTTTGGTATTAAGATGATTGCCGTTGGCTTTTTTTACCTTTGTCTCAGATGTAATCATTTTTAAATCCTTAGGCTTCTTATTAATTGAATATTCTTTCTTCCAATTTTCAGCATCATCTTTTTTCATATTTTCCAGTCTCTCAAATTCCCTTTTTGTTTTCTCATCCTTTGCCTGTGCTTCCTCCCGCTTCTTCTTGGTCTCTTCTTGAAACTTGTGAATTAGCCTTTCAGTCTCCAGTTCAGCCTGCATTCTCCTTTGTCTCCTGCACTCCTCAATTTTTTCCTGCAACACCCTTTTGGCATAGTCGTACATCTGACTGGTGTACCATGACCCATTGTTTTGCTCCACCATTCTCTCAACCATAGTGAGAAGCGTGTTGGTTTGCTCCACCAACTCCTCTGGGGGCGCTCTGTTGTTAAAAGTACAGTATCGGTTTCCACAAATTTGGATAAGCTCCTGGATGTCTCTTCTACGCGATCTACTTAAGTAGTCAGGTAGAGTGATATCTTCCAAATCTTCTTTTCTTGTGAACAAGACAATCAAGTATTTCACAATTTGCTCTCCAAAAACATCCTTGAGTATCTCAATGCTTTTCTTCTCGTCATTTACACATTTGTCTACCTTGAGCACTAGCACAATGGCATGTGGACCTGGAGAAGACATGGTGATACATGAACCTATCTCCTGAATTGTTTGTTCATAAGGGTGCTTTTTATGAAAAGAGCTTGGTGAGTCAATGACTACAACATTTCTCCCTTTCCAGCTCACCATCTCTTTCCTACAGGTCTTGGCTGCTGATGCTAAAAATGGACTTGAATCAAATTTCTTTTCACCAAGGATAGTATTTCCTGTAGCACTTTTGCCAACTCCAGTTTTTCCCACAAGAACTAGTCGCAGTTCAGATTCTTTACGGTGTCGCCCATCCATCCTGTGACCTAGTGTAGAAACATAATGAAGTAGATGTTAAAACACAGATTGCTGGTAGTTCCTTTCACTTTCAAACACAAATTGAACTGCAAGAACTAGACAAAGTATAACTAATATTACAATGTGGCAGGGAGCTTTCAATAACTGACAAAAAGTGTTTTGTTAGCAAGCAAAACATTCTGTATGGAAGGTGAACACTATATTTATTTTCATCTTCTATCTCTTACTTCATCATGAGCAACAAAACAGTATCATTTATCCTACCTTTGTGACATATTGAGATACATGCAATAATTATGATTTACGTTGCTAAGCAATCAGATATGACCACAATTATTTATGTCAATATTTAACTTGTTTCCTAATGAATTTCGGTAAAACTAAAAACTTCCATATGCACCTTTTTGAGAGTAAAGATGCCCCTCATTTTTGATCTGCTGTACTAAAGACTTTAAAATACTAATGGGTGGGTGACTGACACAAAATATGAATGGTTTGTATGCAGGTATGACATCAAAAAACTCTTATTACTGCCTGAATGGATGATGGACTGAACAGTGCTTATGTGACTTGGGTATGAATAATGAGAGTTCTTGTTATTTACTTATTTGTTTATTTTCTGTTTGTCATGCATGACTGTAAGGTGGAAAGAGAAATACACTCGGTCTCACAGAAACTAGAGAGCCTTGTGACAATTTGCATTGTTAGTTCAGGAGAGTGTGAGCCCTTCTCAAGCAACAGCCATAATCCTTCTCAGGCTGAACCACAAAAGTCACTAAAGAAGCCTGTGCTTAACTCTCTGATAGCTTGGCACAAAAGGAGTCAGGCTAAACTTAGAGGTAATGTGCAAAGTATTTATGCAGTACACAAACAGTAATAAAGTGAAAACACATCACACAAAAAATCCCACACCAATTTGGAAAAAGATAGTACATTTTAAGAAAATATTTGCCACCGAAACAACAATAATCCACTCAGTTGAACCGGAGTTAAGAACAACAAGAATCCACTTAGTAGAACGGGCAGTTATGAATTGTTAAAGGTTAAAGTGCAAAATAGCACCTTAAAGATGAAAGTGCCAACCCCATACATCTAGTAACAGGAAGCCAAAGCCAAGTCGAAAGTTATGGCCGACCAATAAGGATCATGGTTTGGATACAAAAAGTATGTTGTGCCTGGTCTCCGGTTTTTTTTGGACTTAGAGGAGTTTTTGCGATAAAGATGTCTGAGAAGGTAAAGTTCAGAGGGGCTACTTAAGTGAGAGGAATAATATGAGTCCTAAGGCCATCAAAAGCAAAGTCAAAGAAATTGGAGACTGAAGACAAAAAGTTTATGGGAAGACAACCTTAAGGCTAACAGGTCTAAAAAGCCTATTTTGGTCCCCTTTGAGGGAGCCCAGCATTTGTTTTTGCTTTTTTCCTGAAATGAAATATTCTTATTCTTTCTGTTTTGACTAACTTAACAAACAGACTTTCTCATCATGTCCCAGAACCAAAGAAGTTAAAGTGTTTGCAATTATATTTTATTTTGCTTTCTGTCAGTGTATTCTAGTTTTCTTCTTGAGTTTGATGGACAATGCTGCACTTAAACCATCTCCTTCACCACAAATTGCTTGTAGAACCAGGACATAAACATGAGCACATGTGCATTATTCACTTGCTTGTTCGTGTTAGTGGGTTGAATTTAATTTTTGACTTAATGTTCTTGGAGTGTGGAAAACAATTTCCAGAGTTATATGTTTGTTTAGAAGAGAACCCCATGGCTTGCACCAATCCCAAAACAGAGTGAGGCACTTGTATGCATATAGTAGCAGACAGGATGACTTTGGGTTATGTCCTCTATGAGGAAAGACACAAGGTCTCTTGTTAGGGAGAACGGAGTCACAACCCCTAAAGCAACTCTTATTGTTAATTAAACAGCAAAGGTTTAAGAGAGATTTTGTGGTGTTTAATTGTATTAGGCAGGGTGTATTGTCAGTGTTTGCGCACCCAGATTGTTATCTCTCCAAGCAGATGTTCTGGTCTAGTTTTTCTAATTAAGATCATTTATCAGCATAGTGTGTATTATGAAGAGGTGCAGTGAATCACTCACAGACGTGTATACAAAAGCAATTTTCATAAGGAAGTTGGAGGTTAAGGCAGCTTTTGAAACCTTTTCAGGACAAAAATATCCAGGCTTATCTGGTTAATCCGGCACAATTTAAAGTCATTAACCAGGGGGTCACACAGTATTTCTCCTCGGACATAAAAGCAAAGGAGTATCTGGACTCCCTGTGCAAATAATCTGCTTGCTGTTTGTCATTGTGGGGAGGGGGTTTCTGGTCACTAGTGTATATAAAGAAAGGTGGGGGGGAAGTTCTGGGATAGGAAAGGGGAAGAAAGTGTTAGCTTCCAGAAGATGGAGTGATTTGGAGAAATTGCTTCTTTTTCTAGGTATCAGGGTCTATTGTAAGTTAGTTATGGATTTGTTTGTAGGATCCACTGTCCACTAGTACTGCGCACATCACATGCAAAGATCAAGGTCTGAGCGTCTTTATGGGGAGGGGGATTGTTGGGGAAGGGGAGATGGGATGTCACGGCGAAGGGTGGGATAAAAAGGGGGGGAAATTGGATTGTACATGGGGCATTGTTGTTTTTGGTTTGGTTGTTGTATCGCTTGTAATTAATTGGTTTCAGTTGAGTTTTTGGTCAGGGGTTTCCTTCCAACAGAATCATGGGGAAGCTTAAGATATGCTCGATAAATATAGGGGGCTTAAATGATTGGAACAAGAGGCAAAAACTGGGGTATTTCGTGAGGTCAAATCAGTTGGACGTGATCTGTCTACAGGAGACTCACCTACCCTGGGCTAAAAAACATTTCCTAAGTATTAAAGGGTTTGATTTATTGGTTTGGTCCACACAGATGTTCACTGTTTGAGGGGTTGCAATTTTGGCCAAAACTATCTTGGGGGGGGGCGCTAGACGCTCCATGGCAGATACTTTGGGCAGGTGGGCAATTGTGGAACTTGAGGTGGGGTTTACACTGTGTACAATTTATGGCTCCAATCAGGATGAACCAGAAGTGTTCGATAAACTAGAGGTAGAATTACTGAACTGGCCATGTCCCCTTATAGTCTGTGGTGATTTCAATATATCTGCAGATCTTACAGGTGTTATGAATAATTTAAATTATGCTGGGCCAAAGCCCAAGGTTTTTAGAGCCTTGTCCTCTCTAATTAATTCATATAGTTTGTTGGATGTGTGGGGGCATATGAAACCTCTTAATCCAGGTTTTACCTATGTTTCCTGCCCCTTTAAAAAGTACACTAAATTGGATTACTTCCTTATATCATCCTCGGAGGTGGGGAGAGTAGGTATTATAAAATTATCAAAAGTAATTTCCGACCATAGTCCATTAATCTTAGTCTTTGAAAGTGATAAGGTTACTAGGTCTTGCTATAGGTGGACTTTTGAGAGGAGATTGGTAGCGGAGCCCAAATTTGTGGACCATCTAAAGAGCTGGGCCCAAAATTATTTGATCTAAATAGGTATAGTGCATCCCAAAATAGCGTATGGGATTCTTTTAAGGCAGAATTAGGAGGGGGGACGATCAGCTTCTCTGCTAGCCTGAGGAAAAAGGCTTGAGAGGAGCATGAGAAACTGATGGCTCAGCTGGTACAGGGGGAGGAGCAACATATGAGGGATATTACATGTGGGAAAGAGGCCGACGATAGCCGGCATAAGATGCTGGACCTTAAGGCGGAAGTATATAAGGGCGTAGCACTGAGAAGTGCTGATGATTATCAGATACACAGGGGTAGGATGTATGAGACGGGAGAGCAGGCAGGTAAGCTCCAAGCTTTAAGGATTAGGCAGGGTTTTGGCAGAAATACAATAGTGAAAGTTCATGAGGGCAACCAGGAGTATACAGAGCCAGCAGATAACGGAAAGGTTTTCAAGAACTTTTATCAAAATCTGTATCAAGAAGAGGACAGGGCAGATTTTGCCAGTGTCGTATTTGAAGAGTTCGGCCACATTTTGACCGAACAGGATAGAGTGGTATTAGATAAGGACCTGACACTGACTGAAGTGGTAGTAGCACGGCAGGATTTAGCGGCAGGGAAGGCCACAGGGCCAGATAGTATTCCACTTGAAGTATACAAATGCCTACAGGCAGTGAAAGCTCCCCTTTTGCTGGATTTATTTAATGGCATAGTCTGCTGAGGTGAAATTCCAGACTCCTAGAAGGAAACGGATATTATTGTCTTCCACAAGAAGGGCAAAGCTAAGGAGGAGCCGGGATCGTACCGTTCAATATCCCTCATGTATACGGACACTAAAATCTACGCTAAGGTCTTGGCCAATAGGCTGGGAAGGGTCATTGGCAGTTTGGTTTCCCCGTGGCAGCATGGGTTCATCCCAGGTCGAGGGACAACTGGCCATATAAGACAGGCCATCACGTTGTTTGATGTGCAGGCTGTCAGTGGAGGCCGGATCGCCATGATCCCTCCGGACGCTGAATAAGCCTTTGATCACGTCACATGGAAATATTTATGGGGGATATTGAAACGGAGGGGCTTTGGCCCTAAAATAATGAAGGCTATTAAGGCCATGTATGCTGAACCTATTGCCAGAATTCAGTTAATGGGTGGTGGCTCAGACGAAATTCAAATTTCTCGGGGGACCCGACAAGGGTGCCCCTGTTCACCAATTTTATTTGCCCTTTGCATTGATCCTTTAGTACGAAGGATATTAGGGTGTGAGGCTATAAGCCAGTGGTGTGTAATGGATTTGAAAGCAAGCTGTTGGCTATGCTGATCATTTGGCAATAATAACTACTAAACCAGGTACGGCCATGTCTGCCCTTATAGGAATCACTGCGGAGTTTGGTCGGTGTTCGGGGTATCTTCTTAATGAGAACAAAACTCAGATAATCTGCTCCAACAATATTATAAAGCAGGATGGAAGATACACGGATTCAGCAGTCTACCTTGGGGTTAGGATCAGCACTGTAATGGAGACAATTATTAAAGAGAATTTTGTGCCACTTGTTAACTCAATGTCATAAGAGTTAAAAAGGATAGCACCTGTCTATAATCGGGAGAGCCAATGTGCTCAAGATGACTATGCTCCCGAAAGTATTATTTATTTTTTGTTCAATCCCATTTATGCTGGGGGATAGTCTGTTAAAATCTATTGAGACAGTATTTATAATCTTCATATGGCAGTATGGGAAAACAAGACGAACTTTGACATTTTTTGTCTTTACCGCAAGTTAGAGGAGGCCTAGCGGTCCAGAATATTCAATTTTATCTTGTGGCTTGTCTTTTTAGCCAGATGGGGATACTATTAGATTGTGCCACAAATATGTCTGACTGCCCATTTGGGAATGTTAGTCCCCCATCCATTTTTGAACTGCTGTTAGGTAGGGAAGCCTTTGACTGGGGGTCCTAACTGGAATGGTATGGTGAGCAAAAAAACGATAGATTTAGGCCCATATCTCTGTACTGGGGTAAATGTTTAAAGTTATTCAGCATTCTGTCCATGGATTGTTCTTTTTGCATTTTTCATTTTACATAGACTCTTATAAACTGTTTATAAATTACCAAAATGTGTATTTATATGCAAATAAACTTTATGTTCAGTTTCCATACAATGTTACTTGCATTTACCTTAAACACAGATTTTTTTATTTCTGTAAAAAAAACTGTAACACACTCATGTTTTGTTGATTTATCTGTACTTTCAGTTATGTTTACGTTTGTACTTATAATATTTTTAAAGAAAAATATTTAATTATGTTTACAATTGTTAAACAGTTTTATATATTTTCTAAAATATATGAAAAAGTATTGATACTTGTATTTAATTATTGCTTGGTTTCCATGGTCTGAAAAGTATTTTTTTTCATTTCAATGAGTCTGCCATTTTGTTTTCCAGTAACCTTTACTATGTAGTCTGTTGCTCTCATTTTTGTACACTGGCAATTCAGCTATTAGTTGCTCAATGTTGTTCTCCAGTAAATATACATAGGTGGAGGGTTGTGTTAGATTGTTAATAACATTTGTATTTTACATTCTTGGTAAGTTTATAGTTCATGTAGGGCCTTTTTTTAGTGATCCTAGTTATGTTGTTGTATGTGTATTTTTACTGTTCAGAAATATGTTGAGTTTTTTACTATTTTCACTAACTTTGATTTGTGTGTTACTAATTATGCAGGATATGTTTTTTTTAAGGATGGGTTTTTTGTGTTTCTTTTTCACGTATTTTTAATTGAAGCTGAACTTCTATTATTTTATACTAGACAGGTGGGTTCTCATTAACTAGGAGAATTGGCGCCTATAGAATTTGCGTAAGTATGAAATGGTGTTTCTTCCAGCAGTGCAAAAGGCGTTGGAAAACACCCTAGGACCTCAAATAATTTGACCATGAGGCCAATATTGAAACAATTCTTATCCTCTGCACAAGCTACAATTACGAGCGAATATTCGCAAGTCAACCTATACAAATAAAGAAGAGTATAGTTCAGTTGCTATTTCCTGTTTTCTTTAATCCAAAATGCCCAGCCAACACGTGTTTTGTCGATAGGGGAATACCTCAAGACTTCTTCATTACTGTACAGCTCTTTAGTTCCTAAAATCTATGTCCTCTCCGCCGGTTCTACTTCCAACTCGGCTGGTCATTATATATAAAATAAACTGTGTCCCGAGATAATTTTGAAAGGGTCTGGCCTCATTCCTTAATTGTAAAATATGTGACCAAAATGTTTAACTTTTTAATTTGTTTATTTGACACTTTTTAAAATTAAGTGTCAAACCAATCTTTACTAGTTGCTGACATACTCCTTGTAATGCTTGGTCATGTTTTTGCATTTTATATATAAAATAAACTGTGTCCCGAGATAATTTTGAAAGGGTCTGTCCTCATTCCTTAATTATGAAATATGTGACCAAAACTTTTAACTTTTCAATTTGTTTATTTGGCACTTTTTAAAATTAAGTGTCAAACCAATCTTTACTAGTTGCTGACATACTCCCTGTAATGCTTGGTCATGTTTTTGCATTTTTTCAAAGATTAGAATATCATCACTGTAATTTATGTTATTTTTTACAGGTCCTATTATGTTCTTTATAACTTCCTGAAAAATTTCAGCTGCTGAACATATACCAAAATGTAATCTCTAGTATCTAAATAATCCAAGATGCATTGAGAATGTTGTGATACATCTTACCTGATTGTCTATTTCCAATTCATGATACACCTTACATAGATCCGACTTTGAAAAGAATTGCAGCACCATTGATATTACTTATCATATAATTTAAAAGTGGGCCTGAATATCTTTCTCTTTCGATTGCTGTATTAGGCACTCTCATAAGTACACAATTCCCGATGTGTTCCAGTATCTTTTTTTGGAATCACTACGATAGGTGATACCCATGAGGTTTGGTCAGTGACTGGTTCCATTATGTCAGGTTGAAGCAGTGCCTTTATTACTTTTTCTACTTTTGCTTGCAAGTGTATCAGAACTCTCCTGTGCATCTGAGCCATTGGTTTCACTGCTTCATTGATATGTAGCATGACTATTCTATCTTTTAATTTCCCCAATCCATTGAGCAATTCTTTATATTTTCATAATACCGGGTGGTCTGTCATAACATTACAAGTCATTGCTAACAGACCCATGACTCGAGCAGTGACACTGCTAAATAGACATGGTCCAGGAACTTTACCCTTTAGTACAGATATACCTTCTTTACTGACCATGTGTCCATATTGTAGAACTTCCTCAAATGTTTCTAAGCAATAAACAGGCTGTTTGGCTCCCCATTGAAAAACGCTGCCATTTAGAGGATTTAAGAGGGGTTGTTCCTTCATTTTCTGATACTCAGTGATATACATAATGTTGCTCCATTGTCGAGGACAAATGCAACTTTCTGAGGGCCAACCATTATTTCTATAGACATTGTTTTCCTTATATTTCCCCTTCTTGTCATGGTAATTTGTTTGAACTTATCTTCTCCACACATCATATGCATTCTTTCAGACTGTTCCACCTCTTCCTTTGAATCACATTCAATATGTTCCATTTGTCTGACAAATGTAGTGCTTCCTGGCTTCTTTTCATCATCTGATACATTTCGCTTGTTCCAACTTTCTTTTTTGTTCCAACTTTCTTCTTTGTCTTTTTTGAACCTGCATACATTTGCAAATTGATTAGGCTTTCAACATTTTCTACATTAATGTACTTGTTCTCGACATGTTCTTAAATGCAGAAATTGCAATCCACATCTGTAACATAGTTTATTTTCTTTGTTTTATAGTTTCTTCATCATCATCATCATCATCATCATCATCATCATCATCATCTTCATTTCGGCTATTTCAGCCATAAAAGCACAACATTTGTTTTTTACAGTTCACTTAAAATATAATCAATTACGGCACTCAGAAGTACAACCAGTTGACATGTAAAGATTACACAAGCATCAGAGAATTTCAAGATGGAAAGCACTTTAGCGGGTTAAAATCTGGTGACTGAAAATATAATTTAAGGTTAAAACAATTTAAGAACTTCCTTAAAAACAGCATAGAACAAGCATCCATTTTCAGTAAGGCATTCAAATGTAATCAAACAAACAGCCACCTGTAGCTAGGTTGTTTTATAGTTTCACTTTTTCTCGATTGTTTTCTTTTTTAGACATTTATCTAACTTCTCCATTTTCTCACCTATGTGCAAAATTGCGTTGACCTGATATACCAAATGGCAATGGTCTTTGAAAAATTATACCTGAGAAACTTCCTCCATTTTTTCATCATTATGTTTATATATTCATATTTATTACTATTTTACTGCTTGACTCCTCACTAGATGTCACTTTTATTTATTTAGGCTAATATTATGGTTTGCCACTAACATTTTAATGAAGATAAATGCTTTGCTTGACCATGAAATGGTGTCCCATTCATTTTTAATATATTGACAAAATTATGCCTGACTTTAAGTTGGTTGGTGATATTTGCCTAAAATCTTGCTTTAGTTGACAATTTGCGGCCCTAAATACCATTTTATCCTGAATTTGGAAATTGTAGAAATTGGCGCGCCAAAATGAATGTTTCTGGCAGTAGTGTCAGGTGATTCTTCCCCAGACATTTAATTTGGGTCAAAAATAGTGTTTTCACTGCTTTCACTTGCTCAAAGTGTATGCCTGATTTCAAAATGGCAGTCCAACGTGATCATGTATTTGGCGTGCATGCATGGGTTCTATACATTCATTCTGTGAATGTCTTAATATTGTTGTAAAGTTGCTTTAAGCTTTGCCCTCCAAATGTGGGGTTAGAAGGAATCATTGGCTTTCCTAGAATGTGACTGACTTTGCCCCTGTCCTTCCAGTTGTCACAGGACCATTGCTCAGGCATCCTGGCAGCTCAGTCTGCCTTTATCATCAGCACATGGATGCTAGCGCTTCCAAGTCTCATGGTGCTGAGTGATATCACCATGAAGCGCAGAAACGTGATAAGCAGAGATATCCACCCTATGGCAGTGGCACATAGCTGCCCACTTATTGTTATTAGTGATCTCCATTTTAGTCACTGCAAAAAAAGCTGGTCTATCGTGAGCTCATTAGGGAAGACTACAGCAATGGAAAGTCTCATCAGAAACATGCCATTGAGGAAAACTGATGTAAACAATAGTTAGGCCACAACATTCAGTCCAACAATGTTTTTGTTATTGATTTTCTGATATCAAATACTTGAGTACCCAGTAAACCCAAGTATCCCACCCCAATAGAGAGCATGAAGGTCAACCTTCCATGTACATGCTACTATCTGTGGTTCTACCAGTAAGCCAGCATACCGCTTTTATGTAAATATCATCCACAAAAACATTGCCCCATTGGAGTTTACAATAGAAAATCTACACCCAATGGGATGATATTTCTGTAAGCAAATTTAGGACATAATACCTTTGCCAGACAATATTTCTGTATTCAATATTCTGATAAACGACCTTGGATAGAATTGTATTTTCATGCCCAAGATGAAAAAGGTTAAAACCATGTAAATGCATATACCTAGGAGCTTGAAGATTTCAGAACTCCTGCAATTCACAAAGAAGCTTAAGACAAATCTCTTCAGACCATACTACTTAGCTACATCAAGGGGCCTAATCATCCAGAATACTTTACATCCTTGAAAATTATAATGATGCATAGGGCTAATGTACACTGATTAGCATTCCTTTGGTCTTGAGCTATGTTTGCAGTGAGCCCCTGTGAGAAGTTTAGTAGGTTACTGCACCTATCGGTTGCTGGAAGGGGCGTGCTGCACAGGTCCCGGACTCTCATTCCCTTGTAGATTTTTCTTTCTGCTTCAAAACACGCTCCACACGGCCCCCGCTTCGCGGGAGCCGCTCGTGTGCTGATAATTGAGGGAGCCCTGCTGACAAAGCCTGGACTGGACCTGGGGTTGAAGTAAACGAGGCGCATAGCGGGACTGCGAGGACCAGCGGGCAGTGTGCTCTAACTTGCCACAGCTGGTCCTCTTCCCGCCTCCTCCCTGAGCAGTTAAATCGTGGGCTGGACTGTGCTCACCTGTCGGTTGCTGGAAGGGGTGTGCTGCACAGGTCCCGGACTCTCACTCCCTCGTGGATTTTTCTTTCTGCTTCAAAACCCACTCCTCGCGGCCCCCGCTTCAAGGGAGCCGCTGTGTGCTGATAATTGAGGGAGCACTGCTGACAAAGCCTGGACTGGACCTGGGGCTGAAGTAAACGAGGCGCATAGCGGGACTGCAAGGACCAGCGGGCAGTGTGCTCTAACTCGCCACAGCTGGTCCTCTTCCTGCCTCCTACCTGAGCAGTTAAATCGTGGGCTGGACTGTGCTCACCTTTCAGTTGCTGGAAGGGGCGTGTCTCCTTTTCCTATTAAATCACACCATCATATCTGGCCTGCGGGATGTGCGCAGATGCGCCCGGGCAAAGCCCGGGTGCAAGGGTGGGCCCGTTCTAGCCCGTTACAGACCAGGCAGGACCGGACCGGGCCACCCCTCTTGGCTCTGAATACTCCAAGGATTCCAGGACCACCTGAGTGCGGATATCAGTTGCTGACGAAGACATGGCTACCCGTGAGACGAGAAGTAAAGCCACAGCTTCTAGCACTATGGTTGCAGGTACTCTGGACAGTTTCCTAATAAGGGCCAGTTCAATATTGGTTAATGCACCTATTGCAGAAATGGATGTGCTTAGGGCGTGTAAAGGATCGGTTATGGATTTAATTCATATTAAACTAAATCAATGAGTCAACATTAGACCTGTCTGCCTTAGGGTGGTCTTCCACCTAACTTTTTGCCTTCCTCCTCTATTTTCTTTTGGTCTTTCTTTGCTGGCCATAGGACTATACACTTTACCACTCCTAACCAGTGCTAACATGCATGAGCTCGCTTGTTTAAACACTGTGACATTGGCTTATCCCCAATTTGTATATTTAACTTACACATTTTGCCCATAGTACATTGGTACTATAGGTACCTAGGAGCTGTAGAGCTGTAAACTAAATGCTATCAGAGGTTCTGCAGCACTTATTGTGCCACCCACTTAAGTACCCCTTTGAAACCTGACTCAGGCCTGCCACTGCATCATTCATGAGGTACCCAGGAGTAGGTACCTGGGCACATAGCTTGCAATTTACTAATGGCCTCTAGTTCCTCCTTGTTCCAGCCTGATCCAGTTGGCACCTTTTGACCAAGTGACATCGCCACTGCCTCTGTTTTCCTTCCCAGGTTTTTCCAGTTCACTGTTCTTCCTGCCAACAGCCACCCCATCCACCCCAGGACCTACTTAATGCAGGTCACAGAGCAACCATATCAGTAGGCACCTATGCACCTATCCATATCAAAGACAAGCCTGTATGTCCCTGTCCACACCTGGACTGCACCCAGCATCAACAAACCTGGCCTCCTGACCATCCAATACAACACAACATAACCACTGTAGCCAACGAACGCCACCGCTACTCCTTCGCTATCCTGCACTATCTCAATAACACACATTGGTAAACTCACTACTGCAGTGCACCCCCCACCACCACTGTAGGGCCTTTCTCCTGCACCCATTGTGATTTCACCTGCAGCACCACAGATGCCGACACCACCACCTCCAAACAACCCACGCATGTCAAAATCTATCTGGAGATACTCCACTGAAATCTGGGACCTACTCAACAGCAAAACACCCGATCTTGTCTTCCTGACCAAAACATAGATCATCTACAAAAACAGGATTGACTGCTCCACTTTCATGGACTCAGACACCAACCTCATGGAACACCTCCACTTCAAATTTCGAATGAATTGCGATGCCCACCTTAAAGAAACCTTCCCTTACCATCCCCTAACCCCCTAGTGGAAATTTGCAACAACATTTCAGACTTTAATCAGATCAACAAACTACATCCTCCTCGGGGACTTCAATTCCTACCTGGGAAAGACAACAGGCCATAACTCCACAGCCCTCCTCAACAGCCTCAGCAACATCAGAGTCACCCAGCTTGTCAAAGGACCAAGCCATACAGCAGGCCTCACCCAAGACCCTATTTACTGCCCCAACAACAGGATCACCACCACCCACATGACCCTGCTCACATGGTCCGACCACTACATCATACATTTCAAGACACCCACCCACCAAGCCACCCCATAAAAAAATACTAAAGCACCATCAAGACACTGGGGTTAAATATAAAAAGAAAACTGGACTAAGACCCAGCAGGAATACCCACCCAACCACACTGGTAACCTCGATTTCGACACCAAGCTCCTCAATAAATGGCTCACTGACTGTACTAACCTCACTGCCCGACCAGAAACAAGACCTAGAAAAACAACAAAGGGTGCAGCTGGTACACGAATGGCCTTAGGGAGTCCAAGCACCTCTGCAAACAACTTGAGAGAAAATGGAGACTCGACAAAAACACTACCACAAGATCCACATACAAAGATGCCCTCAACCTCCATCATCAACAAGTACGAGATGTAAAGAAAAAGGTGCTAACTGTCAGACTCCAAGCCAGCTTTAAAATGGCAAAGAACTCTTCACTATCATCAAGGAGTTCTCCAATCCTGTAGCTTCCAGCAACAACATCATCCTATCCCGAGCGGTCTGCAACAATCTTTCGAACTTCTTCGAATACAAGATTGTTAAGATCTACAACACATTCCAACCACAGCATACCAATACAAATTCTCCCTCCCAGCCAGGCTCCTCCCCATCACCAAACAGTGGACAAGCAACTGGAAGCCATTCTCAAATGAAGAAACTACTGCCCTAATGAATACCATCCATTCACGAGCCCCCTCAGACCCTTGCCTTCATTTCATGTACAAGCCTAAAAGAACCATCATCTCCCCATGCTCACCACTGTCATCAATACCTCAATAACCACAGCCACCTTCCTGTCTTGCTGGAAAATGTAGAAATCAACGCTCTACTGAAGAAACCACCAGTGGACCCCAACACACTAAGTAGCTACAAACCCATCTGGCTTCTGCCTTTTCCAGCTAAAATCAGTGAGAAATCCAGCAATACCCAACTTGCAGATCACCTAGAACTGCATCAACTCCTAGACAGCTCTCAATCAAACTTTTGCACCAATTACAGAACAGAGACAGCCCTCGTTGCAGCCACTGATAACATCAGAAGCATCATTGAATAAGGAAAAATGGCCACAGTCATCCAACTCGACCTTTCCACAGCTTTTGATATGGTCTCCCCTAAGCCACTCATCAGAAAGCTTCAGCACTTTGGTATCTGCATCCAGCCCTCAAGTGGCTATCCTCCTTCGTCACGGACATAATTCAATGGGTTAGACTTCCCCTCATTCCTCAGAACAAAAGGAACGTATCTGCGGAGTTCATCAAAGATTGGTGCTCTGCCCAACACTCTTCAACATCTACATGACGCCTTCATGGACACCGTCAGAGCCCTTGGCATCAACATGGTATCCTACGTTGAAAACTCACAGCTCATCCTCTTCCATACAGGCTTAACAAAGCAAACTTTGCCAACTGCATGAGAAGCATCACTGATTGGATGAAAAACAACTGACTCCAGCACAAGAAAGACAAAACAGAAGTCCTAATCTTCAGTAATAACCATGCCCCCAAGATGTCTATTTATGGTCCTCCAAGGTTGGCCCCCACCCACCCCTGCGGATCATGCCAAGAACCTCTGGATAATCGGGGACAGCAACCTCTCCCTGAGGTGACAGAGACGGTTCACTGGTAAAATATAGATGTTAAAAATATTGATGTTCAAAATATCGAAAAAATATATAGACTACAAAAATATCGACTCCCACACCTACACAGGAATGTAAAAAATATTGATTTAAATATATATGAAATAAAATAATATATATTAAGTGTATTCATTAATATTATTAATTTTAGAAACATAAATTAAAGTTAATACATTTTTACAAAATATTACAAATAAAAAAATAAACACACTAACATCATAAATTATAAATATATATATTTCCTTTAAAATAATTAATAAACTATTCTCCTAAATGTATTTTAAAACTAAAATTATATAAAAATGATATATATATATATATAAATGTAAAACAAACATTCTAGAATAAACTAAAACATTAAACTATGACAAAATATTTAAACTTAAATTGCCCAATACAATCAGTGCAACAGTAGGGAATGTGTTGGATAGCGGAGGGGTAAAAATTACTATTCTCACTTCAAACAGTGCAAAAATAGGGAAAGTGTTGAATAGCGGAGGGGTAAACGTCACTATGCCCACACCAGTAAGAGCAAAAGTAGGGAAAGTGTTGGATAACGGAGGGGTCAAAATTACTATTCCCACTCCAGTGAGTGTAAAAGTAGGGAAAGTGTTAGATAGAGGAGAGCTAAAAATTACTATTCCCACTCCAGTGAGTGTAATAATAGGGAAAGTGTTGCATAGTGGAGGGGTAAAAATTAGTATTCCAACTCCAGTGAGTGCAACAGTAGGGAAAGTGTTGGATAGCGGAGGGGTAAAATTTACTATTCCCACTCCAGTGAGAGCCACAGTAGGAAAAGTGTTGCATAGCCGAGGGGCAAACATTATTATTACCACTCCAAAGAATGGAACAGTAGGGAAAATATATATGTATATATATATATATATATATATATATATATATATATATATATATATATATATATATATATATATATATATATATATATATATATATATACAAGCTCAATTCTACCAGAAGTCTCGGGGCACTCATCGGCGGGTGCTTTGGCGTGCTGGTGTCCGCGCATCAAATGGCAGCTCAATAATCATTTTCCCTTCGTGGAAATGACAAAAGCACTCCGGGTAAGTGGCAAACTTTTTATTTCGCCAGCAACAGCAGCAGTGATACAGACAACGCGTTTCAGACAGCAAGTCCTTCCTGAGTGGGAATCCCTGACATGCATTTTTGAAAAAATCCTAAAAAGTTTAGCAAGTTCTACTAATGAATGAAATGAAAACATGATATTATTTTATTAGAACTTATTATTGTTTCATATGTGCAATCAATCATGAACTTTGTGGTATTTATTAAGAAACTGCATGTATATCGATTTAATTATATCTATCATATGCAATTTTGCACACTACAAGATGGCCGCCACTGTTGCCCTTGCTAATCACATGAGATGTTTATTGTGTGTTTTTTCACGTAAGGTATTTAAACATGGTGGACAGTAGTACACATGAGCGTGATCAAGGGCTAATCCCCGAAACGCGTCGTTTTTCCCTTGCTGAATAAATGTTTCAACAGCACCTGAAATGTTCCTGCATGGAAGGGAGCCTGGGAGTGGAATATATATATATATATATATATATATATATATATATATATATATATATATATATATATATATTACCTACTGGCGGTCACCAGTAGGTAGTTATAGTTAGGATTGTTTTCCATAGGAAATCCTCAACATTCTATTCGGAATAACTTTGGCCCTGGTTGAAGAATCTTAGCGAATTTCTCAAAGAAGATGGCTCGGTCCGCTGCGCTCCTTCCCTGAAAGTTTGGGGGGGATTGGTCAAGTGGGGGCTGAGATATAAGGGGGGTCCCAAAACGTGTTTTCTGCATGTTATTTTCCATAGGACCTTTAGACTCGGCTACAGGTCGAACGGCTGAATGGATTTATAAGAAATTTGGCAAAACTGTAGAGTCCGGTTCGCAGATTACGCTTTTTTTGGAATGGTGTAAATCCGTTCAGTAGTTGTTGAGAAAATTAAAGTTAAAGTCAATTATATATCTATAGGCGCGCACGCGTGCGCGCACTCAAGCGGCTGCGCGTGAGCGGATTTTTTTTTTTGCTGCGTGACGTCTGTTAACGTTCGATTCGAAGGAAATCAGGAAGTTTTGTTCGCCATTTTGTCACTGCGAGAAAATATATTGTTCATTTCAAAGCGTTGAAACATGGAAAGGGGAGAAGTTAGAGATTGTTTTGCTGCGTAGCTTTTCTCGGGGTGTGCAGTAATGCCCTTAAACGGGAAAAGATATAATTTTTTCCCGAAAAAAAATACGGGGTGCGCGCACACCTATTTACAAGAGTGTGAAAATGGAGATAAATCAGAAGTTTGAGTGCTTAGATATAAGGTGGCTCTGAAAAGAGCCCTTGTGTTAATTGAGTGTTTTCTGCATTTATAAGTAAGTACCGATGCAGAGCCTGATGTTGCAGAGGAAGATTCTGTTTCCCTCATTCGTGAAATGAACACCGTCTCTCCTATAGACGTCTTGCATGTGGTATCGCAAGTTGTTGTGGTAAATAGAACCCATGCTATAATCTCTGAGGAACGCAGAAACAGATTTATTTACATGTCTCCTTGCTTTCTCAAATTGTGCACAATGTTGATTGGACCAATTCCATTTCTGTCTTTGGCATATATTGGAATATACCAAGGCAGATCGAGGAAAAAGTGTCATCAATTGTCGAAAGGTGTCTTTTAGAAGCATTTCCAGACCTAACCCAGTGATTGTGCCTAGATCGTTCCCACCACAGTGCACAATTATAAGGTCTGGTTCTGGGAGATGCATAAAAGTTTTCACCAATGGAATCAATTGGTGACATTTCAATCCTCTTTTGGCAATCCATGTTATGTGTACATTTGGTAAGCCGAGGTTGCAAATTCGTCTGCTTACTGCATATTTTTCACTCCAGTGAATATAACTGTGTCCTATAAGCCAGACCTTCATTTTCAAGGGATTTGTAGTCGTCCTCCGATCGGTTCTGGAAGTGGAATGGTAGTTAGAAGTTGAAATTCTAAATAAAGAAAAAGGAAGAGGCTGGGTGTGGTAAAAAAATAAAAATGATTGGTTGATTGTAATAAGTGGACATTGAACAGTACGTTGCATGTTAATGTTTATGTTAAACGAGAAGTACTATTGGGTGTGAAAAAACAAGACATGTAACAGAGCTGTGGATTGGCAGGTGTTTCTGGAGGGAAAACAGTCTTCTTAGTTTGCTGTAGAACGTTGAGACATCTTGTGGTCTTGCACTATCCATAATGGCTTGTCTTGCCAGGAAGTTCCCTATGTAAACCAACATAGCTCTTGATCTCTCACTCTGATTGGCACCATAGGTCTTCTTAATTGTCAGTGGAAATCTGTGCGCCCGTTGTACCTCAATGTCCCAATTCCAAGTGGTGAGCTCTGGAAATGCTTCTTTTAACAGTGTGACTACGTAGGCCCTGGGATTCTGCTCCTCTACCCCCTCCGGAATCCCTAGAAATCTTATATTGTTCCTCCTCTGTCTATTTTCCGCATCCTCAGCCTTCCATTGTAAATCCTCATTAAATTTCTCCTGTGCCGTCTTGAACTCTTTCCACTGTGAGACTTCATCCTCCAATTGGCCAGTTCTCTCTTCCACTTCTGTCATTCTGCCTGCCATCTCCGCATATAACTTATTTACTTTACACAATGACCCCTCGATCTTCTTGCTTGTCCGTTTTGCTCTTTTAGCTTCAGCCCTCACCTCTTCCTGCATTTGCCTAAGAGTGGCGTAAAGCATCTCCATAGTGGGGCCCTGTCCTTGACCATGGGATTGAGAACCCGAACCCGAGGGTCTATTATGCCTAGACTTAGCTCCCCCTTCCTCCTGGTACATCCTTGAGGTAGCTGAGTAGTCCCATAACAGATTGTTCGGTCTCTCGGTAAGTCTGGTACTGCATCTTCTTTGCGTTTTCCTAATATTCTGTTGCTTCCTTCTTACAACTGTCTGCTTCTCGACACTATCATCAGTGGAAGACTGAGTATACCCTGTATGACCTGCCTCTGACTCAGTGTCCGTCTCAGTTCCCTGATCTGAGGTAGATACCTCCGACTCTTCTATGCTTCCATCTAAATCAGTTATTTCAGAGCTGAGTACGTCCCCCTTCTTTTTATGTACTTCCGTTGTCTTGCCAATTTCAACAGTTTCCTCATTCAGAGAGAAGAAGATGTCGTCTCCTGGGGTCCCTGGTAGCAAACTCGGTAATGTGTCTGCTGCCCCTTCTGTCAATGCTGGAGCCTTACCCCTCCCTTCAAGCCTCCTCTGCTCATGTACCTTATCTGCTTCGTCTTCTTGAGGAGTGACGCTGTTGGGGGTGATGGGGGTGTCTTCTGAATCAGCTGCAGCTGTAGTTTCTGTAATTTGATTGAGCCCTGAGGTAGTGGCAGAATTAACTGACAGCGGTGCACCATTAACATGCATGTTAATAGAAACGTTTTCTCCTGGAGTGCCAGATCCTGCTCCACTGTTATTCTGGTTATTATGTTCAGTCATGTTACCTTCAGACTCCTTAGCCCCATTTAAATAACCTGTATTCTTGCTGTGATTTGGAACTGTGTTCACGAATGATTTTACTGGGACTCCCCCCTCCAGACCTGCATTTTCCCCTTCCACTCTTATCCTCACAGAATCAGGCAGTTCCTTACCGAATTCGGTTTCCATCTGGATCCCAGGGCCACTTAACAGTGCCTCCGTGTCTGGCTCTGTAACGCCCTCTGTCCTGTAATCATCAACGCTGGACCCGATTTCCCTCGGCACTTGCGCTGACCCGACTTGTTCTGACTCTGCCACCTCCTTCTCTGTCTCTCCAGGAGCCGTGTCTCGTGGTGATGGCAATGGCGTCTTGTTAACCACTGCATCAGCTGGGGTTGGGGTCCTGTTTCTGTCTGTGGATGCCTCTCTGCCAAAGGATTCGACCAAGGTAGGCTGCCTCAGAGCACCTCTTCCTGCTCTGGGTGTTGATTCCTTTGACGCCGTCACTTTCTCAGCTGCCTCCGCTCTGTGTGCTTTTTTCTCCGCTCGACCTGCACTGGCAGCTGCTGCAATAGCCCGGCGCTCCGCTCTCTGCTCAGCTTTCAACTCTGCCTCGCGCTCCTTTTCTTTCTTCCTCAGCTCTCTTTTCTTGGCAGCTGAGTCCATCTCGGCATCTGTATCCAGGTTCTTACTTCTGGTGGTTTGCTTTCTCGTCGTGACCTGCGAGGGCATACTCTGCTTGCTCCTGCGCTCTGGAATTACTGGAACTGGAAGTGGCGCTTCCCTGATGTCTTCAGTTACTACCTCGTTCCTGAGATAGCTGGCAATAAACCTTAGTAGCTGCTCTGCCAAAACGACTCGATTATATATCGATTTTCCCAGCTGTAAGAAGGTTACAGCAGAGTCTCCTTTACTCCCAGTCTTACTCAGCATCTGTGTGCTTGAAAAACTCTCGCCTGCATCTGCGTTTCTCTTCTGTTCACTCCGAGAGAGGGGAGAGGAAAAGCAGCCTCTCACTCAGCGGATCGGTCCGCGGCCATCTTGCCCAACCCTACAGCAAGATCGCCGGGCCTTCAAAGGGAACACATTCTTCGCTCGCCCGGATTTTTGTCATGCCACAGTGGAGAGGAGGTGGAGGTTGCGACAATTGATAGATCCATTCCAGAAAGCTGGGTGCGAGGCATACCTCCTGTACCCCGCAAGGCTGAAAGTAATAACAGAGGGCCACACGAGAATGTTTTTCTCAGAGATTAAAGCACAGAGTTTCCTGTCTGAGTTAAAGGAGAAAAGAAGAAGATAACCAATATCCAAAAGCGAAGAGGGGGAAGGGGGGGAAGGGAGGGGGAAGGGGGAGGAGAGAAGAGGGGGACAGGGCTGACGACCCTAGATGATATGGATTTACATGGCGTGTACTAGGCCTGAGTAGAACTGTATCGTACTGAATAGGTTTAGAATCCAAGAGGTGAAGGGTTAGATTATTCTGTATTTTTTTTCTTGTATAGACTCAGCAAGACTCAGCAAGAATTGGTTGTATGTGGAACATTGTTTTGGACTAAGCAATGAATTCTTACAGGTGAATAGGTGGAGCGCAGAGGGGGTTAGCTCTGCTCCTCCTTCTCTCTTTCCTTTTTCTTTTTTTTTTTTTTTTTTTTTTTTTTTTTTTTCCTTCTTTTCTTTTCTTTCTCCTTTTCTTTTTACAACCACATTTATTACTATAGGAAGAGAGGGGAGGGGCGGCTCCACTCAAGGGGATCGGGAACCAGTCATACATAGGTCAGGATTGACCTAGTTGCCTGTGGGCAGGGGAGGGGGGAGGGGAGGGGGAAGGGGAGCGCCAATAAGGGGGAGATAGCGATGAAAAAGAAAAAGAAAAAGTATGTAACTCAGATGATACAATTAGCACAGCAAGCTCAAGTAGCACTGCAAGTTGGTGTAGCACAGGTAGAAGGAGTAGAAGAAGTAAACACATAACAAAAAAACAAAAAAAGTGGGAAGAGCCGAAACAAACAAAAGAGCATATCGACTATAACATTTGTAAAGAAAATACAATGGGATTACGAGGTCGTAAGGAAAGCTTACATAACCCTCCATGAGCGGGAGTATTAAATTTATTACTATGAACGTGTGCGGGCTGAATGACAGACTAAAAAGACAGCGTCTGGCACTGTTGTTAAAGAACACCGGGGCTGATTTTATATGCTTACAAGAGACGCACGTAGAAGGGAATAGGGTATTCTTACTGGAACAACTGGGATTTAGGGTACTAGCACATTCAAAACAAGGGGCGAGAATTAGAGGAGTGGCTGTACTAACTAAACATACAGACATTAAAACAAGAAAGAGGTTCGAGGATGAGTGGGGGAGATGTGCCCTGATTGAGTGTTTTATAGGGGAGGAGTGGGTTACCATAGGCTCTGTTTATGGATCAACCGAGGATGACCCAGAGCTGTTCCACTTTTTGGATACTGAGTTGCCTTCTTGGGCGCCACGGGTGATCCTGGCAGGAGACTTTAATATTGACGGGGCCAAGGGGCTAGATATAGATACAACAGGGCAATATAAGGGAAGAAAGAAAAAGAGTTTGCAGGGCAATACAGAGTCTAGTAAGAAATAATGGAGTGTATGATGTATGGGGTGTCAAGAAACAGTCAGATCCTGGATATACATTTTATTCAGCACCTCACCACAAATGCGTTAGGTTAGATTATTTTTTTATAACCCGGGAACTGTTAAACAATGCAACAATTGAGAGATTACCACGCATATTGTCAGATCACAACCCTCTAAAATTAACAATTGATGGCGTAGGTTTTAAGAAGGTGGTGGGATCATGGACGTTCGAAAGGGGTTTGTTGAAAGACGATGATTATGTCACACATATGCACGCATGGATTAAACAATTCTGGGATATTAATAGAGGGAGCACCAACGTTGGGAATGCTTGGGATACATTTAAGGCCTGTATTAGAGGGGAGACGCTTAGTTATTCCATTGCTAAACAGAGGAGGGAAAAAATAGAAAGGGATCGGTTGTATAACGCTTTGATTCTGGCAGAAGCACGTCTTGAGTTAGCTACCATAGAACAGCGGGGACTCACTGAACGACTTCTAGAAGTAACAGCAGCTAGGGCAGCAGCTCTGGAAGAAGTGGCGATTAAGGCCGCTAGATTGTATGACACGCAGAGAGAGAGGAGCTATGAATTCAGTGAAAGAATAGGACGCACGCTAGCTGCACGAACAAGACAAAGAGTAGCTAAAAGTGAAATCAAGGAAATTAAAGACGAAACAGGTCAGATAATTACTGATGATAAGGGAATCGCTGAGGTATTTAGGGCATATTATAGCAGGTTATATAAGGAGGAGTTAGTCCGGGATAGGAGTGAAATAGAGCAGTATCTAGAGAACATCCCGGGTAAAGTACTTAGTGAAGAGGATAGAGAATATCTGGATAATGACATAAGCGATGAGGAGATAAACGATGCAATACTGGGCTTACCAAATGGGAAAGCAGCTGGACCCGATCTGATTCCAGGAGAATTTTATAAAATATTCTTACCCTCAATATTCAAAGAATTAGCGAGAACTTTCAAAGGAATTCAGCAAGGGCAGGCAATCCCGGGCAGCTGGGCGGGAGCTGACATTGTAATTCTACTAAAAAAAGGGAAGGATCCGACAGAACCCGGATCATACCGACCCATCACATTAATCAATGCAGATACCAAAATATTCTCAAAGATACAGGCAGCTAGACTCGCCAGGGTAATTACTCAACTGGTGAGTGACAACCAACACGGGTTCATACCTCACAGAGATACCACAACACATGCTAGGAAAATGATAACACTGTTTGATATTCAGGAAGGGGATGGGAAACCAATGGCCACTTTGTTACTCGACGCTGAGAAAGCATTCGATAGGGTAGCATGGGAGTATTTATGGGTTGTTTTGAGAAGAGGGGGAGTGGGCGAAACATTTATCAAAGTAATACAATCACTCTACTCAAATCCAACAGCAAGTGTCAGGATAAATACAGGTCGCACGAAACCCTTTAATATTACCAGGGGCACAAGACAGGGGTGCCCTTGTTCACCTTTATTGTTTGCAATGTATATAGACCCTCTAATATACAAATTAGAACAAAATGCAAGAATTGAACCACTACTTTCTAAGAGGGGAGATATAAAGGTTCTTGCATATGCAGACGACATAGCGGTTATAACACCCAACCCAATGGATGCGATAAGGGAAATAGAATCAGAGGCAGAGCTGTTTGGGCGAATAGCGGGTTATGCATTGAACAAAAATAAGACACAAATTATTAAAAACGCACACACAGATTGCACAGATACACGGGTGGTTAATGAAGGTAAATACTTGGGTATTATTATCACAGCAGATTTAGGAAAGTTGGTGGAAATCAATATCACTCCTATTCTCATAAAAACGAAAAAAGACCTGGATAGGATACACAATCTGCATATGACAATTGTTGGGAGGGTTAACTATGTGAAAATGAACCTGCTCCCCAAAGTGCTATATTTGTTTAGAACAATTCCGCTGTTTTTTAATTTGATATGGTTTAAGAACTTAGAGAATATGGTAAATCGCTTCGTATGGGCACAAGGGAAGACAAGGAGGGCACTGAAATATATGTCACTACCTTATGATAAGGGAGGATGGTCTCTACCAGACCTCAGGATGTATTATTGGGCAGCGGCTCTGCAACAAATGACCTGTTTATTGGGAGGGATCGAAGGAGAGGAGGATTTACATACAGGGTCTTTAGAAGTGTATGGCTTAATTTTGGGAGATGAAGCTAATAATGCTTTTCTGAGATATACGGAGCCAAGCTACTTCAAGCGAACTAGGTTTAAGACACTGGAAGCCGCCAATAAGATCTGGAAGGCATTTAAGAAGAGTTTCGGTCTGGGTAGACTCCATGGATATACGAGACTAGTAGGGGACACAACACTACCCTCGGATATTTTCTCGGATGTAATCTTTAAAGAATGGGTTAGACAAGGAATTAGAAACATGGGAGACTTGATGGGGGAATTAGGGGTACGGCAATTTGCAGAGCTCCAACAGGAATTCGGGGTTAGTAATAGGTCTTTTTTCAAGTACTTACAGATAAGAAGTTTTTTAGGTAATAAACGTGGCGGTCAGGCGGGATTTAAGGAGAACTCAATACTACAGATGATGGAAGCAGAGCGGCCATGTACAATTAAACGGCTGTATGCAGCATTAATAGATCATAGAGGGGACGACTTAGGGAAGTATGAGACCAAATGGATGGAGGCACTAGGAATTTCTGGAGGGACATTTACAAAATCACTAACCTTGGGGCATGAGGTACTATGTCTGGCATCACTAAAAGCACAACATTACAAAACTTTGTTTAGACTTTACTATACCCCAGCTAGGATCGCTCAGTGGGGAGGAATACAGGGGGTGAGGTGCCCGCGATGCGATAGTTCAGAGGCAGACATAATCCACATGTTCGCAGGGTGTCCAATCCTCTCATCACTCATAAACAGTATTGAAATGTTCTGTGATAAATCATTGGCTTTCAAAGTGAAATTGACACCTGATGTAATAATGTTAGGCCTCGAGGCACCCAATATAGAACAACATAGTGCAGGTGGTTTCATATTTGTGGCAATGGCCGTACTACGTCTTTGCATAGCGTCTGTATGGAAAGATAAATTGGCTCCCTCCTTCCAGCAGTGGTTGGCTAAGCTATTGTATATGCACAACCTTGAGAAGGCTATTTATGCTAGAAAGGGGAAAAAAGGGAGGGCACTGGGGCTACAGCTGTGGAAGCCGATATCCGATTGGAAAGACAGGATGTTAAATGTATAAGGGGGTGACACAAGGTAGTAGGCCCTGAAGAAGCGAATGTCAAGTTTTTTTCTTCTTTCCCTCCTACTTTAAATACTTAAAGTTTTAGTTGGTAGTCTTAAATTAGGACTTCTTTGCTGATTCTGTTATTTTATATCGTATTCTGTAAGAAATGTTATTACTGCAATATGTATCATCTGTAAATAAGTAATGAGAAATGAAAAATTTGTTACGGCGCGGGGTGGGGGGGGGAAAATTGTTGTAAAATGTCAATAAAAAAAAAAAAAAAAAAAAAAAAAAAAAAAGAACGTTGAGACATGAACTTTTGACCTGTGCCTTCAGCAAGGTGCAGAATGAGGTGTAACCATGGAAACAGCCGGAGATGGCAGTTGGTGATGGGTTCACTCTTTGGTGCCTCTGTATCTGACTCTGTTCTGTGGTGGCAGGCGGACAACTGTTTGCTATTGTAGAGATGAAAGGGTAATAAGGAGAGAAATACGACATAGCGTTTGGCCTGTAGTAGCGTGGGAGCAGTGATTAACTCTGAGTGAAGCGGAACTGTGGCGGTGTTTGGTAACAATAAAAAAAATTTTTTAACAGTGGTATAACTGTCTGTACGGTGCGCGACCTACTAAGAAAAAGTTCACGGGCCGTAATTGGCTTGCAGGTTCTAGTATCAGTAAGTGAGGTCGAGAAAAGAAAACATTCAGGACTTTATTTATGAAGGCCTTGCGCCACCGGTGCGTCACTGTTTCCCATTTTAAAAAATGAGGCACCGCCGGCGGAAGGTCTTCATAAATAAGGTCCTCAGTGACTACAGTTAAGGTTATGTGGAACCCATGAATCGTTTTTCAATATGAAATCATTTCAGTTGAGATTATGGATTAAAAGAGAAACCGTGAATATTTGAAATGTTTATTTAGAAATGTACTGTTTTAAAGGCAAATCATTATGTGATATGAGTACATAAATTGCAAAAAACACAGTAATTGGTATTGTCAGTAGTACATGGAATACAAACGCTATAGTTGAAGAAAAATGAATATAGTTGGAAAAAAACATTGTACACTCTTATAAGGAAGTATATTATATTTTAATAAATGGAAGAAGGTCTCTGGCCTTTCAGTTTAGAAACGATATATGAAAATGCAAGTGGTTATACATCATTACTTTATCAATCAGCTGTCTACATGTGAAGCACTATCAAGTTTGTGTTATGTTACTGTGTATGGGGAAAAAAGGCGCCAAAAGTGACAAAATGGCGAGAGGTGCATGTATGTAATCTGTTGGATGCTGCGCAAATCACTATTGAGGAGAACTACTGTATTGAGATATCTTTTGAAGGTTGCAGTATTGCATTTGAAATACAGCACAAGTAACAATGGAAATATTGTTGAAAGAACATATTTTTCTGTAAAGTATTTTAAATTAATAATTTTATAGAAAATTAAAGGAGCAGAGGCATGTGAGGTGGAAATAAGCAGTTGAGATGCGAAATGGCGTTTACAGTTATAAAAAACTCGTTTATAATTTACACATTAATTAGGGTACATGTAGCATATATTAGCGAGTTTTGCATCGAGTACGTTTGAAATAACCTTAGATAAGATATGCAATAGAATTGTTGAGATTATACTGTAAATAAAAAAAGTTGAAAATCGAGTAGCTGAAGAAACAAATGTAGTCCACATAAAAGACCAAAATTTAAACAACACGAAATCATAATGTCCACTGTTAGTAAAGCCAATAGGTCTGTTCTTCAAAAGAAAATATGGAAAAGAACGTGAAGAATATAGGGAAGCAAAAGGAAATGAGGACGTCAATGGCTTGTATAAGAGTTATTGAAGCATTGTTTAGGCAAAATAGGTAGCTTCTGCTTCTAACAGGAAATCACTTTTATCATTTGAAAGTATGTCAGCTATCCAATGGAAAAGAGTAAAGCAGTACTCATGATCTGTTAAAATCGGAGCCTCTTTTATTATCAGAGGGCAGCTCGGTGGGTTTTCAATGTAGTTCTCTGTTAGGAAAGAGTTAACCGTCCATTGTGTAGGCAAAGTATGCAGCAAGTGCTTCTAACAGGAAATCATTGTTATCATCTGAAAACATGTCAGCCATTCAATTGAGAAGATGAAAGGAGCATTCATGATCTGTCATTATTGGAGCGTCTTTTACCATCATAGGACAGCTCGGTGGGTTTTCGATGTAGCTCTCTGTTAGGAAATCTTGCGCCGCTGCGAATATATTCCAATGACCCAGAACTCCTTGTATCACTGCAAAGGCCATAAACCCTCCGTTGCAACAAAGCTGTTCATGATCAAGTAACGGATTCATGAGGTGATTGTAATTCGGTTCAGGAGGTACCAAATTGCAGAGACATAAATCCAGGGCCCATGTGAAATCACAGCTCAGGCAATGAAATACAGGCTGCACACAGGTGAAATACGAATATCGAAATGATAATCGATATGAAGTATTCAAAGTTGAGAGTGGTAAGGTACAGAAGCATTCTCTGTCGAAATAGTTCTAAGTAGTCCGGTTCGTTTGCGAAGGCAGGAGGGACATCCATTTAGAATTTCCCAAGATGGTACAGGAAACGGCGCAGCACTGCCGGTTGTATAGCAACTCCACAGAATTAGGTCGCCGGCTATGCAGTGGAGAGGAGCAGAATGATTTGATAAATTTTTTAGGAGTCTAGTCACTTATATATTGCTTAGTAGATATCAAAAAAGTAGCTTTTCTTGAAGTGGAGGATGCGTTAAAAAATAAGGGAGTTATTTGACCAAGTTGTAAAGCAAGGTCAATTTTTTTTTACATCAATGCTGTTTTTTGTGAATGTTAGCTAAGTGAAAGATATGTGTGTGAGCAGATGCAACGTTCAGTTTTAAATGTGACAATGGAGGTCTTGTTCATGTCTTCCGATTCAAGGTCGGTATTCACTGCCAAATACAAAGATCAAGAAACGCATGCGTGGGGTAGATAGTCTGCATTCTTAAAGGAAAGGAAATGAAGGGTTATTTTTACCGCGTTAGCATTGTCGTTTAAAAAGTTACAGTGATTTTCATTATATGTTAAGAAAGTGTCACTGATGAAGACTGAAAATAAATCCTTATAAATAATAGGGACTGGTGTATTTTAGAAAAGGTGTGTAACATTACATGAATTGTAAAAAAAAATAATGTAATTGAAAGTGTATGGTTTGAAAATGAAAAGTAGAGGTTTATAGTTCACGTTTTGAAAGCGGTTCTAGAGGGTCAGATGCATGATAGATTTATAAAAAATAGAACATGTTTTTCAATAGTATTATGGAAAAAATATGTGCCTTTATGTACTATTTAGATTATCTGCCTGTTGCCTATTCTTTGAGTTTTAGTAATCCTGTGTTTATAAGTTTTGCAGGGGCGGTTTGAGGTTCATGGTGGGTTTGGGCAGGGAGGGTAGCTTGGGGGTTTGTAATAGGGGGTCCGGGTGGGGTGGAGTGTGGAGTTTAGTGAAGAGTGAGGGGGGCGGGGGGTTAGGGTGTTTGGTAATGAAGCAGAGTCAGAGGACGCCAAATTTCTTTTATGGGGTGCCACGGAAATATGTATTTATTCTCAGAGGTTTATTATATTAAGGATATATATTAACATGGTGGCTCTTGTGGTTTTGTGCATGTGTATAATGCTGGCCCTGTAGTTTTTGTCTATGGACCTCATTACGACACAGGGGAGCCACGTTGCACAGTGTGAGATCAGAAAATTAGGAAATAAAACTTTATAATTTTAAGGGCTCTAATCGATACAAATCGCCCGTTCTCGGTGTAAAAAATATCACCGCTATTGGTGGTATTTTCTACGGTGTTAGTGCTCGAAGGAGAATAGTAACATATATGTGAAATAAAATTATGTAACAGGCTCAGCATTTCACATTATCGCGTGAAAACAAAATTTGTTCTCACATAGCAATAAGTCTCTTACAATTAAGGGACGGAGTGTATACAGTGCTATTTACAACTCTGCTATGTGAACGATGTCGAATATTTCATAAGAGGAGTTTTAAAAGGTTTTCGATAAACTGGTTTTCCAGGGAAGTGGGTGGAGTGTTCCGTGTAAATTGCAGAATAGAAACTAGTAAGAACCAATTGGAAGTGTTGTTTTAAAGTCACATGACTGCACATGCGTGTCTCGACGCCTGTACGCGATAGGTGGGTGCGCGTACTCGGTCGCACACTAAATGTAAGCGGCGAAAAAACATCTTATAATATGCTCTTGGAGCACGTTTTGGTAGAAAGAGGTAGTTCTGAAAAGAACTTTTTTTTTTTTTTTTTGGGAAACAAGTGTTATGATGCTTTTGATTTCTTAAAGTTGCTACGACATTTTTCAGTAATGTCATACTATCCATATAAAGTGAAGAAATTTAACTTTTCTAGGAGCATTTATGACTCTCAATTTTGTGTTTAATTAGAGTAAAGCTTTGCTCTCCGTATACAAGAAGTTTTCCACAGTTCGTGCATTTCATGTGCACGTTCGCCAGATATGGTTTCAAGTCCATTTCAGCACTCGATGGAGATACAGGTCGTCCACCGGAAGATGTGCTGATTACTTCTGATGGTAATAGCGTGGCCTCCGTTTTTCTTGTCAAAGGTGGTCGCTCATTTCCTTCAGATTCGGAAGATGAATGCGGAACGGTAGCCATTGCAGCGAAGTCTTCGGGAAGATGTTCAACGTTGTTCTCTCTTGAGAGTAGAAAAGAAAGTGATGGAAGTGGGTGGAGTGCTGCATGTAAATTCCAGAATAGAAACTACCAAGAACCAATTAGAAGTGTTGTTTTGAAGTCACATGACTTCACCAGCAAGTGTCAGGTCCTGTACGCGATAGGAGGGTGCGCGCACCCGGTCTCGCACTAAAATAAAGCGGCGAAAAAACATCTCATATTATGCTCTTGGAGCACGTTTTGGTAGAAAGAGGTAGTTCTGAAAAGAACTTTTTTTTTTTATTTTTTTTTTGGAAACAAGTGTTATGATGCTTTCGATTTTTTTAAGTTGCTACTACATTTTTCAGTATGTAATACTATGAAAATGAAGTAAAGACATTTATTTTTTCTTGGGGCATTTATGACTTTCAATTTTGAGTTGAATAAGAACGAGGCTCTGCTCTCCGTACAAAAGAATTTCTCCACACTCGTTGTATTTCATGTGCACCTTCGCAAGATATGGTCTCAAGTCCATCTCAGCACTCGATGGAGATACAGGTCGTCCACCAGAAGATGTGCTGGCCACCTCTGATGGTAATAGCGTGGCCAGGGCTCTTGTCGATGCTTTTGCATAATGCACAGGGTGCCTTTGTTTAACATGCCGCTGCATGGTGTGTATAGAAAAGGAATATTTTTTATTTGGATTTCCCCTTGAGAGCTCCGAATTGCATATCGTGCAGGTTACTTTTGGCGCATTCACTTTCTTTTGATCTTTAGGATAAGTAAAAAATTGCCAAATGAAAAATTCCTTTTTTCTTCTTAACGGTGGTCGCTCATTTCCTTCAGATTCGGAAGATGAATTCGAAAGGGCAGCCATTTCAGCAAAGTTTTCCGGAAGATGCTCGATGTTGTTGTCTCTTGAGAGCAGAAAAGATTGTGAGGAAAGTGGGTGGAGTGCTTCGTGTGAATTCCAGAACAGAAACTACTGGAAGTCTTGTTTTCAAGTCACATGACTTTACATGTGCTTCTCAGGACGTGTAGGCGGTGACACTATCTAGTTACGAACGTGATTACATACTTAGGAACTAGCATTCAAAAAAACTATGAAATTCACTGAAAAAACCATAGGTTTTACACACGTTATAGTTAGGAGATAGCATTTGAAAAATCTATAAAATTCACTGAAAAAACCATAGGTTTGACACCAGTTATAGTTAGCTGGAAATTTTACTGACATAAAACCAATGAAATTCCACGTTATAGTTAGTTAGACTCACTATAACTTGCGCGTGTAATGCACTGCTGATGACATCACATATTACATCACTCATGACATGGTCAGTTACATCACTCATGACATCACTGATGACACCATCCAGTGAATGTGTGTCTTTCTGAAAAATAAATATGTTTTATATATGTATATGTAAAGGTCGATGGAAGAATAAATGCTTAAATAAGTGTCTAAATGGATTTTTTTTTAAAAATTGATTGGTAACTGGCTTATTAAGTGTATCTTAGTGAATACATATATTAGCGAGTAATGTTTATAAATTTAAATATATGTATCAGTGTTTCACTTTGTGTATAAGTGGCTGTATGGGTTGGTGAGTAGCTACATGTGTGTGTATATGGGTTATTATAGTTTTTTTTTAATATCAGTATGAGTGTCTGTGTGGTTTGGTGGGGGTGTTACTTAGCACATAGATGTATCAAAGACTGACTCACTGTTTGTATGTTTTTTTAAAACAGCATATGTGCAGGACTGTATGAGTAGATGAGTGTATATATGTGTGTGTTAGTGATTGAATGCCTATCTCAGTAGTGTGTTTATCAGTAACAAGATACATTTTAATCTAGTATATGTGAGTATTGATGTATATAAGTCAGTATATGTGAAAGTGAGAGATTGTAAGAGTTCCTGTTTAAATAAGTATGTGTTTCTATCAGTGATTGTTTAAAAGAGTACATATGTATAAGTTTCCTTAGAAGTAAGGTGGTAGTGTGTGTATATCTGTATATGCAAATAAATGGATGTTTATTAGTTTATTTGCATATGTGAGTATATGTGTGAGTAACTTGTTGATGACTGTTGGTGTGTAACAGGATGAATAGGTGTATCACTACATATGATGAGTGAGTATATGTATGAGTGACTATATAAAACTGTTGGTGAATGTGTGAATGTGTACATAGATGGTGAAATTACTGAATTCGTTGTTGTAACTGGTATGGGTATATCCACTTTTTTGAAAATGTTAGTTTCTATTTTTGAATATGTGTTTCAAGGGTTACTTTACAGTGAAAGGAGATCAGTCACTGTGTCACAAGGATGGTGTCATCAGTGATGTCATGAGTGATGTAACTGACCATGTCATGAGTGATGTAATATGTGATGTCATCAGCAGTGCATTACACGCGCAAGTTATAGTGAGTCCAACTAACTATAACGTGGAATTTCATTGGTTTTATGTCAGTAAAATTTCCAGCTAACTATAACTGGTGTCAAACCTATGGTTTTTTCAGTGAATTTCATAGGTTTTTCAAATGCTATCTCCTAACTATAACGTGTGTAAAACCTATGGTTTTTTCAGTGAATAAATATATATATATATATATATATATACCAGCTCCCACCTCATTTCACGAAACAACAACGACCGCACATAACTTGCAGGGGAAATTCAGTATTATTCAAAACCGAACACCATGTAGTGGGAAAGGATGCGTTTCGGCATCGCACCTTTTCCACTTTAGGTGGAAACAGGGAAGGGTGCTTTTTTTTAAATAAAACATGAACAATAAAGAGGACAGCATATTCTCTCCTAGTGCATTTCATTAACATAAAAGAAAGACAAACATACTGCCACTATGCTATATGGCATCTTTCTGTGCCAAATGAAATTGTCATTTAAATAAAGCTCTTGGGTTACAATCCAACATATATTGTTACGCATTCATGTTTGTTAGCACTTTTTAAGGTCCTGAATGGACTGGAAGACGAATCAGGTATATGTTCAAATATTTACATTTCATTTTCAGAAAACAATTCATTATCTTTTAAGGCATATGCCCAACGCCATATTAATTTCATAGTAGCATTTAGTTATCATCAAATTAGAAACACATTTTTACAGAGTTTCCAGAGTTCATTGGTGCTAATAATTATATACACATGATCAAAAAAATATATATATAGAGATGGAAACTCATAACCTTGGAAACCTGAGATTCGGCAGGCAATATTACGTGGTCTTACAATATTGAGTCCGGAATAGGCAGCAGTAATCAGAGTGTATCTGCACAATAGTGTCCTATATGGGCAATTATATTCTGAAATTCAAGTTCTAGGGTCTATATACATAGGAATTGGGATATCTACATCCCAAGAACTTAATTCACCATAGGTTTTCAACATTTATGCTCATGAGTCATTTTAACCTTCAGTCTTATTATTCTTATCACATACAGCAAATATGGTAACTACGATCAAATTAACTAGTTGACTGTGTACCGTCACCCAATTGTATATGGCTTGACTTTGTGAATTACAGCTTTCACAAGTGGATTGCAAGCTCTTCTTCAGTGTTTAATCTATCAGGAGCTTTGGTTTGTAGATCCACTATATACCTGGACTCCAACCTGCATAACTTGAGTTCTCTATTCCCCCCTCTCTTGTGTGCTGCTACATGATCGATAATGAAGAATCCCAACACCCTGTCGATCTGATGGAACTGATCAAAATGTCTTGCGACAGGATAGGTGAAATCACGTTTCTAAATGAGCCTAGCGTGTTTTAAAACCCTTCGTTTAGTGGGGTGAATTGTATTTCCAATGTATATCTTTCTACATGGACACACTAGACAGTATACACAAAAAGGGGTAGTGAAAGTTATGTATTTGTTAATAGTCTTTTTTTCTCTCCTGCCTGGAATTTCATAAGTGAGGGGTTTTGGACTATTTTTGCAGGTCTTGCATTTGGAACATGGAAAGAATCCTGTCAGATTACCTAATCTTGGGTTCTGGGGGATCCCTTCAAAATGATTATGTACTAGAGAGTCTTTCAGGGATCGACTACGCCTAAATGTTATTTGGGGATGTTCGACTAGATTCTTTTCAATTATAAAATCTGATTTAAGAATTTTCCAATTGAGTGACAGAATAATTCTAATGTCATTGGAGTCACTCGAGAAAGTTGTTATGAATCTCAGTGTGTTTTCTGCTGTATTCACTTGAGGTGATTTGTCATCAAGAAGGGTTTGCTGAGGAATTTTTTCTACCCTACATAAGGTGTCATTCAGTTGAATAGGGGCATATCCTCTTACTACAAATCCCTCAGTGGATTCCTTGGCTGCCTGCTGAAAATCAATTTCATTAGTGCAATTTCTCTTAATTCCACGTATGGTATGTTTTTTTGAAGTTTTGGGATGGTTGCTTTGAGCATCCAAGATCAAGTTGCCTGCTGTGGTTTTTCTAAAGAGTTTAGTACAAATTGATCATTCATTTATAAAAACTTTAAGGTCAAGAATGTATTAATTTTTTTAGAAGAGTTTTATATAGAGCGAACTTAACCCGAATCGGGTATCAGAGCGCTTTACATAGCACCAGTTACGTTACATGAGGACACACATTCATTTTTGTTAGGCATGGGGAGATGAAGTGATTTGCCCAGAATCACAGGATGTTTTGGCGTCATTTCCGAAACTCGAACCCAGTTCCCCAGGTCCAAGGTTGAGCGCCCTAGCCATTAGGCCAACTCCTCTCCCCTACTTTAGATGCACTGATGTGACTACTAAAATGAAGGTTTACTGTGTTGGTGATGAGTTCCCTGTTGTATGCTTCTGCTTCTGAATATGATCCTTTCCAAAGAATAAATAGATCATTGATGTAACAATACCAGCCTACTACAGATGAGACCCAGCAGCTGTTACCGTCAGCCCCGGCCACCTGCTTCTCCCACCAGCCTACGAACAATTTGCGTAGCAGGGGGCGAAGCAGGTGCCTATCGCCGTGCCTTTGGCCTGTCTGTAGAGCTGTCTTTGGAAAGTGAAGATATTATTAGTTAAGCAAAAGACCAAGAGCTCTATCAGCATTTCAGTATGTTGTGAGAATTTTATATATATAAAAATTATTAACAAAATGTGAAGAAAAAAATGTAACATATTAAAAATATGTAAAAAACATATTATAACACTAATTACATATAACATAAACTTACAGATATTATATAAAATAAAATATTAAATAAATGTACAAAGAAATAATTATTTTAAACTAGAAAATATTTACAAACAAAAAAGATAATTAAAACATAAATGTATTAATTTTATTTCCTACACTATAACACCACACCAATAACAAAACACTTCAACATTTTTAATGAAAGTTATTTACATAATTAATATAATTAAGTAAAAAAATATTATCAATAAACATTCATTGACTACACATGCTTTAACACCATAATATCCACAACACACACCAAATTAAGCAATTAAATAATAAAGGACAATTAAACTATTCCTAATAAAAACTAATCATGAATAATTAAAATGTATTTAATACCCAGCCTTTACTCCTTTAAAAGTAGAAACAAAACACACAAAAATAAACAATTACCCAAAATAAATATCAAATAAGTAAGAATATTTAACAACTATATATAATTAATTAAACACAAATTACTTCCCACCCTTTACTCCTGCAAAACCACAAATCACACCTAAAATAAATTACACAATTACCATCATTAAGCACCAATTAATTTATTAAAATAATTAACAACCAATTATGAATCCATCAATTAAAAAAAATACTTCCCACCCTTTACACCTATAAACCCCACAACACACACCAAAAATTATTTTCAAAACTACCAAAATGAATAACCAATTAATTAATTAAAATCAATAACCAATTATTAATTCCTTCCTAATACATTACTTGCACATTTAACACTATAACATCTCAATTAATCAAATATTAGTAAATAAAAGGTAATCAATAAATTGTATAGAATTATATTAGTTGTAAATGTAAATGTATTTGAGCTTATATAGCGCACAGCTACCCGCAGTGGGTTTCCCGGCGCTTGCTTAGGGAACCCGTCCTGGTATTCCCCTGTGAGATAGCCCCAGCAGGGTATCCACAAGGTGAAAGTCAGGCATCCCGCCGCGAGGGGCCGTTGTGGAGATTAAGCAAGCTATTGCCCAGAGTCGCAGAGTGTGAACCCGTGAGTCGAGAAGGCACCGGAGCGAGAATAATCGAGTCCGTGGAATTTTTAGGCCAAGACCCGCCGAGGCGGGGAATTGAACCCTGGTCCTGGACCGATCTCAGCTTCCGGGTCTGCCGCCTCTAACCCCTGAGCCACACTTCCCCACGCTATTCCCCTATAAACCCACAACCCGCTACGGAACTAAAAACACAACATTCAAATAATTATTTTTCAATAAATTTAATATGATTAAATTACTTCCCACCCTATTCCACTATAAACCCACAACCCGCTATGGAATTAAAAGAGCAAAATTCAAATAAATAACAAATTAATAAGAACTAAAAATGTAACACATATATTAAAAATACAAACAATTGTTATACAAAAAAACTTACATCACAACCATATAAAATAGATAAAAAAAATACATAACAATAATAAAAAACGATATTTTTAGCAACTATTTTTTTGCAAAAAATATCACACACTTCAATATTTTTAAAATCGATATTACTTACCTTAAGTCGATATTCATGACCAGGATATTCTTCAATATTTCTGTTCCACGATAATAATGATTAATGAATATTTGTGCAACTCAATATTTTGTACTCAATATTCTGTCTCTGCACCGACAGAGACTCTGTCTCCTTATCATGCTTCCACATCATGCTAATGCTACACAAGGTATTCAAGTGAATACCACTGAACACGAGACGGACGGTCACCTAGGTTCTTATCACAAGAACTATTAATTATGGGAATGCCCTCTAAATTGGAATTCCAGCTCACATCCTATGCTAACTCCAAACCATCCAGAACACCACCACTAGACTCATTCTCAACATCCTGCAAAATAATCAAATCTCACCCCACTTCAACAATCTACACTAGCTCCTAGTCCAGGAAAGATGCACGTTCAACCTACTCACCCATGTCTACAAAGCTCTCCACAACACCAGCCTAGCTTACCTCAAATTCTACCAAACCCTTCGACACCTTTGATCTGCATCCCAGGCAAGAACACAACTCCCTCACATCAAGGAGAGCAGTTGCGGAGGACTCAGCTTCTCATACCTCACAGCCAAGTCCTGGAATGACCTCTTGAAACACTTCAGAACCTTCCCTCTCTCCTGGACTTCCAAAGGAGCCTCAAGACATGGGCCTTCCAGACAGAACGGATATGAGCTCCTCCCCGCTCAGGCCTGCCCTACCCAGCACGTGGCTACCGTTACAGGTGAATAGACATGCTCTACAAATTCACATAACAACATTTTTAAACTGCTTTTTCCACCTGGCGAAAAAAAAACCTTTTGCCAGGCTTAAACCTTCTTCTTTAATACCTATAAGTCACCTCTAGGTTAGGGCCTGAAATCGGGCGTAAGGTGCTCTGCCATCTGATCTTTGGATCCAGCAGAACCGATGCATCTCCTCTTCTGCACGGCGCAACCCTGACCAGAACCAACGCATCACCTCTGCTGTATAGACTTTCCCATCGCAGGGAATTTCATCGACCTCACAGCCTCATCAAAAATGCTGCTGCATGACACATCTTTTGCGCACTTTTGGCCTAGGCCCTCGCATCACCAGCCCCTTGTCCACAGCATCCTTGACGATAACGCTGGACTCCATACTGTAGCCTCACAGCTCCTCAGATTCAACATATTGCTCCTGCTGTGCAATGCATCCTTGACGCTGGACTTCCCATCACAGGCTTCTTGACAACAGGATCCTCTTCAATGATGCATGACCTCGTATCACAGCCTCGCAGCTCCTCTGAACCAATGCACCACTTTTGCTGTGCAACACATCTTTGACACAGGACCTCACGACTCCCCGCGACCAGGTTTTATGGTACTTTGTTCAGCCGGACTAAGGAGGACCGCACTCCATCATGGTCAGCCGGAAATTGTGACCTTGTCCCTGTTCAGCATGACCAGGTCCCCACAGTTGGCGAGATGTGCTTTTTGGCACTATTTTCACTGAAATCTTCAAAATTGCATATCTCCGATTTAACTGACTGTGTTTTCTCATTTTGGTGTTTTATTTATTTATTAAAATTGTCTCTGTTTTTCTAATCCGGTGTGGGACCATTTTTATGTGGTGTTTTCACTTTATTGTTGTTTGAATTGTTGCACGAATACTTTACACAAGTTAAGCCGGACTGCTCTGTGCCAAGCTACTCGAGGTTTGAGCACAGGTTAATTTGGGGTTTGCTTGTGACTTCACCCTGACAAGAAGTGTGTTTGCTGCTTGAAAAGGGTTTCACCCCTCCTTCCAACCAGTAACCCAGTTTGTTACAGTCAGTGAAACTATTTCAGAGTATTTTAGGGAAAACAAATCACATTTCCAATCCAAGTGAGCTAGGTCGATCTGAACAGTGCGCTGAAAGTGTAACATTTTTTCATAATATTCAAAAGAGAACTTTTGAAAAAGAACATTTAGTGTATTTATTTCTAAAGTACACCAATGGTGCACACCCAAGGTCACCAGAAAGAGAGACTATCCTAGGCTCTGCCCTATTCCACACCTTGCCCCTAGCATGCTCTTCAGCTCTAATATGTATGTGACTCCTCCTTAAATCCATTGCTGATCATAATCCTACCACCACAAATTTCTACAGTGCTTTGTTGTTGTTTTTTTTATTATTATTTTCTTTATTGGTTTTCGTAAACAAGGAAGAGAAGTACAATGTATATGTTTCAATCCAAAATAAAAACCGGGGGGGTGGAGAAATTAGAAAGGAAGATAAAAACAAAATGGAAAAAACACGGAAAAAAAGAAACAGCCACAGCGATCATGAATGTACATCATTTTTCGTTACCGGAAAGACATTACAACATATACTGATAACCACATATATGAGACCTCAGTATATACTTCAGGATCTACAACGCTAGGGTGCCCACCATTAAGTTCCCTCATTTCTGGACTTCTAAATAGCTTAAAGTGCCTTGTTGGTTATTAATGAAGTGCAATTGATTGATCTGACCTCACAAACTATCTTGTTTCAGCCTTCAGCTGCCCCCTGCACCCACTCCTCACGAATTCCAACCCATGGACTTGAGAAGTCACACTGCAATATGCTGAGTCCTAGCAATGTTACCATACCCCACAGAAGACATAACTCAATAAAAGAAATAATCAAGACTTGTAATGCTTATAAACAATATCCAGGAATAAGTATAACATGCATTGTCAAAGCCAAAGGTAGGGTGTTGGCTGCAAGGCTTTTGGTTTTGCCAATGCTTGTTTTACCATGTTATCGAAAAAGAATGTTGGAGAAGCTCCCACGCCTTCAATGAAGAAGCCTTTGTGCAGATGTGAATGACACAACACACCAATTGGTGACAGCAAATATAATAAATATATTCAATTTCAGTACAATTAAATAGTCTGGACCAACACCAGTGCTAAATATGACTTTCTAAATATCACAATGTACTGGTCACTGGGACCCAAGGTGCACTAATGAGCCATAACTCGTGCGCCCCATTAATCTGTCAGCGCTTTTTGCCTCAGTTCCTGCTCCTGTCTAGATTACTCTTTAAATCAGCAGCGATTGTCAGTAGATGCCGAGATATCTGACTGAGGGAGACTCCCTCGTCGATAGTATATCCCGTGCTATATACAACTTTTAATGTCGCAGTGCTTTACCTTCACAGAGTGCGCTTAGATCGCGATTTCCCCCTGCAAGGGCGTCAGGCTTCTCCGGAGCACCTCTCTCTGAAGTAGAAGAGCAGGTTCCTCAGCAGGAGACCCGGAAACGCAATCTCCTTTCACTTTCACGTGTAGAAGACAACGGCTGGATTGATCAGTCAGCACGTAGCAGTGTGTAAGGAAGGAATACTGACTGACAGTGCATAACGAGCTCGACCGCCAAGTTTGGTTGAATGTGTTCACACTGCTATCAGGGCAGAGCCTTCGGGCAGGTAGGTGCGTAGCATACGTGTCCAGAAACATATCCATGCATTCGTAGAATCTACAGGACCTACACAGAAGGATGTCAATTGAATTGAACGATTCTTGTCTTTTTCCAGAGGTCGTACTTTCTTTTTCAGTTTACCATCTCTGACACGTTGTCACCAATAAAGTTATGCCAAGTAAAATTATTAAAAAATCTAACTCCCAAAAGATAGTAGCCTTATGAACTAATGTTTTTTTGCTTGTGCACTTCATTGTTACATGTTAGCATAGTATATTAATTATAATTATGTAGAGTATCAATTGGATATAGTCTGATAGCCGTTGTTTCTGAGATGTCTCAATTTAAAACAACAATAGTTTTCAAATTAGGAGGGCCACCTAGGAACACAGACTCCAGACTTTTAAGAAGAAATCCGAAAAAGGCAGTCTTATTTTCTTTCGATGGTAGGAGTTTTTGAGCAGCAGTACTCGTTCTTGGGGAAATTAAGCCAGATGTATCAAGCATTTTTCAAGTCGCTCTTGGGCCGTTTGGGATCTGAAAAATGTCAAACACTTCAATATTTTTAAAATCGATATTACTTACCTTAAGTCGATATTCATGACCAGGATATTCTTCAATATTTCTGTTCCACGATAATAATGATTAATGAATATTTGTGCAACTCAATATTTTGTACTCAATATTCTGTCTCTGCACCGACAGAGACTCTGTCTCCTTATCATGCTTCCACATCATGCTAATGCTACACAAGGTATTCAAGTGAATACCACTGAACACGAGACGGACGGTCACCTAGGTTCTTATCACAAGAACTATTAATTATGGGAATGCCCTCTAAATTGGAATTCCAGCTCACATCCTATGCTAACTCCAAACCATCCAGAACACCACCACTAGACTCATTCTCAACATCATGCAAAATAATCAAATCTCACCCCACCTCAACAATCTACACTAGCTCCTAGTCCAGGAAAGATGCACGTTCAACCTACTCACCCATGTCTACAAAGCTCTCCTCAACACCAGCCTAGCTTACCTCAAATTCTACCAAACCCTTCGACACCTTTGATATGCATCCCAGGCAAGAACACAACTCCCTCACATCAAGGAGAGCAGTTGCGGAGGACTCAGCTTCTCATACCTCACAGCCAAGTCCTGGAATGACCTCTTGAAACACTTCAGAACCTTCCCTCTCTCCTGGACTTCCAAAGGAGCCTCAAGACATGGGCCTTCCAGACAGAACGGATATGAGCTCCTCCCCGCTCAGGCCTGCCCTACCCAGCACTTGGCTACCGTTACAGGTGATTAGACATGCTCTACAAATTCACATAACAACATTTTAAACTGCTTTTTCCACCTGGCAAAAAAAAAACCTTTTGCCAGGCTTAAACCTTCTTCTTTAATACCTATAAGTCACCTCTAGGTTAGGGCCTGAAATCGGGCGTAAGGTGCTCTGCCATCTGATCTTTGGATCCAGCAGAACCGATGCATCTCCTCTGCTGCACGGCGCAACCCTGACCAGAACCAACGCATCACCTCTGCTGTATAGACTTTCCCATCGCAGGGAATTTCATCGACCTCACAGCCTCATCAAAAATGCTGCTGCATGACACATCTTTTGCGCACTTTTCAATCAATCAATCAATCAAAGACATTTATAGAGCGCACTACATACCCGTAGGGTCTCAAGGCGCTGGGGGTGGGGGGGTGCCGCTACTGCTCGAACAGCCAGGTCTTCAGCTTCTTCCTGAAGGAGAGGTGGTCTTGGGTCAGGCGCAGGTCGGTCGGGAGGGAGTTCCAGGTCTTGGCGGCCAGGTAGGAGAAGGACCTTCCTCCTGAAGTCGCTCTTCGGATGCGGGGGACGGCGGCGAGGGCGTGGTTGGCTGATCGGAGGTGGCGTTTGGGAGCGTAGAAGTTGATTCGGCTGTTGAGGTAGCTCGGGCCTTGGTCGTGTAGGGCTTTGTGTGCGTGGGTGAGGAGGCGGAAGGTGATTCTTTTGTTGACGGGGAGCCAGTGTAGGTCTCTCAGATGTCCGGAGATGTGGCTGGTTCGTGGGATGTCGAGGATGAGTCTGGCTGAGGCGTTCTGGATCCGCTGGAGTCTCTTTTGGAGCTTGGCGGTGGTACCGGTGTAGAGGGTGTTGCCGTAGTCCAGTCGGCTAGTGACGAGGGCCTGGGTGACGGTCTTCCTGGTCTCAGTGGGGATCCACCAGAAGATCTTCCGTAGCATGCGTAGGATGTTGAAGCACGCCGAGGAGACGTTGTTGACTTGCCTGGTCATGGAGAGGGAGGAGTCCAGGATGAATCCCAGGTTGCGTGCATGGTCTGTCGGTTTGGGTGCGGTGCCCAGGGCGGGAGGCCACCAGGAGTCGTCCCAGGCGGAGGGTGAAGAGCCCAGGATGAGGACCTCCGTCTTGTCTGAGTTCAGTTTCAGGCGGCTGGTCGTCATCCACTCGGCTACCTCTTTCATCCCTTCGTGCAGGTTGGCTCTGGCGGCGGCGGGGTCGTTGGTCAGGGAGAGGATCAGCTGGGTGTCGTCGGCGTAGGAGATTATGCTGAGGTTGTGTTGGCGTGCGATGGCCGCAAGGGGGCTCATGTAGACGTTGAAGAGGGTGGGGCTCAGTGAGGATCCTTGAGGGACGCCGCAGATGACTTCGGTGGCCTCTGACTTGTACGGTGGTAGGCGGACTCTCTGTGTTCTTCCGTCGAGGAAGGAGATGATCCATTCCAGAGCCTTGTCCTGGATTCCGACGTTGCTGAGGCGCTGTACTAGGGTGCGGTGGCAGACAGTGTCGAATGCCGCGGAGAGGTCTAGGAGGATGAGGGCCGCTGTTTCTCCATTGTCCATCAGGGCTCGGATGTCATCGGTGGCGGCGATGAGGGCGGTCTCGGTGCTGTGGTTGGCTCGGAAGCCAGACTGTGAGGGGTCGAGGGATCCATTTGTCTCGAGGAAGGCGGCCAGCTGCTTGTTGATGGTCTTCTCAATGACTTTGGCTGGAAACGGGAGGAGCGAGATGGGGCGGTAATTCTTGAGTTCAGTGGGGTCCGCTGTGGGTTTCTTGAGTAGAGCGCTGAGTTCGGCGTGCTTCCAGCTCTCAGGGAAGGTGGCGGTGTCGAAGGATGTGTTGATGATGTCTCGCAGGTGGGGTGCGATGACAGCGTCGGCCTTGTTGAAGACGTGGTGAGGGCAGGGGTCGGTCGGCGATCCGGAGTGGATGGAGTTCATCGTGCGGATGGTGTCCTCGGTGCTGATCGGGGTCCAGGCGTGGAGGGTGGTGGTGGGGGGTGGTTGTTCGGTCGTGGTGTGCGTTGGTTGGTTGTTGAAGCTGTTGTGTATGTCCACGATCTTGTTGTGGAAGTATGAGGCGAGGGAGTTGCAGAGGTCTTGCGATGGGGTGATGTCGTTGTTTCCTGCGCTGGGGTTGGATAGCTCTTTCACGATGTTTGGCCTAGGCCCTCGCTTCACCAGCCCCTTGTCCACAGCATCCTTGACGATAACGCTGGACTCCATACTGTAGCCTCACAGCTCCTCAGATTCAACATATTGCTCCTGCTGTGCAATGCATCCTTGACGCTGGACTTCCCATCACAGGCTTCTTGGCAACAGGATCCTCTTCAATGATGCATGACCTCGTATCACAGCCTCGCAGCTCCTCTGAACCAATGCACCACTTTTGCTGTGCAACACATCTTTGACACAGGACCTCACGACTCCCCGCGACCAGGTTTTATGGTACTTTGTTCAGCCGGACTAAGGAGGACCGCACTCCATCATGGTCAGCTGGAAATTGTGACCTTGTCTCTGTTCAGCATGACCAGGTCCCCACAGTTGGCAAGATGTGCTTTTTGTCACTATTTTCACTGAAATCTTCAAAATTGCATATCTCCGATTTAACTGACTGGGTTTTCTCATTTTGGTGTTTTATTTATTTATTAAAATTGTCTCTGTTTTTCTAATCCGGTGTGGGACCATTTTTATGTGGTGTTTTCACTTTATCGTTGTTTGAATTGTTGCACGAATACTTTACACAAGTTAAGCCGGACTGCTCTGTGCCAAGCTACTCGAGGTTTGAGCACAGGTTAATTTGGGGTTTGCTTGTGACTTCACCCTGACAAGAAGTGTGTTTGCTGCTTGAAAAGGGTTTCACCCCTCCTTCCAACCAGTAACCCAGTTTGTTACAGTCAGTGAAACTATTTCAGAGTATTTTAGGGAAAACAAATCACATTTCCAATCCAAGTGAGCTAGGTCGATCTGAACAGTGCGCTGAAAGTGTAAAATTTTTTCATAATATTCAAAAGAGAACTTTTGAAAAAGAACATTTAGTGTATTTATTTCTAAAGTACACCAATGGTGCACACCCAAGGTCACCAGAAAGAGAGACTATCCTAGGCTCTGCCCTATTCCACACCTTGCCCCTAGCATGCTCTTCAGCTCTAATATGTATGTGACTCCTCCTTAAATCCATTGCTGATCATAATCCTACCACCACAAATTTCTACAGTGCTTTGTTGTTTTTTTTTTATTATTATTTTCTTTATTGGTTTTCGTAAACAAGGAAGAGAAGTACAATGTATATGTTTCAATCCAAAATAAAAACCGGGGGGGGTGGAGAAATTAGAAAGGAAGATAAAAACAAAATGGAAAAAACACGGAAAAAAAGAAACAGCCACAGCGATCATGAATGTACATCATTTTTCGTTACCGGAAAGACATTACAACATATACTGATAACCACATATATGAGACCTCAGTATATACTTCAGGACCTACAACGCTAGGGTGCCCACCATTAAGTTCCCTCATTTCTGGACTTCTAAATAGCTTAAAGTGCCTTGTTGGTTATTAATGAAGTGCAATTGATTGATCTGACCTCACAAACTATCTTGTTTCAGCCTTCAGCTGCCCCCTGCACCCACTCCTCACGAATTCCAACCCATGGACTTGAGAAGTCACACTGCAATATGCTGAGTCCTAGCAATGTTACCATACCCCACAGAAGACATAACTCAATAAAAGAAATAATCAAGACTTGTAATGCTTATAAACAATATCCAGGAATAAGTATAACATGCATTGTCAAAGCCAAAGGTAGGGTGTTGGCTGCAAGGCTTTTGGTTTTGCCAATGCTTGTTTTACCATGTTTTCGAAAAAGAATGTTGGAGAAGCTCCCACGCCTTCAATGAAAAAGCCTTTGTGCAGATGTGAATGACACAACACACCAATTGGTGACAGCAAATATAATAAATATATTCAATTTCAGTACAATTAAATAGTCTGGACCAACACCAGTGCTAAATATTACTTTCTAAATATCACAATGTACTGGTCACTGGGACCCAAGGTGCACTAATGAGCCATAACTCGTGCGCCCCATAAATCTGTCAGCGCTTTTTGCCTCAGTTCCTGCTCCTGTCTAGATTACTCTTTAAATCAGCAGCGATTGTCAGTAGATGCCGAGATATCTGACTGAGGGAGACTCCCTCGTCGATAGTATATCCCGTGCTATATACAATTTTTAATGTCGCAGTGCTTTACCTTCACAGAGTGCGCTTAGATCGCGATTTCCCCCTGCAAGGGCGTCAGGCTTCTCCGGAGCACCTCTCTCTGAAGTAGAAGAGCAGGTTCCTCAGCAGGAGACCCAGAAACGCAATCTCCTTTCACTTTCACGTGTAGAAGACAACGGCTGGATTGATCAGTCAGCACGTAGCAGTGTGTAAGGAAGGAATACTGAATGACAGTGCATAACGAGCTCGACCGCCAAGTTTGGTTGAATGTGTTCACACTGCTATCAGGGCAGAGCCTTCGGGCAGGTAGGTGCGTAGCATACGTGTCCAGAAACATATCCATGCATTCGTAGAATCTACAGGACCTACACAGAAGGATGTCAATTGAATTGAACGATTCTTGTCTTTTTCCAGAGGTCGTACTTTCTTTTTCAGTTTACCATCTCTGACACGTTGTCACCAATAAAGTTATGCCAAGTAAAATTATTAAAAAATCTAACTCCCAAAAGATAGTAGCCTTATGAACTAATGTTTTTTTGCTTGTGCACTTCATTGTTACATGTTAGCATAATATATTAATTATAATTATGTAGAGTATCAATTGGTATAGTCTGATAGCCGTTGTTTCTGAGATGTCTCAATTTAAAACAACAATAGTTTTCAAATTAGGAGGGCCACCTAGGAACACAGACTCCAGACTTTTAAGAAGAAATCCGAAAAAGGCAGTCTTATTTTCTATCGATGGTAGGAGTTTTTGAGCAGCAGTACTCATTCTTGGGGAAATTAAGCCAGATGTATCAAGCATTTTTCAAGTCGCTCTTGGGCCGTTTGGGATCTGAAAAATGTCAAACACTTCAATATTTTTAAAATCGATATTACTTACCTTAAGTCGATATTCATGACCAGGATATTCTTCAATATTTCTGTTCCACGATAATAATCATTAATGAATATTTGTGCAACTCAATATTTTTTACTCAATATTCTGTCTCTGCACCGACAGAGACTCTGTCTCCTTATCATGCTTCCACATCATGCTAATGCTACACAAGGTATTCAAGTGAATACCACTGAACACGAGACGGACGGTCACCTAGGTTCTTATCACAAGAACTATTAATTATGGGAATGCCCTCTAAATTGGAATTCCAGCTCACATCCTATGCTAACTCCAAACCATCCAGAACACCACCACTAGACTCATTCTCAACATCATGCAAAATAATCAAATCTCACCCCACCTCAACAATCTACACTAGCTCCTAGTCCAGGAAAGATGCACGTTCAACCTTCTCACCCATGTCTACAAAGCTCTCCACAACACCAGCCTAGCTTACCTCAAATTCTACCAAACCCTTCGACAGCTTTGATCTGCATCCCAGGCAAGAACACAACTCCCTCACATCAAGGAGAGCAGTTGCGGAGGACTCAGCTTCTCATACCTCACAGCCAAGTCCTGGAATGACCTCTTGAAACACTTCAGAACCTTCCCTCTCTCCTGGACTTCCAAAGGAGCCTCAAGACATGGGCCTTCCAGACAGAACGGATATGAGCTCCTCCCCACTCAGGCCTGCCCTAGCCAGCACTTGGCTACCGTTACAGGTGATTAGACATGCTCTACAAATTCACATAACAACATTTTTAAACTGCTTTTTCCACCTGGCAAAAAAAAAACCTTTTGCCAGGCTTAAACCTTCTTCTTTAATACCTATAAGTCACCTCTAGGTTAGGGCCTGAAATCGGGCGTAAGGTGCTCTGCCATCTGATCTTTGGATCCAGCAGAACCGATGCATCTCCTCTGCTGCACGGCGCAACCCTGACCAGAACCAACGCATCACCTCTGCTGTATAGACTTTCCCATCGCAGTGAATTTCATCGACCTCACAGCCTCATCAAAAATGCTGCTGCATGACACATCTTTTGCGCACTTTTCAATCAATCAATCAATCAAAGACATTTATAGAGCGCACTACATACCCGTAGGGTCTCAAGGCGCTGGGGGTGGGGGGGTGCCGCTACTGCTCGAACAGCCAGGTCTTCAGCTTCTTCCTGAAGGAGAGGTGGTCTTGGGTCAGGCGCAGGTCGGTCGGGAGGGAGTTCCAGGTCTTGGCGGCCAGGTAGGAGAAGGACCTTCCTCCTGAAGTCGCTCTTCGGATGCGGGGGACGGCGGCGAGGGCGTGGTTGGCTGATCGGAGGTGGCGTTTGGGAGCGTAGAAGTTGATTCGGCTGTTGAGGTAGCTCGGGCCTTGGTCGTGTAGGGCTTTGTGTGCGTGGGTGAGGAGGCGGAAGGTGATTCTTTTGTTGACGGGGAGCCAGTGTAGGTCTCTCAGATGTCCGGAGATGTGGCTGGTTCGTGGGATGTCGAGGATGAGTCTGGCTGAGGCGTTCTGGATCCGCTGGAGTCTCTTTTGGAGCTTGGCGGTGGTACCGGCGTAGAGGGTGTTGCCGTAGTCCAGTCGGCTAGTGACGAGGGCCTGGGTGACGGTCTTCCTGGTCTCAGTGGGGATCCACTAGAAGATCATCCGTAGCATGCGTAGGATGTTGAAGCACGCCGAGGAGACGTTGTTGACTTGCCTGGTCATGGAGAGGGAGGAGTCCAGGATGAATCCCAGGTTGCGTGCATGGTCTGTCGGTTTGGGTGCGGTGCCCAGGGCGGGAGGCCACCAGGAGTCGTCCCAGGCGGAGGGTGAAGAGCCCAGGATGAGGACCTCCGTCTTGACTGAGTTCAGTTTCAGGCGGCTGGTCGTCATCCACTCGGCTACCTCTTTCATCCCTTCGTGCAGGTTGGCTCTGGCGGCGGCGGGGTCGTTGGTCAGGGAGAGGATCAGCTGGGTGTCGTCGGCGTAGGAGATTATGCTGAGGTTGTGTTGGCGTGCGATGGCCGCAAGGGGGCTCATGTAGACGTTGAAGAGGGTGGGGCTCAGTGAGGATCCTTGAGGGACGCCGGAGATGACTTCGGTGGCCTCTGACTTGTACGGTGGTAGGCGGACTCTCTGTGTTCTTCCGTCGAGGAAGGAGATGATCCATTCCAGAGCCTTGTCCTGGATTCCGACGTTGCTGAGGCGCTGTACTAGGGTGCGGTGGCAGACAGTGTCGAATGCCGCGGAGAGGTCTAGGAGGATGAGGGCCGCTGTTTCTCCGTTGTCCATCAGGGCTCGGATGTCATCGGTGGCGGCGATGAGGGCGGTCTCGGTGCTGTGGTTGGCTCGGAAGCCAGACTGTGAGGGGTCGAGGGATCCATTCGTCTCGAGGAAGGCGGCCAGCTGCTTGTTGACGGTCTTCTCGATGACTTTGGCTGGAAACGGGAGGAGCGAGATGGGGCGGTAATTCTTGAGTTCGGTGGGGTCCGCTGTGGGTTTCTTGAGTAGAGCGCTGAGTTCGGCGTGCTTCCAGCTCTCAGGGAAGGTGGCGGTGTCGAAGGATGTGTTGATGATGTCTCGCAGGTGGGGTGCGATGACAGCGTCGGCCTTGTTGAAGACGTGGTGAGGGCAGGGGTCGGTCGGCGATCCGGAGTGGATGGAGTTCATCGTGCGGATGGTGTCCTCGGTGCTGATCGGGGTCCAGGCGTGGAGGGTGGTGGTGGGGGGTGGTTGTTCGGTCGTGGTGTGCGTTGGTTGGTTGTTGAAGCTGTTGTGTATGTCCACGATCTTGTTGTGGAAGTATGAGGCGAGGGAGTTGCAGAGGTCTTGCGATGGGGTGATGTCGTTGTTTCCTGCGCTGGGGTTGGATAGCTCTTTCACGATGTTTGGCCTAGGCCCTCGCTTCACTAGCCCCTTGTCCACAGCATCCTTGACGATAACGCTGGACTCCATACTGTAGCCTCACAGCTCCTCATATTCAACATATTGCTCCTGCTGTGCAATGCATCCTTGACGCTGGACTTCCCATCACAGGCTTCTTGACAACAGGATCCTCTTCAATGATGCATGACCTCGTATCACAGCCTCGCAGCTCCTCTGAACCAATGCACCACTTTTGCTGTGCAACACATCTTTGACACAGGACCTCACGACTCCCCGCGACCAGGTTTTATGGTACTTTGTTCAGCCGGACTAAGGAGGACCGCACTCCATCATGGTCAGCCGGAAATTGTGACCTTGTCCCTGTTCAGCATGACCAGGTCCCCACAGTTGGCGAGATGTGCTTTTTGGCACTATTTTCACTGAAATCTTCAAAATTGCATATCTCCGATTTAACTGACTGGGTTTTCTCATTTTGGTGTTTTATTTATTAATTAAAATTGTCTCTGTTTTTCTAATCTGGTGTGGGACCATTTATATGTGGTGTTTTCACTTTATTGTTGTTTGAATTGTTGCACGAATACTTTACACAAGTTAAGCCGGACTGCTCTGTGCCAAGCTACTCGAGGTTTGAGCACAGGTTAATTTGGGATTTGCTTGTGACTTCACCCTGACAAGAAGTGTGTTTGCTGCTTGAAAAGGGTTTCACCCCTCCTTCCAACCAGTAACCCAGTTTGTTACAGTCAGTGAAACTATTTCAGAGTATTTTAGGGAAAACAAATCACATTTCCAATCCAAGTGAGCTAGGTCGATCTGAACAGTGCGCTGAAAGTGTAACATTTTTTCATAATATTCAAAAGAGAACTTTTGAAAAAGAACATTTAGTGTATTTATTTCTAAAGTACACCAATGGTGCACACCCAAGGTCACCAGAAAGAGAGACTATCCTAGGCTCTGCCCTATTCCACACCTTGCCCCTAGCATGCTCTTCAGCTCTAATATGTATGTGACTCCTCCTTAAATCCATTGCTGATCATAATCCTACCACCACAAATTTCTACAGTGCTTTGTTGTTTTTTTTTTATTATTATTTTCTTTATTGGTTTTCGTAAACAAGGAAGAGAAGTACAATGTATATGTTTCAATCCAAAATAAAAACCGGGGGGGTGGAGAAATTAGAAAGGAAGATAAAAACAAAATGGAAAAAACACGGAAAAAAAGAAACAGCCACAGCGATCATGAATGTACATCATTTTTCGTTACCGGAAAGACATTACAACATATACTGATAACCACATATATGAGACCTCAGTATATACTTCAGGACCTACAACGCTAGGGTGCCCACCATTAAGTTCCCTCATTTCTGGACTTCTAAATAGCTTAAAGTGCCTTGTTGGTTATTAATGAAGTGCAATTGATTGATCTGACCTCACAAACTATCTTGTTTCAGCCTTCAGCTGCCCCCTGCACCCACTCCTCACGAATTCCAACCCATGGACTTGAGAAGTCACACTGCAATATGCTGAGTCCTAGCAATGTTACCATACCCCACAGAAGACATAACTCAATAAAAGAAATAATCAAGACTTGTAATGCTTATAAACAATATCCAGGAATAAGTATAACATGCATTGTCAAAGCCAAAGGTAGGGTGTTGGCTGCAAGGCTTTTGGTTTTGCCAATGCTTGTTTTACCATGTTTTCGAAAAAGAATGTTGGAGAAGCTCCCACGCCTTCAATGTAAAAGCCTTTGTGAGCCTGTGTGCAGATGTGAATGACACAACACACCAATTGGTGACAGCAAATATAATAAATATATACAATTTCAGTACAATGAAATAGTCTGCACCAACACCAGTGCTAAATATGACTTTCTAAATATCACAATGTACTGGTCACTGAGACACAAGGTGCACTAATGAGCCATAACTCGTGCGCCCCATAAATCTGTCAGCTCTTTTTGCCTCAGTTCCTGCTCCTGTCTAGATTACTCTTTAAATCAACAGCGATTGTCAGTAGATGCCGAGATATCTGACTGAGAGACTCCCTCGTCGATAGTATATCCTGTGCTATGTACAACTTTTAATGTCGCAGTGCTTTACCTTCACAGATTGCGCTTAGATCTCGGTTTCCCCCTGCAAGCGCGTCAGGCTTCTCCGGAGCACCTCTCTCTGAAGTAGAAGAGCAGGTTCCTCAGCATGAGACCCGGAAACCCAATCTCCTTTCACTTTCACGTGTAGAAGACAACGACCGGATTGATCAATCAGCACGTAGCAGTGTGTAAGGAAGGAATACTGACTGACAGTGCGTAAGGAGCTCGACCGTCAAGTTCGGTTGAATGTGTTCACACTGCTGTCAGGGCAGAGCCTTCGGGCAGGTAGGTGCGTAGCATACGTGTCCAGAAACATATCCATGCATTCGTAGAATCTACAGGACCTACACAGAAGGATATCAATTGAAATGAACGATTCTTGTCTTTTTCCAGAGGTCGTACTTTCTTTTTCAGTTTACCATCTCTGACACCTCGTCACCAATAAAGTTATGAAAAGTAAAATTACTAAAATTCTAACTCCCAAAAGAATGTAGCTTTATAAACTAATGTTCTTTTTCTTATGCACTTCATTGTTACATGTTAGCATAGTATATTAATTATAATTATGTACAGTATCAATTGGATATAGTCTGATAGTCGTTGTTTCTGAGATGTCTCAATTTAAAACAACAATAGTTTTCAAATTAGGAGGGCCACCTAGGAACACAGACTCCAGACTCTTAAGAAGAAATCCGACTATCGGTGGTAGGAGTTTTTGAGCAGCAGTACTCGTTCTTGAGGAAATGAGGCCAGATGTATCAAGCATTTTTCAAGTCGCTCTTGGGCCGTTTGGGATCTGAAAAATGCATTTTGGTATGTATCATTACCAAATTGCGATTCAGTAACATGTTACCGAATCGTGGTTGGAATTGCAAATATATACGATTGGGTATTAGGAAGGGGCATGTTTAGGGTGTTCCTTCGTAATACTGAATCAAAGTGGTATCTAAGAATATTTAATCACCGCAATGTGGTCGCGAAACATTCACATTTTACCACCTATTTGAAGTAGGTGGTAACCCATTCGCAAATGGGAAGGGGTCCCATGGGGATCCTTCCCCCTTTGTGAATGTTTGTATGTACGGTTTTAACAGCAGGCAGTGGTCCCACAGACCAAAGCCTACTCCTAAACAAGCATTTGCAATGCAATAGGTCTCACATTCACGAAAGTTTGAGCTATTCGTATTGTAAATGACAATGCCTTTTATTTATCGTTTGGGTTTTAAAACATAAATAAAATACATTGCCATTTACAATTGTTAAAAGGTAGGGCCGATATCGACCGATAACCTTTAAGTATTGCCCGGCGTTAGCCGCCTCTCATACCACTCGAGATTATCAAACAAAGAGGCAGGCGCTGGAGACTGGAAGGCAGGAAACAGGAGTTTATTCCGACGGAGCAGAACACGTCAAATCAGACAACAGGGTATCTTCTCGGGTGCTCTAAACGTATCTCTGAGGCCTGGCCTCTTATACACAGGTTTATGGTCTTTATTACAGTTTATTACATGTGGCACATTCCTGCAAACACTTTGAAGTACGGAAAGACATCCTCGGAATCCCCGCTTCAAGCCCGTTCCCACATACATTTACAGTAGAAGTCCCCACCCCTGTCTCAGTAGGTGATAACTGTCACGCAGCTGGACATTCCGCCGGGTCCCGGAATGTGTGCGGTTGATCGGATCTCATGGGGTGGGGGCTTTGATCAGTTGTAGATCCTTTGAAGAGAGAAGCTTCCTACTGTATGGGGACAATAAACTGCATCCGCAGGGCCAGGTGGTGGCCTGGGAACGGGCAGGACAATCGGGCACAGAGGAAAGGGGGGTTCATCAAAGGATGTATGATCATGAGAGGGATGGAGGGAGGTGTTGGCTGGGTACGGGATGTGGTTCCGAGGCAGGGTCGCGCTGAAAGGGAGGTTTATGGCCTAAGCATGTGAGAGCGGGGGCTTTCAGCGTGCGGGGGATGCTTGCGAGGTTAGAGGGAGAGAGAGAGAGACGCGCTGGCTATCGGCGGTGGGCAGAGAGGCCATGGCATTCAAAATGGCTGCTACTTACGCGCACATTTGAGCCTGAAAAGGGACAAGATGGCACCGATAATGTTGATGTCGCAAACTAGATTTCAACACAATAGTAATAGCTTAAACTCTCGCCAATGCGAGACCTATTGCATTGCAATGAAGGGCCTTCTCAACCGCTTGTTAGATTGTAAATATCAGAAGAAACCAGCCTGCAACATCTTCAAAGTAGTGATAAATAGTGCAGTGAAGAGGTTGTGTAAGTGTTATAAATTACACAGACACAAAGTGTGAAGTGAGAGTTACATATGATCCGAGCTTTAACCACTAACAAAGCACTCTGACACTTTTGGCTCTGGGATTACACTGCTGTGGCTCAAGAGGAAGAGCAGGGCGGAGGTGATGTCTATTTACTTCCCTCTCTGTGATTTGAGTGTGCAGTGTGGCATTGCATAATGTCATTGCTTTGGCCTAATAAAAAACACTCTAGTGGTAGAAGGGCCCTGGCTTCACCTCTTGGGGAAGGGCTGGCTGTGCTTTATGGCAGGCACAGAGGGAGGGATGGTCTCAGCGATTACTATTGAGTAAGAGATGCTGCAGTGGTGGTATCGGTGGTGGTAGTTTTGTTAGTGGTGGTATTGGTGGTGGGATTGGTGGTAATGGTGGTGGTGGTATTTAGGGGCATTACAAAGGCCCCCACAGCCCCCGCGATGCGGGGGGACCCCCAGGCTTACCCATTGTGGAGGGGGCCCCCTCAGCCCCTACTGATGTGAGTGTGATGGACCCCTTCAGCACATCGTGTGGGGGGCCCTCTCATGTTTTTTTAGGCCTCTGGCAGCGGCTGGGGCCTGAGTATTTTAAAGTTGTCCTCACAAGGCTTGGTTTAAACATTACCTCTGCACGTCCGCCTCACCACTTAGATGAGAAATTCAATGTCAGTGGCAGAACATGGTGCCTCTAATAAGGTAGACTCCCTCGTTAGGTTGGGGTAATATAAATGCAAGCCAAGCTGGAACCAATTAAACTGCTCAGTTTGATTTTGTGTCAGTTTGGTTCATTTGCATGACTAGCACTTGGGTGTTTTTTACTTTTCCTGCACAAGCACCAATTTCGTCCAGTGTTTCTTAGACATTGTAATGTCAACCTCCAAGGAAACGGCTCCCTCTCTTTGCAGACATGCCATTTGTTTTGTATGTGCCAATGAGCAGAGTGATAGAGAATAAAAGTGCCAGTCCCAAGAATGCTTTAATCTGAGCAGCTATCGGGCAGCAGCTGTCTCAAAGGAGGCGCTTTTTGAAGAAATCCCAGGCTATGATTCCTGTTAGAGTATACTCCTCTTCCCACAAACCCCACTGGTCCGAGCCTCCGCTCCACGTGGAAAGTCAAACCTCTGCAGAAGAGCGTCTGTGTAGGCATGTGTGCGCATGTGAGCGCTTGGAGAGATGTGAGTGCAGGTTGAGAGGCGTGACTGACTAGAAGGTGAGAGTAGTGACTGCGAGTGCCAGGTTAGAGTGCTGGGTGAGTGTTGTGTCTGTGAGTGGAGGCTGTGGGAGGTGTGGCTGGGAATGCAGTGTGAGAGGTGTGACTGAGCGGATGGTGAATGATGTACCTGTCCAAGTGAAGTTTGAGCCCATGCGAGTGTAGAGTGACAGCTGAGCCATGTGAATGCAGTGTGAAAGGGGGGTCCTCTTTGACTGCACTTCAGACCTTGTGAATGCAGAGTGTGCCTCTATGAGTGCCGGTTGAGACGTGAGCTGATGTTCATGCTGGGTGAGTGGTATGCCTATATGAGAGATGAGTCTGTGTGGATAATGGGTGAGAGGCGCACCTATGTTAGTGCATGGTGAAAGGTGAGTGTGCAACAGTATATGGTGAGAGTTGCGCCTATGTGAGGGCCTGGTGAGAACTGAGCTCTTGTAAATGCAAGGTAGCCAAGGAGAATGCTGGGGATATTTGAGCCCTTGTAAATGCATGATGAGAGATAAACCTTGGTGAGTGCACAGGAGAGGATTTTCCAATGTGAGTGCACAAGGAGGTGTGTGCCTCTGTGAGTAAGTAGCAGTCTACCCATGTGAGTGCAGGGTGAGAGGGGTGCCTATGTAAGCAGAGAGTGAGTGATGTCAGTATGTGTCTGCAGAGTGAGTAGTGTGCCTGTGTGAGAACTGGGTGGGTGGTGTCCACACGTGAGTGCAAAGTGCGAGGTGTGCCCAATTAAGTAGAGGGTGAGTCACGTCAGTTCAGGGGGAGTGTGTGACTGTGTGAATGCAGGGTGAGAGGCACATCTATCTGAATGCATGGAAAGAGGTGGGGCTGGATGAATGCAGAGTGAGAGACATGTCTGTATGTAACAGAGTAGCCAGAAAATTTGACTATCCTACCACTTCGAACTAAAGCTCTGATGGCACCAAGCAAGCGCAGCAAGTGAGTCAAAAATACCCTAGAAGTGCTCCTCTGTCACTTCCATCCAAGCATCTATTCATTCATCCTTTCCCCATTCCATCCACCTTGTGCTTTCAATCATTTCACCTCTATATTCTGTCATTCATTCACTATTTTGTCCAACTTCCAATCGTTCACCATTACATCCATTGGCCATTTTATCCATCCTCTAAGATTTTTATTTACTCTACCATCTTTTCACCCTTCCTCAGATTTCTATTAACTCTGCCATCCAGCCATCCCTAAAATTTACCTTTACTCTGTCATCCTTTCATCTACCCATGTCTATCCTCTCACTTACTTATCTACTCACATAACATATGTATTTGTAAAGCACACGTTCATGCAGAAGGGTATCTTGGCGTGGAATACCAGATGTTTATTGTTACCAAACTCAATGGTATTCATTTTATTGATTTTACTGACCCTAGAAGGATGAAAGTCTGACTAGACCCGCCGGGAGTTGAATATGTGACTGAGGTCAAACAAAAGCCCCTGCAGTTGCTGCATTAGTCCACTGAGCTACCAGACCCACTCATTCACATATACTCACCAGTAACATAACAATAATCCCCACACACCCCGTGGTGCCAGGGGGCCCAAGGTCCAGAGGTCCCCCTCCAGCATTGTGCATGAGTGGCTGGCCCATGGCCTGAGAGCTCCTGAATGGGTCCAGCGTGAGGGAGGCCCCTCCATGTACTTTGCAGGTGGCCAACTCAAGTTTCATTATGCCATTGGTGGATTTGATGGTGGTGGTGGCATTGGTGGTATTGGTGGTGGTATTGGTGGCTGCATTGGTATTGGTGATGGTGGAATTGGTATTGTTGGTGGTGGTACAGGTATTGGTGGTGGTGGTATTGGTATTAGTGGTGCTGGTGGTAATGGTATGGGTGTTATTGGTGGTGGAGGTATTGGTGGTATTGTTGAGGGTGGTATTGTTGGTGGTGGTGGCATTGGTAGTGGTGGTATTGGTGGTGGTGGTGGTATTAGTGTTATTGGTGGTGGTGGTATTGGTGGTGGTGGTGGTATTGGTGCTGGTGGTATCGGTGGGGGTGGGATTGGTATTGGCAGTGATGGCATTGGTGGTTGAATTGGTGGCGGTCTTGGTATTGGTGGCATTGGTGGTGGTGTTGGTATTGATGGTGGTAGTATGGGTGCGGGTATTGCTGGTGGTGGTATTGGTGATGATATTGGTGGTATTGCTGGTGGCATAGGTGGTGGAGGTATTGGTGGTGGTTTTTTGGTGGTGGTGGTATTGGTGGTGGTGGTCGTGATGTGGTGGTGGTGGTATTGGTGGTGGTATTGGTGGTGGTATTGGTGGAGGAGTGTGGCTCAATGGTTAGAGCGGCAGACCCTGATGCAGAGTTCTGGCCAGGGACCAGGGTTCGATTCCTGCCTCGGCGGGGTCTCAGGCTCTATTTCCTCGGACCTGTTAATTCTCGCCTCAGTGCCTATTCTAATCATGGGCCCCACGCTGCAACTCTGGGCAATAGCTTGCTTAGCCTCCACACCGGCCCCAACAGCGCTAAGGATGCCTGGCTTCACCCTGGGGGTGCCCAGGAGTGGACACTTCACAGGGAAAGCCAGGAGGGGTTCCACAGCAGTATGAGTATCAGCGCCAGGAAGCCGAATAGGCGACACCGCAAGGTGACTGTCTGGTGACAGTGCGCTCTATAAGTACCATGACATTTACATTTACATTTACATTGGTGGTGGTGGTATTAGTAGTGGTGTTGGTGGTACTTGTATTGGTGATGGTATTGGTGGTGGTGTGGTCATGGCATTGGTGTTGGTGGTGCTATTGGCATTGGTATTGGTGGTGGTCTTGGTATCGGTGGTGCTGGTATTGAAGATATTGGTGGTGGTGGTGATATTGGTGGTTGCTATTGGAAGTGGTGCTATTGGTGGTGGTGGTATTGGCGGTGCTGGTATTGGTATTGGTGATGGTATTGGTATTGGTGGAATTGGTGGTGACAGTGGTATTAGTGGTGGAGGTGGTGAATGATTGGTGGTGTTGGTATTGGTGGTGGTATTGGCAGTGGTGGTATTGGTGGTGGTGGTGTCATTGGTGGTAGTGGTATTGGTGGTGGGGGTAGTATTGGTGGTGGTGGTGGTGGTTTTGTTGGCAGTATTGGTGGTGGTCTTGGTGGTAGTATCGATGATGGTGGTATTATTGGTGGGCGTGGTGATAGTATTGGTGGTGGTGTTGGTGGTGTCGGTGGTGGTATTGGTGGTGGTGGTGGCCTTGGTATTGATAGTGATATTGGTAGTGGCCGTGTTGGTGATGATATTGGTATTGATGGGGATGGTATTGGTGATTTTGCTGGCAATGGTGGTATTGGTGGTGGTGGTGGTATTGGTGGTATATGTGGTGGTGGTGGTATTGGAGGTGCTGGTATTGGTGGTGGTGCTGGTATTGGTGTTGGTCATATTGGTGGTACTGGTGAAGTAATTGGTGGTGGTATCAGTGGTGGTGGTACTGGTGAAATTGGGGGTATTGGTGGTGGTATTGGTGGCAGTATTGGTATTGGTGGTGGTGATACTTGTATTGTGGTGGTGGTATTGGCATTGGTGCTCGGTTGTATTGGTGGTGGTGGTATTGGTGATGTTGGCGGTATTGGTAGTGGTATTGGTGGTGGTATAGGTGGTGGCCTTGGTATTGGTGGTGATGGTGGTATTGGTGGTAGTATTGGTGGTGGTGGTGGTGGTGGTGGTGGTATTGGTGATGGTACTAGTGGTGGTGGTGGTATTGGTGGTGGTTGTATTGGTGGTGGTAGTGGTATTGGTGGTGGTAGTATAGGTGGTATTGGTGGTGGTGGTGGTATTGGCAGTTGTGGTATTGGTAGTGGTGGTGTTATTGGTGGTGCTATTGGTAATGGTGGTGTTATTAGTGATGGTATTGGGGTGGTGGTGGTATTGGTGGTGGTACTGGTGGTGGTGGTATTAGTATTGGTGGTGGTATTGGCATTGGTGGTGGTGGTATTGGTTGCAGTGGTATTTGTGGTGGTGGTATTGGCGGTGGTATTGGTTTTGGTGGTGATGGTATTGGTGGTGGTATTGATGGTGGTATTTGATTGGTGGCGGTATTGTTGGTGATGTTGGTATTGGCACTGGTGGTATTGGTGGTGGTGGTATTGGTGGTGGTGGTATTGGTGGTGGTGGTATTGTTGGTGGTGATACTGGTGGTGGTATTGGTGGTGGTGGTATTGGTGGTGATGGTATTGGTGGTGGTGGTGGTGGTGTTGGTGGTGCTATTGGTATTGGTAGTGGTCATATTGGTGAAAGTACTAGTATTGGTGGTATTGGTGGTATTGGTGGTATTGGTATTGGTGTTGTGTTTGGTGGTGGTGGTGGTATTGGTGGTGTTATTGGTGTTGCTGGTATTCGTGCTGGTGGTGGTATTGGTGGTGGTGGTGATATTGGTGGTACTGGTGATAGTTTTGGTGGTGGTGGTATTGGTGGTAGTGGTGGTGGTGGTATTGGTGGTATTGGTGAAGATGATATTGGTGGTGGTATTGTTGGCAGTATTGGAATTGGTGGTAGTATTGGTGGTGATGGTACTGTTATTGGTGGTGGTGGCATTGGAGGTGGTGGTATTGGTATTGGCAGTGGTATTGGTCGTTGTGGTATTGCAGGTGGTGGTATTGGTGGTGGCATTTTATTGGTGATGGTGATATTGGTTGTAGTGATATTGGCAGTGGTTGTATTAGTGGTGGTATTGGTATTGGTATTGGTATTGGTGAGGGTGGTATTGGTAGTTGTGGTATTGGTGGTGCTGGTACTGATGGTGGTGTTAGTGGTGGTGCTGGTAGTGGCAGTGGTGGTATTGGTGGTTTTGGTGGTGGGATTGGTGGTGGCGGTATTGATGGTGGTGCTATTGGTGGTGGTGGTATTTGGTAGTGGTATTGGTGTTGGTGGTGATGGCATTGGTGGTGGTATTGGTGGCGGTCTTGGTATTGGTGGTGGTGGTATTGATGGTGCTATTGGTGGTGGTGTTGGTGGTGGAATTGCTGGTGGTATTGCCGGGGTGGTATTGGTGATGATATTGGTGGTATTGGTGGTGATGGCATAGGTGGTGGAGGTATTTAATGGTGGTTGTATTGGTGGTGGTGGTATTAGTAGTGGTATTGGTGGTGGTGGTATTCATGATGGTATTGGTGGTGGTATTGGTGTTGGTGGTGCTATTGGTGTTGGTATTGCTGGTGGCCTTGGTATCGGTGGTGGTGGTATTGGTATTGGAGGTATTGGTGGTGGTGATATTACTGGTGGTGGTGGTGGTATTGGTGGTGCTGGTATGCGCGGTGGTATTGGTATTGGTGGTGGTGGCAGTGGTATTGGTGGTGGAGGTGATATTTGATTGGTGGGGTTCGTATTGGTGGTGGTATTGTAGTGGTGGTATTGGTGGTGGTGTTATTGGTGGTAGTGGTATTGATGGTGGTGGTGGTATTGGTGGTGGGGTATTGTTGGCAGTATTGGTGGGGGTCTTGATGGTGGTATCGGTGATGGTGGTATTATTGGTGGTGATGGTATTGATGGTGATGGTATTGGTGGTGTCGGTGGTGCTGTTGGTGGTGGCATTGCTATTTATAGTGGTACTGGTAGTGGTGGTATTGGTGATGATATTGCTATTGATGGGGCTGGTCTTGGTGGTGGTATTGTTGGCGAGGGTGGTATTGGTGGTGGTATTGGTGTTGGTGGTATTGGTGGGGGTGGTATTGGTGGTGGTGGTGGTGGTATTGGTGGTGCTGGTATTGGTGGTGGTCATTTTGGTGGTACTGGTGAAGGCATTGGTGGTGGTGGTACTCGGGGAATTGATGGTATTGGTTGTGGTGGTGGTGGTATTGGTGGTGATATTGCTATTGATGGGGCTGGTCTTGGTGGTGGTATTGTTGGCGAGGGTGGTATTGGTGGTGGTATTGGTGTTGGTGGTATTGGTGGGGGTGGTATTGGTGGTGGTGGTGGTGGTATTGGTGGTGCTGGTATTGGTGGTGGTCATTTTGGTGGTACTGGTGAAGGCATTGGTGGTGGTGGTACTCGGGGAATTGATGGTATTGGTTGTGGTGGTGGTGGTATTGGTAGTGGTGGTACTTGTTTTGTGGTGGTGATATTGGCATTGGTGTTTGGTTGTATTGGTGGTTGCTGTATTGGTGGTGTTGGTGATGGCAGTATTGGTAGTGGTATTGGTGGTGGCCATGGTATTGGTGGTGGTGGTATTGGTATTTGCTGGACTTGGCCTTTTTTGCAAGGTCATCTATGAAAATGTTGCCTTCCTCCTATACTTTTTTCTGACCTGTTGTTGGCTGCTTTATGACTCTGGGCATTTTACCACTGCTGATCAGTGCTAAAGTGCATATGCTCTCCCTATTGTAAATTGACGTATAAATTAGTGATTTCATGATTGGCTGGTTTGGTTTACCTGTCAGGCCCTAGTACAGTACACCAGGAGTGCCCAGGGCTGGTAATCCAAACGTTGCTGGTGGGCTTGCAGCACTAGTTGTGCCACCCACAGAAGCAGCCTGTAAAAGTGTGTCTAAGGTTTGCCATTGCAGAGCCTATTTGCAGTCTGGTACTTCCATGCTGACCGGGCAAGTGCACCTACTTGCCAGTCCCTAAACTTTCCCTTTTTTTCATGTCAGACACTTCTATGGTAGGCCCAAGAGCAGGGTGCCTTGTAAGTGTAAGGTAGGACATGCCCTGATGTGTGTGGCATGTCCTAATAGTGAATTACAGCCATTTTCATGTTTCACCATTGCAAGGCTACTTGTTCGCCATAGGCAAGAATGGGCAGTTAGATTATTACATCTTATAATCCTGACTGACTCAGGGAACATGGTAGAAATTCGAGTTTAGTATGCCTGAACTCAGAATGATAAAATACATCTTTCAGTGAAGTTGATTTTAACATTCTGTGTTTGAAAATACCACTTTTAGAAAGTAGGTATTTTCTTGTCTAACTTTCCAAGCCTGCCTCTGCTAGGTTGTGTATTCCTTGTCTGGAGTTTGAGTAACAGGGACTGGGGGATTCCAGAAGACAGGGTGAGCCAGCCCAGTGGTGAATAGAGAGATCTGCATCTCGATGGGAGGGAGGAGTTGCACCTGGAACCTTAATAGGGCTGCGCCTTCCCTCCACAATGCTGGCTCCACCTCCTGTGGTGCATCTGATGTTTCTGCCCTGCACTGTGAAAGGAAGGAAGGAGTCATGTAAACAGAGTGCTCCAGGACTGACCAAAACTGGTTTGGACTAGGCAAAGGCCTCGCTGCCTTCAGAGGACAAAGAGAAACTGTGTATAAAAGAGGGGACCCAAACCCCAGACTTTGGATCACTTTTGGACACCAAGAAGAAACCTTTGCTGAGGAGTGGAACCAATGAGACTGAGGAGAGACTACCCCTAAGCTGAAGTGCTGCTTGGGGGATTGGTACAAAAGGGGGTGGTGATGGACGGAGCATCTGAATCAATCAAACACTCACACCCAGTCAAAAGGTCTGGGTTTAATCCATCACCGTTCTTTAGCCCACTCTGCCACCCCAGTTCATACATGGCTATATGCAAATCAGTCTGACCCTGTGCCTTATGGGAACAGTCCAGCCCGAACTGCCAAGCCATGTCTTCCCTGGACCGGAAACAAGCTTCCGAGGACCGGTTTCTGGCATTCGAGCCGTCTTCAGCCCTGAAGTGGAGTTATTAAATTGTGCCGTCAGCATCTATTTATTGGTATGTGTGATTCTTTTGTATGTACCTGTACACCATTTTCACGAATAGGTTCCCCTTTTTCTGGTGTTGCTTTCACTCTTTTCATAGGATAGTGTTAGCTATCTAGTTTCATGTGTTTTTATCTGGTCTTTTTCTTCTGTCAGTTTTGTCGGCACTTTACTTCATTTGAGGGAATTGTCATGCTTTGTCCCTCTTTGTATCCTCTACTGCCCTGTTATCTTCCTGGTTTCATCTGTTTTGTTCACGCCTTCATCACCTTTCAGGTATATTCTTCTTGGGTTGTGTCTTCTCCAGCAATTAATTCTGTTTTTAGGATTAGTATTGTTGATAACTTGTGTCGTTGTCCCCACAGAAATTGTACAAGCATTTAAATGACGAAATTGAAGAAATAGCCCTGATTTAAAACCAATCTACTTTGCATGAACTGATCATTCGGATTCTATGAAATACTCTCTACACCTGAGAAGATAAAACAAGTTTACATTTATTTCACCTGACGAAGGATTGGTGGATATCGGTCTTTGTTCCAAAACGCGCGTCAGCGCTTTTTTATGTGTTCTTTACTGTATTTATATTATTGAAAATTGTTTGTATGTTTATTTTATTTTCTGTTTTACTTGTAAGAGTGTTTAGTGTTGTAGCTTTTGACGGTGTGGATGTGTGTAAGGATGTTAGTTGTTCTGAGGTTGTGTGAGGGCTGTATTATATATGTATAGTCATGTAAATAGACTGTAGATATTTCTATGTTTTGACTGTACTTTTTGATCTATTAATGATAAAAAATAATAAATAGAGATATGCTTTTCTAATAATTTACTCTGTGTGGGACAATGCTGATATTTGAAAAGAATTGGAGTTAACACCCATATTTGTATATTATTTTCTAGGGGAGGTTTTCTGTTTTTGATAATAGTTCTTCCCTGACCCTCCTCCTAGTATAGTTCATTAAGGGACCCTCTTGTGTTTTTGACTGTTTCCACAAATGCTTTACACATTGCCTCTGAGATAAGTCTGTCTTGTTGTGCCAAGCTGCCAAAGGGGTGAACAGGGGTTATTTTAGGAGTGTACCCCATTACCCTGACTAGAGGCAAGGGTTCCTATTTGTCACAAGAACCTATCTGCGCCAACTAGAGACCCCCAAATCGAACAGTGGTGGTGGGGGCATTGGTGGTGGTATTAGTATTGGCTGTGGGATTGGTATTGGTGGTGGTGGTTTTGCAGGTGGTGGTATTAGTGTTGGTATTTTATTGGTGGTGTTGGTATTTGTGGTAGTGATATTGGCAGTGGTGGTATTGGTGGTGGTATTGATATTGGTAGGGGTGGTATTGGTGGTGGTGGTATTGGTGGTGCTGGTACTGGTGGTGGTGTTAGTGGCGGTGGTGGTGGTGGCAGTGGTGGTATTGGTGGTGGTGGTTTTGGTGGTGGTATTAGTGGTGGTGGTGGTATTGGTGGTGGTGGTATCAGTGGTGGTGGTATTGGTATTGGTGGTGATGGCATTGGTGGTGGTATTGGTGGCATTCTTGGTATTGGTGGTGGTGGTATTGGTATTGGTGGTATTGGTGGTTGTGGTGGTATTGATCGTGGTAAAATTGATGGTGGTATTGGTGGTGGTATTTGTGGTAGTATTGCTGGTGGTGGTATTGGTGGTGGTTGTATTGGTGCTGGTGGTCATGATATTAGTGGTGGTGATATTGGTGGGGGTGGTGGTATTGGTGGTGGTATTAGTAGTGGTAATCAAAGCTGGTGTAATTTTGGCTGGTGGTCACTAGAGGTCAGCAGATAGCCACGATCCGCCACGAGCACTGCAGGACAGACCTAGGAGGAGGAGGTGGATCGGAAGTTCCTGTGCTCCGCTATCCCGGTTTAGAGGCGGTTTGAGGCGTATTTGGAGCGTTTTGAAGCCGGGGTGAGCCGGGGTGAGCCTGCAAACTCTGTGAACCCTCCACTCCAGAGCTGCTTCGTGCTTCGTGCTCGCTCTGAGCCCCCCTCCCACCGCCCGAGGCTCGGTGCGAGTGTTTCTCACTCAAAACACGGCAAAACGCAGGAGCAGCTGGGGGCACGAGCTCGGAGCTGGGAGCTGTGCCGTGCTGCCAGGGTCGAGTGAAGTGAGTGAAGTGAGCGGCTGGAGCAGAGCAGACCTGACCTGCTGGTGAAGAATATGACAGAGCTGACAGGCAGTCAGTGCCAGAGATTCAGAGGGCACTGCTGAGCAACGCAGAGAACGTGGAGCGTGGAACAACGCCGAAGAACCTAGTACACGGCAGGAGCTACGAGCTGCACCTTGGGTGTGGCCGGAGTCATGGGAGCCCCCCCGGACGAGGTGGGGGTCGCAAGCTGTGCCTCAGCCACGAGCGGAGCCGCGAGAGTTGCGGAGCTTACCGGACGTGGCTGGAATTGTGGGCTGTGTATTGGGGGCCTCCCCGGACACGGAGGGTGCTACAGGCTATGTAGGCTATGCCCCAGGTGTGACCAGGAGCAGTGAAAGCAGCGAGAGCTTCCAGACGCGGCAGGCGCCGTGAGCGGTAACCCGGGCGCAGCCAGAAGCTGCGAGAGCCCCACCCGGACGTGATAAGAGCTGCAAGCGGTTCCCCGAGAGAATCCGAGAATCCCTGGGACGCTGCAATAGCTGCGAGTCGCGCCATTGGACCGGCCGAAGCTGTGAAGGACACCTGGATGCAGTAAGAGCCGCGAGCTGTGTCTTGGGGCCCGGGTGTGGAAGAAGCTGGGAGAGTCCTTAGGTCGCGATTTTTGACACAAAGGGTTTCAAACGAGCGAGAACCACCTGGATGTGGTAAAAATAACACTGTGAGAGTCCTAGGTGTAGTAGGAGTTGTGAGGAGTTTTGAGCTGTTTTCTCAAACTTTACTACTTTATAAGAAACTGACTAGAGAGGGGATCAGGGTGCCCGTTTCGGTGTTGCGTGAGCGGCGCACTGGTTTACTGGCCCCTGGAGTTTTAACCTCCTTGACTATATCGACTGGATTCGGATTCAATCTGCTTCTTCTAAAAGTAGGGGGCAGAAGGGGAAATTAAGTAAAGTATACGCCCAGTTAAGTCCACCAGGCAACAAATCTCCATCTTAAACTGAACTGCTAAAACCTCAATTAAAACCAAATTGAGTGAATCACTATACAGCAATGGCTTATAAAAAGTAAAGATCTAGAACCATCTTCATGAAAAGGATGGGAACGGAAGAGGCAATCAGAAAGAGTACTAACAAGACGGTAAGAAATGGAAAGACTGCAGTAACTATTGGGATTAGAAAGTACTTTGGAAAATTAACCCCCGGTGACCAGGGGCACATAACAAAAGATCAGATAAACAAGGAAAAAGTAGGGAATATAGAGGACGAAAACGATGGAATGCATCAAACTCAAAATCAAATCCAAACAACTCCTAAGGCTGCGCAAAAAAGTATTTCAATCAACCAGGAGGTTTTAATTCTGAACCTAAAGACAACAGGATCAATAATACCGGATTCATCTAAAATACAACAAATCTCAAGAATACAATATCACTTGCCCAGATATTAACATCAAGGATTTAAAATTTCACACGGAACCCCAAAAGGGGACTGACAATATACAGAACAGTACTCCGCAAAAACCGTCGGATCTAGAGGGATTCCTCGAAACTTCGCCAGATATCTCTCTATTTAAAACTACAGGTCTGACCAACAACTATACCCCAGTATCAAAATCATTGTTTACTTTGCAAAATATTCTGGAATCAGTTCTCATCCATTTAGGCAACATATTGGCGAACTCTGACCAAACGCTCGACACACAAATAGGAATTTTACAATTTCTAGTTGAGGAAAAAAAGAAGAAAGAGCAAATAAAATCAACAAAAATAACTGGAGTTTGTAGTAAATGCCAAGGGGAAAACTGCGACACTTCAAAAGTAGAAACAAAAAAACTGCTACTTCCTTCTAAAAAAGAAATTGCCACACAAACCGGAAAGAAAGCAACTGTTAAAACAAAGGGTATGCAGGAAGATATTGTGACATATTCTCTCAGAAACCTTTTTAAGGATGAAATTAAATTAGTATCACATCATCTCCCTGTGGTTTACTACCCAATTTTCACAAAAAGTAAAACTACATCTCATTCGAATAGTCCTGTAACATCTCACCCTAAAGTAATCGCTGACATCGGCCCAACTATTGACGACGCACAGGACTCAGAAAGCATAAATAAGAATCAAATCCAAAGGAAGACCAAACTGAAAAAGAGAAAGGCGATAAGAAGATTTAAGAAGAAGAAGGCTAATAAAATTAAATTTCAGAATAATACTCCTCTATCAAATGATTTATTAGGCAGTGAAGGAAGAGCTGAACTGCTCGAGGACCCAAAGATAAAGGAGCGGAAGTTGCCGGCGGACCCCCAAAGCAAAAATCCTAATCAACAGAGTATATTAAATCCAATGGCAACAAATTTTATACATGGCCCTGCAAGTCCGGCACTAAGAGGGACCCCTAAAAGATTATCATATACACAGAAAAAAGAACCACAAGCAGAGGAGATTAGATCTAATTTTTTACAAATTACGGAATTATTCCCGACCGATGAAGCCCCACTTAACCGCGATCGAATCATTAGTCTACTTCAAAATATTCAACCGCTACAATCCCTAGCGCAAAATGAAATCAAATTAGTTATGTTCCCGGACAAAGCAAAAACAATGACTGCAATCGTAGAATTCTGGTCTCCCGTCTTACCAGGAATTATATTAATGGAGAGTGAGACTCTCCACAAATACGGGTATGATTTGATTCCAGTATCAAAGCAAAATGTGAAGTATACATCAGAAGGATCTCAAAAAATGCACCAACTGACAAATACAAAGATACCTTCCTCAGACCGTGCTACAGAAAATATATTTATTTCCATAAAAAATGGTAAAAGAGAAATCTGGAGCAAAAACACCCTCAGTAAGGAAACAACAAAGAAGGAGCAGTCATGGGTTTGGATCTCTGAGACCTTGAATAGCAATAAACAAATTAAGGATATCAAATCTTCTGTTTAGCACAGGCTTAACGATCTCCTCCTGGAACTTAGCAGGAAAAACGAATGAAAAAATGGTAGAACTAGTAAAAAATTCTCCAGCTATAGTGGCTCTACAAGAAACATGGACTACAAAAACTTTTTTTCAAGAGAAATATTTCGTATATGATATCTCTGCAGTGCATGTTGATCGGGGTCATGCGAAAGGTGGGATAGCGCTTTTATTAAACGAAGATTATAATTGGGCCCAAGAAATAATTCCAACTGAATCAAATAATTATCAATGTATTAAAATCAAGTGTGGGACAAATTCTTCAGAATCCTTAAAAAACCTACTAATTTTTAATGTTTATATCCCCCCTGGAGTAAAAATGGATGCACTTGCAATAGAAATTCTAAAAGGTATCGAACAAATAATTGAAAGTCAAGATTATCCATCGTTTCTCATAATGGGTGACTTTAATGGGAAATTATCCAATCAGGAATTACTAAAATGGGCAAATTGGTACAAAGAGGAGACACTGGGAATCGCTGTACCACTATTTCCTTAAGAAAATAAGGTAGATAAAAGAGGAAAAATCCTAATAGCTTCGCTCCCAATGTTAAACGGAATTATATTAAATGGCAACGTGGAAGGAGATATTCCTGCCTCAAACACGAGACAGGGAAATACTAGTTCCTCATTGCTGGACTATATCATCTATAGCTTTGACTTGTTCGAGTCCGTTTCACAACTTAAAATTAATTTTGTCCATGGTAGCGATCATGCTATTTTACAATTATGTACACAATGGATAACACATCAATGCCCATCTAGTCAAATTATGTACAGGTATAGCACAGTTATGGTAAATCCAAAACAAAGACAGATTCACTGGAATTCAGCTATGCTTAACAAAATAACCACCATAATTGATTCAACACAACTTCTTCAAGAATGGCCCTCTACAAACCCAATAACAAATTTTGAAATGGTTATTAAAAAATTAAAACAAAACCTGCAGGAAAAGTTGATGCAACTGAGACCAACAATGATTCAAAACACAAAACCAAAGTTAGCTACAGATACAAAACTTCTAAACAAACTGATAAGAGCACAGTTCCTAGAAAGCTCACCGACCAAACAGGTAGAAATTAACAAATTGAAGAACCAAAGCAAGAGAGAAAAAGAAAAACATAAGAGAATAACCCAAGACAAAAGCTGGGTGGATCTGCAGATAGCAGCGAAACAAAACAATCAACGTGCCTACTGGAGTATAATAGCCAAAGAATCTGGTACGAAAAAAGCATTACAAGCTACTCCGGTGCCCCCAAAATAATGGGAACTCTACCTTGCTAACCTATATAAATTAAATACTAATTCAGAAATGGGCCATAATTTTACTAGGTACTCTGAAATAAAATCCTTAAACAGTGGAATATCTAGCCCTTTCTCTATCGAGATGCATATCAGAAAGGCGAGAGCAACAGGAGCAACTGGTCCCGACCAAATTCCAATCAAGGTCCTCCAGTCCAAACCAAAAGAATGGAGCAAGATGTTATCCCCCCTCTTCAACTATATTTTTAGCATGGGGGAAGTCCCCAAATCTTGGAAGGGGAGCATCATTATACCTATATACAAGAAGGGATCAAGGCTTCAACCCGGTAATTACAGACAGATAGCCCTTCTGGACGCAACTGGAAAGATCTTTACGGCAGCAGTATTAGATCACCTCAAAAACTGGGCCTTTTCATCTGGATTAATTCCTCTATACCTGGCTGGATTCAGACCAAAGCATTCGGTCACTGACAATATTGCGGTGTTGCAAACCATCCTAGATAAATACGTGACAATCAAATCCCAGACTGTATATGCTGCATTCATCGATTTTACCACCGCGTTCGATAGAGTGGATAGAGGAACGCTATGGAAAAAACTTAACAAAATGGGCATCCCAAATCAGCTATTACGTATATTAATTTCATTGCATACAGACACTTGGTGCAAGGTGCAAATGGGGAGGGAAAAGGGTTTAACTAGCCCTATCCCGACCCCAAATGGCCTTAGACTAGGATGCCTTCTTGCTCCTCTATTGTTTTCCCTTTACCTCAGTGATATGCCTCAATGTCTTCAGCAAGTATGCAATTTTCCACCAAAATTAGCCTTCCACAACATACATACTATGTTATATGCGGACGATATAATTATATTAGATCTAACCCAATTTGGTCTACAAAGAAGCCTTCATGCACTGCATAATTACACGGAGGATAATTATTTAATTCCTAACATCACAAAAACAAAAAAAATCTCATTCTCAGGAAGGAAAAAATGTACAAAATTCACCTGGACCCTAGGGGGAAAAATGGTGGAAGAGGTCAATGAATATACCTATTTAGGCAGAATTTTCACCAAGTCTCTGCAAAATCGGCCACACATTTTGAATCTGACCCGGAAATCTGATGTTCACGCGGGAGCTCTATCAAGGCTATACGCAGCGTCAGGACAAAGGCATTTTTCTTCCTTGCTTAGGGTTTATAGTGTTAAGATCCCGCCAGTACTGTCATATGCCCTGGAATATATTCCAGTAACCCAATGGAGTTTCTTGGATTTTAAAGAACGAAAAATTCTACAGAAGTTAACGAAGGTGTCACAGGCTGTACCAGTACAAGCTCTTCGCCTCGAGTATTCACTAACCAGCGCCTATTCCAGAGGAATCAATAATATTATCAGGTGGGCGTATAATCTCCTTCACGCGGAAGAAGGAACACTTCGATCTCTGCTCAAAATAGAAACATTTGTCCGCGATTCTTCCAAACATGTATTTTTAAAAAACGCACTAGCTGCTTTTAAGTTATCTGAGACTACCATCAACCTATTACTAACTTGGACACCAGCCCAGTTGAAACTCCTTTTAAAGCATTTCACTCCAAGACTTAGTTTCGACCTTGACTCTATGTATTGCTCTAAACTGTCTATATATAAGAATTTTACCGAAACTATAGCATTTAAGAAACCCCAGCAATATATCACTTTTAATCTAAATCATGGGGTAAGGAGATCAATTGTTCTGCTCCGATTCGGGATCCTACCAGTAAAAGCTGTAACATCCAAATGGCACCCAAAAGAAAGCTCAATGTGTAACTTGTGTCAAGGCGGGGAGCAGTATTTGGAGCACTTAATGTTTATTTGCCCAAATGCAAAAGAGGTCATGGCAAGAAAAAGGTTTTTACAACCTGTTAATACCAAATGTAGAATTAGCTCTGCAAAGGAACTGACTATTTTATGTAAAACTCCGCCAAATGAATTTGTATGTTACAATTTTTATAAATGTTTAAAATCATTTCTAACTCTGTATTAGAATGGAAAATGTTAACAAATTGGTGTAAAATTATGCATTAAATATTTGTGGTTCTCAGTCGAGTACCAAATCAAATAAAATTAAATTGAAAAAAAATTGAAATAGTAGTGGTATTGGTGGTGGTGGTATTGGTAATGGTATTGGTGGTGGTATTGGTGGTATTGGTGGTGGTATTACTGTTGGTGGTGCTATTGGTGTTGGTATTGGTGGTGGCGGTATTGGTATTAAAGGTATTAGTGGTGATGGTGATATTGGTGGTGGTGGTATTGGTGGTGGTGTTTTTGGTATTGGTGGTGATGGTATTGATGGTGCTGGTATTAGTGGTGGTATTGGTATTGGTGGTGGTGGTGGATGCAGTATTTGATTGGTGGTGGTGGTATTGGTGGTGGTGGTATTGGTGGTGGTATCTGCAGTGGTGGTGTTGGTGGTGGTGGTGGTATTGGTGGTGGTACTGTTGGTGGTACTGGTGGTGGTGGTATTATGGTTGGTGGTGGTATTGGTGGTGATGGTATTGGTGGTGTTGATGGTATTGGTGGTTGTGGTGGTCACTAGCAGACTCGACTACGGCAACACAGTCTATGCCTGAATAAACAAAAACCTCACCCGCAAGCTACAGAACATCCAGAACTCTGCCTCAGGACTGGTCCTCAACCAGCCAAGATGGGCACATCTCCCAGCACCAGCGCACCCTCCACTGGCTCCCCATCGAGGCTGGAGTCAACTTCATGATGCTCACCCACGCACACAAGGCTCTCCACGACACTGGACCAGCATACCTGAACAGCCGACTCCAATTCCACTCACCCCAAAGGACCCTACGGTCAGCCCAGCTCTCCTACACCGTGGTCCCCCGCACCAGAAAAACTAGATCGATAGGCAGCTTCTTCTCCTTCCTCGCGGCCAAAGCCTGGAACGCCCTTCACCTCCACCTCAGACAGACAACATCGCTTCCCATCTTCGCTAGAAACCTCAAAACATGGCTCTTCGACATACCCCCTCCTTGATGGACTTGAACCTGCACCCCCCCCACCCCCAGCACCTTGAGACCCTTAAGGGTGAGTAGTCCCTTTTAACAAACGCTTGATTGATTGAACATGCTGCATTGATAGTATGTTAGGGTGTCCCACAAACACCCTGTCTGGGCTTACACCTCTCCTGCACCTCTTGCCATGACCAGATTTTTCTGGGGACATTATAAAATAGGCTCACATCAGCTATCTCTGCCTCCCACCATACCAGGTTTCTTCTCTAAAGCTCTCCATCTGATCCCAAAGACATTTTCCCACCCCTTCTTCTCAGGGGCTGTAGTTGAGTCCTCCCCCTCTCCTCAGGCACTCCTTGGCTGTCAGTGCCACTCCTCACCTTCCCAGACTGCTTTCATAGTTGAGCTTCATTCACTCAGTGGGCTTGTTCCATTGTGTTCCTCAACCAGAGTTATCACATCAAAATACAGGCGCAATAGAGAGTTAGTGCATCTCTAGGTCCCAATGGCTCAGGATGGTGAGCAGACGAGCTCCATCTGTTGTCTCCCTCTCTCTGCAGCAGAACAACAGCCAAATGCAATGCCCTGCTGTGACAATAGCTTCTCATTATCATTGGACATATTTGTTTCCGTTTATGCAGAGCTAAGGTACAGCATTTACAGAGCTGTTTTGTAGCTAAGATAAGAGCTTCTTTAATTAAGGTAATCTTTGCCAGCCACAGGCCAAGATTAAAATGTTTAATGTTAAAGAAAATGTGAAACTAGAGGCAGACACTGAAGGCAGCACAGTAGCCCAATTATAATCCATTTTCAGCTCCTGAAAGGACAACGGGGAGGTTAATTGATGCTTTCACTGTAATGCATGTTGGAGTAATCTGTGGCTGTCATTATGTAATATTGTTGTTAAGGGAAAGTATATCATTGTTTCTTAAGAGAATTTTGAGGTGATAAAACCAAGTTTTAGTAGTAATGTGGTATTTCTGTAGAATGATGGGTTACCCCTGAAGATTGGCACAGTAATTAGACATTACCTCCTCGTTAGTCTTCCTCGCCACATGACTAACAAAGTGAACAAAGTGAGCTTCAGCTCCACAGCGGAACCCTCCAAAGCAAAACGTCAGCCTCCCATGCCTCCCATCCCTTCCCAAGATGGCCAACCCATTACCACCTGACCTCTATAAGAGGCGGGCCGGCCCAACCCATCAGCCTGTTTTTTTTAGTTCTGCACAAGTCTCTCCAGATGCGTCATAAGTGGTGCCTGCTGTAGTAGGTACGTTGGTCTCGGGTTGGAGGTCCTGCTCTAGTTGACCCTAGGGTCTTGGATTCTCTTTACCCCCTTTTTCCCTGGTGTGTTCTGTATGAAGCCGGTTAGGCTCTGCTCCAGCGGGTCGAGGGTTTCCAAGGGGGGGTGGTGGGTGTACTGTTTGGGATGGGGGCCGGCGGTCTGCCGTGCCTCCGCTGTGTTTTTATTTGTCCCTTTACTCTGTGCCCGGTTTTGTCACCGCCTGCCTGCCTTTCATGGCGCTGCGGCGGGCAGCGGCTGTGAGTGTTTCATTCCCTGCACTTGTGTCGCCGCCCGCCTGCCCCTCGTGGCACTACGGTGGGCGGCGGCTCAGCTTTCTTTTTTCCCTTCCAGGTGGGTTTTCGGCCATCGGGATGTGCTCCTTGTGTTGGTTGCTGGCTGTGGAGCCTTTAAAAGCTCAGATGGTTGCAAGTTTCACTCGCCGCCAGTTCACCGCTGCTCGCTGCCCGCCTTCCCTTCAAAACGCTCCCGCGGGAGGTGGCAGTGGTTCTACGCGGTTTCAGTGTTTCCTGCTAGTGCCCTTGCTCCTTAATGTGCTGCAGAAGGTGGCGGTTGTGTTATACCTCACTGGGGAGTCATTGTGGGCTCCATGTTGTGGGCGCTGTCTCGCTCTGGGAAGGTTATGGGTTCCATGCCCCGCAATGCTGCTCTCACCTCCCCTCTGCCCTTCGGGGCATTGCAGCGGCGATGCTGCGCGACTCTTGCAGTCTTCGCTGCATGGGGCTCTCTCTCTATTGGGATGTGGGCGGCTCCTGGGGCTGTGGCTTCTGGCTTACCTCCTTTTCCCTCACCAAGCCTCTCATGTGTGTCTTCCTTGTGGGCGGGGTGCCCCTTTCGGCAGCGTTGTGGTCCGTCCTCCGAGGGCACTTCTGGCCTCGTCCAGTTTCCTGTGCTGCTAGTTTCTCTCGGGGCTGGGTTCTCTGTCCAGGTGTGGACGCGCTGTCCGCTATGATCCTCTGGCGGACGGCTGGTGGGCTCGGATAGCTAGGACACTTAGCGCTGGTTAAATCGGACGGTATGTCCCTATTCTCAGACTGAAGCTTCTGAATTTTGCCCTCAGATCCTTGTCCGTCCATGCAGCCGGACGTTCAGCCAGGGGCCACTCGCTTCTCCGATTGCCTCTGTCGGGCTGCATGCTTTCCCATTCGCCGGCATGCAACTTGTGGCCTGACGTGTCCTGCTGTGATTCTGGTCCTTAGTGCAGGTCTTCCTGAGGTTTTCCTTTGTGTATGCTTTTGGTGTGGTGTCCTGCTCACGCACATATGTGCTTCACTTTTCTCAGGGTAGGGGTTGTATCCTTCCGGCTGGCGCGGCCTCGGTGCTGAGTTTCCTGGTTTGTGTCACAGCTAGGGTGTTCTACATCCTGTGAATCTGGGTGGCTCACTTGTGCTCCGTGACTGTCTCCCTGGTGTATGTGTCCATTGCCTGTTGGGAGTTCCCGTTTTTGCCGCTGTCAGGTACGGTTCTAGGGGTACTTTACTCGCCTAGTTATTGGTTTCGTCCACATACTGCTATGGTTACAATATGGTGGGTTTTTTATCTTGTTCCCTGCTGGTCATGTCTATCTGTTTTGATGTTGCATTTTATGTTTCCTTGGGTCCGGCGTCGAGGTGTCATTCGTCCGCCCTTCTGTGCTCTGCATGACCCTGCATTTGGGCCTTCCAGGTGTTCTCACTCTGATTTTTCTTCTGTTGGCCTCAGCGGGTCCCATTGGGTTGTTCTTTCCGCTTTTTGCGGGGTTCTCTGACTGACTTCAGTAACTTTCACACGTTCTGTTATTTGGCACATGTGGCATTAAGTTGCAGGGCCTCAGCTGCATTGTTTGCGGTGTTGTCCTTGTCTCCTTCGTCTCTTTCGGGCTTTGGGCCTGAGGTCCTTGTGTCCTGTGGAATCCAGTTGCTGTTGTGGTTGTGCTGTCCCGGTCAGTTTACTTGACATCCTCCGGGGGTTTCTAGGGGTTGTGGACTGTCTGATGCAGGCAGGCTGCAGATGGCGCCTGTCAATTCGTCTCTGGGCTGCTTCAATGGTCGCCTGGTGTTTTCTTGCTGGCTGTTTCTGCTCCTGACGGGCTCGCTGTCTCGGCGGGCGGCTCCTGCGCCCCTTTGCTGATGGCTTCCTGCTGTTGCCTTGCTTCTCCTTGCCTCCTGGATGGTGTTTTGTTGTGGTCCTTCTGTTGCTTCTCCTCTCGTCCTGGATAACACAGTTTCTTGACTCCTGCCCTCTGCCTGCCCACTCCGGTTGTCGGTTATTGGCTCTCCTGCTCCTGTCCATATTGCTGTGGGTCTTTAGTTGCTCTGCTTCCTTTGAGTGGTGCCTGCTTGGTCGGGCTTGGTGTCGGCGCCCGTCTCTGGTGGGGTGTGCGTTTTGACCTTGTTGTCCCGGGTTGCTTTTGGCGGTCTAGCTGGTCCTTTTATGACGGGTCCTGTTAGTCGGGTTTCGGTTGACCCCCCGGTTGCTCCGGTTGGGGTTGTCTGCCTTGGTAGGGGCCTTCCTCTGGATGGGTTTTGGGTCTTGTTGAGTGGCGGTGTTTCACCCCTGTCTGTCCTTTGCGGATCCTCCCCTTTCTGTTGGTCTCGGTGCCTCTGGCCCTTCTTTGGGAGTGTTGGCGACATTGTCCTTCCTGGGGGGCATGCTTGGGTTCCCGATCTGTGCTGGGTCGGTGTGCTTCCCCTGTAGGCGGTTTTCCCGTCTGGCTTCTGTTTGCCGTTCCTTGGTTTCTCTGGGGTTTTCCCCTGCCTTGCTGGGGCTTCTTTTTTGCCATTCTGGTGGGTTTGTCCCCTGCCTCGTGCTCCAAGGTGTTTACGGGGTTCGCCCCTGTTGGCTTTTTTGGGCACATTGGTGCTGTCCTTGCCTGGGTCGTTTTTGGCTCTGGGCGTTCCACCCTGTAGGCTCCTGTTCTCATCAGCTCTCGTTCGGTGGATTGTGGGTCGGGCCTCTTTTTTACCTGGATGGTGTTCTCCTGGAATCTCTGACTCCTGGTGCTGTCTGCTTCCTTTGGGTCCCAGGTGTCTCTTCTGCTTTCTCATCCGGGCTCCAGACTTTGTGCTTTCCTGGGGTCCTTTTTCTTCCAGGGGTTATGGGCTTGTTTGGCCTGGCATGGGCCTTTGTCCTTTTGATGGTGCTTGCCTGGGTGCATCTCCTTTGGCATCTGCTGCTGCGGTGGTTGTCTTGGGCCCTGTTGCTCATTGATCCCTGTTTTTCCTATAAGGGCGCGGGTTTTGTGTCCTGCCCTTGCTTTCACTTGCCCTTGCTGGTTTTTGTCTCCTGCAGCGCTGTTGGGTGTCCGGGGGTGTTGGGACTCCCGGTTCTCATCTCCCTGCCGGGGCCCTGCGCTTCTGGGGTGGTTTGTATCCTCGTTTTTTGTCCTTGGTTACGGGGTCCCGGGGCCTGTTGGCTCTAGTGGCTCCCTGGGAGTCTGGACATGGCTCTGGCTCGTTTTCGCCCTGCCCTTCTGTCCTTCTCGCCTTTGGTGTGTTTCTGCCTGTGTTTTTTTTCTCCCTGTGCGCTCCTATTCCAGTCGGTTCTTAGTTGGTATGCTGGGCAGTGCCTGGTTGTTGGATGGCTGGCTGTATGGCCGCCTGGGTGCTCGTTTCGGCGGGTCGCTTCCTTCTCAGTGTCATTTCCGGCACCTACCTGGGTCCAATTTGCTTTGTGCCTTGTTGGGTTCTCTCCTTGGGGTCCCTTTCAGGGGATCCTTTGTGTGACTGAGGTATGTCCCCCGCCTTTTTTCTCTTCTGCGCCCCCTTCAATTCTTTCAGCTCTTGCCAGTCTGTTGATTGGGTCTGGTTCCACAGCCCTGTTCCTCTGGTGGTTTCTGCTCACTCGCTCGCGGTGTTGTTCAACCTTGTGGTGTTGCTGTGTTTGTCGGACTGCGTCTCTCTTTCTGCGGTGGCGTTTTTGTTGGGTCGCTGTGGTGGGGTTGCCCTCTCTTCATTACGTTCCTCTCTCTAGACTTTTGCTCCCCTCTCACTTTTGGCTGTCCGTTGGGCAGTCCTGGGGTGTTTGGTCTGGCTTGCTATTTTCTGTTCCGGGCCCTGTTTACTGTTGCTTTTGGCTCCGTGCAGTCTGCTTCCATGTCTTTCTCTGTCCTCCCTCGGCTTTTGCTTGGGGCGGGTTTTCTGGTGGCAATTTGTGTCTCCGGGGTCCGGGTTTTTTAGCCTTCCCGGTGTCTTTCAGCCCAGGGCTGGTTCTTCCTGCCCGTGGTTGCCTCTCTCGTGGGTGGTCCTTCCACTCGTACTGGTCTGATGGGTTTGCCCTCTTTCGTGGGCGTCCCATTCTGGTCTGTTGGTTTCTAGTGACTTTCCATGAAGCCGCTTGGCTTTGGTATGTGCTCACTTTGTTAGTCATGTGACGAGGAAGACTAATGTGGAGGTAATGCCCCGGTTATTTACTGGTAATCTTCATTACTCCGAGTATAGTCTTCCTCGCCACATGAGTTCCCATCCCTCCCTCCCTGTCTGGCTATCAGCTTCATGTTTGTGCTTGGTAGTTTCAGGCTGATGGGTTGGGCCGGCCCGCCTCTTATAGAGGTCAGGTGGTAATGGGTCGGCCATCTTGGGAAGGGATGGGAGGCGACTTTTTGCTTTGGAGGGTTCTGGTGTGGAGCTGCAGCTCACTTTGTTCACTGTGTTAGTTATGTGGCGAGGAGGACTATACTCGGAGTAATGAAGATTACTAGTAAGTAACCGGGGCATTTCTGCACATTGATGGGATTTGGTTCTGCATCCAAATTTTGGTGGATCTCCTACCAAAAATGAAGGGCACATGCCTGCAGTGTATCAAATTATGAGGCATATTATCAAGGAACGGCGTTAAAATTATCGCCACTTTCGCAGCAGGAAACTGCCGCTAAAGCGGCGATAATGGGCTTGATAATATGCATATGAGAATTCCTATAGAAGCCCATGTTCTGGTGTGAACCTGGGCTTCTATTGGAATACTCAAGGGCATATTATCAAGCCCATTATCGCTGCTTTAGCAGCAGTTTCCTGCCGCTAAAGCGGCGATAATTTTAACTCTGTTCCTTGATAACATGCCCCTCAGTTCAAATGTATTTACATGAACATGGCGATATTATCAGGTATGTCACAGTCATGTGACCTTTGCGCCTTGGGAAACATAAATAATTCCAAACCACTAAGAAAGAGTTACATCAGTCAATTAATATTTCCAGAATTTACAAATATAAGTGTAAAAAAACCGAGGTTTCCTTTTGTTGCTAGTTTGCTCTGGATTAGCCTTTTCTTTATGTCCTTTGTGATTCAGATCAGGATCACTCATTTGTCTGTCTCCAGAAGGATGTTGATACTCATAGGTCTTTCTTAATTATTCTTTATAGAAAACAACCATAAAGAAATCAGCTACTGTGTGCTGGGGGAGCGTATGATTGTACGAATTCAATCAACCATAACTTTCACTGCAGTCGTTTTTTAGGTATACCTTTAGCTCCTGTTGACTTACTAACCACTTCACTTATTTGAAATCAGACTTCTGGTCAATGTTTTTGAAAAATCTGTTCTTATTAGCATATGCTTAAGATTTCTCCTGTGTGTGTGTGTGTGTGTGTTAGTACAATCAAACATTTCTGATTATAGATACTCATCAGTAAGTTGCTATATTGAAGTATCTCCCAATGTTTACAATGATTTTTAAAATTGCTTGGCGTTGTCTTCAAAACAGTGCAATCATTTTATAATGCCTGTCAACTTCTTTTTGGTAACACCTTGTAGGGGTTGTTCTCTGACTTTTTCTTTATCAAACTCTTTGCATATTCGAAGATTTTAGAACCATAATTTTATTTACCATATAATTTGCATAGTTCTTGTTCTCTGCTCTAGTCATGATACAGAGGAGGATATTATGCTACTACCATGTTGATTCCAAAGACTGATGGATTTAAAGTACAGTTGGACTTTTGTACATTCTTGCAGCTCATAAGCTGACACGATTCCGATTGGATGAGAAAAACGTAACAATGTCAAGTATGCAGCAAAAAGAATAAAAATGTATGTGACCTATTTTTCCTGCATTTTAATGGTAATAAGAGTCAGGTAGAAGCCTCGCAACAATTGCAAGCTCTTATATTTTAAATTCCTAATAGCCATAATTTGCACTTAAGGCAGTGTTGATTCTGTGACTCGCCTGATTAGCTCATGGTTATAATGATCTGTGTGTGCAACTCAGACGCAACGGGCCATTACCAAGAGCCTGTTTGTCACGCAAAAGAAAGCAAAAGTTATGGTCTAGTAAAAACAAGCTCTCCTATATTAAATCCTTAATAACTATAACTTGTACTTGAGGCAGCATTGTTTTTCTGACTCGCCTGAGTAGCTCATGGTAACAATGATCTGTGTGCGCAACTCGGAAACAGCGTCCCTTTAGCAACAGCCTCGGGGCCCTACCTACTGAATGCTACGTTCACATTTGAACCAACCTGTTTGTCACGCAAAAGAAAGCGAAAGTTACATTCTAGTAAAAACAAGTTCTGCAATATTAAATCCTTAATAACCATAACTCGCAATTAAGGCAGCGTTGTTTCTGTGACTCGCCTGTGTAGCTCATGGTTACAATGATGGTGTGTGCAACTCAGACACATTGTGCCTTTAGGAATAACCTCAGGGCCCTACCTAACGAATGCTGCATTCGCAACCATACATGTTTGTCCCGCAAAAGAAAGCAAAAGTTACCGTTCACTAAAAACATTGTAGCCATTTTTGTGTATGTCTTGCAAATTATTTGTTTATTTTTTGCATTGTTTTTACATTTTTCATTCAAATCTGCAAGTGAGCACTATTAGCTCTCACTCAGTTGCTCATTCTGAATGTGCTGCGTTGTGATGAAAGGCAGGTCTTGCCTATAACCTGCTTGTAAGGTGATCCATGGTATCCATGGAAAACAACCTTTTTTAAACTGAGTTGCTAATGCTTTTTATGTGTTGTTCATTTTATATGTACATTGGCTAAAATGTTGTTGAATCTCACTATCTGTAGCTTGAATTGAATGTTGTGTATATTTTGACACAATTTAATGTGCTTCAGTATACTGTTAAGGCTTTAAAATATGGAGATAATGATCGTTAGACTTGCCATCCTTGGTATGGTTTCATCAGATTTTTTGCCTCTACCTTCTGTATTTTTATGGTGTGCTGGATTTCGTTTTTGCTGGCTTAGTTGCTTTGGGCACTTTGCCACTGCTGATCAGTGTCAAAGTGCAAGTGCTACCTGTGTAAATTGTTATTATTGGCATATTTGTTTTACTGGTAAGTCCCTAGTAAAGTGCCCTGACCATGCCAGGGCCTGTAAATCAAGTACGACTAGTGAGCCTGCAGCACTGATTGTGCCACCCACCTGAGTAACCCTGAAAAGACCTGCCACTGCAGTGTCTGTACGCATTTTTAAACTGCCCTGTTGACCTGGCAAGTGCACTCACTTGCCAGGCCCTAATCTTCAGTTTTCTTACATGCAAGACACCCCTCAGGTAGGCCGAAGTTACCCCTATAGGCAGGATGGAGTGTATGTGAAAGGTAGGACATGTGTTGGTATTTTGACTATATCATGTCAGATCCCGTATTTTTGAATAAAGTGCCATTTGTCATACTGTCAACATATTTTTCAATTGTGTCATCCTCCTCTACCTGAATCTAACTAAACCGCTCGTATTGTCTACATTCTATTCCCGACCCTGGGACCTAAAAGCATATGACTGCTCTTTTTTCCAGTTCCCGTCCCCACGAGAAAGGCGCTGAGTTCCCGTCCTCACGAGGGAGGCGCTGATTTTTTCAGCCACCCAGGGTATTGCCGAAATTAGCTTTGGGTATGGGAGATAGTCTGTAATATTATTCCCTTGTACGGGGCCCCATCTTGATCTAAATATATGGTGAGCCTGCAGCCTTGTTTTACGCCCATGATTTTGGACCATTTTGAATGATTACTAACTGGGCGATCATTTATCTTTACAATCCTAAATGCTAGATATTTATCCTTACCTTCTGAGACCATTAGGGACATGTACCCACAGGAGATTGGTTTAACCCCATGCCCCCTATATTAATCTGGAGCCACACACTCCTGAACTGTTATGCAACCCTTATCTCCGAAAACACCATAGTTATCTCCCTACTCCTTGATATGCGATCCCTGCTGATGCAATTTGAAATTGAATATGACAAACCAAGCCATATTAAAACATTAAGACACAGCTTTTTCTCTCTTTATATATCTGTGAAGGTGACCCAAGCAGGACATTACATAGGATCCTTCATACGCTTGACCCGAGACCCCTTACAAGAGTAAGATAAACTTGAACTCTGCACCTTTCTCTTGGCTGAGGACTTCGCCTCCACAGGTACTTCTATTTAGCTGGAACCTGAAAAACTATTATGACTACATAGGGTACAGAGGGATCCGAATAGACTGTTATGTCTTTCTTATTTTTAGAACCCTGAAGACGATAATTGCGCCTGGAAATATTTGCTCTACTATTATTATCCACCCTTGAGCCCTGGTTACCGGTAAGTATCTTTCAGCCTAGGCCACCTACTTATATGAATTGACTAGCTAGGATTGGAGCAGGCGGTTATTTAAATCTTTAGCCGTGCTGAACCCAAATGAATTGCCCTCCACATAATATGGTCTAAAAACTCGGTATATCTGTGAGTAAAGTGCTAAGATATACTCAGAATTTTATAACCCTGATAGACCCTGTTAGGACTGGGCCTAGAAGGCCCTGAGCCTGGCCACCCCATTCTAAATCACCAAGGAATCATTCTGAAGTGTACTAGTACTATGGAGTAACTGCTAGAATGTCTGAGTAAGTTTTGAATTTTCAGAATGTTGATTCTCCTACCTTCACCTTTGGTCTACTTTCTGACTGTTTGGTCCTCCATTGTGAGAAGCATGATCCTGGGAGTGTATATATATGTTTTCAGAGCCACGACATCTACTTTGAAACAAGTCATGTATTGTGAGAATTATAAAATCGTGTATATATTGTATTGTTAATAACATGTATTAAATTAAATAGTCCTGTGACACCAAGAAATGTTTTTTTTATCCACAGACTGTGTGTTTCTCCTCTCCTGGTTGTACCCGCCCGCCCTGACGAAGGTGCCCTACACCGAAACGCGCGTTGGCGTTACATCAAAGAAAGGCAGTACTTTAGTTCCCCTGGACAATAGTTCCTTCCTTCCACCTGCCTTCTTACCCTGCACTAAGCATGGGCGAATTTTGCGAATCTCGCGTTCGTGAATTTTGCGGATTTGCGAACTCGCAATCCGCAAAATACGCGAATTCTTGCGAATTTGCGGATTTTTTTTTTGTGTTCGCAAGGATTTCTGCCAGTTCGCGAGGGGTTCGTACCAGTTCGCAATTGCGAACTTACATTTCGTCGCGCAACGGTCGCGAATTATGTTGTTTCTACGTCTGGTTCATCATCACAGGTTCCCAGCACCCTCTGTTTCACCACTGCAACCCTCTGTTACATCAATGCCACCCTCTGGTTCATCATTACTGTAGATTATGGGGGGGAAAAGCAAGCACACCAGCCCTGCTTCAACTGAGATGAATTAATTTGGGGTTAGTTTATTAATGTGTCACTGTTTTAAAATTCCAGTCTGGCACCTGCTTCCTTATCTGTAATTTTGCTTTCTGTTGCAGTGCATTTTTTTTCCCCAGGACCTTCTTTGTGGCCTACTTGTAGCTATTGTATGAGCCAGCTGTGAGGGTCAGAGCAGGGTCATACAATTGTTGCAACTAGCAACTGAATTCTGGAGGGGCCCCAGTCAGGAAGCACTACCGGGAATTGTTACTAATGATGAGTTTGAACTCTTGCCCCTGCCGAGTGCTTTCAGTTTTGAAAAACTCGTTTTTCTGCAATTTCGCGGGGTTCGCGGGGTGCGAACACGCGCAAGATCGGATTCGGAAGCCGCAAATTCGTGCGAATATGCAATTTGTTTTTTTTGCGGCGTGTTAGTTGGCAAGGTTTTGTGAGTTTTTGCGAGCCGCTCGTAGCGCAAGACGCGAAGTTACCCTTGCGGTCGTTCAAGGGCGCAGCCATCTTGTTTGCCTGACGTATTTCCGTTTCCGGGCGCGAAGTGTAATCTCGCAAAGTCCGCGGCTTGCCAGTACAGTCTCGCGCGTGTTCGCAAGGAAAATCTCGCGCGAACTTACCCGCGCGGTCGTGAACGGGCGCGGCCATCTTGTTTCTCATTCATTGCTATGGTTCTGGGCATGGTCTTTGTATCCTCTGTCAATCTCTGCCATCCTTTGCTTGTTTGAAGTTTTTTTTTAATCTATTTTACTTATTATCTATCCCTCTATTTTTCTAGCCCTATATTTTTGTGTTTACTGCTACTTTTGGTTAATTTTAAACTACTTTTGTAAACTCTTTTCTTTTCTTCTCTTCCCTATTCTATTTTCTTTATTCCTTTCCGCCCAGACCATGGTGAAGGGAGCCGGGAAGCATCCCGAGAAGGGGAAGGGTCCCGCACCCCGTGTCCGGCTCCCGTGCAGGCGTTTGAGGGGGGAGCTAGTGATGCCACGGGAGATCTTTACCCCGGAGGAGGTGGCCCAACTCATTTTTTATGTTCAGCGCCGCCTCCCCAGGACCATCATGGGAGGCGGCAAGATCAGTGCCGGGTACGGGGCCCGGGAGCGCCGGAAGCGGTGGGAGAAGGTGTGCCAGGCCATTTACCACCACTCTCGGGTCTGGCGCACCTACAACCAGGCCACCCACCGCTGGATGGATGTCCTGACCCGTGAGCGAGATCTGCTCGACCTCCTTGGCCTTGAGATCCCCGGGCTTGGTGAGTAGTAGTAGCTATGTCTTTACTACTATGTTTTCTCCTGCTGTGTTATTATATTGCAAATTTTTGTTTTTTACCAAGAGCAATAATGCTGCTCATTACATTGTAGGTAAATTTTATTTCAAAATCTTCTGTGCATTTCAGGTACACTGCTCTACTTCTTCTCAGTAGTGTTGCTACTATGCTTATTTGTTTTAGATTTTGTGTTAATTTCATTGGCCTGTGAAATTATGTATGAGTGTAGTTGAAAGAACTGCGTAATGCTACACACTAAGGTTCAGATTTTTAATTACCGGCGCATCCCTGCAAAGTTGCAGGGATGCGCCAGTAATTGTGCGTCACGCCACCATCACCCATGGTGCGCCGTATTTACAATGCGGCGTGCCATGGGCCCAAAACGTCACCAAAGCGTTACTCATCTGTGCCGTAAAGGCGGCGCATTGCTGGAGTTGCGTCGCAACGATGGTGCAGCTCCATCAATGCTCTGGGGTGCCCTATCTCCCCAATGCTGCGTCAAGCCGTACGTCTGCTTCAAGCAGGCGCAGGGTTTGAGTCACGCATCATTGTCCTCAAAGTGACTGATTGAAATCTTGTAGATTTCCCTCAGCCAGTTTTAGGATGCGTTCCTGCGCAGGAACGACCTCCCTTGCGCCGGAACACCCCTATTGGTGCAGGGCTTTACAACGTGATGCATCTCCCAGATGCGTCACGTTGTTAATATACGCCGCACCATTGCGCCTCTTTTGTGCTGTCGCTGCGTCACAAAAGTCACGCAACAATGGAGCAAAAGAGCCGGAAGGGCCTTCTAAATCAGCCCCTACAGACTCAAGTCCAGTCCTTCCTTTGTACACATGGCGATAAGAAGAAATAGTGGTGGTGGATTAATAGTTTGAGTATTTTAATGACTGGTGAATGTAGTAGGAAACTTTAGTGTTGTCGCTGATCTTCAATCACGATGGACTTTGGCTGTCACTTTGCGTGCTGCGGACTGCTGCCTGCCAATCCTAGGCAAACCTTTTTAGTACTTTGTTTAGTGAGTTACATAGGGTAGTTTCCAATTCGACGGTCCTCAAATCAAGCAATACTAAAGTAATGACGTAGTCGACCACATGAGATTGGTCAATAATATATCCCGTGGAGTCGTTCCCTATTTGCTATTTCGCAAAAATATTTTGTTACTTTGTTAGTTCTTTTTTAAATGTTTGATTTGGTTGAGAAATATCATCCATGTTTTCTGTTTTTCTTTCTTTCATGTTGTACATCAGCTTCCCCCAGGGGCAAGAGGAGGACACAGGAGGAGGAGGAGGGGGGTGCTGTTGTCGATGCAGGCCAGGACCGGGCAGTCGAGGGCTCCTTTGCTGGCCCCAGTAAGTTTTAATTTTAATATAGAGTACTTATTTTTTCCTAGCGTTCCTCATTCGATTTTTTCTAAATCGTCTTTGATCTTCTTGTAGACAGGATCTAAATTCTTATCCTGCCTCGACTATGACTCCGTGTGGTATTACTAGATTATTCTTATTAGTCTGTCTGTGTAGCTAACTAAGATTGCACATTTGGCATTTCCATTGGACTCCCATTCTAGTCAGCAATAGCTCTATGCACTGAGTGTAGTCCTCTGGGTTTGTCCATAATGTCTTTTCAAGTATTCTAAATGTTTATGCTTTGACCATTGCCAACAATAAAAAGGTGAATGACCACCACCAAGAAATAATAAGATACTACTTTACTTTTGGTTTGGATAGGAGGACAATCCATTCTACTACTGTTGCAGGGACAAATCTGCACAAACAGAACTATGGACACTAAATAATGCATCGCTTAGCTTATCAATTATAATAGGTGCTGTAACTGTTAGACTTTCCACATACCTCAGTGATAACAGACTTTGTAGTTGAACCCCCAATCTCCTTACTGACTAGATAGTGTGGCAGAGTCATTTAGCTCCCAAAGTCACCGATGGCAGAGGCACGGACTCATGCTTGCAAAAATTCGAAAACCTTTAGCTCATCCACTCTAGTCTGGAGGACCAAAAACCACAGAGTCTATTTAAGTTTAAAAGCTTTATTAAAAGTAAACACATTTATTAAATTCAAGTTTGTCATAAAAGTGAACGTGTAACTGAAAATGGAAAAGTGCTTAGTGCTGACGATTAATTGGACACATTTCTTGTGGTCGAGCCGAGCTCTCACCTGGTTTGAACTTGATCCTGCTCGTGTTCTTAGAAGTCAAGGTTCTGTCTGTTAGGAGAAAAAGTGGTGCGTGTTAAAAAGTAAAAAGCAAACATTCATCAGTTGTGCCAAAAAGTGCAGCAAGACAACAGCCTTCCCTGGAAAAAGGGACATTTTTACTCTAGAGTACACAGTCAAAAATTATTAAATTGTACACTTTTTTTCACATTTCTTTCTTCCTCCTAGACCAAATATTATATAGTAGTGAGTGGTGTATTCTAACATTATTAAATGTACTTTGTAGGTGGAACATCTGGAGACGGGGCCAGCGCGGAGGTGGTGGTGGCATTGGACGAGGAGGACAACTCTGGGGAGGAGGCGGTGCAAGTGCCGGACAAGGACATGCCTGTGAGGGTTCACACGGTGGTGGCGGGCAGAGGTAAGCTATACATTCCTTAGTAATTGGGATTGAAGACTGCAGAGTGTGCTTTCTGCACGGGTGTATTATAAAAAAAGCAGGTAGTAGCCTCCTCTAAATGTACTTCGACTTAGCTGTGAAGTTTTTGGCGAGAAGAATCCCAATCAGATCTGAGGTGAACTTGATGGATGGGATGAACGAAAAGCGAAAGAAGGGTGTAAGTGTGGAAGCACGAGAAATGTAATGATGACTGGCAAAGAAGAATGATATGTGTTTGCTTGGTCCCCGAGGTGGCTGGGAAGGTAAGAAAATGGTATGGTGCATGGCTGGGTGAATGATGAAGCAAGGATGGGTGGAAGGAGAACAGCCTGGGTGGGTGAGACAGAAACTGTATGTGTGCAATATACTTTGAATGGATGGATGCCTGGATCATTCATGGTACTATCTGACTCTTAGATAGCATATGTGAATCTAGAGAGAGTAGACGGTCACTGGATGAACTAAGTGTTACTTTGAAGAGCATGTAACACCGCACCCGCACGTCCGTTCCAGTGTAGGAAAGGGAAGGAAAAGAAGTTGTAACGTTGTCCAAAGACTACCATGAATAGTAGCAGTAGTTTGTATTGCAACTGCAAGCACAGCATATATCCAGGTATTACGGTGGACACTCCCTACCTCCCTTAATAACATTAGTTTAGTAGTAGTACGTCATTCATGTGTGGGGGTATCACTGTTCACTCAATAATAAGCAAAGCACCTAAAGTCATCCCATATGTCATCAAATACATCCCATGTGAAGTGATAGATAATCAGATAATTTAGCTTCTTCATTTTCCTTTTCTAATACTCATTTGCACTGTAGGGTGAAAGCTAAATTAATTAAGCAGTAGCCCTTTTAACAGAGTATTCTCAGTGCCACCCGTAATAGAAAAGTAAGAGCTTCACCACCTGCATGTACTGGACCGGTACAGTAACGCAAGTCTGTCTCACTCACCATGGTGTGCGTCTGTTTTTCTCGGGTGCAAGTTCACTGCGCTGGCATTATGCTGGCTTGCATAAGATAACGTACCAATTTTCCTAAACAAGAGAGAAGAAGAAGAATAAGAGTGGTGTACTGTCATAGTCGACTGTAATAGAAGTCCATAGTGCTCGTAGAATTTGTTCCTTAAACTCCCACTAATGTTAGAGCAAGGATGAAGAAGTCGGAGGTTACATAGATACTGTCCTCAATAGTTATGCACAGTGCTTTCAATTTGCTACTTGTACTGTGACAACTTTCTGCTCAATCATTTTGTGTTAATCTTAAGGAGCATTGGTTACAGACTATGTCTTTCTTTTTTCATGTAGTTGCTCCTTTCAAATCCAAGACACCATCAAGGAGGAAGGAGCTGGCTCGAATGGCCCGGCAACGGAGGCTGGATGCCACTGTTGCTGAATATCGGCGGCTGGTGGCCCTGGAGGAGGAGGAGACGCAGTCTGGTACAACAACAACGTCCACTGGGACAGCTGCATCCTCCTCCGTGCGTGCTGCCAGCCAGCGCAGTGCTCCAGCGGTATGGAGCCGGGCTACCAAAGCCAAACGCCACCGCCCAGCAGCAAAGAAAGCAGCTGCCCCTCACAGGATTTGCAAGCCACACCGGCGCCGCTTATCCCTCAGACTGTCCTACCTGGAGCAGGAGGTCCATAATTATAAGAACGTGGTGGAGGGCCTCCGCTTCGAACTTGCCACCCTCCGCAACGAGCATGATGCCCTGGCTGCTAATTCCAACAGCACCCTGCCATAGTGTCCCTTGCCCCTTTTTTAGAGACTTTTGGGGGGTGGGAATTGGGAGTTGTGATTTTTGGGGACTTTTGAAGGACAATCGTTGGGGTTAGGGAGGGTCTTGCGGGAGATTCTTTTGTTAGGGCTATAAAAATATACTTTTTGAAACTTTATCTGACCATACCTGTTTTTTACTGCTTTTGAGTCTGGTGGGTGGGGGTTTAACATAACAGTAAGTTTGTTTTCCTGAATAGTCCTAGGACTTTAGTAGTACTACCGTCAATCAAATCTCTCGTCTCTCCTAATACTCCATTATACTACCTCCAACCAAACGCCTATCTTACCTGTAATTTCTGTTTGCAAGTAGGGCTAGGCCCAGGGCTGGCTCCACGGGAAACAGCAAATAAGGTTGGCAATCCTGGGCGGATAAAATTTCCTCATAGCGGTGGTACTAGTGGTGTGACACAGTGGCAGTTGCTTGCCTATGAAAAAAAAGAAAATGAAATCTGGTTTGTCCTCCTGAGCAATACAAAGGTACAATACAGAATATAGCAGGTGACAGAAGTACACTAGAACAGTGCCACATTGTAGCCTAACAAATGTTAAAGTATAACTAATTCGGTTGAAGTTCTTTGACATTAGCCATGGGTCTTTGTCAAGCAGAGTAAGAATATATCCTCGGATTTCTTCACCAGCCTGTTGCTATCACCTTATCCTCCCCAGCAAGTGTGTGGATTTATTGCTGTAATTTAGTCACACATCAATCAAAACCACACAGCCCGGGGGAAGAGGGTTAGGGTTTGAAAAATGGATGGGTACGGGGGTTTTTGGGAAAGGTTTTGGGAGACAAGAAAAAGTAGCACAGCATGGACAAACAAATGTGAACATAAACAAATCTTTGGGTACAAACCTATCCATCAATCTTTGAAAGTGCATACACTACTGCATGCATGTCAGTTAAAAGTAAGTAGTACTTTTGACAACTGTGGAAGAAAGAATGGGCCAGTACAGGGCGTGGGTGGAAATATTGATAACTATATTCAACATAAGGTCTCTGTAGCCAGATACCTGAGAGCCTTGCTGGTCACTATAAATCCATTCACAACAACACCCAATGGGGTTGATCTGGAAGGTATAGTAGATAGAAAAGGAGAAATTGCTTGTTTTCTAGGTGTCCCCTCACTCACCAGGGTTGCCCCTTGGTGACATGCTTCATCATTGGGGCCATCCCAGTCCTCTACGGCCTGGGGCGTGCTGCGACTTGCGAATTACGTAGGAGCACTTACAAATGACTATGTGTGGTGCAGATGTGATAGTGGAGTGGACTAAGTGATGTGTTAAGGGATCAATTTAGAAGCAGAGAGAGATCCAAGAAATGCAGTCACAGTCAGATAAAAAGGCAAGGGATACTGTATCTATGTGGTTGTAGTGGTCCTGTTGGAAGTGGTAAGTAAGTTGCCTGCAGAAAAAAAATCCTCCTATTAGCGGCACTCCTCCATTGCAGCGGACGCTTCGTCCATCGATGTTGGTCACCAGAAGACACCCTGTAAAAAAAAGCACAGCATAGACAAACAATGGACCATAAACAATTCTTTGGGTACAAACCTATCCATCAATCTTTGAAAGTGCATGCACTACTGCATGCATGTCAGTGAAAAGTAAGTAGTACATTCGACAACTGTGGAAGAAAGAATGCGACAGTACAGGGCCTGTGTGGAATTATTGATAACGATATTCAACATAAGGTCTCTGTACTTAGTCAGATACCCGAGAGCCTTGCTGGTCACTATAAATCCATTCACAACAACACTCAGTGGGGTTGGTCTGGAAGGTATAGTAGATAGAAAAGGAGAAATTGCTTGTTTTCTAGGTGTCCCCTCACTCACCAGGGTTGCCCCTTGGTGACATGCTTCATCATTGGGGCCATCCCAGTCCTCTACGGCCTGGGGCGTGCTGCGACTTGCGAATTACGTAGGAGCACTTACAAATGACTATGTGTGGTGCAGATGTGATAGTGGAGTGGACTAAGTGATGTGTTAAGGGATCAATTTAGAAGCAGAGAGAGATCCAAGAAATGCAGTCACAGTCAGAGAAAAAGGCAAGGGATACTGTATCTATGTGGTTGTAGTGGTTCTGTTGGAAGTGGTAAGTAAGTTGCCTGCAGAAAAAAAATCCTCCTATTAGCGGCACTCCTCCATTGCAGCCGACGCTTCGTCCATCGATGTTCGTCACCAGAAGACACCCTGTAAAAAAAAGCACAGCATAGACAAACAATGGAACATAAACAATTCTTTGGGTACAAACCTATCCATCAATCTTTGAAAGTGCATGCACTACTGCATGCATGTCAGTGAAAAGTAAGTAGTACATTCGAAAACTGTGGAAGAAAGAATGCGACAGTACAGGGCCTGTGTGGAATTATTGATAACGATATTCAACATAAGGTCTCTGTACTTAGCCAGATACACGAGAGCCTTGCTGGTCACTATAAATCCATTCACAACAACACTCAGTGGGGTTGGTCTGGAAGGTATAGTAGATAGAAAAGGAGAAATTGCTTGTTTTCTAGGTGTCCCCTCACTCACCAGGGTTGCCCCTTGGTGACATGCTTCATCATTGGGGCCATCCCAGTCCTCTACGGCCTGGGGCGTGCTGCGACTTGCGAATTACGTAGGAGCACTTACAAATGACTATGTGTGGTGCAGATGTGATAGTGGAGTGGACTAAGTGATGTGTTAAGGGATCAATTTAGAAGCAGAGAGAGATCCAAGAAATGCAGTCACAGTCAGAGAAAAAGGCAAGGGATACTGTATCTATGTGGTTGTAGTGGTCCTGTTGGAAGTGGTAAGTAAATTGCCTGCAGAAAAAAAATCCTCCTATTAGCGGCACTCCTCCATTGCAGCCGACGCTTCGTCCATCGATGTTGGTCACCAGAAGACACCCTGTCCACCGCCTGCCTGATGCTGAATTGTGGCTCGCTACTGTGAAGCCTGACTCCATCCTTTTTTCCCCATTGCAGAGACTGAAACCCGGCCTGTAATTATTCAACGAAAAACAGGAAGTGATATAATATTACAACACCACTGAAAAATAAATATAAGGTATGTAGGCTGTGGAGTGCAAAAAGTCACAATTTGATTTTCCTAGTAGACAGTACAATATTTTTGAAAGTGCGTACTCTGAGTCACCTTTTGAAGGATAAATAAGTATGGGCAAATTAATGTAGCGGATCTTGCCCCTCAAGCTAGGTGTACTGTAAACTGTGTTTTAGAACAAAATTAGATCTTCCTACCAGTGCTCCCACCCAGACCCTTACTAAAGCCAGTCGCAAAAATGTAGAAGACCCCCAATCAAATCTCAAAAAACGAGGCCTAGCAGAAAACTGGTGACAAAACTTACTTTGAAAGTAAAAGTAGGCCGAAGTACCCCCTTCCTAATTACCCATTACCCACCGTGGATTGCATTCAAACCACTTGCAAGCAACCAAGCAAAAGTAGCCATAGCCAGCATCGCTCCAAGACTCGAAATACCCCCCACTCAAACACATGCAATAGAAATACTGCTAACCCTAACGAACCCTAAGTTAAGAATAGTGGCAAAGGCTTTCTTTAACTGTGCCAAATCCCCCCTTTCCCACCATGGATTTTCTTCAAATAACTTGCAACCAAAATTACACATTCTCACGAGTGCTCTAAGACCCCAGAACTCAGTTGGAAAAATCTAGAACACCCCGAAACACATGCAATCCTGCTGCTAGGGCTAACCCTAACGAACCCTAAGTTACAAAAAGTGCCAAAAGGCTTTTCCGCGAGGATTTTGTCCCAACCACTTCTACCCGGTATTAGACCTTCCCAGGAATGCCCCAAGACCCGCCAACCCACCGCCAAGAAGCATAACACCCCCAAACAGGCCAAAAGCAAAATCTCATACTTGCAATATTTCGGGGCCTTCGGTCCAAACGCACTGCGTAGCTAGGCCATAAGTCGGGGTTGCCACGACGGATTTCCTGAAAAGCAAATGCAATCAAGATTAGAGTGTCCCAGCAGTGCTCCCAGACCACAAAACTCACCCCCAAACAGACGGAACCCCCCCTAAGAGCACCTCAAAGGCAAGCAAGTCATCAAAAACACAAAAAATTTTCCGCCTGGGATTTGGTCCAAAACACTTTTATCCGGTATTAGAGCTTCCCAGCAATGGCCCCAGAGCCGTCAACCCAGGAGAAAACGAGTAGAAGACCCCCAAACAGCCAAAGAGCAAAAGTACAAAAATGGGGACTTAGTCAATTTTTCACAAATTTCCCAAATCACTCCGCGCGCGCTCTGCAGCTAGGCCCTAACTCCCCTCTGCCACCATGGATTTGCTTGAAACCTCTTGCAAAGTAAAGTATATATAGCCAGCAGTGCTCCCAGACCACGAAACTCACCCACAAACACCAGGAAGCCCCCCAAACAGGCCCCCGAAAACGCTACATATAGCAAAATGTCAGAAATAGCCAAAAAAAAATCGGCCTGGATTTTGTCCCAACCACTTCTACCCGGTATAAGTCCTTCCCAGGAATGCCCCAAGACCCGCCAAACCACCCGCCAAGAAGCATAACACCCCCAAACAGGCCAAAAGCAAAATCTCATACTTGCAATATTTCTGGGCCTTCGGTCCAAACGCGCTGCGTAGCTAGGCCATAAGTCGGGGTTGCCACGACGGATTTCCTGAAAAGCAAATGCAATCAAGATTAGAGTGTCCCAGCAGTGCTCCCAGACCACGAAACTCACCCACAAACACCAGGAAGCCCCCCAAACAGGCCCCGAAAACGCTACATAGAGCAAAATGTCAGAAATAGCCAAAAAAAAATCGGCCTGGATTTTGTCCCAACCACTTCTACCCGGTATTAGACCTTCCCAGGAATGCCCCAAGACCCGCCAAACCACCCGCCAAGAAGCATAACACCCCCAAACAGGCCAAAAGCAAAATCTCATACTTGCAATATTTCTGGGCCTTCGGTCCAAACGCGCTGCGTAGCTAGGCCATAAGTCGGGGTTGCCACGACGAATTTCCTGAAAAGCAAATGCAATCAAGATTAGAGTGTCCCAGCAGTGCTCCCAGACCACGAAACTCACCCACAAACACCAGGAAGCCCCCCCAAACAGGCCCCCGAAAACGCTACATAGAGCAAAATGTCAGAAATAGCCAAAAAAAAATCGGCCTGGATTTTGTCCCAACCAATTCTACCCGGTATTAGACCTTCCCAGGAATGCCCCAAGACCCGCCAAACCACCCGCCAAGAAGCATAACACCCCCAAACAGGCCAAAAGCAAAATCTCATACTTGCAATATTTCTGGGCCTTCGGTCCAAACGCGCTGCGTAGCTAGGCCATAAGTCGGGGTTGCCACGACGGATTTCCTGAAAAGCAAATGCAATCAAGATTAGAGTGTCCCAGCAGTGCTCCCAGACCACGAAACCCACCCACAAACACCAGGAAGCCCCCCAAACAGGCCCCCGAAAACGCTACATAGAGCAAAATGTCAGAAATAGCCAAAAAAAAATCGGCCTGGATTTTGTCCCAACCACTTCTACCCGGTATTAGACCTTCCCAGGAATGCCCCAAGACCCGCCAAACCACCCGCCAAGAAGCATAACACCCCCAAACAGGCCAAAAGCAAAATCTCATACTTGCAATATTTCTGGGCCTTCGGTCCAAACGCGCTGCGTAGCTAGGCCATAAGTCGGGGTTGCCACGACGGATTTCCTGAAAAGCAAATGCAATCAAGATTAGAGTGTCCCAGCAGTGCTCCCAGACCACGAAACTCACCCACAAACACCAGGAAGCCCCCCAAACAGGCCCCCGAAAACGCTACATAGAGCAAAATGTCAGAAATAGCCCAAAAAAAATCGGCCTGGATTTTGTCCCAACCACTTCTACCCGGTATTAGACCTTCCCAGGAATGCCCCAAGACCCGCCAAGAAGCATAACACCCCCAAACAGGCCAAAAGCAAAATCTCATACTTGCAATATTTCTGGGCCTTCGGTCCAAACGCGCTGCGTAGCTAGGCCATAAGTCGGGGTTGCCACGACGGATTTCCTGAAAAGCAAATGCAATCAAGATTAGAGTGTCCCAGCAGTGCTCCCAGACCACGAAACTCACCCACAAACAGACGGAACCCCCCCTAAGAGCACCTCAAAGGCAAGCAAGTCATCAAAAACACAAAAAATTTTCCGCCTGGGATTTGGTCCAAAACACTTTTATCCGGTATTAGAGCTTCCCAGCAATGGCCCCAGAGCCGTCAACCCAGGAGAAAACGAGCAGAAGACCCCCAAACAGCCAAAGAGCAAAAGTACAAAAATGGGGACTTAGTCAATTTTTCACAAATTTCCCAAATCACTCCGCGCGCGCTCTGCAGCTAGGCCCTAACTCCCCTCTGCCACCATGGATTTGCTTGAAACCTCTTGCAAAGTAAAGTATATATAGCCAGCAGTTCTCCCAGACCACGAAACTCACCCACAAACACCAGGAAGCCCCCCAAACAGGCCCCCGAAAACGCTACATAGAGCAAAATGTCAGAAATAGCCAAAAAAAAATCGGCCTGGATTTTGTCCCAACCACTTCTACCCGGTATTAGACCTTCCCAGGAATGCCCCAAGACCCGCCAAACCACCCGCCAAGAAGCATAACACCCCCAAACAGGCCAAAAGCAAAATCTCATACTTGCAATATTTCTGGGCCTTCGGTCCAAACGCGCTGCGTAGCTAGGCCATAAGTCGGGGTTGCCACGACGGATTTCCTGAAAAGCAAATGCAATCAAGATTAGAGTGTCCCAGCAGTGCTCCCAGACCACGAAACTCACCCACAAAAACCAGGAAGCCCCCCAAACAGGCCCCCGAAAACGCTACATAGAGCAAAATGTCAGAAATAGCCAAAACAAAATCGGCCTGGATTTTGTCCCAACCACTTCTACCCGGTATTAGACCTTCCCAGGAATGCCCCAAGACCCGCCAAACCACCCGCCAAGAAGCATAACACCCCCAAACAGGCCAAAAGCAAAATTTCATACTTGCAATATTTCTGGGCCTTCGGTCCAAACGCGCTGCGTAGCTAGGCCATAAGTCGGGGTTGCCACGACGGATTTCCTGAAAAGCAAATGCAATCAAGATTAGAGTGTCCCAGCAGTGCTCCCAGACCACGAAACTCACCCACAAACACCAGGAAGCCCCCCAAACAGGCCCCCGAAAACGCTACATAGAGCAAAATGTCAGAAATAGCCAAAATAAAATCGGCCTGGATTTTGTCCCAACCACTTCTACCCGGTATTAGACCTTCCCAGGAATGCCCCAAGACCCGCCAAACCACCCGCCAAGAAGCATAACACCCCCAAACAGGCCAAAAGCAAAATCTCATACTTGCAACATTTCTGGGCCTTCGGTCCAAACGCGCTGCGTAGCTAGGCCATAAGTCGGGGTTGCCACGACGGATTTCCTGAAAAGCAAATGCAATCAAGATTAGAGTGTCCCAGCAGTGCTCCCAGACCACGAAACTCACCCACAAACACCAGGAAGCCCCCCAAACAGGCCCCGAAAACGCTACATAGAGCAAAATGTCAGAAATAGCCAAAAAAAAATCGGCCTGGATTTTGTCCCAACCACTTCTACCCGGTATTAGACCTTCCCAGGAATGCCCCAAGACCCGCCAAACCACCCGCCAAGAAGCATAACACCCCCAAACAGGCCAAAAGCAAAATCTCATACTTGCAATATTTCTCGGCCTTCAGCCCAAACGCGCTGCGTAGCTAGGCCATAAGTCGGGGTTGGCACGACGGATTTCCTGAAAAGCAAATGCAATCAAGATTAGAGTGTCCCAGCAATGCTCCCAGACCATGAAACTCACCCACAAACAGACGGAACCTTCCCTAAGAGCACCTAAAAGGCAAGCAAGTCATCAAAAACACAAAAAAAATCTTCCTGGGATTTGGTCCAAACCACTTTTATCCGGTATTAGAGCTTCCCAACAATGGTCCCAGAGCCGTCAACTCACCTGCAAAGAGGTACAACAACACCCCCACAAGTGCTGAGTCTTTCTTCATTGGGCGTAAACCAGCCCTCTGGTTTGATGGAAATAGGAGTCTGGAGGAGGAGGATAGAGGAGCATGTTCTTCTGAAATTGTGAACCTGAGGAATGCAGACTGCGGCAACTTCAAATCAATTAGCAAACCAATGAAGACAGTTCTGCTGATGGGCTTGATTTTGTGATTATCTGATTAAAGTTTGTAATATATTAACTGTGCACAACAAAGAAAGACAGACAGACAGGAATAATAGTGAATAGGGACGAAAAAGAAAGTTATTGATTCGTTGTCTCATTTTCAGGGCTCGGTATCACGGTCCAGGAATAAGAATAAGGCTTCGTCATCATACTCTGCGAATTCAGGCAGGGTGAGCTCAGTGTCACCTGACAGAGTAGAAATTCCCTCATCTATGTTGCTGGCCACCTCCTCTTCATCCGGCACGCTTTCTCGTACTCTGAAATCTGGTGGTATGAGGTGCTGATTCATCTTGATCATTGTTAACCTCTCCACATTTTTGGGCGAGAGGCGACTCCGTTTGGGAGTTACAATGCCACCAGCAGCACTGAAAACCCGTTCAGAAGACACGCTTGCGAGTGGGCAAGACAAGTAGTTTAAAGCCAGGTTGGTGAGCTGTAGCCACAATTCTTTTTTCCCATGCCAATACGCCAATGGGTCAGAATTAACATAGACCTCTGTTGAGTCATTCAGATAGTCCTTCACCATCGATTCAAGGTCCTCTTCCAAGGTTCCTCCACTTTGCTTAGCTCTTGCTGTGCCTCTGACCTTTTGAGAACCAAACCCACGCAGAGCTAGCCAATCCTCTTCAGCCTCCAATGTTTCTGTTGTGTCTCGTGCAGATGATCCGGTTGCCGGTGTCTTTAACGGCTGAGAGGTCACTTGTGCCACAGCCACAGGTGCAGAAGTGGATTGTTTTGACTGGGGATGGCCTGCTGATGTACTGCCATTTCCTTCAATTTTCAGCCGTTCTGTTTCAAACTTCTTGGCTGACAAGGCTAGCCAACGTTTGTACTTTGGAACATGTTCATCATCAAAAGGAAAGAATGCTTGGCCTGCCAGCGCCTTTTTGTAGCGTGGATCCAGAATAGTAGCACAAATGTAATGCTGTTCTGAGTGGATCTTTTTAAGACGTTCATCACCTTGTAGGAGCTCTAATAATTGCTCAGCCAGAAGCAAAGAGTCTTGGTTTTTGTCATCTTTTTCAAACACAGAACACACCTCCTTCAGTTGGTCCTCCAGCATGTACAACAATGGGATAGCTTTTCCCAAATTAGAGTCCTCCTTGCTGACTGCACGCGTGAAGAACTCAAAAGGACGAAGCATGCGTGTCAGGCCTTGAACTATGTTCCATTGCGGCCCACCCATCCTCAGCTCCTCTGTACCCTCTGTAAAGAAATATTGATCGAGTTCCATATACTGCTCATACAGACGCTCAAGCATGTAGAAGGTTGAGTTCCAACGTGTTACCACCTCCTGGATGAGTGCTTTCACTGGCATTTTACGTTGATATAGCAGGCTCCTCAGCTGCTTCCGGGCCTTAAAAGAATGGCTGAAATGCTTGCACATTTTTCGGCAGGTGTCCAATACACTGTACGCTGTACTGGCTTTATTAGCCAAGAATTTTTGGACAACCAGGTTTATACAGTGCGCCAAACACGGCACTCTGAAATAGTAACCGTCCCTCATGGCCTTAACTATATTGGCGCCATTGTCCGTGGAAACATAACCAACCTGGCGTTTTAGTGGGGACAGCCAGTTAAGGACCTTTGTGTTAAAGACATCCAAAATGTTTTCTGCTGTGTGACGTTTCTCCAAACCAAACATGGCTAGTGTTGCATGTTTCCGAGCAGCTTTAAAAACAATGTCCGTGTCAACACCTGCGTTTAGCTTTGCTTTAGCCCCTGAAAAAGAGACCCAGTGTGCAGTGATGCACATGTAATCAGCGCCTGCGCCACTGGTCCACATGTCTGTTGTCAGATGTATAGTGTGAACAGCACTCTTCTGCAAAGCTGCCCCAATCACCTTCAGAACATCTTCATGTAGTGCTGGAACCGCAACTCGGGCAAAATAGAACCGGCTAGGAACCTTCCATTTAGGGCAGAGCGCTGCCACTAATTCTAGAAAACCAACCCCTTCTACAAAAGAAAAAGGGAGAAGGTCCAGAGCTAGCATTTTAGCCAGCTTAGTGTTATACAGACGGGTCATTGCGTTCATATTGCGCTTCTGTAAACAACATCTTTTTAATGTTGCCCTGGACCAAGGATTTACGGGATGATGATGATCTCTTCGACCCAGTTACGCTCGCTGATGAACTTTTCCGCATTGATGTCTCACTCTCTCCCACACTCTTAGTGTGGCTCCCATGGGGTGTGCTGCTGACAGGGGAACTGGGTGTAAGTGAAGTGTTTGAATCGTCTTCTTCCTCCTCGTCATCATCAGATGAAAAATCAACGTTTTCATTACGTGCAATTCTGGCTTGCATAAACGCCTCTAGGTGCGGAAGCCATTGGACAGGGTGCGCTCTCTTAAGATGACCTCTCTGGCCTCCGGTACCATCGTTAGAACCAAGCTTACCACGACCAACTCGAACCTTACAAAGGCTACAAATGGCTACGTTTTCCATTTTTGGGCAAACACTAAAGAAGTCCCAAACTGGAGACTTGAAATGTCTTTGGGGGCCGGAGGAGGCGGCGATACTGGTGGTGGTGGTCCTGCTGCTAATGCCAGATGAAGTGGAGGATGTGGATTGCCGAACTTCAGTACGTTTTGCACTTTCACCACCACGAATTGAGGTCGAGGACGAGGTGGGTACCTTCTTGCGAGGAAGAAATATGGAAGCGGTAGGTTTTGGTGTACTACTTAACTCCAAATCTAATGATTCCATTTCCATTGCCTCCTCGCCGACATCATCATCACGCTCAGCAGCTTCTCGGGATAGGGTCAAAATGTCTCTCTGCTGCATGCCCGGTGGGGCTGCAGTGACCTTTGTGATGACTGGCTCGTCGTCATTGTGAGAGGCTTCATCACCAGCAGTATCTGTCACTTCTTGTTGAGCCTCATCACACTCCATAGGTTTGAGTTTTTGGACGACCTTCCTTTTACGCTTAGGTACCGGTGTCAGATCATGGTGTGCCTCACTGTCAGACGGCAGTTGTGGTTCCCAAGACAGATCGCTTGCATCAGAACGAGGTGGGCTTGAAGAAGATGTAGACACCCCCCTTGATCTTTTCCTTGCTAGGGATGTGGAAGACAATGAATGATCATCAGGAGGAGTGGCTTCCAATGATACCTCGGCTTCATTGTCGATTTCCTGATGTGCCCCTACTTCGGGAGGAACAACTATTGTGGGCACTTGTGAACCTCCATGCACCTTTGCTTGCGCATCTCCTTTTGCTGCCTCTCCTTCCACATGTACTTGGGCGTGTACTTGCACATGGTGTTGTTGTTGCGGCTGTGGTTGTTCAACACTTGTCAGATGAGTTACAACAACCTGTGTTGATTCAGGGACATTGCTGCTACTTTCTTGCGATGAGCCAACATCACTGGTCGATGGTGATTGGAGAAGTACACTGACTGCCTCTGAAGCACTCAAGGGCTTTGACTTAAGTTGGCGTGGTGGTGGAGGCACTGAACCCAATGGAGCAGGGGTGCTGCTCCCAGCTTGGTCCCCAGCAGATCCTGCTGCTGCAGGCGTACTTTTTTTTTTCTCCCAAAAAACGTGGCGGGTGGCACACCAGCCTCCTTGGTAACTTGCTTCTTCTGCTCCTTACTAGCAACTTTCTTGCTAGAGGAGCTACGGAGAACTTTCTTTGGGGCCATCTTCTTCAGAGCAGGTCAGACAGCAGGCCGCAGTTGCACGAATTGTAGGGTTGTCTGAGGCCAGACGTGACGTCGCGTGACGTTATGCTGCACACACACACCGCTGCAGGACTTCTTCCTGGCACTGGTGGTTCTCTTGAGTCTTGTGCACCTAAAAAAAATGGAAGACAGAGGAACATCAGTTCAGTTATAGAGCACAAAAAAATCGAAAAACACTGCAAAATCAGCACAATCCCAATCCATCCATGCCCTCCATAATGTTTAAATTCAAGACAACCCACAGAAAGACTAGGCCCATGCAAGACTCACTACCCCTGGGCATAAATAAAGGTTGAAAAGTAGGCAAAATGGTTGGAGGCCTAACAACAAAGCCTGCATTCAAAATGGCCACTTGCCTCCTAGCACATGGCCAGGGCCTGCCTGTACCAGCACTCAAAATGGCCCCCACCCACATGGCCTGTCCCCATGAACACCCCCAAAAATCGAAAAACACTGCAAAATCAGCACAATCCCATTCCATCCATGCCCTCCATGATGTTTAAATTCAAGACACCCCACAGAAAGACTAGGCCCATGCACCACTCACTACCCCTGGTCAAGGCCCCAACAACAGGTCAAAAATCGAAAAACACAGAAAAATCAGCACAATCCCATTCCATCCATGCCCTCCATGATGTTTAAGTTCAAGACAGCCCACAGAAAGACTAGGCCCATGCTAGACTCAAATACCCCTGGTGAAAAGGCCACAAGTACAGGCCCAAAAAACGAAAATCACTGAAAAATCTGCACAATCCCATTCCATCCATGGCCTCCATGATGTTTAAATTCAAGACAACCCACAGAAAGACTAGGCCCATGCAAGACTCACTACCCCTGGGCATAAATAAAGGTTGAAAAGTAGGCAAAATGGTTGGAGGCCTAACAACAAAGCCTGCATTCAAAATGGCCACTTGCCTGCCAGCACATGGCCAGTGCCTGTAGCTGCACTCAAAATGGCCACCAGCCACATGGCATGTCCCTCCCCATGAACACCCCCAAAAATCGAAAAACACTGCAAAATCAGCACAATCCCATTCCATCCATGGCCTCCATGATGTTTAAATTCAAGACAACCCACAGAAAGACTAGGCCCATGCAAGACTCACTACCCCTGGGCATAAATAAAGGTTGAAAAGTAGGCAAAATGGTTGGAGGCCTAACAACAAAGCCTGCATTCAAAATGGCCACTTGCCTCCTAGCACATGGCCAGGGCCTGCCTGTACCAGCACTCAAAATGGCCCCCACCCACATGGCATGTCCCCATGAGCAATCCAAAAATTCGAAAAACACAGAAAAATCAGCACAATCCCCATGGCATCCATGCCCTCCATGATGTTTAAATTCAAGACACCCCACAGAAAGACTAGGCCCATGCACCACTCACTACCCCTGGTCAAGGCCCCAACAACAGGTCAAAAATCGAAAAACACAGAAAAATCAGCACAATCCCATTCCATCCATGCCCTCCATGATGTTTAAGTTCAAGACAGCCCACAGAAAGACTAGGCCCATGCACCACTCACTACCCCTGGTCAAGGCCCCAACAACAGGTCAAAAATCGAAAAACACAGAAAAATCAGCACAATCCCAATTCATCCATGGCCTCCATGATGTTTAAGTTCAAGACAACCCACAGAAAGACTCAGTCCACCCACCACTGAGTACCCCTGGGCAAAAGGCCCCAAAACAGCCCAAAAATCGAAAATTCCAAAATGTTTATTGCAGCAACTGTAATGCCCCAAACAAACTTACTTGTAAAATTTCTAATCCAACAGTGATCCAAAGAAAGTCAAAAAGGCCTCAAATCCAAATATCCAGCAGCATCCACAAAAAGTAATCCTTCCGGCTCCAGACCCAAATGAAAAGTGACCAGGAGGTGGACAAAGCACTGGGAGGAGCCTGCTGAACAGGAACAGGAAGTTGAAGACTGTGGGGCACTTCCTTCCTCCCACCCCCCCTGCCCCCCTCCCCAAAATGGACTCCTCGCTAAAAAAGTGCAGGCAAATGTCATACTAAGGAGTTATTCAGATAAAAATCATCATTTCTAGAAGGTTTATGCTGCTTGCTGGTGGATTTCTTGTGCAGAATTGCAAATTTATATTTTCGCTCGCCGCATCTCAAATCTCGCAATTGCGAAGTACCGCGAGACGTGATCTCGCCGTACTCGCGTTGACAAACTCTCGCTGTGCAAGTTGGCAAGCTGCGATGACGTAATCGCGCTCGCCAAATTCCCGCGGGATCACACAGCAAGATCCAAAATGGTGCAGCACTCGCAAAATATCGAGAAAAACAACTCGGCAAACGATGATAAACGCCGCGCGCCGCAAAAATTGTATCACCAACGCCGCGCGCCGCCAAAAAAATCCGCTGCGTGCGAATTTGCGGATTTTGCGGGAAATTCGCAAATCTCGCGGATTGCGAATTTCCCAAAAATCTGCAAAATCCGCGAGCGTAACGGATTTTCCGCCCATGCTTACCCTGCACCCAAGTCCTTGCACCCCCAAATATCATCTCTAGGGTGCAGACTGTGTCGTGTATATCCATGAGAGAAGTGTAATAATGAATGTGAATGTGACTGATTGATCCCCTGGATACATGAGTGAATGTGGAATATTCCCCCCTTTGTTGCCTGGGAGTGTGTGAAATTCTATTTTGTGAAATATCCCTGAACTCATTGTCTTTTCTATCAATTTTTGATCAATTTTATCAACAGAATAACATGTATATATTTATTGAATGCCTTGTATTTATGAAATGTCAGATCTAATAAAAACACAAAAATGTTTATAAAAAAATATATGGACTGACCTTATGCTGTCTGTTGTCTATGGCTCTGATGTATGTTTAATGTCACCCCGTTTATAATTGTTGTGGATCCCGTAGGGGACCTTTTTGAAGTACCTAGGCAGGGTCTCTGTTGTTCTATTTAAATGTACTGGTGTGTGTGACATGTCTTGATACTGAAATACTGCTAATTTAGTTTTTCACTTTTGATAGGCTATCTGTACCATGGGATAGCATAGGAAAAACTTTGTAACATCTTACAAGTATAACTTCACATTTGGACAAGATGGCGGCTTAAAGTTTAGGCTCTCTGATCTCAGAATTTAAGACCACATATTTTTGTGAAGATGGTTTTTAAATTGGGTGCTTGAAATGCCACTATTAGAAAGTATTCATAAACAATGTGGACAAGCCCACAAAGAAATGTGGTCACTTCAAGTGACATCTTAATTTGTAGTGGAGCGCAGACATTCAGTGGATGTTTAAAGAGACCCCTTACCCACCAATCTAGTTGGTGGCATGCGTCATCATTGGGGTCCCAGATGGGCTGCCAAGTGCAACCCAGCTGTGCTACAATGCCAGATTATAGCGGAGGGGGTATTGTGATGTGAGGTTAGTGTTCTATGTGATGTGAAAAAATATAAAAAATGTCTTTAAGAAATGCCTTTGTAAAATGTTTAATAGTAGGGTCTTAGGGCATATTTAAAACATGGACGGAATATGGTGAAGATACAAATTGTACTTCAATATCCCTAGAATTTTTAGCTCAACTAGTTTCAGCCTTCTGCGAGGTTTGTGAGGCTTTCATCAGGAACAATATGAAGTTGCTAAAAAGGTGGAGTCGCCACAAAAAGTGCAAGTATCAGCACACGTACTAAAGTATGCTGTGAGTGTGATGGGTACGTTATACTTACTGGTCGGTAAAGGTAGGTATTTTAACTCAATGTATAACGGACATACTGATCCTGCCAAGCAGGAGCTTCCTATAGTCACACATTTGTCAAGGAAAAGTTCCCTCTATTCAAACCTGCAAAGGCCGGCGAGATCCTGACCGATAGGAATGCAACAACATAAAGTGACCACATTTCATTGTGGGCTTGTCCAGGTTGTTTAATTAGGGGAAGAGAGCGTAGGCCCACTTAATATTTTCCTCACTCTCTTGTTCTTTATTGTTGACTTTTAGAAAGTAGTCATTTTATTGTTTAACCATTCTGTGTGGCTCTGCCTGTTTTTGTACTGACTCTCTGATTTTGGAGTGACAGGGGTTGGGGATGTGCATTCACTGTAGATAGCCGCAATGGGGCTGAGGTGTGCTTGGCCCTTCCTGGATGACTCAGAACTGAGCTGGGTGGTGATTGGCTGCATTTAGAGTAGTGGGAGGAGTTTTCCTTGCACCAGAATAGGGACTGTCTTCCTTGGACAATGCTGTCCCCACCCCCTGTGGTCATACTGCGCCAGTAAGGACAGAACTTGTTTAGACTGGGCTTAGAGACACTTGCACAAAGAACAACAAAGACAAAATGGGGCATAAGTAATGGACCTCAAACCCCAGAACGTTAGATTACTTCTGGACTCAAGAGGTACCTTTGCCAAGGAGAAGAGATGGAGAGCTGTGAGGAGTACTATCACTTTGCTGTGTGTGTTGGCCTGCAATTGCTGCTTCTTCCAAGGAAAAGTCAAAAACTGGAACTTTGCTGTGAACCAGCTTGAAGATGACTCTCCAAGGTCCTGTGTGTGCTCGCCTCCTCTTCGTAAATCTCAGGGACACAAAGTCTTCATCCCCAGCTTCCCTGAACTCTATAGCTGAGAGTTCTGACCAGCCATACAGTGCCTATTCCAGTTTGCACCTCTGGAGGTTGTTCCTGCTGTTGGGAGCTGGAAGCAACTTGAAATGGCATGACTTGCACCGAGGCCAGGGGCACCGCTCGTGAAATGTACGATGCTCCGCCCAGCCTGCAACGCGGCCCCAATGCCCTTCGACCCGTGCTGACATCTGCAATTATTGATTCTATACTGTTGATGACGATGGAGGAACAACTTGTGTGCACTGTGAGTTATTCAGTTTTTCAAATGCTAATAGCCTTCTTACGCTCTACTCCTCGTGGCCCACTGTTAAAACCACTAAAAACAACAATATAAACCACCTAGTAGAAGGAGCATTCAAGTAACCACAATATTAACAATCAAGTATTAAAGTCCATAAAGAATTGAGATCCAATGCAAGCTTCTTTTGTATTTTGTCCAGTCTTTTATTGATGTATGCTGATTATTGTTTTTTAATTTTTTTCTTCATATCATTCGACATAAAATTCTTCAAGAAGATATTCACAAAATGCAAAAAAAGTACACTCCACACCCTACGCGTTTCATGGAACATCATCAGGGCTTTGATCCTAGATCTGGCAAATTTGATGAATTGCACGGTATCGGGGCTTTATTCTTCTGTTATTTATTCCTCTGTGTAGTGCCTGGTGCCTTAAATCTGTCTATATCTGTTGTGTCATCACAAGAAATTATGGAGTTCCTTGTACGGAAGAACACCCCACAGACAAGGAATCTCTATCTCATATTATAAATCAATATCCTTCGTGAATCACATCAAAAGAAACATCAAAACACCTTCTTCCTGAAACATATTATTCCTTCCTTATCTCCTCCCAAAAATTCAAACTGGTCGCGCTTTCCTCTAAGACTCTCACATTCTTCCAAGTCCCTCGTATTTGCGTGAATAACCTCCTATCCGGTTTTCCGTGTGTCCTTCCTATCTGACAGCCAGGCCTGATAAATCCCGCTGCTCATCTACAATTATTTGCCTTCCCAACGCCAGCACTCGCACGAACTCCGTCACCACCAGTGCCTGCAACATGTTATTGTTGTGTCGATAACCTCTGACGGTGACTCCCCGAATTTGCTGACTTCACACTGTCACCGGAACCAACGCCTGACCACTGATACAATCGACTTCCCCTGTTCTTGATTCGACATATCGCCTCCTCGGGGACATGACGCCTCGCCGCCCCCATGGCAGCCAGGGTGCCGGCTTCAACTATGGGACTGATGCCTCACCTCCACGACACTGTGCATCATCATACACTTCGTTATCCAAAGGCACTGTTTGTTTGGGGGTCTGGGTGACTCCGCGCACCTCGCAGTCAGCGCTGTACTTTGGATTTATTGCTGTCAAAGCATTGCAATAGCCCCAGATGAAGCTATCCGTTTTCTACAAACTTTATTTTGGAAGTAACTGTTTACAAGTGCTATTTTACTACATGTATGTTGGTTTGTTTTCCTTTTGGTCTTGTTGAGTTTAGATAAAGATACCTTTCTTCCTAAACTGGTGTGGTGTCCATTTATGGTGTTATCACTGTATTACAGTGTGTTTTGAGGACAAATACTTTATACATTGCCTTCGGGATAAGCCTTTCTGCTCGTGCCAAGCTACCAAGGGGTGAGTAGGGATTACCTAAAGTGTGTATCCCCCTTACCCTGACTAGAAGCAAGGGTCCCTACTTGGACAAAGGTGCCTACCTCTGCCAGCTAGAGACTCCAGTTTTGAACAATGACAAAATAAATGTATCTGCAAAGAACTATCCAGGCTAGTGCCAGAAGTGCCAGATCTCTCAGAGATATTCTTAACATCAACATAGAATATATTGTTCTGTAAACACCCTCTTCAAACAGGGCATTAATTTGTAAATATGAGTTTATGTTTGAATTTATCTTATTTATGACTGACAGGGCTGAAGCCTGGGCCATGGGTGGGCCTGTTTTGAACCAGTCAGTGACAGGAGGTGACTGGGCAGTTCCACCCTCTTGGCTTTGTGTTTCCACATCATGAACAGCCCTCTTTGAAGAGGGGACTGAGACCACGAGTCCCAGGGGCCAAAGCGGTTTCACCGCATCATCTCAATGCGCCTGAAGGCACCTACAAAGTCCTGCATGGGCTCCCACAGTGCAAGAAGCCCGCAACTGACATGCCGGCACTTTGCCGTTTTTCCACAAAAGAGGGGACTGAGACTATGAGTACCAGGGACCAAAGTGGTTTCAGCGCATCATCTCAACATGCCTGGAAGCACCTCCAAAGTCCTGCAAGGGCTCCCGCAGCACGGGACTCATGTGGGCCACGGGCGGGCTCGTCTGCACCCGTCAGCGGCTGAATGAGGCCAGGCTGAACCACATCTCTTGGATTCACCAGCGGGGATCGAGAAGTAAGGAGTGGGGGTGAAAGGCCTGTGGAAAAGCACTTATATAAGACTCTTTGGAGAAATGGGTAGAAAGAAACCCATGCCTCTCCTAAATGCACAGACACAACACTGGATGGCTTTTTGCAAAAAGCTGTGGGGAAACTGAATAAAGAAATTGAAATGGCGGAACGCAGGCTATCATTGGCCCGACTACCTTTAACTGCAGACATGAACATACATTCTGCCCAAGCTGTCCTTTAATAACTGTAGAGACTAATAATCGAACAACACAGGTGTCTCCCCCAATTCGTCAAGAGGACCTTCCTATTGTACTCTCACCTACTGTCATAATCCTGAGTCAGGATCTCCCAGACGGGGAGCCAAAAGGCATGGACACTGCAACACCAAGAACCAAGAGGTACCAAAACACAGCTGGGGGAAAAGGGAAGTGAACTGACACCACTGGTGCTGAACAGCGGACTCTGGGTCAATTACCTAGGGGCAAGAGCACAAAGCAAAACCTCCCCGTCACTGCGGGAAAACCTCGAGCAGGTGGAAGTGGAGGAGGGGGAGGAGGGCCTATAAAGTCCCAAACTGTGCCAGATACGGATATGGTGGCAGCTCGAATTGGGAAAATTGTGGCAGATTTACTAGAGCCTATTCTGTTGCGATTGGCCTGAATAGACGAGCTTGGCCAATTATTACCCCCACTAGGGTGCTTAGCGAAGCAACTTGGGCCTAAAGTAATGTGTTCTCTGGGCAAATCCCTGATAGATAGGGGAGAAAATGTCGCTCCCAATGCTACTGAGAGTGAGAGGTCAGCCATAGATAGACCAATAGCCACAAGGGTAGTGGCTAATACCTAACGTCCCCTTCAGGGTAGCGGAAATCGCATGGACTTCCAAACAGGGCTTCAAACACAGGCATTTAACTCCCTGAGCATCAAAAGGGATCATAGTAGGAGCAACGGGCTCAATAAAGGGCCCAATAAAGGTCTTGAACAATTTAGGCAAGAAGATAACATGGTTTTAGACCTCCTGCCAGAATGTACTCCCTATACGTTGATCCTGACAGGGGTCCCACATCCTCACCCAGGTCACCATGAAAGCTGCCAGAGCCTAATTAATAAATCTCCCTTTTGGTGTACTGATAAAATACAGTTCCAGGTAAACTGGCATAAGCACATCATAAGGGCCAGATGAGTGAGCTGGTTGGGGAAAACACAAAAAGATATAGAAGGTGACTGTGTGGTCCTGAATTTTAATGATAAGAGATTGCCTTATGTCATTTTAGAGACTCCCCTGCGGAGCACATACATGCCCGCCCACTGGGTTTCTTTTACCCGCCTCACCAAAGGGGCATTATGCCCTACTCGTGCCTCTTAAATAGAATTTCCCCTCCTCATTCCCCGATATGCCTTCACCCTAACCGCTTTGAAGCATTGTCAGGATTAACAGACATGGACTGACTACCACTGTATCCATATCGTCCAAGTAAGTTGGAAAAGACAGGAGGGCCATCCAGGGAAAACCACTGTCCCGTGAACAGAATAGAAGAACATAGGCAGGGGTCATATTACCTGGACCAAAACATACATATACCACCCGACACTCCTATCAGCCCTGAGAAGCGGTTGACTGGGGATGACCATTCTGGGCACTCTACCTTCCTAGACACGGGCAGGGGAGGGACCGGTTCAGAACTTGTGAATGTTAGTAATAGGGATGACCTGGCTAGAAGGCCACGCAAAACCCATCCTCTCAAATTTGTTTCCTGGAACATCGCAGGCATCCACTCAAAATTAGTGGATGAAATGAGGTTTAAGTACGTAAAGACCTTCGATATTATCTGTGCACAGGAACATGGTCGAGGGTGAATATAGATTTGGATGGTTATCGTTCCCTTAATGTGCATGCAATCGCTTCACCAGCAGGGAGAGCAAAAGGAGGACTGGTGACCCTGACTTCTCTTAAATATGGTTCTATCAATGTTAAGTCTGTTACTAATTCACTATGGTATCAATTGATTTTGATTTGTAACTTGTTTTAGGTTAAGACCCTTTTAATTAATTGGTATTACAATGTTTTTGACCCAAATAGATGTGATATTATTTTAAACCTTAAGGAGGAAATTAATAAGATTGCAGGGAAGTGGCAGCCCCTGTGTATCAATTGGCTCGGGGATTTTAATTGCACTTTATGTAGGTACAGCTCAGATAAGGTATGCGGGATCACAGACATTGAGGGTCATACCCTAACTCAGTTTATACATACCCCACAGGGAAAGGCCTTAAATTATAATATTGTTGTAAATGACTTGACCTTTGTGGATACCCTGATCAGTAACTCAAAAATCCAAAATCCCACCTATAAGGCCAGAGGTAGGGAAAGTGTTATTGATTTTATGGTAATATCTAGAAACTTTGCTTTCTTAGTTGACAGCTACGAGGTGGAGCCAAAAAATGCCAGCGACCATAACCCCTCACCGTATCTTTACAATTCAAGCAAGCTTTATTCGACAAATGCCATAAAAGCATAAAATAGATAGATAGATAAAATTCATGTCAAATGTTAAAAAAGCTTAAAATACATTATATCTAAAATACAAATCATCTTGAAAAGGGCATAAAATTCATAATACCAGTATACCACAAAATACCACAGAAGCACAATTTGATCAAGTTACCCCTTCATCATTTTGCTCCTAATAGTCCAAGACCACCCTAGGAACTTTGCCACTGCTATATATACAGGAGGGCTAGTACTTGTGCAAATAATTCTAGTGGCTACCATACCACTTCTGCTGCCCAATAGTTTACAAATTGGGCGCAACCATGCCCTGCGGGGAGCAGAATACGCAGCGCACCCAAATAGCATGTGACCGATTGATTCCAAGGGGGCAGGGCAAGAGGGACAAGATACATTTTCACCATTTGACCACCTAGATGTGAATGCTCTGATTGGTAAACTACCAATTCTGAGCTGGAAATAGAGTTTTCTATCCAGAGGCTTGGTAATATCATCCCAGAATGGTCCTAAAATAATCTCATCTTTAAAATCCAGGAAAATCCCTGTAAGTGAGAGTGGAGCAGTAGTCCTAAAAGCTTTCAAGACCACCAACTCACAGTACATACCCTTAAGGACCTTTTTCGGTGGAAACCTAGCATTGAATGGATCCTCCCACAGCTCTTGCATTCTTAACTCTACAAGGATCCGACCAATGCTCGATAACTATTTAATGTTGTGGAAGGTATCACTTTTAATTATATCCATGAGTCCACCAGCAAATATTCTTAGTTCAGGAGTTGACCATAAGAGCCTCCAGTACAATACTGGTCGCAAGTTAGCAATACGTTCTATTGGTCTCATTCCTAAATCATAGCAAACAGGACACATAGGGGTAATCTGGGGTAAGTTAATGAGATTGCGTAGGAACCTATTTTCAGATGCAGTCATTTTACCTAAATTCTCAAAGCCCCAAATCTCTATGCCATAAAGGGCTGAGCTAACCTCCTTTGCGTCGTAAACACATAGAGCAGGGGCGACTGGTTTGGTGAAAGACTTTACATGCTCTTGGGTCAACGCTCCAGCCAATTGGCGATGCTTCAGCGTTGCCAGCTCAACCTGTTGGTTCCACCGCAAATCATGTTGGATACTGACACCCAGGTAGCTAAAAGCCTAGACTTGCTCAAGGGGTAATCCATTCATGAATATATTGCCCTTATATGATTTATGTTGATTAAAAGACATAAACTTAGATTTAAAAAAATTTACTTCCAGACCTCGGTTTGTGCAAAAAATTTCTAAAATGCCTAGTGCTTTTTGCAATCCACTTGGGGTCTTAGCAATAATTAGACAATTGTCAGCAAACATTAAGATGAGTACTTTCGCCCCTGCTAGAGTTAGGCCATCAACATTAGCTTCAATCAGTAGTTTGGCCACGTCATTTATATATAGTGAAAACAGGGTTGGCGCTAGCACGCAGCCTTGACGCACCCCTCTTTTTACTGCTGGTAAAGCTTCCAGGAGGAACCCATCTTATCTGCATGTAATTATGCTCATGGAGTCTCATAATTAACGAGAGGAGGGCACAAGGCATAACCATATCTTGTAGAACAGACCACAGGACCGAGCGTGGGACAAGATCAAAGGCTGCCCTCAAATCAATGAAGGCAGCATATAAGCTACCCCCACCTAATTGGACAGTCTTCCAATGAAGCATTGAAAAATGCAGTATTTGGTCGACTGTACTAATACAGGCTCTATATCCTGCTTCAAGGTGGGACAAGATGTTCTGTTCACGCTCCCATTCCTGTACTTTGTTCAAAATCAGTCTACCAAAGATCTTTTGCATGATATCAATCACACTGATTGGGCGGTAGTTACCAGGGAGTGACTTAACTCCCTTCTTAAAAACAGGTATAATTTCCGCACCATTCCACGATTGGGGAATAGGTGCTCCTTTTGCTAATAGATTTGCCAGCAATAATATATACCTCCCTATCATGTAAAAATGTATCAGCTGGTACTCCAGCTATGCCTGGCGCCCTACCAGGTACCACAGGGTCTAGGGCACATTTTATATCTCCAATGTTAAATGGGTCTTCCAAGAACGGTGAGCATTTAACCTCTGCACTTGCATTTGGTTCCACACTTTTTGCATATTGCGGCTTAAAATAAGCCACCCACTCTTCATGGGCTACCCAGTTTTGCGGCTTTACAGGTTGGCCCTCACTACCCCACTTAAGTATATTCCAAAAGCATTTGGAATTCTATGGGGCGCTAGCTTCCATGAGCTCTTGCCACCTCTTCTCATCCCAAGCTCGCTTTGATTTGGATATAGCACTTTTGTAGGCTGCCCTTGCAAGGTGTACAGTGTTACTAGATCCAGATTTTATAGCTTGACCCATATCATGGCGTGCTTGTCTACTTTCTTTGGAATACCAACGTGGAAAGTGATTAGTTTGTTTCTCATTCACATTACATTGTCTAACAAACAAACCTTTTAATTGGTTGAATAGTGTTTCGTGTATCCTAGTACCAGTTTCCAAATCTAGATCCACATCATCAGTACTGGCATGTACCTCTAGCTCCCTTATTGCTTGCTCTAGCCTGCTTGAAATAAAATCTTTATGCTCCTGGCATTCTAACAATTTTACCCATTTTATGTGGCGCATATCATTCGCAAGAACTATATTAGAGGAGGACACTTCATTCGTTCCCCTGGCAGGCGTAGGCGCCTTCCAGTAAGACAAGAACATACATAGAGGATTGTGATCGCTCTCTAACCGATCAACAATCATCATATCCTCTAGGTGAGTTCACATTCCAAGACTCACTAAAATATAATCAATTCTGCTCTCCTGGAGGCCGCTCTAGAAAGTGATAGCACCCAGCTTGTCCTGCGACATCCTGCCATTAGTTGCCCTCAACCCCTTGTTCAAGCACATTGAATCAATATGAATTGTAAACTCAGACCATCTTTTCACAGGTTCCAATTCTAATTTAGGAACTCCCCACTGCTTATCTTCTTCATCAGTGAGGTTCCAGTCGCCACTTAACAACGGCTCAAAAGTCGTATTAAAATCACCCGCTACAATTATATGTGAGTATCTTTCTATAAGTTCTTCTAGGGCGGCAATAATCTCGGATTTTTTGCCCCCTGTACTCCTCGCATATACATTGTAGATATATACAGGTTTAACCTGTCTGGACTTAAGGGTAACAATCTGTATATCCCTATGATTTGAAGGGAGCGCCTTTGCAGTAACGTCTAAGTCCTGACTGATCCAGATAGCTAAACCCCATGAAGGTCGCCCTCTTTCACCCTTTTCCGCTGAAACACTAAAATTTAGGAACCCCGGGAAGTACTGTGCTTCAAATAGCCAAGTTCTTGGAATAGACAGATATTATACAAACTAATGAACGAGGCCCACTCCGGAGTTTGAGCCTTCGTGTTTAAACCTGCAACATTCCAAGATAATATTGAGGCGAACTTATCTAGACCATCAGTGGAGTTAGGGTTCATACTTAAATTTAGGCCTTCTAGGACGCAACCTGACATGGGGTTATCATGATCTTCTAGCAACCATGATGTTACTGGTGTGGATAAATGCCTGGATTAGGATCTAAATGCATGATCAGTCTTTTCACTACGATAGAGACTGGGAAGCCTGATTGGTCACCTTTGGCTAGTAGTCAATCATAGGACTATAAGCCCGAACCGCCGTATTCACTTTCGAATACCCGCTTCCCAGTATTAGCCAACCAATGTGTCGGGGGAGGAGATCTAATTTGAATGGTAGAATAATCTGGGGAGCAAGTTCTAAATTACAACAATATTAGATTTTCTGCCATATTTTCCTGCTTACAGACCAGTTCAATACAGTCGGTTTTGCCCAGTCAGCAGTCGGTTTTCCCCCTTGAATATTAAGCCTTTTGTGCCCTGACAATATCAACTCTTATCACGGATAGGCAGCCCCTAGTATGCCTGATCCAGTGGATAGCCTTATTAGTTAGAGATTCACTTGATTCTCGAGCACTGCCAGGGCCCAACTTCGGGACGCTCCCCAAATAAACTTTCGGTGTTTCATTCAGATTGGCATTCAGATTGGCATGATGTTGTTGGTTACCTCTGGCCACTGTAGCAGCTTTTTTATTATTTTGTTTGGGCACGCTAACTTGGTCACCGTGTTTACTGCTCGATTTAGAATCGCCGCATTTACCCATCTCTGTTTTTCCACTGTCGTTGCATTAGGTTGTTTGGCAGCATTAGCATACAGGATTTGCTTCAACCCCTTCCTTTCCCTAACCACTTCGCTATACAAAGCACCAGCCTGGTTCGAGACGCTATCTCTACTTGAATGAGGCACAATGCTTTGGGTAGCCACCTTTCCCTGATCTAATACTATACCACTTGATTTCTCGTTTGCTAGACAGGTAAAACAGGGACCACAACCTAACATGGTGTTATTTACTGTGGCGGTAAGGCTTTTGATCTTAACCTGCAAGCCCTCAATCAGTTTACATAATTATTTGACCACAGCGGTCAGGGCAGTGCTGTCTTCTGTAAGGGGAACGAGAGAGTCAAAAGGACCCCCCAGTGGTGATTCACTAGCTTCCTGGGGAACAGCCATCTCATATGTTCTTGATTGTGCCCCTTCACCACCAATCGTGGGATTGGAACTATCAATGTTTTCTAGGGCTGAGAACCTATTCTTACAAATAATAATTGGATAAATCACAAGGGGGCATGTTGCTCTATGTTCTATGCCAGAATTGGTGATCTCATTTTCCCCCTCAACATTCCTTGGTTCTTTGGCTCTGTCACCTTGTTTACTCCCTAGGAACATATCAGGGACTACTATAGGACCTTGTTTAATCCCCCTCTCACTGCTTCCTTGGGGCTCCCAGATCCCCTTGCTGGCTTCTGCTTGGGGAGGTGGTTGGTCGTCCACACTCCTCAATCAAATTATCGATACGATCCATAACACAATTCCCCCCTGCATGCGTTGTAACATTTTTAGTCTTTCTTGCCTTCTTCCTCTTTGTCAACACACTTTGGCCCTCACCCCCTCCCTCCATACATTTTCTCTTCCCCATTACTTTGAGCTTCTTAGTATTCGAGTACTCGTTCAATGTCAACAGTACCTTCTAGGGGCACTTACAAGGAGGGTGGCCCAGCCCAGTCTCCTCCGGCCCCCGACGGCCATAGACGGCCCGCCCTTTGCCCTGGCTTAGCCCGTTGCACGCCCGCGCACATCCGCGTGGCGGGGATCGATGCTGCCTGAAGTACTTTCTGGTGCAAGAGGGGAGGGGCGGACGATCTCCTGTTGGCCCCCACGGCTTCCTGGGGCTTGTAGTCCCTCTGGTGCTCTCCCCGTCTCCTGTGAATGTCGTGCAGCGTCTCCCGCGGAGCGGGAGGCGCAATAAGTTTTTAAAGTCCCCGGTGCAGGAGGGGAGGGGCGGACGATCTCCTGTCGGCCCCCGCGGCTTCCTGGGGCTTGTAGTCCCTCTGCTGCTCTCCCCGGCTCCGTTCACGATTGCTGCGGTGTGTACTCTTGAATTGATCATCCTTCCTTTGAGGCTGAGGCTTTTGGCCCAATACGCAGCACATGAGACTCAATCAATTCATTAAGCTTCAATGGAATTGTCACCGTTGGCGACAAATATTTACTTATTTAAAGGGTTGGAATCGTCCTGCTGACTGTGTGGTGGTCGCACACATGCTTATGTGTGCGGCGCTCTTGCCACTGCCTTGGGCAGCTGATTAAAGTCCCTGCGTCCTGGCAACTGATGTCTGATCCCACTGAGTTCAGCAGAGTGCACTGCAACAGAGGGCTGTTCTACACACAACAGGGGACCGTATCTTTACACGTAACTGCCCAAGAGAAGGAAGGTGATGGTCGCTCTCTCCAGTACAACATAAACCAAGGGGTTAGAATGATAAGGAATAAGATAAATCCCCTTCAATTTGAGGAGAGTATGGTTAAGGCAAACTTAAGTGACATTCTGAAATGCCTTGATCCTGACTCCCCCCCCCTGAATTGGTTATACAGGGATTTCACAGAATTTGAAGGGATGTATCTAGAAACCTGACAACCCTGTCTATACTAAGGGAATCTAGGGGTTTCAAATGGTTTAACACTGAGTGTACAAGGGCCCAAAAAGTCCTAAGAAGGCACTACACACAAACCCGCAAGATAAAGCCCTAATTAAGAGTGCAAGACAGTCCTATAAGACCATAGTAGCACAGAAGAAACAAGACCTGAGAAAGTTGGCCTGGGAACATCTAGAGAGAGGAAGTGCCCTTAAAGATTTTAAGAGTTTTTTGCAGGTAATAAACTGCCCATTGTTCTCAAAGGACTCAAGGGGCATTGACTCATGAAATACCAGGGGATGTGTGGGAATCTCACTACACCAAGATATTTAACACAAATGGCATATATTTACCCAGGAAGCAAGCCAGGATATCCCACCAAATCCAACATCCGCACATCACTTGAGCACCTCCCTCTTAGTGAGTGAGGTGGAGGAGGCCCTTAAAAAGGAATACACCTAAAAGTCCCAGGGCAAGAAAGGGTCCTCCTTGCCTTTTTTAAAAGTAATCTCCAACTCTCAGCACCCCTCTTGATTAATGTTTTTAGAGCAGCAATAATTTGCCCCATACCAACGTCATGGAAAGAGGCCATAGTGGTCCCTGTGCATAAAAAGGGAAAGAAGGAAAATCCGGCCTGCTATAGGCCCATTTCTCTAATTGATACCACTGTTAAGGAACTGGGGAGGGTGATCTTAGCATGCTGTGAGATCTGGGCAGACTCTGAAGGGCTAATATTCCAAACCCAATATGGCTTTCGCAAAGGTATGGGAACAAATGAACAGTGCCATAACTTGGGACTGATTATGGGCAAGTACATGAAGGCAAGGAAGGGATCGATACGCCTTGCCTTCATGGACTTGTCCATCGCCTTCGACATGGTTAATAGGGGAAAATTGTTGTCTATGATGGGGGATATGGGCTTCGAGGGAGGTCTTTTTACCCTTTTGCGAAGGTTGCACGCATCCACCACGGTAGCCATACGATTTGGCCAAGGGGGAGAAAGTACTGGGCCCATTGTGTCTACAGAGGGAGTTTGCCAAGGATGCATACTGGCCCCCTTTCTCTTCCTCTTGTACACAAATGGTCTTTAATATGCCCTAAAAGACCAGGAGGTAGACATTCCAAGAATTGGAGGAAAGCCGATCCCGTTGTTGTCATATGCGGACGAAAAGGTCCTAATGGCTTTAACTGCCAATAGCTTACAGAAGTCTATAAATGCTTTTAGTAACTTTATGTTAGACCTGGATCTAAAGGTCAATTTTACCAAATCCTACATTATGGTCTGTGGCCCCAGTTACACCAAATCAGGAACGTTTATGGTAAAGGGCAAGGCAATTGACAAGGTCACATATTATAACTACTTGGGTATTGTTTTTAACACTAAATTGAATTGTGAAAATCTCATCATATCTAGGGTACAGAATACTACCCGTGCAGTGGAAGGTCTTTTCCGCTTTGCATGAATTGTTAACCTTATATAGATCAAAATGTTTGTCTACTGCCATTTATGGGGCAGGAGTATGGGGGCATCATGAAAGCACGCATCTTCAAACGCTAGAAAACAAGTTCCTAAAGTGTTTGCTGATGATTCCAAAAAGCGCTCCTACAGCATTTTGTCACTCTGACTTGGGGGTGGACTTCATTGTTGATCGGAATATTATTTCCCCATTGATCCTCTGGCTAAAGTCTAGCAGTCGGAAGACCTAAAGCTAACAAAAGAAATCATCTAGGATTGTCAAATGCTGGACAATGCAGAAGCTATTCCATGGCTCTGCTTTGTAAAAAGAAAATTAAGCGAAATAGGCCTTGGGCATTATTAGGAAAATCCTGATAGCATAGATATAAATATGCAGTAAACTATAAAAAATGCATATCGTGGTGGGCGTGACAACCGCCGGTGGCTAGCAGGGCTGCAATCTTATAACGATCAGTCACTTTCACACCTCCAATTGTATCTGTCTTTTACCACAAACATGCACTTTAGATTTCTTTTGACCAGATTCCGGATCCGCACATTGCACTTTCTAGTGGTCTTTCCTAAACAGGCCGGTGGTGCAATACCCTCATTCCCTGCCCTTGTGACAATACAGCACAACAAACCACTTTACATTTTACCTTATTCTGTGCACTTTATAAGGAACCAAGAGCCCAGTTCCTTATTCCTTTTTTAAAAGAAACCCGTCCACTGAACTTTCAGGAAGGCTTTAACCTCCTATTATCCTTGTCTACTGAAGCAATCTGTACGGTAGTACAACATTTTATTTGGGTTGCATTTTTAATAAGAAAACGGTATGAAATCTGAATAAAATAGGCGTCTCCCTTTTAGAATTTTAGAATCTTACGGCCAGATTCATGAAAGAAAAATCCGCTCGCAAAGGGCCAGATTCTGAGAATCTGGCCCTTTGCGAGCGGTATTTTTGCATTTGGGATTCATCATCCCAAATGCAAAAATCGCTAATATGGAATTTGCATATTTGCGAGGAATTGCTTTTAAGGAATCTCTATTTGAGATTCCTTAAATGCAATTCATTAACCATTTTTAAATTGCGAATTCGCAATATTTTCCCGCTATTTACCGCGAGGTCAAACCTCGTGGTAAATAGCGGAAACTTAGAAAAATGCATTTAAATGCATTTTTCTAATAGATGGCAGACAAAGTGCATTCTCCCCCACCACACTGCATGCTTTACAAGGACCCAATCCCACATCAAACTCTGGAGTCGTACTTGATTTTCTGCAGTGTGCTTGTTTATTAAAATTAAGTTCACAGGTCAATTACCTCATTGACCTACCAATCTCTTTATTTATTCGTACATATTCCAACACAGTATTTAAGAGTAAACTTGCACTTATATACAATATATACATTCACCGCCCATTCCCAATGGGCCTTTAATTTGAGTTCAGGGTTGCGCCAGCAGGCCACAATCCAGATCACCTGCTCCCTTAACGTTAACCCCCTTCTGGTCAACAGAGCCGCAGGTGAGGAAAGCGCCCACTTGGGCAACCATAGGCCTCCGGGGTAGGGCTGAAAAGCCAAGGCCACCAGCAGGTCGGCCCCAACTCTCCCGCCAGCCCAGAGTCCATAATGATTTAGCAAACCTGTTCAGAGTTAACTGTCTCTAGACAAGAAGTTCCCGTGGTATTCTTGTCCGGAACCCCGCCACAGGACGAGGAGCTTACTGGCAGACTCGACCTCCCCCCCTGCGCTCAAGAGCTTCGGAGACGGCCCCTAGGACTGTTTCTATGAATATCTCCATACCCGCCTCCGACAGGTGAACTCCGTCCTCCGCGTATAGCTCCGGCCTGTCTGCCTGTATTAATTTGTGACGAATCACTTTAATACTAGATTTCTGCAGGATTTCCGCCACCGACTGGTTCAGCCTTTTAACGGATCTGTTTATTGCTTTCATGGGTGCGCCCCGAGCCCACACGAGTCTAGGGATGATTTCCGACCATAGTACTATAGCTTCTGGGAAAATGTTTTTGATTGCTGCTAGAGTCGAGAAGGGACTGCTTCACTTCTCTCCTTCCGCCCGGAATCATATTGTTGCCTCCGCAGTGCAACACGAATACGTCTGGCAAAGGCATGCCTCTGGCCAAGGCCGTTTTCACATCCCTCGGGACGTCCGCCAGGCGCTGCCCGCCTATCCCCACTGAATGATGGTCACAACCTCGCATCATGGTCACCCTGTCCCTGAGTGTCTTTTCGAAGTGAGCCCCGGCCCTGCGAATGAATGAGTGGCCACACCAACAGATTTGGGTTCTCTTAGGGGAGGTACCTAGAGTAAATATGAAGAGTAAATGTGAAGAGATACAGTCAGCCGATTCTAACGGTAGACAGTCAAAATATCGAGTTGGAAATATCGACTTACCATAATATCGAGTCTGTAATATCGAAGGAGCATAATATCGAAGGCAAGAATATCGTAGGACAGAATATCGACCCAAGGTAAGTAATATCGAAATACTTAATATCGATGTAAGTAATATCGAAGTTAGTAATATCGATAGCATATATATCGATGTTAATAATTTCGATGACACTAATATCGATATTTGTATTATTTTATAGTTTTTTATTATGTATGTGTTATATGTTTAATTTAAGTATTTAAAATAATTACTATTATATGTGTATACATTTTCTATAATAATATAGAAATTTATAAGGAAATTTGATGTTTTAGTACCGGAGCGGGTTGTGGGTTTATAGGGGAATAGGGTGGGAAGTAATTTAATTATGGTAAGTTGATTAATAATTAGTAGGATTAATTAATTAATTATAATTATTTGCTAATTAATATTGATTAATTGGGAAATAATTAATTGATTAATTGATATATATTTTCTGTAGCGGGATGTGGGTTTATAGGGGAATAGGGTGGGGAGTAATTTATTAATAATTAATTAATTAATATATGTTTTTAAATATTTATAACTAATTAATTGGCAAATAATTAATATTAATTAGTTAATTAATTAATATAATTTGGTACATATTTTACATTAGTAATTATTTGGTAATTAAATAATATTAGTTAGTTAATTACATTATTAGAGTAATTTATTTATATATATAATTTTTAGTTACTGTTAATTAATTAATTGGGGAAAATGATATTAATTATTAAATTATATTAATTACAGCTTATGTGCTAATATATTTATTTTATTGTTATTGTTAATTAATTATTAATTGCTAATTAAATAATATTATTTACCTTTGGGTTAAGGAGTATTTTTAGGGTTCAGGGTCATTTTTGGGTTTTTGGGTAAAGGGGTATTTTTAGGGTTCAGGGTCAGTTTTCAGTTCATGGGTAAATGGGTATTTTTAGTGTTCAGGGTCAGTTTTCAGTTCATGGGTAAAGGGGTATTTTTAGGGTTCAGGGTCAGTTTTCAGTTCATGGGTAAAGGGGTATTTTTAGGGTTCAGGGTCAGTTTTCAGTTTTTGGGTAAAGGGGTATTTTTAGGGTTCAGGGTCAGTTTTCAGTTCTTGGGTAAAGGGGTATTTTTAGGGTTCAGGGTCAGTTTTCTGTTGTTGGGTAAGGGGGTATTTTTAGGGTTCAGGGTCAGTTTTCAGTTTTTGGGTAAAGGGGTATTTTTAGGGTTCAGGGTCAGTTTTCAGTTCATGGGTAAAGGGGTATTTTTTAGGGTTCAGGGTCAGTTTTCAGTTCATGGGGAAAGGGGTATTTTTAGGGTTCAGGGTCAGTTTTCAGTTCATGGGGAAAGGGGTATTTTTAGGGTTCAGGGTCAGTTTTCAGTTCATGGGGAAAGGGGTATTTTTAGGGTTCAGGGTCAGTTTTCAGTTCATGGGTAAAGGGGTATTTTTAGGGTTCAGGGTCAGTTTTCAGTTTTTGGGTAAAGGGGTATTTTTAGGGTTCAGGGTCAGTTTTCAGTTCTTGGGTAAAGGGGTATTTTTAGGGTTCAGGGTCAGTTTTCAGTTCTTGGGTAATGGGGTATTTTTAGTAAATTAATTATTAATACTTATTGTTCAGTACATATATATTATATCTTTACTGTATATATTTTTATTTATTAATTTTAAACATTATTAGATACTTTTAAATATGTATATTTTATTTATTAGTGTTATATACTTACTTTTACATTTATATATTAAAAAAAAATCGATATTTTTAACATCGATATTTTTTACAACGATATTATTTTTTCGATATTTTTGTACTTACCATGTTGTAGATAGGATGTCGATATTTTTGCCCTCGATATTGTTGACTCGATATTCTTGTAGGTCGATATTTTTGTAGTCGATATTCTGTCATAGATCCGATTCTAACAACGGGGACGAAGGCTAAAGACATGTTAGACTAATTGCGGGCGAATATAACGTTCGTAACAAGCTGATTTCCAGCGACCCAACCTCTTGATTACCTGTTCGGGTAGGCCTAAGCCAGCAGCCGTTGTCGCTGCTCCAATTCTAAACGAATGTGATGTAAAATTGGCTGGATCAACTCCGATCCGTGCCAGGGTCATTTTAACTACTCGAGTGAACTGGAACCTGGTAAGGGGTAACCCACTCTCATGAATCAATAGTCTATCGTCCGCTCCCTGGGGCCTGGCTTGGAGGAATAGCCTCAGCAAGTTGACTGGACAGAAGGCCTCACCCTCTACTCTACCCATTTGTAACCAGGTACCTTTACCCAGTGGATCTGTCTTCGATCTTCGCACCCTAAGCCGCAGGACACCTCTTGACTCGATTATATCCGAGCACCTCAGACCCCCTTCCCTATCCGATTTGGACGCCGGAAGTAATTCTGAAATTCGCAGGGCCCCGCAAAAGGCTAGGGTATAGGCCACCCGGAACAGTTGCGTCTCATACTGGGAGAAACAAACGAACGGTAGAGCTTCTAAGATTTTAACCAATTTTTCTACGTCTATCGGCCTCCTAGAATCTTTCTCCCCGGGTGCCAGGCGCTCCCAACCTCTCATTGCTCTTCTAACTCTCTGATCTTTTGTCGGATCAGACACCCCCGTAGACCCGCATAAAATGCTAACGCCGACAACTGTCTTTTCATGAATGCTACCGACTTCTCTTGCTCTTTCTGCTGCACAATGAAGCCTAATACACTCTGGGGGGCAAAGATGTCCGCTACCCCCACACCCCTCAGGTATGCCATATACGAATCCCATGATCTCTGATACATACTCTTAGTCCTTGGGGCCAAGGATGCAGATATCAACTCGGCGGCTGTGGGGCACCAAACTTCCATAGCTCCGCTGGGAAGGCTGACATTGACGTCTCCGCCTGGGGCCAATGCTCCCGGAATTCTGTTAACTTAAAACGAGACAATGCATCAGCCGCTTTGTTTTCTACACCTAGAACATGCTTAGCAGTGAATTGGACATTATGGCTCAGGCATTGCAAAACCAGTTCTTTCAATAACCTGAGCACCCAAGTACAGGTAGCCCTCTGGCTATTAATCACCATGACTACAGACATGTTGTCCGACCAGAATACTATACTCCTGTTTGCCAGCAGATCTCCCCACAAGTGCAAAGCTACTACTATGGGGAAAAGTTCTAGAAAGGAAATGTTAGTAGTCAGGCCTCGCTCGATCCAGTCATCTGGCCAGCACTGCATACACCATTTTTGACCAAATATAGCTCCGAAGCCAATACTACCTGCAGCATCGGTGAAAAGCTCAAGATCCGTATTAGAAGAACAGGCTGCTCGCCACAACACCGTGCCATTGAAATCCCTCAAAAAACTTCTCCAAATCAGAAGGTCCTCTCTAACTTCGGCTGAAAGCCTCACCCTGTGGTGTTTGGCCCGCAGCCCAGACATTGCCCTCGCTATACTTCTGGAGAAGGCCCTGCCCATAGGAATGACCCGCAGAGCAAAGTTCAGTTGACCCAAGAGGACTTGTAGCTGATGTAAGGTTACCTTCCTTGCCCCCAGGCAGTTATCGATAGCGGCCCTAAAGGCATCGACCTTGACTTTTGGCAGCCTGCACACTCCTGCCGTTGTATCAATCTCTATGCCCAGGAAGGTCAGACACGTGGTCGGGCCTTCGGTTTTCTCCGCCGCCAAAGGTACTCCGAGCGCCTCAGCCAAGCGCTGGAAGCCCAGCAGGGCCTTCCTGCACGACTGAGAACCCTCAGGACCCATGAACAGAAAATCGTCCAGGTAGTGGACTACTGAATGCGAGCTGTCCGAGGCCAGAAACTGCTCGACCGCCCTTTCCAGGAACCTTGCGAAAGTCTCGAAAACTGCACAGGCAATAGAACACCCCATGGGCATGCACAAATCCAAAAAATAGCTACCGTCGAATGTGAAGCCCAAGAACCTGGTATCGTCCGGGTGGACGGGCAGTAACCTAAAGGCTGATTCAATATCAGCTTTAGCCATTAAGGCTCCTTCCCCAAACGCCTGCAATTTCTCAATAGCCGTGTCAAATTTGGAATACTTCACCGAGCACAGATCTGGGTCTAACTTGTCGTTGACCGAAAGCCCTGGAGGACTTGAAAAATTATGGATCAGACGGAATTTACCTTCCTCTTTTTTCGGAACTAGACCCAATGGGGAGCAAACCAGATTATGGATAGGTGGTTCTGTAAACGGACCCCCGACCCGCCCCAATGCTACCTCCTTCATGATCTTCTCTCGAGCTGCCTCCATATTTCGCAACACTGAGCTTTGATTACGAGGTGGGACATTGGAAGGGGGGGCTGAAGACGGGATACGGAATCCAATTGTAAAACCATGCAGTAGGAATTGAGCCTCCTCAAGATTATCGTACTTACTGAGGAGGTGTGTCAGGACATGCCGTTTAATTGGAGTTGGAAGCTTTGTCGGGAGTCTTAGTTGGCTTTCCTTTTGGGGCACTGTGGCTGGGCTGCTCTTTGGGGTTACCAGTTTTCTTAAAACACCTAACCTCGGGATGAGAGGTACCCCCGCAGTAGGAACAGCAGTGTTTGAATTTACACGAGACCCCCCTGGTACACTCATTTCTATTAAACTGCCAGCAGGCCTGTTTTTTCTCACCAACCCCTTTGTCGGTCCGAAAGGACTGGCTCTGAGTTGAGGGGACCGGGGTAGGCGTGGAATTGGTGGAATAGAAGACTGTATGCCATAAATTAATCTCCCGCTGGTCCCATGCTATACCCGGGTGAACTGCCTTCATCTGTCTGAACATTTTATCGTATTTCAGCCACCCCTGGCCTGGAAACTCTGTTGCCGCTCCATGTATCAGGGATATGTAGCTCATCATTTGTGGGCCTAAAACCGGATACTTCTCAAGCATAACAGCGGCATATATTGCGAATCCCGTGATCCAATTCTTCATGGACCGTTCCACCCACGATTTCTTCTGATTGTAATCTCCCTCTTTCCCGCCCTTGGGTTTTCCGGCCACCACCCCTGCATTGATAAGGTCGAACACTTCTACGTATTCGCCTCTGAGTATCCTGTCCTTCATATCTGCTGGCACATGCCAAGTGATCCCCGCGGATGGCGATAAGGACATTGAGGACGAACCGAACATTAATGGGCTGAATGCTAGTAACGGGGAACCAGCTGGTTGCCCCCCCAACCCCCCATGCATGTGGCCATTAGAGGGACCCGCCACATCAACTACGGCGTTCGCCATTGAGCCCTGACTTGGACCCCCCAGGTTGGAGTAAGCAGTCATCGCTAAGGGGGACCCGTGAGCCGTGTAGGCAGGAAACATTGAGCTTACAGGGCTGCTACCTATCGCTTGACCATGCGACCCATATAATTGCATCCCTGGTAACTGAGCGACCCCCCCGGGCTGAACCCAAACTTGCGACTTTCCGCTACCCGGCTGCGCCACTACTGGCGGTAACATACCGTGCGGACCGGACCCCCCCACAGAAGTGACGGGGAACCCTCCTATCTGCGTGGGCCTAGATGCATCATACTGCCCGTCGGTGTCATCTGGGTCATTATCTGGGCCTGAGTTCGAATCAATTGTCTCTGGCACCTCCTCCTCACCTGGTGATACTGGTCGTGAATCCGTCGGCCTAGACCGCTTGCCTCTTGCCGAGCTTCTAAGCTTTTCTGGGGTATGCTTCGCTCTTTTGCCTCTCCCCCTCTCCTCCTGAGAGTTCGCATCTGCTCTAGCCCCGTCTCTCATATTCTTTAGTACCCAATCCATGCCTTTTTCCCTTGTGAATTCCAGCAGTTCCGTAAAGGCAAGGTATTCCTCATTCTTGGCTGCGGGTTGTTTACCCTTCGGCACCTTCTTCGACGGCATCCTGCACTTAAAGAAAACAACGTTAAAACTTGTCGAGAAACCCCAAAGGACTTTTTAGGCGCCGCGGATGGGCCCGGACCCCAGGGAATCGGATGATCGAGCGCCAGCGCTCGCCCTCCCCCTGGACATGAGGATTTACCACGGCAATCCCCCCCCGCGATTAATATTTAAATCAAAAGAAATAAACACGAAAGTTGTAATGAAATCCAGCACACACTGCAAGGCCCGCTAACCTACACCACGAGTCGGATTAACTCTCGCTGTATACTCCTACGCGATGTTCCCACGATGTCTTCTCTTGGAGACGTCCGACTCCTGGGCGATCAGCGGACAAAGAGGGGGCCTCTAGGCTGGTCGCGGGCTTTTAAGCCTCGCGCCCTACTATCACTTCCGGGGCGTACCTCGACCCTTGTTCCCATTGGTCCTGGCGCCGCGCTCACTTCCGGGTCACATAACCCGGAAGCGATCCTACTCCGGGTCGGCCCTTTGGCTGCCACTAACGACGCCATTCCCCGAGGGGGTTGGCGCCTTCCAGTTGCATGTTACACACACACATGTCCTTTGGACATGTGTGTGCGCAACACCAATGTAGAATACATTTCAGGGGTGCTACAGGGTGTCCTTTGGACACCCCTGCACCATTGAAATCGCAATTTCAATATGCGAATCGCTAATTGCGATTCGCACATTGAAATGTCTTCCCATTCATTCCTATGGGCCTTTGGGCCCATAGGAATGAATGGGGAGTAATTCCTTATTTGCGATTAGCAATTAGCCAATCGCAAATAAGGAAGCTGTAGAAATCGCAAAATTATTTGCGATTTCTACTTGAATCCCGTTTTGCGAGACTGTAATAGCGATTCCTTAATGATCGCTATTTCAGTCTCGCAAAACGGGACTTTGATGAATCTAGGGGTTAGAATTTTAGTACTTTCGGATCAGGTATTTTAAATTATTCTGATAATCTGTGGAGTATTTGAGTCAAGTGACATTTTTATTGTATTACCTTGATATGTATCTTTTTATCTTTTATATTCTGTATGAATGTTACACTTTTATGTTTTAATTTAATAGAATAAAGTTATTCTTGACTTGACTGACAGGATTTCACAAAAGGATACCTGGCAGGTGTAAACCCATTTATGAGGGTAAAGATCTTGAGCCGTGTGAGTGGCTCCTAAATTCTAAGAAACAGTTGGGAATCAGGCATGAATTATAATGTGCTAGAACCCAGCATGAATGAGTGCCGAAGGGACCAACATCACAACCTAAAGTTGTAATTTTAGCCCCAATGCCCAAAATCTAGTGAATCGTTTAAAAGAGACTATAGGGGGCATTTTGTTTAACAGTTTTATATAGCGCAAACTCAACCTGAAGGTATAATATTTTTTTGTTAGGTGTGGACAGATTAAGTGCTTCATTTGCAAAAGAACATATGTATCAGGGCCCTCCTCAGGAGGCCACTGCAGCTTGTAACATCCATTACCCATGTCAGCACTGACAACGACGGTACAAACACAACTACTAACTATCACACTCCTACAAGTGTGACTGTTGCTCAAAAATGAATTTACCTTAAAGAAATGAAAAGACAAGAGGCATTTTGAAAAACAGGTGCAAGTTTGTTTAATTAAACACAGCGGCCTGGAGAGTATCAACAGAGGCATGTCTGAAGACAGTCTCAGGGTACAGAAGTTTTGGACGCACATATATACATTTTGAAGGTGCAGTAAAGCACTTAGACATTATTTGAAAAGTATCATAGTCATAAAATAATAAGAACAAATATCTTATAAGGGGGACACAGACCTCGGTGTGAACTAGTGTGGGCCAGTGTGTGCATGTCTAGATGTCGAGTGTGGTGAGCACATTGTCACCTTTTGCACTGTCCTTTCCTGAGTGTTCATAGCTAAATGTGGCATCCTACTTTGTAGTATTTTGAGAATGTGAAGCATTGGCCAAACAAAATGTATTTGGGCTAATCTCCTTTGTCCTGTTTGTGATTTGACACTTATCTGTGGGATCAGTTAACTCCTTAAATGCTCATGACAAGCTCAGCTCACCATGCGGCACGGTGGCCGTGTGCTCATGACGAGCTGAGCTCGTCATGACATGCGCGGCGCTCACACGTGGGGATAATTCCCCCGCTTTGCTGAGCGTTCCATTCAACGGGCGTGTTCATGATGCGCTCAGCTCATTATGAGCACAGCGCCACTATGCTGCGTGACGAGCCGACCTCGTCACAAGCACTGTGGCGCTGCGCGCGCCCCTCTCTCCCCAGCTATGCGGGGGAATTAGCCCAACGGTGAAGGTGTTAAGGGTTTCCCTGGGTGCACGTTTGTCTTTCAGCTAAGTGAAACCCCTCATGTGACCTGTCAATCGGTAGGCTTCGGTTTGAGTTGCAAAGCCTGCTGACCACATATCTTGAGGTTGATGGTGAGGCAATTTCAGATGAATCCGACAGGAATGATATGAGTTCGTAAGTACATGTAGGTGTAACATGGCGGTTATTGATATCATATTTACCAATATTGGAATTATTATATGTTCTGTTGTTAAATCATACATCTACATTGCATTCACTGATGTCATTATGCAGGCATAAGTTAAGGCGCACCTAGACATTGGATATACTGGTATTGACATGTGCGTGCATAGGTTACAGTGTACATAGGTATTGCATTTACTCTTACTTCTGGTGTTGTGCATGCACACATCAGAGGGTACATTGCTATTGTATGTGGGACGCCTGAATCCAGTTGGAGGTGGAGGTAAGGACTATCACTTGCGGCTACTCACCGTGCCACAGCTACGCCAGCCATCCTGCACCAGGAGGTGTCTATGTAACCAGCCCAGGGCTCCCACTGCGCATGATGCCTCTATCAAGTTGGAGATGGGGGCAGGACATCACGCCCCAGCATCACTTGCAGCTACTGATGCCGCCGATACACCAGTTATCCTGTGCCAGGAGGCACCTACATAACTGGCGAAGGGCTCCCACTGCATGGGACGACCTTATGCAGTTGGAGGTGGGGGCAGGACTTCACACCCCAGCATCACTTGCAGCTACTGAAGCCGCAGCTACACCAGCCATCCTGTGCCCGGAGGTGACTACATACCAGCCAGGGGCTTCTGCTGCACTGGATACATCCAGGAGTTTGCCCGGGCAAAGACTGGGCCAAGAGCAGGCCCGTCTGCGCCCATCAGCGGCCCTTCATGCCTGGACACTAAGGTACTGAATTAAGTGTACTGAGGAGACTTAAAACTTAAAACTTGGGCCCTATAGAAAGATACAGTTTTGTGTTCATTGTCTTATCTTGAGTATGTCTTTCGCCAGTAACCGCCAGATGGGCAAACAAAAAGCATTCGAAGGTGGAGGGGGGGGGGGCAGCTAGGAAAGGGAAAAAGCAAATACAATTGTAGTGCACACTGGTAGTAATTGCATTCTTGATTTCATTGACAATCTCCCTGTTGAATGAGAGGATATCTTAGAACCCCGAAATGTTGCCTCCACCCAAAAAAATCCACTCATTGTCAAATGTAACACAAGCCTCAGCATCATGCCAGCCATCCACAAAATGTTTACAAAGCCCATGAACAAGAGGCCTGTATCATGCTGCCACACAGCAGAAAATTTCAAAGAGAGGGTGTTTCCTGTAACGTAGGAACAAGGCTCCCAGAGAATTCATGAAACAGATTTCCCTTGCAGTAACAGATTTCCCCCCCTTCAGATGCGATCAATACCCCCAAGCTGCATTCACATGCCCTTTAATGGGTGGCCCCAGGAACATTAATAACAGCTCCCCAGTCACCTGGAAAGCATGATAATCAGGCCACTTGCGACCTCTGGGAAGAGATGGAGGACCTGGGTTCTATGATAGTCAAACTCACAGGGCTAATGAAACAGTTTTTGAGAGGCAGTTGTAGTTCTTGCAAAAATAATTTGAGTAGTATAAGCCTGGTTAGTAAATTGATTGATAGGATGAATATCTTCCAGCCTCCCCCTATGGCCAGGATAGCCCTTTCTATGGCTTCTAGTTCAGAACTTTTTCAGGCAAATAAGGACCAAACCCATTGGGTACCTGATATGAAACATACACTTTATACTTAACCCAAGATTGGGTTGCAACACTCCTGGGATGAAATTGGCGAGTGAGAACAGGCACAAGGGTGTGGAATCACATTAAAAATAAAGCAATACACTGGATCAAACAGGTGAGGGGGTGTTGATTACTCACAAAAGACAACATTTTACGGGTAACATCATACGCCCCACAATTTTGCTTTTGATAGCATAGAGTTATTGCTAAAAAACGAAGAACTGGTCGAAAACCAGATATCCCTCAACATCAGAACCTGTCCACCAGGCACATTCATCATCCAATTCAAGTCACGCATGCCTTTTGGCAAGGCAAAAGCATCCAATTCACACAACTGATTGTCCCTACCTAGATCCCATTAGGGGAGCAATTGACTGACTCCTAAATACAACTCCAGGAACTGCTGGTCATTATGCCCCGAGTTCCCTTCTCCCACAAGTCGTCCTCATATAGAGGACAGTTTGTTGTTAGGTAACAGGGGTGCGTCTAGTGAAAGAAAAAGTTGAAATTAGTAGCAGGGGGACATCTATGTGCAAGGGGGGCCCTGAAGACACTGTTATGTTATGTTATGAGTTCTTGTATTGCGCATGACTCACCCGGGGGCATCTCAGCGCTTACCTAGAGGATACCAGAATAGGTTCAGAAGGAGTTTATTCAGGAGAGACCAGATTTAGAACAAGAACGTTTTTAATTGTTTCCTACCAGACAGATAGGAAGTGGATTTGTGCAGGGCCTCTGGAAGCGAATTACAGTATTTGGGAGGGATATAGGAGAAAGCTCTGCCACATGTGCGACTTAACTGGATACGAGGGACCTTAAAGGGGGCCATTGCATTCGATCTTAAATTGCATTCGGATATCTGTTTGAAAAGTTTGTTTTGCAAGTAGCGGGTCCCCAACCCTTGAGTGCTTTAAAGGAAAGACAGCCGACCTTAAAAAACGACCTTTTTTCCAACGGAAGCCAGTGCAGTCGTCTAAGTAAGGGCAGGGATGGGGATCCTGGGGGGCAGTTGAGAACCATTCTTGCGGCAGTATTCTGTATCACCTGAAGTTTTGTTTAGGTAGTCACCTCTTCTTCAGCCAACAGTTGTTACCGTAGTCAAGCCGACTAACAACCATTGCCTGGACTACTGTTCTACGATATTCTAGTGGTAGATAGGGGAGCATTCTATGTAGTAGACGCAGGCTATAGTAGCACGCCCCAGAGATGTTCCTGACATTATCTTTCATTGTGAGTTTAGAGTCCAACTGGATTCCCAGACTCTTTACTGAGGAGGTAAAGTAGGGGCTTCACCCAGTTGGGGAGGCCACCAATCAGATGACCATGAGTGGGCGGCTCTGCCTAAGATCATAAGCTCCGTATTTCCCGGGTTAAGCTGGAGACAGTGCTCCCTCATCCAGTCCGAGATTGCTAACATTTCACCCGAGAAATGCAGTTTCTCATCAGTGGGATTTAAGCCTATTGGGAACAGCAGCTGTGTATCATCGGCATACAAGACTATCTCGAAGCCGAATGATTGGACAATCTTGGCCAGGGGGGCCAAGTACATGTTAAAGAGGGTGGGACTTAGGCACAAACCCTGTGGCACTCCCTTGTACAGCAAGAATTTTTTTTGAGATACAAACGGGCCCAGGGTGGTGGTTTGCCATATATCCGTTAGAAAGTTTCTCAGCCACTGCAGGGCCATACCCCCGATGCCACATTCAAGCAGTCTCTCCGCTAGTCATTGGTGGGAGACAGTATCGAATGCCGTGGAGAGATCTAGGATTATCAAGATCATGGATCCTCCGGCATCGAGGGTAAGTCTCAGAGAGTCAGTTACTGCCAAAATGGCCGTTTCTGTGCTAAAGCCTGGGGGAAAGCCCGACTGAGATGGGTCAAGGATGTCATTGGATTCCAGATACTGACCAAGCTGTTTATTTATTACTGATTCCAGCGTTTTGCCGAGCAGGGGCAACAAGGATATTGGTCTATAATTACTGAGCACCTGGGGATCTGCCGATGGTTTCTTTAAGATGGGGCGTACATAGGCCTCTTTCCAGGTGCTCCGGATGAGGCCGGTCAGAATGGAGGAGTTCAGAATTTTTTGAATTATCGGAGCGCATGTTGGAGAGAGAAGGGCCATTATGCTGGGCGGGCATAAATCAGCTGGTGAGCCTGATTTTGCTGCTAGCAATAGGTTGTGTGTGTCGGCAAGTGAGATGGTCTCAAACTGATTAAGAGTACATTTGGTAGATATGGAGGAATTGTCTGTAGTTGCAGTGAGTCCAATGTTGTTAATGCGTGTGACAGGAAAACTGGCATAGATTATGGAAATTCTTTCTTGGAAAAAATTCGCTATGGAGTCACATTGTATTTGGGATTCAGGCGGTGATTGTTTACCTGCTGGAGGGGAGGAAAACTCTTTGACAATGTCAAATAAGGCTTTAGCAGAGTTTCTGGATTGCTCAATTTGGTTGCGAAGGTATGTGCATCTGGCAATTTTTATTAGTTGATGGTAATGAGTTAATGACGATTTATAGGCTATCTTATCTTCAGGTTATTTTGTACTTCTCCACCGTCTCTCAAGAGCTTTGCAAGTGGATTTTTTATTTTTCTGCTCACCAGAATACCAAGGGGCAGAAGGCCGCCTCGTAGTGAGATTGATAATTCTTGGGGGATAACCACATCGAATGTTTTTATTAAGGCAGAATTGAGACTGGCCAACATAGCTGTGGGATCTTGGCCAATTTGCACAGGATCTGCCATGAATTGGGTAAATGTCTCATTAAAGGCATCCAGTGTTAATTTTTGCCATGGCCTATTCTTGCTGCATTTTAAGACCTTCTGATGACTCATATGGGTTAGCCCCTATTGGAACATAAGGAAGAATTGGATCATGCAATGATCTGACCAAGCGGCCGGAATGCTATTAATTGTTCTGAGTTAGTGACGATAAGGTCTAGAGTATGGCCTGCGCAATGAGTAGGGCCAGACACCTTCTGGGATAGTCCAATGCTGCTCAGGTTAGACATGAGCTTCATTACTTCTGGGTTTGTCACATCTTCTCCATAGAAGTTAAAATCTCCCAGAAGGACAAAATTACTCGAAGCCAAGACCTACATGGCAATGAATTCCGTCAGGGCATTAGAGAAGTTTGTTTTGGGACCGGGTGGCCGGTAGAGCAATGCCCCGTCCCAGGACACCGACGGAGACGGTCACTTTAAAAATTCCTAGTTCCATTGAATTATTGCAGGTAGAAAAGATCCATTGAACTTTTAGATGATTTTTAAAGGTGATCCCTATACCGCCTCCTAGTTTCCCAGTTCTATCTAAATGAATGAATTTATAGTCAGTTGGTATAGCAAGATTAATGGCAGGAAGATTGGTAGGGGTTAACCAGGTTTCCGTTAAGAAACATATATCTGGGGAGAAGGTGGAGATCAAATCCCAGATCTCTATGGAGTGTTTTACGAGGGATCTAACATTACACAAGATATAGTTTGGGCTCTTGTGGTTTTGAATGGAATCTGTTTTGAGGTCAGTTATAGAAGAATCCCCCCGGAAGCACTGAAAACTACATGAAATACAAGATACAGGACCCACTAGTGTAGTAACACATGATGGGGCTGAGAGTCTTTTCGTTTTTAGAAACCATGTAAACACGAATAACGTGCCTTCATGCCAGCACAGACCAAGGGGCGTACAAGGCTAATCTCTTGAAAAAAGGCTGGGGTAAGTAACAAATTGTCCCTCCTTTATTGGCACAACTTTATGGAGGGCTAAGACATCTGAATTTTGCAAGAAATTTGGTGCTTAGATTCCAAACACAAGGCAGGGTACTTTAGTTACCACTGTACCGTAGTTTCAACAGGGAAAGGCCACCCTGCCGGAGGGTTGTTAATTTGGGTCAAAACAGTCCTAGGCTGCAAGATTACTCTCCACTTCTCAGTAGCCCAGATATATTGGGGATCTGCCTGAAGGGCTGGGAAGGCAAATCCATAGATATTGATAACATAGATGCTAGAGGAACAAGGGTGGGTCGTCCATCTGCCACTATCAAGTAGCCAGAGATCTGCTGGATTAATGAACCACCCAAAAGCCGTTGTTGATAGCAGGTGACCTGAATGCCGCATTCGAGCCTTTAGATAGAAGCGATGTAACTGAGTCAAGCGAGGAAGACACTGAGTGGTCTGTCCCCACACTAGACCTCCCCGAATAAGAAATTGTCCCAGGTAGCACTTCAAGTGAAAGCTCTAATCCTAGAGTATGGGCTAAGGGCAGCTAACAGAAGGACAAGCCCAGACAAAAGGGTGCCTCTTGGACTTTACTTGTTTTGCAGGGTGATCCCTGAACTTTTTGCCTTCCTCCTGTATTTTGTCTGACCTGTTTTTGTTGGTTTTATGACTCTGGACACTCTACCCCAGCTAATCAGAGCTAAAGTGCATATGATCTCCCCATTGTAAATTGATGTATGGATTAGTGACTCCATGATTGGTTGTTTTGGCTTACTGGTCAGATCCTAGTACACTGCACTGAGTGTGCTCAGGGCTTGTAAACCAAATGCTGCTGGTGGGCTTGCATCACTGGTTGTGCCACCCACAGAAGCAGCCTGTAAAATGTGTCTCAGGTATGCCATTGCAGAGCCTGTGTGCAGCCTGGTACTGCCATGTTGACTGGGCCAAGTGCACCCACTTTCCAGTCCCTAGACCTGCTCTTTTGTGCATATTAGTCACCTCTATGGTAGGCCCAAGGGCAGGGTACATTGTAGGTGAAAGGTAGGACAAGCCCTGATGTGTGTGGGATGTCCTAATAGTGAATTACAGCCATTTTCGTTTTCACAATTGCGAAGCTCCCTGTTCCCCATAGGCCAGAATGGGCAGTTTGATTATTACATCTTATAATCCTAACTGACTCAGGAAACTAGATAGAAATTTGAGTTTAGTATGCCTGAATTCAGAATGATAAAATGCATCTTTTAGTGAAGTTGGTTTTAACCCCTTGCATGCTCATGATGAGCTCAGCTCGTCATGAGCTACAGTGCTCCTGTGCTCATGACGAGCTGAGCTCGTCATGGCCTTTAGAACGCTCGCACGCTGGGCTAATTGCCCTGCTGTGCTGAGCGTTCTAAAGAAATGGGTGTGGCCATGATGAGCTGAGCTCGTCATGAGCACAGGAGCACTGTACTGCATAACGAGCTGAGCTTGTCATGAGCATGGGGACCTGTGCGCGCCCCCGGCCCCCCAGCACAGCAGGGAAATGTGCGCAGCAGGGAAGGGGTTAAGATTCTGTGTTTGAAAATACTACTTTTAGAAAGTAGGTATTTTCTTGTCTAACTGTCCAATCCTGCCTCTACTAGGTTGTGTGTTCCTTGTCTGGAGTTTGAGTGACAGAGGCTGGGCAATTCCAGGAGACAAGGTGAGTCAGCACAAGGCTGGATATAGAGATCTACATGTAGATGGGTGGGAGGAGTTGCACCTGGGACCTGAATAGGGCTGTGCCTTACCTCCACAATGCTGGCTCCACCTCCAGTGGCGTCTGATGTCCCTGCCCTGCACTGTGAAAGGAAAGAAGGAGTCATGTAAACAAAGTGCTCTAGGACTGACCAGAACTGGTGTGGACTAGGCAAAGGCCTCTCTGCCTTCAGAGAACAAAGGGAAAATGGGTATAAAAGAGGGGACGCAGACCCCAGAACTTTAGATCACTTTTGGGAAACAAGAAGAAACCTTTGCTGAGGAGAGGAACCAGAGAGACTGAGGAGAGACTATCCCTAAGCTGAAGTGCTGCTTGGGAGATTGGCCTGCAGTGGTTGCCTGACTGTCAAAGAAAGAAGAGAGGAACCTTTTTGTGTACGTTCATCAACTTGTGAAGGCTCTCCAAGGGCTTGAGAAAGAGCTTGCCTACTGCTGAAGTCTCAGGGACAACAGACTTCACCCACCAGCTCCCCAAGAGTTCTTTGGAAGTGCCTAAAGTTGTGCTGGGCTTTCTGAGGAACTGAGTGTCACAAGGAGCTGGAAGCGCGACTCACGAAGAAGAAGCATGTCGCTGCCGTAGCCTCTGTTGTTGCATAGCCAGAGAAGAGGATCGACGTTGCATCAGATGCTGCCGCATCAACAGACGTTTAAAGTCAAAGTATGCTACAAGGGACTTATTTTAGAAAACAATAAATCTTAGTTGTGAGTCGTACACATGTAACACACTCAAGTGTATCCACAGGATATCACACTTTGTAATTAGCTGGATTAGATCAAAGGAAGGAAGAGAGAACACACGGAGGTAGTGAGTTATATTCAGAAAACATTTCTATTTAGTGATGAAGCAACAAATGTACATCTGGGGAGACGAATACAAAGAAATCAATTCAAGCAACAGCTATGAACAGAGGTTAAAAAACATCTACTCATCAGTTCACAACTAAAGCACCAACTCCTGGTAATTATGACAGACAACCAAATTAATCAATAAACAATGGTTGTATGTTGGTGACAACGCAACGTTTCTGGAGATGATGGAGGTGTTGACGTTTCGGTCTAATATGCAGTCGTCATGAAGACCATCATCAGGACAGAATATTTCATTGCTGAAAAAACTCCCTACATTAAAACAATAAATCCAAGTTACTAACAATACATGTTAAAAATCACTAAACTTAAACATAATGATAATTGATTAACATTTTTAAAACAATTTTAAAAAAACTCCATGTGTCAGGCAGAAACCTGGTGTCTAATTAATTCCAAGCATATTACCCCTGGTAATGCTCAGGAGAAACATTCATTAGACAGTTAATCATGAACTTAACTTAATGATTTTTCTTGGGCGTCACAAGATCTATATAAAGATTCTCACATCATAATGAATGGCGAGAGAAAAAAAATATATACATTATTATATTTTGAGAACGTTGTTGCAATGCAATAAAATATTTACATTTGTACAGCAATAAAAACAAGACACAGAAAAGAGAAGACTTATCATCCTACTGGATGTGATACAATCGTTTAGCCACTACAAAGAATGGGTAAAACAACAAATTTGTCACCTGAAATTTCCAAGAAGGTTTGTTTCTAATTTCGGTGAAGCAAGAGATGTGGGGCAGAGGATCCAACAGATTAGTACAAATCGAAAGGGATATATAACTCTTATTAATATGGTGTTTCGAAATATAGGACAGGCAACCTAATGAAACAGGCGTAGTTCTAAGCATACCTTCAATCTGGTATATAGAAGCCCCCTTTGATAAATGTTTCTCGGACAGCTGGTCGCTGAACATACAGCGTAACTTTGAAATTCTATAAAAATAGACATTGCGTCTTAAAATGCTTATATTTATGTAGCCTTTATCTATTGTACAGCATGACATGGCAAATAATCTGTTTATGTTACCAGGAGTCATGACACAAATGTGTAACAACATAAACAGCATACGAGAAGCACAATTCTATTTCAAATAGTCATACCCTGCCGCTGGTGGCTGTGCGATGGCAAATGAGCACATGGTAAATCAAGACAGTGTTTATATAAATCTAATCTGTATCTATTATACGACATAACATGACAGATGTTCTGTTTATGTTAACGAGAAATATAGCAAAAATGTGACAACATAAATGGCAGAGTGGAGACACGATTCTATTTCAACCAATAGTCACCACTCGTGGCTACGAGATGACAAATATGCGCATCGTAAATCTAGACAGTTATGGAAAATCAAGGACAATGAAAATTAACCAACAGTTTGGGCATACGACTTAAACACCAAACAAGATTCTCATAGTCTATGGAAACAATATCCGCTGTCTTAAAAACAGAAAAGAAATGCAGACTAGCGGTGCTAACTTACTTCAATCTAAAATGTTGCGCAATCGCGAAAGCAGCGTTTTCCCTCGGCATGTCGGGTCATGGATTGCCAAAGGTGGCCCAGGTTGTGGCATTTAAACCTGCTGAACCGGAAATGATTCGTGTGGTATGAAATCGAGGAAGGACTGTATTGTTAGGTACATACAACCACAGTCGCCATATTGAATGAGGGTATCGCTATTTCATAAAAGCTACTCGGGAAATCTAGCTCGGTATCTAAACCGAAATAATTCTATAAATGTTAAATTATGTGCCAACACCTCCAAAGAGCCCCTAGGGTGAATAAGGTATCGATCAAGTTGCTAGTGATTTGTTAAGGGATATGTCAGCTTAGCAGACATATTGAAGAGATGTTGTTGCCAATTGTATATGAAGGAAATATTAAATAACAGGGTCAGGAGATTTCAAATGACAAACAAAATGCAAAAGCAATTTTTTCAAAAAGGCTATTTTAAGTAAATTTAAAAAATGCTTGTATTAAACCATATTGTCATTTGTATAAACCTAGGTTAGACATGAAATAGAGCCTATATGTAATAGGACAACAAGCATATTAGTATATGTGTTATTGAGCGATGTATATGTAGAATTGCTAATCACTGGGTGTGAAATAACTGCTACGGTGGTTTAAGTAAGGCATGCCAGTGCATGCTATTCTGTACTAGAATTCAAGCCAAATTTCACTGAGTCTGCCAAACAGATCCAACGTTGTTCTTTGAGCGTCAACAAATGGTCGACATTGGGTTGTCTAATTGTGGGCTTGACAACCTCTACTACCCACCAGTGTAGCTCATTTTCGCTGTGTTTTTTAGCAGAGTAATGATCTACTAGTGGAGCATTCTCAGTATGGCAGCGAATTCTGGATTGATGTTGCAGAATTTGTTTTTTGATGGGCTGTGATGTCTTACCGAAGTATTTCAGGCCACTCGGGCATTCAATGCAATATACAACATTAGTTGTGTTGCAATTGGAGAAGTTCTTTAACAAAAAAGTTTTGTTATTCAAGCTAAATTGTTTGGTATTTACTGTGGTAGCGCACGCTGTACAATGATTGCATTTGTAATGTCCTTGTAGTGGACTAAGTTGTCTCATGTTGTCCACTAAGTGGGTTTCTTTATTCTTATAGGCATGCACCAACCTATCCTTCAGGTTCCTACCCCTTTTGAACGCAAACATTGGTTTGTCGACCAGTTCTGGTAAGTCTGAGAGAAGGGACCAATGTTTAGAAATGGATTTTTTGATGGAGTTACTTGATGTGCCAAAGGTGGTAACACATACAAGTTTGGGTTCAGTTGTTCTTGCCTTAACTTGAAGGAGTGATTCTCGGTCATTGTACCATGCCCGCTTTAATGAGCGTTTCAATAATCTGTTTGGATAACCACGAGCAAGCAATTTGATTTTTAGTTGCTGTGCTTCCCTGAAATAGTCGACCCGCCTGGAGCAATTTCTACGCAAGCGTAGAAATTGTCCAAAGGGTAACCCATCACGTAAGGCTTGGGGATGACAACTGTTATATTTTAACAGGGTGTTTTTGGCAGTGGGTTTGGTGAACAGAGTAGTATATAGGGTTTTTCCTCATTCACCTTGATAGAAATATCTAAAAAATCCATACTGAGGTTATTTGAAACCATTGTGAACTGTAGGTTGGTATTTCTAGAGTTTATCCATTCATGGAATTCAGTTAGTTCGTCAGAGTTACCATGCCAAATGAACAAAATGTTTTCTATGTAATGCAGCCAACATCAAAGATGGGCTGCGAAAGGGTTGTTAATGTCATAAATGAATTTATCTTCGAAGTCAGAGACATAGATATTAGCTATGTCCGGCGCAAAAACTGCGCCCAGTTAGTTCGTCAGAGTTACCATGCCAAATGAAAAAAATGTTGTCTATGTAACGCAGCCAACATCGAAGATGGGCTGCGAAAGGGTTGTTAATGTCATAAATGAATTTATCTTCGAAGTCAGAGACATAGATATTAGCTATGTCCGGCGCAAAAACTGCGCCCATGGCTATACCAAACAATTTAGCTTGAATAACAAAACTTTTTGTTAAAAAACTTCTCCAATTGCAACACAACTAATGTTGTATATTGCATTGAATGCCCGTGTGGCCTGAAATACTTCGGTAAGACATCACAGCCCATCAAAAAACGAATTCTGCAACATCAATCCAGAATTCGCGGCCATACTGAGAATGCTCCACTAGTAGATCATTACTCTGCTAAAAACACAGCGAAAATGAGCTACACTGGTGGGTAGTAGAGGTTATCAAGCCCACAATTAGACAACCCAATGTCGACCATTTGTTGACGCTCAAAGAACAACGTTGGAACTGTTTGGCAGAGTCAGTGAAATTTGGCTTGAATTCTAGTACAGAATGGCATGCACTGACATGCCTTACTTAAACCACCGTAGCAGTCATTTCACACCCAGTGATTAGCAATTCTATATATACATCGCTCAAAAACACATACACTAATATGCTTGTTGCCCTATTACATATAGGCTCTATTTCATGTCTAACCTAGGTTTATACAAATGTCAATATGGTTTAATACACGCATTTTTTTAAATTTACTTAAAATAGCCTTTTGGAAAAAAATGCTTGTGCATTTCGTTTGTCATTTGAAATCTCCTGACCCTGTTATTTAATATTTCCTTCATATACAATTGGCAACTACATCTCTTCAATATGTCTGCTAAGCTGACATATCGCTTAACAAATCACTAGCAACTTGATCGATACCTTATTCACCCTAGGGGCTCTTTGGAGGTGTTGGCACATAATGTAGCATTTATAGAAATATTTCGGTTTAGTTACCGAGCTAGAATTCCCGAGTAGATTTTATGAAATAGCGATATTCTCATTCAATATGGCGACTGTGGTTGTATGTACCTAACAATACAGTCCTTCCTCGATTTCGTACCAGCCGAATCATTTCCGGTTCGGCAGGTTTAAATGCCACAACCTGGGCCACCTTTGGCAATCCATGACCCGGCATGCCGAGGGAAGACGCTGCTTTCGCGATTGAGCAACTTGTCAGATTGAAGTAAGTTAGCACCGCTAGTCTGCATTTCTTTTCCGTTTTTAAGACAGCGGATATGGTTTCCATAGACTATGAGAATCTTGTTTGGTTTTTAAGTCGTATTCCCAAACTGTTGGTTAATTTTCATTGTCCTTGATTTTCCATAACTGTCTAGATTTACGATGCGCATATTTGTCATTTCGTAGCCACGAGTGGTGACTATTAGTTGAAATAGAATCGCGTCTCCACTCTGCCATTTATGTTGTCACATTTTTGCTATATTTCTCGTTAACATAAACAGAACATCTGTCATGTTATGTCGTATAATAGATACAGATTAGATTTATATAAACACTGTCTTTATTTACCATGTGCTCATTTGTCATCGCACAGCCACCAGCGTCAGGGTATGACTATTTGAAATAATGTTAATGTTAATGTTAATGTTAATGTTATGGAAATTTGTATAGCGCACGGCTGCCCCAGCCAAGGGGCGTCCCGGCGCTGCGAGCAGACAGAATGCAGAGTGAAGGTAGCACAGATAGATGACAGATTATTGGAAAAGATGGGTTTTGATGGCCTTTCTAAAGGCTAAGAGGTCTTGAATCCCCCGTATGGTTTCAGGCAAACTGTTCCATAGCTTGGCAGCAAGGAAACTGAAGGATCGGCCACCGACTCTGGCCAGTCTAGTGCGAGGAATGGTCACTAGATGTTGTCCCTCTGAGCGGAGCGATCTTCTAGGGGTGTACTCAGACAGGAGGGGACTCAGCAATGGAGGAGAGGCGGTTTTAAGGATTTTGAAGGCTAAACATAGAGCCTTGAACTGGATCCTTTTTCGCACCGGGAGCCAGTGCAGTTTTTTTAAGGTTCCAGAGACTGAAGAATGGCGAGGGAGGCCAACCAGAGCCCTGGCTGCCGCATTCTGGACTCTCTGCAATCTGGAGATTTCAGCCAGGTTCGCTCCCAATAGGAGAGAACTGGCATAGTCCAGTCTAGAAAGGATCGTCACCTGAACAATGAGCTGGCGGGTGCGGCAGTCAAAGAACTTCAGAATGGGCCTGATGTTACGTAAAATGCCAAAGCACGTGGCAGCCACTTTCTTAGTGTGGATGGTAAACTTTAAAGCCGAGTCGACCCAAACACCCAGATTTTTGACGCAATCTTTTGGCTTGGGGGGTGGGCCTAAGATGTCAGGCCACCAGTTATCTCCTCAGGATGCAGTGTTTTTCCCCAGGAGCAGAATCTCAGTTTTTCCGGCGTTTAATTGGAGAAAATTCGCCGTCATCCAGTTGGTGATGTCAGTGAGTGTCTGTTTAAAGTGATGGGCTTCCAGACCACTGTTGTTATTCAGAGCCACCACCAACTGGGTATCGTCTGCATAGGATACCAGTGCCATTCCATTCCTTCTAGCCACCTCCGGTAAAGGGCGAACATAGACATTGAACAGGGTAGGGCTAAGGGACGAGCCCTGCGGCACTCCCTGTCCAATGCTATGCTCCTTCGAGATGTAAGGAGGGGTGGAGACTCTAAAGGACCTGTTAGACAGGAAGTTTCTGGACCATCCCAAGGCTGCCTCTGTAACTCCAATTTCCTCCAATCTCGTCAAGAGGACCTCGTGTGACACCGTGAAGGCAGCACTGAGGTCCAATAGGACCAGTGCTGCAGTACCGCCGGCGTCAAGAATGGAACGGAGGTCTTCAGAAACACTGAGCAAGGCTGTCTCGGTGCTGTGACCAGCTCTAAACCCGTGTTGGGAGTCATCCAGAATATTGTTGGTAAGGATGAAATTGGACAGGATATTGTTGACGTGTGCCTCGACAACTTTGGCAGGCCAAGGGAGCAAGGAGATCGGCCTGAAATTCTCCGGAAGTGAAGGGTCTAAGGTGGGTTTTTTTAGAATGGGGGACACCCAGGCCTGCTTCCATTTGGAAGGAACACTGGCGGTGGAGAGTGACAGATTGATAATGTCACGGATGTGTTCTGTGATGAGTTCGTGGGCTTCACAGAAAATGTCCGGTTTTAAGGGGTCTGCCGGAGATCCGGATTTAATCTTTCTGCAGATATTTAAGAAATTCTCTCGGTCAAGTGTAGGAAGGGAGGTGAGAGAAGGCCTGGTAGGATCAATGGTAACCGGTGACTGTGGGCATTTGGGGAAGGTGTCATATATCTTCTTGATTTTATCTGTGAAGAAATTGGCCATGTTATTGCAAAGGTCGGGCGAGGTGGTAGTAGTGTTAACAGATTTTTTTGCAGTTAGGTCTTTCAGAATTTTAAATACCGATTTTGAGGTATTGGAGGTATTGTTGATTTCACTGGCATAATATGCCGCTCTTGTTCTGCAGACCTTACGGTGGTAGGTTTTTTGGAGCAGGACATAATCTTGTTTAAGGTTGGCATCATAGTTTTTCCTCCAGCACCTCTCTGCCTTCTTACATTCCTTTTTCAAGGTAGCTAGTTCCGAGTTATACCAAGGATTAGCAGTGTGGGTGCGGGCCTTGGTCCATCTGGCAGGAATTAGGATGTCGAGTGCCTGGGTGATCCTGGGTGCAATAGAGTTGTGCTTCTCATATGCTGCTTATGTTGTTACCCATTTGTGTCATGACTCCTGCTAACATAAACCGATTATTTGCCATGTCATGCCATACAATAGATAAAGGCTACATAAATATAAGCATTTTAAGACGCGATGTCTATTTTTATAGAATTTCAAAGTTGCGCTGTATGTTCAGCTACCAACTTTCCGAGAACCATTCTTCAAAGGGGACTTCTATATACCAGATTGAAGGTATGCTTAGAACTACGCCTGTTTCATTAGGTTTCCTCTCCTACAATTCGAAACACCATATTAATAGGAGTTATATATCCCTTTAGATTTGTACTAATCTGTTGGATCCTCTGCCCCACATCTCTTGCTTCACCGAAATTAGAAACAAACCTTCTTGGAAATTTCAGGTGACAAACGTGTTGTTTTACCAATTCTTTGTCGTGGCTAAATAATTGTATCCACATCCAGTAGGATGATAAGTCTTCTCTTTTCTGTGTCTTGTTTTTATTGCTGTACAAATGTAACTATTTTATTGCATTGCAACAACGTTCTCAAGACAAAATAATGTATATATTTTTTTCTCTCGCCATTCATTAAGATGTGAGAATCTTTATATAGATCTTGTGACACCCAAGAGAAATCATTAAGTTAAGTTCATGATTAACTGTCTAATGAATGTTTCTTCTAAGCATTACCAGGAGGGGGTAATATGCTTGGAATTAATTAGACACCAGGTTTCTGCCTGACACATGGAGTTTTTTTTAAATTGTTTTAAAAATTTGATACAATAATGATATGTTTAAGTTTAGTGATTTTTAACATGTATTGTTAGTAACTTGGATTTATTGTTTTAATGTAGGGAGTTTTTTCAGCAATGAAATATTCTGTCCTGATGATGGTCTTCATGACGATTGCATATTAGACCGAAACGTCGACACCTCCATCATCTCCAGAAACGTTGCGTTGTCACCAACATACGACCATTGTTTATTGATTAATTTGGTTGTCTGTCAAAATTACCAGGAGTTGATGCTTTAGTTGTGAACTGATGAGTAGATGTTATTTATACCTCTGTTCATAGCTGTTTCTTGACATGATTTCTTTGTATTCGTCTCCCCAGATGTACATTTGTTGCTTCATCACTAAATACAATTTTTTTCCGAATATAACTCACTTCCTCCGTGTGTTCTCTCTTCCTTCCTTTGATCTCTTCCAGCTACTTACAAAGTGTAATATCCTGTGGATACACTTGAGTGTGTTACATGTGTACGACTCACAACTAAGATTTATTGTTTTCTAAAATAAGTCCCTTGTAGCATACTTTGACTTTAAATATCTAGTGCCCAAGCCTACAAGGGTTCATTGGGTTTCCCCTGCCTATATTGCATCAACGGACGAGCGTGTCGCCACCATTGTAGCTGTCGCATCATCACCAAAGCGCCTCATATCACCTGAGAAGAGGATCAATGTCGCATCAGAAGCCGCTGCATCACCGGGAAGTGTGTTGCAGGGCCTGTCGCGGCTCAGAAGAATCATTGAGTCACTGCACGTATGTCGCGGCGTGCACGCATCGTGTCGCATCCAAGAGAAGACGCCACCTTTATTACATTGCACCAGTAGGCCACTTCGTCAACGCAGCCCAGTAAGAAACTGACGCAGCACCTCCCCTCGCTGGGAATACCCGACGCATCCCCCACGCAGCAGTGGGAACCAGACGCATTACCGTTCTTGCATGTAAGCAACCAACACATCACCTTCCCTGCAACACTTTCGTTGTATAGTTTTACTCATCCAAAGCTACATTGAACTCAAAGTAACGCATTGATCATCTAAAGAGAACTAAGCTAATTCTTTCTACCATTTTTAACGTGCAGTATTTTGGATTTTTGTCGTTTGTGGTCTTGTGTTAAGTCTATATATAAATATTTATTTTTATACTACAACTTGTGTGGTGTCCATCTGTAGTGTTGACACTGGGTTACTGTATGTGTTCACAAATGCTTTACACATTGCTTCTGAGATAAGCCTGTCTGCTCGTGCCAAGCTACCAAGGGGGTGAGAAGGGGTTATTTTAGGAGTGTACCCCCTTACCCTGACTAGACGTAAGGGTCCCTATTTGTCACAGGCCCCTACCTATGCCAACTAGAGACCCCCAAATCTAACAGTGCCCATACTTTTAATAGGGCAAATAGCCCAAGGTGAATTGACTATGTCTTGATAGATATGTAGCTATGGAGTGAAGTCATTGATATGTCAGTTGATATAACCATTGATAGTGATCACAATCTACTCAGCCTAAGTATGAGAGCTGGGCAAGGCCTATCGTTCAGATTGTAGACCATCAGATAACCAAAGAAGTCCAGGCATCCAATGACCAACGCAGCCTAAAGTGGTGCAAGATAATTTAGCATGAAGATAAACTATCCGGGTTGCACAATGATCTCCTGGAGAGCATGACCAAACTAGAGTTGCTACTTGAGAAGACAGAAGGCTTAGCCGAGGCAGATATTGTCCACACAGACCCCTTAAAACAATTAGGCTCATATTTCACTCTAGCCAGGCATTGGCTGACACACGGGAGCATCAAAAGTGTTCCCACAACCTGGTTTAACAAAGAGTGTATAACTTCCAGAATTCACTATGGAAGTAATTAAATCTAAAGACAGAAGAGACATAAATACAGCAAGGAAGAATTATAAATCATCCCTTCAAAGAGACAAAAGAGAGTGGGATGAACTACGTTGGCAGAAAATCAAGGAAGCCTGTGAAACAAGATATTCAAAGAAGTTTTGGGAACTAATAGTATGGGGTGAAAAAGCAGGAGCGCCATCTTCACCTAATTATATCTTGGCATCTGCCTGGTATGAACATTTCCGCCAACTTTACCAAGACAATGAGTCACATTCACTGTTAGGGACATTTTAAACACACTGGCCGAGCGAATGGGCAGTGAGCTTGTTTAAATTAATGATATTGAAGCCTCTATTGGTAGAATAGTCCAGTCAAAATCTCCTGGCCCAGATGGTATACCAGGTAACCTCTTTCTTTTCGACAGCCCAAGCTGGTCTTGTTATATCTTATTGCTTTCAAACGCCATAGCAAGAGGTGCCCCTATTTAGAGCTCCTGGCAAGGGGCTGAGGTTGCCCCCATTTAGAGCTCCTGGCAAGGGGCTGAGGTTGCCCCCATATACAAAAAGGGGACGGAGAAATCCCCTGTAACTATAGGAACATTAGCCTAATTGATGCAATACAGATAGTATTTTGTTGAGCACAGCTATAGAAATACAGACGCGGGCCGATGAAAACGCCATCTTAACCCATTTCCAAGCCTGTTTCCGGGAAAAAGCTGTGACAGTTGGCCAGGTATTCTATCACCTCCTGCTTTATTGGAAAACTGTGGTAATCAGCAATGGTTGTGTGTATATAGCCTTCCTTGATTTGAAAACAGCGTTTGGTTTAGTCCCAAGACAGAAACTGTTACAGGTCCTCAAGGATATGGGAATTCCAATCAAAATTTAAACCTATTTATAAGGCTACACAAAAACAACTTACCTAGAGTGAGGTGGGGTACACAGGGGTAACTTACCGATCCAATCCCTGTCAGCAGGAGAGTCCGGCAGGGGTGTTTACTTGCGCCCACACTTTTCTCACTTCACATGAATGACACAGTACGATTACTTGCCTTAAAACCTACAGATGCTGCAATTCTAGACAGAAAAAATGTTGTGACCCTCCACTTTGCAGACAATACCTTGCTGGTGTCCAAAACTCCAAGTGGGCTCTTGTTACTCCTGGATACATATAAATGCTTTTGTGACATGCAGGCCTAGTGATAAACACCACCAAAACCACATTTGTCTTTAAACCCTCCTAAATCCTATAGGGGCAGTCCATCATTGGGAGGAGTAGCGCTAAAAAGAGTAAACATCTTTGAATATCTAGGCATTAAACTCACAGAGAAAATGTTGTGGAGACCCCATGTCCAAAATATGGCTCTGAAACATAAACAGTTGTGGCACTAGGGAAAGAACATCACCAGTCATAAAGCAAACCAGTAGCTGTGGCCCTACAAGTCTATGACACAAAGGCAGCCAATTCCGCCCTGTACAGGTCAGAACTATGGGGTTTTGAGAATGTAGAGGAGCTCACCAAATCTGAGCACAAATTCCTGAGGAATCTGGTATTGCTGCCCCAGAGCTCCCCACTTCACCCCTTAATTTTGGGTATGGGCAGGAGACCGATGAACGATGTTGCCAAGTTATGCCCACTGCTATTCTGGGCTAGAATTAGAACTGTTCGGAACTCTGCGCTTACGCAAATTCTTTACCAGAAGTAATAAGCCTTGATAAAAACAAAGATATTAGTCGGTTGCACAATGTAAGGAGGCTCCTAATAGAGGGGGCTACAGGAAGTTTGGGACAAACCTAGTACAACCCTGCCACAAAGGAGTATAATCAAACAACATTACTGGTATTGGTCTCCAAAGGTAGCCTGCCAGAAATTCTCCTGGGGGAGTCTAACGATGGAATTTAGACTCCACAAGCAAACCATCTTTTTGGAGCCTTGTTTAGACCTAATCTTAATACTGCTTGATAGAAAACTGTACATCCATGTCAGGCTGGGCTCACTCCCTCTGCTCAAATTCAATAGTAGGTAGCAAAACAACACATCATTGCTAAGAACCTGCCCAGGGGGTGAATCCCACAAAGAATCCATGCCCCATGTTATGTTCACGTATCCGGCTTACACACAGCCCAGATTGAAGTGGCTAAAACCTTTTTGTAGGCACATGAGCACATGTGATTCCCAGGCGGCCTTGAGAATCCTCAAATCAGATGCCATGCCCTTGTTCGCCTGCACATTTGCCAAATTTCTTGGCCATATGTGGTTCATCAGGTGAACAGTTCTAGCCGGAAAGTCCTGAAGTTGCATTGGCACTTGTACAGGAATTGATTAATTCATTTTATTACAAAGATGCTATAATTATGTGGTGTATGTTTTTTTTGTATTGTAATTTTAAATACTGAGGCATGTTTTACCATAATGTTTAAACGACTTCAAGATAATTCATGAATTTAAACAATCAATTAGGAAAAAACATTTTATGGCAACTGATGATGAGTTATGATGGAGGAAAACTTTTATGGCATGTTGCTGAAATCAAGTATTTTGACTGACTGACTAGATATTGTATTTATCGATCTCAATATTTCCCCAACTACATCATTTTCTTGTATGTCATCTCAATCACATTATTTGAAATGGTGTGTGCTGCTGTGATGTCTGTTATCCCTTCCCTAGCCATTTGCATGCTGCTTAGTTTTCGGACTGCAGGCAACTCCCACCTGTAGGAAACCACACTGTAATAGTACAATCATGTCAACAGGAAGCATCAATGTGCAGAGCCTGGTCACTCATATGGGGAGCCACGAAAAAAGACTATGAAACCAGTCCTGCTCAGTGGCACCCCCTCCTCTTTCATATCGTGTGTAAACAATATAGTGCTTGGGTGGCAATAGCCAGTGTCAGTTTGTCCATGTCGTTTCCAGAGATACAAGTACACAAGGAAGCACCAATCTTGGCACATACCCCTCCCTCCATTGTAATAATCATGTAACACACATACCAATGCTGCATCACTAGGAGGAATCTGGCTATCAGTCCTTTCCAAATAGCATTAAGGCTAAGATCAGTGTCATTTCAACACTTCCTATCTGGTACTTTGCAAGCAGTGGTCATTTGCTTTTGTTTGAAAGGTGAAGAATGGTATGATCCCTCCTGGATTGATATGAGTCTTTATGAACATTCTGGAGTCTTCAGGAATGTCCTTGTACTGAACCCAACCAATATAATCAGCCGTTCTTTTTCTTCGAACCTGATGCAACAGATTTGTTTTCCACTATATGGATGTTGGAACAACTCAGACCGATCTTCTCCAGGTATGACCAAGGTTGGGATGTGTATAGTTTTGTGGTGCAGAGGCCTCACCATCTGGGAATGAGCTGCACATAGGCAAGGTCGCCACAATGCCAGTAAAAATCCATTAGCATGGAGGAGACCCATTGCAGATCTGGTATCTGCAACACCACTTAACAGTTGACATTGGTCCAGTGCGATATCGTCCCTTTGCCTCTGTAACACAAAGAATACTGTGCAGGTTTCCATACATTTAGGGATTATCCCTTTCCTTCCAACCACGTGTACCTATTTAACTCAGTATCCCAGATTTTTTGACACGGGGTGTCTGTGCTGGAGTTCGAACCCCTCCCAAAGGACTAATTTCCCCTAGCATTATCGAGGTGGATGGCCCTGCACTGGAATTCCATACTTGGAACCCATTTCTCATTTAAAAATGTGGCACCAAATACATTAAGGGCAACCCAGGAACCAGAGAAAGAACCAGAGAAAGAAGCAGGGACAAACTCATTTGCACACTGGAGCTGTGGTTTCGCTACTGCGAAGAACCTCTTTTCTACTAAGTATCAGGGCCAAACCGTATCCTCCCCTACAGGGGCCCACCTGCGCATCCTGTCCAACTCTGTTTGAATGTAGCTTGGGTCAGTAAAAGGGTACAGTACTGTGGGATTGGCATCATATCTGAAGATGTTTACTACTGCTTTATATGATTCTACTCTACTGGGATGTATCTTTGCCCTAATCCTACAGATATGGGTGGATGAGCCACTTGGCTTTCTCAAGGACTATTTTTTGGAGTAAGTAAAGTCTGTCTGCACCAATTTTGTAGGGTATCAGTGAGCACATGTAGCATGACCTGTTTGTGGTTTGCATGCTCACTGTGGTCATGTGTTGAGACCATGTGTTGTATAGGAGTATGCTGTGTATTGAGTGTGAGATTCTAGCTTTGGGTTCAGTTTATGTTTGTGAGGTGCGGGAGGTTATGCACATGCATTTGAAGAATGCGGGTATCAGGGAACTAGGCATATTTTAGGAATTGACGGGGTGTACGAGCATCCCAGCTAAGCACAGTATCCGCAGTAGAGGCGAGTCGATATCCTGACTTGGTGAGTAGCTTAACTCAGGGAACTTGCCTTGCCTCGATCAGTTCATGAGCCGCGCATTGACAGACTCGCGTCCTATTTGTTTATTTATTTCAGTACCGAAGCGCCGCACCGTCGGTGCACTGCTTGAACGGCCATTGTTGCCGATTCTGCATACCCCTTTTCCCGCTCCTTCATTGTTGAAAGGTAGGTCCCTCCGCGGCCCACGGGCATCGCCCTGCACCCCTGATAACTCCTTAAAAGTACTTAAAAAAGGTTCTCCTCTTTATTATTTTCAGTGCGAATTTACACGCAACAAAAACGGGAAACGAGCAATTCTCAACTGGATCCCATTAAGGACTTCCCTCACAATTCTTGTTCACATGGTATGCTAATCCTTACCTTACCATGCACCCCTCTGTCAGTTAAAGTGTTTTTAATAATGTGGGCTCTTAATTCAGGGGTCCGATATTTCTCTTAAAGGTCCCAGCCTGGAACCAGTAACCTCCACGCTTTATACGCAGAAGTGCAGGAAACCTCACATGAGAGGCTTCTTACCTCCAAACCAGAGGTATGAATCAGATTGATTATCCTTCTCAAATCGGCCCAAAAGCAAATAGAGTATTATAGTGCCTGACCCATCCTTAAATAGAGAACTATTACTACCCTCAAACCCAATAAGTCCCATTTAGAGCCAGCACCACTGCATAGTAATAAATCCCCACTTCTCACCACCACGCCCTGTGAACAACTAAGTCAGTCACTGTCACTGCACAGCCCGTTTCGCAGATTGCCACGCATGCCACTGCGATTCCGATTATTGTTATGACAATGTTTATATGTTCTATTACATGGCACAATCACCCTGCACCAATTCACACACTACGAATCCGGTTTTGTTGCAAAGTTGATAGACATGGAAACTACTCCTTAGTGTTATTCTTAAAAAACCTTTATTCTTTTTGTTTCTCCTAAACAGGCTATTTTACTTTCAGGCATGTCTTGTGTATCTCTAAGTCCTGATGATGATCCCATGTAACTAATTGAGCAATAGGGATCGAAACGTCGACACCCACGAGTGGGGTTACACTTACGAAATTGTTTATGAAATTGTGTATGCTCCATTCCAGGCGATACTGTCAGTACTCATTAATTTCTTTACAGTACCCTGCTTTGCTCTCTTCCTTTGCCTGAAAAGCACCCCTTTCACTCTACTCTTATTTCTCCTTTTTCTCTTTTTTAGTACGGCACAGGCTTGTGTCACGCTATTGTTCTACATTGTATATTTAACATTGTTTGTTGGAAATAAATTCCTTACCCGGCTGGGTTAGGAAACCAGAACGTATAGTATTCCATTGTGTTCCTATACTTTATTGTATTGATTCTAAATGAGCTAAGTACCCTTGTTTTTTATAACGTAGTTATACCCATGGTCCTTAGCTATCATATGGGTTCCCCTTGTTTCTAAAAAACAGTAAAAATCCATTAGCATTGAGGAGACCCATTGCAGATCTGGTATCTGCAACACCACTTCACAGTTGACATTGGTCCAGTGCGATATCGTCCCTTTGCCTCTGTAACACAAAGAATACTGTGCAGGTTTCCATACATTTAGGGATTATCCCTTTCCTTCCAACCATGTGTACCTATTTAACTCAGTATCCCAGATTTTTTGACACGAGGTGTCTGTGCTGGAGTTCGAACCCCTCCCAAAGGACTAATTTCCCCTAGCATTATCGAGGTGGATGGCCCTGCACTGGAATTCCATACTTGGAACTCATTTCTCATTAAAAAAGGCGGCACCAAATACATTAAGGGCAACCCAGGAACCAGAGAAAGAACCAGAGAAAGAAGCGGGGACAAACTCATTTGCACACTGGAGCTGTGGTTTCGCTACTGTGAAGAACCTCTTTTCTACTAAGTATCAGGGCCAAACCGTATCCTCCCCTACAGGGGCCCACCTGCGCATCCTGTCCAACTCTGTTTGAATGTAGCTTGGGTCAGTAAAAGGGTACAGTACTGTGGGATTGGCCTCATATCTGAAGATGTTTACTACTGCTTTATATGATTCCACTCTACTGGGATGTATCTTTGCCCTAATCCTACAGATATGGGTGGATGAGCCACTTGGCTTTCTCAAGGACTATTTTTTGGAGTAAGTAAAGTCTGTCTGCACCAATTTTGTAGGGTATCAGTGAGCACATGTAGCATGACCTGTTTGTGGTTTGCATGCTCACTGTGGTCATGTGTTGAGACCATGTGTTGTATAGGAGTATGCTGTGTATTGAGTGTGAGATTCTAGCTTTGTGTTCAGTGTATGTTTGTGAGGTGCGGGAGGTTATGCACATGCATTTGAAGAATGCGGGTATCAGGGAACTAGGCATATTTTAGGAATTGACGGATTGTACGAGCATCCCAGCTAAGCACAGTGTATACAAAAGTATAGGGGTTCATACCTTAAAAAACATTTGTCGGCTGTAGCATGGTCTAATGTGTAGATATCTGTTATCTGGGTGCCCAGAGGTTTCTTGTCTTGTCTTGTCTTGGTGAAGAAGAGAGAAAAAAGGAGTTTATTATAAAAAAGAGAAAAAGCTGTAAAGTCAATTTGTAGTCTGTGCTCTTGAGTGGTCGCTTGTGGAAGTCCTATTGGAGGCTAGGGTCAAAATTATTTTATAGGCTTCGGCTGAAGAGGTGGCAGTTGTTGAGATGATGATGCAGATATGGTTAGATCGCCGACCTGTAGGATAAGAGCTGTGGGTTCTTTGGTAGCTTGTAAAAAACGATTGTTTGATACTTTTTTAGAACAATTCCTAGTTTCTTTTATACGGGTACATTTTATGGCTTTACTGGACTGTGAAGCTACCTAGCAGGGTGCTAAAAAATGGTGGTAGCACTTTTAGGGAATGGTGAGTTTTAAGTTTGTTTTAGTTATATTTGTACTTTCGCTCCCCCTCTGGCTGCCACAGTGGGGACAGTGTTTTCCTCTGTGGGCTGCTCCGTAAAAAGGTGTGTCATTTTAATTGCTGTGGGAGCATCCTTTTGACCTAAATGGGCAGCGTGCAATTTTGGGAAACACAAGAGTCCTAATTATTTGGTGGTCTGCCTGTTGACACATGAGCATTTCTCTGGTCTCGTACGTGGCGCGCAACTAAACAGGGTTGAATTATTGGGTTACGAATTCTTTCTGGAAGTATTGAGAATTTTGGGCTGTTTCTAGGCTGCCTTTTGCATGGTCCCGTGGGCATTAACCTGTGGTCTGGGCGCTACTGCTTTCAACAAGGAATAATAGAGGTGGTGGGAGGGTTGCTCATGGGGCCCTGTACGGCCCTGCAGTGAAATGACTGGAATTGTGTTTCTTTGCATCCTAAGATGGGGTACATGAGGCCCTGTTTATCTTATTCAACAAGCTGGGTGAAGTGGTGAGCAGCCTAATGCACTTTACATGGTTGCTGCGATGGTCATCTATGGGACCCTCCCATCGCCCCCTCTCCCTCGGATCCAGGCGGCTTTGGGTCTATTGCCCTATGTGGGAATCAGGGACTTCCTACCTTGTGAAATGCTACTCCCACTGCTTCGGAGGGGCATGATCCTTTGAGCAGACTTAAGATGTGTTTGGAACCACTAGAGGAGAAGAGAAGGCAGAAATTCTTGCTTATGATAAGAGTTAGGTGCATATCTGCGACTTGTCATCCTATGAGTAACAAACTGAAACAACTGATTACCCTGGTGAATTTCCCTATTGAGTTAGTGCCAAATTTATGCATGGATTAAAGAGTTCTGTGGGTCATCCCAACACCCCAAGTACACAGAAAACATGGCTTCTGGCACAGGAGTTTTTTACTGAAGTGGGGGCCTCCATTTGCTGGAGGTCTAAAAAATGGGGTCATTTTGATCTCGGGCGCACCCTAGTGACTTGGGCAAAGGGACCTGATTGCCTGTTTTTACACATGGGTCAAGGGCCGCCCTGCACCGTCGTCCAACTGCCCTGTGCCAGTGTGTGGCCAGCCAACACTGCCCTGGGGGACTAGCAGCATAGTGGTGCCTAGGCCCCTGCAGTCACTGATAATGGCAAATGTAGGGTGAATTCCAGATCGGCCAAACATATGGCAGCCTACACATATGTTGCAGATGTACATAAGGAAAGGTATCTGAAAGATGATGTGAGGGGGATGATGTTGATGATGTTAATGATGATGATGTTGGGGGCGATCTTGCCATTGTGTATTCAGTTTTTGCAATTGTGAAAAGACTTTGCTTCCCAAACAGTAATCTCCTTCCTGCTGTGGCTGTGGCCGGGGCCCTTGCTGGGCTGGGCTCCCTGCATGTGGTTACTGTTGGCACTTGCTCGGCTAACTGTATGGGCCCTGCTGGGATGTATGACGTTAAAACGCATACTTTTTCCAAGCATACCATTACAATGCAATATTTACAACGCAGGATCTTTTAAAACGAATACCTTTACAACGCATGACATTACATCGCAGATATTATTACAACGCATGCCATTAGAACGTAAGTATAGGTAAGTATATTATTTTTTATATTATATCTTTTTTTAATGTAATTAATAAATATTTAATTGATTTTATTAATTAAATTCATTTTTTATTAATGTCATTGTAATTTGAAAATTATATATATATATATATATATATATATATACTTTTTTAAAAAATATAAAAATTACTAAAATAAATTTATTTAATTTAATTTAAGTATTTTTATAAAACTGAACCCTTAAAATACCCCTGTACCCCATAACCCAACCCTAGCCCTAAACCCTAAAAATACCCTTGTACCCCAAAACCCAAACCTATCCCTGAACCCTAAAAATACCCCTGTACCCCAAAACCCAAACCTAGCCCTGAACCCTAAAAATACCCCTGTACCCCAAAACCCAAACCTAGCCCTGCACCCTAAAAATACCCCTGTACCCCAAAACCCAAACCCAGCCCTGAACCCTAAAAATACACCTGTACCCCAAAACCCAAACTATATATAAAATTACTTTAATTAATTTATTTAATTTATTTTTAATATTTTGGTAATTTTAAAAAAGGTTGAATAAAATGATATACTTACCTATACTTACGTTGTAAAGGCATGCGTTGTAATAGTATCTGCGATGTAATGTCATGCGTTGTAAAGGTATGCGTTGTAAAGGATCCTGCGTTGTAATGGTGTGCGTTGTAACAGTATGGGTGGTAAAAGTTGCATGGTAACAGTTGCATACCGCCCTGCTGTGGTGGGGAACTGTTTGCCTGATTTCCCTGGCACTGATTAGATGATGCAATAGCGGTGCTCTTGCCTTGACTTTTTGGATGGTTTTTTTTGTGGAATGTCCTGGCCTTTTAGTTTGTGGTATAGTTTCAGAGGACATTGACTGACCATGGGACCTGATCTGTGACAATAGTGGCATTTCACGGGGCTTGGATGTGGCCAGCCTCCCGAGGGTCTGCGGTTGGGACTGTTCAGAAATACTCTAGGTTCTGGGGTGGATCTCCCTTTAATACGTGTGCCATACGTATACTCGCAGCCAACACAGATAATTCTAGAGTGGTCATCTTCAATTTGGATGGACTAATTTAACTGTGTCTCTTAGGGCCTGTTCCTTCTTTTCCTTGTCATTCTCCTGTTTCTTCCAGTAATAATGCAATATTTGGGCCTGTATCTCTCACCAGGGTTTAGTGTCTAACCAAACAACATAATCTAGTCTGGTTTAAATCTCAATGGGTTGTCCCTTTTTGAGGATGTTGTAAAAGAATGCAGCCTGGGGATCGATGTGTATGCATGGCTGACCTGTTGCTTGTCCTCATCATTCTCTCATTCTATCTAGAAAATTGGTCACAGTTTCCCCAGGCTTCATGCTTTCTACCATCAATCTTCCTACGTCAGCATGGTCAGGAAATATATCCCTCAGGGCCATCCGTATTTGTTGTCTAAATGAGTAATATGCAGCTTGTCATGTTTCGTGTTGATGACCATGACTGTGGGGATGCAGGCTCAAGAAAAAAACGATGTCTGTCTGTTCCCCGATGAGACTGCTGAGTAGACTTTTGATGTCACCTAGCACTAAGTTTATTCCTGCTGTGTTTTTCTCGAAACACAAGTTCCACTTACCTGCCCTGTCCATCAATGAGGGCAGTTTGTTTCTGAGCACTTCTTTGTCCATTATGGCTCAAAGCACGTAGATGGTCCCTGATACACCTTTCTGCAGCATTAGTGGTCCAGTTCTGATGTGGGCCAGCTCCGTCAGTTTTTCTTAGAGGTACCTCTCCCATCGTCCATGTCATTCCTGCATGTAGGGATATTTTCATCTCGGATCCTCCCCTCCATGCAAAATGCTGTCCTCTGCAATGGCCATGACCTCAGGATTGAAGGATCCCTCCTCCAGACGATCATACTGGCCCTTCCTTTTGGTCCAGAAGGTCAGTACATGGCAGATAGGCTGCGTAAAGGCCTCGCCCTCTTCTGTGGATGCTATTTCTCTAGGGGCTGTTTTGCCTGACCGGTTTGTTTGGAAGTAGAGGTGGATGTCCTCACCATCACTCTACTCATGCACATATAAAGGTGCCATGCTGCTCCTTCTGTGTCTCAATTGTGGTGCAGTAATGTCGTATTTTGACGATGGCTGGGTTAGCGCTTAGCTTTGCTACACGTTATCCCCCTTAACTTGGCTTTATTCGAAAACGCCATTTTGTATGTTACGGCGGCCATTTTAGAGAATGAGCTACCTCGTGGTCAGCATGCCCTTTAGTCCTTTGTCCGTGCCGCTGACCACCTGAGTTTGCCCAGCAACAGGCTATTTTTAGTAACGGTCAAGCCTGTACATGCGCAGTTCTGACTGACCAGTCACCCCTCAGGAATGTTTCGCCAAACTGACCAGTGGGGTTGTAACCCCTCCCATGAGTTGGCTGTGCTCCAAAAATGACCATATATGTTCCTAAAACTCTGTAACTATGTACCGCCTACCTTTTTATTATGTTGTAAATTGTATAAAAGAAGGACTTATACCGATGTTCGGTGTGATACTTCTTGCATTGCCGAAGGGTGCTGTAGGAATGTACCACCACCCCATGGGGTCTTAATAAACTTGTCTTTTGCATTTTTCAGTTTCCGTGCCAACAGTTCTTTCGGTGTAGTGGGTATTCTGCGGAGCATGTAGGCCTTGGGAACCCAATACCACAAATTGGCGACCACGAAGGGATTCATCGGCGACTCGGATGCCCGAAGGAGAGGTCGTGACGAAGGATTGGAAACTCGCCATGGACGCGTACGCTGCCACTGAGTGACTCGAGTCTTGGCACCCACGGTGTTTTCTTCCCTTCCTTCTGATCTGACCTTCCAGGTGGCGCCGGTCCCCGACTGAGATCCTGCTCGTTTGTGTTGCTGTACAGTGCCCGTTTGGCTGATTCGATCAAAGACCTTGGCAGTTGGAATCTGGATATTTGAAACTTGGGTAAGATTTGTGATCGGTAAGGTAGTCTGCGGACGCTTACTGAAGTTCTGTGAATGTGATTATGATTTGAGTTAGCTAACATTTTGACTTTGTGAACTTGAATACATATGTGCAGTGCACTTCACATAGGCAGGCATGTAGAGATGTTTCTCTAACTATTTCGTACTTTGAGTGGCACATTTGTGTGAAGTAGTGTAAGTGCCGCTCGCCTTGAGGTTTCCAGCGTTCTACTTTGCCAAACCGCTACAGGATTAGCTTGTCATCTTCCCAGCTCTTTGTGCCTACGGAGGGAGGAGAAAATCGTCTGCGAGGCCGCAGAGGAGGCGAGAGGCGTGGCCCCGGGACTGCGAGGTACAGCGTCAATACCATCAGCTGTTTCCTCTTCCCGCGTCAGCCGCGCCCCCTCCCAGTGCCACACCCCCTCTCATCCTACAGAGACTTAAGCAAGGTTATTAACGCGCATCGCGGGACGCGCGCGGGTCGCAGCCCGGGGCGAAGCCCGGGCAAAGGGCGGGCCCGTTTAAGCCCGTTCAAGCCTGTGCAAGTCTGGTCTGGGCCTACCCTTTTTACCTTGCCTTTCTACATCCCTCCTTCAACCTGGTAGTTCCTCTGCTATCTTCTTCATTTCTACCTACCTACGTGCAACTATAGCAACATCATGACCACAAGGGACAGTAGGAGCAAGATGGCTCAAGGCCTGGGTCAGGTCACCGGTCCAATTGACCAATTCATCACGAAAGCTAATGATGCAATCAACCAGGGGATTGTACTCTTAGAAAGACGTGTTTCCCAGGACCTCGCCGCGGCGCGAAGATCTTCAATGGGCCTCCTGGCTCTAGCCAAAACACCTATCCAACAAGGAACAAACGCCCCACTATTGCATGAAGCTTGTGCAGACATACATACCATCCCTATGAGTGTTGATTTATCGGCCACTCGTCTATCTCTAGGCGAAGTCACTTTGGAAGACTTGGAGAAAACACTGACTCTGGTGATTAGTTCCACCCAAACGGCCCCGCAAACCTTGATAGAGTCGCAATTGATAGGGTCGCAAACGTTAGTAATTTCCCCGACCATAACAGACAAGGGGACAAGGGAGGGAGCAATTCCTAAACAAAATAGCATCAGGCCAATAGATAAGAACCAACAGAACTGCCAACCAAAGCATAAAAGGTCTAGAAAATCTCCCCGTACCACTCAAAAAAATAATTCTTCTAACTCCCTACCTGTTAATATGGATGACCTCTCTGCAACAGCCACATCTCTGGTAGCTGCTGAGAGTGGATCCGCCGCTGGCAATATAAACCACCTAGAGCTTAATGCGCAAGTGGTAGTTACAATCAAGGATCTTATAAAGTCCCAACTAATACCAATCGAACGATCCTTAATTAACATCGAGAAACAAATTGCCAGACTTATCAACCTTACAAGTCACCAAAAATCTACTAGCAGCACTCTAGCTCCCCTAGCTTCCACTAATGCTAATAACATCAAGGCAGTCATTGTACAGAAACCTGCACCTCCACCTTTAATACCTAAAACTCCGTCACTAATAGGCAAAACTCCCACGATTCCTACCAACACGCAAGTGATACCAAAAGAGACCAAGGTTACTACCGAGCAAGCACAGGGGAAGATAGTAACATCTGCCGACCCTCCCAAAACTAAACCGAAGTCTCTTCCCCCCAAAACTCTAGACGTCCAACAGGCTGGTGATACTACAAAAAAACCAGTTAGACCAAAGAGGCCTATCCACCTCCCCCCAGGGGCAAGCCCCTACACTGTGATCCTCACGGGGGTTCCAGAATTAGAGGAAAACATGAGTGAATCTACCTGGTCCTTAAAAAACAAAGTCATGCAATGGCTTAACATCAATAGACTCCTTCCTCCAAACAGCAACAGTAGACTCTCCATGGTACGTAGGGTCCCTTGGATCGGGGATACAAGAAAAAGAACACAGGGGGACTGCATCATTATCAACTTCGATGACCCAGAGACAGTTAGATATATATGTTCTTGGACAACTTTGGAAAGAAAGGGAGGTATAGACACTAATCGTCTGTCCTTTTTTTATCCTCCAAGGTTTCCTTACGAACAAGACTACCCCCTTAGTTGGAACCAATCTCCAGGGTGGAGCTGGTCCCAAGTAGATACACGTAGCAGAAGAAGGGATTGGGAACATTACCCTTGGAATCCAAGAAGAGAGCAACCCTATATAGAGGGCTGGAGAGGGGCACCGATCAGTAATCATTTTTCAGTCTTAGAAATGGTCGATTGACCATCAAGCAACCAAACACCTTCTAAGAATAAGACTAAAACTCAAGTCAAGCCAGGGAACCTTTTATGGAACCATCCACTGTGGCCCTTACTAACAAGTTCATTTCTGGGTCCACGAATGCCCAACCTGATGGATCTCTTGCTCCCCTTCCGCACTCAGTCCCCAATCAAATTCACTCCAACTCCTTATCAAATTACTCTGATTCTAACCATTATATGTCCCTCCTGACCTGGAACATCGCTGGCCTTTCAAATAAAGTAAATGACCCAGTCTTCCTGAACTTCATAAACACCTTTGATTTAATAGCGCTTCAGGAATGCTGGGATCTGTCACCTACTAACCTGGACGGCTACAGCACACACTTTACTCCAGCCATTCAGTCTAGAAGAGGCAGACCTTCGGGAGGTCTTTGCCTATATGTCTCAAATAGGCTCAATGTATCTCTAGAATGTGTAGAGCTTGCCCCATCTGATCCCAGACTAAATATTATTGGTCTCTCCCTACAGGCTTTCAGAATGACTGGGAAAGAGGTTGTTAGTTCTCTCATCATTAATCTATACAACAATGCACCGAGAGATGACCAATCAAAATTTACAGAGCTTCTGTCTAAACTTATAAAGAAGGGCATGGGAGGGTCCTGTTCAGATAGACGTATAGTGATTCTAGGAGATTTTAACTGTCATCTATGCCCACACAGTGGAACTAGGGTCTGTGATCTAAGAGCCCCCAACGGCGAATACACCCCCCACTTCGAGCATACAACCGTTGGATCCCAACTGAACAACCTACTACACGAATGGGATCTGGGCTTCTTTAATGACCTAACTGTGCCCTCGACTGACTTCCTACCTACATTTCACGGAAGGGGGTCGCTCACGTCAATAGACTTCATCCTGTTGTCCAACAGTCATCATGGCGACGCTCGAGAAATCAGGAGAGAAGACCTAGTCATGAGCGATCACTATCCAATTAGTGCTAAAATACATACTCCTTCCAGTGGTAACAAATCCGGAAGCATAACAGGAAATCTTTATTCACACTCTATATCCCTTTCATCGAGAAACGGCTACACCATAAAATGGGCTAAAGTTGACACAATCAAATTCCTGGAAAAACTGATAATGTTTGATCCTGATTTATTCCAGACTTGCCTTGAATATCCTCCCAACTCACAAGCAATTATTCTTGCTTTTGATCAAATTGCAATACAAATCAGGAAAAACTTGACCAGAAAACACAACAAAAACAATGTGCCCAAGAGCACTGGCTGGTTTGATCATGAATGTTCAAACACACATAACATTCTAAAGGCTTCACTCAACAAACCTCCAAAAAACCTGCTGGAAATAAGATCCGCTCGTGCTGCTTACAAACAGGCAATTAAAAACAGGAAAAAGGAACTGAAAACTGCCGCCTGGGAGGCATTGTTAAAAGCAAGCACCTTAAGGGATAACACGGCCTTTTGGAGGGAGGTCAATGCCCCCTTTTTCAACGATAGGACGACTGACCTCATAGAAATCGCCATTACGGAGGAAGCCTGGATTAACTACTTTACTGAACTGTACAAACTAGACGAGCAGATTGAACCACCCGACCTTGAAACATTACCAATGGAGAGAAACGAGACTCAAAGAAACCATACAGAGTCCTTTCCGCTTTCCATTCACTTTAATTATACAGAAGTGGAATTGGCCATTCTTGAAAGCTCCAATGCCAAGGCTCCTGGTCCGGACGGAATTCCTATTGATCTATTTAAAGATAACATTCAACTGTGGGCACCAATTATTACAAATGTTCTCAACTCATATGCCCTCAAAGGATTCCCCGTAACATGGCAAGAAGCTATAATAATACCCATTTTTAAAAAAGGTGAAAGAATGGATCCAAAATGCTAGAGACCAATTTCCTTACTGGATTCTATGATGAAGGTGGCTGGGAGAGTCCTGCTGAACCAACTACAAGCATGGGCTCAGGAAAATGATGTTCTGTCTAAATTAATATGGCTTTGTTTCTGGCCTTGGGACAGTGGAACAATGTCTCAACTTAGCCTTGATCACCGACAAATACTTAATGGCAAAGAAGAGCAATATATACATGACCTTCGTGGACTTAAGCTCTGCTTTTGATTGTCTTAACCATAGTATTCTCTGGTCTACCCTCACCGACCTGGGAGTCGATCCTAACATTCTTGCTTTTATAATGGAACTGTACCAAGGAGCCGGGGCCAAGGTTCGCTATGGAAAGGAGGGAACCTGTACGAACAAATTTCCCATCAGAAAGGGGGTCAGGCAGGGCTGCATCCTCGCCCCCTTTCTTTTTAACCTTTATATTAACAGTGTTGCTGACTGCCTGGTGAAACTGGACGTTGATTATCCTAAAATAAATGGCCATGCAGTCCCAATTCTTTTATATGCGGACAACGCTGTTATTATGTCCAGGACCCAACTAGGACTACAAAAAGCGCTGTCAGCCTTTTCAACATTCATGGGCGTGAGAGGCCTTAAGATTAACGTAAGCAAAACTTTTACTATGTGCTGCAGCAATAAAAAGAACACTTCATGTAACACCTTCATTAATGCAACTAAGATTAGCCTCACGAAAACTTTCAGCTATCTGGGCGTACATTTTAATGGTAAAGGGTCATGGAACACTGCCATTCATACTCGCAACTTGGCTTTTATCAGGCAAATTGGAGCCCTAAAAAAATTTGCTACAAAACTAGGTGGGAAACCGGTTGGGATTTTGCTGGACATATATGCAGCTAAATGTATTTCCACAGCAACATATGGTGCTGGAATCTGGGGTGTGGCGGACTGTCGAGAGATACAAACCAGCGAGAACGCTTTCCTGAGATACCTGTTGGCTGTCCCTCGATCCATCTCCACTACAGTCTGCCACAATGAGCTTGCCCGGGCACATATCTCGGACATAATCAAAGCCACACCAATTTTACTATGGCACAAAATATGGACCTCGGAAAAGACAGTCCTTAACCGAGATGTGATCAAGGACTGTATGGCTTTAGCTGACTCAAGGAAAATACCTTGGCTTGCCTACGCCAAGAAATTTTTAACATCACTGGATTTAGCTGATCTGTATGATAACCCGACTTTGTGCCTAACAATTTCTAAAAAGGACCTCAAGGCCCGTTGTTTAGGTCTACTCGAAGACAGGCGTTCCTACTTTGAAGGAAACAAATCATCGATTGCCCACCATAACCTTTTACTCCACGATGCAGGCATTCCCTCTTATCTTTCCCCGACTCTCTCAACCTATAGGAGGATGTTGCTAACAAGGATGAGGACAGATTGCTTTTACCGTCTACTAACATTCCCCACCATGAACGACTGGTCTACTAACCTGGTGGTCTGTCCTTGTGACAACGTCTCCAAGCAATCCAATATACATGTCCTTTTGTTTTGCAAATTTTACGACTGGGGAAGAAAGAAACATCTACTCCCACTCCTGAAGCTGTGGGGTTTAAGACAGTGCAGGCCAGCCTTACTCAAGCAATATATGCTCGAGGATGAACTCACAATTACTGCAGCTGCTAGTTTTTTGAAATTTGCAGTAAGGTGCAGAGCGTCCATGAACTGATTGTTTTCTGATTTCCGATAGTTACCTTTTGTACAGCCCAAAAGATTCTTTTAATTTCTTCCTTCTATGTTTATGTTTGAGCTCTGAACTTAATTGTATGCTGTATTAAATGTGCTTTTATGATTTTCTTTTGCAAAAATCGAATAAAGCTATTTTTGAATTGAATTGTAAGTGCCATTTTTCTCTGTATCACGCTTTCGTGGTACTTTTTGAACATGCCTGTTTTAAGCACACTCCGAGGGATGTGCTGTCTTGGAAATGATACTACATATAGGTTAAATGAATCTCAGCCGGCTCCCCCAGAGGGAACACCTAATCGTGATATGTATGTTAAATTTGGCCTTCCCCCTATACTGTACAGTAAATTATGGCATAAATATACTAGAACCGATCCCGAATTACAATGGCCACTACATGGGTCGTTTGATTTACGAAAGGTTCAGTTTGTGGAGCAATGTTTGTTTCAGCGCAGGTCTAGACAGGACATGTTTGATTGTGTGCGAATGTGGGAGAAAGCAGTGCGTGAACGTATGAAGCGTGAGATTGCCTTGGCGGACAAAGAGCAGCGCAAGGCTGCTCGATTAAAGCTTTACAGCTGGAGGAAAAGGAGGCGCAGGAAAAGAAAGAGAGGGAGGCATGGGAACGTAATTTGCAAACGACCGGTCAATTTCCTATTCGACATCCACTTTATCCTGTCCTTAATAATGAAGTTGATGATTTTTCGTTATTAGATCGATCTCCGCCTCCGTATTTCAGCCTACAACCCCGTCCGAGGATTCCGGTGATGAAAGTCGGGATAAGACGAGGTTAACTGCACAGAGAGCTTCGGATTTACGAGGGTTTGCTAGGAAATTGAACTTGAATAGAATTACTATGTCAGACTTTAATGATGAAAGGAAATTATGGTCAGAACGAGAACAGATGTGTTTTTTAGGCACTTTTGCGGATGAGGTTATTGAGCGGTTTCGTAAGCATTCAGAGGAGTTAGAACCTAAGGATGTATCAGTTTTTCATGAGCAAATGCGTAAAGGTTTATTTGATATTTCAGATGCGGATAACTTTTTCCAACGATTGGTCCAGCTACGGGATGAGGCGTCCAAATTGCGGGAAGCACAAAAGGCATCAGAGCAGCCTGAGCCGGAGTCGGAGGAACAGTCCAAACAGTGTTCTATCTTGGGAACAGATAAGAGATCTAAAGTGCATGTTATGCCTATGCGTGAAGCAGCACCTTTGTATGTTCCCCCTAAAGGAGACGGTACAGATGAAGATAAAATGTCAGCAAATGCAAAGGGGTATTTTACATATAATTGGGTGTATATGCCTTGGAACAGAGCAGATGTTATGGCATTGAAAAACGCTTTACCTGATCTCCGTAAGAATCCGGCAGCTTTTTATGAAGGGGTAGAGGGGGCTATTTCCTCTTGTGTTATGACTCTTGTTGATATAGATCTTTTCTTTGGATTAATCCTTCCCCCTGATATGTGGAGAGCGATTTGTAAGTCTAATGATCAAACGATGTTTGGGGCAACTTGGAAGGAGATAGGCCACGCTGACTTAGACAGGGAACCTGCATGCAAACCATGTGATTTAATTTTAGAACTTCCAACGGCTATTCTGAACAAATTGAAAACACTTGTTCCCCCTAACAAGATCGATTGGACTATGCTAGCTTCGTGCAAACAGAAGCAAGACGAATCAGTATCTGACTTCTTCACACGTTTTGAAGAAGCGTTTCATGATTACAGTGGGCAATCATTAATAATGATACGGGTAGGCATTTGTTTGTAGATAAGTATGTGGCTAATCTCCTACCGGAGATTGCAAAAAGATTGAAAGCAAGTGAAAGTTCCTGGACCACGGCGACCCCTGCGTCTTTGTTAACTATGGCTCAGTATTACGAGCGGCAGGAAATAGAGGCTAAAGAAAGTGTTGATAAGAAAGCGAAGGAATTGAAAACGAAGGTGATGTTGGCACAGGTTCGTGGTACGCAATCTAGAGGGAATGATAGAGATCGGCGAGGAGGGGGTAATGCGTCGTATGGTCGTACTGATATTGCTGAGTACCAATGCGCATATTGTAAAGAGTTTGGGCATTGGGCTGACGATTGTCCGGTGCTTCGCGAGCAACGTAGCCAGCGTGGTCGAGGAGGTGGAAGGTCGAGGAATAGTTATTCGGGAGCGAGAGGTGGCGGAAGTGATCGTGGTAGGTTTGAAGCGAGGGGTCAATCAATCAATCAATCAATCAATCAGTGACACTTATAGAGCGCGCTACATACCCGTAGGGTCTCAAGGCGCGGGGGGGGGGTGGGGGGGGGCGCTACTACTCGAACAGCCAGGTCTTCAGCTTCTTCCTGAAGGAGAGGTGGTCTTGGGTCAGGCGCAGGTCGGTCGGGAGGGAGTTCCAGGTCTTGGCGGCCAGGTAGGAGAAGGACCTTCCTCCTGTAGTCGCTCTTCGGATGCAGGGGACGGTGGCGAGGGCGTGGTTGGCTGATCGGAGGTGGCGTTTGGGAGCGTAGAAGTTGATCCGGCTGTTGAGGTAGCTCGGGCCTTGGTCGTGAGGAGGCGGAAGGTGATTCTTTTGTTGACGGGGAGCCAGTGAAGGTTTCTCAGATGTCCGGTGATGTGGCTGGTTCGTGGGATGTCGAGGATGAGTCTGGCTGAGGCGTTCTGGATCCGCTGGAGTCTCTTCTGGAGCTTGGCGGTGGTACCGGCGTAGAGGGCGTTGCCGTAGTCCAGTCGGCTGGTGACGAGGGCCTGGGTGACGGTCTTCCTGGTCTCGGTGGGGATCCACCGGAAGATCTTCCGTAGCATGCGTAGGATGTTGAAGCACGCCGAGGAGACGTTGTCAGGATGAACGAAACGAACGAACGAAATACCTTTGATAGATGGAACCAGTATCAGATATCGGAGGGTGAGAATGTGGAGCATCAGGATTATGTGCATGCATAGGATTGCGTAGGATGGGGTGTGGAATCGGTTGAAGTGCCAGTAGATCAAAGAGATCAAAGAGGTCCATATATATCAGCGGGCATTTTGGGTTCTACTGATCAGTTTTTAGTTCACACAGGAGCTACTCGTAGTGCTTTGTCTAAAAACTTGGTTCCAAGGGCTCCCCTGTCTGGCGAAACGATAACATGTATAGGGTTTGATGGCACACCCTCTCCTAGCCCATTATCACAACCTCTTGCACTTTGTATTGACAAATTTTTTAGCTTTTGCCCATTTTTGTTGTCGCCCCACACACCAGATAACATTATGGGCATTGATTTGCTCAAATATTTTCGAGCAACGATACGCTGTGCTCCTGAAGGAGTGCGGGTTATTTTGAATGACAATTACCCAGATTCAGGCAGATTTTGCACTATGAAAGAAATCGAAGCATTAGCCTCTCTCCCGCACACGTTATGGGCAACATCGGATACGGATGTGGGACAGATGCTCATTCCGCCTATTCGAATTACTGTCAAGGAGGGAGTACCTTTGCCACGAGTACCACAGTATAAGATCTCTAGGGAAGGTGAAATTGCCCTGACGCACATCGTTCAGGATTTAATCATTGCAGGAGTAGTGGAAGAAGTTCCTTACAAGGTCTGTAACAGTCCTATTTTGCCGATTCTTAAGAAAGACACTGAAGACAAGGTCTATCGATTTATTATTGATTTGAGAGAAATTAACAAAATTGTCATTCCCCAATACCCGGTGGTGTCTGATATCATGACATTGCTTACATTGGTCCCCCCAACTGCAACGACCTTTTCTGTTATTGACCTTAAGAATGCGTTCTTTTCCATTCCCATTCATCCTGACAGCAGATACCTATTTGGCTTCACGTTAAATAATAAATCGTATAGATTTTGTCGTGTTCCCCAAGGTTACACAGAGAGTCCTAGCATCCATAGCCAGGCCTTAAAAAGACAGCTTGATTTGTTTGAATTGCAATCTGGAGTAGCCCTTATCCAATATGTTGATGATCTTCTGTTAGCTGCAGACACTTATGCACAATGTGAGGAGACTACACTTGCTTTGCTTTCCTTTTTGGCTCAGAATAACCATAAAGTTTCTAAGAAAAAGCTACAATACTGTAGACCCAAGGTGACCTACCTCGGTCATCTTTTGTCTAAGGAGGGGCGTGCATTGACATCAGATCGAATACAAGCGATTTTAGATACACCAGTTCCCCGCACTCAGAGAGACGTACGCGCCTTCATAGGATTAACGTCCTTTTGTAGACAGTGGATTATGGGGTTTTCACACATTATCAAACCTTTGTTAGCGTTATTGTCCAAAACTACACCAATGCCCCTTGAATGGACAGATGAATGTCAGAATGCTTTTGACCAACTGAGACAAGCTCTTTGTTCTGCACCCGTGTTAGGTACACCAGATTACACAAAGATTTTCACGTTGTACGTGCACGAGAAAGATGGGTGCGCGTTATCAGTGTTAGTGCAGACACACGGGGATAAGCAGAGGCCATGTGCGTATTTCTCAGCCATTCTTGATCCTGTAGCGCGAGGGTTACCTGGGTGTTTCCGAGCAGTTGCAGCAACAGCAGTAGCTATACGGCAGAGTGAGGGAATAGTTTTGTTGCACAAATTGTTGGTGCTAGTTCCCCATGCAGTAGATGCCCTGTTAAATCAAACGAAGACCCAGTATTTAACGAGCGTACGTTTGACAGGATATGAGCTCACACTTCTGGCGACACATATCACACTGAAAAGATGTGCTACCCTGAACCCTGCCACTTTATTGCCATATCCGGTTGAAGAGGGCCAGGAGGAAAAGCACCATGATTGTGTTTTTCTGACCGAGGAATAAACAAAGGGTCGTGTCGACTTACAGGATATGCCACTTCCGGATGTGGATGGGGAACTGTGGGTTGATGGATCGTGTTTGAGGCTGCCAGATGGCACAACTTCTGCAGCATATGCGATCACGACACTTAAGACGGTGGTAGAAACAGCACGAATACCCCAGAAATCAGCCCAAGCAGCGGAGCTGATAGCTTTGACAAGAGCCTGCGAACTGAGTGCTGGCTTATGTGTGAACATCTACACAGACAGCTGGTACGCACATGACTTCGGCCTACTCTGGAGAGAGCGTGGGTTTTTGACTTCACATGGAGTACACATTATGCACGGAGAACTAGTGCGTGATCTCCTAAACGCGTTACTTTGTCCAAAGAAAGTGGCGATAATTAAATGCAGTGCACATAAAAAGGTCACTGACAAAGTGGGACAGGGTAATGCTTTTGCAGACAGTATAGTAAGAGAAACGGCTATGTCACGAAACGACTCCCCCATGTATGTAGTGAAGTCGCAGGCCGAGCGATGGCATAATGCTAGAGCAGAGATATTAGACACTCAGAAATCAGCGACTGAAGTGGATCTTGTAACATGGACAGCAGAGGGGGTGTTGGATGATGAGGGTTGTTGGAGGAGTAAGGATGATGGAACGTTGGAAATTGCCTGCAGCTTACTTGCAAGCGATGGTCCAGATGACACATGGGTTGGCACATGTTGGAGCTCTTGCGATCACTCGATTGTTAACACGAGTTTGGGAGCACCCAGAGATTGCCAACACTGCCAAGAGAGTAGTGCAGACCTGTTTGATATGTTTACAGCACAATCCTGCAAAAGGGACGCATACTCCGAAAGGAGGGTTCGTTCCACCTTCTGCACCATTCGAGGTACTACAAATGGATTATATCCAGCTTGAGCGTTGCAATAACCTTAAGTATGTCTTAGTGGTGGTGTGTGCCTTTAGTAAATGGGTTGAGGCCTTCCCCACGAAGGATAATACAGCTTTGACAACAGCTAAGGTTTTGCTCAAAGAGTACTTCCCTCGATATGGCGTTTGCAAATTTTTGTGGAGCGATAATGGTCCCCATTTTGTTGGGAAAATTGTGGAATATGTGCTAAAGGGATTGGGAATTCAGCAAAAGTTTCAGGCTGTGTTCCATCCTCAATCAGCAGGTCTTGTGGAACGGTACAATGCCACTTTGAAACTAAAGTTGGCTAAGATTGTGGCGTCCACGTCTTTGAAGTGGCCGGATGCCTTGCCGTTAGCATTACTCTCCATTAGATCAGTACCTCACTCTCAAACTGGCCTCACACCTTATGAAGTGGTGTTTGGAAGGCCAATGAATATATGGGGAGTTCCTAAGCTGCGATTGTTACATGATGTGCCTTGTATAATGATGAACGATTATTTGGCACGATTAACAAATGATTTACTTTCTATTCACCAACAGGTTCGAGAAGCGCTCCCTGATAATTCCATTGGAGAGGCCCACAATCTTCGTCCTGGTGATTTCGTTATGGTAAAATCCTTTGAGAGAGCGAACAGCTTGGAACCGAGGTGGCGTGGCCCCGAGCAAGTCCTGCTTGCAACTCGAACGGCTGTGCGAGTGACCAACAGGAAGCGGTGGGTGCATTCAACTCACTGCCGTCGTGTCTCTCCGGATCTGGTGAATCCCACCGTGTTGTCTGATTACAGAGACATCTTGGACGAGGAGAAAGGCCCAGCTGTGACGTCGGCCGAATCTGAGGGAGCCTTCCCGGACCACACCGTTTCTGGACAACAGCGTTACAATCTGCGGCCACGATAGGAAGAAGAAGTTTTTTTTTGGTGCGAGACTGGCTGAGTTACCGCTCCAGGTTTGTGAAACGGAAGCCGGGAATCTCAAGGGGGGAGATCAGTTCTGCCAAGAGTAGCGACACCCGTCTTGACCCCGGAGAAGAAAACAACGGCTACCTCGGAGCTCAGCCCTCACATTTTTCTTTTTTTTAGTTGTATATTTGAGACATTGTGAACTCTTTTGAACTATGGCGTCTTCTGCATCACGAGACAAAAGAATTCTTGGTGCTATATTGTTTGTATTGACAATTGTGGTGATAGCGGTGATAGCCTGGGTAGTAGAACTTGTGGTGCCTGTACGAGAACATTTGCTGCCGACTACCCCGGCTCCATCTGAACATTTTCATTTCACCTTACCCTATCACGAAGAAAGGCACCGACAGACTTATTTGAACAATAGCTTCATTCAAATTTTGCATCATACTCATAATATGACAAACACTTCTAACTGTTGGGTATGTGGGATGTTGCCTGGGCATCAGAAGAAAGGAGGCACACCACTTATCCCACTCCCGTTTTCCCACAATGGATCCTGCAATGCCTGGTATACTCTTTTGTTTACTTTGCGATGGCCAACAAAAGGCGGTGTACTTTTCCGTTTAAACAAGATATGTTATCATGATCGGGATGGCTATCCACAAGCTGAGGGTACTCGATTCGAATGGGAAGAGTACCGCCCCGACAACGTGTCTGCACCCCGAATTTACAGTAATCAACGGAACATTAACATGTCCAGCTCTCATGTTATTAATGTTATAGATACCAAGGCTGATCTCTGTATACGTAATAAAGGTACAATCCCGGTTGGAAAAAGTGAATGTAACACCACACTTACATTTGACAGTCCGAATGGCATATCATTTGTGGCATCTCAAAATACATATTTTATCTGTGGTAATAAAGGTTATCATCAACTCCCGTTAGGATGGTTAGGTACATGTTATATCTCTTTTGTATTGCCCCCTGTATTCATTGCCCCACCAATGTACCATAATGACTATATCTTATATCAAGACTTTGTGTTGAATAGGGTCAAACTTGCTGTAGTTCTTGAAGATATCGATCAGACCGATACTGCTCTGCAACAATATGTGGATTTTAATTTGGGTTTGTTTTCCTTTGTGGGAGCTGCTCTGAACAGTCGTAAGATATGACGACTGACCCGTGTTGTTGAGGCTGTAGCTAATGATACTGCTTTTGCATTGGGGAATATAACTGAAGAGCTTCAAATATCTAGAATTGTCACGCTCCAGAACCGGATGGTTCTAGATGTAGTTCTAGCTGATCGAGGGGGGGATGTAGAATTATCGGAAGTAGCTGCTGCGTTTACGTTCCAGACAACTCACCATCTGTATATGATGCCATATCTAAATTACATAAAATTGCTGCTGAGATACATCCGGACAATGGTACATGGACCTTTTCAGGGTGGTTCTGGTCAATGCTTAGTACATGGGGCTGGAAGCTACTGACAATCTTATGTATTATAGTTGGGATATTGTTCTTTTTGTGTCTATGTATACAATGTGGCCCTGCATTATGTTCTATGTGTTTATCAGCCTGTATTCCATCTAGACGAGCTCTTGCCCAAAATGAATTGATGCTTCATAAAGAAGTGGCTCAGATTATGTCAATTGATATAGAAGATGAGTATCCTGATTATGTCCACTATGAGGTAGCTTCAGCTAAACGCTAAAAGGGTCGTCTGTCGTATTTTGACGATGGCTGGGTTAGCGCTTAGCTTTGCTACACGTTATCCCCCTTAACTTGGCTTTATTCGAAAACGCCATTTTGTATGTTATGACGGCCATTTTAGAGAATGAGCTACCTCACGGTCAGCATGCCCTTTAGTCCTTTGTCCGTGCCGCTGACCACCTGAGTTTGCCCAGCAACAGGCTATTTTTAGTAACAGTCAAGCCTGTACATGCGCAGTTCTGACTGACCAGTCACCCCTCAGGAATGTTTCGCCAAACTGACCAGTGGTGTTGTAACCCCTCCCATGAGTTGGCTGTGCTCCAAAAATGACCATATATGTCCCTAAAACTCTGTAACTATGTACCGCCTACCTTTTTATTATGTTGTAAATTGTATAAAAGAAGGACTTACACCGATGGTCGGTGTGATACTTCTTGCATTGCCGAAGGGTGCTGTAGGAATGTACCACCACCCCATGGGGTCTTAATAAACTTGTCTTTTGCATTTTTCAGTTTCCGTGCCAACAGTTCTTTCGGCGTAGTGGGTATTCTGCGGAGCATGTAGGCCTTTGGAACCCAATACCACAAATAGGTTATCCTGACAATGATTTCAAGGTCAGCTCCTCTCATGTGCGAATGGCCAGGTAGTGTGTGTGCTTCTGTTAGGGGCCTTCGTTCTGACTCTTCCCTCATCTCATTCCCATGTGTGACTCTCTCCCTGCTGGGCTTCCCAGCAACAAGCTCTCCCTATTTCTATGCTTAACTTACACCTTTTCTCTACTTTTCCACCTGGCCTGCCTCCTTCTCTCAGTGCTGCGTGCTGTTTTCCTAAGTAATTTCTTAGCCTCAAACTCACTCCCTGATGCTTCCTCAGCACCATAGACGTACCCTGGGGGAGTATAACCCACGGCTCCCACTTTGGAGTGAGACTTTGGAGGATTGGGGCCCCAATCTTCCCCTCCACTGATGGAACAATATTCCAGATTTGCCACAAACATCCTTCTGCCCCAAGGGCATCCTGTGGGGTGGTTAGGAGCATGCGCTACTTGTTCTGCTTGGACCTGATGGGGCATGACCGATGGGTTGGGGTCGAACCAGAGGGAGCCTGGCACTGGACTGAGCTAGGATTGATTTCATCTGGGCTGGTGGGTCCAGTAATTTCCCCCCCCCCCCGCCCCCCGGGTCTGGTGGCTTGCTGTGCCAGAGGAGGTCCACCAGCCTTCTCAACCCGTGGATTGGTGTAGCGCAATGCAGGGGTGACTGGGATGGCAGGCATCAACGAGAGCACATCCCTGCCAAAGTATGTTTGAGAGGTGCAGATACCTCACTTACAGTCGCAGATAGTCTTATAGGTAGGGACCACCTCGTAGATGGCCCATAGAACAAGATTGGCCTCTCATTTAGCCCTCTTCTGTCCTGTATATCAGGTCTGTATGTGTGTCGATGTGTGACCTATGATTTTGGTATTGAATGTTCCCTACTCAGGCCAGGGGAATGCATATGTTAGGTATTAGCAGGCCACTCACAGCAATGTTTACCTAATTTCTGGGCCGGTGTGGGAAATCTAGCTTGCATATTGTCGAGTGGAGTCTCCATGATGGATTAGGAAACTCATTTTTTAAGGAATATACAAACTTTTGATTGTATCGAGATTTTGAATTATTACAAATTCTACTCAAATTGTGGGTGAAAACTGCGCGCACAGAGTAAACTAGAAACAATCTACTGGTTATGAGGTATGAGGGATAAAAATCCGATTACCCAGCCGCGTAATATAATAATAGGTGTATACTTATATGTTGTTAGCATGATGTATCTATAAGTACCTGTCCTCTTGTAATAGTAGGTCATATTTTGAATTTATTTAGTTTGGTAGTAGAGTGGTGTATCGTTCATGTAAATAACTAGGCCGCAACTAGACCAACGCCATTTTGATTCTCCCCTGTCCGGCCCAGGTAGTGACCACGTGTAACTTGCCGCACGGGTACAATGAGTTATAGCAAGCAGCTGAATACTTGTTGTTCTTCACTGGCCTGGGAGCCCAAGGTCGCATCTGGCTTCTAGTGTGATAAGCGCATTCCTGGAGGCCCCGTGCTTGCAATCCCAGGCACCAAGACGAAAGGGAGTCACCCCTCCTGACCTACCCCCATAATAGCTGTACCTAGTATTGAAACTAATCATGTGTGCCATATATGGTCGTTCCTTGGAGCTCAAGGACCGACTGGTACTTTTTCATTTACAGTGTTCTCATGCATGTCTTGAAGGTATATATGTATTGCTTTGAATGGAAGCCATATGTCTTCTCCGCGCTCCTTGAGGGGTGAGGATGAGAGAGGCTCCTCTATAGAGTACTTTGTATAAGAAAGGATTGAACTTTCTTCACTGCCAACAGACTGATTATTATGGTAATTGGAATTGGGTTATTGGTAAGTATAGCCCTTATGTTATGATGTATGGTACGTCAGGTCTAACAAATCTGATGCATCAACAGACGTTTAGGAATTTGGCAATGACAAATTCTACGAAATAATAAAAACCTGCAACATAGTGCAATGGGTAGTTATGAACAATATATGTTGACTTTTAGCAGTGAAATAGCAAATATCAAATGTTGATTTGTGTAAAAAATTGTTATTACATCAAGAAATGCATAAACATATGAACATGAAACATTTAACATGAAGCACAATTTCCAAGATTTCAACAGCATAAAATGGAAAAATGGAAAAGAAAATAGAAGAGAAAAGATTTGATGGAAAAAATTGATAGCTTGTCCAAAAACCCTTAGTACCCTTCCATTGGATGTTCCGCGTAACACACAGAGGTACGGGAGCTCAATAGACGGTCAATATCAGCTCAGTGGACAAAAACAGCAATGATTTATGCAGAGTAAAAATGGAAAGTTGACAACTATTGGCCCTCTTTGGCCAGACACAAGTAATAACTTATTCAGCAGGGCCAAAATATTCCCTAACGTCCGACTTATACCCTATGTCACACCTAGGAATTGTGCGTACCGGACTGCATGACTCCCAGCAGTCTAAGAAAACAAATTCCACCCTTCACTTCTTTCAAGGACCGTCAGTGGTAAGAAACCCTCAGTCACAAATATAACTCCCTTTAACGAAAAAATAAGATTCAGGTGGTGACCCTATGTAACACAGCAAATACCAGGACTGCATCTATTGTGTATCGCTCAACTGTCCACCATAACTTTCACTGCAGTCATTTTTTTAGGTATATACCTTAAACTCCTGTTGACTTACTAACCACTTCTCATATTTGAAATCTCAGTTCACTGATGCCATGCCTCATCTCCATTAAGAATGTTGCAATTGTTTATTTAGTAATTTTATTTATATCAGGCTTATATTCAATCAATCTTTGTTTCGAGATCTCGAAGCTTGTCCTACATGTATTCCCACAAGGACGTATTAGTTGGTATACCTCAGATGATGTCATAAAGTTTGTATAATTTTTTTAACAAGGCCTTCCTCCCTGGAGTTGGATGTTGTATATATGACCATTTGATCACATGATTACATTGATAACAATGTAGCCATGGGAAGGTTCCTTGCTTTTTTGCCATTATGCACATTTTGATCACTGTTTTTGAAATTCTGCTCTCATTAGCGTATGCTGAAGATTTCTCCTATGTGTGTGTGTACAATCATAAGTTTCTGATAATACATACTCATCAATACGTTACTATTTTGAGGGATCTCCCAATGTTTAGTATGATTTTCACAATTGCTTGGCTTTGCCTTCAAAACAGTAGAATCATTTTAAAATGCCTGTCAGCTTCTTTTTGGGAACACCTTGAGGCTTTGTTCTCTGACTTTTTCTTCATCACGCTCTTTGCACTTAGATTTTAGAATCATAATTTCTTTTACCAAGTAGTTTGCATATTTCTTGTTCTCTGCTATAGTCATGGCACAAAGGGGGATTTATGCTACTACCATGTTGCTTCCAAAGACTGCTGGATTTAAAGTACAGTTGGCACTTGTATATTCTTGCAGCTCATAAGCTGACATAGTTCCGATGGCATGATAAAAATGTAGTATCGTCAACTATACAACCAACAAGCATTGGAAATGCAATAGGGCTCGCATTAGGAAAGTTTGAGCTATTGGTCTTATAAATGATTTTTTTTTCATTTATGTTATTTTTTAAAATAGCTAAATTAATAGCTTTGTCATTTACAATGCCAATAGTTGTAACTTTCGCGAATGTGAAACCTATAGCATTTGTAAAGGAACATGTTTTGTATTTACATGACTTAGATGTATTGATATTACAAATAACAATAGCTTTTAATTTTTTTAAATAATTACTACTTAAATAATGTATTTAATTTGTAATGGCAATAGCTTAAACTTTTGTAAATAACTTTTGTGAAGATTATCGGCGAGATTCATCAAAGTAAAATCGGATCGCAAAGGGCTAGATTCTGAGAATATGGCCCTTTGCGAGAGCTATTTTTGCATTTGGGATTGATCATCCCAAATGCAAAAATCGCTATTACAGAACTCGCTAAATTGTGAAGAATCACATTTAAGGAATCTCAATTAGAGATTCCTTAAAAGTATTTATGAACCTTTTAAAAATTGCGAATTCGCAATATGGCGCCGCTATTTACCGCGAAGTGTAACTTCGTGGTAAATAGCGAAAACGTAGAAAAATGCACTTTAGTGCATTTTTCTAAGTTGAATATTACACACCCATGTCCTTTGGACATGTGTGTGTGCAACAACTGTGTACATTTGCATTTCAGGGGTGCTACAGGGTGTCCTTTGGACACCCTGGCACCCTTGAAATCGCATCCTTATTTGCGATTCGCTAATTGCTAATCGCAAATAAGGATTGACTCCCCATTCATTCCTATGGGCCTTTAGGCCCATAGGAATGAATGGGGAATCGCATCCTTATTTGTGTTTAGCAATTTGCGAATCGCAATAAGGAAGCAGTAGAAATCGCAAAAAATATAGCAATTTCTACATACATCCCGTTTTGCGAGTCTGTAATAGCGATTCCTTAATAATCGCTAATACAGACTCGCAAAAGGGGACTTTGATGAATCTATATGTAAGTTCATTGTTTTTTATTGTGACGAAAATCCAAGAACAGAAGTGAAATATTAACATCTTTTTGTGATATGTAATAAAGCGTGAAAGCTTGAAAACAGCTTAAAGCATTAAAAGAACATATTTGAACCAGTGATGCTGTGGTTGCGCTGAGAGATGCTGTGGTTGCGCTGAGTGATGCGGTGGTTGCGCTGAGTGATGCTGTGTTTGCGCGGAGGGATTCTGTGGTTGTGCTGTGTGATGCTGTGGTTGCGCTGAGTGATGCTGTAGTTGTGCTGAGTGGTGCTGTGGTGGTGCTGAGTGATGCTGTAGTGATGCTGTGGTGATGCTGAGTGATGCTGGGGTGATGCTGCGTGATGCTGTGGTGGCGATGAGTAATGCTGTGGCGTTCAGTGATGCTGTAGTGGCGCATAGTGATGTTGTGGTGCCCCTGAGTGATGCTGTGGTGGTGCTGAGGGGAGCGGGACGAGAGGAGAGAGGTAAGAGGGTAGAGAGTAGATAGGAGAAGAGAGGTGGGAGAGAATAAGAGAGGGGAGAGAGGAGAGTAAGGAGAGGGGAGAGTGAGGAGAGGGTTGAGTGAGGAGAGGGTTGACTGAGGAGAGGGGAGAGTGAGGAGAGGGGAGATGGAGAGGAGAGAGGGGAGTGAGAAGAGAGTGGAGTGAAGAGAGAGGGTAGTGAAGAGAGAGGGGAGTGGGGAGAGAGGGGAAGAGAGGGAGGGGAGAGAGGGATTGGAGAGTGAGGAGAGGGGAGAGTGAGGAGAGGGGAGAGGGAGGGGAGAGGGGAGTGAGGGGGAGAGAGGGGAGAGTGGTGAGAGGGAATAGTGGTGAGAGGAGAGTGCATGTATGGGACTGGGTGCATGCCGTCCGTGTCAGGAATGCTTCTGTCTAGCCTGAGGAATGGCTTCCCCCAAGTGTCTAAAGAATGTATGTGACCTATGTGATGCTGCTATGTGCGAACACGTGTTATTTTTAGCAACTTGGTTCACAGGTTTTCCAGTAGACGTTGCCTTTGTGTCATAAGGGTGGCTGCAAATCAAGCATTTTTACTTATTACATCATAGCCCTTGGGTGGGCTTCTTTGGAATAGGCTTCAGGGCGCTGTGTGCTTCATAGGGTGTTTACGCAGGAGGCGCATGGAAGTTACTATTCACGACCATTTGGTGTGTTAGTGATATCTGAAGAAGGACTGGAGTCATGTAATGTGCAGAAAAACAAAACTGTATGGTGCCAATATAATAGTCGTAAAAATTATTAAATGAAACCAACCACAAAGAATACAATAGGGCTTTCATGAGGTAACATTGCATTGCCTTTTCCAGGAAATAAGTTACTGCAAATGTTATTTATGTAGTATTATGCCTTTCCTAGATGTAGACAGAGATGAGCGCGCCCAGTGGCACCGCCCAGATTTTATGCCGCTCTATTCTGCGCCAAAGTGGCTTGAAGTCTGTGCCTTCTCGCCCCCACAGAACAGCATGCGAGACATCCTGTGAGAGTGCACCGTACTGCCTCTGGCCAGTAGTCGCTGTCTAAGTACATATGGGATTTTAGCCTCACCTTGTGTAAGGTGTGCACCCACTCATACTTACACCAACATTCATTGCGGTGAGCCGACTTCAGCAATCAGTGCATCAAATGGAGGGAGGGGGTAACAGAACAAAGATGCACCTCAAAGCCACAAGCCACAGAACATGTTCAACACGAATACCCACGTGACCTCAGCTACTGGTGCCCCAATTCAAGTGTAAAAAATTCATAAACTTGCAAAAAAAACAACTTCCTGCAAAGATGATGGAGATAAAGCAACAGAAGGAAAGCACAGTAAAGCAACATCATGCAGAATGTCTAGTAAATCCTCCTGCACGGCATGGAGTTTAAAAAGCGAGCTAATCTAGCTGCATGAATGAACGGGCCCATGGCCCATATCACAAACGAAATTAATGTTGTGATTAATGAGGCAATGCATTCTAGATGTGATCTGCAGTTTTGCAGCCTCAGACCTAGTGTGGCACTGCAGTTGTACCACCAAGGGAAGGGGTGGGCAAACATTCAAGAAAGACTATTCCAGGAACCTAGTGAGCTCGGCATTGGTGTGGTAGGGACGGGGGGCGGGGAGAGGCAAGAAGGGAAGAATAGGGGAGAGTAAGGGTGACAAGACGCACGGGGAGCAGCAGCCTTTGATGTGCCGGCCGGCCGCGAGCAGTGAATAATTAGGGGAGGAGAAATGCCGGAGTGCAGGCTGGGGGAAGCTTGTGGGAGGGAGGCTGGTGTCTTTGATGCGTGCACGCGCTTTTTTCACGGGCACAGCATCAAATCGCCTGTTTGGTTAAGCTCTCGTTAAGCCCCAATATGTCTTGACATCTGCAATGCGCATGCGCATTGGCAGAGGTCGAGCCCTAAAAAGAATGAAAATGTATGCAACCTATTGTTTAATGGTAATACGAGTTAAGTAGAAGCCTCACATCAAATGCAAGATCTTAGATTTTAAATCCTCATTAACCATAACTTGCACAAAGGGGAGCGTAATTTCCGTGAATCGCCTGGTTCATGGTTACGTCGATCTGTGTGTGCAACTCAGACACAACATGCCATTAGCAATAGCCTTAGGGCCCTACCTAACGAATGCAACATCACAACCGAAACAACCCGTTTGTCATGCAAAAGAAAGCAAAAGTTACTGTACCGTAAAAACAAGTTCTTTGATATTTAAAGTCTTTAATACCATAACCTGCACTTAAGGTCGCGTCATTTGTGTGACTCGCCTGCGTAGCTCAAGGTTATATTTATCTGTGTGTGCAAATCAGGCACAACGTGCCTATAGGAATATCCTCTGGCCATACCTACCGAATGCTACGTTCACAATTGAACCAACCTGTTTGTCACGCAAAAGAAAGTGAAAGGTACATTCTAGTAAAAGCAAGCTCTCAAATAATAAATCCTTAATAACCATAACTTGCATTTAAGGCAGCGTTGTTTCTGTGAATCGCCTATGTAGCTCATGGTTACAATGATCGGTGTGTGCAACTCTGGCACAATGGGGCAGATTTACAAGCCCCTTGAGCCACTTTTGCGTCACTTTTTCTATTTTAAAAGTGACGCAAAAGTGGGCCTGTAGGAATAACCTGAGGGCCCTACCTAAGGAATGCTGCATTCACACCCAAACCTGTTTGTCCCGCAAAAGAAAGCGAAAGTTACCGTCCTCTAAAAACATTGTAGCCACTTTTGAGTCTGTCTTGCAAATTATTTGAGTTTTTCTTTGCATTTTTTAAAACATTATTTATTCAATTCTGTGAGTGAGCACACTGTTAGCTCTCTCACAGTTGCTTCTTTTGAATGTGCTGCGGCTTTTATAGGAACCGGACATGTTGGGAGGACAGAAATCAAAATCACAGAAAGAGAGGGATGACTCGGAGGAGTAGTCAAAAAAAGGGAACATTGTGAGGAACAGCAGGTCTTGCCTATAACCTGCTTGAAAGGCGATCCGCGTGGTATCCATGGGAGGCAACTTTTTTTAAACTGAGTTACTAATCCTTTTTACGTTTTGTTCATTTTCTAGATATATTGACTACAATGTTGTTGAATCTCATGATCTATTGCTTGAATTGAATGTCTGTGTACATTTGCACAGAATGTAATGTACTTCAGTATCCTGTTAAGGCTTTAAAATATGGAAATAATGATAAAATAAATATATCTGCAATGAGTCCAACCGAGTGCCAGAAGGGCCGAACCCTGAGAGATTTTCCTAACATTAACATAGTTTATAGTTTCTCTGCAGTTACCCTCTTCAAAAAGGGCATTCATTTGTAAATATGAGTTTATGTCTGAATTTACCCTGTTTACGACTGACAGGATTTCACAAAGGGATTCCTGGCAGGCGTAAACCCATTGACCAGAGCGAAGATCTCAGCCAGGTGGGGCCCTCCTTAGTTATAAGAAACGATTGGGAAATGGGCATGAATTATCATGTGTTAGAGGTCAGTGTGAATGAACGCAGCAGATGTGACATCACAACCTAAAGTTGTAATTTTAGCCCCAGTGCCTAAAATCCAGTGAATTGTTTAAAAGAATCTGAAAGGTGCTTCTTTTTTTTACCTTAAATAAATGAAAAGATGGAGGCGTTTAGAAAAACAGGTGCAAGTTAGTTTAATCAAATACAGTGGCCGGGAGAATATTGACAGAGGCACGTCTGAAGACAGTTCAAATCGGAGGGGGACCCCACATCAATTTAGGCAGGTCGACGGGGAAAGAGACAATCAAGCACGGGGAGGGGACCTGCCCACAGTGATTTTAGTAAATGGCCTCGAAGAGGTCCTTTGTATTATAATAATTGCCCTGAACCCAAGCAAACCATATAACAATTGGATATTATCAAAATTTATTTTTTTATTTTTGAATTCATTTTCATTGTGAATGGATATAGATAGTTTAGCATCATGATAAATAAATAAACACCTTAGCAACAATTGAACAGTGGTTCTGACTCCATACTTGCATACCGTTAACACTCATACAAAAAACATTCACACATCATACAACACTAGGCAGAGATGATCTTGGATGACATGGGGACCGATGATCAGATGTCCGGGTTGGTTCAGTAGGTTCCTAAGTAGGAACAAACGCCAACGCGCGTTTCGGTGTGTGGCCCCGTCCGGGGCTACACCTTCATCAGGGCAAAGTGAGGTGAGGAAGGAGGATTCACAAGTGTACAAGAATTCTATTGATGGCGAATGAGGCTGGCGTCTGATTAGAGAAGTAGATAATTATCCGCTAGTACCAGGATGTAATAGCGTCGCCTTAGGGAGTATCTGTAATAGGTGGAATCCTGTCCCCAGATGTGCGTAGGGATATCAGCACAAAGAAGGGAGACACAAGGATGGATAAAATGGGTCCCTTTAGATCGTGGGGGAGATACCATAGATGGATTTAGGTAAATGCTGACATCGTCTGCTGCTGGTGCGCGATAAATAAACCTTTAAATGGTGGTAGTAATGCCGCGGAAGGATTCTGATCAGTGCTGGAACCGCCGGCTGGGGGTGTATATTGGGCTAACCAAAGAAGGTGTCCTTAGTTGATGAGTTAGTTCCACAATAGGGTTATTTTCGGGCTTTGTAAAGTCCCTCATGGATGGAACCTGATGCATCAGCGGGGGGCAGTCTCCAGTCGGCGGTCCGGGTAGCACGCACGAGGACAGGCAGAAGACAGTCTCAGAGTACAGACGTTTTGGCCGCACATAAATAACAAGAAAAACATCGGAAGCTAGGCAGCACGTCTTTCGGGAAACATGGCGGCCGCTAGCTAGAGTGGATCGCACGCTCCGATCAGCCTCCAGAAACCTGCACCGCTGCGTTGCTAATTTTCAAAAGCTATGCCAACAGAACTGACCCGCGGAGTGCTCCGGTGACAGAGCGTGTTTCATTCCGAGGATTCCGAGAGATATTGACGTTGTAGAACGGCAAGATCAGGTGTATGTGTCTGCCGGCGGTACCTCCCTCTCCCGCCTCCGCCTTCACCTTTCTCCCGTGTTGGAGACGGGCAGCCATGGAGATTAGGCGCGGCCGTGCGGCCGTGCGGCCATACCACGATTTCGTCCAGCAGAGGAGGAGGGGAATCAGCACCGAGGGACACAGCGTTGCACACTTCTCCCCTCATTAGAGAAACATCGGTGCCAGAAACAGCCGGAGCAGCAGTTGACTCCGAGGAGCCAAAAGACCGGGGTGATTTTTCCTTAAATGAAAGTAAGGTGTTTGACTGGATTAGGGACATGCTTAAGACTGGCAGTAACAAAAGTAAAGACCTGCAAGTAAGGATCACAAGGAGTAAGACCAGGAATCGAGGTAAGGAGTACAAATTGGAAGAGAGCAAACTACAGCTCCCAGGGTGCTCCTTGGGGCTGTCTTCAAAGATAGGTCAGGAGCTTAAAATAAGGCTAGCTGAGACCAAGGGGGAGACGGTAAAGGAGGGAAAGAAAAACACTAGGCAAAAAAAGACCAAAAACAAAAATCTGAAAACCCCAGGAGGTATGACCCCTTCACTGCGCTCATATTTTAAAGCTCTGCCCCAAGTGTTAGAGATTACGCAGGAAATGGCAGCATCCAGGGGAGAAAGCCTGTAGCAGGATAAGCAAGAAAGGCAGGGTATATCTACCGCTATTTCCAGCTCAATCTCCTCCTCTAACCCGTCTTCTGTAGAGGTAGTGCCAGAGGCTCCCTTAGTACCTATTCCGCCCGACTCGTTAACGGCCATAGAGACTGCTACTGTTAGTAAAACATCTATTCAACAAGATAAAATGCAAGATGAAGGGACACAAAATGCAACAGCGGCAGGAAAGGAGACGAAGCGGGAAGCAGCAGACCGGGGTCAGGAAGAGTTGGGAGTAGGTAATGCACTTTAGGCCCTAGTCAGCTCTATTGCTGCAACGAGGGAGGAGATAAGGCATGATTTTGCAGTTTCTAAAACTAATCAGAATGAAATAAGAGCAACATGTGAGGTATTAGGTCAAAAGGTGGATGGCCTATGTGAAAGAACTGAAATACTGGAAAGTTCAGTAGGTCTTTTGACTACAAATTTAGAGACTGCTAGATCTAAAATACACACCCTTCAAAGAGATGGAGAAAACATGAGAGAGAGGAATGAAGTGTTGGAAAATTATTCAAGACGCAATAACATCCGACTTCTGAAAATCCCAGAAGGCAAGAAAGGTGCTGAACTTAAGGGCTTTATAATTCACCTATTAAAGGATTCCATTAACCTTGGGGAAACAGCGGAAGAACTAGACAAGGATATTCAGCGAATACATAGAGATCCGTTTCGCATGAACCCGGCAAGAACTAAATCCAGAAAGGTGTTAATCAATTTTTTGACTTACGCACTAAAAGAAAAGATCCTAAATCTTGCTCTGAAAGCTAGAACGATGAAGGGCCCAGATTTCTCCTTTGAGATACGTTCAGACCTCTCCAAAACCTCACTGGACAGACAGTGGGAGTTGGGGCAGCGCATGGACAGATTTAGGTCATTAGAAGCCACAGTGCAGATGAGGTTCCCAGCATTTCTACGGATCATGTACAACAACAAGATGCACAACATCCGTTCTATACACGATGCTGATGACTTATTAGAATCCCTCCGAGAGCAAGCCCAGGCCCAGAGTACAAAATAACTTAGGTGTGACTAGTAGTAGTACAGAGGTCCTTTTGGGCCCCTATAGGTCCCTATATATGTGCCTATATGTAAATTATCTCAATTTCCTGCACTAATCTGAATGGAATGATACAATAAAAGGGGAAAAAAATATATATTACAAATAAATGACATAATTAAATTTAAATCCACAGAAAAATTATATAATGTTATCTAAAAAAAAAAGGAAAAACAGATAAAATAAACTATATATATGTATATTCACTGAAAAAACCATAGGTTTCACACCAGTTATAGTTAGGTGGAAATTTTACTGACATAAAACCATTGAAATTCCACGTTATAGTTAGTTGGACTCACTATAACTTGCGCGCCTGCAATGCACTGCTGATGACGTCACATATTACATCACTCATGACATGGTCAGTGACATTGACATCACTCATGACATCACTGATGACACCATCCAGTGAATGTGTGTCTTTCTGAAAAATAAATATGTTTTATATATGTATTTGTATAGGTCGATGGAAGAATAAATGTTTAAATAAGTGTGTAAATGGATGTTTTTTAAATAAAAAATTGATTGGTTAACTGGCTTATTAAGTGTATCTTAGTGAATACATATATTAGCAAGTAATTTTTAAATATTTAAATATATGTATCAGTGTTTCACTTTGTGTATAAGTGGCTGCATGGGTTGGTGACTGACTCACTGTTTGTATGTGTTTTGAAGACAGCATATGTGCAGGACTGTATGGGTGGATGAGTGTGTATATAAGTGTGTTAGTGAGCGAATGCCTGCCTCACTAGTGTCTTTATGAGTTACTACATATGTTTTAATCTAGTATATGTGAGTATTGATGTTTATAAGTGAGTATATGTGAGAGTGAGAGATTGTAAGAGTTCCTGTTTAAATAAGTATGTCTTTCTATAAGTGATTGTTTAAGAGAGTAAGTATGTGTAAGTTTCCTTAGAAGTAATGTGCTAGTGTGTGTATAGCTGTATATGCAAATAAATGGATGTTCAATAGTTTATTTGCATGTGTGAGTATGTGTGTGAGTAACTTTTGGAAGACTGTCGGTCTGTAACAGGATGTATATGTGTATCACTACATATGATGAGTGAGTATATGTATGAGTGACTATATAGAACTGTTGGTGAATGAGTGGATGTGTATATAGATGGTGGTATTACTGGATTGGTTGTTGTAACTTGTATGAGTATCTCTATTTATATGAACATTTTAGTTTCTATTTTTGAATATGTGTTTCAAGGGTTACATTACACTGAAAGGAGGTCTGTTACTCTGTCACAAGTATGGTGTCATCAGTGATGTCATGAGTGATGTCACTGACCATGTCATGACTGATGTAATATGTGATGTCATCAGCCGTGCATTGCAGGCGCGCAAGTTATAGTGAGTCCAACTAGCTATAACGTGGAATTTCAATGGTTTTATGTCAGTAAAATTTCCAGCTAACTATAACTGGTGTGAAACCTATGTTTTTTTCTGTGAATTTAATAGGTTTTTTAAATGCTAATTCCTAACTATAACTGGTGTGAAACCTATGTTTTTTTCAGTGAATTTCAAAGGTTTTTTAAAAGCTAATTCCTTTCTTTATCGAGTTTCTAACCTACGATTTTTTTATAAATTTGCTGTTTTTTGTAAGTATTAATTATTATTTTTTATTTTTTATAATAATATTTAAAAAAAAATTCAAATTTTTTGCTGGGGCACTCTGAGTGCGCACACCGGTAAGCTCTCCCGAGAGCGCACCCAGAGCGCTACTTGCGTTTGTGAAAGAAAATATGAATGAAAAGTAAATATTAACGCAAGACATTTAGTACCATACATATAAAAGCAGTTTTTTTGAATAAGGAAATGAAAATGATTTTGCATTTCCGTGAAACTATCAAAACGTCACTTAGGCGCGCCGCGTAAGCACCCCCGGAAGCGCCTACGTTTGCACCGCGTTAGTGCCCCCGGGTGCGCTTCGGTGCGCGCAGCGTAAGCTTGTCAAGTCATGTGACCTTAAAATAACACTTTTCATTGGTTGCTAACATTTTTTTTTACAAAGAATGAAATCCCCACCCATTTCCTTCACTTCTTCTTTCACTTTTGTGACTGAAAGACCTGCCTTTTTGCTCTCGTTTTTTTGTTGGATATCTTGGATTATCATGGCTGCCAGACCATCCAGCAGTGAAGATGACTCCAATGATTTCATTGATGAAGAGCCTCCTCAGCCGAAGGTCAAAGAACATTTCATCTGGAATTTTTTTTCCATACCTGATGACCAGAAGAAGGTAAATGCTCCAAAAGTGGAGTGCAGGATCTGTCACACAGTCCTGTCACGGGGTGACCCCACTAAAAAATATTCTTTTGGGAACTCCACAATGATTTGCCATGTGGAGAGGAGGCACCCCCAGAATTTTGCCCGGGAAAGTGTCAGGGCTATGGCACAAGAGGTTCCCAGTGATGGGGCCTCTACATCAACCGGAGGACCAACAACATCGGTGAGTGGGAGATCACAAGAGTTGGTTCCGAACATTCAGCCTGCATTTAACAAAGGCGTCCTTAAATGCAGATACTGTGATCAGCTACTTTGCTTTTGGGAGCAAAGTGTTCTGCTCATGGTTCGATCATTGGAGAACCATCGCTGCTGTTCCCAGCCCTAATTTTTTATCAATTTTTTGCTCCTGTTGAGCAGTTTTCATTCCCTGTTTTTGTTTTTGTTCTAAAGAAAGAAAAAAGAAGAAAAAAAAGTTCTTTTCAGAACTACCTCCAATTCTCATCAAAGAGCTATATTCTTAAAAAAATGAAAAAGAGTAAGTGAAGTGGAGTGCATTGATAAAGGAAAGGAAAATGAGTAAGAAAGAACAGAAAGGTATGAGAGGAGAAAGGAAGTGAAGTAGGGGGACTGAAAGAAGGTGAGTGTTGGGAAGGAAAGTAAGGAGAAGGAGAGTGAAAATGGGGAATGTAGATATTCAAAGAAAATGTAGAAAAGGAACAGGGGTGTGGAAGGGTAAGAAAAGATGCATTGCTGGAGTTGCATCATTTTTGTGACGCACTCCAGCAATGCATCACTTTTGCGCTTACAGATACATCTGAAATACTGACGTATCTGTAAGTACTTGCGACATAATACGTCATATATTTAATATGACGCATGAGTAGAAGACTGAAGGCCTCATTTATGAGGCCATGCGTCATTTTTACGCCACCGATACGTCACTTTTTGTGACGCACCAGTGCTGTTAAAAATGCATCTTATTGAGTCATGTTTACAAAGTGACGCATCTAGGTAGATGCGTCACTTTGTAAACCCCTGCGCCACATTATACCTACATCAGGTGTAATGTATGCAAAAGGGATGTATTGACGCAAGAAAGGGTCATAGAGGTGACGCAGTGAAATCTATGAGATATCTCTGCATCACTTTTATGACGCTGCTGCGTCTAAAAAAAGGTCCTGTTTCACATCAGGCGTAAGACTGATGCAGGCCCTTTCACATGGGCCTGGCCCCATGTGAAAGGATGCATTGTTGGAATTGCATCCTTTTTGTAACGCACTCCAGCAATGCATCACTTTTGCGCTTACAGATACATCTGAAATACTGACGTATCTGTAAGTACTTGCGACATAATACGTCATATATTTAATATGACGCATGAGTAGAAGACTGAAGGCCTCATTTATGAGGCCATGCGTCACTTTTACGCCACCCGGTACGTCACTTTTTGTGACGCACCAGTGCTGTAAAAAATGCACCTTATTGAGTCATATTTACAAAGTGACGCATCTAGGTAGATGCGTCACTATGTTAACCCCTGTGCCACATTATACCTACGTCAGGTGTAATGTATGCAAAAAGGACGTATTGACGCAAGAAAGGGTCGTAGAGGTGACGCAGTGAAATCTATGAGATATCACTGCGTCACTTTTATGACGCTGTTGCGTCTAAATCTTGCGCCTGTTTCACAGCAGGCGTAAGACTGATGCAGGCCCTTTCACATGGGCCTGGCCCCATGTGAAAGGATGCATTGCTGGAGTTGCATCATTTTTGTGGCACACTCCAGCAATGCATCACTTTTGCGCTTACAGATACGTCTGAAATACTGACGTATCAGTAAGTACTTGCGACATGATACGTCATATATTTATTTATGACGCATGAGTAGAAGACTGAAGGCCTCATTTATAAGGCCATGCGTCACTTTTACGCCACCGGTACGTCACTTTTTGTGACGCACCAGTGCTTTTAAAAATGCACCTTATTGAGTCATATTTACAAAGTGACGCATCTAGGTAGATGCGTCACTTTGTAAACCCCTGCGCCACATTATACCTACGTCAGGTGTAATGCATGCAAAAGGGATGTATTGATGCAAGAAAGGGTCGTAGAGGTGACGCAGTGAAATCTATGAGATATCTCTGCGTCACTTTTATGACGCTGCTGCGTCCAAAAAAAGCGCCTGTTTCACATCAGGCGTAAGACTGATGCAGGCCCTTTCACATGGGCCTGGCCCCATGTGAAAGGATGCATTGTTGGAATTGCATCCTTTTTGTAACGCACTCTAGCAAAGCATCACTTTGCGCTGACAGATACATCTGAAATACTGACGTATCTGTAAGTACTTGCGACATAATGTGTCATATATTTAATATGACGCATGAGTAGGATACTGAAGGCCTCATTTATGAGGCCATGCGTCACTTTTACGCCACCCGGGACGTCACTTTTTGTGACGCACCAGTGCTGTAAAAAATGCACCTTATTGAGTCATATTTACAAAGTGAAGCATTTAGGTAGATGCGTCACTTTGTAAACCCCTGTGCCACATTATACCTACGTCAGGTGTAATGTATGCAAAAAGGACGTATTGACGCAAGAAAAGGTCGTAGAGGTGACGCAGTGAAATCCATGAGATATCACTGCGTCACTTTTATGACGCTGTTGCGTCCAAATCTTGCGCCTGTTTCACAGCAGGCGTAAGACTGATGTAGGCCCTTTCACATGGGCCTGGCCCCATGTGAAAGGATGCATTGCTGGAGTTGCATCATTTTTGTGGCACACTCCAGCAATGCATCACTTTTGCGCTTACAGATACGTCTGAAATACTGACGTATCTGTAAGTACTTGCGACATGATACGTCATATATTTAATATGACGCATGAGTAGAAGACTGAAGGCCTCATTTATAAGGCCATGCGCCACTTTTACGCCACCGGTACGTCACTTTTTGTGACGCACCAGTGCTGTTAAAAATGCACCTTATTGAGTTATATTTACAAAGTGACGCATCTAGGTAGATACGTCACTTTGTAAACCCCTGCGCCACATTATACCTACGTCAGGTGTAATGTATGCAAAAGGGGCGTATTGACGCAAGAAAGGGTCGTAGAGGTGACGCAGTGAATAAACTGGGTTTTCCCCATGCTACGCTCCCCGGTCCGCTCCCCGGTGCGCGTACCGGGCGCTCCCCCCACGAAAATCGATTTTTTTTTCCCCGCGGAGCCCTTTTATAGCCCCCACATCAAACCTAGGGGGTGAGGGGGGGTCTACTCTGCCCCCTTATGGTAATTTCCCCCTTTATTTTTGCCACCTCTTGTGTCTCGATCTTACCGAGACACAAGATGGAGGCCGCTCCGGACTGTTTCGAATGTTTACAGACACCCAAGAGCCAATCAGCTTTCCGCGTGCAAGTCGCGTAGCGCGCCCGGTGCGCTCCCTTGTGCGCGTACCGGGGCACGCTTATAGATATATATAGTTTTGTTTTACCTAAATTACTCAAAAACCACTGGAGCACATATCTTGAGACATAGCAAAGGCACATCGGGCTACCAGTCCCTACAATTTTGCCAAGTTTGATGGAAATCCATTGAGCCGTTCGGGCTAAAAGTGAGGTCGACCGCCCTATGGAAATTAACATGGGGAAAACACGTTATGGGACCCCCCTTTTATCTCGGCCCCTGCTTGACGAATGCCCCCCCCCCCCCAAACTTTCTGGGAAGGACCGGATCACCGCGAGGCAAATTTGAGGAAATTTTCAGGGAGATTCCTCAACCGGCGCCAAAGTTATTCCGAATAGAATGTTGAGATTTTGCACTGAAAATAATCCTAACTATAACTACCTACTGGCGACCGCCAGTAGGTAATATATATATATATATATATATATATATATATATATATATATATATATATATATATATATATATATATATATATATATATATATGAAATTCGAAAAGGTTGCCCCTGTGCAAGAATCCACAAGCAAATCTTATTTCTTCCTTTTCAATGGACTCCGCCTGCCGGTAAATGCAGCGTGATTACCACCTCTTACAAAGTTCTTAGGCTCACACTCCAGACGCGTTTCAAGGATCTCTGTCCTCTTTCTCAATGGTTGTGGGCTGACTGCTCGAGTTCATTCTGATTTGGTAGCACTATATTCATTCAACGTCCTGCCCCTTTGTGGGCATGGCTTCTGGCATCTCTGGACCTTCGAGTGATGACATTGTAAATCGGAAGGTGGTGCAAGTGGTGAAATGCGGCAAACGCAGTGCCCCCCCAAAGAACTGTGTGACTTTCGCCCACTGTGGTTATTGATGACCCATGAGCAATAACAAGGCAAAACTCACTAGAGTAAGACTGCGAACTACACGAACCAGAAGGCCGATGGTGCGGCCACACCCACAAAGGGAAGTTCGTAATGGATAAAATATGCACAAGCTATGCCTTGAACACTTGCAGTCCCAAGGCTGCTGACCAAGAGGAAACTTGAAACGCGTTTGGTCGAGGGACAATATTCTTTGAAAAGCCGGTGTTTTTGAAGGTGTAACTGCAGCATTTCATTAAATCAAGGCAAAATCTAATCCACTTGGTGTTCTTTCCACAGGGGCAACTCTAATGAATTTATGTTTGCAACCTTGTCCGGTCGCGGAAGGAAGACACTGCTAATGCGGGCCCGAGATGCCTTCGAGTGATGACATTGTGAATCGGGAGGTGGTGCAAGTGGTGAAATGCGGCGAACGCAGTGCACCCCCAAAGAACTGTGTGACTTTCGCCCACTGGGGTTATTGATGACCCATGAGCAATAACAAGGCAAAACTCACTGGAGTAAGAGTGCGAACTACACGAACCAGAAGGCCGATGGTGCGGCCACACCCACAAAGGGAAGTTCGTAATGGATAAAATATGCACAAGCTATGCCTTGAACACTTGCAGTCCCAAGGCTGCTGACGAAGAGGAAACTTGAAACGCGTTTGGTCGAGGGAAAATATTCTTTGAAAAGCCGGTGTTTTATGGAGGTGTAACTGCAGCATTTCATTAAATCAAGGCAAAATCTAATCCACTTGGTGTTCTTTCCACAGGGGCAACTCTAATGAATTTATGTTTGTGGCCTTGTCCGGTAGCGGAAGGAAGACACTGCTAATGCGGGCCCGAGATGCCTTCGAGTGATGACATTGTGAATCGGGAGGTGGTGCAAGTGGTGAAATGCGGCGAACGCAGTGCACCCCCAAAGAACTGTGTGACTTTCGCCCACTCATTAAATCAAGGCAAAATCTAATCCACTTGGTGTTCTTTCCACAGGGGCAACTCTAATGAATTTATATATATATATATATATATATCCAGCAACACAAAGCAACAGGAAATTGCTGGCGCACTCCCCTCCAGACAAAAAACGCTACCACTCCATTTCCAGTTTGCAAAGGAAAACGGGTTTATTTCTCCATAGTCATACGCATGGTAACACGAGCTGGATGTAAAACCCAACGCGTTTCGACGAAGGACTCGTCTTGATCACGGGTACCACCTATGTCTACGGTAATGCTTTAAATAAAGTATACAAGTGCAAAAAACACAGAAAGTAAAAACCAAGAACATAGATGTAGGACTTCACAGTGACGGCTATTTGCAATCAGCGGCCATCTTAAAGAGGGGTTTGCAAACAATAAATCTATAACATTGGTTATTATCACCAAACAAGTGCATGTGTCAGAGATATTTGTTGCCCAAGAAATCATAATGTATAATAAATACCATGTTGATTCCTATTACTAAATTCAAAAATTAATGATCAAAATATTGTCACATTGTGCATCATAAATGAATATCTTCACGAATATAGGGCTATAATCGTGTAAGGACAAAATATTCCAGAGCAATGAGCAATTAGTTACAATATGCATCTACGCAGAATACTGCCTTACTAAATAAATGAATTTATACCGAGCTGGATTGCACTGTCAATTGACCAAACAAAATTGAAAAATAAATGAAAAGGAAAATTCAATTATCCCCAGTGGGTGAATTAACAACATAAAAGACAATCCAACTCAAATTTACGAAATTACTGCGTCAGTTCCATGTTAATCTGTCAATAGTAAACATTGCTCTGATTTACGCAAATATATACACACATCCCAAGTGGGGAAAGAAACGGTTAGCGATACGTACCCTGGAGAATGATCCCTCAATTGTTATCCGCCAGTCGGATAAAGGGGGGAATGTTGTGGTCTTGGACAGGGTTAAATACATAGAGGAAGGGATGCGTCAACTAGACTGTATGGAATGCTATGAAAAGACCACATTTGATGTAATTGAAAGGTCCAACAAACTGTATTATGATCTGTTAAAGAACTGGCATGCAGAGGGGATTTTAGAATGGAATGAGTATTCTTTCCTACTTAATCGTAACCCCCAGATAGCAATTCTATATCTGCTACCAAAACTGCACAAAAATGCAGTGGAACCCCCAGGGAGACCAATCGTCTCCTCCATGGGATCATTATTGGAAAATACATCCAAATACATAGACCATTTTTTGCGTCCTTTTGTGGAGGAACTTCCGTCCTACCTAAGAGATAGCAGAGACTTTATCAATAAGATCAGAGATGTGGACTGGAAAGAGGGATATCTGCTGATCTCATTAGATGTATGTAGTTTATATACATCAATTAGACACGCAGATGGTATTCAAGCATGCCATCATTTCTTGAAGGGTCGATCCATCTCATTTCTGGAGCATACAGAAATGTTGCTTCAGATGATGACATTCTGTCTGGAAAATAATTTTTTTATTTTTAATGACAGCTACTTCAGGCAACGACAGGGGACAGCCATGGGAACTTGCTTTTCTCCCAGCTTTGCCAATCTTTTCATGGCCGGCTGGGAGCAGCAAGTTGCACGCACCCAGGCTCTGTATCGCAGCCATGTGATTCTTTGGCTGCGATACATAGATGACCTGTTTATTATTTGGAATGGCCCTTGCATGGTGGCAGAACAATTTATCCAGAGACTGAATCAAAATTCATTGAATATCAGTCTGGAAGGCAAGATCAGTGACAACACGATGGAGTTTTTAGATCTTACTGTCCATGTGGTAGATAAGAAACTTGTCACTAAACTGTATAGGAAAGAAACTGCTGGTAACACTTTGTTACACGCAAACAGTGGCCACCCCAAATCTCTGATTCAGAGCATACCATTTGGCGAATTTCTCCAGGCCCGGAGAAATTGCAGCTCTGAACATGATTTTCTTACTGAAGGTAGCTGTATGACAGAACGATTTATTGAGAGGGGCTATGACACCAATACTATTCAGGCAGCATTTAAGAAGGCCAGCTCCCTAAGTCAGGCGGAATTTCTAACACCCAAAGCTAAACCAGTGGACAATACTGATAGTAAGATCAGATTTGTAGCGACCTACCACTCTAAATCATGGCAAGTACAAAAAAGTCTTAGAAAGCATTGGAAAGTACTAGGCACAGAACCCACGTTAGATGATGCCTTGAGTAATACCCCGGACCTATCTTATCGCAAGGCTGGATCTTTGAAAGATAAACTCAGCAAAAGTGATGTTGGTGTTCGGCAAACTAAAAAATCTGACATTGAAGGTTTCTTCACTTGTATGGCCTGTAAGGCTTGCAAATTTAGCACCAATGTCAAAAGGGTCTTCTTTCCAGTAGAAAACAGGGAAAGAAGTATTAAAAAACATCTGTCATGCCTGTCAGACTATTGTGTTTATGTTTTGACCTGCCCATGTGCAAAGAAGTACGTGGGAAGTACCATGTTCCCCGCTAAGAAACGTATTTTAGAGCACATGAGGGCGATTCAAAACAAAGATCAAACATCACCCATTGCCAGACACTTCGAGGAACTACATAAAAGTAATCGCAATTTGTTAAAGTTTTTCGTTGTGGATCGGATCCCCCCACTAAAGAGAGGAGGGGACCGTATACGGAAACTTCGGCAACTGGAGAGTCAGTACATCATTGATTTAGACACAAAAATACCGGTATGGTTGAATTCTGAAGAAGAATTGTCCTGGTTCTTGGGGGAATAATCAACAGTGATGAGTTTCTTCTGCTTTCTTATCCTTGAGTAATCTGTTATCTGATTTTATCTCCTGCAAAGTTAACTCCTATGTGTTTTTAATCTTCACGTAACTTGGAAACTGTTTTCACTTTTGTATATTGTTTGTTGTTTAATTTTGGCTGCTGCAACCATAGGCTAGGAAATTCCAATTTTGGAACACCATGACTGAGGTGGTTTTCTCTTGTTTTGCCTAGGTACCATTTAACCTGTGACAGAATACTATGAAGATCTACTACCAGTTGATACCTTATTTAAGATGAACTTTGCTACGCTCACGAATTCGAAGGCTATGTGTTAAATTGGGCAGTATCGGTTTCTTTCCCCACTTGGGATGTGTGTATATATTTGCGTAAATCAGAGCAATGTTTACTATTGACAGATTAACATGGAACTGACGCAGTAATTTCGTAAATTTGAGTTGGATTGTCTTTTATATTGTTAATTCACCCACTGGGGATAATTGAATTTTCCTTTTCATTTATTGTTCAATTTTGTTTGGTCAATTGACAGTGCAATCCAGCTCGGTATAAATTCATTTATTTAGTAAGGCAGTATTCTGCGTAGATGCATATTGTAACTAATTGCTCATTGCTCTGGAATATTTTGTCCTTACACGATTATAGCCCTATATTCGTGAAGATATTCATTTATGATGCACAATGTGACAATATTTTGATCATTAATTTTTGAATTTAGTAATAGGAATCAACATGGTATTTATTATACATTATGATTTCTAGGGCAACAAATATCTCTGACACATGCACTTGTTTTGTGATAATAACCAATGTGATAGATTTATTGTTTGCAAACCCCTCTTTAAGATGGCCGCTGATTGCAACTAGCCGTCACTGTGAAGTCCTACATCTATGTTCTTGGTTTTTACTTTCTGTGTTTTTTGCACTTGTATACTTTATTTAAAGCATTACCGTAGACATAGGTGGTACCCGTGATCAAGACGAGTCCTTCGTCGAAACGCGTTGGGTTTTACATCCAGCTCGTGTTACCATGCGTATGACTATGGAGAAATAAACCCGTTTTCCTTTGCAAACTGGAAATGGAGTGGTGGCGTTTTTTGTCTGGAGGGGAGTGCGCCAGCAATTTCCTGTTGCTTTGTGTTGCTGGATACACGGAAAGGGTGACCTTCGACCCTTGGGCGCACCGCTGTCCTGGTGTCCCGGCTACTTCGAAGGAAGTGTGGAACCGTATGGATTTGTCAGCCGGTTGACCGCACTGCCGTGCGTTATATGCGTGATGCTGTGTGAAACAACGGAATCGTTTTTCGGAAAAGTTTGGTGACCTTTGAATTCGGACCGCTTTACCTCACCACGGAGAACTGTAAGAAACAGGCAGCGCTGATTGCTACGCGCATGAACTGCTTCGTGTTCCAGGAGGGTGAGTCTTTATTTTTCAAACCGCTTTCACCGTGACGGATTTTTGAGCTGCGAACATTAAATTTGCCGTCACAGCTACGCACACGCATTGCACCCTTGATTTCATTTTGGGAAAACGCCTTGAAACAACAGTGTGACTTTTCCCTGCCTACTTTCCGGTTGAGTAGTGAACCGGTGCGTGTTAGCAGGGACCCCCAGTGGCTACCATTTAAATATACAGTGACTTTCAAAAAAAGAAATTGTGGGTTTGTTGCCATATACGAACTATATTGAATTACAATGCATGGCCAATAGGTATGGTATACCTGTAATAGCGAGCTATAATGGATGACGAAATGGAGTCACGCAGGAGACTCCGGGCACAGTCTATGTTTCTGCAACAAAGCAAGCAGATAACCAATGCGGAGCAAGCAGAGGTCTCCAATAATATTGTGAATAAATACCAAAAATTGGAGAAATTGATCCGCAAAGAGGTATCCCGATGGTGGGAGGCCATAACATTAGAAAAGTACCAGGAGGAGAAACGTGTTCCTAGGGGCTTGCGGATCCTAATTTACCCCTCACATGAAGAACCTGATGTCGAACTGGCTGAAGAATGGGCTGGAAATCTTATGGATTGCTCTAATAGGATGATGTCAATACTGATTAAACATGCCTGGAAAGATAGACAAACACTACTTAAACAGATAGCGGATCTCAAGGAGGAAATAGAGAAGGAGGAAACTGCTGAGAATTTCAGTAAAAAAATGGAAGAAATAAACAAACGTATCTGTGAACATGAGGATGATATTGTGGCAAAGAAAGAAAGGAAATTTACACGTGATAAAATTGATTATCAAGCTGGCCGTATCTTTACCTTTAGCCGCAAATATGACAACGTAAAACGGAAAGGTATTCAAGCTAATCTAGATATGGTACAACCAGGGAACGGAGTGGATGGCGAAGTAAGTGAGAGTGACGTTTCTGAGGATGGTACAACACCAGTGAGAGTCCAAAACCTCCCGAAACCGTCAAATTTCTGGGAGGAATTCCGTGTGATGAATCAAACTGCCCAACAGCAGAATTGGCAGATAGATCGAGGCCGAGGGAAGGGCAGAACGAATCGCGGAAGAGGAAGAGGAAAAGGCAACGATGGAGGAGAAGCAATTCAACCCAAAAAGAAACCAGGAGAGGAGGCTGGAAGCAAGCCAAATACAACCCCAATGGGAGTGGAAACACGGGGTCAAAGGAAACGAGGAAAATGAATTTGAACCGGAAGAATGTGGTAAATTTATCTTCTCGTACTCTATCCAATGTGGAATATAATGTTTTGCAACATGGCCTATCCTTTTGCCCTACCTCCAACTTTTGTTACTCCCAAGAACGCATTGATTTGTTTAAATTCACCAGAAAATTGAGATTGCACAAATGGCATAAACTTAAAGTCAAAGGGACTGCTAATAGCAGTGCTTCAGTGCCGCCAGCAATTGAAACCATAAGGGAGGTTGACACTCTCATTGTTTTGAAACAATTGGAAAACGATGATCTGGATGATGGAACTATCAATGCTTTGTCCTTGGGATTTAAGACTAACCTCAGTACTCTTAACACTTTCAAACCTAAATCTAACTTTAACCCCACTTTACCATTCTGCAGTATTGACACTTTTGAAAATCTTGTAATCAATGATCTGAAAGAACTAGCCAAGAAGAAACAATGGTCCAATGATAATCTCAGCAAACCTGAACGGTTAGCGATACGTACCCTGGAGAATGATCCCTCAATTGTTATCCGCCAGTCGGATAAAGGGAGGAATGTTGTGGTTTTGGACAGGGTTAAATACATAGAGGAAGGGATGCGTCAACTAGAATGTATGGAATGCTATGAAAAGACCACATTTGATGTAATTGAAAGTTCCAACAAACTGTATTATGATCTGTTAAAGAACTGGCATGCAGAGGGGATTTTAGAATGGAATGAGTATTCTTTCCTACTTAATCGTAACCCCCAGATAGCAATTCTATATCTGCTACCAAAACTGCACAAAAATGCAGTGGAACCCCCAGGTAGACCAATCATCTCCTCCATGGGATCATTATTGGAAAATACATCCAAATACATAGACCATTTTTTGCGTCCTTTTGTGGAGGAACGTCCGTCCTACCTAAGAGATAGCAGAGACTTTATCAATAAGATCAGAGATGTGGACTGGAAAGAGGGATATCTGCTGATCTCATTAGATGTATGTAGTTTATATACATCAATTAGACACGCAGATGGTATTCAAGCATGCCATCATTTCTTGAAGGGTCGATCCATCTCATTTCTAGAGCATACAGAAATGTTGCTTCAGATGATGACATTCTGTCTGGAAAATATTTTTTTTATTTTTAATGACAGCTACTTCAGGCAACGACAGGGGACAGCCATGGGAACTTGCTTTGCTCCCAGCTTTGTCAATCTTTTCATGGCCGGCTGTGAGCAGCAAGTTGCACGCACCCAGGCTCTGTATCGCAGCCATGTGATTCTTTGGCTGCGATACATAGATGACCTGTTTATTATTTGGAATGGCCCTCGCATGGTGGCAGAACAATTTATCCAGAGACTGAATCAAAATTCATTGAATATCAGTCTGGAAGGCAAGATCAGTGACAACACGATGGAGTTTTTAGATCTTACTGTCCATGTGGTAGATAAGAAACTTGTCACTAAACTGTATAGGAAAGAAACTTCTGGTAACACTTTGTTACACGCAAACAGTGGCCACCCCAAATCTCTGATTCAGAGCATACCATTTGGCGAATTTCTCCGGGCCCGGAGAAATTGCAGCTCTGAACATGATTTTCTTACTGAAGGTAGCTGTATGACAGAACGATTTATTGAGAGGGGCTATGACACCAATACTATTCAGGCAGCCTTTAAGAAGGCCAGCTCCCTAAGTCAGGCGGAACTTCTAACACCCAAAGCTAAACCAGTGGACAATACTGATAGTAAGATCAGATTTGTAGCGACCTACCACTCTAAATCATGGCAAGTACAAAAAAGTCTTAGAAAGCATTGGAAAGTACTAGGCACAGAACCCACGTTAGATGATGCCTTGAGTAATACCCCGGACATATCTTATCGCAAGGCTGGATGTTTGAAAGATAAACTCAGCAAAAGTGATGTTGGTGTTCGGCAAACTAAAAAATCTGACATTGAAGGTTTCTTCACTTGTATGGCCTGTAAGGCTTGCAAATTTAGCACCAATGTCAAAAGGGTCTTCTTTCCAGTAGAAAACAGGGAAAGAATTATTAAAAAACATCTGTCATGCCTGTCAGACTTTTGTGTTTATGTTTTGACCTGCCCATGTGCAAAGAAGTACGTGGGAAGTACCATGTTCCCCGCTAAGAAACGTATTTTAGAGCACATGAGGGCGATTCAAAACAAAGATCAAACATCACCCATTGCCAGACACTTCGAGGAACTACATAAAAGTAATCGCAATTTGTTAAAGTCTTTCGTTGTGGATCGGATCCCCCCACTAAAGAGAGGAGGGGACCGTATACGGAAACTTCGGCAACTGGAGAGTCAGTACATCATTGATTTAGACACAAAAATACCGGTAGGGTTGAATTCTGAAGAAGAATTGTCCTGGTTCTTGGGGGAATAATCAACAGTGATGACTTTCTTCTGCTTTCTTATCCTTGAGTAATCTGTTATCTGATTTTATCTCCTGCAAAGTTAACTCCTATGTGTTTTTAATCTTCACGTAACTTGGAAACTGTTTTCACTTTTGTATATTGTTTGTTGTTTAATTTTGGCTGCTGCAACCATAGGCTAGGAAATTCCTATTTTGGAACTCCATGACTGAGGTGGTTTTCTCTTGTTTTGCCTAGGTACCATTTAACCTGTGACAGAATACTATGAAGATCTACTACCAGTTGATACCTTATTTAAGATGAACTTTGATACGCTCACGAATTCGAAGGCTATGTGTTAAATTGGGCAGTATCGGTTTCTTTCCCCACTTGGGATGTGTGTATATATTTGCGTAAATCAGAGCAATGTTTACTCTTGACAGATTAACATGGAACTGACGCAGTAATTTCGTAAATTTGAGTTGGATTGTCTTTTATGTTGTTAATTCACCCACTGGGGATAATTGAATTTTCCTTTTCATTTATTGTTCAATTTTGTTTGGTCAATTGACAGTGCAATCCAGCTCGGTATAAATTCATTTATTTAGTAAGGCAGTATTCTGCATAGATGCATATTGTAACTAATTGCTCATTGCTCTGGAATATTTTGTCCTTACACGATTATAGCCCTATATTCGTGAAGATATTCATTTATCATGCACAATGTGACAATATTTTGATCATTAATTTTTGAATTTAGTAATAGGAATCAACATGGTATTTATTATACATTATGATTTCTTGGGCAACAAATATCTCTGACACATGCACTTGTTTGGTGATAATAACCAATGTTATAGATTTATTGTTTGCAAACCCCTCTTTAAGATGGCCGCTGATTGCAACTAGCCGTCACTGTGAAGTCCTACATCTATGTTCTTGGTTTTTACTTTCTGTGTTTTTTTTAAACTCAAAAGAATGTAGGTAGTGTCCAAACATCCTTCTTGGATACTATTAACAGATTATTTTGCGTCCATTCAGGTCGGCAATAGCGGCTTCGTACCTCAAAACATAGCAGCGGGGGGTCGAAGGGTAAGGCTGTAGGTGGGCGTAAATCTGGCCAGACACCAGGCCAGAGTAAGTAAGGGTGGGTTTCCTGTGGGCTGGGGGGGAAGAAAGGTCAATATAGCAAAAAATCCTCATATGTCTGCCCTTCTTATTTTTTCAGCATGTCCTGTTTTTCCAAAATCAGATTTCTAACATGCTAAAATTAAGATGTCACCAAACGGGGTATAAAAGAATGAAGGAGTTAGAGATAGCATCTATAGCATGACATTCATTCATTATATGTCCTGGAACGTTAGTGGTCTGCGTGTGAGAGGTAGACGAGATCGTATTCTACAATATTTAAGAGATTCTCAAGCGCAGATCATAGCTCTCCAGGAAACACATCTCCTTAAAACAGAGGCGACTACCCTATTTAAAAAACAGAGGTGGATCGATAAATTCTGTTCCACAGACCACAATGCTAACATCAGGGGGGGGGGGTAATATTCATTTTTAAAAAATCAGCAAAAGCGCAAATCCTGGACTGCAAAGAAGACCACACAGGGAGATGGCTATTAGTGAAAGTCTCACTGGATGGTCGGATTCGTACCTTAGTGGGTTACTACGGTCCTAATTCAGATGATCCCTTGCACTTGGATGCTGTTAGGAATCAACTAGTATCAGTCCAGGATCCAGTGATCTGGATGGGGGACTTTAACATCGTCCTTAATCCCAGGCTGGATAAATCGACAAAATCTAGAACTTGTAGCTCCGCCAAATCTAAGCAAACCCTAATTACAATTATGACACAACTTGGCTTGGCGGATTTGTGGAGAGAAAGAGTTGGCAACAAGTTAGGGGTGTCCTTCCGGAATAGTTGCTTCAAACACAAATTCAGAATTGACTATGCTTTTTTCAGCTATTGCTTAAAGGACACCCTGATAATGATAGATTATCTACCATCACATTTGTCAGACTACTCCGCATTAACATTCACTTTGAGATCTGAAAACATCATTAAACACCCATCATGATCTTTTGACCGGACACTCTTGCTCGAAGATGAAGAGGTTAAACTTCTGGTAGCTGAGTCCTTCATATTTTTTTATATAAATAGGGACTCTGCAGGCTAAGCTGTTGTCTGGGAGACATTCAAATATTTACAACAAGGGGTGATGAGGGACAGAGTCTCTGAATTAAGCAGAAAGCTCTCACCCAGTCAAGAGATCGGGGCTAGATCCAACACCGTTTTTTAGCTCACTGCACCATCCCAGTTTCAGAACCTGGCTGTATGCAAATTAGTCTGTTCCTGTCCCAGTGCATGATGGGAACAGGGCAAACCAAACTACAAAAGCCAATTCTTACACTGGTATACTCAGACATGAGTCCCTTTCTCACTGCTCCATCAGGATTCAAGCAAGCCGGGCCGAAGACGGCTGAAATGCCAGAAACCGGTCCCCGGTAGCTTGTCTCCTTTCTGGTGAAGAATTGGCTTGGTAGTTTAGTCTGCCCTGTTCCCATGATGCACTGGGCCAGGGACAGACTGATTTGCATATAGCCAGGTTCTGAGCTGGGATGGGGCAGTGAGATAAATAACGGTGATGGATCAAGCCCTGATCTTTGGACTGGGTAAGAGTGGTCTGTTTAATTCAGACACTCTGTTCATCACCACCCCCTTTTCTGAATCGTTTTTGGCCACTATAGGTGTGGCAGGGTATACTCAGACATGAGTCCCTTTCTCACTGCTCCATCAGGATTCAAGCAAGCCGGGCCGAAGACGGCTGAAATGCCAGAAACCGGTCCCCGGTAGCTTGTCTCCTTTCTGGTGAAGAATTGGCTTGGTAGTTTAGTCTGCCCTGTTCCCATGATGCACTGGGCCAGGGACAGACTGATTTGCATATAGCCAGGTTCTGAGCTGGGATGGGGCAGTGAGATAAATAACGGTGATGGATCAAGCCCTGATCTTTGGACTGGGTAAGAGTAGTCTGTTTAATTCAGACACTCTGTTCATCACCACCCCCTTTTCTGAATGGGAGACATTCAAGGCCTTTTTAAGAGGTCATATTACTAACAGAGCCTCTTATAGGTGAAAAATGTATAGAGAAAGGGTAGCTAGCCTAGAGCAAGACATGAAACTTCTAGAGTTAAAGATCGACCCGTCCGCAGGAACATCAGAGGAACAGGAAAAACTGGCCGAGTTAAAAAAGACAACTGGAAAATATCCTACAGGAGAGAGTAAATAAAAGGTGGGAAGCGAGTAAGATTTCTCAATTTGAATTCGGAGAAGCCGCAGGGAAAGTGTTAGGATGGAAAATAAAATCTGAACAAACCCTCAAATATATTAAGGAAATCAGGATAGAGGGAGAGGCCACGGGAAGATCCACTAGCCTAGATATAGGTAGAGCCTTGTTTGAATTTTTCGAGGCGATCTATAGGGAAGATATTCCCAATGACCAGAAGGCAAGGGACAGATGGGTAAATGCCATCACGCTTCCAACCCTCTCAACAACACAGAGTGGGTCCTTAGAGACGGAGATAGCAGAGGCTGAGGTGATAAAAGCTATTCGTCAATCTAAAAAAGGGAAAGCGGCAGGTCGAGATGGTCTGCCGGGGGAGATTTATAGGTCATTGGAAAACGTCATCGCCCCGTGCTGACGGATCTGTTTAATAGTATCCTAATAGAAGGAGATTTACCGCCTAAATCTTGGGGGGAGGCTACAATCGTACTTATCCTGAAACCAGGGAAATCTCCCCTTGAGTGCGGGTCCTATAGACCAATATCACTACTCAATAATGATTACAACATTTTTACAACAATTATTTCAGCAAGATTGGCTAGTGTTATTGGTACTATAGTTCACTCAGACCAAAAAGGATTCATTAAAGGTCGACAACTATCAGACTTAACACATGAATTGATAGGGACTATAGACATCGCCACAGCCTTTTCCCTACCTTTAGCTACTCTAACCTTAGACGCAACTAAGGCTTTTGATAGAGTCAATTGGCTGTATCGAAATGACATACTTAAAAAATTCAACTGTGGGGAGGGTTTTTGTATAACTATAAACCAGCTTTACGGTGCCCCTTTGGCCAGGTTGTTGGTCAATGGGGTTTGATGGATGCCTTTAATATAACCAGAGGTACAAGGCAGGGCTGCCCGCTTTCCCCCCTCCTCTTCAACCTATATATCGAACCGTTTGCCCAGCTTTTGCGGGAGGAGGCTAATATTCCATCTTTTAGCTTTGGCGAATGGGAAAGGCGGGTAGCACTCTATGCAGACGACATACTGGTTTTTACATCTGACCCAGTAAAGGCACTTCCAGTCGTCATTCAGCGGGCAGAAGAGTTTGGCCATATTTCGGGTTATGATATTAACTCGAGTAAAAGTGAAATAATGACATGGAACCTATCAAATATACAGCTTGGGGAAAATATCTCAACCTCCATGCGCTATCTTGGGATAAGAGTCACCCAAGAAGTGGGCAGCATTGGACAAACCAACTTGGACAGAATATACAGTGAGAGTAAAAAACTTTTAAAATCCTGGACTCACTTGCCTCTTTCTATAATGGGTAGGGTAAATCAGGTCAAAATGTGTATTCTTCCAAAGTTCACGTTCATTTTTAATGCTATCCCTATGGCATTTGACCTTAAAACAATTGAAAAATGTCAGCGAGAAATTAACTCCTTCATTTGGAATTGCAAATCCACCAGAATAGCATGGAAAAAGTTGAGGAGAAGAAGAGAGAAGGGTGGTCTTTCTTCCGGATTTATTGCACTCTGCATGGGCCTTCCAGATGTCACACTCTAGGATGCTTTTAAAAATGCCATCTAATCTTCCTACTGGGTCAATGTATAGAGCTATGCTAATTCGGGGCGAATCTAGCAGTAGACGGATTCATGTTCAAATTTGGGAGTCAGAAATTCTTTAAAAAAATTAAACTTAAAACTTTACAGTCATGGACTAAAGCCTGGCTTATCATCAGAAAAAGATCGGAATTGTCTTACTATTCTAATTTTTCCCCAATCTGGGACTCGCCTGGTCTACCACCATGTTTGAGAGATAGTCTGTCTTCCGTAATAGAACAAGCCGGGATTACAAGATGGGGTCAGCTATTCAAGGAAGGATCACTAATATCCTGGGATGAATTATACAATCATGTTGGCCCTGGGCTTTCCAGATTCAAGTACATTCAACTGGAAAGCTGGGTGAGATCCCAGCGCCGCATAGACGACAACCTTGGAAAGGCTAGCATACTAGAGCAACGGTTAGTGGAACGACCAATGGGAGGGAAAGAAGTAGCCATATGGTATTGGCAGCTGTTGGAGGAAATAGATGGGGAGTTTCTCCTTCCAGATGAGTTATGGGGGGAGGTGACTGGCCTTTAATGCGTGGAGATATGGCTAAACTCCTTCGCTCTTCTTCACAAAATTGTGAAACCATCATGGCTAAAATAAATCATCTCTTCTCAGCTCATCGCGCATATATAACACAGTTGAAACGGTCTAAATTTCTCCCGGACAAAAAGTGCAATAAATGTTACTTTATCGGAGCATGTGATGTTCATATGTTCTTGGACTGCCCTGACATTGCCAGATTCTGGGAAGAAGTGAAGAATACCTTGAACTCTATTCTGAATGCATCCTTATCAATAACTCTACCACTTGTCATCTTTGGGTTGGAAGATAACATCATTGGCAAAGCAAGGTCCTTCCTCTTCTATGCATTTTTTATTGGCCAGAAGGCAAATCTATATACATTGGGTAGAAAAAACAGCCCGATCACATTCTGGGTGGCTTTCGTCTCTATACGAAACATCTAAAGCTGACCTTAATAGAACATGCAGTAAACGTAACTTGGCTTTCTGGGATCTGTTGGTCAAATGGAGATAGTATTCCGGGTTTTTTTTTCTTGGCTTTCTGGGATCTGTTGGTCAAATGGAGATAGTATTCCGGGTTTTTTTTTCTCGTTTTTTTTTCCCCCCGAGTCCTATGATTATGCCATGAACACTCCTTGGACCGGGTCTAGCCTAGTTACAATATTGGTCCTATAGGTTGGAATATACCTAGATGGAGTCAGCGAAAGCCCCTCTGGTTTTGGGACATCTCTGCCACCAATATACCAACTCATATCCTTGTGTCATGCAAGGTGGTTGGAATCTCCCATATTGATGGTAAGGCAAATGAGGACAAAAAAAAAACAAGAAAAACATCTGATAATACTGATAGGCGCCCCTGCGCCAAGGGGAGAGGCGCCCTTAGTAGCGCCACGGGGCTGAGCCTCCTCGGGGGCCCCTAGACAAAGAAGGGGGTTGGCTGGCCAGGGTGGCGTAGAAATAAAACTTGCAAGACATGAAAACTAGCAGGCTATTTAAGTCTGTGCCATGGGGGGTTTAGTTCTCTTTGCCCCTTTGGTGTGCAGCCTGGATGAAAGGTAGATTCCATGTTTGCAGTGGGTCGGTGGGGTGGAGGAACTGACATGCCAGTAGTCCTGGACTCTACTGCCTTAACCCACAACGTATGGACTGCAAACAATCTTGGGGAGGGAGGCTGCCTGTGGGCAGGTACCTGATGGGCCGGTTCGTTATACATGCCCTGGATCTCAAGTAGTGCAACTGTTGGCTGTAGCGCATTGGGGCCTGCCAGCACAATGTGAGCAGCAGAGTGGGACATTGGTGGCCGAGACGGCCAAGTTCAAATATATGTCCAAGTTCTAGTGTACGGCTGAGCTAAAAAGTTAAAGTGCAACGTTTGATTGTAGCTCGTTGGGGCCTGCCGGCACAATGTGCATAGCAGAGTTGAACGTTGGTGGCCGAGATGGCCAAGTTCAAATGTACGGCCAAGTTCCAGTGTACGGCCGAGTTAAAAAGTTAAGGTGTAAAGTTCAAATGTACAGCCAAGTTATTCTAGTGTACGGCAGAGTTAAAGTTAAAATGTAATATCGTACTTAATTTCCTCACTGCCGTTAACATATTGATGCAGCTAAAGTGTGATGCTGCGAATAATTCTTATATATGCAAGAAGGATACTTTACTTGGCAATGGTCTGTGGTTAATTCCTTGGCTTGATGTGAATGAAAGGCTGCGCCGTGGACAACCTACCTTGATTCTGAGGGTTCTTGGGCGTAGTGGGGCCAAGGTGACAGAATTTGGGGAGGAGGGAATGTCACGTTGTGCGCATACTATAAGTCGGGCCTCATCAGGACATGGGCGAAAGCAAAGCGCAACAGTATGAAAAACACTGATTAGGGGCAACCTGAGTGATCAAACGCCTATCAGGGCAAAGGGAAAGCCTCTGTCAATTTTGCTGCACTCAGCTTTCCCCAAATGAACTTTTTGACCGTGGCAAAACAAAGAATTTCTCCCTCCGTAGGCACACGCTCAACTTGGGGAAGTGAAAAGGAAGCTCTGGGTGATGATTTGAAAGAAGTACGCTCAGTGCTTCGGCTCCAATAAGTCACTATCAGCCAGATTCATCAAGCGAAATGCGCTCACAAAAAGGGCCAGATTCTGAGAATCTGGCCCTTTGCGAGTTCAATTTTTGCATTTGGGATTCATCATCCCAAATGCAAAAATCGCTAAAAAAGAATTCGCAAATTTGCGAGGATTAGCATTTAAGAAATCTCTATTAAAGATTCCTTAAATGCTATTCATGAAACATTTAAATATTGCAAATTCGCAATTTAGGACCGCTATTTAACACGAAGTCAAACCTCGTGGTAAATAGCGAAAACTTAGAAAAATGCATTTAAATGCATTTTTCTAAGTTGCATGTTACACACACACATGTCCTTTGGACATGTGTGTGCACAACATCAGTGTAAATTCACATTTCAGGGGTGCTACAGGGTGTCCTTTGGACACCCAAGCACCCTTGAAATCGCATCCTTATTTGCGATTAGCAAATTGCTAATCGCAAATAAGGAATAACTCCCCATTCATTCCTATGAGCCTTTAGGCCCATAGGAATGATTGGGGAGTTATTCCTTATTTGCGATTAGCAATTTGCTAATCGCAAATAAGGAAGCTGTAGGAATCGCAATTTATTTTGAGATTCCTACATGAATCCCGTTTTGCAAGTCCTTAATAGCGATTCCTTAATAATCGCTATTAAGGACTCGCAAAACGGGACAATGATGAATCTGGCTGATGGTTTTGTCACTTATTGCCCATGAACTGATGAGGCCCAACTTAGTGGGCCGAAACGCATTGACATCACAAATTGAAGGAGTCCGACTGATTGAAAGTTGCATGCAAGACACCCGGATACAGACTTGGGAGTGTGCGGAGGTTGGAAGTAATCCTCACCTGTGTGAACTGGATTACCTCCCAAACGGATTGCTCATGAAATGTTGTTTTTTTTAGCAACAGATGTATGGGTTGGAAGGAAACATGAATTATTGATGATTGTGTTGTTGTATATGTTTTTTCTTTATGTATTCTTAACAAATATATAAAGAATCTTTAAGAAAGTTCATTTGGGGCGGGTTCGTGAGTGCTTAAAAATATAAAGAAATAAGTCTTGGAACTGAGAACCTATATGTAGGGATTCATTTATTGTTTTTCCTACAGAAAATTGATTTGATTTATTCCCACACATCAGTCTTGTTTGTTGTCATATGTTTATGTCCAGATGTGGTGGGATGATTAGGGCACACTCCTACTGTTTGTGGACATGATGCAATGGCATGCCAGCTGTAAGGAAATAACTTTTTTTGCATGTTCACCCCCACATTTTTGGACTGACTCTGCTGGTTTTTCCACTCTGATAGTGCACTGAGTCCTGATTACCAGACCTCAGTGACAATGTTCTAGCCCATACAAACTATGTCGTATTGGTTACTCTGGGGTGGCAGGGAGTTACTTACTTATAAGTCCCTAGTATATAATGCCCAGGACATGTAAGGCCGAGTGTTCACTCAGGGCTGTAGCACTGTTTGTGCCACCCTGTGTGTGACACAGAACAAAATGTCTCCTAGCCTGACTCTGCAGACTGGAAGGGCAATGGTAACACTGCTAATTTGACTTTGCCATTCAAACCAATGGCAACACCCTCAATTTCCTTAGCAATATTTGTACGTTTCACATAAGGAAGGCCTATCGACCCTGAGAGGAAGGGAGCTGTACATTATAAAGTAAGACATTTATTCATATATATGTCCTGACAGAAACACTTCCAAATTGTTAGTTTGTTGTGGGAAAGTTAGTAGCCCCATTGGCTAACACAGAGTTATCAGCTGACCAATCAGTCTGGCTAACTTCTGTATGGGACTACTGAGGTGGGTACTGTAAGGTAACAAATTCATGGTGTCATTAAACCCAACTTGAGGCCCAAGTCAAATTTAATGTCTTTATTATAAAAATGCAACTTTTTGAAAGTTGCCTCTCTATGACCCAGTTTGTTCAGTGACCTCACATGGTCCCTGGTCACCAGACAGCTTTTGGTCCTCCTGGTGAGTAGTGTGAATGACTCCTGGGCTTAGCAACAATAGCAGCCTGCTACAGGGCAAGGTGTTACCTCCTCTTTGCATGAAGCCTCTCAGGGTGTTAGTCCAATTTGTGGGCTTCAAAGGCAAAGTTGCCTTTGGTGGGCAAATGGTGATCACACTCTTGAGGGGCTGCCCTTTGTTCAGGTAGACAGGCTGTGAGATTAAGAAAAGGTGGCAGACTGGTGCCCTAGCCAGTTGTCGCATGAGCATGTAGCCAACAGGCAGACACACCTCTGTAGTGGGCTACGAATCTCCTTACATCTGAGGAAGGGTTAAAGATCTTGAGAGTGGGAAGCATAGTGCACTCTATGCTTGCTAGATGCCACACATAGCTGGAAAATCATCAGCTCGAGGGAGGGGATCTGATAGTACCATGGGCCGCTCCTCTGCTAAGGGAGAGGAACATAGCCCCACTTCCTTTCAGCACTGCAAAAAAGGAAAAACAAGCATTGGAAATTCAATCAGTCTCGCATTTATGTGTGTAAGCGCTTTTGGCATTGAAAATTGGAATGCCTTTTAGCCATGTGTTACGGAGTGTATGTAAATGGTGTGTAGCGGAAATATGTGGGTTGGATTGGGATAGTTAGTTGTGGATTTGTGTTGCATGAAATTGTGTGATGTGGAGTGGATGTGTGTGTTAGAATTATGAGGTTTGGGGTGCTGTGGGATCGTGGATTGTAAGTATGTGGCATTGAGTGTACTGGAATTATGTAGAGTGGGATTGTGTGTTATGGATTGTAATTATGTGTAATGGCATTTTCTGTTGTGGAGTGGTATGTAGTTATTCTAAACTATTCTAAGGTATGGATGACCTTTCAAAGGAGATAACATTATTGGATATGTTATGTTAGAAAGAGCAGGGAAAAGAGCATCTTGTCTGATGGCCGCCTTCCAATTAGTTTGTTGCACTTTAGAGAACTGCAGAAAAATTAAAGTGATCATCTATTTAGATGAATAAATAAATACATAAAGCATTTTGCATTGCTTGAGTGCAACAATTGTGAAGGCCCTTGAATATCCTTAGAAGGAATTTCCCTTTGAAAATATGTTTCTGTACTCATTTCGACTACTGAATGATCTGCCATCGAAAGGGTGGAACGGCTACAATTGGCAAGTTTGTTTTTGAAAGCATGTGATGTAAGACAGGCTCAAAGAGCTAATCAGTGACAGTGTGACAGGGACATGAAGCAGAAGGAGAAAGTGGGTGTGTCGATAATCATTTGGCTTTTGAAAGGGAACTGTACGTGTCAATAGCCTGCCTGCCTAAATCTTGCCAAAGATTAAAATTGTCCTTACATTTCTCACAAGCTTTAAAATACACACGGCTAAATGCTTAAGCAATGACTCGCTCAGAAGAGGTCACTCCCCACGCTCCCAAGGCTTTTTGGTATCGTAGCGCTTTCAAGCTGATTTAGACCACCGCGTCTGCGCTCCGCTCGCTCTGCTGCCATTATCATTAGCGCTATTTTAGTGTGATTGTTAGTGATTTCCTAGCACTATAATACCTCTGCATTGCTGCCATTGCCTGCATTGTCAGATTGTCATTTGTACTGCTTGGTAGCGTGAACCAACATTATACTGCTCGCATTGCTCTTCTCGCATTGATTTTAAAGTTATTTATGCCCGATTATGCCTCTGGCCATACCTAGGAGTCACCACAGATTGTGCCCCAGTCTCGCCCTGTTTCGCTTTCTTTTTTGTTGCTGCCATTTTGTTGTTGTTGTGCCTCATAGCCCATCTCTCCACCCCACTCCCGCCTCCCAGCTGCTCCTTCCTCGCCCCACCCCCCTCCACTATCCACTTATGACAGATGTTTCTGCGCGTAGCGTTCATGCGCAGCGGATGCGCCCCATGCGCGCTGAAGGTGCGCCAAAGGTAAGCCCGTCTATGCCAGTCCGCGCCTGGACCGCGCCCAGCTCCATACCCCCTGGCCCCCGCAAACTCCCTCCACCCGCATAACGTACGACTCCGCTACCCTCTCAGCACTCAACCCCGGCCGATTCCCAAACTGCTACCTAGCCACCCCAGGACACACCCATGGATCCTTCACCTGCCACTCCTGCAAGTTCGACTGCTTCAGGACCCACACCAAATCCACGGACTCCAAACAGAGCCCCGACACTAACCGCCTGAAGTGCATCCTACTCAACACCCGCTTGGTCCACAGACACGCCACTGAACTTTGGAACCTTCTCAACACCACATCGCCGGACGTCGCCTTTCTTACAGAAACATGGATGAACGCCTCATCAGCTTCCGACATCGCCATTGCCATCCCGGATGGCTACAAGATCATCCAAAAGGACCGCATCAACCAAACAGGAGGAGGAATCGCCATCGTGCATAAGAACACCATCCGCATCACAACCAGCTCCGATGACAACCTCACAACTGCCGAACACCTTCACTTCCAGATTCACACCGACCCTAAGACCACACTCAGAGGCACCCTCATCTACAGACCACCCGGACCCCGCACACAATTCAGCGAAGACATCACTGACTTCATCAGCCCTCACACCCTCCCCTCCGAGGAATACATTCTACTGGGAGACCTCAACTTTTCACATAACAGAACCCCACAAGTAGGAAGGCACTCTCCGTGATCGCAGACTGCTGGAGGTCTCGCGTTTTAGGCGTTAGCTTCGTCGTAAAAGAGAAGCCTGCATCAACTCAACGCCTACTCATGCTCGTATATTTTAAGACAGACGGCAAGCTGTCTTCAACTTCACAAAAATTCAATCTGCTAAGCACCAAGAGACGAAATATACAACAAAGTCCTCACGGGTGACAGCATTGAGCTGTGTATTCAATCACCTCCTACCTCCTCCTAATATTGGAATGACCAAAATTGGCCTGTGGCTACCTACTTTAAGAGATGTGTCTTATATTGTTGGAATTTTAAAAATTGCATCCTGATGAAGGTGTTGGCTTGGAAATTTAATTTGCCAAAACCGAAACGCGTCGATGCCCTTGTGTATTGGGATACGCTAAATCATTGGATTGTACAACTTTTCCAATTGGATAGACATAAATCACAAAATTGGAATATGATTTACTGAAACTAAATTATAGTATCCCTGTTTTATCTTTTAACTATTGTGTTGTTTTTGTTCCCACTGTGCTATCATTATCTGCATATACTGTATCAGGATATATGGTTTATCCTTTTTTAATGCAAATGTTTTTTTTTAAAATATTAAATTGTGTACTTTTTATGATTTCTGACTATTTTTCGCATCATCTTTTAGTATTGCTCAAATTTGGAAAAATGTACCAATTAGTAAGGTGCTATGTGTAAGTGTGTCTGACTGCTTATAATTGTTCCAAAGGGGACTATATTTTGTGACAGACCTCAACTTCCACCTGGAAAAGAACATCGACAGCAACACCACCACCCTTCTTGACAACCTCCCCAATCTCGGACTCAAACAACTGGTTGACCACCTTGCCGGGCACACGCTCGACCCAATCTTCACCTCCAGAAAGCACATCTCCTTTAATCACACCACAACTCTCCATTGGATGGACCACAGCTGCGTTCACTTCAACTACAAAAAGACTACGACCCACAGCCACTCACAACCAATCTCCCGGAGAAACTGGAACAAAATTACCACCGACCAGCTCTTCACATCGCTTCACCAAAACCCTCCTGCAAAATCATCGGACCCAAACCTAGCAGCCACCAACCTCACACAATGGATCACCCACAGCGCTGACGAATTAGCACCCTTGAAAAACCATCAAATCAAACAAGGCAACAAAAAAGCCCCCTGGTTTAACGACGACCTTAAGAAATCCAAGAAGATCTGTCTCACCCTCGAGAAAGCCTGGCGAAAAAACCAAACCACTGACATCCTGGCCACCTTCAAGAACGCCACCCGCAAACACCACCAACTAATCCGATCCACCAAGAAATCAGCATTCAAGGATCGACTCGACAACAACGCCCACAACAGCAAAGAACTATTCATTCAACATCGTCAAAGAGTTTACCAACCCCACCGCCGGAACCAACGACATCACTCCCTCCCAAGACCTCTGCGACTCTCTAGCCTCGTTTTTCCACAACAAAATCGGTGACATACATAACAGCTTTGGAGACCAACCCACCCCACTACCTGCGAACTAGAACCCCCCTCCAACAACCTATGCGCCTGGGACCCAATCACCACTGAAGACACCATCCACCTGATGAACACCATTCACTCAGGATCGCCAACCGACCCATGTCCCCACCACATTTTCAACAAAGCAAACTCCATTATCGCACCCCATCTCCGAGACGTAATCTACTGCTCCCTCAACTCCGCCACCTTCCCGGAAAGCTGGATACATGCCGAACTCAGCGCCCTCTTGAAGAAACCTACAGCAGACCCCACTGAACTCAAGAATTACTGCCCCATCTCTCTCCTCCCATTCCCTGCCTAAGTCATTGAGAAAGCCGTCAACAGCCAACTCGCCGCCTTCCTCGAAACCAACAAATCCCTCGACCCTTCACAGTCGGGATTCCGAGCCAAACACAGCACCGAGACTGCCCTCATCGCAGCAACAGACGACATTCGAACTCTACTGGACAACGGAGAAACTGCTGCCCTCATCCTACTTGACCTCTCCGCAGCCTTCGACACAGTCTGTCATAGCACCCTTATGCAACGCCTCAACAACGTCGGAATACAAGGAAAAGCCTTGGACTGGATCATCTCGTTCCTCGCCCGAAGAACCCAGAGAGTCCGCCTCCCCCTTTTAAATCAGAGGCCACTGAAGTCATCTGCGGCGTACCCCAAGGTTCTTCACTCAGTCCCACCCTCTTCAACATATACATGAGTCCCCTCGCATCCATTGCGCGCCAACACAACCTCAACATTATCTCATACGCAGACGACACCCAGTTGATCCTATCCCTCACCAAAGACCCAAACACCGCCAAAACCAACCTACACGAAATGATGAAAGAAGTAGCCGAATGGATGAAGAACAGACGTTTAAAACTGAACTCGGACAAAACGGAAGTCCTCATCTTAGGATCATCCCCCTCCGCCTGGGACGACTCATGGTGGCCACCGGCCCTAGGAACCGCACCCATATCAACAGACCAGGCACGTAACCTGGGTTTCATCCTGGACTCCTCCCTCTCGATGACCAGACAAGTCAACGCCGTCACATCATCATGCTTCACCATCCTACGTATGCTCAAAAAAATCTTCTGTTGGATCCCCACCGAAACAAGAAAGACGGTCACCCATGCACTGGTCACAAGCCGATTGGACTATGGAGACACCCTTTACGCCGGAACAACAGCCCAACTACAGAAGAAGCGCCAATGCATCCAAAACACCTCAGCCAGACTCATCCTAGACATCCCCCCGCCAAGCTCACATTTCCGGTCACCTGAAAGACCTCCACTGGCTCCCCGTCAACAAGAGAATAACATTCCGCCTCCTCACCCAGGCACACAAAGCCCTCTACGACCTAGGACCCGAATACCTCAACTCGCGCCTGTCCTTTTACACCCCCACCCGCCAACTTCGATTGTCCAATCAAGCCCTCGCCGCAATTCCACGCATCCAAAGATCCACCATGGGAGGAAGATCCTTCTCCTACTTAGTGGCCAAGACCTGGAATTCTCTCCCCACCCACCTCCGCCTTACACAGAACCACCTCTCCTTCAGAAAACAACTAAAAACTTGGATATTTTATAAATAAAGCTCCCCCCCTCCCTCAAGCGCCTTGAGACCCTCTGGGTGAGTAGTGCGCTATACAAATTTATACTTGACTGACTTGACTTGACACAAACAGAAGGAAGGTGGTCACAATATATGGCATGCCAGCTGTATAATAGCACAATATATATTGAAACTGCACAAAAAATGTATGAGCCCCAAAGACAAGGCTGGAATGTAAATCATATCCAGGACAGTATATAAATCATCTTTAGATATACTCATCACATATTTTGGAAGCTTTTGTAGCTGTTATATGCTGAAATGTGTTCCCGGTAATCAGGGCTTGCTTCTCAACCTTACATATTGAATGAGTACATGTTGGTTAGCATGCATATCAGTCATACAGCTCCGGAAAGGGACTCTGTGTTTGCCAAGGTCACGTTATCCCACTGAACATTTCTATTAATTGGGTCTTTGAACCATTAGAGGTAGGAAAATCACAACTGTTACATTAGCCCAGGGACTCCAATTTCAGACATAAATGCCTTCATACACCAGATCACAGTTGTAAAATGAGAAAGATTCAGTCTACGCCCGCGCAATGTGCATGCTGGGATGTACCCATGATTTAGATTGTGTGCACTTTAAAACACTTTACACAGTCTCAGCAATCAGACCTCTAGAAGGAGGCTGCCATCGCTCTGAAATAAACATGTGCACTCATGTTTGTAGTGTTGCGCTCTAGCTCTTCGTAGCTGCGTATGACGCGGCACGTTAGAGTTAGAGCGCGAGTGAAGTGCGCATGCGCGGGGAGCGATTCAGGCGTCAGAGGCGACCGGGGCGCGATTGCAGTAAGACGCCCGGCGCTCTTCTGGAGATTCTTCATGTTAATAAATAATTATGTTCTGATCCAGAGTACAGCGTCTGTGTCTTCCTTACAGGGTGAAGCCTCAGCTTCACAGTGGCGACGAGGAGTGGGATTTCCCACAAGCACAATCCCCATCAATAAAAAAAAAAAGTAACGCGAGGAAAATCTCACTAAAGAGCAGCGGTCACCGGGGAACATTGCAAGGCACAGGCTGGCTACCAGGAGGTAAAAATCAGTGGCAGGAATCGAAGGAAGAGCAGAGGTGCACAAGAACAGTTCACGCCCACCACGTGCCCCGGAGCCAGGAAAGAAGGCGATCTGTGGAGAAGCATGGTAGGAGGGTAGCTGCGCCCCCGTGAAAGCCCTGGCAGAAAGGGGAGACCACGGTGAAGGGGGAGGAAGAGAACCCCGACCCAACACGTCACAAAGCGGGAACGCCAGCGCGTCAGGCAACCCCAGAAACCATGGAGGAGAACCGGAAGAACAGGCCAGAATGAGCACCCAAGCATCCTCGCTCACTGCGCCAATTCCGTTTTCTGCCCAAACCAGGTGAACCCCAGATGAAATGGGAGGACTGAAGGGAATATTTCAAAAATTACCTCAAAGCCCTAGAAGATGAAAGTGGGGAGGCGTTTCCCAGTGCGAGGAAAAGGCGGATACTTCTACATAACCTAGGCCCTGAGGAGATAAGAGTGTTCACGAACATAGAGTCCGCGCCCCCGGCAGGCGGCCGACGATTACGTCTTCAAGCATGCGTTGGAAGATCTGGACAATCACTACCGTCCGGAGGTGTGTGTCTCCATTGATCGCTTCAACTTCCAACAGAGAAAGCAAGAAGAGGGAGAATCGATGGACGACTACGTCGCAGCCTTAAGAAGACTGGCGATTACTTGCAAGTATGGGACACTCCAAGACGACGTCATTAAAGATCAGATAGTAATGCACACCACCAACAAGACTGTACAGGACAAGTTGTGGGCACACGGAGAAGCGACGCTAAAGGAAGTAATAGCGATGGTGAAGAAAGCAGAGCTCTCGAAGCGTTGTGCCGAAGCAGCAAAAAGGGAGAACGCTCAGAGGTTCATGGTCAACAAGGTGGATGATGCTCAGCCCTCAGGAAGACATAGAATAACGCCCGGAGATGGAAGAGGAACTAACAAATCGGCGGGAAAGCCAGGACAAACTGGGAAGCAGTCCATGGAGAGCAAGTCCACGTGCTACAGATGTGGGAGTACGACACACGCCGCCCAAGACAAACGCTGCCCGGGATTCCGCACAAAATGCATGTTCTGTGGCTTGACAGGACATTACAAAAAAGTATGTCGCAGAAAGGGGAAGAGGTCGGTGGTGAAATACATAGCACAATCCCAAACAGAAGAGGAAGTAGTGGAGGAATTGGATGAAGAAGATCTGGTGCTGTGTATCAAGGAACAAGTGTTGGGAATAGAAAGCAAGCGCTCCTATAAACCACATGCGGACATGCTGATAGGGGGAGTAAAGATCAGGATAGCGATAGACTCAGGATCCCCGTACACCATAGTCCAAAGATCGGTGTGGGAAGAAGAGTTCAAGCCTAGTCTAGGCCCCAAATTGGAACCACCAGACATAAGACCAGTATCGTGCACGAGCAACCCGATCCCCATGGTGGGTTACAGGATCCTGAAGTTTGAATTCAGAGGAAGATCGGCAGTATGCAAACTGTACGTGGCAGAGAAGGGCCCCTCAGTGTTAGGATGGAGGGATCAAGGGGACCTTGGAATAAAGCTAGACCCGGGAGGCATGGAACAAGTGCTGCTGACGGACTGTAAAAGTTGGCCAGACCTGGAGAAAGTGAAAAGTTACTTCCCCAAAGTGTTCGGTGAAACAGTTGGCAAACTGGAGAAATTCATGCACAAGATTCTACTCAAAGAGAACTCCCGTCCTGTGTCCCACAAGGTCCGGAATGTACTCATAGCGGTGAAGGAATCGGTGCAACAAGAATTGCTAAGGCTGGCAGAGCAAGGAATAATCGAGCCCATAGACAGCTCGGAGTGGCTAGCGCCCCTGTTGGTGGCCAGAAAACCAAATGGCAAGGTGAGTTTGTGTGTGGATCTTCGTGAGCTAAACAAATGCCTGATTGTAGAGAAATTCCCGTTGCCCAGGATTGAAGAAATGTTAGCCAAACCGAGAGGAGTGAAATGGTTCTCCACTGTTGACCTCGCATCCGCCTATCATCAAATAGACTTACACCCATCAAGCAGGAAATTCACGTCCTTCATAACGCCCTTTGGATGTTATCAGTTCCGCAGGATGCCCTTCAGGCTAGCGTCCGCCGCAGCGGTGTTCCAAAAGCTAATGCACCGCCTATTCAAGGATGTTGAAGGCATCCAATACTTCCAGGATGACATCTTAGTTATGGGGATGGACCGAGAAGACCACGACAGGAAGTTAAACAAAGTACTGAGCGTGCTACAAGAGAAAGGTCTGACGGCCGAATGGTAAAACTGTAGGATAGGCATGACGTCGGTCACCTACCTGGGACATGAGATAGGAGGACAAGAGAGAATGTGAAGGCAATCTGCGAAGCCAGAGCGCCGGTCAGTAAAGAAGAAGTGAGGTCTTTCCTGGGTATGGCCGAATATTATACCAGCACTTTGCCACGAAGACTCACAAATTAAGACAGCTCATAAGGGACAAGACTGCATTCCAGTGGGATGATGAAGCACAAAAATAATTTGAGGAATTGAAGAGGAACATAAGCCAAGTGGTGCCGTTGCATGGACATGACCCCTTGGGACAGACCATACTGACCACAGATGCCAGCGAGATGGGTCTAGGAGCCGTCCTTGCACAAGAGATGGAAGACAACACAGTAGAGACCCTCAGCTTTGCGTCCAGAGCGCTGTGTCCCACAGTACAGAAATTCAGCGTGATTGAGAAGGAAATGCTAGCAGTGACATGGGCCATTGGGAAGTTCCAACAATTCCTGTGGGGCACGAGATTTTGGTTACGAACCGATCACAAACCACTGGTCAAGGTGCTCACCTCGAGCAGGCATGCCACCGCCACCCCACGCATAGCCAAGATGACCCTGAAACTGTTGGAGTACAGATATGATGTGGAGTACATACCAGGAATGCGAAACAAAGTGGCTAACTACCTCAGTCGAGCCTCAGCCATGGAGGAGGCGCCCAATTCTTTATCAGAGAGCCAGGAGATGGTAGCTGCGATGGAGGACTCGGAAAGAGTGATCAGCAAACAAGCCTGGGCGCAAGCGTATGAGGAGGATGAAGACATAAAAGAAGTCAAACACTGCCTAATCAAGGGTTGGCCTGAGAAAAAGAGACTAAAAGAGGCCCTCAGGAAATTTTATGAGGTGCGGGAGGAGCTATCGATAAGCAACTCTGGAATCTTTTTGTATCGCAGTGACAAGGTGGTGCCCCCCACAAAACTGATCCCGCTCCTGCTGAGCCAGCTACACGAAGGTCACCTCAGCATCGTGAAAACCAAACTACGGGTGAAACAAATGTACTGGTGGCCGGGAATGGATATTCAAGTGGAAAGGCATGTGAGAGACTGTGACCAGTGCCAAGATATTGAAACCGCTAACACCAGCGTTGGGAAGATTCGACCAGCCGCGCAACTCCTGGGAAGATGTTTCAGTCAATATTATAGGGCCGGTGTTTGATAACCAAGGAATAGCAACATACCTGTGTGTTTTAGTGGATAAATACTCCAAATGGCCAGAAGTTCATGTGCAAGAAGAAATGGACTCAGAAACGGTGATAACATTTCTCACCTCTGTGTTTCTAAGAGAAGGGATCCCGAGAACGATCCTGAGCGACAATGGCCCACAATTTACATCTGAGAAGTGGTACAGATATACTGAAAGGAATGGTATAAAAACAAAACACACGTTGGTGTACCATCCAGCAAGCAACGGACAGGTGGAAAGATTTAACCGTGTCCTTATGGGATCCATACAAGCTGCCATAATGAAAGGCAAAGACTGGGAGGTAGAAATCCAGAGTATGATGTGGGCGTACAGAATCACCCCTACCTCGAAAGGGTACAGCCCCTTCCAGATCTTGAGAGGAAGGCACCCTTTCACAAAAGACAATGTAATTTGGAGAGAAAAAACTGTCACTAGCAAATGGTCACCTGCCGTAGTCCAGCACAATCTAGAGAAGGCCCAGAAGGTATACACTGAGCACTACAACAGGAGGAGAAATGTGAAAGAAACAGCTCTGGAGAGAGGGAAAAGTAAGACGCCCGGCGCTCTTCTGGAGATTCTTCATGTCAATAAATAATTACGTTCTGGTCCAGAGTACAGCGTCTGTGTCCTCCTTACAGGGTGAAGCCTCAACTTCACAATGTTCGCAAACAATTCACTTTTACCTCTATTGGAAAAGATGATTTATGCTCTTGACTACTGAAAAACAAAAACTAATATTATTGAAGGGCAAGGGAAGGAGAAAGCAGACAGCTGCAGAAGTGAATGTAATGTTGAATTCCGATGGAATCTGGATTTGTTTGATTTGCGATTTAAGTACACCGCTAAACAGGGAACAATGACAATGTGAGTTGAACTAGGGAGGTAAAGGCATAGATACGCACAAGGCCTGAGAAGGCAAAAAGACATGGATGTAAAGAAGGGAGGTGAGAGGGATGAGCATACAATAAAATATTCCACGTCTCTGTGGTAGATGAGAAGGAGGGGGCAGCTGCGAGAGAGAGAACAGCCTGCAGTGAGGGAAAAAGCGGAGGGTGTGTTTTCGTGTTTGCCCACGCTGGTTTGCATGAGGGGTGAGGCATTAGGAAAACCCTCAAAACTCTGCAAACACTGCAAAATTTCACAAAATCTACCCAGCTTAATACATTTGCGGAAAATTAGCAAATTAACTTAGCAAGTGAAATTTCCCACATAGATGCCAAGTCTAACAGAACTAAGGATGGGCGAATTTTGCAGATCTGCAGTCGGCGAATTCGTGTGAAATCACAAACAAAACCGCGAAATCACGATTTTTTTTCAATTTGCACAATTCTTAACTGGAGTACTTGGTACTGGTTATTCAGTAAGTGCTACCTCGTTGGGTAAATGTATAGTGCTTTTCCGACACTACAGCTGCGTAAAGGGCCAGAAGAGTTGCCTCCAGTGACCATGTGTGTGTAACTTTGCCATTCCGCCGAAGGGCGCCGGGGTCCCTCGAGTGACCTGTCCATCATAGTGTGTAAAGGGCAGGAAGACGGTGCACACCGCTAGTGTGAGGGGCGGGGCCAAACGGGCAGGGATTCTATGCGAGTTCACATGCCTCTTGTGTGTATAAAAGGTCAAACACCGATCAGAGCAGCAGATGAAGAGAAAGAAGCTCCTGGTCACGGGGATTGCGCCTGTGAAAGTCAGGGATGCAATGGCCTCCATCAAGCATCATAGCTAATTTTCGACAGTAGATATTGGGAGAAAGCACACCTGCCCAGCCTCGACAAAGCTCACGATTTTTTGGGGCTGATTAAGGAGTTACTGAATTTGAGCTTAGACTCTGGCACCTGCTTTATTCATATTCTGTAAGTGCTTCCTGTTGAGGTTTCATTTTTGTAACAGGATCATCGTGCCAGAATGAATCCTGCGCTGCATATATTTGTACAAGAAGACGCCACCATTTTGTGCGATACCTCTACTCAACTGGAGTACTTTCTACTGGCTAACCAGTAAGTGCTACCTCGTTTGGTAAATGTACAGTGCTTTTCCTGCACTACAGCTGTGTAGGGCCAGAAGAGTTGCCTCCAGTGACCATGTGTGTGTAACTTTGCCATCACACCGAAGGGCGCCGGGGTCCCTCGAGAGAGCTGTCCATCATAGTGTGTAAAGGGTGGGAAGACGGTGCACACCACTAGTGTGAGGGGTGGGCCCAAACGGGCATGGTTTCAATGCGAGTTCACATGCCTCATGTGTGTATAAAATGTCAGACACCGATCAGAGCAGCAGATGAGGAGAAAGAAGCTCCTGGTCACGGGGATTGCGCCCGTGAAAGTCAGGGATGCAAGGGCCTCCATCAAGCATCATAGTAGCTAATTTTCGACGGTAGATATTGGAAGAAAGCAGACCGCCCAGCCTCGACAAAGCGCACAATTTTTTTTGCTGATTAAGGCGTTACTGAATTTGAGCTTCAACTCGGGCACCTGCTTTATTCATATTCTGTAAGTGCTTCCTGTTGAGGTTTAATTTTTGTGACAGAAACATTGTGCCAGAATGAATTCTGCGCTGCATATATTTGTCTGAGAAGACACCAACGTTTTGTGCGATACCTCTACTCAACTGGAGTATTTTCTACTTGCTAACCAGCAAGTGGTACCTCGTTGGGTAAATGTATAGTGCTTTTCCTGCACTACAGCTGCGTAGGGCCAGAGTAGTTGCCTCCAGTGACCATGTGTGTGCAACTTTGCCATCGCGCTGAAGGTCGCCGGGGTCCCTCGAGTGAGCTGTCCATCATAGTGTGGAAAGGGTGGGAAGATGATGCACACCGCTAGTGTAAGGGGTGGGCCAAACTGGCAGGGCTTCTATGTGAGTTCACATGCCTCTTGTGTGTATAAAAGGTCAGACACCGATCAGAGCAGCAGATGAGGAGAAAGAAGCTTCTGGTCATGGGGATTGCACCCGTGAAAGTCAGGGATGCAAAGGCCTCCATCAAGCATCATAGCTAATTTTTGATGGTTTATATTGGGAGAAAGCAAACCTGCCCAGCCTCGACCAAGGTCACAATTTTTTTCAGCTTATTAAGGAGTTACTGAATTTGAGCTTCAACTCGGGCACCTGCTTTATTCATATTCTGTAAGTGCTTCCTGTTAAGGTTTAATTTTTGTGACAGGAGCATCGTGCCAGAATGAATTCGGCGCTGCATATATTTGTCCAAGAAGACGCCACCATTTTGAGTGATACCTCTACTCAACTGGAGTACTTTCTACTGGCTAACCAGTAAGTGCTACCTCGTTGGGTAAATGTATAGTGCGTTTCCTGCACTACAGCTGCATAGGGCCAGAAGAGTTGCCTCCAGTGACCATGTGTGTGCAACTTGCCATCGAGCCGAAGGACGCCGTGTTCCCTCTAGTGAGCTGTCCATCATAGTGTGCAAAGGGCGGGAAGACGGTGCACACCACTAGTGTGAGGGGCGGGGCGAAACGGGCAGGGCTTCTATGCGAGTTCACATGCCTTTTGTGTGTATAAAAGGTCAGACACCGATCAGAGCAGCAGATGAGGAGAAAGAAGCTCCTGGTCAAGGGGATTGCGCCCATGAAAGTCAGGGATGCAAAGGCCTCCATCAAGCATCATAGCTAATTTTCGACCTTAGATATTGGTAGAAAGCACACCTGCCCAGCCTCGACAAAGCACACAATTTTTTGGGGCTGATTAAGGCGTTACTGAATTTGAGCTTCAACACGGGCTCCTGCTTTATTCATATTCTGTAAGTGCTTCCTGTTGAGGTTTAATTTTTGTGACAGGAGCATCGTGCCAGAATGAATCCTGCGCTGCATATATTTGTCCAAGAAGACGCCACCATTTTGTGCAATACTTCTACTCAACCGGAGTACTTTCTACTGGCTAACCAGTAAGTGCTACCTCGTTGGGTAAATGTATAGTGCTTTTCCTGCACTTGAGCTGCGTAGGGCCAGAAGAGTTGCCTCCAGTGACCATGTGTGTGTAACTTGGCCATCGCGGCGAAGGGCGCCGGGGTCCCTCGAGTGTTATATTTAAAGGGTTGACCCAACGGCACTGGGACCTGGGTAATTAAGTGTTACATATATAAGGGTCCCAGTTGGAACAAAGTCTGATACACAAAGAAAAACACTTTTGACAAAATCAAAAAATTCAGTACTGTATTTGCAGAGAGATGTTTTTAATTCACATCCTCGGTTGTAGATTGGTTACATATACATTTCTCAAAACAGTACAGGTGTACTTTATGCCCAAAGGGAGGCAAGGTGAAAGAGGGACAGGGGGGAAGGTTGTGCAGGTAGTGCGGGTATATACAAGTTGCAAAAGTAATCGTGGGTGGTCATTCATACATTTTGAAAATGATACCACAGAGGCATATTCACATTGCCAATCAAGTAATTACTCTCAGCATTCACATTCCTATACCAACCAATTAACACAACCAAAAATGAGCTGTTGTTATTGGCTAGGTAACAGTAGAGTTATGTCGACGTTTCGACCCCAAAGTTGTAGGCTGATTCTTGCCCTACTGCGGGGTCTTCATCAGGACCAGTGGGGGCAGGGTGGTGGGGGGTGTGGGCGGGTACCTATAGGCCACATAAACAGGTGTGGCACCCGTCTGCGAACGTGTGGAGGGCCCGAAGGCTCCTGAAAACAAGGAGAGCGTCAACCCAAGGGGACGACCCTAGATGTCATCCTTTAACTCGTTGATAAATTCAACAGTTGTGTAGACCCACTCTCAGAACTGTTTGAACTATGGCCGGTATCCGAGCACGAATCACGGATCACTGGGCAGTGTCATTCAATGCGCACCTTGTTTAGAAAGGTCCCTCGAGTGAGCTGTTCATCGTAGTGTGTAAAGGGTGGGTGGGAAGATAGTGCACACCACTAGTGTGAGGGGCGGGGCCAAACGGGCAGGGTTTCTATGAGAGTTCACATGCCTCGTGTGTGTATAAAAGGTCAGACACCGATCAGAGCAGCAGATGAGGAGAAAGAGGCACCTGGTCAGGGGGATTGCACCCGTGAAAATCAGGGATGCAAAGGCCTCCATCAAGCAGCATAGCAAATTTTGGACTGTAGATATTGGGAGAAAGCACACCTGCCCAGCCTCGACAAAGCGCTCAATTTTTTTCGGCTGATTAAGGAATTACTGAATTTGCATAGCAGCATAGCTAATTTTCGACTGTAGATATTGAGAGAAAGCACACCTGTCCAGCCTCGACAAAAGGCACGATTTTTTTGGGCTGATTAAGGAGTTACTGAATTTGAGCTTCAACTCGGGCACCTGCTTTATTCATATTCTGTAAGTGCTTCCTGTTGAGGTTTAATTTTTGTGACAGAAGCATCGTGCCAAAATAAATCCTGCGCTGCATATATTTGTCCAAGAAGACGCCAACGTTTTGTGCGATACGTCGACTCAACTGGAGTACTTTCTACTGGCTAACCAGTAAGTGCTACCTTGTTGGGTAAATGTATAGTGCTTTTCCAGCACTACAGCTGCGTAGGGCCAGAATAGTTGCCTCCAGTGACAATGTGTGTGTAACTTTGCCATCGCGCCGAAGGGCGCCGGAGTCCCTCGAGTGAGCTGTCCATCATAGTGTGTAAAGGGCGGGAAGACGGTGCACACCGCTAGTGTGAGGGGCAGGCCAAACGGGCAGGGCTTCTATGCGAGTTCACCTGCCTCTTGTGTGTATAAAAGGTCAGACATTGATCAGAGCAGCAGATGAGGAGAAAGAAGCTCCTGGTCACGGGGATTGCACCCATGAAAGTCAGGGATTCAAAGGCCTCCATCAAGCATCATAGCAAATTTTGGACTGTAGATATTGGGAGAAAGCACACCTGCCCAGCCTCGACAAAGCGCTCAATTTTTTTCGGCTGATTAAGGAGTTACTGAATTTGAGCTTCAACTCGGGCTCCTGCTTTATTCATATTCTGTAAGTGCTTCCTGTTGAGGTTTAATTTTTGTGACAGGAGCATCGTGCCAGAATGAATCCTGCACTGCATATATTTGTCCAAGAAGACGCCACCATTTTGTGCGATACCTCTACTCAACTGGAGTACTTTCTACTGGCTCACCAGTAAGTGCTACCTCGTTGGGTAAATGTATAGTGCTTTTCCTGCACTACAGCTGCGTAGGGCCAGAAGAGTTGCCTCCAGTGACCATGTGTGTGTAACTTGGCCATCGCTCCGAGGGGCGCCGGGGTCCCTCGAGTGAGCTGTCCATTGTAGTGTGTAAAGGGTCGGAAGACAGTGCACACCACTAGTGTGAGGGGCGGGGCCAAACGGGCTGGGTTTCTATGAGAGTTCATATGTCTCGTGTGTGTATAAAAGGTCAGACACCGATCAGAGCAGCAGATGAGGAGAAAGAAGCACCTGGTCAGGGGGATTGCACCCGTGAAAGTCAGGGAAGCAAAGGCCTCCATCAAGCAGCATAGCTAATTTTCGACAGTAGATATTGGGAGAAAGCACAACTGTCCAGCCTCGACAAAGCGCACGATTTTTTTGGGCTGATTAAGGAGTTACTGAATTTGAGCTTCAACTCGGGCACCTGCTTTATTCATATTCTGTAAGTGCTTCCTGTTGAGGTTTAATTTTTGTGACAGAAACATCATGCCAGAATAAATCCTGCGCTGCATATATTTGTCCAAGAAGACGCCAACTTTTTGTGCGATACGTCTACTCAACTGGAGTACTTTCTACTGGCTAACCAGTAAACGCTACCTTTTTGGGTAAATGTATAGTGCTTTTCCAGCACTACAGCTGCGTAGGGCCAGAATAGTTGCCTCCAGTGACAATGTGTGTGTAACTTTGCCATCGCGCCGAAGGGCGCCGGGGTCCATCGAGTGAGCTGTCCATCATAGTGTGTAAAGGGCGGGAAGACAGTGCACACCGCTAGTGTGAAGGGCAGGCCAAACGGGCAGGGCTTCTATGCGAGTTCACATGCCTCTTGTGTGTATAAAAGGTCAGACATTGATCAGAGCAGCAGATGAGGAGAAAGAAGCTCCTGGTCACGGGGATTGCACCCATGAAAGTCAGGGATGCAAAGGCCTCCATCAAGCATCATAGCTAATTTTGCACTGTAGATATTGGGAGAAAGCACACCTGCCCAGCCTCGACAAAGCGCACAATTTTTTGGGGCTGATTAAGGAGTTACTGAATTTGAGCTTCAACTCGGGCTCCTGCTTTATTAATATTCTATAAGTGCTTCCTGTTGAGGTTTAATTTTTGTGACAGGAGCATCGTGCCAGAATGAATCCTGCGCTGCATATATTTGTCCAAGAAGACGCCACCATTTTGTGCAATACTTCTCCTCAACTGGAGTACTTTCTACTGGCTAACCAGTAAGTGCTATCTCGTTGGGTAAATGTATAGTGCTTTTCCTGCACTACAGCTGCGTAGGGCCAGAAGAGTTGCCTTCATTGACCATGTGTGTGTAACTTGGCCATCACGCCGAAGGGCGCCTGGGTCCCTCGAGTGGGCTGTCCATCATAGTGTGTAAAGTAAGGGAAGACGGTGCACACCACTAGTGTGAGGGGCGGGGCCAAACGGGCAGGGCTTCTATGCGAGGTCACATGCCTCTTGTGTGTATAAAAGGTCAGACACCGATCAGAGCAGCAGATGAGGAGAAAGAAGCTCCTGGTCACGGGGATTGCACCCATGAAAGTCAGGGATGCAAAGGCCTCCATCAAGCATCATAGCTAATTTTCAACTGTAGATATTGGGAGAAAGCACACCTGCCCAGCCTCGACAAAGGGCACAATTTTTTTCGGCTGATTAAGAAGTTACTGAACTTGAGCTTCAACTCAGGCGCCTGCTTTATTCATATTCTGAAAGTGCTTCCTGTTAAGGTTTAATTTTTGTGACAGGAGCATCGTGCCAGAATGAATTCTGCGCTGCATATATTTGTCCAAGAAGACGCTACCGTTTTGTGGGATACGTCTACTCAACTGGAGTACTTTCTACTGGCTAACCAGTAAATGCTACCTCGTTGGGTAAATGTATAGTGCTTTTCCTGCACTACAGCTGCGTAGGGCCAGAATAGTTGCCTCCATTGACCATGTGTGTGTAACTTTGACATCGCGCCGAAGGGTGCCGGGGTCCCTCGAGTGAGCTGTCGATCATAGTGTGTAAAGGGCGGGAAGACGGTGAACACCACTAGTGTGAGAGGCGGGCTAAACGGGCTGGGCTTCTATGTGAGTTCACATGCCTCTTGTGTGTATCAAAGGTCAGTCACCGATCAGAGCAGCAGATGAGGAGAAAGAAGTTCCTGGTCACGGGGATTGCGCCCATGAAAGTCAGGGATGCAAAGGCTTCCATCAAGCATCATAGCTAAATTTCGACGGTAGATATTGGGAGAAAGCACACCTGCCCAGCCTCGACAAAGGGTACAATTTTTTTGGGCTGATTAAGGAATTACTGAATTTGAGCTTCAACTCGGGCGCCTGCTTTATTCATATTCTGTAAGTGCTTCCTGTTAAGGTTTAATTTTTGTGACAGGAGCATCGTGCCAGAATGAATTCTGCGCTGCATATATTTGTCCAAGAAGACGCCACAGTTTTGTGTGATACGTCTTCTCAACTGGAGTACTTTCTACTGGCTAACCAGTAAGTGCTACCTCGTTTGGTAAATGTATAGTGCTTTTCCTGCACTACAGCTGCGTAGGGCCAGAATAGTTTCCTCCAGTGACCATGTTTGTGTAACTTTGCCATCGTGCCGAATGGCTCCAGGGTCCCTCGAGCGAGCTGTCCATCATAGTGTGTAAAGGGCGGGAAGATGGTGCACACCGCTAGTGTGAGGTGCGGGCCCAACAGGCAGGGCTTCTATGCGAGTTCACATGCCTCTTGTGTGTATAAAAGGTCAGACACCGATCAAAGCAGCAGATGAGGAGAAAGAAGCTCCTGTTCACGGGATTGCGCCCGTGAAAATCAGGGATGCAAAGGCCTCCATCAAGCATCATAGCTAATTTACAACTGTAGATATTCGGAGAAAGCACACCTGCCCAGCCTCGACAAAGAGCACAATTTTTTGGGGCTGATTAAGGAGTTACTGAATTTGTGCTTCAACTCGGGCCCCTGCTTTATTTATATTCTGTAAGGGCTTCCTGTTGAGGTTTAGTTTTTGTGACAGGAGCCTAGTTGCCTACTTGTAACTATTCTCTGACCCTGCTTCGAGGGTCAGAGCAGGGTCAGAGAATATTTGCAAGTAGGCAACGAGGCGCCCCTCAGGAAGCACTTACAGGGTTACAGCAGGTGCCCAAGTTGAAGTTAATTTCTTTGTAACCCATTTGTAAATGGTTACAAACAAATTAGCTTCAACTTGGGCACCTGCTACTGTAACCTTGTAAGTGCTGGAAAATTCGTCCCGCTCGCGATTCGCAGATTTTCCAGTGATTTCGTGAGATTCGTGGATCACGAAATTGCAGAAAACCCTCAAATTCCGCGAGTGGAACGAATTTTCCGCCCACACGTAAACAGAACCTATTAGAACAAAGCATTTCATGTTTGAGTGGGAGATGATTGGTATAAAAGATAGAGAGTAACCCTTTGACCACAAGGGAACTGGGTGAATAACAGTAGTAAACAAAAGAGTTCCCTTGGCGAAATTCTTCTAATAATCAAAATTATCTATTGGACCTTCATCCTCACAGCCCCTTATTACTAAGTGTGTGTATGTTCAATAGTCACATTCACGCTTGGATGTATGCTACCCGCCTCCTGAAAGTAGAACCACAAAGGCACAATTCACATGCAAGATTTAACCAGACAATGTTAATCGCGTTTCTAATTTCCAATACACATTTGAGATTTCCAAGTTTTTTAAAAACATTCTTATATCAAAATTAAAAAAATTAAAAATAAAATGTTCTGTATTTTTTAATTTTCATTCACAGATTATTGTATGTTTTTAAAACTGTCCTGAAGAAGGTGGTGCATAAAAGGCAAGATCTACCAAAAAACGTCGACATATAAGAAAAATCCTTTTGGGTTTTTTGTATTTTGATATAAATGTGTTTTTAAAAAACTTGGGAATCTCGAATGTGTATTGGAAATAGTTTTTTGACTTGAAAAGCAATTGTGATATATCATTGTAGGACTGTGCAAGATAGATAAATCATGTACTAACTGTTTTTATGTATATATTTATATATGGTTTTAATAAATTAGAATGTAAACGCGATTAACAATGTCTGGTTAAATCTTGCATGTGAACGGTGCCTATGCCGTTCTACTTTCAAGAAGCGGGCAGCATAAATCCAAGCGTGAATGTGACTATTGAACATACACACACTTAGTAATAAGGGGTTGTGAGGGTGAAGGCCCAATAGATAATTTTGAGTATTAGGAGAATTACGCCAAGGGAACACTTTTGTTTACTATTGAGTGGGAGATGATGCCATGATGAATGGTCACAAGATAGCTCCCCATCTACAACTGCAAGCTCTGGACACAGAGAACTCGCGGAAGGTTTGGCCCTACTTGCTTGTACCCTATCTAGCTTCTTCCCAAAAATATCAGGTATTCCGAGTTTCTTCTATTCCCCAGGGCCTTGGTGTGGCTGGGGATAAGAGGATTGAATATGGTCTCGACCTCCTCAATCAGATCATCTGTTTGACTGAGTGTGCATGAGTACTTTGTTTTTCTGGCGCATTTATTAAGTTTGGTGTGTGTTTGAGCGCCGTCAATCTCCTTCCATTTGGCTATAGCGGAAAGGTTAGTATAGTTCTAAAACGTAATGCCAATCACACCTTCCCCCAAATGACTCCTTCACAGCATCCTACAGTCCCCTAACAGCCCCACACACTACACTTGTAAGGTGGTTCTAAAAACAACACTCTGACCCAAACAACAACCAACCAGTGAAAGGGATGAGTTTATCGAGGACAAAACGGCTGGTCGATAGACATCACAATGCCCATGTCCACAGTAAAGCAACACAATAAAAACATTCAAGACAGTAAGTCTCAATCAAAACCCAGTTATAAAAACAATAATACGCTGGTGCAATGTGAGGTGTAAAATACATTAATAACGGGTAAAACCATTAAATGGCAGCTCTCAGTCCGAAGATATAGCCCCTTGGCCAATGACAGTTATGTCATGTGTCCATGATACAGCAACAGAAGACTCCCCAGTGGCACATTACACATAGTCGGGTTACTCACGTTCCTCGAGATGTCTTTACTTTCACTGTTTCCATACTGTTGTACGCAGTAAGGCATTTCTTCAATATGCTGTAGACTGTAATTAAACTAGCAGTATTGTACATGACCCGTTCGTGAAGCATGTGCCTTGAAGGGAGAACGAGCACACATGGTCCTTCCCCCACCGGCACACACCCAGTGAAAGAAATAAACAGAAGTCAAATGTATCACACAAATTGCACTTGAAATGCACCCAATGTTTAAGATAGCTGTTCTGTGTGAGTAAAGTTATGAGTGAAGCAAGGAGTGGGGGGTTGAAGAAACAACTGAGGGAAGTAAACAGGGGAAACCAACAGAAACAGGACAAAATGGGCTGAGAAAAATGATGGCCAGAAGAGAGTCAAGTGATAGAAGCGAGTAAAGGTTTAGTTGTGAAGTCTACCATTGAAAGATGAGCGAACAAGTTCCGTTGAGGAGCCTTGTTGAGGGAGTACAAACAGTCAGAGAAGATGGGGGAGAGTTCAATTATAAGCAAGATATGCAGACCTGAACGATGTGGGAAAGGTTCCCCCAGAGACTGGCGGGGGAGGGCAGCACTCTGGGGGATGGTGATTCTCTTGTCCCAGGACTGTCAGCTATTCTGTCCCGGGGTCTGGCTATGCAGTGAGATCCCGGGACCGTGCTGCTCCGCCCTTCCCGTGGCTCTTTCTCTTTCCATTAAGGGCAGACCCGTCACTTCCTCCAGCCTGGTCCGGCTTCAAAGGGGGTGGGAGCCAGCTCCCTGCTGTTACAGCCCCAAGCCCCCAGCCCAACATCTGGGGGTAAGTGCTGTCAACCCCACTCCGTCTAGACACCCTAACTCCCCTACCCCCATCAGACGAATGGTGCCTCTTATCGAGCCAGGAGGGGCGATGAGCAGGGGTTACTTGGTCCACCTGTGGGCATGTGGAAGGGTGTGTCGGGTCTTGCTGCAGGGCTATGTCTGATGTTGAAGGCAAAGCTGCCTTCTCTGCAGCGGCGATCGCCTCAAAGGCAGCTGCTCCAGCAGCGACCCCGGACGAGAGTAAGCCTGGCAGACTGCAGTAAGCAGCGACTGCCTCCATTTGGACTCACTCCGTAGCCACCCGCATGCCCGCTTCTTCTCTCTGCATCTTCTCCTCCCTGTCAGAAAACAGGAAAGGCTGCAGGCATCAATAACACAGACCGTAGAGTCCGAAAATGTCAAGCACTCCAACAAACAAGACATGGAAATTTGTCCATTCTTCAAAAAAATAAATAAAAAGGTGTGCGCGTAGCATCTGCAGGACGCTGCATGTTAGTAGGCCGTGATCATGTAGGGCATTGCGAGTGTACATGTTACCAAACCATGGACACTGGCTTCGGACTTCGACTGAGCCCCACTTTAGCGTGCACACTCCACACAGTCATCAAGAAAAATAATGTAAACAGACCTGATTATGGCGGGCATAACTCTATGCTTCAAGAAACACCACTATCAGCAGTAGCACTTGGGAAACAGAAAGTAACAAGAGGTTGAAGCATGCGTATGATGTATAGCATCGCACACATGCGAGAGGGATAGGTCAGGCAAAATAGAGTGTGAATGCAGCCAGCCAATCAGAGGGAAAAAAGCATTTACAAATGCAATAGGACTCATATTTACACGAGTCCTATTGCATTGTGAATAAAACTGTGGGCATCCAAGAAGGCAGGAAAAGGAGTGGGTGGAGGAGTTGTGGTGGGCAGAGAAGTGAGGGACTACAGGAGGGAAGGGGTGAGGCGGGGGAACAAAACAGTTTTAAAAGTAAAGGGGCAATAGCTATGGAAGGAGAAAAAGGATGACTTGGCAGTCAGGAGGCGGGATTAAGTTGAGAAAAACCAATAAGATTGCAGCATTTAGGAATTTGGCCAATCAAAAAGATAAGGGGAAAGTGGACGGAGCTTCCCCCACTATACTGTATACAGCATCGCTCAACGAGACATCGCATGCGCTGCCTAGGCGAGACCTAATAAAATGATAATAACTCAACAATGTCATTTTATTTTTCCATGCTGATGCAGTATTGCTTGGGGGGCTGGGCTTGGCAGAGCAGGGTGGAGGAGTGCTGGCACTCTCTAAGTGCGCATGATTGTTTGGCTGACCGCATTAGGCCAGCCAAATAGTCATGCACACTTTGCATGTTCTCCACAGGCTGTATTGTACAGCCTGGTGGAGAACATACCCCGGATCCCAGTCCCTGTCTGAGCACCAAATTAATGCACTCAGACCAATCACAACGCTGCATTGCAATGTTTTGATTGGCTTCTGGAAGCCTGGGTGCTTCCTTCTTCTACAGAGGATGGGACGGAGGAGAGATTGGCAGGTAATTGATTTTATTTAATTTTTTAAACTCCTCCTGCCACACTACTGCTTCCCAAGAGCAGATGCATCTGGGTAATATTTTGGCTTGTGACAACATCATTCCGTCAGTTCAATCTCTGAGACTAAATATGGCATCCCTGACATCCTAACCACAGATCACGCCAGTACTGGAGAAAAAAACAAAGGACTGCCCTGCCCTGCTGACCCTTGGGCTTGGCAAAGAGAGGCTGCACTATCTGCTATACTGCACCTGCCACAATTCCCACTAGCAAAGAGGGGACTCTGCTTGTGACTCCTGGCTTGGAGAAAAGTTGTTCCCAAGTCCCAGACCAAAGAAGTCACACCAATGATCAGTCGGTTGACCCGCTGGAACCAACACCAGGGCCAACTAAGCTGAAGTAGCCTAACTCGGCAAGTCAGTAGGCACTTTGAGCGAATCACCACTGACTGGCGCTGGACACCCCCAAGAGATCGATACTTGACAGCCAAAAGTTGCACCCAGGTCATCTGAGTACATATTGGTCACCCAAGAGGGACACCAAACTCCACCAAAGGATATTGTTAGAACCACTGTGGATAGAGATCTGTAGTCCAGCCTCAGCTAATCTTCTACTGTCTCAAAAAGAATTCCAGGAACTCCAACCTCTGTGGTCAAAGTCACCTCACCTGACCTGTGGACAGAGAAATAACTGCAGAGGCACCATGCTGACCGCACAACACCCAGAACATTCTTCAGTATCTTCCATCTCCTGCATCTGCAGCATCAGTACCACTTTATTAAAGTCTATGGCGGTTGTGTTGTAAAGTTTGGAACTGGACTGCAAACCTGTTTGGTGGCCAGACACCTGTCCGTATACTCCATATTGGCTCCCCAGACCTTCTCTCTGTTGTATTTGGTCAACCAAGTTGTTCTGGCGTAGTCAAACTCAACGCTTTCAATACTTTTCAAAAATTTACAAACTTTACGATTACCAATGATTGTTTTCAGTCGAAGTGAGATTTAAGTTTTCTTTAAAAACCTGCAACTCTGTGTGGATTTTGCTCGTCTTGGAATCAATTTTATATATTGGTGTCAGATTTCTTTTGTATTGTGTGACTTTCTTATTTTGTTGTTACGTGCTGGAAAATACTTTACACTAGTTCCTTTGTAAATGTATTGGCATTTAAATAGCGCACTACTTACCCGTAGGGTCCCAAGGCGCTTCGACCCCTGCGAAACCCTTCCTGGCTTCCCTGAGAGATGGTCCCTTAATGGGTATCTCCAGGGTGAGACCAGGCATCCCCGGCGGTCTGGTGGGGCCGTTAGTGAAGATGAGGCAAGCTAATGCCCAGAGTTGCCGAGTGTGATCGCTGATCAGAGTGGGCACCGAGGCGAGAGAATTATCGAGTCCGCTGACACTGGTCCAGAAACCTGCCGCGCCGGGAATCGAACCCTGGTCCCGGGCCGTCCTCTGCTTTCGGGTCTGCCGCCTCTAACCAGTGAGCCACAATGGCTTCAAGCCTTGCTGCTTGAAGCCATTGCTACACCAGGTTGAGCTTAAGGTTTTACAAATGAGATGGATTGGACCCAAACTGTTTTTGAGAGCGTATTGCACAGTTAGGCCACACAGCCAGACCATATAATACACCCAAATACTCACACACGCCTTTTCTGCTATTTCTAGTATTGGATTTGTTCCGATGGTTCACCCTTCAGTGCAAATTCCTACCTGTAGACAACTACACAGTGGTTGAGATGCACTGACATGTTCCTAGCACTGCCAATCGCCTTCTCTGTTTTCAGCCTGTCCCGAGAGGAGCCAGACGTGAGTTAGGAAGCCCCCTCCATTTGGGCCAAGAGCGATAGGGCTTTGAAGACTGTAGGCCCTTTAACTAGCTAGAAAAGTCCAAATGGTTGGGAAGCCGACTGGAGCTGAGATGCAAGTCATCAAGAGCGGGGAAAGCTTTGAGACTTGAGGAGGCTTTGAGGATGCCAGAAGGCCATCGTCCACATGGGCTGCACTGCCACACTTCTGGAGGAGCTTGGCTAGCCCAGGTGCGTGCAGGGAGTTGGCAGGAGGAGGGGAGGCCAATTGGAGAGCACTCATCTGTGGAACAGGGTGTAGTGTGTACAATGGCCCCACAAAGTCCTTGCCACGCTGTAGTACGTGATCTGACATACATGCAGCAAAGAACTTGCCTTACATTTAAAAATGAAGAATTTTTCTGTTTGTTGTTTAGTTGGAGCTGATTCCCTAATATGCCTTATAAAAGGTTGCAGGAAGCCCTCAAAATCTATTATACCTGGCTTGACATCCAGTCCAAGGTCAATGCCATTGGGGTCACCCACAGGGACACAGATGACCTCAAAAAAATATGGTACGATCTCCGTATCATCACTAAGAAAAAAATTGCTGCACAGAGAAAAGAAGCTGCTGCCACAGGTGGAGGGAAAAACAGAGCACCAAGACTGACAGACCTTGAGGAGCTGGTTGAATCCACCCTGGAGCAGGAAAGTATCCATGGTATTGGGGACGCTGACAGCTCTGCCAGAGCTGCAAGGAAACAAGGTAATATGCATGGACATTAATCCCCACCAATTTCCCTGTCCCCCTTCCCCACTGTGTGTGCCTGCATCACACTCCAGAACAGGTTTTACTTATGTCCAGTAATGCATCATGGGAGACGTAGTCATAGGTACATACATCAATGCAGTCACCATGGAATTCAGCAAGGCATGCCATACACTACTTCCAGAAGCAGATGAAGACCAGGCAATTGTGGGATAGGAATGTCATTTACTTATGACACACAAGTAAACTACACCACTGACCCGATGTCCATATCTGTCCACAGGAGAGTCATCACGCAGTACAGCACAGGAGAGGGAGGAGAGAGCACCGACAACTGAGAGGAGGGAGAAGACAAGAGAAAGAGCAGGTCATATTGCTGTTCAGCAAGAGAAAACCACAGCGCAGGCAGCCACTACACCTGAGCGACCCACCACACCACAGCCTCAGTCACCTCTGTTGTTTGGGACACAAGAGTCGGAACCAGCAGCACTTTCCTCCACACCAACATCACAGTCACCTGTGCAGGGAAGGGCAAGGAGGCTTGATGTGCCCCCTCTCCGGATTCTGGAAACATCAGAGGAGGAAGATGAGGAGGGTGTCATGCCAACCAATCCACCTGTGTCTGACAACGCTGGGCAGCAGTCTATTTCAAGAGCTGTGCGGGCCAGTGTCCGAGGCTGAAGGGCACGGGAGAGAGGCGAAGGCCAGGATGGGGAGGGGGTCTTCTGCGGTCTTGAGGCCACCATGGTAAAGGTACAGCGCCTGCAGGCAAAGGCAATGTTAGCAGTTCACAGGCAGTGCGCAGTATGAATTGCAAGATAGCAAATATAGACCAGGGTATAGGCAACATGACAGAGAGCATGCAGTCCATGGCAAAGGGGATGACGGACATGACCAAGTGCATGAGTGCTCTATGCGACAAATTAGACAGAGACCACTCAGAGAGGCGCAGGGATCGTCTGTGTAGGCGGCAACAGACAAAAGCATTGAACCGCTTTGCCACTGCAACCTCCCTGCTGTGCCGCCATTCTGTTGCTATGCAGGATGCAATTGTGCACTGTTGCACGGATTTGTCAAGGGGGATGGGTAGAGTCACCTCTGCCATGGAGCTGATACTCACGCGACAGGCAGCCACTGCTGGAGACACGGGTGTTGGGGAAACGGATGAGTCCACCAGCAGGAGTGCCTCGAGCACTCCTGTCCCTGAAATGCGTAGGAGCAGCAGGCGCCAATCTGCTGACCCAGGCACCACCGAAAGCCTTGAGACCCAGCCTCATGCATCCCGCATTGTACTGCTTGGACACAAACGTTGAAAATGCCCTCAACCCACAGGACAGGTCACGGTGAGGTTAACTGTGACCACCCAGTCATAATAATAGACATTGTAATACCATGGTGTGGTATAATTTAAATGTCTCATTACTAACTTAGAAATATCGGTGTGTGATCTCTGCCCGTCTCAGTCTCCTATCTGTTGCTGGTGCTGCTCCTGTTGCATAGGGCTCTGCCTGTTCTGTGTCATCTTCAATGTCCTCATGATGTGTAATCTCCACCTCTGTGCCTTCATTGGTGGAAGGATTGTGCAACATGGCACAGGTCGCTATCATTTTGCAGCACAGGATTGGAGTATACTGGCGTGCACCTCCGCTCTGGTGGAGGCAGCGGAACCTGCTCTTGAGGAGTCCAAATGTGCGTTCCACAACGTTGCGAGTTGATCTGTGAGCCACATTGTAACGCCTCTCACTCCAGGTAGATGGATTGAGGTAGGGGGTGAGCACAAAGGACTGCAGGGCATATGCGCTATCGCCTAGGTGGAAAAGAGAGTGGCATTAGTTCCATACTCATGATACATTCATCTGCTATAACTTTCAGGGTGTGTAGCAGTCATTAACTTAGCAGGTATCTGTCCCCAAAATCTCCAGCAACTAGGCGTGTGTATATCCCACTGTTCTGGAATATGTACGAGTCATGGGTACTTCCAGGGAATTCAGGCAAAATGTCTGTAATGATGTTGCCAGCTTTTCATATCACCTGCACATTGATGGAGTGCATTGTCTTCCGGTTCCTGTATATGTGTTCTATGGCTGCAGGTGGGCAGAGTGGGATGTGGGTGCCATCTATGCAGCCTATCAGATGAGGGAAGTGTGCCAGTTGATATAAATCTGTCTTGGTCTTTGCAAGTTTCGCAGGTGTGTCAGGGAAACAAATATAATGATGCATACCCTGCATCATAGCCTCAAGGAACTTCCTAAAGAAACGGGACAGGCAGCTCTGGGACACACCACCTACTGCAGCAATCACGCTTTGGTAACTCCCAGAGGCAAGCAGGTGAATGGATAAATATATGAAAGTGGGGGAATGTATGAAATATTGAGATTGTGAGGAGACCTAACTACATTAATGTGAAAATGGATTGTTGGATGCAGGAATGAGAGTGATGGATGCAGGGAAGAAAGTGTAAATGGATGGATTGATAAAATAATAAAAACTTGAGATGTAAAAAAATGATGGAAGTATGCGTGGATAATATCATGTGAAAGTGAGATGAAAGAATGAATGAGGTTGGAGGATGAATTAATTAATTAATCATTGCATGAATGAATTACAAAACTTGTTTGGATGTATGGATGAATGACAGTGATAAGTTGGCTAAATGAATAAGAGTGGGAATTGATGAATGTACTGTTTAAAACCGTAATTGTAGATGGTTTAATTAATGAGGGCAACAGGATAACAAATGGATAAGTAAGACTGTGAGGTTTGTCAAAAAAGATCCGCTCACTCACCTACTTGAAGTCTTAGCAACTTTAATACACAAGTAGACAAATGCAAAATCACAATATAGAATGACATGTGTTTACTCTCCTAAGGGTGTATCCTCCTAATGTTAATCCACTCCCCAAAAAAACATGTTTTTATAGTCTTTTTCATACAGGCATTAAAGAAGTGCATGCGATTGAAAACAAAATTCTGATGTCAAGGAAGGTATAGAGTGTTCTCATGAGAATGGCATGCAAGACCAAGAGAAATTATACACATAATTTAAACTTTCAGATGATGAGCTGGTAAAATGTGAATCCTCACAGATCAGAAGTGGTACTACTTCCACGGCTATGATGAACATGGGCACACAAGATGGTGCTGGTTAAATAAATAAGCCAGTATAACTAATGAAAATTGAGTTAACTACCTATATTACTGTTGCCATAGAGACAAGCTCCTCATACTCTTTAAGGCTGAAGTGCCTTGGAACCCACAGCTTGTTTTAAAAGAACCCTCACTCATCAACCTGGATGGTGTCATGCTTCATCACTGGGTTTCCATTCCTGGTCGCCAAATGCTTCCAGGGTGTGCTTCGGTGCCTGATTAAAGCGGAGCTGTTTTTTGGTGGGATCTGTGACTGTGTGTGTGTGTGTGTGTGTGTGTTTGTGTGTGATGGTGAAGAGTGCTGTTAAAATTGCTTCTGGACCTACTATCACCAATCATGAATTTATTTTAAAAGCAGTTGGGGATATTTGTGAAATATTAGTTGATCCCACTTATCCTCAACATGTTTCAGCCACCTGTATTATTTGTCTCTAAGGGCCAATGTGTCTTTCGTCAGGACCCCCCCCAAAAAAACGCATGTGCACTATGGATTTAAGTTTCAGGTTTCTACTTACAAACCTAATCAAGATGGGTGATAATAACCACTTGCGATCCATCCTGTAAAATAGAATTATGAGAAAATTACATAATTATGAAGTTGGTAGTTGTATTTAGTTATCCCAAAGCGACAACAACGGACCTCCTGAGCCGCACCTCGCGCCAGTTCCTTAATGTTAGGTCACTGTTCAATCTACCCCTACGCCAGCCGTTGAGTGGCGTCACTGTGTTCAAGATTAAAGAATAATGCAACAAACGTGGGTGCGCAGCTCAAAAAGTCCAACAGGCCAGTGAAGTGGAAAAATAACTTCTTTATTCCAAAAATTGTTTTAAAATTCATTGGATATAGACAATCCAGCTATATAATTTAAACAGATTTAATATTGTTATTATGACCTCTGGTTACATTGGTGCCTATTTTCCACTGTTATGCTATTTCAAAGCTAACAATGCGGATATAGTTGAACATTTGCACGCTTCTGGATAGGCAAAGATTCACAAGGACAAACAATTATTATCAGTAGAGTTTTTGACACAAATGAACAGATACATCTTATGTGCAGATACATCTTTGTTTAGCTATGTTTGTGTTATACAAGAAAATACAACAGGCGACTGCTCTGCACAACTCCACATAGGTGACATCCAAAATTATTTTCATGCAGTGCTGTAAAGAAATTCCAAATGAAATGTTTTAGTCTTGTTCAATGTTTTTTGCTGTTATGCAGGCAGTTTTTACACAAATCAGACAACAGTGCTTTTCATTGATGCATGCAAGTATGTTAATTCATTTGCATGCAGTGAAAAGTGGACTAAATATTTAAATCAATAAAAGTAGAGACTGACTCTTGTTTTGTAGTATTTAGCTACCTGGGATGTTCCGAGGGGGTGGACCCTGTTGTCACAGTCCGTAATATTGAGATAATTGTTGTTAGTTAGTTCAATTCTAGGGTACTGACCTTAACCCTGTTTTAGTATCTCTAGTCAGGCTCACCCCAGTGTCAAAGTGGCCACTTACTTCTTCAAGGTGTTTCACTCTCCTGAGTACCTGTTACGTCCTTGTAAGTCCTGCATCCTTTGTGGTGCCCTGGGTTTTCACTTTAAGTAATTAATCATCAGTTTTGCCGCCCGTAAGTGGGTTTGTATGTGTGGCGCTTATTGGGTAGTGAACCCATCCCCTGTTGTTTGGAGACTCCTGCCATCCGTATTCTGCCGCATCCCAGTAAAAGCAGGGTTTGACCTCTGGCATCATGGGTTCCAGGTGTGCATATGCACGTGTCTTAGACAGCATTATTCAGAGGTTACCATAGTTCTTAAGTCAAGGCATCCTGTAAGGGGATGGTGTTGATGTTTTTAATTCTGGTGGTTATGGAACATTTAGCTTTCATTATTGCTTGCTTTCTGCACTGATAGTGCATGGTATATAGACAGTGTTCTTACAGTGTATATAAGGTCTAAATACATTTTTACAAATCAAATCAAACTTACACACCATTCAATACTTCTTCCGTGGGTCTTTAGTCATGTGCACATGCTCTTTCCTTCCCATGTATACTTTTATACGTTAAAAGGCCGTCTCAATATTGGCACTTGAGACTGGCAACGGCAAAACATCCAGTACACAATTTGCCAACTCTGACCACTGATATCGCTTTCCATACCAATACTTGTCGAACCTAATGATTGAATTCTCTGCGACAGGCTCTGCAACATATGTGTTGACTGGGTGTACATGCCCTCAGAGGTATTGAAGAGGTCAAAAATGAAGCAGTACTTTTCAAACTGCGCAAGAAATTCCCCTTTTATGTAACGGTTCTAGAACTTGTGCAGAGTATCACAGTGAAGCTTCATTGACCTTAAAATGCCATGATTGTTGAAGAGACATTTCTATGCATCATTGTAAGCCATTTCTAATGCATTGTTAAAAAAAATCCCGAATTTCTCCTCAACATATCTTTGCTCACCAAGTGGCAAGTATTCTAACATGGAACATGTTGCAGTGCCAAAGTCACTAAAGGTGTTGCCCTGCCAACTCTCAGGGAGATATTTCACATCTACACCAAATACTATGAACACTTGGTATGCAAGGGTGTTTTCAAACTCTAGTTTTTGATTATGTCTACTACAGCAGTCATGTTTTCCTGTAAAATTCTAAGCATGAAGTAGAGTGTACTTTTTTCACATCACTATCAATATGTGACTGAAGATCCTCACATTTCTTGCCTTTGGAATCATCACTAAGCAAAAATTTTGTAAATGGTCGCCACATGCAAAATATAGTATTCACGGCCTCTAGGACTGAGAGCCATTGGCTAATAAATGACACAGTTGGGTTGACTCATCGATACCACACAAAGCACAAAATGAGAAATATTTGTGTTTTATTTCCCGTGCATGAAAGATAGTGCACCAGAATGGACTACAAAGTCACTAGCATTCTTCCCTAACTCTGAAGATAATAAAGATGCTTTTAGCATACCATCTAGTAAGTGTCAAGTATCTCTTTCAGGGAAGCACTTCAGCTCAGGTATCAATTTTGACAGGCCACCACACAACTTTTTCAAATGCGTAGCTGATCACTGTAAACACAAACAATATTATTCCAAACTTCGTTTAACTTGGTAAGAACTTTTTGTAGCAGCATTTCAAGTGACTCTTCATTCCATGTTTTCCAAACATCTGGTGTCATGTTTTCACCACTATCCCAGATGCTTAGTGACAGCACTCTTTTCACATGAACCTGTCACTACACCTTGCATTAAATGTTTAAAGCCTTCTGAGCTTGTCAAATCATCTACTATCAATACTGGCTCACTAGAAAAGGGGGTTGATATTTCAAAGAGTTTCACCCATTCTCTATCTGTGGGTAAATGTGATGGTACATATTGGGAAAAATTTGTATGAAACTAGCAATTTTAAATATCAATGAAAGAATCAAACGTAGCCAAAATATCAAATGTGATTTTAATATTTCCCGATTCTCTACAGCTTATAAACAAAAAGGAATAAGGCCTAAAACATGCTTTTAAACCCTGCATCTTTAGACAAAAGACCACAATAAATGAAAAAAACAAAAGAAAGAAGAAACAATATTTTAGTGACAGCCCTAACAACAAAACTCAAGCAGATTCATTTTAGCCCAGTCTTTCTTGCTGCCACCTTGTATAACAAAGGTACATTGTATTGGCCCTTTCAGGAAGAAATAACAATGACTCTTTCACTCTCCTTTTTCTTTCTTTGAATGGCATTCAGTGTGTGGTTGTGCAGGCCTTTATAAGTGTATGGCTACACTGATGAGGGCTATTTTCGTTTCAGTGTCGTTTTATCAGTTACAATATAGGTTTAAACCTAAAACAGGATAGCCTAAATATGGTATAGATATATAACTAAAAGGAAGAGTTTAGAAATGGAACCAAAGAGAAGTGGTGCAATAGAGTTGTGGTAGATACATTCAGTGATGATGAAAGATTTCTGATATGGATACCCACCAGCTATCCTTTGAATTGAATATCCTTCTGTTAGCTGTATGATAAACTAATTGTTGAGTTGGTTCAGCTAGGTGTGACTCTTTAACAATCAACACCACTTGCTGTTCTCTCTCCCGTAAAGTAAATTGATAGTTATTCACTGGGAAAATAACCTGCATGTAGGCTGCAGTGGGTGTGAGATCTTGAGCAGGCTGACCACGATGCACCAGCAACCCAGTTTCAAATGTCACACCACTGCACTTATGTGCATGCTTTCAATATAAGCTGAGACATGTTCATTGTAACAGAGATGCTTCTTAGTGTGAAAAATAAACGTGGGGCAATTTCTTTAAGTCCTCGAGCTGTTGGTGGTTACTAGGAATTACCCTCTCTTGCTATATTATGTATCATGTTCAATGGCAACCAATACTATTGCACTCTAATTGGATAACCAAGTTTCTTCTTGAGGCATGTGACTCACCAGGGATAGTCAAAGCAGACAAGACTTGCTCTAAGATGAAACAGTTGTTAGAAACTTAGGGCCTGATTTATGAGGTTTTGCCGGGAAGTGCAGCAGGCCTTCCTGCTGCGCTTCCCTACGGCAAAAGAAAATGGGCAGGAATGCGCCTTATCTGTAAGATACGGTGCATTCCTGTCCTTTTCCCCTGCGCCGGTGCACAATGGACTGCCTGCGCCAACGCAGGAAACTTTGCACAATGGTGCAAGGGTGCCTGCGTTGCGGGAATGATTATTTTTGTACAGGAAGGGAAACCTTTGTGTACAAAAATAAACGCAAGAGGCTTTTCCTCTTTCTATGTGTGCTGCAGAATGCAGCATACATAGAAAAAGGAAAAACGAGGAGAAATAAAGATATTTCCCCCTGTTGCACCTCCCTTACGGCCCAACTGGGGAGGTGTAAGCTTTTGGCACTGCGTCAGATTTACGATTTCTGGTAAATCTGGGGCAGTGTCAAAAGTCCATGGATGTTGCTTGGAACACCCATTGCATGCCCCTTTAACGCAGAACACTGCGTTAAAGGGACTGATATTTATCAGGCAGCATTAAGCCAAAAAAAGTGACTTAGTGCTGCCTGATGAATATCACGTAGGCTTCTGCGCCACGGAACGTCACAAAAAGTGATGTTCCGATGATGCAAGAGGCCACATAAATTAGGCCCTTAGATTCCATATGACACAGCAAACAGCACACATAACCTTTATTTACAGTAAATTAAAAATAGCAGTTAAAACATGATGCATTTGGGATATCCAAGAGGTACTATTCTCTTTTTGGGCTGAGCTAAGTCCAACTTATATTTTTTAAATCGTTATACATTACATTTTCCATACCATTGGCCCTGTTGTCTACCAGGTGAACTTTGGAATCCTTCTGGGTTCATAAACAATGTTGGGAAACAGCATTTGAAGGTCGTGGCTATGGGACAAGTGTCAAACAGTGAAACAAGATAGAAACCTTGCTCTGACCTTAATTTTGATGGCTCCTGCTGACAACCTGATAACTATGTTGGCTGAAACCACAGCTGTTGAGTTTCCTGTTGTAACTGGATAAGCATGTCTCTATTGCTTGAAGGCCAACGCCCAAACAGCAAAGTTCCCACATGGGCTAAAATATATTGTTGTATTTCAGGATGCCAACAGTCTCTTAATTCAAGTCAGTGGTAAAAAGAGATTTCTGAACCATTTTCCAGACGGTAGACAGTTCCAGTTCAGACTCTTTTTAAGGATCCAGCTGTTTTGAATAGGGTAGAAGTAGCATTGGAGCAGTACCCATGTTGTGGTATGCCTCAGGGAGTCTAATATTTAGGTATCAACATGTCAGTAACTTTCCGTTGATTTCAGGTTTGCTCTGTAGAAGGCACCCATGGGATCAGTAGTACCCACCGGACCAGAAATCTTCATAAAGGCTAGAAGATTGTTTGAATTGTTCTGGAATCTGGATGGGCTATCTCCGACAAATGATTCAAGACATTATAATTCAGCTTTTGAATACACTCTGAATTAGATGATTCTGTCTGTTAGTATGCAAAAGTCCTCTACACAGCAAGAGGTGTGCATACCTGCCCTTAGTGCCCAATTGAACTGATGTCTGGACCCCCTAATGCTGATTTTTGTTTTCATATTGTAGGAATCTGGCTCTCTATATACTACTACTCCGAGTGCACCCCAGGGATGGGGGACACTCAGTGTTGAGAAAAATACCCCTCACACACCAACAGGCCCCTTGGTGTCATGCTTCATCATCAGGGTCTTCGCATCCCACTAGAGGGATGCGGCGTGCTGAGACCAGCGACTACGCGGGAGCACTGTCAGAATTGACTATGTGTGGTGTGTGTAAAGTGTAAGTGATGGGGTATTGGAGGATGTGAGTGAAGGGTGTGGTGAGAATTAAAAAGTACCTGGCTCGTAGGTTCTATGAAAAAACTTTATTCGAGACCTCAAGCTGGTACTGCTAAAAGAAGTGCAAGGTGAGGTTAGTTGTCTTTATTATGGACATTACCTCTGGTGTGCGTCGACATGTTTCGGAACTGGTGTTCCTTCTTCAGGACGGGGGCACAACTTCCCAACCCTACTCACGTGTTTTTATAGAAAAAGACTTTTTGTCTAGGAAGTAAAACAAAAGTGAAGCTATTTTCAGTGATGAAATGAGGCTATAGTGTGCCTACAGCGGTATTAGTTCATGCAATTCCATGACCTAAAAAGAAAAACAAAAAGAAATTGCGAGTCAATTTGGTTGCCACACAGGGCTGGCTCAGACAGGTGCAGTCACCTGGAGCCCCAAATGGTTAAATAAACCTGCAAAAAAGAAAGACAGACATAACACACAACATAAATGACACACTGTAGTTTGTATTGGTTCTGTGAAACATACTCATTGTTACTGTTTTATCCTGCTTCATGAGCATATCCAGAACGTCAGGGTGGGTTGATGGATTCGTAATCTATGTGGGTAAAGAAATGGTTTCAATATCCTTTACTCACTGTTTGGGTCGTGCTTTGTTGGACTCTGATAGTTTGTCTACTTAATACTCACAAAATCCGCCAGAGTTTGCCTCCTTCTACCACCCTACGCTGCTCCGCTGGTAATGGCTATTCTGACAGTGCTCCCGCGTAGTCGCTGGTCGCAGCACGCCGCATGCCTCTAGTGGGATGCGAAGACCCCGATGATGAAGCATGACACCAAGGGGCCTGTTGGTGTGTGAGGGGTATTTTTCTCAACACTGAGTGTCTCCCATCCCTGGGGTGCACTCGGAGTAGGATTCTTCTTGTTTAATTATCAGTGCCCGTGGAGTGAGAATCCTATCTCTATACTCTACCTCCCCCCATTGTTGTTATTGATTTTCTCTATATACTACACCAAAGTAAGGTATAGTGTGCACAGAGTGCAGTGGATTACCAAAGGTAGACAGAGGTAAAGGTAGATAATACCTTACTCCAGTGTTCTTCAATCTGGGGGGGCGCAACACCTTCCCAGTGGGGGCGCGCACTTCACTTCAATCTGACCTTTGTGCCCTGCATCGTCCGTCTGTCCGTGCAAGTCTTCTTGAAGGACTCCGGTATGTGGAAGGGGAAGGGAGGGGGGATCGATGGGGCATGAGGTGCCCGTTCCTTTGTGTTGTTAACTCTCCCAGGAGGGGGTTAATTCACAGAGCAGACAGCTTCAGCTGCAGTGGGAGGCGAGGCGTCTCCTCTGCTAAAACCAAAAGGAAACCAACAGACACGCTTTCGGTTTTAGCAGAGGAGACAGACCCCTTGCCTTCCACTGCACCTGAAGCATATCAGCTCTATGAATTAACCCCCTCCTGTGAGAGTTAGCTCTTCCCAAAGAGGAGACAAAGTTTCTAGGGACCTTTCAAGGCATAATGCACCATTTGCTACCTCTTGTATTTGTTTGCTCACGATTGTCACTTTTGCCTCATGTAATGTAACGCTTGCTTTTGTAATTTGTTCACTTGCAATGTTCTCATGTATCAGTTCTGTTCCTACTGTGTAGCGCTCTGACCCCTTCGGGTAAAGTCCGTGCTATATAAAAATGCATGAATAAATAAATAAAGGGGTTGGGTGGGGGGGACTGAAAGGGCCGGCTCTATTCTACATGGTGGGGGGCCCAACATCTAAAAAAAATAGCTGGGGGGGCTCAACCTACAAAAGTTTGAAGACCTCTGCCTTACTCTCTATTTGCGGTAGTGTGGGCGAGCAGTACGGCTTTATCAGATGGTAGTGTTATATATGTATTGTTCACACTCAGGCAAGAAATAATTTCACACATTTAAAGACTGAACTCTGACCAATTGTTTTGTATACACATGTTTCTTTGCTGTATTTTATTTTTAGAACCAAGCCAGACTTGGTGCAGGTAAGTAAAATAATACTATTCTCATATAACACAGTTGTATGTAGTTACAGATAGGTCAAATGTTCAGAAATGGTTGAAATTACTTTCAGTTACTTTCTAATTACTTTTCAGATTATTTTTCAGATTACCTTTTCTACTCAGTGTGATATGACTAGATATCACACTAGGACACTTCCTAAATAAAAGGTAAGTAAGTCGTTTTTTGTAAATACACAGTTTCTTAAGTTCTCAAACAATTTCCAACTCCACATCCAACTTTTTTTCACAAAAAAGCAGTCAGTGCAATTCTATGGGAGGAAATTAGGTTTTCAGTTTAAAGGTAAGTACATGGTTGCAGAAGTTGGGTTTCTGGGGTTAGAACTAGTGTTCCCGCAGGGTCAAGGATGCACTCACAGAACACCCTCAGTGCTACTAGGGCGGACGGGTACAGGGTGCTGAGGCCCAATGGTATCCAATAGTGGGTAAGGGGCCTCTGGTTGGTGGCTGCTCTAAGGCACACCCCTTGGATGTGGGAGCAAAGCCCCAAGGGTTTAGCCCAGGGCAAAGGGGGGTCCAAGATAGCACACAAAGTGCACTCACAGTGGCACTGGGCTGGCCGGATGCAGGGTTGCTGATTTGACATCGGGTGCCCTGTTGATTTCAATGGGAGATGCAGGTTTTGGGTTTTGACTGCAGGCTAAGTCCAGGAAGTCTTCCGGGAGGAACCAAAAGCAGGGTAGGTAAGTTGGAAGGCCCGGGATGTAGGTGCACCTCAGGTCCTCTTCTCCAGGGTGCAGGGTGGCTGGATGCATGGGTGCCTTTTGAGGTCGGATTTCACCTTGCAGATTTATTGTTGTTGGGGGCCTCAATGCAGAGGCTACAGGCGACGTTGGGGAGTCCTTGAGAGATCAACTCACGGTGGACTTGGACTCTGGAGCACTGGGGGACCTCGCTGGGACAGGTGGGTCACTCGGACTCAGGCCATAGCCGATGGGTGCAGTGGTGGTTCCATGCATCCGTTTTTTTTGTCTTCAGCAGGCTCAGAGTCTTGCTTTGGAGATTCTTTTGAACAGAGCTGCTGTTCATAGGAGATCCATTCTTTGTTGAAGTCTGTCCTCCCAAGGGCTCTGGAGGTCGCTAGCTGCAGGACAAGGTGACTTTTGATGCAGGATATCTCGAACCTAGAGAGGAGCCAGTAGGACTGGGGCCAAGTCAGTCCTCCTCGCAGTCTCCTTTGCTGGATGTCTTCTTTCGTCCTTCTTCTTCGTAGTTTGCGGGAATCTTCCTTCTGGGTTCAGGGCTGCCCCCTAAATACTGTAATCTCTAAAAATGGACATAGATATTGTAGGGGTACAGTGCTCATTCAACTTCACCCTCACCAGTGGTATAGTGCACCCAACTAGAGTTATGTTTTACCTATACGATAGGCAGATGGTTGCAGGTAAGGGTGGGCGGCAAATTCAGTTTCGCTCGTGGAACTTGTGAAATTTTGGCATTTCTGTGTTCTGAGTGGATCGTGAAAATGTCAAAATTTCAGCTTTCCACGGTGGAACGGAATTCGGGGGAATGAGGTACTTAAACCTCACCAGGAAGTGTGACCAGGAGGCTGATTTCTCCTCATCTGCTGCTCTGATCGGCCTCGGACCCTTATAAACAAGAGGCATGTGAACTCGCATTGAAGCCCCGTCCATTTGGAAACGTCCCACAGCTCAATCAAGGGACTTGGGTGCCATTTGGTGCGTTGACAAAGTTACAGACACATGGTCACTGGAGACAACTCTTCTGTCCCTTTACGCAGCTGTAGTGTAGGAAAAGCACTATACATTTACCAAACGAGGTAGTACTTACTGATTAGCCAGTAGAAAGTACTCCAGTTGAGTAGAGGTATTGCACAAAACAGTAGCATCTTCTTGGATAATATGCTGGGCAGGATTCATTCTGGCACAATGCTCCTGTCACAAAAATTCAACCTCAACAGGAAGCACTTACAGATATAAATGAAGCAGGTGCCCGAGTTGAAGCTCAAATTCAGTAACGCATTAATCAGCCCCAAACATTTGTGAGCTCCATCGAGACAGGGCAGGTGTGCTTTCTCCACATATCTACTGTCGAAAATTAGCTGCAAGCCTTGATGGAGGTCTTTGTATCCATGACTTTCTCTAGCCCAATCCCTGTGTAGTTCCTGTGACCAGGAGGCTTCTTTCTTCTCATCTGCTCCTCTGATCGGCCTCTGACCCTTTATAAACAAGAGGCATGTGAACTCGCATTGAAGCCCTGCCCATTTGGAAACGCCCCACACACACTATCGGTATGCAACGTCTTCCCTCCATTTCCCCACTATGATGGACAGCTCACTCAAGGGACCTCGATGCCATTCGGCGCAGTGGTAAAGTTACAGACACACATGGTCTCTGGAGACAACTCTTCTGTCCCTTTAAACAGATGTAGTGTAGGAAAAAGCACTATAAATCTACCCAAAGAGGTAGCACTTTCTGATTAGCCAGTAGAAAGTACTCCAGCTAAGCAAAGGAATTGCACAAAACGGTGATAAATATGCAGGGCAGGATTCATTCTGGCACGATGCTCGTCTGCCCCTGACTCCCTGAGAGTGACCCTGCATAGATTACAACGGGCGCAGCAAAATCTCCGCAAGCACATGAAATTCTACGTGTTCGCAGAGATTTCATGCCATTTTGGAGAATTTTGAGCAATGCAACTCCACAAATTCCGCCCACCCATAGTAGCAGGCATGGCACGCAGGTATGTGCGATGTAGACTGTTCACTTTTGTCGGCACCAAAACACAAAACATGAAGAGTGCCATGGCAGTGTGTTTGTGTTAAGTAACAGTACCTCTAAGGGTGGCACAATGTATGCTGCAGCCCTTAGAGGCCTTTCCTGGTCACAGTGCCCTTGGTACCCATGGTAGCTTTTACAAGGGATTTTCATGTGACCGGAGAGGTACACATTAGGGGTACAAAGGTACAGTTTTAGGAAATAACACAGGCCCTGTGAACCTGATTGGCAGGGACCCAGGGCACATCAAGTGAAAGTGCATCAGAAGTTTGGCAAAAAGAGGTGGGGTTAGTGCAACAGAAGCCCACTTTCCAACGTCCTTTGAATCCTATTTGCAGCTGTAGATGCAGCAGTTTGCATAGTTAGTTGCAAGGGAAAACTTCACTAAAGTTTTCCAAGAATACACCTAAAAAAACTGACTGTGTCCGGACTCATAACATATCATACTATAAAAACGTTTTGTTTGTTATATTCCCTAATTCTAAACATCATTCAATCAATCAATCAATCAATCAATCAATCAGGAGTTTGTTAAAGCGCGACTACTCACCCGTAAGGGTCTCAAGGCGCTAGGGGTGGGGGGGTGGTGGGGTGCAGGTTCCATTCCATCAAGGAGGGGGTCTGTCGAAGAGGCAGGTTTTGAGGTTTCTTGCGAAGATGGGGAGCGATGTTGTCTGTCTGAGGTGGCGCGGAAGGGCGTTCCATGCTTTGGCCGCGAGAAAGGAGAAGGAGCGGCCTCCCGATCTGGTCTTTCTGGTGCCGGGGACCACGGCGTAGGAAAGCTGGGCTGATCGTAGGGTCCTTTGGGATGCGTGGAATTTGAGTCGGCTGTTCAGGTATGCTGGTCCGGTGCCGTGGAGGGCCTTGTGTGCGTGGGTGAGCATCTTAAAGGTGATTCTTGCCTCGACGGGGAGCCAGTGGAGTGTGCGCAGGTGCTGGGAGATGTGGCAGTGTTTTGGCAGGTTGAGGACCAGTCTTGCAGCGGCGTTCTGGATGTTCTGTAGCTTGCGGATGAGGTTTTTGTTCATTCCGGCGTAGAGTACGTTGCCGTAGTCGAGTCTGCTGGTGACCACGGCGTGAGTGACTGTCTTTCGGTGTTCGAGGGGGATCCATTTGAAGGTCTTACGAAGGAGGCGGAGGGTGTGGAAGCAGGAAGATGAGACAGAGTTGATCTGGCGGTCCATTTTGAGCTCGGAGTCCAGGATGATTCCCAGGTTGCGTGCGTGGTCTGTGGGGGTTGGCGGGTTTCCGAGGGCGGTGGGCCACCAGGTGTCGCTCCAGGCGTCGGGGTTTGGGCCCATGATGAGTACTTCTGTTTTGTTGGTGTTTAGTTGTAGGCAGCTGTTTTTCATCCATTTGGCGACGGCTTCCATGCCTTCTCGAAAGTTGCGTCTGGCGGTGTTGGGCTCGTTGGATAGGGAGAGGATGAGCTGGGTGTCGTCTGCGTATGACACAATGTTGAGTCCGTAGGTTCTGACGATGGGGGCAAGTGGAGCCATGTAGACGTTGAAGAGCGTCAGGCTGAGGGAGGAGCCCTGGGGGACTCCGCAGGTGGTTGGTGTGGGGTCCGAGAGGAAAGGGGGGAGTCTGACCCGCTGCGTCCTGCCGGAGAGGAAGGAGCAGATCCAGTCGAGGGCCTTGTCCTGGATTCCTGCATCATAGAGTCTGCGTATTAGGGTGTGGTGGGAGACTGTGTCGAACGCCGCTGGTAGGTCGAGGAGGATGAGGGCTACTGTTTCTCCTTTGTCCAGTAAGGTGCGGATGTCGTCTGTTGCGGCAAGGAGGGCGGTTTCCGTACTGTGGTTTTTTCTGAAGCCAGATTGGGAGGAGTCGAGGATGTTGTGTTCTTCAATGAATGTGGCGAGTTGGCTGTTGATGGCTTTCTTGATGACTTTCGCTGTGAACGGGAGCAGGGAGATGGATCTGTAGTTTTTGAGGTCGGTGGGGTCCGCTGAGGGTTTCTTTAGGAGGGGGTTGACCTCGGCGTGTTTCCAGTCGTCGGGGAACGAGGCGGTCGCCAGGGAGTGGTTGATGGTTTGGCGGAGCATGGGTGCGATGGTGTTGGCGGCTCTGTTGAAGATGTGGTGGGGGCAGGGGTCAGTGGGGGCCCCTGAGTGGATTGACTTCATTGTCTTCAGTGTGTCTTCGGTGGTGAGGGCTGTCCAGTCATCAATCGCTGGTTTCCGGGTGTCGAGGGTGGTTGGTGAGGGTTCAGTGTGTTGGTTGTCTTCGTCGAAGTTGTCGTAGATGCTCTTGATTTTGTGGTGGAAAAAGATGCTGAGTTTGTCGCAGAGGTCTTGTGAGGGAGGGATGTTGGTAGACTCGCTGGTGGGTTGGGCGAACTCCTTGATGATGCTGAAGAGTTCCTTGCTGTTGTGTGCGTGGGTGGAGATTCTGTCTTCAATTGCTTTTTTCCTCGTTTCTCTGATGAGTTGATGGTGGGCGTTGGTGGCGGCTCTGAAGTTGTTGTGGGCTTCAGTGGATTTGGTGTTTCTCTAGGCCTTTTCGAGGTGGCTGTGTGTGCGCCTGGACTCTCGAAGTTCAGTGGTGAACCATCTGGCTTTCTTGGCACGGGTATTGTTGTTTTTCTTGAGGGGGCTATGGTGTTGGTGCTGTCTGAGATCCATCTATGCAGGGTTCGGGCTGCGGTTTTGGGGTTGTCGTTTTCCGCGATGGTTGGGGTGGAGTTGTTGAGTGAGGAGGTGAGCTGGTCATCGGTGATTTTGGTCCGGTTTCTTTGTGGAAGCAGGTGCTGGTGGGTGTTCTGAAGGTGAAGTGGACGCAACGATGGTCGGTCCATGGGAGTTCGGTGGTGTGGCTGAAGGTGATGGAGTTTCCTGTAGTGAAGAGGGGGTCGAGGGTGTGTCCTGCTGAGTGCGTGGGCTCGGTCACGATCTGGCGGAGTCCAATGTTGTGGAGGTTGTCCAGGAGGCATGTGGTGTTGGGGTCCAGTTGATTGTCGAGGTGGAAGTTGAGGTCTCCCAGCAGGGTGTAGTTGGTGGATGCGATGGCCTGCGGGGAGATAATGTCCGTGATGGAGTTGGCGAAGGGTCCGCGGGGTCCAGGGGGTCGGTAGATGAGGGTTCCTGGGAGGGCGGCGGTGGGGCTGGCCAGTATCTTGAAGTGAAGTTGTTCCATCATTCTGTGGACTCGTCAGGGAGTGTGCTCAGGCGGAGGCTGGATTTGTGGATGATGGCGATTCCTCCTCCTGGGTGGGTGGGGCGGTCCTTCCTGGAGATCTTGTATCCTTGGGGGATGGCGATGGCGATGTCCGGTCCCGAGGTGGTGTTGGTCCAGGTTTCGGTGAAGAATGCTACGTCTGCGGTGGTGCTGTCGAAGAGGTCCCAGATTTCTGTGGCGTGTTTGTGGAGGGATCGGACCTTGAGGAGGATGCATTGCAGGGTCTTCGGTTCGGTTGTGTTCTTGTGGGCGGGTTGTGCTGGATCCGTGTTCTTGGCGGTGCTGCAGGTGTGCCGGCAGCGGTGACAGCTGAAGGGTCCATGGGTGTTGGCTGGTGATGCTAGCTTGCAGTTGTTGTTGCAGCCTGGGTTGAGTGCGTGGAGTGCTGCTTGGTCGTAGCGTTGCCGGGCAGAGGTCCAGGGTTCCTGGTGCTGGTCGCGGACGGGTCGCAGCCGGGCGCAGACGTGCTTGCCTTTGACGCGCCGTGGCCGCCATTACGTAGGGGTCGGGGAGGGCTGGACAGCTGGGAGGCGGGAGCGGGGAGAGGAGCTGAATTGGGCCAATCGCGCTGGGGGGGAGGGGCCGCGGGGGCAGCAGCGGCGGGGAAAGGTAAAGGGAGGAAAGAAGGGATAAAGAAAAAGGGAAAATAAGCAAAAATAAGGCACAAAAGAGCAGAGATGCAGAAAAGAGCAGAAAGGTGAAAGATAGAAAGGGTAGAAAAACGAGTGAAAACGAGTGAAGGAGCAGAGGGAGAGAAAGGGAAAATGGGCAGAAATAAGGCACAAAAGAGCAGAGGTGCAGAAAGGTGAAAGATAGAAAGGGGAGAAAAACAAGTGAAAACGAGTGAAGGAGCAGAGGGAGAGAAAGGGAAAATGGGCAGAAATAAGGCGCAAAAGAGCAGAGGTGCAGAAAGGTGAAAGATAGAAAGGGGAGAAAAACGAGTGAAGGAGCAGAAAGAAAGAAAGGAGACAGAGGTCCACTGGACCACCAGGGATGAGGCGCAGGGAAACCTGTGGGTGGAGGAGGGCCTCGATCACCAACACTCAAGAGTGCAGGGGCACCTCACTTAATGGTGAAGCTGCGAGGGTGGGAGAGCAATTTCACTGACAATGAGTCAGTGGTCTTGCTCGCCTGTCCCCACAGTGGCCGCCATTAAGTAAGGGTCGGGGAGGGCTGGACAGCTGGGAGGCAGGAGCGGGGAGGGGAGCTGGATTGGGCCGGTCGCGCTGGGGAGGGGAGGGGCCGTGGGGGCAGCAGAGGCGGGGAAAGGTAAAGGGAGGAAAGAAGGGATAAAGAAAAAAGGGAAAATAAGCAGAAATAAGGCACAAAAGAGCAGAGATGCAGAAAAGAGCAGAAAGGTGAAAGATAGAAAGGGTAGAAAAACGAGTGAAAACGAGTGAAGGAGCAGAGGAAGAGAAAGGGAAAATGGGCAGAAATAAGGCACAAAAGAGCAGAGGTGCAGAAAGGTGAAAGATAGAAAGGGGAGAAAAACAAGTGAAGACGAGTGAAGGAGCAGAGGGAGAGAAAGGGAAAATGGGCAGATTAAGGCACAAAAGAGCAGAGGTGCAGAAAGGTGAAAGATAGAAAGGGGAGAAAAACGAGTGAAGGAGCAGAAAGAAAGAAAGGAGACAGAGGTCCACTGGACCACCAGGGATGAGCCGCAGGGAAACCTGCGGGTGGAGGAGGGCCTCGATCACCAACACTCAAGAGTGCAGGGGCAGGGGCACCTCACTTAATGGTGGAGCTGCGAGGGTGGGAGAGCAATTTTACTGACAATGAGTCAGTGGTCTTGCTCGCCTGTCCCCGCAGTGGCCGCCATTAAGTAGGGGTCGGGGAGGGCTGGACAGCTGGGAGGCGGGAACGGGGAGAGGAGCTGGATTGGGCCAGTTGCGCTGGGGGGGGGGCCGCGGGGGCAGCAGCGGCGGGGAAAGGTAAAGGGAGGAAGGAAGGGATAAAGAAAAAAGGGAAAATAAGCAGAAATAAGGCACAAAAGAGCAGAGATGCAGAAAAGAGCAGAAAGGTGAAAGATAGAAAGGGTAGAAAAACAAGTGAAAATGAGTGAAGGAGCAGAGGGAGAGAAAGGGAAAATGGGCAGAAATAAGGCACAAAAGAGCAGAGGTGCAGAAAGGTGAAAGATAGAAAGGGGAGAAAAACAAGTGAAAACGAGTGAAGAAGCAGAGGGAGAGAAAGGGAAAATGGGCAGAAATAAGGCGCAAAAAAGCAGAGGTGCAGAAAGGTGAAAGATAGAAAGGGGAGAAAAACGAGTGAAGGAGCAGAAAGAAAGAAAGGAGACAGAGGTCCACTGGACCACCAGGGATGAGGTGCAGGGAAACCTTCGGGTGGAGGAGGGCCTCGATCACCAACAATCAAGAGTGCAGGGGCACCTCACTTAATGGTGGAGCTGCGAGGGTGGGAGAGCAATTTCACTGACAATGAGTCAGTGGTCTTGCTCGCCTGTCCCCGCAGTGGCCGCCATTAAGTAGGGGTCGGGGAGGGCTGGACAGCTGGGAGGCGGGAGCGGGGAGGGGAGCTGGATTGGGCCGGTCGCGCTGGGGGGGGAGGGGCCGCGGGGGAAGCAGAGGCGGAGAAAGGTAAAGGGAGGAAAGAAGTGATAAAGAAAAAAGGGAAAATAAACAGAAATAAGGCACAAAAGAGCAGAGATGCAGAAAAGAGCAGAAAGGTGAAAGATAGAAAGGGTAGAAAAACGAGTGAAAACGAGTGAAGGAGCAGAGGGAGAGAAAGGGAAAATGGGCAGAAATAAGGCACAAAAGAGCAGAGGTGCAGAAAGGTGAAAGATAGAAAGGGGAGAAAAACAAATGAAAAGGAGTGAAGGAGCAGAGGCAGAGAAAGGGAAAATGGGCAGAAATAAGGCGCAAAAGAGCAGAGGTGCAGAAAGGTGAAAGATAGAAAGGGGAGAAAAACGAGTGAAGGAGCAGAAAGAAAGAAAGGAGACAGAGGTCCACTGGACCACCAGGGATGAGGCGCAGGGAAACCTGCGGGTGGAGGAGGGCCTTGATCACCAACACTCAAGAGTTCAGGGGCAGGGGCACCTCACCTAATGGTGGAGCTGCGAGGGTGGGAGAGCAATTTCACTGACAATGAGTCAGTGGTCTTGCTCGCCTGTCACCGCAGTGGCCGCCATTAAGTAGGGGTCGGGGAGGGCTGGACAGCTGGGAGGCGGGTGCGGGGAGGGGAGCTGGATTGGGCCGGTCGCACTGGGGGGGGGCGGGGGCAGCAGAGGCAGGGAAAGGTAAAGGGAGGAAAGAAGGGATAAAGAAAAAAGGGAAAATAAGCAGAAATAAGGCACAAAAGAGCAGAGATGCAGAAAAGAGCAGGAAGGTGAAAGATAGACAGGGTAGAAAAACGAGTGAAACGAGTGAAGGAGCAGGGGAAAGAAAGGGAAAATGGGCAGAAGTAAGGCACAAAAGAGCAGAGGTGCAGAAAGGGGAAAGATAGAAAGGGGAGAAAAACGAGTGAAAACGAGTGAAGGAGCAGAAGGAGAGAAAGGGAAAATGGGCAGAAATAAGGCGCAAAAGAGCAGAGGTGCAGAAAGGTGAAAGATAGAAAGGGGAGAAAAAACGAGTGAAGGAGCAGAAAGAAAGAAAGGAGACAGAGGTCCACTGGACCACCAGGGATGAGCCGCAGGGAAACCTGCGGGTGGAGGAGGGCCTCGATCACCAACACTCAAGAGTGCAGGGGCAGGGGCACCTCACTTAATGGTGGAGCTGCGAGGGTGGGAGAGCAATTTCACTGACAATGAGTCAGTGGTCTTGCTCGCCTGTCCCCGCAGTGGCCGCCATTAAGGAGGGGTCGGGGAGGGCTGGACAGCTGGGAGGCGGGAGCGGGGAGGGGAGCTGGATTGGGCCGGTCGAGCTGGAGGGGAGGGGCCGCGGGGGCAGCAGCGGCGGGGAAAGGTAAAGGGAGGAAAGAAGGGATAAAGAAAAAAGGGAAAATAAGCAGAAATAAGGCACAAAAGAGCAGAGATGCAGAAAAGAGCAGAAAGGTGAAAGATAGAAAGGGTAGAAAAACGAGTGAAAACGAGTGAAGTAGCAGAGGGAAAGAAAGGGAAAATGGACAGAAGTAAGGCACAAAAGAGCAGAGGTGCAGAAAGGGGAAAGATAGAAAGGGGAGAAAAACGAGTGAAAACGAGTGAAGGAGCAGAGGGAGAGAAAGGGAAAATGGGCAGAAATAAGGCGCAAAAGAGCAGAGGTGCAGAAAGGTGAAAGATAGATAAATATTGTGTCACAGATTTCACTTGTGCTTTTAAAAACTCACGCTCTTTGGGAAATTGCTGTCCTAAGCAGCCGAGTCATTGTTGTTGCGACACCGCTCTCCAGAAACACCCCTTGGCGCCGTCGCGCTAAAACCGGAGGCCACGCCCCTTCCGAGGCCACGCCCCCTAAAGCAACCACTACTTAAGACGCCGATTTTGGGCGCCAGGTAACTCACTGGTTGTTGTGCTCTTGAGGCGGAAGCCGGGAGCAAGGTATTGTTTTTAAATATTGTGTCACAGATTTCACTTGTGCTTTTAAAAACTCACGCTCTTTGGGAAATTGCTGTCCTAAGCAGCCGAGTCATTGTTGTTGCGACACCGCTCTCCAGAAACACCCCTTGGCGCCGTCGCGCTAAAACCGGAGGCCACGCCCCCTTCTGAGGCCACGCCCCCATTGACCCCACCTGAAGCTGCATAAATTATGTGCATATTCCGGACGCGCAGCGGACGAGCGCAGCGGGCGCGACGTTTGCGCGCCGAAGGCGCGCCTAAGGCAAGCCCGTCTGCGCCCGTCCGCGACCGCACGAGGCCAGAGGCCATCCCCCCTGCCCAACTACCGAGCCACATCATTACCTACAGCTCACACTCCCTTCGGCAACTTTACCAGCCTCCGACGCCATCCTGCCTTCACGCGTGGGACCCGTCAATAAAACATCCTGCCTGCAGCAATTGCAGCTTTCATTTCTCACCCCACCCCCCTTTGAAACCAAAAACATTCTCTATGCTACTGCTTAACTGTCGCTCACTCCCCAGACATTCTACGGAAATTCACCTTATGCTAGAGGAAATTAACCCAGATATTCTCTTTGCCACAGAGACGTGGTTACATGACCATTCGGAACCTGATCTAGTACAAGCTCTCCCGCCTGAATATCAAATTTGTCGCCTCGACCGCAAAAAGGGAACCGGAGGTGGCCTAGCAATAATCCATAAAGCTATTTACGAAGTTGCCTCCACCCCGGTGCTCCTCCCAGATAGTGAATGTCTCTCCTTCTCTATAAAATTCAGCCCTATTCATACCCTCTCCGGTATACTTATATACCGTCCGCCAGGACCCCAGGGCCCTTTCCTTTCAAAACTCGCCCCTACAATTGCGGACCTGGTGCTCAGCTCTGCTAACTACACAATCATGGGAGATCTTAACATCCATCTGGAAGACCCGACCGACCCCTCTGCCAGAGAACTTACATCAAGCCTACAAGCCTTGGAGCTACATCAACTTGTCCTCGGGCCCACACATCAAAAAGGGCATCTCCTAGATCCCATTTTCAGTAACTGTCCCAACCTTCTTACCAAAAACCCCTCCCCACTGCCCTGGTCTGATCATTTCCTCATCCCATTCACTTGGACCCCCCCCTCCCTCCCTCCTTCAAAACCCCCGACGACTCTGCTATCAAGGAACTGGCCAAAAATTCCCCTACCCGAATGGCAAACCTCCTTACAATGTTCGAAACCCCCTAACTCATCGCACCCTATTCAGGGGAACGATAACTATAACAGGTGGATCACCAACTCCTTAAATCTGGTACTCCCCATGAAAAGTCTTCGTCCCAAGCGGGGCAATCCAACTGCCCCATGGTACACAGACGATCTACGGAAGGCCAAACGCGCCTGTAAGCAGATGGAAAGAAAATGGCGCCTTCACTACTGCCCTGCAGATAAAATCAGTTACAGAGCAGCTATTAAAAATTATAAAGCAGACATCCAACAAGCTCAGGCCTCATTCTACGAACAAAAAATAGACAATGCGGCGAATAAACCCAAGGAGATTTACCGTATTGCCAAAACCCTCCTGCGACTTCCTGAGACTCCTAAAGTCCACAACAACACCCAGAACCATTGCGAGGAAATAGCGGAATTCTTCCATCAAAAAATAGAATTGATCAATTCCTCCTTCCCCCATCCCACCTCCCCGCCCAGAGACCCTACCAACATTGACCCTATGGTAGCCCCACCCAGTGTTCTCAACAACTTCCCAGCTCTTGACAAAATCAATCTGGAAAAGTATATGAGAATGGTAAAATCTGGATCCCCAACTGACCCAGCCCCTCCTAGGGTTCTCACCCAAATAACCAGCCAGATTTCACCCACCATCCAAGCTCTGCTCAATTCCTCCCTCAATACTGGCATCGTTCCCCCCCTATGGAAGAGAGCCATGGTCAAAGCACTATTAAAGAAACCTACTCTTGACCAATCAAACCCTTCCAACTACCGACCCATCTCCCTTCTACCCTGGCTCAGCAAAATTCTGGAAAAACATGTCAATTCTATTCTGACAGACTTTCTAGAATCCAACAACATACTGGACCCCACCCAGACAGGTTTCAGGCCCCGCCACGGAACTGAGACTGCCCTGATTGCAGTGACGGAGGAGGCAAGAAGGATCCTGGACGGTGGCGGCTCCACGGCCATCGTCCTACTTGACCTGAGTGCCGCCTTCGACACTGTAAATCACAGCATCCTAATCCATCGCCTCAGTAGGATTGGAGTGTCAGGAATGGCGCTCACCTGGCTGGAATCATTCCTCACAGACAGATCCTTCCAGGTATTCGAAAAGGAGTTTACCTCCTCTAGTAAACCTCTTAACTGTGGAGTGCCTCAGGGCTCCTCCCTGAGTTCCACCCTTTTTAATGTTTACCTCCGTCCCCTAGCTGATGTCGTCCGCCCTTTTGGGGTGAAAATTGTCACCTACGCGGACGACACTCAGCTGGTGGTAGCACTGGACCCCCCTCTCAACTCAAACCACAGCCTACACAACTGCCTGGAAGCTGTTGCGTCCTGGATGTCGGTCTCCCATCTAAAACTTAACGGGGACAAGACAGAGGTAATGCTCCTTGGAAACAACATCTCCAAATCCATCGATACCATCTGGCCCCTCTGTTTAGGTAGCCCCCCCCAACCTAAGGATCAAATTAAGAGCCTTGGGATCTGGCTCGACCGCAATCTCACCTTCAACTACCAAGCCACCAAACTAGCCGCCATCTGCTTTGGGCTGATGAGATTGCTCCGCAAGATTCTCCCCCTTCTCCTGTTTCACTCCAGACGAATCATGGTCCAAGGACTAATCCTGTCACGCCTCGACTGCGGTAACGCCCTATACCTAGGCGCCCCACAGTCCACAATGTCCAAACTGCAAGTTGTCCAAAACTGCGCAGCAAGAATCCTCTTGAACCTCCCTCGCCGATCCTCAGTAAAAGCCAGATTGAAGGACCTTCACTGGCTACCCATGAAAGCTAGAATAGAATTCAAGAGCATGTGCGTCGCGCACCGCTCCTACTGGGGAACAGGCCCCGCCATAAATCAACATTTGGTTGAAGCATACCATCCTCCTCGAGCCCTCAGATCCGCGACCTCCTACCTAACCTCCGTACCACGTATAAAAAGAGCCAGATGCGGAGGCCGCTCGCTTTCCTACAACTTGGCCAGGATCTGGAACACTCTACCACTCACAATCAGGTCAGAATCCAACCTGCTCACATTTCGAAAACTCCTAAAAACTTGGCTTTTTAATAAATCTCACACTTAACCCACCCTCTGCTCCCCCCACCCCCGCCCTACAGTTCAACCCTCCAGTTTGTCTACAGCGCTGGGACGCCTTTGGGTAGCCATCGCGCTTTACAAATTTTCATTCCATTCCATTCCAGAAAGGGGAGAAAAACGAGTGAAGGAGCAGAAAGAAAGAAAGGAGACAGAGGTCCACTGGACCACCAGGGATGAGGCGCAGGGAAACCTGCGGGTGGAGGAGGGCCTCGATCACCAACACTCAAGAGTGCAGGGACAGGTGCACCTCACTTAATGGTGGAGCTGCGAGGGTGGAAGAGCAATTTCACTGACAATGAGTCAGTGGTCTTGCTCGCCTGTCCCCGCAGTGGCCGCCATTAAGTAGGGGTCGGGGAGGGCTGGACAGCTGGGAGGCGGGAGCGGGGAGGGGAGCTGGATTGGGCCGGTCGAGCTGGGGGGGGAGGGGCCGCGGGGGCAGCAGCGGCGGGGAAAGGTAAAGGGAGGAAAGAAGGGATAAAGAAAAAAGAGAAAATAAGCAGAAATAAGGCACAAAAGAGCAGAGATGCAGAAAAGAGCAGAAAGGTGAAAGATAGAAAGGGTAGAAAAACGAGTGAAAACGAGTGAAGGAGCAGAGGGAGAGAAAGGGAAAATGGGCTGAAATAACACACAAAAGAGCAGAGGTGCAGAAAGGTGAAAGATAGAAAGGGGAGAAAAACAAGTGAAAACGAGTGAAGGAGCAGAGGGAGAGAAAGGGAAAATGGGCAGAAATAAGGCGCAAAAGAGCAGAGGTGCAGAAAGGTGAAAGATAGAAAGGGGAGAAAAACGAGTGAAGGAGCAGAAAGAAAGAAAGGAGACAGAGGTCCACTGGACCACCAGGGATGAGGCGCAGGGAAACCTGCGGGTGGAGGAGGGCCTCGATCACCAACACTCAAGAGTGCAGGGGCACCTAACTTAATGGTGGAGCTGCGAGGGTGGGAGAGCAATTTCACTGACAATGAGTCAGTGGTCTTGCTCGCCTGTCCCCGCAGTGGCCGCCATTAAGTAGGGGTCGGGGAGGGCTGGACAGCTGGGAGGCGGGAGCGGGGAGGGGAGCTGGATTGGGCCGGTCGAGCTGGGGGGGGAGGGGCCGCGGGGGCAGCAGCGGCGGGGAAAGGTAAAGGGAGGAAAGAAGGGATAAAGAAAAAAGAGAAAATAAGCAGAAATAAGGCACAAAAGAGCAGAGATGCAGAAAAGAGCAGAAAGGTGAAAGATAGAAAGGGTAGAAAAACGAGTGAAAACGAGTGAAGGAGCAGAGGGAGAGAAAGGGAAAATGGGCTGAAATAACGCACAAAAGAGCAGAGGTGCAGAAAGGTGAAAGATAGAAAGGGGAGAAAAACAAGTGAAAATAAGTGAAGGAGCAGAGGGAGAGAAAGGGAAAATGGGCAGAAATAAGGCGCAAAAGAGCAGAGGTGCAGAAAGGGGAAAGATAGAAAGGGGAGAAAAACGAGTGAAGGAGCAGAAAGAAAGAAAGGAGACAGAGGTCCACTGTACCACCAGGGATGAGGCGCAGGGAAACCTGCGGGTGGAGGAGGGACTCGATCACCAACACTCAAGAATGCAGGGGCAGAGGCACCTCACTTAATGGTGGAGCTGCGAGTGTGGGAGAGCAATTTCACTGCTCGATTAGAATATTAATACCAGAAATACTCGATGAAAACACAATGTAACCAAAATCAACTACACTGTTTGTAAATACTGTAGATTCTCTTGTTGAATTCAGGCCCTTCCGTCATGAAAAGAGCAGATAAATGTATTTTAGTGGCTGTTCAAAACTTTGCACTTATGTTCTTATAATCGTATGGCAGGAAAGCCTTTTCGAATGCTCAGTTCTGCATTCCTCCAAACAATGAGCTGGGACTGAGAAGGAGGTGGCGACTCCTCTCCTTTCTTGAGAGTCGTTTCCGTGTTCAATAACCACGGACAGCCACACAGGTGTACAAGGTGGAACCAGCAACATCACAGGTGCGGGAGGAAAACTGCAGGCTCAAGCCCTGATTTCAAAGTGCGGAGGGACAGTACAGCAGCGCTGACTGTAGCAGGTACGGGTTATCTATCTCCAGTAACTCAGCGAGGATTGTACCTTTCAGAAGGCCTCAGCAACAGGGGCTTGGTGTCTGCTGGGCATCGTTTTTCAGTGGGTATTGTTTGGTTGTACGTTGGCAACCGCAGCTCGGCCCTAAGGCAGAGGCACGAGACACGTATGTTATGTAACCGGATAGGTAAGACTGTGCGTGGATGACGGATCAGGCAGGGAACTTTGGCTCCAGGGAGAAAGTCGTGGCTGACAATTGTTTTTCTGGGTTCTTTGACAGCGACAGCCGAAACACATACGTCATCTGGTAATGGGTATGAGATTCACCTAGTTAGTATTGTAGGATATAAATAGGGAGAAAAGCTTTCGACACAGGAAGTCGCAGGGTCCCATTTAACCCCATAATGGTAGTGTTTTCTTCTCAGCTGAAAGGAGGGTGCATTTCACTTGTTTGCGTTAAGTCCTGCGACAGCCTTACTACGTCACTCAAGCGTTATTTTTTATTGTCACACGGTTAATTTGCTAGTATAAAAATGTGTGTTTTCTATTTAATTTTCTATTTAAGACATTCCTCATTTGCAGGCAATTACCATAGTTTTCACAAAGCAGAAGTGAGCAAATGGTTAATAAAAGCACCTCGGTGAATATCCTACTAGTTATCTGCATATCTCTGCCTTGGCTGTTGGACTTTGTATCGAAATAATTATCAACATTGTGCGTCCCCCTGGCGCCATATTCTCAGGTCCAACACTGCTTGTTAGGTCTTACAACTGTCGCTGCTGCTTAGGTTTATTTAAGCATTTTCGGCATCATGTTTTTTGCTACTCTTTAAAGAGTTAAATATAAAGGGAGTGGCAGAAGTACAAAAGGATAAATATTATAATAAGCACTGGCAAAAACAGGGCTGGTTCATAAATGACAGTATCTATAGTTACATTAATTATCCATCCACTCAGAGCTGGCTTTAACACTGGTTGCGCCCTGTGCGACAATGTTTTTTGGTGCCCCCAAATGACCACCTCTGCCACGGATTCCCTCCCTACCACCCTTTAACATTCTCCATAACCTCTCTCTCAGAGCACTTTACATATCACACACATTACACAGAGACAATCAATCATAGGTGTGTAAATCGGTGTATAGTAAATGTTACATAAAGACAACAAGGGGTCGATTCACATGTCATCCATACAGGTAGGCAGTATTGTTGAAGAGTACTGGAGAAGCACAAACTCTGAATTTAAAATGTAACACAATGGATTGGGGCTTTCTTTAACAACAAGAACTGATTTGTACCCAAATGAACGCTTTTTGCAACATTAGAATAATTAAAGTCTCGGGAAAGAACCCATATGATCTAATTCTAATATAGACCCTGAAGTCTGGACGCAGTTCTTTGATGACAGTTAATAGCTCACTGTAAACTGCAACTAGCAAAAGTAAGTCTCTGACAAAAGCAGTAACCCACTGACCTGTTTACATTATATTCACTTTGTGATCTGCATGCTACATGTTCTTTGCTGCAGACATATTAACCCTCTGCGATACCTTACCACGAATAAAAACACCCACAAGTCAAACCTTCTGCTAGACAAAACTCTGATCTCACCAGAGAGAACATTAATCACCAGAGTTTTCTTCACATTGTAATTGTTGACTGAAAATTGCTGGAGGCCAGGAAGCAGCAGCAAGTGCTTTTAAGCAAACAGGCGCCCCATGTGAAATCAGCACCCGGTGCAGTGGCACCAGTCGCACCGCCCTAGAGCTGGCCCCGAATCCACTTGCACTATAGTTGAATGAGAGCACCATCTTAAGACTGAAGAACAAGACAGAGGGCCTGATTCATAAACTAAATTTTGTAGTACGTAAGTAGTACTACAGTAGTACCGCATATTTATTCCAGAAAGCATTTCACAAATACACAAGTGTAAATTTATCCTCCTCATACTAGTTCTAAGAGGACATCCTCACACTTCACAAACTGCACTTTTAAAGGTACTACAGGAAAAAAGGGCCCAAAACAGTATTAAATGTACCCCAGCTCAGAGCCTGAGTAAGACCCGCACAACACTTTGCTAACCACTGGTACTGCAAAATCCTCCCATAGGAAATAATGGAGATAGTTTCCTACAATAAATTAAATTAACATATTTCAACTAGTGAAACATATAAATAAAAGTAATTTAATGTTAAAAAGTATCTAAAAATAAAACGTTTATTTTATTTGAAAACTTTGTAATTATTTTCTCAGAATTAGAAAATTAATGTAACATTAATTTTTTATTCGAATATAATTAAGAAATGCACTAACTCATGACAAATAAATATATTTTACTTTGTTAAAAGCACATGTAGTCTTTGGTAGACCACATGTGCATGCAGCAGAGAAACATCCTCTGGCAAAGGTACAAGAAAGAAATAAAGCAATTGCACACTCTTGTCTCTTGTATGTACCCTGTTGCCAGGGAGAAAATCCTGCTGCTTACTGTACTGTCCTGTTTGTGAGTTTTCGATGGCCTTTCCCCTAATTCCTTTGAGTGACAAACAAACGCAGGGAGGAGAAATACATGCAATGATAAGCAAGCAGGTAAGCAAACACTGACGCAGGCATAAGAAAAACAGCAGACAGGAATTGCAAACAGTGATCACAGTGCTCATGTAAAGAACTTCAATAGCTTCCAGTCAAGCTGTGAGCTGTGACTTAAGCCTGGTGTAGGAGTCAGCTGCAGGTCAAGAAGAGGGAGCGAGTGTTCGCAGATGTGAAGAGCAGCTGTTCAGACAAAGAGTGCAAAAATACTACACTCCAGGGGAGGAGTAAGACAGGAGAAGGTGGGGCATACACCCATAAGAAGCCACAGAGAATAACGCATTCCCGAAGGACATACACCAATCAGCAGCGAGGGCATGGCCAAAGCCCGTAGAAGTGAATGCAGCATGCCTCGCAGAGCACCTCATGCACACTGCTAGGCTTGACCTAAAAAGAAGAAGGGATCCATGTTGTTACCCTCCCTGAACATCCATAGACCATGGGAACCCATCCCTTTAGGGTCATTTGTGATAAAAAAAAAGTGAGGGGGTTGTGTGGCCCTCTTCCCCAAACCTTATCATCCACCATCTCCTGGAGGCAAACTCAACTTTAAATTGATCGGGCCTTTGGCTGCAGTAAATGCACTGGGTACCCCATCTCCTGGGGCCAGCTCACAGACTGTGTCCCATGGAGCATACCCCCCAAGGACACAGTACTTTCCGTGCCCACTTTTGTGTGGGCAGGAAAATATGTCTGCTCCCACCAGGCAGAAGCATTTTTTTAAATCTCCTGCGAGGTGAGAGCAGACTTGTCTTCCTGCCTGTAAGTTGAAGTAAAGTAACAACCCAGGCAAAATACAAGTACTGGCAAGGTTCAAGGTTTAAGTGAAAAGATTATGTAATGAACATGAAAAGGCATTGAAATAGCATTCAAAGATTGTATTTAATAAATCTGATTAAAAGTGTTATGAGGATAATCATCACATAGAAACAAATAAAAATACATTAAAAAGTCTATACAGTCAATATTCCCTGAGTTTGTATCATTCTTTATAAGTAAAAGAATTCCCAATAATGTGAAGGGAAGATGGATTTCGTCTACGCGTTTCGACACGTTGAAAGTGTCTTCCTCAGGACGCTACCATCTTGTAGCATATGTTGCCTTCATAAGGGTAATAGGAAAAACGGGAGAACATTTTGTGGAATAAGTCCAACTCTGATCTCTGCGAGAGGCTTCTTTTTCTGATGGCGGCTATGCTGTGATTCTTTTTGCTGGAGAATAGTGTCCGCAAGGGTTGCCGGTCATCAATTACGGAGAAGTAAAGGCTCAATGGCTGCAGTTGTTTGACGTTACGTGGCAGGGATAAGCACCATAAAGTATTTCGTCTATTTAAGGTTGAAACAAAGATATTTGATGGCTTGATAGAGTTTTTAACACATTCAAACGCTGATATGGAGTGTGTAGCAGCTAGGATAATTTGTAGGTTGTAGACGGTGTTAAAAACAAGACTATTGTCAGATACCGTTGTCAAGAGTAGCGGGTGCAAACCGTGATATAACGTGTATGGCAGCTTCGGTAATTTGGAAGTTGTTGGCGTACTTAAAAACGCGGCTATTGACAGGTATTGTGTTTAAAAATCGCGTTTGAAGACCGCAAGGATGTAACGGCTGTTTCTCGTGATCAGAATCAGATCTGCCTGTAAGAGCATGGTCAGGGAAGTCATATCTATTTTCACTCGGCAGGAGCCATACAAATGCTCTTGCCAGGTGGGAGCAGACTTCTGTTTCCCTGCCCGTGCTCCTGCTGGCAGAGAAATACTGATTTTCCTGCCCAAAGGAAGCATGCAGAAATAGCTGCTCCTGCAGGATGGGAGCAATGCTGACTCCCCTTGTATGCCCCTCCCCATAAAGGCCTGGGGGATGGGCTCCCTGCAGCCGCTTTTGGCTCAGGAAGTAGCCCATGTGCCCTCTACACTTTAGAAACATTGTTTGGCTCCTGGGGGTAAGCTCTCAGGGGCCAAAAGATCCTCAGAAAGTAGGTCCCACACCCCCTTCGTTAAAAAAAATGCCCCAGACAATGTTGGCCGAAGGCTAATGCTGTGCACAGCCAAAGGGCCTGTGTGGCTTGGAGTTGGGTAAGGGGGGTGTTGACCAGGATGTTGGCTTTACTTATGGAAATAAAATACTACATTGCATTTAAAAAACCTAGATATTCACTGAAAACACAAAGTTAAAGTAGCGTCATAGTTAGGATTAGCATTTGTTTGCAATGTTTTAAACGTACAAAACCACTGTAATTCACCAGTTATTGCTATCTCAAGTAGCTAATATTCGTGCCCTACGGTAACAATAACTCATGCCCTTGCGTTGCACTGCTAATTATCCCACATAAGACTCATGACATCTTTTATGACATCATTGAGATAGTGATTGATGAGCTAGGTACTTTAGTGTATGAGACATTGATGCTTGACATAGCTATAACTGCTGAATTTCAGTGGCTTTTGTTACTAGAAGCTATGTTTTTTCAGTAATTATATATATATATATATATAGATAGATAGATAGATAGATAGATAGATAGATAGATAGATAGATAGATAGATTTCACTGAAAAATCCACCACCACCATGCAGTTTTCTTATTAATAATTTTACAGCAAATGTTGGGGTTACATTATCATTGATGTTATAGAAGATGTTATGAACATTGTAATATGTGGGGTAATCAGCAGTGCATTGCAAGGGTGCAAGTTATAGTTACTTGATATAACTCTAACTGTAACTACTGAATTTCTATGGTTTTGAATATGTAAAATGTGATTCTAAACTATAACGTCCCTTTAACCTTTATTTTTTCAGTGAATTGCTACAGTTTTTAATGGTATTTCCTAACTATAATGTCCCTGTAACCTTTTGCTTTTTTAAAGAATTTTAGAATTTTTCAAAAATTATATTTGCTAACTAACCTCAGCTCTCAAATACCAACTGAATAAAACATGTTTATGCACCCTGCATGCCGTAGCAATGTTGGCTCCCCCCTGAAGGCAGGGAGCCGGCAGGGTCTGTGGTGGCATTGCGGCTCCCCCACAGCCAAACCATGCAAAGTGGGTGCCCTAGGTGGGCTCAAGAGCATACACCCTTTATTGGAATGGGCTCCAGTGGATGGGGTCCTCTGGGCTGATATCGGCTTGGGGAGGTGCGTCATGCACCACCCGCCATAATTTTATTTGCAAGTCCCCTGGTATGGGGTCTACAGAGCCAATATTGACCCTGGGAGGGGGCTATGTGTCCCCTCCCACCTAATAATATGGCCAGGCCTTGGGAATTGGGGTTCCTAGGGCCAAAATCGGCTGGGGGAGGGGGACTGTGTGCCCCCTTCCTTCTCTTGATATGGGTGGTGCTCGGGAAAAGGGGTCCCTGGAGTAAGAAATCACCCAGGGATGGCTGCTGCATGTGCCCTCCCCATTTAAAATATTGCCAGGGAGATTGGTTTTCTGGAGCCAAAATTGGCCTGGGGAGGGAGGCTTTGTGCCTCCCCCACATAAATTAAGCAATGGCCCCCGGGGATGGGGTTCTCTATGCAAATTATGGCCCAAGGCGGAAGGCTGTGTACCCCCTCACCTTAAAAATGTGGCAGGCCCCAGGGAATGGGGTCCCTGCCACCACAATCATCACAGGGAGGGGGCTGTGTAGCCCCCCCAGGGTTGGCTGCATGAGAAGGGTTCAGCTCTGTACAACATGGTGTTGGCCTCAGGTCCTGCCCCCTGCATGCAACCAAACCCACACCATGCACTCCCCATGCCATGCACAAAAGGGGTTGACTGCATTGCCTGACCTGCGGCCAGGCTCTACAGGCAACCCCCCACACTCAGCTAATAAGATGTGTGGTGTGGGATACACTGCAAGCGGGGGTTTTGCCGTAGGACCTAGCCACTGGCCAAACTCTGCTGACAACCTCCTGCTGCCCATGGTCAAAGGCTGCGCATAGCGTGGGGTTGGTTGCATGCCTGTGGTTGGCCTCAGGGCAGTTGGATTAACATATGGTATTTTTATTACTTTACAAAAGCCGTATCAATTCACTGGAAAACACAGGTTACAGGATGTTATAATTAGTTTTTGCCATAAAAAATCATAGAAATCCACTGAAAAAAACAAAGATTACAGGAATCTAATAGTTAGGAAATATCAATAAAAAACATAGAAATTCAGTGACAAAACTGAAGGTTACAGGGACATTATAGTTAGGGTCACATTTACACACACAACCACAGAAATTTGGCAGTTATAATAAGAGTAATGTGAAGTAGCTATAACTCATGCACTAAGGTAACTACAACTCGAGCCCTCGCTATACACTGCTAATTTACCCACATAATACAATACGCATAACATTTTCTATGACATCATTAATAATGTTTCTCCAACATTAGACATAAAATAATTAATAAGGCAAGTGTACATGGCGGGCAATAGTTATAGTTACCTTAGGGCATGAGTTATAGTTACTTGAGATAACTCTAATTATAACTGCTGAATTTCTACGGAAACACGCTAGTGACAAAAAGCAGTTGCAGTATTATGGCCTAAATTTTGTTCCGTTGAATGTTTGGCGAGGAGACAGGTTACGTAAATTGCGGAGACTTGAGTCACACTATATTATAGATTTGCTCACCAAATTCCCAAGAGGATTAAATAGTGGGGAGGAATTGGCCTCACATATAGGATCATGAACTGAAAATACATCATGGGATCATAAAGTAGACATAGTGAGCAAATAATGAACTGTATGAACTTGAAGGTGTTTCATGAGTATGAATATTTAATGAATTTTTATGGATATAATGCGTACAGTGAAAGCCTTCTGAACCAGACGTGTTTCTTATTTTGATTTTGTGACTATGAAATGGTACAGTATAAAATAGTGCATCGATAAGAGGTTCATAAGAAAGAATGTGTGCCGATCCACGGCAAGGTTATTAGTGACACCATGGTGGATACTTCATTAAGTAAGGTCGATACACGGCATGATGAAATGTTTGTAAATAGTGATTACCTACATATTGAACTGCTTACAATTATGTATGCCATAATGGTGACTTAGGATGCGAATAATGTCAATCATTGAGTGAGCGCCTCTATTTTGAATTGTGACACTACAATATGGTGCCCATGTTTCTGCATATAATTTATTGAGGCCGTTATACGGCTCAAAATGATGTTTGTAAATATTGTAAATATCGGTATTTCAAAAGCATATCATTTGATTAACTGAATTATCTACATAAATAATGCAGTATACTGTGGCACTTGCGGATAACATCAACGTTTTTTGCAATACGGAGTGTCTCCATCTGAATTGTAGCTATATCTGACACTATAAGATGGCGCCCAGTTTCATTTAAGGATATTAGTCCCTTTTTTTGTTGATGCACAGATGAAATGCATTTTAAACATGGCCTCTTCCGGTATGTCAACTACCACCGAAGAAGGCAGATGGCCGAAATGCGTTTATTGCTGGCTACGAAATAAAGTTTCCAAACAACCCCGTGAGTGCAGAGTTTTCTTCTCCTTAACTGAAGGAACAGAGCAACAATAATTTGCGGATACCTCAGCTGCACACTTGCACCAGCCCGAGAGTGCTTCACATGGAGGTGGAGCTTGAGCGGATATATAAATATATGTTTCTTCTTAAAAAACGAAGGAATTTGAGGCTATATATATATCTATATATTTTATATATAGATATATATATATATATATATATTCACTGAAAAAACCATAGGTTTCACACCAGTTATAGTTAGCTGGAAATTTTAATGACATAAAACCATTGAAATTCCACGTTATAGTTAGTTGGACTCACTATAACTTGCGCGTGTAATGCACTGCTGATGACGTCACATATTACATCACTCATGACATGGTCAGTGACATCACTCATGACATCACTCATGACACCATTCAGTGAATGTGTGCCTTTCTGAAAAATAAATATGTTTTATATATCTATATGTAAAGGTCGATGGAAGAATAAATGTTAAAATAAGTGTCTTAATGGATGTTTAAAAAAAATTTGATTGGTTAACTGGCTTATTAAGTGTATTTTAGTGAATACATATATTAGCGAATATTGTTTAAATATTTAAATGTTTGTATCAGTGTTTCACTTTGTGTATAAGTGGCTGCATGGGTTAATGAGTAGCTACATGTGTGTGTATATGGGTTATTAGATGTTTTTTTAAGTATCAGTATGAGTGTCTGTATGGTTTGGTGGGGGTATTACTTAGCACATAGATGCATCAATGACTGACTCACTGTTTGTATGTGTTTGGAAGACGGCATATGTGCAGGACTGTATGGATGGATGAGTGTTTATATGTGTGTGTTAGTGAGTGAATGACTGTCTCACTAGTGTCTTTATCAGTAACTACATATGTTTTAATCTAGTATATGTGAGTATTGATGTATATAAGTGAGTATATGTGAGAGTGAGAGATTGTAAGAGTTCCTGTTTAAATAAGTATGTGTTTCTATAAGTGATTGTTTAAGAGAGTAAGTATGTGTAAGTTTCCTTAGAAGTAAGGTGGTAGTGTGTGTATAGCTGTATATAATCAAATAAATGAATGATCAATAGTTTATTTGCATGTGTGAGTATGTGTGTGAGCAACTTTTGGAAGACTGTCGATGTGTTACAGGATGTATAGGTGTATCACTACATATGATGAGTGAGTATATGTATGAGTGACTATATAGAACTGTTGGTGAATTAGTGGATGTGTATATAAATGGTGGAATTACTGAATTTGTTGTTGTAACTGGTATGGGTATCTCCTTTTTTTGTAAATTTTAGTTTCTATTTTTGAATATGTGTTTCAAGGGTTACAGTGAAAGGAGGTCTGTCACTCTGTCACAAGGATGGTGTCATCAGTGATGTCATGAGTGATGTCACTGACCATGTCATGAGTGATGTAATATGTGACGTCATCAGCAGTGCATTACACGCGCAAGTTATAGTGAGTCCAACTAACTATAACGTGGAATTTTAATGGTTTTATGTCAGTAAAATTTCCAGCTAACTATAACTGGTGTGAAACCTATGTTTTTTTCAGTGAATTTAATAGGTTTTTTAAATGCTATTTCCTAACTATAACTGGTGTGAAACCTATGTTTTTTTCAGTAAATTTCATAGGTTTTTTAAATGCTAATTCCTAACTATAACTGGTGTGAAACCTATGTTTTTTTTCAGTGAATTTCAAAGGTTTTTTAAATGTTAATCCCTAACTATAAGTCTCAGTTTATAAGTAAGACTGTTAGCGCTCTAGTTGTTCTTTAGAACACTCTGTGACATTCTGTCATTGGGCTATATTTGGGCTACATCTGGCTGATATTTGGGCTCCATTTGGTTTTTTTTTGTCTCTGGTGGCCATCTTTAGGCTACATTGGGCTACATTGGGCTACATTTGGGCTACATTTGGGCTCAAACATATATATAGCCCAATGTAGCAGAATATATATATTTTTCAAAGTTAATTTTCGTAAAAACCACTTGAGCATATATCTTGAGACATAGCAAAGGCACATCGGGCTGCCAGTCCCTACAATTTTGCCAATTTTTTTTTTGTATATATATATATTTTTTTTTTTTTTAAATTTGCCTTGGAGCGCTCCCGGTGCGTGCCCCGGTGAGCGCCCTGGAAAGCGTAGTTTTATGAAGCGCCCCGGGGCGCGCACTGGGAAGCGTCCCGTAAGCGCCAATATCGCGAGCGAAAACATAATCGTGACGTATCGCGTAGCCACGACCGCGTGATACGCACGGCGTAAACGCACCCGGAAGCACTCAAGCGAATACGAACGCGCAACGTAGACGTCCGACGCGTTTACGCGACGCGCCCCTGGGCGCGCCCCGGGGCGCGTAGCATAAGCGCGTCGGGTCATGTGACCTGAAAATTACACTTTTTATTGGTTCATAACAGTTTTGGTTTCATAATGATGCAGCCCCTGGTCATGTGACCTGAAAATAACACTTTTCATTGGTTCAATAATTTTTTTTTTCAAAAGGATGAAAGACCCCACCTTTTTTCCTTATTCTGACTTTGTCCTTTGACTTAGGAAGACCTGTTTGTACCTCTCTGTACCTTTTTGATCTTTATAATGGCTTCAGTAGCAGCAGCAGCTGGTGCATCTGCACCACCACCACCACCACAACCACCAAGAGGACCACCACAAGATTTCATTGGTGGTCTACAAGAGGAGGAAGATGAGGAGGAGGAGGAAGAAGGGAGAAGATGGCTTGATGAACAAAATACCCCATACCAGCCAAGACCACACATTATATGGGAGTTTTTGTTCCATCCCACAGGGGAAGAAAAAAGTAAATGCAGCCAAGGTGACTTGCAAAATCTGTGGCGTGGAACTTTCCAGGGGAAACCCGAACAAGAAATATTCATTTGGAAACAACACGATGATACACCACATGCAGCGCAAGCATCCAATAAATTATTCTGCTGCAGAGATGAGGAAACTGGCCAGTAACCCTCCCCAATCCACAAGCACAACCTCAAAAAGGAAGCAACCCACTCCGTCTGCACCAGAGGAAAGTGAGACGATGCCGTGCATTCAGCCACGATTTGCATATTTCCGAATTATCTGTAAATATTGTGGGAAGACCATCTCCTACGGAGAACAAAGCGTAAAGCTCATCGTCCTTGCTGGGGACAACCATAAATGTCCCAATCAACCCTAATTATTTCTTTTCTTTTTTTGTTGCTCCAGTTGAGCCATTTTCAATTCCCTGTTTTTTCATTTCTCCCCATGAAAAATACACAAAAAATATAAAACTGTTCAGAAAACCCCCAAAAAGTACAAAATGTTCAAAAAAACAATAACAAAAATATAAAACAACAAAAAGAAGAAAAAAAACAGTTCTTTTTAGAACTACCTCCAATTTATAAAAAAAGGCTACATTTTTAAAAAACTCAATTATTAATTTTTCCCCATGGGACGCTCCCCGGTGCGCGTACCGGGCGCTCCCCCATCAAACCTAGGGGGTCAGGGGGGTCTATCCCTGCCCCCTTATGGTCATTTCCCCCTTTGATTTTTCCACCTCTTATGTCTCGATTTTACCGAGACACAAGATGGCGGCCGCTCCGGACTGTTTCGAATGTTTACAGACACCCGAGAGCCAATCAGCTTTCTGTGCGCAAGTCGCGTGGCGCGCCCGGAGCGCTCCCCGGAGCGGGTACCAGGGCACTGCCATAGATATATATAGATTTTTTTAACCTAAATTACTCAAAATCCACTGGAGCACATATCTTGAGACATAGCAAAGGCACATCGGGCTAACAGTCCCTACAATTTTGCCAAGTTTCGTGGAAATCCATTCAGCCGTTCGGGTTAAAAGTGAGTTCGACCGCCCTATGGAAATTTACATGGGGAAAACGCGTTTTGGGACCCCTTTTTTATCTCGGCCCCCGCTTGACGCATCCCCCCCAAACTTTCAGGGAAGGACCGGAGCTCGACAAGGCCATTTTGAGGAAATTTTCAGGCTGAATTCCTCAACCGGCGCCAAAGTTATTCCAAATAGAATTTTGAGATTTTGCATTGAAAAAAATCCTAACTATAACTACCTACTGGCGACATCCAGTCCAGTAGGTAATATATATATATATATATATATATATATATATATATATATATATATATATATATATATATATATATATATACCGACGACTCGTTGGAGGCATCACTTGGTGTTTGGTGGGTCCCTGCACTACATGGGTCCCTGCGGCGAACTACAGTATCCAGCATGCAACAGAGGAGCAGGCACAGCGCAAGGAGATTCACACACCTGTGAGGCATAGAAGGGGCGTAACCACGTGACTTGGGAGTGGTCACAGCAAGATAAAACTTTACAGCAAAGAGCCCCTCAAAGGAAGACAAACTGAAACAGGCACTGAAGAGTCCATTTTAAGGACGAAACGCGTCTGCCAAGCGTTTCAGCAATTTCCTTTCAATGCTTGCGCAATTTTTAATCAAATAAAGCAGCTTTTCCAGTCCCCCGGAGCATGGTCACACTCTTTTCCAAGGCTTGGGAGAGAGATTGGTGTGGATATATATATATATATATATATATATATATATATATATATATATATATATATATATATATATATATATATTTCCAAAAGGTTGTCCAGAGATGAAGCCGCACTCCGTGGTTAGGTGAGGTAACAACCTTTATTTCAAAAACAGGCTGCTTCCCAATCTGTAAATTTGTCCCTCGGTCTGACGCGTTTCAGGGATTCCTTCCCTTTCTTCAGAGACCAAACACGAGCAGCCTTCGTTGTGTGCGCCTGCACTGTCCTCTGCACACAAATGCAATTTACAAGTTGGCCTCAGGTGTGCCATTTTAATTGATTTCCTTGCGCAATGTGTTCTGGGGCCTGCAGTTCATTCTTGCACCTTTTGCCCCTCCGGTGGGTTGGTTGCTTGTGTTATTTAAAAAGGGACCAATGCTGCAGCCCTCCAGTGAGCCTCTGATTGAAACACAGTCTGTTTAATTTAATTTCCTTCCCACGCCGATTGTAAGGGGAAACAGTCTCCCCCCACGCAAACCCAGTCCATTGTAGAGGCGGTGCGTTGCTTTCACGGCCTGGAACCGCCGTGAGTAATTATTTCCAAAAGGTTGCCCAGAGATGAAGCCGCACTCCGTGGTTAGGTGAGGTAACCACCTTTATTTCAAAAACAGGCTGCTTCCCAATCTGTAAATTTGTCCCTCGGTCTGACGCGTTTCAGGGATTCCTTCCCTTTCTTCAGAGACCAAACACGAGCAGCCTTCGTTGTGTGCACTGTCCTCTGCACACAAATGCAATTTACAAGTTGGCCTCAGGTGTGCCATTTTAATTGATTTCCTTGGGCATATATAAAACAAAAAAGGTTGCCATGCATGAAGACGCTACTCACGGGGAGTAATCACCTTTTAATTGAAGACTTGCAGTTGTAACATCCTCCCACAGCAATTGTTTTCAAAAGAACCTGAAGCGTTTCAGGCACAACTGTCCTTGTTCACAGGCTGAGAAAAAGAGGACCAGCAACTGCATTGTGGAACACCTAATAATGTCTCTCAAGTCCCGCCCCGGTGGGTGTATGCAAGATTGCATGCTGGTACTTCTGGTTCCACAGTCAATCACTCCTAAGTGGGTGCTGCTGTGCCTCTCAAATTGTTAAATGTCTCCCCCCAGTTTGTTGATTTGAAGAAGGAGAAACTGATTACACTGCCCATTCATTGTCATTCAACCTGGGCCCCCAATTCCTACAGCGCCTTGGTTTCAAGTCGCCACAGATCCGCACTAGAAGCAGTAGGGCTTCTTTGCGGCTGGACCGGCTAATAAACATCAAACAAAAATGTTTGCCCTGCATGAAGACGCCATACACGGGGAGTAATCACCTTTTAATTGAAGACTTGCAGTTGTAACAGCCTCCCACAGCAATTGTTTTAAAAAAACGATGACACATTTCAGACACAACTGTCCTTGTTCACAGGCTGAGAAAAAAAGACCAGCAACCGCATTGTGTAACGCCTAATAATGCCTCTCAAGTCCCGCCCCAGTGGGCGTATGCAAGATTGCATGCTGGTACTTGTGGTTCCAAAGTCAATCACTTCCCCCACGGTCCCCAACATAGAGGCAAGGCCCCCGGGGATGGAGTCGCCAGGGCCAGAAGTGGCCTGGGAAGGGGCCACTCGACCCCCTCCCAAATAAGTAATAATTTTTTTTTAAACATGGAAAGGCCGGCCCCGGGAGATTGGGTCCCCAGGGCCATAATTGGCCGGAGAGGGGGGCCTTATGGGCCCCCTCCAAATATTAAAAAAAAGTATGGCCGTGCCCCGGGGGAAGGGGTCCCCAGGGCCAAAATTGGCCTGGGAGGTGGGCCACAAGGCCCCCTTCCCATTTTTCCCAAAAAATAAGTACAAAGGGGTCACCCGGGCCACAAAATGTAAAAGAAGGGCGGCCACACAGCTCCCCCTTGTTAAAAATATGTAAAAATAAAAAAACGGTGAAATGCCAGAGGACACGCCCTGTTTCTCTTTCTCCACCACTCGGCAAACGCACCCCATGGCACGTTTTAAGTTGGGGGATTAAGTCACCTTGAACACTGAGGGTCCCCGGGGGCCAACTAGCCCACCCGGTACCTCCAGAAAGCGCCACACAGCTGCGAATGCACACTCTTTGCAAATGCCGTGAGGGAAACAGCTGCCGTTCGAGGGAACTGGATACGGTAGGGGGGCAGCGGAAATGTCCTCCGTCCAATTAGTGATGCGGTCGATCCTCGTGGTCCTATGGCCCTAGTTTCCTGACTCATTCGAAAGCACACATACGTCGTGAGAGATTCACTCTCTGCACTGACGATCCCCACGAGGATCGAATGCATCCTACCCGAGTCACAACAGATGACTTGCAGCACTGCCTCATCCAACAACCCTGTCCTGAGGATGATCCTAACTTAACAGGATCAAAACGTCGTCGACTCCCCAGCTAAATTCAAAAGGCGCTATCTACATGTGACCACCTTCAGAAATTATGAATTTGTGTTCCAATTTAGGATCATGTCACTTTGTATTCCACCACTGTATATATATTTCACACTCAGTATTTCCTGCGCAGTTCACGCTGAGCACCTTTGTCACTTGCGTCGCTTTTGTGCACACTACTTGCACCTTTCTGCACCAAGTACAATTTGGGTTGTATTAATAATTTTAGTCACAGTGCTGATACTATTTATGTCCTGTTTCTCCCGTGTTGTACATAAATATGATGCTCATGGCACATACAAATGGATATATTGAGTCTCTTGTTTCTCTTCTTGATAATGTTTATTACATATCATATTTAATTGTCTAAATGAACTACACCTGTTGGGATACTGTTTGTTTAGTATACATCCCCCAGCAGCCACCAGGGGAACCACGTGAGTCCAGCGGCAGCCCTCAAAGCGTCCGGGGCCGGCAGAGGCCGGGCTGGGCCACTCCCCTAACGTCTAATCAAGCGGTTACAATATTGAGAAGGTACTGTCCAGAACTATCTGCGGATTCATTAGAACATTTGTACTATTTAAGTTTTTAGTTTGCATTTTTTGTTTGCTTATTGATTTTAACTGACATTACAGATAATGGCAAGAAAACGGGGAAATAAGAATCCTGTGGAAAATGTATGCAATACCTTGGACACATACTTAGGTAAAGTAGTCAGTGACCTGACTAAGGAAATCGATCAAACAGGCAGACGATTATCTTTAAAGTCCAATGTAGCGCTTGGAGATAAAACCAGGGAAGAGTTCAATCTGACAAATACAGAAGATACACCGAATATAGGGACACCAATTATATTGGAAGATGTTATTATTCATGCTGACGATGTAGTCGATACTAGCCAAGAACTTTCACGCATCTCGAAGACACCCTCGCTGCCCACACTGGATACACTAGCCACCATTTCCCCTACACTGCCTTCAAGGGATATAGCTACTAAGAGAAAAACAGGCAGCCAAGGAGTTATTAAAACAAAGAGAGCTAAAAAACATTTCACCCGTGGGAGTGTAGCAATAGCAAACAAAGAAATGAAGCCTAATGATGTAGCAAGAAGTTTGGATATAGATGTTATTTTTGATAAGTTGATTGTATTGTTAAGACCACTGCACGACAGAATAGACAATATAGCCAAAGAGGTACACAAACTTAGCGGCTGTATAGCGAAAATTTATACTTAAATAGAAAAAGGTAATGAGGGTATCTGCAAAAAAGGTGGGGGTGAACTTAAAATGCTCCCTGTTAAGAATGGTTATATTCCCATAATTAGTAAGAACAAGGAAGGTAATGGGAAACACATTCACACAATAGAATTGGCAGAAAATTCTAAACGTCCATCAATAGAGTATGCAGCTATAACCGATTGTGAAAAAGAAGAAAGATATGTAATAATGTTTGAAGGTAATAACTTCCCAGCACTAGCTACAGAGCAGTCAGATGATAAAAATAATGTCTCTACATCACCCCCAGTTATCAATCTACCCCTTGAGTGTGGGCCATATGTAGCGGTTTTGGTAAATGTGCCTAAAGAAAAAAGATCAATGGGAGAATCAAGCAACATTAAGAAATAAAACGACTCACTGGTTGTCTGAGAAATGTGGTTTCCCACTCGCGGGTGTGAATCAAATATTATTAACCCAGCGTGTGGGTTGGATAGGGACCTTGAAGAAAAAATTAGAGATAGATTGCATTATAATTAATTTTAAATCTCCCGCTTGGGCAGGAGAAGTATTGGCAAATGCTCCCCCCATCCCAATGGGAATACAACATGACTCTTTTGCCACTGGGTTACTTTTATAGACATCTAATGGGAAACCTTGTTCAACGCGATACCATTTGTAACCCCAAACCCAAGTACCAAACTTTCTTACCACCACCACCATTACTCCCACACACAGGTATCCCCACATTTAACAGGTACCAGATATTGAGGTCCAAGGAGGATAACGATTGACTTATAAAATGTGAGAGAAACTCATCAATATCAGCTTTAGATCCCGTTGGGAATAATTTGGGAACAAGTTACATCAAACAAATAGCCATGGATAATTTGGAACACACTTTGATAAATGCTATGCAGCATGATAATATACCTTCTGTGGTATCTCCCGGAAATACTTTGTTAACATCTAATATAGCGGGGATAATAATAAACCAGTCTCTGCCTAGTAAGGCTATAGCAGAATCTATTTTTAATATGTGCACATGGCCTGAGGACCCAATTGTAATATCAAATGTAGTTAATCAACAAGAGGGGGGCATGACAAACAATCAAGAAGGTTATACCTTCATGAGCTTGAATATAGCAGGCCTGAATAGCAAGTTAAATACACCACACTGGAAAGATCTTATCACGTCAAAGTATGACGTAATTTGCTTACAGGAAACCTGGCATAAAGACCCAGTCTACGTAGAAGGGTATACTGCGAATTGGGTTAAAGCGGCTGTCTCTACCTCTAGCAGGGCAAAGGGAGGTCTGCTGACACTTGTTTCTAATAAATTAACAGAGTGCAAAATTATTTCTTGCATAACTACAGGTTATAATTGTCAGTTAACCAGACTTATATTTAATAGGGGAAAAGATTTGCTGCTATTTAATTTCTATAACAACAACTTTAGTAGGAATATAGGTTTTATCCACGATATTTATTTATTACTTTATTTCGGCCAATTTGGCCATAAAAGTCACATACATACATAGAAAATCAGGCAGTAAGCATGGCAGTAATTAAGAAAATGGTACACGTAGAAAGAATAGCTTTTACAATTCATATTTTAAAAACAAACACGCAATATTTTTCATTTCAAATTTAAAAATATGTAAAAATATTAAAAATATAAGGGTTATGTAAACATATACACTTTTCCAACTCAAAGTACATGTCCTTGTTTTTTACGGGTTATGTAAGCAGAATATAGAAATGTACTTATGCTAAATACAATGTACTGGGTTGAATTACTTTTCATGATCCTGAAGGCTATTGAGCAGGACCTAGTTCCCAAGAGGTTACACATTGGTTTTAGCCATTTCTTTCTAGCATTCATGTATGCGCTACAAACAAAAAACATGTGAACCTCATTCTCAGAACAGACATTGGTACACATAGGGCAACACCCAGTTTTAACATTAGATTCTCCCAGTCTTTTTTGTGCCCATCTTTCGGTATTGTAATTCAGCATAAATATCCCGTATCTGAACTTTAAGTAAAGGGTTTTTGCAATGGGTGGCTCAATCTCGTCCAGGAATGATTCAAAACGGAACTCATCCTTAAAAGATAAGAAAGCCTGGACTGCGGAACCAACACTACTTCCATCCACTAATTTTCCGCTCATGTGGGTCCAGAAGGCTCGCTTAACTACTAGTTTGGAAAATGTGGGCATTTTGTCTGGAGTCTCCCACATTGAATATAAGCCCAGGAGTGTAAACCATTTTTTAATATGCACTAACCAATGGATGGAGTTAAAAGAATCAAGAGTCATCAGTTCTTGCAGGCCATTTCTATATTCTATCAGCTCTGGAGTAGTCCAAAGCCTAACCCAGAATAATAATGGCCTTAGGATAACTAGATGGTCTGTTCTCCTGAAGTTCAGGTCAAGTTGGAGAGGTAAAAGGGGTGTACTATTAGGAACCCTTACAGAAGCACGCATGAATTTATTGTCCAGAATTTGAAAACTATTCTTTGCCCACGGGCCCCATATCTCTGCTCCATATAGCACAGCAGATTGTATTTTAAATTTAAAAAGTTCTAAAACCGGGGTTACACTTTTGCTTGTGCTAGTATTCATTTTGCATAAAATTGGTTTGACGTTTTGGGCATATGATATCTTACTTTTCTCAATTTGGGGTTTCCAACTTTGCTTGGAATCGAGTACAACACCCAAATAGGAAAAGTTATCCACAGTACCTAGTTTTTGGCTATTCAAGGTCAGAAGCCCTCTATCTGGCATACTGGGATTTAATGACATGCATTTTGTTTTATTAGCATTAATTTCCAAGCCCTTTGTCTGGCAATAGCAGCTGAAGGAATTAAGGAGTGCCTGGAGGCCCTTTTTTGTTTGAGATATAAGTATTGTATCGTCTGCGAAGAGCAACGCAGGCACCCTTACACCATTGAGCTGCGGCGAATCATTAACACAAGCATTCAAATATTCAGGGACATCATTAATAAACAGAGAGAACAAGGTAGGGGCCAGGACACATCCCTGGCGAACCCCGCGTTCAATGGGAATGTTGCGTGTCAACTCGCCATTAGGGCCCCACCTGATGTTTGCGAAGTTGTCAGCATGCAGCTCGACTATTTGGGCTAGGAGGCATCCCGGTAAACCTATTTCTCTTAAAGTTTTCCAAAGTAGACTGCGTGGGACAAGATCGAATGCAGCCCTCAGGTCAACGAAGGCTACATACAGGTGACCTTTTTTGAGTTGCACATACTTCCAAATCAAACAGCAAAATCGAAAAATTTGGTCTATAGTGCTGGTCTTACTCCTGAAACCAGCTTGGAATTTGGAAATTATGTTCGAATCTTCAAGCCAGTCGTTGATCCTGAATAGCAAGTGTTTAGCATATAATTTTTGGAGCGTGTCCATCAGACTAATTGGTCTGTAGTTAGAGGGTATCAGTCCATCCCCCTTTTTAAATATTAACACAACCTCCGCTGCCCGCCAACTGTCCGGAAAGTTGCAGTTTGAGGATAAAACATTGAACAGACGGTTCACATAGGGGGCCCAGACGTCAACTTCGTGTTTGTAAAGATCCCCCGGTATTTTATCCGGACCAGGGGCTTTGGTGTTTTTAAGTTCGTTGATCGCCCTTACTGTCTCTTCCAATGTGAAGTTGAGGGGTTCAATAAGGAGGGGGGACCTTAAGCTCCCTTGGCTGTCACCATCGTATTGTTTATAGAGATTTGTAAAGTGAGTTACCCAGGTCATCTCATCCAGGAATACATCTTTCACAGCTCTTCCAGCATGCCCCCCATTAGCCACCAGCCTCCAGAAGCCAACATTATCATTAATTTTTGCAGCGGCTAGCATTTCAGCCCAAATTGATTCCTCCCAGAGTTTTTGGGATGTTTTTAATGTACGTTTGTATTCCACCCTTGCAAGTTTAACTTCTTCTTTTGTCTTATTTTTAATGGCAAGCAATAAGTTTCTTTTAGCAATTCTGCACAAGTGGTCATACCATAACTTTCCGTGATTGGCCACTCTTGAGTTTTGCTGCTTCTTTCTCGGCATTTTTGATAGATACGTTTTTAGTTCTGAAAAGAAGACTTTGTGTAGATCGACAAAATGTTCAAAGTGTTCAGGTAAGAAGGCATGGTCAGCTATATGTGCAAACATTTGCTCAAAAAGAGAATACACCAACGCTATGGCCTTACCATCCGCCAAAACACGTGGCCATCTTACTGCACGTCTGTTGTTGTTTATATGGACGTCCTCACATATGCTGACATGGGTAGATTCAGTTGATGTTGAGATGGTGTCACTAACCATGTTCATGTTGATGTAAAGTTCCAAAGGATAGTGATCACTTTCCCCCCTGCTTACTACTTTCAGATCAATCAAAAAGTGCCAGATGCTAAGAGAAACAAGTACAAAGTCTAGATTACTTTTAACTTTAGAGAAGGTTGGTTGTTTTTGCAAGTCCGATGGGAGACGGCCATTGCCTGCTCTAAGGCCATGATCTGCGGTAAGTCTTAATAGTTGGCTGGGCAATGTAGAATATTTAACAGATTTGGTGGTTTCAAGCTGGGGAATGTTATACGCTTTGTCCTCATCTTCAAACACATCAGAGATGCCCGGGACAGGTTCGAAGTTACAATTTAGGTCTCCTCCCAAGATGACCGGGGTATCTCCAACTACGTTTTTCAAGAGGAGATCCAGGGCTTCAAGTGTTGGTGACACCTTGGAGTGACTGATCGGTCTGTTGTAAACGTTGACGATGTAACATTCGTTTCCACAAGGTGGAGTGACCCTTAGGGCCAAAATATCCGGAGAGCCTGTATCAACAAATTCAGCCCGCATGACCAGGGTAATTTTTAGCCAAATTATTAGGCCCCCTGATGGTCTTCCTCTATCAGACTGGACTGCCTTGATACCATAAGTTTTATATCCTACCCGGTGTGGAACTTCTGTAGCCCAAGTTTCTTGTAGTAGACAAATGTCACAGGTGTCAATGTAGTTTGCCCAGTCAGGGTCTTTTAGGTTCTTGCAGACACCTGCGATGTTCCATGATAGAATGAGTAAGCGAGGTGCAATGCTCTGAGTGTCAGGGGAAAGATTGGCTACACACTGTTTGGGTAGGCTGCCTACCTGCAGATTTGATATATCTTTCTCTGCATCCCTGGCTTTTTCTGTAACTGCAGTAATTAATCCCCCAACCCGACCACCCTCAGCTGTACTATAGCATACATTTCCAGTTTTATAAGATAATTCCATTTTCTGGGGATTTGAGATGGTCCTATGCAACATATCCTTAGTGATCTTATCATCATTGTGCAATTGTAGGACATTTTTAAGTTTGGAATTACCTTTGCCCATTCTACAAAAGGTGTCATATAACTCAGAGATACAGTCAGGCATAGTGCCAAGTCAGTCGACAGCATCTAGGCAACTGAATCTATTGAAGGTGGGAATGCCAGACCACATATTATAATCACCATGTCTAGCCAAGTTGGGAGCACTGCCATAGTACTGGTTGACAGGGTTCCACTTGGGGCCATGATGAATGGGTCTAGGTGGAGGGTAAAAGAATGATAGGGGTCTGGCTTCGATGGGGGGATTCGCACCGTACGATTTCCAATTGCAGATTTGTTCAGCACTTTGGGGTTCTTCAAAGGATATGACAATACAGTCACCTGTGATTGATTTGGCCGTTGGTCCTACCCATGGTACCCTCCTAACCATAAGGATCTTACTTTTCATCTGGTTAGGAATGGGTTTATATTTATTTAGCCAAAAAATCACTTTATTTTTTAACAATTGGAAGTTTTCTTCATATTGACTGTCCAATTCTGGCACCCCTGTGAGAACAGCTACAAATGGACTAGCGTCTGGTGGCAGATCTATACACCCTCCTCTAAAATTGCTATACGTGTGGTTAAACTGATGGTTTGACTTATGGGTGGTATTTAAAAAAGATTTATCAGGCAAGGATTGGTTGCTTGCAGAAGTAATATAAGGGTATACAGGCGGATTGGATTGGGGTTTATTTGGGGCTAATACACTCTGATTGGAAGAGTGGGTAGAGGGAGGAATTGGCAATTGGGAAGTATTACTATGGACCTGATTTTTCTGTGAGGATTTATTAGTAGTATTTACAGCTGTGGAAGTTGAGGGAGTTGGATTCGATTTGTTTTTAGTGCTAGTTGATTGATTAGCATTTGTATTACCTACTATCCCCTCCTTTTTTTGCTGCACATTCAATAGATTAGTATGTATATTTGTTGTTAAGACCGGGGCGGGGACTGGAACTTGCTGGGTGGCTCTAGGCACTTCAGTACAGCTAAGGCTTAAACTTGAGAGGGTGATGACACTTTTCTCAACTTCAAGAAGCTGGTTCTCAATACCAGTTAGCCTGATTTCTAGTGGTTTAAGTAGTCTCTTAAGCGTCTCCCACACTAATTTTAAAAATTCTTCCCTTCCACCATCTTGTTCTGCCATATCATAAGAGACTCTTTGCCCCTCACTAACTAAATGATCAGACATAGCAATAGAGATTTGTTCATCTATGCTGGCATTAGTATTTTCTACAGTTACTGGCGCTACATCGTGTACAGAGTTCTCAGTTGTTACAGTAGGCATGTTTGGTGTTCCCCCCCTAATGTTGTGGCTAAGTGCTACTTTTGCTTTTTTCCTAGCGAAAGCGGTTAGGTGTTTGCGCTTTCTTTTATGCTTTGATGGTGCCTTGGCGGGTGACTTGCTTTTGTTAGACTCTGTCTCAACTGGTAGCCGACAGGTAGGTGAATGGCTTTTGATAGGCTCCGTCTCTACTAGTGACTTACAGGACGCCCCATTTGGAATGTCCTCGACACTCTCCTTTAAAAGAATCAACTGTAATGGGCTTTCGGACTCGGCCCTAACGGAAGGCCCAGGAGGTTCATGATTATTAGGAGGGATTGTTTCCTCTACTGTCGAATAGACCTCGGCCAAGGCTATAATTGGTTTTGGGCCAGAAATGCGTTCAGGAGTTTTGGAAGTTGCAATGCTGCCTAGAGAAGATTTTTTTCTGAGTGCAAGTTCAGTTGAAAGCCTCCTAGCACACTCAAGTTCAATTGATACTTTGTGCTGAAGTTTAGTTATTTCATTATCAATAGAGAGGCTGGTCCTGGTGATAAAATCATCTAGGGTGCCTGTGGCTTTTTTAGAGGTCTTGGTAGCCTTGCTCCTGGTTTAGCGTGAGGACATTGTGTGGAAGGGTTATTACAATAAATATATAAACAGTGCAGAAATGCTAGCTAATGAAACACAATAATTAAAACCAAGAGAGGTGGCCCGGTCCGGTCTTAAACGGTCTCTAACGGCCTTAAACGGCCCTGTCTTTGCCCAGTCTTAGCCCGGGCTGCGTCCCGCGCTGCGGGAGTAGGATGTTGTTATGAAGCCTCAGGAGGGGGGTGGGCGGGCCAGCAGGGAGAGCAGACCGGAAGCTCTCCGTCGGTCTAGCAGGGACTTCTGGGAATTGAAGTCCCTGCACGCTCGCAAACCCGCTGCAGCCACACGCCCGGTGCCGCTTTTCCTCCTTACCGCCTCGGTGCTCCTCACGAACGACAGGTATGTTTCCCTCCTCAGCGCAGGCGAAGGGGCACCCGCGGAGCGGGTGCGCCGAGAGGTGAAAGTGCACCTAGTTGAAGAAGGGTGAGCCGCTATCACTCGCTGTCAATGCTGTGTTCCTCCGTTTGATGTGCAAACAATTTTGAAAAGTGTCCCACTCGTTTTGGGCTGCAACTGATGTTATGAAGCCTCAGGAGGGCAGGGGGCGTGCCAGCAGGGAGAGCGGACCGGAAGCTCTCCGTCGGTCTAGCAGGGACTTCTGGGAATTGAAGTCCCCGCACGCTCGCAGCCCCGCTGCAGCCACACGCCCGGTGCCGCTTTTCCTCCTTACCCCCTCGGTGCTCCTCACGAACGACAGGTATGTTTCCCTCCTCAGCGCAGGCGAAGGGGCACCCGCGGAGCGGGTGCGCCGAGAGGTGAAAGTGCACCTAGTTGAAGAAGGGTGAGCCGCTATCACTCGCTGTCAATGCTGTGTTCCTCCGTTTGATGTGCAAACAATTTTGAAAAGTGTCCCACTCGTTTTGGGCTGCAACTGATGTTATGAAGCCTCAGGAGGGCAGGGGGCGGGCCAGCAGGGAGAGCGGACCGGAAGCTCTCCGTCGGTCTAGCAGGGACTTCTGGGAATTGAAGTCCCCGCACGCTCGCAGCCCCGCTGCAGCCACACGCCCGGTGCCGCTTTTCCTCCTTACCGCCTCGGTGCTCCTCACGAACGACAGGTATGTTTCCCTCCTCAGCGCAGGCGAAGGGGCACCCGCGGAGCGGGTGCGCCGAGAGGTGAAAGTGCACCTAGTTGAAGAAGGGTGAGCCGCTATCACCTGCTGTCAATGCTGTGTTCCTCCGTTTGATGTGCAAACAATTTTGAAAAGTGTCCCACTCGTTTTGGGCTGCAACTGATGTTATGAAGCCTCAGGAGGGCGGGGGGCGGGCCAGCAGGGAGAGCGGACCGGAAGCTCTCCGTCGGTCTAGCAGGGACTTCTGGGAATTGAAGTCCCCGCACGCTCGCAGCCCCGCTGCAGCCACACGCCCGGTGCCGCTTTTCCTCCTTACCGCCTCAGTGCTCCTCACGAACGACAGGTATGTTTCCCTCCTCAGCGCAGGCGAAGGGGCACCTGCGGAGCGGGTGCGCCGAGAGGTGAAAGTGCACCTAGTTGAAGAAGGGTGAGCCGCTATTACTCGCTGTCAATGCTGTGTTCCTCCGTTTGATGTGCAAACAATTTTGAAAAGTGTCCCACTCGTTTTGGGCTGCAACTGATGTTATGAAGCCTCAGGAGGGCGGGGTGCGGGCCAGCAGGGAGAGCGGACCGGAAGCTCTCCGTCGGTCTAGCAGGGACTTCTGGGAATTGAAGTCCCCGCACGCTCGCAGCCCCGCTGCAGCCACACGCCCGGTGCCGCTTTTCCTCCTTACCGCCTCAGTGCTCCTCACGAACGACAGGTATGTTTCCCTCCTCAGCGCAGGCGAAGGGGCACCCGCGGAGCCGGTGCGCCGAGATGTGAAAGTGCACCTAGTTGAAGAAGGGTGAGCCGCTATCACCTGCTGTCAATGCTGTGTTCCTCCGTTTGATGTGCAAACTATTTTGAAAAGTGTCCCACTCGTTTTGGGCTGCAACTGATGTTATGAAGCCTCAGGAGGGCGGGGGGCGGGCCAGCAGGGAGAGCGGACCGGAAGCTCTCCGTCGGTCTAGCAGGGACTTCTGGGAATTGAAGTCCCCGCACGCTCGCAGCCCCGCTGCAGCCACACGCCCGGTGCCGCTTTTCCTCCTTACCGCCTCGGTGCTCCTCACGAACGACAGGTATGTTTCCCTCCTCAGCGCAGGCGAAGGGGCACCCACGGAGCGGGTGCGCCGAGAGGTGAAAGTGCGCCTAGTTGAAGAAGAGTGAGCCGCTATCACTCGCTGTCAATGCTGTGTTCCTCCGTTTGATGTGCAAACAATTTTGAAAAGTGTCCCACGATATTGAAAAAGCAATAGATAGGGCACTGGGAGTGGCAAACAGGCAAGTAATCCTTTTATGGATGGGTGACTTTAATATCCAAATGTGCCCACTTGCTCACACTAAAACGTGTGGTTTTACAAAAGGTAATACTCCAAATGAAAGTACAAATATGATCTTGACCTTTTAAGCTGCACAAGGGATAAGAACAATATTTTATGCCCAACTTTTACTGGCAGAGGTGCATCAACAAATATAGATCATATTCTACTATCAAATAATAGTGATTATAAAGACCTTCGGATCACGGAACAGGTGGTGAGCGACCACAATGGTGTTTCAATAGCCCTGTTAAGCTGGGGAAATAAGCAAGTAAATACATCCAACTGCGTTATTGATATTATCCCCGTAAAACAAAATGCCATGAGACTAAAGTGGGCAGCTGTTGATCCAAATAAAATACAAAAGGAAGTTATCACGAACTGTAAACAAGAAATAGATTATTGTTTAGGAGAGGAGGCGGACTCATGCTCCCTGATCATAACTTTAAAAAGATTAATGGATTTATAGAAGGACTTTTTATAAGGAAGCACAAAGCTAGGAAACAGCAACATATAGGATGGTTTAATGAAAGCTGTACCAATGCCTTACATAATTTAAAGCAAGCACTGGGTACAAAACCCCGAAATAAAGAGAGCATTAAAGTATCACGCCTCAACTACAAACACACTATTAAGGTCCGGAAAATGAACTGCAAAATGAGGCTTAGGATAATTTTAGCCTGGCAGCAATAACTAAGAATAGCAAACTTTTTTGGGGAAAAATTAAATTGTCCCTTTTTAAAAGATGATAGCCGACCAGATCTCACCTCATATGTAAATAGCGATAATAGGATTGAACATTATACATCCATTTTTAATCCAGCTAGGATTGATATAAATCAGCCACTCAGCTCCATCTGGCCCATATTACCTCTATTGATACAATTAGATGAAGTACATGCTGGTCTATCTGATAGTAAAGGAAGGAAGGTCCCGGGGTCCGATGGAGTACCCATTGACTTATATAAAAGTCAGGAGCATCTCTAGGCACCAATTTTGACTATGATTTTTATTGCAGCCACTGATGGCCAAATTCCGCCAACATGGGGTCAATCACTAATCACTCCCCTTTTTAAAAAAGGTTTTAAATCTGAGGCCAGCAACTATCTTCCCATATCGTTGCTGGACTCGTCCCTCAAAGTAATGAGCATGGTCATGCTGAAACGACTTGAAACATGGGCCGAGGATAATAAAATTCTTTTGCAAGCCCAATATGGGTTTAGAAGAGGCATGGGGACCCTGGGTCAGTGTGTGAATTTGGATCTTTTTATAAATAAATACACTGTGGCAAAGAGGGGGAAATTATTTTTATGTTTTGCGGACGTAAGCAGCGCTTCTGATCTGGTAGATCATTCTATATTGTGGTAGATACTTCTGGACACCGGTGCCCCAAAGGAAATTGTTTATTTTTTGGCAAGGGTGTATGAGAAGTTGTCCAGCAAAGTGCGTTATGGTCCCGCAGGCGAGTGTACCCCTTTGTTTAAGGTTAAAAGGGGCATCCGGCAGGGATGTGTACTTGTGCCATTTTTATTTTCATTATTTAATAACCATGTGGATAGTAAACTAAAACAGAAACCTACTGACGCACCCTCTATCGAGGGCACACTTGTCCCTATTTTATTATACGCAGATGATGCAGTTTTAATTTCACGTACCCCTATTGGCCTGCAACGCCTTATAGATAATTTTACTAAATTTATTAATGACAGGAAACCCCAAAATATAAAACAAAGACATTTGTAATGCCGTGTGGAAAATCAACACCTAAATCAGGGAAGGCCTTTTACCTAGAAGGAACAAAAATGCAAATAGTTAAATCATTTTGTTACCTGGGGGTAACTTTTGCAGGAAACGGGAAATGGTCACAGGAATATGATAACATCCGCCACAAAATGAGCAGGAATGTTAATGGCATTTTCCGCTTCGCTGCAAAAGTTGATGCACGAAGAATTAGAGATATGGTAACTATATATAACACCAAGTGCGTATCCTCCGCACTTTACGGTGCGGGAGTATGGGGCCACCATCTTGAACAATCATTACAGCATGACGAAAATACGTTCATTAAACGCCTGCTGTGTGTACCACCGTCAGGGGTGATAAATGCAAAACAACAGTTGATGGACAGAATGCAGAACAATGTCATACATTCACCTCAGTACAAAGATCTGGGCCTAAATCCATCGTTTTTTTGCACTCCACACCACCCCAGTTCAGAAATGACCATATGCAAATCAGCCTTGACCCTGGGCCTCATGGGAACAGTCCAGCCCGAACTGCAAAGCCATGTCTTTCCTGGACCGGAATCAGGCATCCTAGGACCGGTTTCGGGGTTTCACCCCTCTTCAGCCAGGATAGCTTGCTTCCAGTGATGTGAAGAGCATGGGACTCACGTCTGAGCATACCCATCCCACTCGGGGTCACAAATGCAAAACAACAGTTGCCCCTAGTACATAATAGGGCAAGTGGATTAAAACTACCTCTTAATATGCCACGGGGTGCGTTTGCACACTGATGAAGGGAGGAGGAGAGCCTGAGGTGATAAAGTCCCCTTGAATCCTGAGGGTCCCTGGGGTCAAAGTAGCCCACTAGGTACCTCCAGTAAGCGCCACAGAGCTGCGTAGCAGAGAGTTGTAAAAAGGGGCACGGCCTAGACCACTTATCTGCAACACAGCGCAGTGGCGCTTACTGGAAGCACCTGGTGGACTAGTTGGCCCCCAGGATCCCTCAGGATTGAAGTGGAATTATTTCCCCAACTTAAAATGTGACACAAGGCGTGTTTGCACACGTCACCTCAGGCCCCGTCCCCTCCCTTCACCACTGTGTAAACGCACCCTGTGGCCGTTTTAAGTTGGAAAATTAAGTCCCCTTGAATCCTGAGGGCCCCTAGGGTCACACTAGCCCACTAGGTACCTCCAGTAAGCGCCGCATAGCTGCATTGCAGAGAGGTGTAAAAAGGGCATGCCTTCCAATAAACCAAGGGGGCCCCTGGGATCAGATAGAGGAGGAGACGCAGGGGAATAAAGCAATACAATACACAAAAATGTCTCCAACCACGTTGAATCAATAAGGTGCTGATAAGGTCACCGAGAATAAAAACTCCCTTCCTAGGAAACAATCAAAGCACAACTTTTTTTGGTATAAATCCATAAATACACTTCTTTAATCCACATTATTGTATATACATTTTAGTTAGCATCAAAGAGACATGAATGCAAAATTACAATTCCCCACCCACAGTTCATTCAAACATTCAAACAAACATACCACACATATTCTCCATTCATACAATCACATTCGTCCTGATCCTGAAGGATCCAGCCATTCTAGTTTAAATAAACATATTTGTACTGAAGGCGATAAACCACATTATTCAATACACAGCCAAAAAAGCAAAAAAGTCTTCCAGGGGTACGAATAATTAAGTCCAAAGATTTTCCCCAATAAATGTTATACAAATTAGTTAATAATGTCAAAACATTCAGCAAATATCAAAGGAGAGGGATAGAAAAGAGTAAATGAATCAAAGGGACGATCAATAATAAAGTGAGGCCCTATGTGGTTGACTCCGCCGGGTTCTTTCGATTGTAGTGCCGACGTACGTTTCGGTGTCCGACCTATAACAGGTCTCACCTTCCTCAGGGTACAAGTCTCCACAAAGAACAAGGTGGGGAAGATCTGAAAGTATTACGGATAATGCAATATAAGAATACATGATATATGTTTTTATTCAAATGAATCAATCTAAACAATGTTGTCAAAATTCTGATTAGAGTACCACAGCTTTATGTGCGGGAGGAAGAGTTCAAAATAGAGGATGATTAAAAGAAGATAAAAATGAGACCAATGTACAGAGCGAGAAGATGAAGGCAAAGGATTAACCAGAGGTCCTTCAAAGAAAAAATAATAATGACAGAGCCAAACGACCCGTAATGACACATCTTAAGAAGGTGAAATCCAAAACTTTGATACAAACAAAGTGGCAGGACATGCAAACATAATATAGAGAAATAAGAATGCAAAAATAAAAATATAACTTGAACAGCCATCCTACCAGGGGTAGCAACTTAGGGTGGCTGGAATAAGAAAGTAATATCAGGTAGACAGACAGTCAAAAGTAATCAGCAAAGTATGCAGGGGTTACCTGGTACTACAAAGACTGGTTTATAGACAGCGACAATATGCCAAAAAGCGATATGCTAGGGGCACCTGATTATCTAGATAGAACAATATAGTGATGCCAGTTATTCGAGAAATGGGTCAAGGGAAAATTATTAAAGCAAGATAGCTGGTCCCCACGATAACAAGCCGCTGGCTCACCTGAAAAAAGGGATTGGGTCCCAAATGGTAACCCGCGGGGAAGGATCCAGAAGTAGCCAGAAAATCTAGTGTAGCCCGATTTATGTCGATAACTAAAATAAAAGACGAAAAAAAAGAACGAAAAAAAGGGGTTTTTAACTATAAAGTAAATGTTTAAAAACGGTGATCAAAAGGCCAAATGGGGCTGCGGAAATAGTTACCAGCAGTCAAACGTAGATCCGGCATCACAACAAGTAACAAGAAGGGATCCGAAGCGATGTCAATGCAGAGAGGAGCTCAAGGGAAATCCTTCAATCGCGTATTCTTAAAGACGTTAGTTCTAAGGATCAAGGACAGCAAACAATAATGAGAAAAAACACCGGTCAACCAAGAATGACCTGGCGGCTAAAATAAACAATTGCGGGGTCATAAAGGGGGATAAAACTTTCCGATAATGGCGGTTTCAGACAGGGAGAGCAGGATAACAGCTTCCCAGCGTGGGCATTAGGAGGCTACCAAAACGCACGGGCGCCGAAAAGCATTATATAGGCCAGCCAATGCGAGGAGTTGAAGAACACTAGTGTTGTCCAGTAGGAGGACGCAAAGGCGCGCTGGGCGGGGTTCCTCTCAAAATTACGGTACCTGGGAACAAAAAGTTGAAAATGGCAAGGGATCTCCTTAATATACAAAAATCGGTAAGGATACTTATGGGGCAGAATTATAGAAAGTGTAAGCAAAATAGTCCGATACATGGCAAGCCCGAACTGAGGATTACATTAAGATCACTCAATAAAGATATGGTCCAGAGGGCACGCGGGAGCATGAAGGTTGGGGCTAATAAACCAAGGTGGGGTGGGGGCAGAGTGGAGTAAGGCAAATGGTCCATACATAAAAAATCGAATGAAAGGAGAAACATGCTGATTAACTAAACAGGGCCAATAGGGGCGCCAGGGGGTCCAAGCATGAACAAGGGCAGACAAGGAAGAAGGATATGGGGTATTTAATGGATAGCATTCTCCCAGGGAAGGTGCTCATTCAGACCCTCATCCTTGGCATTCAAGGTGTAAATCCAAAACAGCTCTCTCTTTCTCCTTATAGTCAATGTGTAATTGTCCTTGTGGTTGTGGATTTTCTCAAGAATATTCGAACGCAGATCTGATTCACTGTGTGTCTTATCCTGCCAATGAGAGACCAGGGGGGCTGTAGGTTTTCCAGTCCTAATGTTTGATTTATGTTCACTCATTCGAAACCTAACCTCCCTGCCGGTTTCTCCAACATAATTTAGGCCACAGGGGCAGAAAATGGCATAAATGACATTAGCCATCCTGCAGTTAGTCATTTTTTTTAGTACAACAGTATGGTTGTTGATGGAGACCCGATCAGCGACCATGGCATTGGGGCAAGTCTGACAAGTCCCACACCTGTGGTTTCTGAAAATAGGGTTGGGGCCGGTGATGGATCTTTTGGAGAGCCGATTCTCCATCGTGTTCTTAGCTCTAACTAGATAGTTTTGGAGGTTTTTGTTCCTTTTGAAGGCAAAAATAGGTGTACCTATCGTCTGTGTCTGGGTTTCAAGATTCAGTAAGTGCCGTTGGGAGGTTATTTTTTTTCTGATCGAATGTAGAGTGTTTGAGTACACAAACTCATTGATCAGATTGCTCCCTGAGTCGAGGTTGGAACATGCTTTCACGATTGAAATATCTTGCTCGTTTGAATGACTGCTTAGTGATTGTTTGAAGGTATCCTCTCAACAAGAGTTTTTTCTTCAGGATTTCAGAGTGGATAATGACATCTTGGACAGACGTGCAGTTTCTGTGCAGTCGCAAAAACTGGCTAAAGGGGATGCCATCTTTCTGATGTCTGCGGAGAAAGCTATTATAGTGAAGCAGCGTATTTCTAGCCGTTGGTTTGGTTAAAAGGGACACTGTGAGTTGGTGGTCTTGGTGCCCAATCCAGACATCAAGAAATTCCAGTTTAAGGTTGTTAATATCTGCAATGAAATATTGATTAGAGTCTGCTAGATTAATCCATAAGATGAATTCGTTGAGGACTTCTAGGTCACCCTTCCAGACAAAAAAAATATTGTCTATGAAGCGAGACCATAAAAAACATTCTTGCTAAATGGTGCCAGTTCATTGTAGATGTTAATAGATTCGAAATGGCCCATATAGAGGCATGCCACACTGGGGGCACATGCTGCCCCCATGCTGACTCCATTGACTTGTTGGTAAAATTTACCTTTGAACTCAAAAGAATTCTCATTAAGAACGATATTCAAACATTATAGAATAAATGAGGAGTTGTGGAGTCAAGTTTCACCCTCAAGAACCTCCTCAATCACTCGTAAAGCGCCGGCTTGAGGTATATTCGTATACAAAGACTCAAGGTCCATAGTGACCAAATATTCTCTGTCCGGGTTGTAGGGGGCACCTTCAATCTTGGAAATAATGTGTCCTGTGTCTTTAACGAATGATGGAAGTTTTGAAACTAAAGGTTGGAGGAAGTGATCCACGTATTTAGAGAGGGGTTCAGTAGCGGCTCCTATTGTGGACACAATGGGCCTTAGAGGTGGGTCCAATTCATTTTTATGGGTCTTCGGTATGCCATAAATAATAGGTATTCTAGTGTGGCACGGGGTAAAGAATTCAGCTTCCTTGCGACAGATATCACCTCTTTCAATTGCTGCTTCCACTATCCTAAGAATTTGTAAAAAGGGGCATGGCCTGCACTACCTCTCTGCAACGCAGCTCAGTGGCGCTTACTGGAAGCACCTGGTGGGCTAGTTGGCCCCCAGGGACCCTCAGGATTCAAGAGGTATAAATTCCAGAACATAAAATGCGCCACAGGGTGTGTTTGAACACATATCACCTCAGGTCCGCCCCCCTCGCTTCACCACTGTGCAAATGTGCCCTGTGACGTGTTTTAGGTTGGGGCATTAACTTCCCTTGAATCCTGAGGGTCCCTGGGGTGCAACTAGCCCACCAGCTACCTCCATTAAGCGCCACAGAGCTGCGTTGCAGAGAGGTGTAAAAAGGGGCATGGCATCAGATCACCTCTCTGCAACGCAGCCCCCAGGCGCATACTGGAGGTTCCTGGTGGACTAGTTGTCTCCCAGGGACCCCAGTATTCAAGGAGAATTTGTTCCCCATCTGCAAATGCACCAGGGGGCGCGTTTGCAGAGTGCTGCAAGTAGGGGGCATGGTCTTCTTTATTTTTTAAGAAGGGGGCCTGTTTATCCCCCCCTTCTTTTCCTAATATTATTGGCCTGGGCACCCCATCCCCCAGGGCCTACCCCCTATATTAATATTTTTTTAAAAACTAATTTTGAAGGAAGCCCCCATAATCGGCCGAGGGGACCCCATCCCCTGGGGCATGGCCATTTTTGAATTTTGATATTGACTTGCAGGGAGGCTTCCTTGCCCCCCTCCCCAGGTCCTTTATGGCCCCGGGGACCCCATCCCCCGGGGCCGGCTTTTGTTTTTATTTTATTTATTTTTTAAATTGTTTAGGGGGGATGCGTTGCCCACTTCCTCAGGCCTTTTCTGGCCCTGGGGACCCCATCCCCCGGGCCTGGCCTTCTTTTTTTTTAATTTAAAAAAAATTGTGGAGGGGTGCCGCTTTGCCCCCCTCCGGGGCCACTAATAGCCCCGGGGACCCCATCCCCCGGGGCTGGCCCTCTCCATTGGGGACCGTGGGGGGTCCCCAATCCACCCAGGGTCCCGTCGGCTCCCTGCGTCATTCGGGAGCCAGCATTACTTTTCCACATGGGGAGCTGCTAAGATACAGCTCCCCATGTGGAAAAACAATCGGGTTTGTAATTTGGAAGAGAGAGCAGGTTTCCTGCTCTCTCTTCCAAAATCCAAACTCAGGGGCATATTATCAAGGGGGTTTATCTCCGCTTTTTTGGCTTTAAAAGCCAAGAAAGCGGAGATAAAATTATCTCCCTATTACCAAGCTGTCGCTAACACCAGTTAGCGACAGCTAGTAGGAGATAGCGACCATCTTGGGCCCCACTTTGCATGTCAGTGATATTTATCACTAATGAGATGCAAAGTGGGCGTGCCAAGATGTTAGAGACTGAAAACAGTCGCTAACATCGCTATCTCCTATTACCAACTTTTGGAGATATTCGCGCTAAGCGGGAATATCTCCAAAAGCTAACACCTGCCCTGAGCAGTTCTTAGCCATGTTATCCAATGGGAGGTGGATAACATGGCTAAGAGCATTTGCTCGATAATGCATGAATATCGCTGACTTTTCAGCGATATTCATGCATTTCGGCCGTTTTTTATCGCATTTGCGATAAACCTTGTTAATAGCAAGGTTTATCTGCGATAAAAATCGCCGATGTGCGGCGATAATTTTTGTCTCTAAACAAGTTAGAGACAAAAATTATCGCTAGTTGTTGGTAATATGCCCCCAAGTTTGCTAAGACGATGCTCCCACCCTGTCACAACAAACTACAGTGTCCCTGGGGTGGGAACCCTGGGACACTGCAGGAGCCGGCCCTGGGGGGTGGCAGTCCCCAGGGCCATCAAGGGCTACAGGAGGGGGGCCGCGCGGCCGCCCTCTCAACATTTTCAAAGCACTGGGAGGTGGTGGTCCCGGGGCTTGGGGGTCCATAACGGACCACCAAATGTAAAGTCTTAGTGCCCCAGGAAGGTGGCAGTACCAGGTGCATGTGGGGGGTCTTGGGGGGCCTTTGAGCCCCCACACATGTATATTGAAGCCCAGGGGTAGCAGTCCTTGGGGTGGGGCTGTGAGCCCCCCGCACATAATTTTATAAACGCCAAGGGTGTGGCAGTCCCTAGGGCTGTGGTCCCTTCTGGGCCCCCATTACATAGGAATATTGCCCACGGGACTTGCCCCCCCCGGGGGCTAAATAGCAACAAAGCGTGGGAGCCCGCGCTTTGTTTTTTTTTTCACGTCAGGACCTGCGCAGGGTTTTGCCGTTTAAAAAAAAAATGATAATTGGGGGGGCACTGGGGGTCCTTGTGGGACCTCCTAAGCAGGATTAGGGGTCAGGGTGTTTCTACTCTGCCTCCTTTTCGAGTTTTGTGCGTTTTTTCTATACACAAGATGGCTGCCAACACTTCCTTATTTGGAGTGCGGACAGCCAATTAGCATGCAGCTTGTGATCGGGAGGGAGCACGGATCCTGCGCGCCCATACATATATATGTGTTTTTACTTTTGATTTTCTCAGCAACTACTGAACGGATTTACACCATTTAACGTAAAGGCACCTTTCTGAACGAAGGGCTACCTCTTTGCCAAATTCTGGATAATTCAGTTTAGCAGTTCGGGCTGTAGCCGCGTGTAAAGTTTCCCATAGGAAATTGCTTGGGGAAAACACGTTTTGGGACCCCCTTTTTTCTCAGCCCCCGCTTGAGGAATCACCCAAAACTTTTAGGATAGGAGCAGACCGGAGCACCCCACAAGTTTTAAAAATGTTGTGAAGAGTCATCAACCGGGGCCAAAGTTATTGAAAATAGAATGTTGCGGATTTCCTATCTAAAATAGGTCCTAACTATAACTACCTACTGGACCGCCAATAGATAATATAGTTGTGCGGTATGTGGTAGCCACTCTGTAATTCCGTAGATAGCATTACCAGAGATAGGAATTCTTAAGATTTGTCACCATTAATAACTTTGCATTTGTTTGACGAATCTCTACGAAACTTTGCAGACTTATTTTTCCTTTCACATTGGCAGGTGATGCAAAATTTTTAAGTGATTGGTCAAGTGAGTGTGAAGATTAAAGAGGGGTCACAAAACACATTACTACATTGCATTTTCCATAGACTGTTCTGTTTCACATAGCATCAGATAGGGGAATGGATTTAGTTGAAATATGGCAAAGGTAGACATTACAGTGCACAACCTATCCTTTTGGGTACTACTGGTAAGTATTTTTAAGTTATAATACTTTCTAACTTAGTGATATCTTTGTATTATACCTGGTGTTCTGAAGTCTTAGGTGATCCCCTAAAATGGTGCCTTCAAATCTCCTTCTTAGCTGACTTTGCCTTTGCTGGCTTTAGGACCCTGCACACTCTATCACTGCTACCCAGTGTGAACTCTTTGTGCTCTTTCCTTGAAACATGTTAGGATTGTCTTATACCTAACTGGCATATTTAATTTACTTTTAAGTCCCTAGTAAATTGGCACTACGTGTGATAGAGCCTGTAAATTAAATTCTACTAGTGGGCCTACAGCACTGATTAAGTAGAACTATAAACATGTCTCAAGTCTGCCACTGAAGTCTGTGTGTGCAGTGGTTAAACTTCCATGTAGACTTGGCAAAACAGAACCTTTTTCCAGGACCAAACCTTCCTTTTTAATGCACATACGTTACCCCTAGGTTACACACTAGAAAACTGAGAAGGCAGGGTGCAGAGTTTTTAAAATGTTGGACATGTACATTTTGGTTTTACATGTTCTGGTAGTGAAAAATGTTTACATTTGTCTTTCACTAGTGCAAAGCCTGCCTCTCTCATAAGGTAACATTGAAGGTAAATACTACATTTAATAAGTGACAATTTCCAAATGGGCTCTGGTAACCAGTTCATGTTTGATGTCTTTGGAATTGAAATGAAAAATCCTCCCTCATAATGATGTCAGATTTTAAATGACAATTTTGAAAATGCCAGTTTTAGAAAGTTGGCATTTTGCTGCCTTAGACATTTAGTACCTGCAGCCTGTCTCTGGGTCACATAACTGGGTGTAGTTGTCAGTTATGCCTGGCTGGGCCATCAATGGCAAGATAGGAGGGCAGAGCTGGGCACAGCCCTACTTATGTTTAAATAGGCTGTGTCCTGCATCCACAAAAAGTGCTGCATTACTCCTGTATAGGTAGTATGGACCTAAGACAGGTAAGGTGGGACCCCTGCAGACTTTATAAGGAAACCTCTAGATGTTTTTCCCACTTCAAAGGAAGGCCCAGGTATAAATGTTGGACACATCAATCCTTTATTGCCACCAGGGGAGCTTGCTGATCACGGGCGAAGCACTGCCTGCTTGCCCCAACGCGGCAACACCACCAATTGCTTGACTGCTCCCGTGTGAAGGGAGCCATTGCGGGTGAAACTGTCACGCCTGCAACATTGGGGACTGCAAGTCCCAGAAGCCCCTGGGCAACCTCTATGCCTCTTAAAGTGCTCTGCACTCCCGCCGCGCGGGACATGCCAATCCTTTGTTGCCACCTGGGGAGCCTGCTGATCATGGGCCAAGCACTGCCTGCTCGCCCCAACGCGCCAACACCGCCAATCTCCAGGGACTGCTCCAGAGTGAAGGGAGCCATTGTGGGTACCGCTGCCACGCCTGTAACGTTGGGGACTGCAAGCCCCAGAAGCCCCTGTGCACTATCCACACCTCTTAAGGTGCTCTGCACTCCCACCCCGCGGGACGCGCGCGGGCCACGCCAATCCTTTGTTGCCACCTTGGGAGCTAGCTGATCACGGGCGAAGTCCTGCCTGCTTGCCCCAAGGTGCCAATGCCGCCAATCGCTTGACTGCTCCCTTGTGAAGGGAGCCATGGCGGGTGGCACCACCACACCTGCAAAGTTTGGGACTGCTAGTCCCAGAAGGCTCTGCACACCATCTATGCCTCTTAAGGCACTCTGCACTCCTGCAGCGCGGGACATGCCAATCCTTTGTTGCCACCTGGGGAGCCTGTTGATCATGGGCCAAGCGCTGCTTGCTCACCCCAACACGCCAACACCGCCAATCGCGGGACTGCTCCCGTGTGGTGACACCGCCACGCCTGCAACATTGGGGACTGCAAGTCCCAGAAGCCCCTGCGCCCCATCTACGCCTCTTAAGGTGCTCTGCACTCCCACCGCGTGGGACGCATGCAGGCAAAGCCAGGGCCAAGGGCGGGCCCGTCCTTGCCTGTCATTGCCCCTTGACTTTGCATCCAGGATCAAGTCAGCTATTGAAAGTCGCTCCGAAAGGTACTGTGTAGTTCGGCACATTTCCTCTCTTCTTTGTTTTCTGCCTAGGCCTATAGGTGGGGCTACATCGCTGACTGTTGACTCTGCTCTCACCTGACCGTAGGGGGTCTCTTTAATTGTTACTGCCTTGTTAAGATTGTTTTTGCACTGCTGTTGAAGGGCACAGATCACTTATCGATAGTACTTTGATTATTTTTGGTACCAGCGCACACTACCTCCTGAGGGCGCTCTATGGGAAAACCATGGAGGGCGCGGGAGGAAGTTGGGGACCTCGAGTAGCCAAAGGGAAGAGGGTTAAGATGACACTTAAACATCCCGGCAGCAATTGTGTTCTCGACCGGATAGACACCTTGAACAATGAGTACGAGGTCATTCTAGAGGGTAACCAGACTGCGTTTAGCACCTCTGGCGACCTAATTGACAGACCCCTTCCAAGTCCTAGGTCACATTGCCCTCCAGTTATTCCAACAATGTTTCAAAAACAATCCATCAAGAGGGCCCCTACAGAATCCAATAAGCCAGCATTAATTAACAAGGATACACCTCAACCTCCCACTGCCTCCATTGCTAGTACCGGCTCAAAAACTATACCCATAGAACTGGTGATCCACTGCGCGAATAGATTCTCACCCCTTCAGGACTCAAGTGATGATCAAAACGAAATTGAGCATGTGCCATCAGCCCCTGGGCTGGTGTGCGACATCGCGACGAACACCATAGAAAATAAATTAGAGCCCCCGGACACTAATTTGTTCTTAAATACACTTAGAGCAGAAATTGGCATATTAAAAACCATGATAGAAGGTCTTACCACCCTAGTCAATACATATAACGACGCATCGTCACAAAAATCAGTACTTCCTATCAAAGGAGGACACATCTCTAATGGCCCCATCTTACACCATCCAGCCACCTTTCCTACTCCCACCCTCATGCAAGTGAGAAACGACTCTTCAGCTATGAGAAAGAGTAATTTTGACATTCCCCATTCAAGACAAGCTTATGAGGCTAGCAGCCTCACAGCATCCTGCAAACAGCCATAGTGCAGCATAACCAGGGCAAACTCAACCTCCTTTGAACTGGAAGCCGAGACAAGCCACACCTACCAGCACCACCAGCTATAATTAGCTTGTCGCAACGGCCAAAAAGTTTCATGACTAATGTCCCTGAAACCTATCATCAAGCATACCCATGAGGACTCTTTGATAAATAGAGTGACTCACTGGATTTGACATGCCAGGGGCTGTCGATCAGTGATCAGAGACGACATTCTCAGAGCGTGGAGATGTTCCTCTCCAACACGCCAACTGGATAACATAGAGATCACCCTCTGGGGAACAGACATGGCAGAGAACCTCCTTGCTCTAGAATTTCGTACCTGAGCCCCTGACAGATCTCCCATTCAATTTAGTCATCTTCTGACACTTGAGTATGGTAGGACACAAGCCACACAGCCCTCACCATCTTCAGCACGTACCCCCTCTATATAGGTTAACGACTGACTATGGGACGTGGCTTTCCACTATTCTGATTTACCCAGTACAGCACATAGCTTCAACCATATAGATAGTTCCCTTGCCACTTCCATTTCTCCCTTCCTCTAAATTGTATAGGTGATAGTCTCCAAAGCTGGACTAGCCCATTCAGACCTTGTAAATGTATGTATGTAAATGTATTGAGATTTATATAGCGCACGTATCACCCGAAGGCATCAAGGCGCTTGCCTTGGGAACCCGTCCTGGTATTCCCCTGTGAGATAACCCCAGCAGGGTATCCACAAGGTGAAAGCCAGGCATCCCGTCGCGAGGGGCCGTAGTGGAGATTAAGCAAGCTATTGCCCAGAGTCGCAGAGTGTGAACCCGTGAGTCGAGTGGGCACCGGAACGAGAATTATCGAGTCCGTGGAATTTTTGAGCCCATGACCCGCTGAGGCGTGGTCCAGGACCGATCTCAGCTTCCGGGTCTGCCGCCTCTAACCCCTGAGCCACACTTCTCCACCTTCCACCTCTAAATGTGATGAGCAAACACCTGGCAATCATGTGCATCTAGCCTCACAAATGTCATCTTATTTGTCAATTAACACTCGCACTCCTATACAAAGCAATACCCCCTGTCCTATGGTCCCACAGAAAATGAAGACTGTGTCATGGAATGTGGGGGGCCTTAGCAGTAAAATCCCTCTGCCCCACTGGACCCAACTAGTGGAAGGCTTTGATGTATGTATTTTTCAGGAGACATGGAGCTTGGTCCCTATACACAAAGTAGGCTATACCTGCTTCCACTCACCCGCAATTTCTATGGGAAGAGGGTGCCCATCAGGGGGTGTGACTGTTTGGCTAAGGATCACCCTTGATTGTCAAATCATCCATCCCTCAACCAAGCTCAAGCCCAGATATTATATGGCTAAGTATCAGGGAACCCAGCGGTGGACCCACAGTCAAACTCTTTAACGTCTTTGCGAGAGAGACTAAGGGAGGCAGACCCTCAGCCACTTTGGCAGTATTAGAAGAATGCCTAGCTAATTGCTCGCCCCACGCAAGAGTAATAGTCACAGCAGACCTTAACTGCACCTTTGAACCCCTGGTCCTGGAAGATCTACCGGGACTAGAAGATCAAGACAGTAGATGGACAATTCCTCAACTTGACCTTCCCCTAGTCAAAAAATGGACACAACAGGTCCTCCAACTTAATGCCATCATTATGGAGTATGGGCTAAGGGCGGTCAATGGTAGGTCAAGTCAAGTCAGAAAGCTTTATTCGATTGAAAACAATCATAAAAGCACAATAACATCATTACTCAAATATTAAAATTCCTATGAAATTCATTTAGACAAATTAATTAAGTTCCTTGAGAGATAAAACATTATTTAACTCCACAAGCTTTCCGGAATTTTAAAACTAAAATGTTTAAGGAAGAAGCAACTATTTCCTTAGACGCAAGACCTTTTCCAAATAAGTTACCATCCTAAAAACAATATGTACATTGTCTAGTTGTTGTAATGCCAGAAGGGCAGGTCTACATTGGCAAAGCCCAAACCCTTTTAGTACAGGTACTATGCTCATTCTTCTGGCATTTGAATAGAATTTACAAAAAAGAATAACATGAATCGAGGTCTGCTTAGGCATTTTATCACAAGGGCACAGCTGTAGGACTTGGGACCAGTCGTTCGCTTTAGGCAGAGTAACTAATCTATAAAAATTCCCAAGCGATAGCGAGTTTAAAGGAACCTGTCAAAATCACTCAGGACCAAAGTGAGGTAGGGTTGTATGTTAAATGTAATTAAAATCAACTGGTTCTGCAGGACTGTAGTTTTTGCCATTTCAGTTGATAGTCTGGCGGTGTCTAGCAGAGACAAGCCCTTTGCTTTTAGTTCCTTCCTTGTTATTTCCCTGATGTGACTGGGATTCGTAAAGTACTCTGGGTGGTTAAGATCTTGAAAGAACCTTCGAACATAGCTTATCCACGGGATTTTCAATGCCCCTTCCAGTTTCAAAACGTCCCGAATTATGTCTCTATTTAGTTTGGTCTCTTCCTTTGTCCAGAGTCTGTTCCATAACAGCACAGGCTCAAGTTGTTTTAAATCTGAAACAAAAGAGAGGTCCAACTCCGCGTGACAAATGCTCGCAGACATGCTATTCGGAACAGATAAGATATATATTAGAAAATATTTTTCCACTCTTTTGATGGGAAGGAAGTCCACTGGTCCCCAAACCCCAGTCCCGTAAATTGCAGCAGAGACACATTTAGCTTTAAATATTTTGATAAGCTCCTCGGGTGGTCATTTACCAAGTTTAATTGCAAAGGTTCTGATGGCAGATGTAGTGCGCAATAATGCCAATTTTTTTTGCCGACTCGGCCTGAGACCAGGAGTCATTGTGGGCAAAGAGAATGTCCAAATATGAAAATGTCTTGGTGACCCCGATCTTTTGTCCTGATACTAAAATATCTTTAGGTTTTTTGATGCCAGTACCGCAATGCATGATAAAAGTCTAAAATAATTAATTCTTAGGCCAAGCTCATTCATGAATCTTGAAAAATTATCCAGAGCCCTCTGCAGTCCTATATTAGTAAGGGATATCAGTACTGCATCATCTGCATATAAAAGGGCTGGAATAGGTTGCCCGCCACTTGGGGGAAGTCATAATTATCATTTAAAAGGGCCTCACCCAGCCTGTTTATATACAGATTTAAAAGAAACGGAACAAGGACACAACCTTGCCTGACTCCGCTTTTAATCAGGAAGGGAGCCGAGCATTCGCCCAGCAGACCACAGCGCACTCGAGTATTGGAATCACTATAAAAATGTTTAAGAAAATAAATAATCTGTGGATCGACCCCCATCACTTTTAAAATTGACCATAGTTTGTTATGAATCACACAATCAAATGGGGCTGTGAGGTCAACAAAAGCTAAAAATAGATTCCCCACCTTGGCCCCAGTGTATTTACCAACTAAAAGAGATAGGTTCATACCCTGCTCAACGGTTCCTACACCGGCATGAAAGACAGGTCATACAGAACAGAGTTCTCCTCCACCCACACCTGAAGGCGTTCCAAAATTATTCTGCTTGCTACTTTTGTGGTAGCATCTAGTAGTGAAATGGGCCTGTAGCATACCCGATCCTATCTATCCCCATTTTTAAAAATGGGGACAATAGTTAATTCTACCCACATAGGTGGGAAATCAGCTACACAGCTATCATTTAAGACCTGTGTCAAGAGAGGTCCCCACAAGATAATATCAGATTTAACACCTTGGCTGCTGTGGTTATTTTTCCCCTGTGCTGAAAAATTCTGGATGTCATATATTCATGACGAGCTCAGCTCGTCATCAGCACACGACCACCGTGACTGATGACGAGCTGAGCTCGTCATCAGCATCGAAGGGGTTAAACAGGTCTATTGGTACCCCATCGGGGCTAGGTGCCTTTCCGCCCTTGCTACAGACAGAGCTCACTCCACCTCATCCTGAATAAACATTAGTGCATTTGCTTGTGAGGGGAGGTTTGATTAACAGACATCCTGGGCGGGGCGGTCCGTCAGAGCAGTAATTCCCATGCCCTGATAGAACTTAAATCATAAATCGTAAACCATACGTTCTTATATAGCGCCCTTCACCGTAAGGTCTCAAGGCGCTTGCTTTGGGAACCCGTCCTGGCTTTTCCCTGCGAGATAACCCCTACTGGGCATCCCCAGGGTGAAAACCAGGCATCCGAACACGGTGGGGCCGTAGTGGAGATTAAGTAAGCTATTGCCCAGAGTTGCAGAGTGTGAACCCATGATTCGAGTAGGCACCAAGGCTAGAATTATCGAGTCCGTGGACATTTTGAGCTCAAGACCCTGCCGCGTCGGGGATTGAACCCTGGTCCCGGGTCTGACCTCTGCGTCCAGGTCTGCCTCCTCTAACCGGTGAGCCACACTTCTTAGTAAAATGATTTATCCATTGCTCCTCTGTGATTGCTATTTCTAGTGATGGGCTGTCCTCCCTAGCCAAGAAAGGGGTTCTAACGACTTTCCGAAAAGCAGCGCTGTCCTTGAGCAGTGATGCAGTGAGTAATGCATCCCACAGCTCTGTCTTCATTGTAGTTTTCCTATCCCTGATCGCTAGTTTGTATGCGTCTCTGGCCATCTTTACCTCACTATTGATTATTGTGGTTTCGTGTAGCACCCTTTTTAAATGAGAATAGGCTTGAGTGCATCTGGAATCAAACCATCCTTTGCTAGAACCCTAGGGGGTTCTACGTTTAGTTAAAGACTCTCTGATAGCTTTCGAAATAGCCTGAAAAGAGGCTAGTATAACTTCTGAAGTGGCTGCATCACTCAGGCATATCTCTGGTTTAGTTTTACCCACCACTGATTTAATCAGAGCATCTTGATCCACCGAAGACCAGCTCAGGAAAAAAACATTAGTACTCTTTATAGCTAGGTTACCTGATAGGCAATTGTTCTTGTTCGTTCTTGAGATAATGTTGGACAGAAGTGAGAATACTAGGCACAGAGGAAAGTGATCACTGAGGGAATTTTCGGAAACATAGAAAAAATGGGGAGTGTGTATGTGACTGTTAGAAACTAGTACATAATCAATGGTGGAACAAAGGCCCCTACCATTGAATGTACATGGCATGGGAGCGGAGTTGGGCATATTTAATTTGCGAATCCCAGATCGAGGGTAAAAATAAGCTCATTAAATAAATTCCCCAAAACTGAATGACAAAAATGGGATACGCAAGCCCCTTCATCATTTACCGCTTCACACTGTTAATCCCCCGCATTTGCACATAAGGTACAATTAAAATCCCCGACCAGAATCAACATTAAATCTTTACTTCTGCCTATATTTGTTAGTGTTTTTAACGTGTTATAAATCACAGCTATCGCATTATCAGATGGAATATTATTATATAGATTAATAACTACGATCAGGTGCTTAGAGTCTAGGTCCAATGTGACTACTTGATATTACTTATCATGTGCATACAGTGCTATCAATGGTAGGTCACTATCAGACAAGCAGGGCGCTAATACCTACAACAGAGCAAGCTGCCCATCCCGGATCAACTACATCCTCCTTGATGTAAAACTATGGGGGAGCATGATATATGATAGGGGGCTCGACCATAGAAAGCAATCACAATCCTCTGTCCTTAACCTTGAAGCCCTTATGGGATTCACCTTATTACCAGTCGAAAAAACAACCCCAGACAGCTACTAGGGATATAGTTTCATCCAACTATAAAAAGTATTTAAAATGGAAGAAGGTAGCTATGAGTGACGCAAAGATTGCAGAGATTAAACACGAGCTGAACACAGGCACGGACAAATTGCAAGCTGCGGTCCTAAGCACAACCAGAACAGCGGACGTGTCCAATGCCCACATGCAAACTGTCACCCAAATCAATACCTATTTCCAAGTCTTAAACCAGACCAAAAAACCCAGGCACACTACCAAGGATCCATACTCTTGTTACAACAAAGAAATCAGGGGGATAAGATTGCTCCTAGCCAAAGCCATTAAAGGGAATAACCAGATCCTCATGAATTCGGCCAGAAACTCCCACAAAGCAGCTCAGCGGGAGGCAAAGATAAAATGGGATGAATCACGCTGGGAACAACTAAAAGATGCATGCTCTTCCAAAGCTACCAGTTTGATTTGGAATTTGGTTACTTGGGGAAGCAAGGCGGGTGCACGTCCACCGCCAAATTACTTCACTAGTCAGATCTGGTATGACCACTTTAAAGAGCTTTATTCATCACCAGAGGCTAGCAATGACAGGGAGTTAGAAGGACCTAATGCCCCTAGGGCAGTGTTTCACCCTACAGGAGGCAGAAGCTGCAATAAATAAAATTGTTCCATCCAAAGCAGCGGGTCCTGATGGCTTACCTGGGGACCAGTTTTTGGACCCTCTACATCTCACTATTAGCCATCAAAATGGCCAATGGAACACCAGTCCCAGCGTCATGGAAGGTGGCTGAAGTTGTCCCCATCTACAAGAAGGGGGACAGAGCCGACCCATTCATTTACAGACCAATTAGTTTGATTGATGCTATGCAGAAGGTTTTTGGCTGGATGCTTCTGCAACGGATTCAGTCATCTTCTGAGGAGGGAGCAATTTTATTCCAGTATCAGGCCAGATTTAGAACAAAGATCGGAACAATGGACCAAGTGTTCAGACTCCTCCTCATTTATTGGAAGGTAGTAGTGCAGGGGAAGGGCAGTCTCTAGCTTGCTTTTATTGATTTGAAGATTGCCTTTGACCTGGTCCCCAGATCTAGACTTTAAACAACACTCTGTGAAATGGGTATCCCCCCTCTCATCCTAAGAATCCTAATTCGGCTCCATGAGGGGACTTCTGCTCAAGTTAGATGGAAGGAGAAGGCACAACTAACAGGACACATCCCTGTCAATAGAGGAGTTTGACAGGGAGGAGTCATGGCTTGAACTCTGTTCTCCCTTTACGTGAATGGTATAGTCGATTTCCTCTTAGAGGAGCCTGCAGACTCGCCCACTTTGGTGGGCAATGAGATACCAACCCTGTTGTGTGCAGACTGTTGGTATCAAAAACCCCAGCTGGATTACATCTTGTTGATATATTCCAAACCTTCTGCGATAACCGGGGATTGGTAATAAATAGCTAGAAAAATAATTTATGGCCTTCAATTGCCACAGGTCATTTAGGAATGGCCCTTTGCTGGGAGGGGTACCCCTTGACAAGGTGGACACCTTTGATTACTTAGGTGTAAGACTCACTGACAAAAGGTCTTGGAGTCCCCATTTAGCAAAGATGCTGATGGCCCACAAGCGTGTGGCCCGAGTAATAGGGAAGGAGCATCGCCTATTGCATACCAGGTCCATAGCTCCCGCCCTCAAAGTATACTATACCAAAGCAGTTAGCTCTGTCCTTTTTGATGCAGAGCTCTGGGGCTTCAACAAACTTAAAGAGCTTGGTAGATCAGAGCATACATTTCTAAGAGGCCTGGTTATGGCACCTAAATACTTCCCCCTCACTCCCCTACTGTTGAATATGGGCAGACGGTCAATAGCTGACGTAGCTAGGTTACACCATGTACTTACTGTTCTGGGCCCTTATTAGGTGGACTCCTGAACTTCTCTCCTATGCTGATGCCCTGCCCGAGACAACCCACCTAGATACCAGCTGCAAAATAAGCTGGGTAACTGGCATCAAAAGAACTTTGATAGACTTAGGTCTTAGAACCTGTTGGGTCAGCCAGGAACCCCCAGCGAGAGGAGAACTCAAACGCCTATACTGGCATTGGGTGGACCAACAGGAGAATTCCAAACCTAATGTGGGCAGACTAACAGCGGAATTTCTTTCCCACAAACAAATAAGCCATCTTGAGCCATTTCTTGATACAATTCAGGTACCAAGAGATAAAATGCTCTACATACATTTTAGGTTTGGAACTCTTCCTGTTTGCGAGGTGACAGCATAGTGGGCCACCAGCAATGGGAAAAATTGTCCATGCTGTTTGGCCCTCGTAGAAAGCACTGCCAATCTATATTTTGCCTGCCCGCATATAAAACACAACATGCCAAATGGCTGAAACCTCTTTGCCAACAATTGGGCACATGGGATCACCATACAGCATTGCATATCCTCAGGTCCGATCCTAGGCCGTTCTTTGCATATTGCTTAGCAAAGTTTTTGGGACAAGCATGGATCATAAGATGGAAAGCCCTTGCAAGATTAGTATAATTTTAATTGAAACTGGGACAGCGACAAAGTCACAATTTAACATTATAAATATTTTGCACTCTTTTGCACAAGCACTTTAATTGTTAAATATTTGCTGCTAGGAAAGGTATATTTTATTAATCTTTCAGGAAACAGGCTCCTCTCCATTTCTGATGATAAATTGATTGTTTTTATATTTTTTAATTGTAAAAATATATTTGACAAACTGATTGCCAATGTTATCCCGTCTTTTTAAGACCTTGAAAACGAAATATCCTTTATCGAACTCAGGCTCAAGTGACTATTTTGTTGTATTACTTGTTTATGCAAATTGGAAATGTTCTATGTTTGTACTTCCTGTGTAAAGAAAAAATGTTTTTAACTACAGCTTTTATGGCATTTCTGTCGAATAAAGCTTATACCTACCTACCTACCAAATATTGGACCTCAGACACCAAATCTTCAGTACACTTCTAAAATTATGGAGTCTCTGCCAGGAAGAAGGAACGATGTGCTGCTGCTGAAAGAGCTGCCATTTTGCTGTACTGATGCTCTGAAGGACTCCTACCCTACGGAGCTGACGTGCTGCCCTGTAGACTGGGTAAGAAGGAGTTGACCAGCATCTGTTGAACTCAGGACCCCAGGGGGACTCCTAGGTTTAGTGAGCTGGCCTCCTGATTAGACTGTCAGTGACAGAAGGCTCCAACAACCTTGAACCTAGCACCTGGACTCTGCCATCTGTGAGTCCTACCTTGCTTAGTGGTGCCACCCAAGTCCTGGATCCTTGAAAGTGAGCCTGAAGGTGCTCTGGCAACCCATCTGAGGATCCATCAGAATCAGCACATCTCCTCTGTCACCCGACTTCGCAAAACAAGCCCTCATTGATTTGATCCTCAACAATGACTAAGTGCATTGCAGCTCCACACCTCCCCTAAATGGACTCATAACCTTTACTGTGCATCCTTGGCGTGGGACCTCACAAAGCTTCACAACCAGGACTTACGGACTCTTGTTCAGCTCTTGTTCACTGGACTTACCTCGGTCCCAGTTGCCAGCCACGCTTCATCGTGGTCAGCCTGAACTTGGTACTTTGCTCCGGTCTGGCACCACCAGATATCCAGAGTTTACTCTTTGTGCTTATGACGCTGTTTTAAAAAAAATCTTATCTCCGGTAAAATGTACTCTATTTTTCTAAATTGGCATGGTATTTTTATTGGGTTGTGTTTTCACTTAATTATTGTTTGAAGTGCTGCGTAAATACTTTACACATTGCTTCTAAGTTAAGCTTGACTGCGCTGTGCCGAGCTACCAGAGATTTGAGCCCAGGTTAATTTGGGGGTTTGATTGTGCCCCCAAAGACCAGACGTTGGTTGCTGCATTAGAAGGGGCTGACCCTCCTCAACCAGTCCTCCCACTCTTACACCATAGTTGTGGAATTTTTACTGTATTTCATGGAATTTCACAGAAGTAGCTCAGTATATAGCAAAGACAACTCATTATGTGTTTGGCTATAACAACTGCCTTTAAAAAAGTTAAAGGCAACCATGTTGTTTTTAGGCACACTTTACCTGTGTGTTACATTTCACCATTACATGTAGATACATTTAAGGTTTGTTATCTTTCCTCTACATATTACCATTTTATTAAAGTGATAATAGGTAGGGAATGTATTTATACATTTCTATACATTAAAAAAAATATATAGGAAGTACCTCAATACTTTTTCAGGAGTACCGCGGTCCCAAAATTACATTAAAAAAATGTAATTGTTAATTAATGAAAAATAGACTGTAGTAGCCTATATTTTACAAATATTTTGCACTGCAGTGTATTTTCCATTTTTAACATATTTAAATCTTCTGTAAAAAGTCTACAGAGTACCGGGGCAATGCCTACAAATTATCATGCTACTTTACAGTTTTTTTTAACGTATTTCTCCATAAACTGCTGTCAAAATATATAGAAAATTGTTAATACATTTCTCTAGCTAATAACGCTTTAGTAAAGGGATAATAGATGGGGAGCAACAATAAAACCTAGAACTTGCCAGGATCTAAGACACTAACCCAGAACACAGTGAAATGCAAACTGTAGATAAAATATGCTGAAAATGACATGGCTGCCTTTTACCTATGGTAAACACAGCCATTAGCCAATCACATACTGCCTTATCATCCACATGTGCAGCTGTATACCATGAAAAACTTGAAAACACCATCCGTGAATTTGACATATACTCTCAGGACACTAAGCTAGATAAGGTTGCCAAGGATATAAAGGTGTATGACAAAAAAAACACCTACCCCCATCTCCAAGAAGGCTATTACCTGAGGGATCAACGGGTGGCCTATCAAGTAGAGGAAGAGGAGGCTACAGAAGGTATAACACTTTCGCAGGGTCATCATTTGGTAGCAGCTCGGACAGTGATTCTGAACGACCCAGTACCAGCACGGGTGCAGCCGCCAGCTCCTCAGCCCAGACATACCCAGATCAGCAACCTTTTTTAGGCGAGGATCCATGGTGGGGACAACGTGAGAGGGGTCGCCCCTGGGGGAGACCCAGGGGAACACGAACTCCAACATGGAACCAGGCACTGGGAGAGGGAAAAAGCAAACACACTTCCAGTAAGACTCACATGGCGAGATCAAGACGAGACGCCAACACTACAGATGGAAGTACATGAACCAGATAATCCAATAGTCAATATATCGGACTACATGCCTACATCTAGTGAACAAAATGTTTTATCAAAAGGTTTATCCTTTGTCCCGACATCTATGCCTAACAATTTCAACCTCAGAATTGTATTACAACAATTTTTTTAGAAAAGTAAGACTCAAGCACTACTTTCTGAAAATCCCTTACAATCCTACTTTCTCAGGCAGCGGTCTAAGACCCCCCTCTAAGTTTAATCCTCCCACTTACTCGATAGATCACAAAATATTCTACGTAATGTGGACAAAATACTTGCCGGCCGGCAATATGTCCCGTATAATATCAGCAAACAAGAGAAAGAGGGCTTAAAAACTCTGATGAATAACACCAATATTATAATAAAGCCCGCTGATAAGGGTGGTGCCATTGTTATACAGAATAGTGAGAAATACAAAGGCGAAATACTTTCACAACTTGCAGTACAAGGGAATTATGCCCTTCTTAGGAATGATCCTACTAAAGCAGTTAGTGAGTCCATAATCAAAATAACACAACAAGCGTTGGATGAGGGTTTCATTACCAAACACGAGCATGACTTTTTGAATAATAAAAATCCCCGCATGCCAACAATATATACCCTCCCTAAGATACACAAAAGAATGGATGATCCACCAGGGAGACCGATCATATCGGGATGTGGTTCTCTCCTGGAACCATTGTGTAAATACATAGATGTCTTCTTAAAACCTATTGCCATCGCAACACCTACATATTTAAGGAATACGATGAATACAATCCAGCTCATTGATGGTCGTCCACATGATCCGAAGACATGCTTTTTAGCCACCATGGACATCACTTCCCTGTATACAAATATTCCCCAGCAAGCAGCTTTAATATGCATTGAAACTGTATTGAATAAAAGACCAGCCCCCCCATAGAGTCCCTACAGAATTCATTATTCAACTACTCACAATAGCTATGACACAGAACTTTTTTGTTTTTCAAGATAAATACTATATGCAAACGAAAGGCGTGGCGATGGGGGCAAGTTTTGCCCACAACTTAGCTATAATATGTATGAGTGAGTATGAACAGCAATTTGTTCTGAATCAGTATAACCCATACCAGAATCATATAACACTTTGGACTCGTTATATCAACGACGTCCTCCTAATTTGGGAGGGGGATAAAGAACTCCTTATGCTCTGAAGATAATAAATTCACACTGGAGTCAGACAATGCTTCAATCAATTTCCTGGACATACAAATTAAGACAGAATCTGGGAGTCTGTACACCAGTCTCTACAGAAAAAGTAGTGAACGTATTACCCTTCTTAGATACACAAGCCATCATCCCCGCAACCTCAGGGATAATTTGCCATTTGGCCAGTTCCTGAGGCTGCGGAGGAATTGTACTAAGAAGGAGGACTAGTTTGACGAGTCCTCATTTTTGATTGCCAGACTGAGCCAACGTGACTATCCTCTTAGAATTATAAAAAAGACACGTGAACGAGCCTGGCATAACCACAGAGAACATTTATTTACCCCCAAATCTAAAGAAATTGGGGAGGATCGTTTGGTTTGTGTAACCACATTTAACACGAAAAGTAGTGCTATAAAATAGACCATCAATCGCCATTGGCGCCTAGTTAGTGGAGAATTAGGGAACATACCGCCACCCCTACATGCGTTTCGGAAAGGCAAAATCATTAGGGACCATTTGATAAAATCTCTCCTCCCCACGACCCGTCCCACCCCTGCTAGGACATAATAATGTGGTTCCTGTAAGGCTTGTATGCTCACGATCGAACGCACTTCATTCACACACAAAAACCAGATGCATACCCTAAAACAATACAGCAACTGCAATACTTCTGGGGTGATCTATGCCATAGTGTGTCCCTGTGGCTTTATGTATGTTGGCCAGACGGTCCAAAAAGTTAAATGTCGAATCCTACAACATTGCAGCCGGATATGCTGCAAAACACAAGGTGCGCCTTTAGTGGAGCATTTTACCACCTTTAACCATGATGCTAACAGTCTCAGATGGTGGGTCATTGAAAAGGTGACACCTAACCCTAGAGGGGGAGATCTTGTTAGCATTCTGAGTAGAAGAGAATGTAGAAGGATATATTACTTAGATACCGTCAACAAAGGGTTAAACGAGCTAGAGGAGATAAATAGAAAGGTGGCACTACTAGGACCACAAGGGGGCCTGCTGAAAACTCCCTCTATTCTGTATTACTTCCATATACAATGATATGTATATTTCTCTGTGATTTATAAGCATCTAGTGACACATTGTCTTACATTGTCCAAATGGCGCTTCTATGTATTTTTAGGTGTCCTTGTACCTGTATATCTCTCTGTGATCACAAAGTATTAAGTGCCCGATTTGTAATATTATGTGGGAAGGACTTTCTCTGTTTATTGTTGTAACTTCACATTGATTTATGCAATGTTCTGTCAAATATGTTGTTTTTAGCACATATATGTTTTTTAAGTACATTGACCCCACAAGACATTTATTTTCAATTAAAAGTTGTCCCTTCCTGAATGAAACTCCCTTGAGAAACCACTGTGTTTACAAACGAGCGTTGCACGGCAATCTATGACATCCTTTAGGGCTGCCATTCCCTTGACAACGGTAAACTTCCTGGGCCCCTGATAGTCCTTCCTTCATTTTTCTGATGCGGTTGGACGTCGCTTACTTTTTTAACGCATACGAGACCTTGTCTCGTTGCTTTCCTTGCGTTGCAGCTACGCGCAACATTGAAATTACAGAAACGCTGACTTTTAGCAGCGACTAGGTAAGCTTTCAACCGGCAGAGTTCTGTTTGATACGATCGAGAACACCGTTTGGTACTGCCCCTAATTTTAAACTATTTTCATTCCAGCCGCATACACAATTTGGAACCTTCTGATACTGACACACGCCGACAATTCCTTAGCGATAAGGTGAGCTTTGATCCCCGGTATGCCTACTCTAATTTTTGGAGAAGAACCAATCCCCTTGCCACGGTCCTTAACTTCGAATTATTTACATTCCAGCCGCATGTTTTATTGGATCCTCCTGGCATAGGCACTCACAGACACGCCAATCTGTAGTGAGAAGGTGAGCTTTTGACCCTTCAATTGCCTACCTATCTTAGGATGATTTGTGTTCCTCTCGGCGATTATAATTGTAATTTCAACACTTATTATTTCAGCCCTTGGAACCATTGGTATCCCTCTGACAGAGCTTTGACCTCGGAGCGATATACTTTTTCCGCTCTTTTAAGGTAACAACTACCATTCGGCTGATTGTTTGGTATGTTCAGAAGTATAGTTATATTGCAACACTGGATAATTGATTACACCTTAACTTTTTAGGTGTTGATACATTTCTTGGGATATGAAGTGAACTTATTCCACACAGTCCCAACTCAAGGGTAAGCATTATTGCCCCTTCTCTTATTGTATTAGAGAGATCCAATTTTTACACAACCTATTGCAACAGCCTTATTTTAATCTCCCTCCGCTAGGGTCACTCAACAAGCCCCTGGTTGTCCCTTTATTCTAGTACTGATGAAGACTTGCAAGGCCAAGGTCCAACTAGCCTACAGGCCCTAAGACGAGTCGAAACGTCGACGCCCTTGTTTTTTCCTTACCTGGACCTTATTTCACTATATTTATGTGCATATACTATTGGAACAATATGTCAATTTTTGTTTGAATACCTCTACAAAACCTGTGCATTACTTTGGTGGCCAGGTCAACTAGGACGGTGAGTAGTCCAACCGATCCTTTGTATATAAATACTGTAAAGATTGTATGTCACTATTCTTATGATCCTTTTTCTCTACTTTCCATTCATTCAACACACCCTAATCACCTATTTTTTCATGTTGCACGCCTTCTCTGGGGCAACCTATGCACTCTTGAATACCAAAAGAGTATTTATATTCTATTATCTAGATGCAATGAATTAAAATTGTCTCTATTTTTATATTCAGGTCTGTTGCAATTTCTCTCTTTTCCGTGACTGAGATATTGAGTTTGCTGGAGCAGAAATAAGGAAAATGCTCTATACCTTGGTCTAATTGACAACTATGTACTGATTGATTTACTTCTAGGAAGTAAAGGTCTAGGACCACTGTTTTCTATACCCACATTATAACTACAGCTGTGCGAAGCTTCACCAACACAGGCCCTGCAATCAGACATCTTTTGTCGATGACAGCCTCGACAATGAAACAGGTTCTTGCATAGTCGCCTCACAGCTCTTCAGAACCGTTGCTATGTCTCAACAGCACAACGCATCCCTGACACCCGACTTTGCAAAACAAGCCCTCATTGATTGGATCCTCAACGATGACTAAGTGCATTGCAGCTCCACACCTCCCCTAAATGGACAGATAGCCTTTACTGTGCATCCTTGGCGTGGGACCTCACAAATCTTCACAACCAGGACTTATGTACTCTTGTTCAGCTCTTATTCACTGGGCCTAACTTGGGCCTAGTTGCCGGGCCACGCTCCATCGTGGTCAGCCTGAACTTGGTACTTTGCTTCGGTGTGGCACCACCAGATATCCAGAGTTTACTCTTTGTGCTTATTACGCTGTTTTAAAAAAATCTTATCTCCGGTAAAATGTGCTCTATTTTTTTAAATTGGCATAGTATTTTTATTGATTTGTGTTTTCACTTTTTTACTGTTTGAAGTGCTGCATAAATACTTTACACATTGCTTCTGAGTTAAGCTTGACTGCTCTGTGCTGAGCTACCAGAGATTTGAGCCCAAGTTAATTTAGAGGTTTGATTGTGCCCCCCATGACCAGACGTTGGTTGCTGCTTTAGAAGGGGCTGACCCTCCTCAACCAGTCCTCCCACTCTTACACCGTAGTTGCGGAATTTTCACTGTATTTCATGGAATTTCACAGAAGTAGCTCAGTATATAGCAAAGACAACTTATTATGTGTTTGGCTATAACACCTGCCTTTAAAAAAGTTAAAGGCAACAATGTTATTTTTAGGCACACTTTACCTGTGTTCTACATTTCACCGTTACATGTAGATACATTTAATGTTTGTTATTTTTCCTCTACATATTACCATGTTATTAAAGTGATAATAGGTAGAGAATGTATTTATACATTTCTATATATTTAAAAAAATATATACTGAGTACCTCAATTCTTTTTCAGGAGTACCGCCGTCTCAAAATTACATTAAAAAAATGTAATTGTTAATGAATCAAAAATAGACTGTAGTAGCATATATTTTACAAATATGTTGCACTGCAGTGTATTTTCCATTTTTAACATATTTAAATCTTCTGTAAAAAGTCCACAGAGTACCGGGGCAATGTGTACAAATTATCATGCTACTTTAAACAGTTTTTTTTAACGTATTTCTCCATAAACTGCTGTCAAAATATATAGAAAATTGTTAATACATTTCTCTAGCTATTAACACTTTAGTAAAGGGGTAATAGATGGGGAGCAACAATAAAACCTACAACTTTCCTGGATCTATGACACTAACCCAGAACACAGTGAAATGCAAACCGTAGACAAAATGTGCTGAAAACGACATGGCTGCCTTTTACCTTTGGTAAACACCGCCATTAGCCAATCACACTGCCTTATCATCCACGTGTGCAGTTGTATACCATGAACTTACTGCAATATACCGCAGTGCAATATATAACTAAGTAATTTAATAAAAATGATAACATTAAAACCAAATATACGATTCTTACATAGTACCAAAAATGACCATTTAGATCAAATAATGTTTTTCAGCCACATACCATTCAAATCAGTTGACACACTTTCACGCTACATCTGTTTAAATTACTGCACTGCACTCTACATCACTACTTTTTATGCCACTCCACTTTACGCCACTCGACGCCACTTCACTCTATGCTATTACACTCAACGCCACTCCACTGTACATCATTCCACTATATGCAGCTCTGCTCTACACAAATCCAATGCATATCACTCCATTCTACACCACTCCACTCTACACCACTCTGCTCCACACTACTACACTGTGAGCTATAGCACTCTATGCCACTCCATTTTATGACACTTCAATGTGCATAAATACACTATAGACCCTTATACTCTATTCTACTCCATTGTATGCTATTCCACTGTACGCAACTCCACTCTGTTATTCCATTCTATGTCACTGTATGCCATTCATCTGTACTCCACTGCACTTAATGCCACTCCACTTTACACAACTCTACTCTACAGCAATCCATCATACACTATTACACTCTACACCACTCCATTTTATGGCACTACATTCTACACCACTCTACTTCACGCCAATCAACTCTGCAGTAATCCACTCTATGTGATTCCACTGTACAACAATCCACTCTACTCTACACTAATCCACTATATGCCACTCCGCTCTATGTCACCACACTGTGTGCCAGTAATAAATCAGTAGAAATCAACGTTGTTCCACTCTAAACCGCTACACTGTACTGTATGCTACTCCACTGTATGCTACTCCACTCTACGCCACTTCACTCTATGCCACTCCACAGCATGCTAATACATTGTACAGCACTACACTCTAACCCACTACACTGTACCCCACTACCCCTACAACGCTACAGTATTCCACACTACAATACCCCACTCTACACCATTACACTCTACGCTGATCCAGTCTACGCTATCCAGTGGTTGAAGTGGGCGGGATCTCAAGGGCATGATGTGCCCATACTTCCCCTTCTTTCATTTGATAGACAACCATCCTGGGATGGTAAACTTTGACAGTTTAAATGCTTCAGCTAAAATGTAAGGCAGAGAGTTTCCTGTGCTGTGAAACTTAGGGAGGGGTAGATAGCTAGACAAGCCTTCTTCCCATTTGGTGCCTGCTTACCTGAAAGAAATGTAAATTACTTGAAGCTTCCCCATAACACAAATTCATTATTTTTGAATGGTTTTGCAAGGGAGTTCCGGCTGCGCTGTGAAGTGTGCGCTTTTAGAGGACAGTTATAAAAAATGGACCATGTACTTTCTGGGTAGTACTAAAATCTGTATTTTTGTAGCACTTTTTATCGAAAACGTTTTTGTGCATGTTGTAGCATGCTATGATACTGTGGGTTATGCAAGTCTAAAATATTTGACTTACTTTTAAACAGTGCTTCCTGTCCCAACTTGGTACCTTGTAGCAATAGACATGCACAAGTCACTATTCTCCACTTCATCAACCACGATTCAATTCTTTGGCTTTCAAGTTACCGACATAGACCTAAGCAGTGCATTAACTAATAGAGCTTTCAAAAATGAATGATAGGCCTTTCCCACTACTTAACTTGCATATATTTTTCATTTAGGCTGTGCGTTATTTTATATGTAGTTGCTTGGAGGTAAAAGACTGAAAAAAGTAACAGAATACGTTTTTTTTAGCCTCACATTTGACTCCGCTCCCACACCCACTCACCCTGCCCCTTTGTGCACAGTAGCACAGTTCTGGTACTTTTTTAATGCACTTCTACCACTGACGCTCTTCCACTATACTCAACGCTGCTCCACTCTACGCTGTTCCAATATGCCATTATACTGTACCTCACTTCACTCTGTGCTTGTCCACTCAACAACACCCCACGGTATGCTAATCCACTGTACGCCACTCTTCTCTGTGCTATTCCACTGTATGCCACTCCACTATATACCACTCCACTCTAACACACTCCAGTGTACACCACTCCAATGTATGCTATGCCAGTGTATGGTGCTCAACTGTATGATACTCCAGTCTATGCCACCTTATTGTATGCTAATACACTATACACCAATACACTCTACACTATTCTACTGTATGTAACACCAATGTGTGACACTCCACTCTGTGCTATTCCACTGTATGCCACTCCACTCTATGCCACTCAAATATCAGCTATTCCACTGTATGCGACTCCACTGCTCACCACTCCACTCCATGCCACTCTACTCTACCCCACTCCATTCATTGCCACTCCATTAATCCACTGTATGGCACTCCACTATATGCCACTACAGTCTACTCCACTGCACCCCACTCCACTCTACAACAATGCACTTTAAACTGTACATTACTCCATTCTATGCCACTCCACTGTACTTCAGTCCACTTATTTAAATTCAATCTGTTCCACCCTACCCCACTGTACTTTATTCCACTGCACAATACTCCATTATATGACACTCTCCTGTACCTTATTGTACTATACTCCACTTCACTCTAAGTCACTACACTATATGCAAGTAACAGTCAATGTTATTCTACTGTACACCACTCCACTGTATGCTAATCCACTGTATGCCACTACAATCGACCCCACTACAATGTACGCCGCTCCACAGTACAACACTACACTCTGTAGTATTCCACTCTACAAAACTGCACTCTACGATACTACACTGTACTCCACACCAGTCTACACTATTCCAGTATTCACCACTAAACTGTTCCTCATTCCACTACATGCCAACCTACACAAGCCTACACCACTCCACTCTAACACACTCCACTGTATGCCACTGCACTGTACACTGCTCCACTATACGCTACTCTACTGTATGCTGCTCAACAGTACATCTATCTAGTCAATGTCACTGCACTTTATGCTATAATGCTGTATGCCAATAGACTCTACACTGTTTAACTGTACAAAACTCTGTCTATGCCACTTTACTGTATGCCACTCTACTATATACTCTACTCCACTTTATGCTACTCCACTGTGTGCCCCTCCACTCTACCCCACTCCACTTTATGCCACTTCACTCCAATACACTCTACCTTATACCATTCCAGTCTATGACACTGCATTCTATGCTACTCCACTATATGCCATTCTATGACAATCCACTGTATGCTATTACAGTGTACATCACTTCATTCTATGTCACTTCCCTGTGTGCTACTCCCCTCTATCCCAATCCACTCTACCCTACTACAGTCTACCCATTTCCAATGTACGACGCTCCATTCTACACCACTCTAGTGTATGCTATTCCACTATATGCCACTCCAATTTTCATCACCACACTGTACTCTAGTAATCATCAACATTAGTCACTCTACACCACTCAACTCTACACTACTTCACTTTATGCCACTCCACTGTACACCATCCACTCTATGCCTATACAGTCTATGCTTCTCCACTGTATGCTACTCCACTCTAAAACACTCAATCTGTGCTACACCACAAAACACTATTATACTGTACACCACTACAGTCTAACCCATACTCTCTACCCAGCTCCAGTCTACAACACTCTACTCAATGTTATTCCATTTTACAACACTACACTGTACAACACTACACTGTATGCCATGCCATTCTATGCCACTCCAGTCTGCTCTATTCCACTGTACAGCACTACAGAGTACCTCACTCCACTCGAGCTACTCTACTATGTGCTACTCAACTGTACCCCACTGCACTCTAGTATAAACTATTCTATTGTATGCCACTCTACTCCACTCCACTCTACGCCACTCCACTCTTCGCTATTTCACTTTATGCCTCAATGCTGTACTTCACTCCACTCTACGTCAGTCAACCCTAGAACACGTCATTGTTTGCCACTCCACTCTATGTCACTCAACTCTGTGCCACTCCATTGAACCCCACTGCACTAGGCTCTATTCCACTGTACGCCACTACACCCTAACACACTTCACTGTCTACCACTTCACCATACCCAACTACACTTTACATCAATCCACTCTGCACTATTTTACAAGGGCAACATCACTGTACAGCACTCCACTCAATCCACTGTATACCACTCCACTGTATGCCACTCTAATATACTCTGTTCCACTTTAAGACACTCCACTCTACTCTACTCTACTCTACCACACTCCAAATTAGAACACTCCACTCCACTCCACTCCAAAGTACAACACTACATGCTATTCCACTGCACATCTCTGTACTCTACGGCACTCTACTCTATTCTACCTCAGTCCACTCTTTGCCACTCCACTCTTTACTACTCTACACAATTCCTCTCTATGCTATTCAAGTCTAAGCCATTGCACTTTATGCTAGTCCCCTCTACTCTACTTGACTCTACGCTATTCCACTAAATGCAACTCCACTTTCACAATACTCTACACCATTCCACTCTAGGCACCCCACTAAGTATGGGCGCAAAATTCGTCCTGCTCGCGGAATTTGCGGATTTTTGGCAATTTCCCGATTTGTGCAGATTTGCCCAAAAACCTGCAATTCACGAGTTGGCGGATTTTTGTTTCTTATTCGCGCTTCAATAATACAATCTTGCACGCGCAGCATTGACTTTCCATGATTCTGCGTTCGCTGATGAGTTTTCCTCCCTCTTCGTGTGCGCTGCGAGATTTTAGTAGCTGGCCGAGCGACGCCACGATCGCGAACGCGTCATTTCGACCCAAAATAGGAAATTGCAAACGCGAACACGTCATTGCGACGCGAAACAGGAAAAAGGCATCGCAAGCAGGCTGGCTAAGTGGAAACAACATGTTCGTGACCATTGCGACCACATGCGCAAGTTCTCATTCCCGAACTAGTAAACAAATCTTGCGAACTCACAAAAAAAAAATTCACAAGCTGGTGAAATTTAGTGGATTTTGCGAATCGCGATTACGAATTCACGCGAATTCGCCTATCGTGAATTCGCAAATTCCGCCCATGCTTACTCTCCACTCTACACAACTCCACTCAACTATACGCCACTCTACTGTTCGCTATTCAACTCTACCTCACTACACTCTACGACACACCACTGTATGCGCTCAACTCTACGTCACTACACTTTTTGACACTCCACTCCATACTATTGTTCTGTATGCCACTACACTGTACATCATTCCACTGGATTCCACTCTTCACCACTTCACTCTATGATACATCACTGTATGCTATTAAACCCTACAACACTACCCTCTATGCCCTGCACCCTTCGCCCCTCCATTATTCTACTGTACGTCACTCCTCACTATGCCACTCTACTCTACAACTCTCCACTCTACGCTATTCAACTCTACTCCACTCCATGCTATTTCAATGTAGACCATTCCATTGTACTACATTCCACTCTGCTTCACTGTACTCTTCTCCTCTCTACGACACTATACTCCATGACAGTACACTGTAGGACACTCTCCTCTACTCTATTGTACCACACTCTACTTATTGAGCCTACACTCGACTACGGTAAACTCTACAATTTACAAAACATTAAAAAATGCAAATCATTGAAATTCAATTAATAAACAATAGTTAAACCTTTCTGATAGTTTGGAAAACATTTTATATTCTTTCTGTACAAACCAAGAAGTTGTTGTTATACTTTATTTAAGCACCACTGTTGTATTAGTGTAACTTTATATATTCTTTAGCTGCAAATAAAAGTTGAAGTACACAAAAAAGTAAATGTCTACAATTATATCTTTATAATTTATGAAACACCTTTAAATGAATATACCTCACACACCTCCATACACTGTGTATTCTACTTGATAGCCACACTACATCAACTGTAACTTGCTCCTCCTTCAAGTGGGTGAATGGATGTAAATGTTTTGTGGCAGGAAAATACATTTTGAGGTGTAAATTGTATTTTTGGAAGTATGTCTGAATAGTATAAGTAGTGGTAAATGTCTACGTTTTAAAAACCATAGTTATACATTGTGGCGCTGTATAATGCAGTGAGTTTCCTGTATACTGTGGTACTTGCGGATGAGGATTAATGCAAAACCTAATACTTACCTAGGTCTGAAGGAATTATGCAGAATATAGCCACACTGGCCCTAAAAACTGTCTGGCTGCCTTTAACTTTTGTAAAGAAAGGCATTAGCCTATCACCTAATGACTTGTCATTGATATGTACCTCAGTACTCCAGTGAAATACCGCAACACTAGATATCACAAAGTTAAAATACCTTATAAGTTAGTGAAACACTTACCTTACTTGCCGTTGGTATCAAAAGGATAATCTGCCAAACATAATGCCTAGTCCTGCCAAACTTGATGTAAATCCATTCAGCCGTTAGGTCTAATACAAAAAAAGTTATGTAAAATGTATTAAGGTCAAAACCTGTTTTGAGGCCCCCTTTTTTCTTTGTACCACCTTGACCAATCCCCAGTGGCAGGAGCTTTAAAAATACTCCCACCAGCTGGCAACAGACATGTATTGTTTCCCTACCCACACTGATGTGACCAGGAAAACAGAACAAGATATTGCTCCCACTCTCAGGGAGCAGCATAAATAGCTGCTCCTTCTGGACAGGAACAATGTTGGCTCCAGCAGCATGGGGGGAGCTGGCTAGGGCTGCAAAGGCCCTGGGGCTCCTCCATGGCCTCTAACATGTTCATGGTGGGTGCCCAATTTTGCACTGGGGCACCATCTTTAAATGATGTGGGCCCTGTGTATTGGGTTCCCGGGCATCTCTCCCCTTAATTTATATGTTTTGGCTGCAAGGGATGGGACCCCCTGTTCCCGAAGGCCAATAGCAGTGTGGGGCTGGTCTGACTGTGGGGGGTTTGACACAGGGCCTAGCCATTTGAGAGGTCATCAGTGATGACATAAGTGGTGCCATAGAGCTAGTGGTGGGCAGTAAACTCGCAGTTCGTAGAGTTTTGCCACTTCACGCTCCACTTGGAGCGCGGAATTTTGCATAAACTCCTCCAACCGCCCCTTGTTGGAGTTTACCAGTGCACCTACCAAACTGTGAATATACCATGGTGTGTCAATGCTTCTAGTTCACTGAAGTAACAGGATACCCCCTTTCAGCTGTGCCTTCTAGTTGGCCCTCTGTTGCTTGCAACTCCATCCCAAAGTAATGTTCTTCTGAGTTGTGACATGGGCCCGGTCGTCATGCTTTGGTGCCTCTCACTAGCATTGGACTTAGATGTGGTGACTTCCAAGTAGATAGATTGTAACATGGAATCCATCATTGACCTACAGGCTGCAACTATACCCCAATTCTGAAGCAAGACACAAGACTGTTGTCACATGCTAAATCTGCTGTGCTTCTAAAGCTCAAACATAGTGTATTTCAGTTCAGGTGACCGGATTTTCATTATGACTTTGTGTGTATGAAGACATGAGGTCATTAACCAAAATGTAATATTGAGCTAAACGTGCAATCCAATGGAAGTGCCCCAAGGGAAATGCAAAAACATCCTAAATTATCTGAAGTCTATTAAGAATATATGCAAATCATTTGAGATTGTGATCAATGTATTTTAGATTCATGTGTATATATTTATTCAAATGTTTCCAATTCCATGAAAGTAATGATCCTGTATCACTTAGTGATCTGTCAACAGAAAAGTGTTTCCTGGTTTAAGTTCTGAACGATGAGACCCAGTACATTTCGATCAGTCAAACCCTCCATCAGGGGAAACCTGTGACCTAAATATTAAGAAAATAAAGTGAAGTGAACAGGGAACATTGGTCAACTGTGCACCTAACTACATCTGGTATTACAACAAACTCAAAAGGTGATTGTGTTTAAATTATAACGCAAATCATAATGTTAACCTGTATTGGAATAGGCAGGATCTGAGAGTAGTCAATGATAACCAAACTAATAACAAAAGGTAAAGTGCACTTATGAGTTAAGTTACAGTGAGGCTGTTCTTGCATTAAGACGGCTCCCAGTTTGCACAGGCTGGCACCCACTGCCATGTTGGTGGGCTTCGTGAGGTCAAAGTACGATAGGGTGATGTCGGAGGATAGTTCTTCCTTGGTCCTCTGGAAGGAGAGCTCTTGTTCCTCTCCCCACTGCCAGTCATGGTCCATTTAGTGAGTTCGCAAAGTGGTCGGGTCAGGTTCATCAGGTCTGGGATAGACCTGCCACAGAAATTGACTATCCTAAGGAAACTCCACATTTCTGTGATATGCTGGTGGCGCTAGGGCTTCCTGGATGTCACGCACCTTCTCCTGATCAGGGGTGATGCCTTTTTCAGAGAAGGTGTATCCAAAGATACATATGTTTTGCTTTAAAAACTCACACTTCTCCTTGTGTAAGGTCGGGCCGGCCTACTTGACACATTGCAGTACTCCTCGTAGGTCCTGGTGGTGTTCTTTGAGCAACTTCGTGTAGAACAGGTCATCATCACTCACGTTGAGAACTCGAGGCAGTCCGCTGAGCATTTCCCTGATCGCATTCTGAAATACCTCAGCCGCGCTGGAGATTCTGAAGTTTAGGCGTTGGTATCCTCGCATACCAACATGGTTTGAAAACATGGAGATGTAACGTGAGTCGAGGTGAAGTGGTAGTTGGTGATACCCTGACCTGAGGTCCATCTTTGAGAACCAAACTGCACCTCTAGGGGTGGGCGTAGTTTGCGAAGTAGCGCTACGCGAAGCTACGCGAAGTGCACTTCACTTCACGTAGCACTACGCGAGCTGCGTAGTAGCATGTTCGCACTATGCAAGATGCGTTTTCAATGATTGCTCAGTGAGGACAAGCATCCGGCACTGTGCAATCATTGAAAACGGCATCTTGCACAGTGCGAGCTGTAGTTTTCTGCTGCTTGAGTAGATTATTACTCGAGCGGCAGCTTTCTCAACGCGAACTGGTAGTTTCTCATTGAGAGCGTTCGCGAGCATGCGCAACCACTCACAATGAGAAACCTGACCTCCCCATGTTGTGAATCTCGCCGGATGTCATTTTGCTTGCTCGCGGTCGCGAACATAACGTTGAGGACCGCGAAGAAGAAAAAAATGACAGTTGCACTACGCTAGGCTGCACTACGCGTGTTCGCACTGTGCTACGTGCAGCTTGCGTGGTGCGAAGTTGCGCAAACTTCGCAAACTCCACTAGCGTAGTGTTTCGCCCAGGGTTACTTTCAACTCCCCAAATATGTCGTCGATGATAGAGGTGAGGTGGCGTTCGCTCTTGATTGCTGCGTTCGGGAGGCACATGTCCAAGCAGATGCGCACCTTCCCCTTTTGCATCAGTTTCTTCATGGCCCCTGTCGGGGAGAACCACAGGGTGGGGAAGGTAACCTTCTCAATTGTTCCTTCACTGTCTTACTTCTCAAGCTCCTCTTTGACTTTGTGCCTCAGGTGGAAGGCGATACTCCTGTGCCTCAGCATCACAAGTTGGATGGACTTATCGAAATGAAGTGTGATTTATTTGCTCTTGAGGTATCCAATGCTGTGGAAGATTTCACTGTACTCAATTTGGATCGTCACAATTTCTTCCTCCTGCACAGCAAAAGCAAAAGATTTCATCTTGAGTGCTTCTGCTGTAGCTCTACTTATGAGCATGCCTTCTCCTTCCTGGGCTACGTACATAGTAGTGTTCACTGTCTGCTCTTGGTGAGATATCGTGGACATGGAACACTTAATGACAGGGATGGGTGTCTTTTGCCCATCTTGGATGGATCCATGGTGCAGTGGGTGGGTGCCAACATGAATTCAATAGATGCCCCAGTGTCAATGATGGCTGTTATGTTCTGTTTTTGGACATGGATCTGACACCTGGGGAGGTGACGTTGATTGGGTGATGGATTTCCCACTGTGAGGATGTAATGTACCAGCTAGTCTTCTGCATCGTCGTCCATGCGTCCTCTTCCCGCAGTGTCATCCACCACATGTGCAAACTCTTTCTGGACTTTAGACGATCTGCATACCATCCCAAAAATAAATAACTTTCTCACATGATGAGCATTGTTTTCCTTTTGTTGGGCTCTCGCTAATTCGGTTTGGAGGCCCTCCACAGTACTTACATTCTTTCCTCCTCTCTTGTGGATGGTAGGTTGCAGGATGGTGTAATCACGCCTTTGCAGTGTTGATGTACTCTGTCTTGATGAGGGGGGGGGGGGTGAAGACTGGCTTCCATATGCGAGGCCCTTGCCTTCCCTAATTCCTTGGACCTCCCCGTCAACAGTATGTTGTGCAGCAGTTTTCTGCATTCTTGGAGGAAGTTCTTTTGAGGTTTGCAGAATAGCATCCATGAATGATTTGAGCATGAATTTCCTCTTGTTCATCCTGGAACCTGCATATGCTTGTGAGTTACTTTGGGTGGCCTTGGAAAGTATCTACTGATTCATTGGACTCCTGGCCAGCTTGGTTGCAACAAAATGCTTCTAGTCCCTCTTTGCCCTAGGTTTGAAATGGGTATATAAAGCATTCTTGAGGCTGACATATGTTTTGGGAGTAGCTTCCACAAAAGTTTCGTATATCCTGTGGATGGTATTTCCCCCCAAGTGCAGTAGTAATGCCTTCCTCCTTTCTCAGGCAATGATCACCCCTTCAAAGTAGAATTGTAGGCAGTCCATCCAGTGGGGCCAATGAGGATTGTATGCCGTCGACCTCAAAAGGTTCAATGGGCGGGATGGTTGGCATGGCTAGCAGCAGGTGATGGAATACTCCTGTGAATGCCTCACGGCATGAGCGCTGTCACTCTTCAGTGGGATGAAGTGACAGCTGCCAGGCCGAGGGAGTGGGCATGGAGAGATGTGAGTCCATTGAGCAACTTTTCTTTGGGGTGGCACAGTGCAAATTGTGAAGATCTGTGTAATTATTCTTGGACACTTCCACCAGTGAAATAGTGTGGCAGTGGACTGGCTTGGACACTTTCTTGGCAGTGCATTTCCTTTTGTTTGACTTTTGTCACATTGCCTGGGAAGGTGTTTGGCCTCGGGAGAGGGGTGTGAGTCCCATCTACAGTGATGCGTTGTCAGCTATCTTTTCACGCCAGATAGGCAGGACTGGCAGCTATCTGGGTGAGAGTGAGCCACAAAGATAAGCAGCCAGAAGTGATATGGGAGCAAGTGAGGTAGGGCCAGGTTGCGCTCGACCCCCGATGCCATCTCCCCTTGCCTAACACATGGCTGGCTGTTGTTGGGGGAACACGTGTGCTTGAGACAATGCTCTGCTGGTTGCTGGATTACCCAGCATCACAGTCCCCTTCTGCTCGAGTGGAAGCATAGCTGGCAGTCTTCGGCAAGGCGAGTGACTGGGCACACTTGGGGCAGCTCACCTGGAACACGTATGCCTCACCAACTTCCTTCACCCCGGCCCTTCATGTCTGGAGATAAGCAGGATTGGCAATACTCCTGCGCTGCCTGACAGAATATTGGAGCAGGGTAGGCATCCTCTCTGTAGGGTTCGTTCTGCCAGATAGGCTGCGGGGTGAGCAACCAGCTGCCATTGTCAGTGTAAAGTTAGCTACCGGGCCTAGGAAAAAGGAATATGCAAACACAACAGGTGATGGACAGAATGTGGATCAATGTCACACACTGAACCCAGTCCAAAGATCTGGGCCCAAATCCATCGTTTTTTTGCACTCCACACCACCCCGGGTTAGACAATGGCGATATGCAAATCAGCTCTGACCCTGTGCCCCATGGGAACAGTCCAGTCCGAACTACAAAAGCCATGTCCTTCCCAGAACGGAATCAAGCATCCGAGGACCGGACCGGTTTCGAGGGAACACCTCTCATCAGCCCGGCTAGCTTGACTCCAGTGGTGTGGAGTGCCTGGGACCCACGTCTGGGCATCCCCAGCGTACTTAGGGCGGAATATGCAAACACAACAGGTGATGGACCGAATGTGGATCAATGTCACACACTCAACCCAGTCCAAAGATCTGGGCCCAAATCCATCGTTTTTTTGCACTCCACACCACCCGGGGTTAGACAATGGCGATATGCAAATCAGCTCTGACCCTGTGTCCCATGGGAACAGTCCAGTCCGAACTACAAAAAGGAAAAAGGAAAAAGGAAGCCAACTCGCGTGAGTGGTAGTCAGTGACCAGGTCATGAGTGATGTAATATGTGGGGTCATAAGCAGAACATTGTGGAGGTGTGAGTGGTAGTTAGCTCAGCTAACTATATTGGCTGACTTTCTCTGGTTTTGTATGAGTGAAATGTCAGCCTAGCTATAATGTTCCTCTAACCTATGTTTTTTCTGTGGTTTTCTAAGGTTTTTTGAATGTTAATTTCTAACTTTAAAGTCCCTGAAACCTGTGTTTTTTCTGTGAAATCTAAGGCTTTTTTAAACACTAATTTATAACTATAACATCCCTGAAACCTGCAGTTTTTTCTGTGAATTTCTATGTTTTTTTTAACTAGCGGCTTGCGTTTGCATAGTGGTGGAGACAGGGGGCTGGACATCCAACTCAGGAATTGCATTGCGATGGACTTACAGGAGGTACCAGGAAGGCTTCTTGGCCTCCAAGGTCCCTCATGAGTAAAGGGGACTCCATCCCCTAACCAGTAGTGTGCCAGGAGGTGCGTTTGCAATGTGTTGGAGAAAGGGGGCCATGGCCTCTGAAGGCCCTTTAGCAATTCCACTGTGGTTGAATTACTAGAGGTAACAGGAGGGGTAGTTGGTCCCCAATGATGTCCCACACAGCAGCATTGCTGAGTTCTGATAGCAGGCCACGCCCCCTTTGTCTACCACTCCTCCTGTTACCTCCAATAAGCCCCACACAGCTGGATGTTGAGAGGTGGTCAGAGGCCACATGCCCTTTCTCCACAACTCTGCAAACAGGCTATCCTGGCACACTGATGCTTGAACGATGAGGTCCACGTTGGTCCTGAAGTCCTCAGGACACAAGGGGACCTTATTGCTTCAACAGCAATGCTCCAAGAGGAGCGTTTGCAGAGTGGTGTAAAAAGGGGCATAGCCTCCGACCACTTCTCATCAATCCCACTGTGTGGGGCTTACTGGAGGTAACAGGTGGGCTAGTTCCCCCTAAGAACCCTCAGCATCAAAGGGGACTTCATCCCCCAACCAATAGCTTACCAGGAGGCACTTTTGCAGAATATTACAGAGAGGGGGCGGGCCTCCCGTGAGTTGATGGCTTCAATTTTTCATTTTTTTTTTAGGAAGGGAGACTCTGTGGCCCCCTGGCTTTCCTTTTTCCTTGATCGTTTTGGGCCCTGGGGACCCCCTCCCCCGAGGTCTGACCCATTAAAAAAAGAAAGAGAAAAAAAGGCGGGCCGTGGCCCCCATCCTGAGGTCAATTTCGACCGTTGGGACCCCATCCCCTGGGCCCTGGCCATTTTTTTTTATCATTATCAAAGGAGGGGGCCCAGCGCCCACTATCCCCAAGCCGATTTTGGCCCGGGGACCCCATCCCCCCAATCAACAACATTTTCAATACCAGGAGTTCCCTTCACTTGGAACATCATATGAGAGAACGGTTTCACATTGTTTTGTCGTATTTCTCAATCTCAGCCTATTATATAATATGAGAATTATATACGACCTACGGGCCCGATTCACAGAACTAACTTAAGACAAAATCCTAAACGTACTACTTTTGGTATTCACAGAAGTTAGGATTTTGTCTTAAGTTTGTCTTAAGACAGACTTAAGACAGACTTAAGACAAAATCCTAACTTAAGTCTGTCTTAAGTTTGTCTTAAGACAAACTTAAGACAAAATCCTAACTTCTGTGAATACCAAAAGTAGTAAGTTTAGGATTTTGTCTTAAGTTAGTTCTGTGAATCGGGCCCACATGTCTATACTGGAATCGGATTTATGGGCTTTCTCAATGCATTTACTACTATGACCTTGCAGCAGAGAAGCCAGGTTCATTACATTATTGGCAGTCCACATTCCCTATCATCAGGTCCACCGGGACGCCAGATGCCTAGAGTGCCCCATATGATGGTCTTACTCACACGATGGTCCATTGTAAAAACTCTGGAATGAAAGAACTCACCCTAACTAAGAACACTACATAGTCAATGTGTTTATTATTTTTTGTACTGAGCCAATCAACTAGATCTGGATCCCCAAGCTTGCCTTCCCTTAATTCCCCAAAACAGTGACCAAATCATAATATAAATAGGAGGAAGGAAAATTAGCATAGGCAAAATGCATCAATGTCTTTTCATCATAAAAAGTGCTGTCAATCCCTTGCAACATCCTTATTACAGTCAGAGATGAGGTAAAAATTTAGCTATGTGTATTATATATGCAGGTAAACATGTTTTTCAATGCATATTTTCATATATAAACCACCTGCAGTTTGTTTTGGTTTTCCTTTCAACCTGAAGTGTCCTCCTGACTATTTACACGCTATAAAATATCTATTTCCAAGTAGAAACGTGAAAACAACATGTAGGTGTTTTGACGAATGTAAATCACATTCACATTGCACTTTTTCGCCAACTAATGTAAACGCTCTGCTTTTATTGTTACAATAATGCTTATCTGCCAAAGGTTTGAGAATTGAGACATGGCTTTGATTTGAGAGGTTTCTTTTTTATAAAGTGCTTTGGTATTCATGCAAATTATATTTTTCCTAACAGGTCGCACGATGGATAGCAGACACACTGAACAACCGGAACTGCGCTTGGTTCTTGTTGGCAAAACTGGAGCTGGCAAAAGTTCCTCAGGAAATACTATCCTGGGTAACAAAATATTTTCTGACGTTTCAGTGGATAAGGCATGCAGGAATCAGTCAATCACGTGGAAAGGGAGAAATGTTGTTGTTGTGGACACACCGCCCTTCTTTGACACAGAGCTTACTCCTGCGCAGGTTGTGCAAGAGATCAAAACATGTGTCACCACAGCATCACCAGGCCCACACGCCATATTGCTGGTGGTGAAGATTGGCAGATTCACAGAGGAAGAGAAACAGACTGCAGAGAGAATCCTAGATTCTTTCGGGGAGGAAGCAGCAAAGTACATGATGGTCCTTTTCACAAGAAAAGATGATTTAGAAGATATCTCCATTAAACATTACTTAAGTAGCTCAAGTAACAGAAGTCTGCATAAGCTGATGGGCACATGTGAATACCGGTACTGTGCCTTTAACAACAGAGCGCCCCCAGAGGAAAGAGAGGAGCAGGTCAATGAGCTTCTCACTATGATTGAGAAGATGGTGAAGAAAAACAATGGGGCTTGTTACACTCCTGAGATGTATGAGCAAGCTATGAATATTCACCTGGAGAAACTAGAGGAGAGGAACAGACAAAGGAAAGTCCCACTTAAAGTACTAGAAGAAAAACTGCAGCAGCAGCTTGAAGAGGAAAAGAAGAAAATGCAAGAGAAAGTGAAGGAGAGAGAGAGGGAGAGGGAGAAAGAATTAAGAATTATATCTTCAAGTGGGAATCTTCTGAAAAACAATCAACATGAAATTTTGAAACAAGAAAATGACACAGGAAAGGAGTCGTGCTGTCAGCTTCAGTGTCCGCAAAAGGCAAAGCATGTGAGACAAGGGACACCAGAGACAATAACAGAAAAGGAAATCATATCAAATCGTATGCAACAGAATGTAATGGAGGAGCTACAACAAACAATTTCCAAAGGACAGAAGCTCAACTTTGAAGGACGAGCAAAAAGCCAAGATGAAGCAGAAAAGACAAAATATTTTGGCAAACACCAGCAAACATTCCATGCGAACACCACAATGAAATCTGATAATGTTGAGAACAAAGAGAGTGAAACAGTAAGCAGATATGACAAAACACAAAAAGAGACGAGTCAAGAACAAAACGTAACACCAACTTCACATGTAAGAAAAATTAAATATTTTCTAAACACTTGGGCTTCCGGAGGGTTGGTAATGAAAATTAGCAACGTCGTAGGAAATAGAAAATTTAAGGGAACTCTGCGGATCTGGGGGTATATTAGCAAGGGCATTATCGCCACTTTAGCAGGACTTTTTCCTACGAAAGCGGCGATAATTTTATTGCCCTATTAGCAAGCTGTCGCTAACAACAGTTAGCGACAGCTTTTAGGCAATAGCGACCGGTTTGGGGCTCGCTTTGCATGTCAGCGATAATTATCGCTAATGACATGCAAAGTGGGCGTACCCAACCTGTTAGCGACTAAAAATAGTCGCTAACACAGCTATCGCCTATTAGCAAGGCAGGCGAAGCGATGAAAATATTTGCGCTAAGCGCAAATATCGCCAAAACCTACTGCCTGCTGAGACCACTTCTTAACCTGAATATCCAATGGGAGGTGGATATTTAGGTTAAGTCCCTATTAGTGTTAATGCCTGAATATCAATGGATTTCCAGCGATATTTACGCATTGAGCCGCTATCGCCGAATATTTTATAGCTTTTGAGATAAACGTTGCTAATAGCACGTTATGTCAGCGATAATATCCGGCGATGTGCGGCGATAAAAAAAAAATGCGCTAAGCACTATTCGCAATAAATATCGCTATTTGTTGCTAATATGCCCCTTGGTGTCTTTGATCCAGCTGAAGAAGTGGGGAGAGTGAGAAATAGCTGGAGGGACTGGGGACCAAATTATTTATTCTCCCCACAATTCAAGTTTTTTAAGCGATCCCTCAAGATCCCATTCATAAAATCTGGCAACATGCCTCCCCAAAGTTACTGATTCTCATAATATTGTTAACTTTGGAAAGTTGGTGTAATTAACGGGCTAAAATCCTGGGGCCCTATTTATGAAGGCCATGCGTCAGTTTTGCGCCGCCGGTGCGTCACTTTTTGTGATGCACCAGCGGTGTAAAAATTGTGCCTCCTTGCGCCATATTTAAAAAGTGCCGCATCTAGGTAGATGCGTCACTTTTTAAACCCCTGCGCCACATTATACCTGCGTCAGGTATAATGTATGCAGAGGGGGCGTTCCCCCGCAAAAAAAGCCTCGTAATAGTGATGCAGTGAAATCTATGAGATTTCACTGCGTCACTTTTAGGATGCTGTTGCGTCAAAATCTTGCGCCTGCCTCACAGCAGGCGTAAGACTGACGCAAGCCCTTTCACATGGGGCTTTCCCCATGTGAAAGGACGCATTGCTGGAGTTGCGTCACTTTTGTGACACACTCCAGCAATGCGTCGCTTTTGCGCTTACAGATACGTCAGAAATACTGACGTATCTGTAAGTCCTCGCGACATGATGCGTCATACAATAAATTTGACGCATCATTGGTGTCGCAAGGAGTGCGCAGTGAAAAGTGACGCATTGCTGTTTTCACGCAGCGATGCGTCACTTTTCATAAATGAGGCCCCTGGGGCCTTATTTATGAAGGCCTTGCGTCAGTTTTGCGCCGCCGGTGTGTCACTTTTTGTGACGCACCAGCGGTGTAAAAAATGCGCCTTGTTGCGCCATATTTAAAAAGTGACGCATCTAGGTAGATGCGTCACTTTTTAAACCCCTGCGCCACATTATACCTGCGTCAGGTATAATGTATGCAGAGGGGGCGTTCCCCCGCAAAAAGCCTCGAAATAGTGACGCAGTGAAATCTATGAGATGTCACTGCGTCACTTTTAGGACGCTGTTGCGTCAAAATCTTGCACCTGTCTCACAGCAGGCGTAAGACTGACGCAAGCCCTTTCACATGGGGCTTTCCCCATGTGAAAGGACGCATAGCTGGAGTTGCGTCACTTTTGTGACACACTCCAGCAATGCGTCACTTTTGCGCTTACAGATACGTCAGAAATACTGACGTATCTGTAACTCCTTGCGACATGATGCGTCATACATTAAATATGACGCATCAGGAATGTCGTAAGGAGTGCGCAGTGAAAAGTGACGCATCGCTGCTTTCACGCAGTGATGTGTCACTTTTCATAAATGAGGCCCCTGGACACCTAGAATAAGGCCAGCAGTGGAAGCGGCTCAATGAACAGCTGAGTATGGGTCAGAAATAATACTTTTTTCACATGATTGCAGTGATAAAGGCAAAAATGACTATTTTGTAGAAATAATTGTACCTATTGTTTGTTCTGTAACTCTTTACTATGATATTGTATGGTAATTAGTATTTAGAGCTTAGGAAGCGGACCCTTGATTAGGGATTTTGAGATTCCTAACAGGTTGTCAATTGAGCATTCCGTAGGAAAAGAAGCACAGCAATCCAGTTCATATATTTTGCAAAGGAACAATATCGTAGGCAAAAGTCTGTGCAGCATTTCCCTGACTGTGCTTTCTGTGCTTTGGCAAAGAGTCCTGGTCAGAGGTAACTTGTAATTAATCAGAAAACTTATGAGTGCCCTTTATTTAAGTGCCGAATTACTACATAAAAGACAGTGCTAAACTCCCATTGCAAAATTTGCATCTAATCCTAACCACTTGTATTTAATGCGTTTTTAGGTCTTTTGCTACAGTCAACTTCATGCACGGCGGTCCAATCTACACATTACGGTTTAAATAAGTTCAATGGAGAGTAGTGCACACTGAGTTACAGACCACGAGTCTGACAAACTGTCAGTCCCCATGCCTTATTGAGAGGCGGGCGGACACTAAACTTTAGGGCGTCAAAAACTCTGTCTGGGCGTCGGAGGAAGCAACGACCACTGGAGGAAGGGCATTTCACCACATTGTATTTAGGCTGGATGCTGTAGGGTCCTTTCTTTCTGTCCATTCAGAGGTGGATAATAACGGTTCCCACGCCCTGGAAAAACTACCAGGATATGGAGTTCTTTAGCTTTTTGAGTTTCAGAAATAAACCCACACTTTTGGATCTTCTTTCTGAGAAACAAGAACAGTTTAAAAGTTTGGTAAATGGCAGTTAAAATCGAAGGGGGGGGGGACAAAAAAGTTTGTGCCTTGAAGGGAACCATCGTGATGGTGGTTCCTTTCACAGTACTGAGATGACTTCTGGGCCACCGGTGTGATGCATGGTAGTCTGATACCCACAAAAGAGAGACAAGGGATAATAGTTTCTCTAGTTCCCTTATTCAAATATCAAGCCCACACAGCAGAGAAACCTATATCGCATCAATATTGGAACTCGTCTGTATTTCAAGTAATACCAGATCAAGTTCCCCAGAAATACATAAATAATGACATACGAGACTCACTAGAAACACCAGAGGGAGGTCTGCAGGTGTCTTAAAACTGCCCTCACACACCTTGCGGTGTCATGCTTCATCATTGGGCCGCATCAGACACCGAGGCGCAGACCAACACTCTAGGTGGAGCGTAAGATTTTTTTGACGAAGACAGGTGGTAGGGGTAGTAAAAGTAAAAAACGGGAGTTATAATACACACAAGACACTTGCAACATTAAGTGGAAAGGAAAACATACAAAACATATATGGCGGGATTACTTCTTTCCCACACTGACAGGACCAAACTTAGCAGTAAAGTGTAAAATAAAACAGGCTAGAGGTTTCCCAGTATCTACTTTATTCCAAAAGGAAAACTCTGGCTGGATTAAAATGTGAAAATGGGGGTATGTGTAGGGAAGTTATGAACCTGTGATCCCCTCTGCTTTTACCAAGATGTTTCTGCCTTTCTTAGTTGTCTGCACCTGGATGACTTTAGGCATTCGTCAGGGTGTTGGTCCCTGCTTTCCAATCCCTACCCAAATCGGGTGAATTTTACCTTAAATTCGTTTTTTGAAATGGACAAAACTGTTCCACCTTTCGATATCACCCTCGCCAGAATTTCTGTGGGGAAACAGATACCTAAGGAAGTAAACACACATAAGGTACTCCATGAGTGTCCAACATGAGTGTATGTCAAGCCATTAGGATATCTATATTTCTCACTCTACTGGTTTTCCAACAGAGTCTCGCATCATCTTCTCATTTACACGCTGCCATAAAAATCTTTTGCGTACCATTCACAAAGGGTATTGCTCACACTTAAAATATGTGGTTTCATATAACACACACATTGCCTCCGAACTCGCATTCACATTACCTACATGTCTCATATCAAAGAAGGCCATCTCAGGGTTCTTACTCACACGAGTTTAAGAGAACTGCTCTTAACCCGGGACTGTGTGGGGCAGGTTCTCTCGCCGTCACACTGCAAGTTTTAAAAAGCACATTAAGGTTTTACAGATAAGCCTCGTTCTGTCCCTTCAAATGTTAACGTTAGATTGCATACGCAATACAGTGCTTCCGGATAATCAATTACTAGTCACAAGAGAACGACTTGTCTCGTGCTCCCACTTTCGCAGTCCACCGCCGATGCAGTGTACGCGAAAGACGCCGTTTCTTTATACACTGTTTGCACCGCCCCACGTGTCATCTCAACTTCCTGGTCAAAACTAAACATAGTGATAGGACTGTCTGTGCTCGTAATGCTATGTCATATTATGTAGGCGTCATCTTAGAAGGGTGAATATTGTGCTTCCCTTAGTTATTGAGCTCTAGCGCTTACTGAAAAAAAGTTCTATTGCTAGCATCATAGTCTCATGCTCATTTGTATTCCATTCAGATGCTGGAAAAGTGACCGGTGCGAAAAAAAACCATGCAGCGGTGTTTACATCGTTTTTTTGTGACGCGATGTCTTCAAACTAATGTTAATATAGTAATATTAGTTTTTTACATAGACAGATTTGCATATCTGCTAGAGCTACATTCTATTGGTAACCAAGAAATATCTTTTATGAGGTTTTTGCTGACACAGTGCATTGATTATCAAATATACAATTGCAGTTCTCTCCTTCAAAGGTGATTTTCTCAATCTTATTACCAAGTGGAGAGCACAATAGTAGTGAAGATGACATAAGCTGCTAAATATCTTATCATTATAGAGACAAGGTGAAAGCGCCTACCCTTTCATGCTACTGAGTATCGTGAGTCAGTGGGCAGTGCACACATCGTCCCATTTCTACATAGTGCCTAATTTTATCTTGTCAGCATGCCATGTAGTTGGAACCATGGTATCTGGTCATTCAGACCAACTGTACTGCTACGTAATCGTTCCACCCGACGTTGTTCTCTTAACATCAAGATTTCGCTTACGTTCCTCGTGCCAGCTGGTATGTATGGTTTGTCTAGCACCGTCCATTGGAGATCCTTCTCATTGTGGCCTTTCTCCTGGTAGTGTAAAGTCATTCTAGTGTTGGTTTTCCCGCACCTAATCTTACTCATGTGTTCTAGGATACGGGTCTTGACTTTCCTTGTGGTCATGCCCACATATAACATATTGCAAGGACACTTTAGGAGATAAATTACGTTCTCCGTGTTACATGATGTATGTTTTCTTCTCTCCCAAGGTGTTTTTAGGCCAATGTCAATTTCTCTCCCATTCATAGAGTACGGGCAGGCTTTGCAATACCCACACGCGTAGTGGCCTTCTACTGGTGGTAGCGTCCAAGTTCTCTCTAGAGATAGCACAGTTTCTTCCATATTTCGCGGCCGTGTGTGCACTATCATATCTTTTATGCTAGCACTTTTCTTAAATGAGAAGAGGGGTAAGGGTTGATTCAACCCGTTTGAATTCAAGATACCCCAGTTTTTTTGTATAATCTTCTTCATTTGGTCAGATGCTGTGTTGAATGTTGTAACGCAGATAGTTTTCTCAACCCTTTCTTTCGTATATGTTTCGAGAAGGGCTTCTCTATTACAGTTTCTTGCCCTTTTGCAAGCCCTGTTTATTACCCTTTTAGGATAATCTCGCTGGCTCAATTTTCTACTGAGAGCTTCAGCTTCTTTCTTATAGTCTGATACTTGAGAACAGTTCCGACGGAGTCGCAGGAATTGCCCGTAGGGCAAGTTTTCCCGGAGTGAGCGGGGATGAAAGCTCTTAAATGAGAGCAAGTTGTTCCTATCAGTTGGTTTATGGAACACATTGCTGATTAATTTCCCTTCTTTTGGTATGATGTTCAAATCCAAAAAGGGGAGACATTCCTTTGTGATAGTTCCAGTAAAGAATAGAAAAGGATTCCTGCTGTTCAGCCAGGAAAGGAATGCCTCCACAGAGTCTCTATCTCCTCTCCAGATGATCAGTACGTCATCGATATAACGGCGCCAAACCCTGATCTGATTTGAAAAGGGATTTGTGCTCGAGCAGATGGTATCCACCTCGAATTGCGAGACGTAGAGACAGGCCAGGCTCGGTGCACATGTACTGCCCAAAGAAGTTCCATGGGTTTGTAAATAGAACTTGTCATCATATTGGAAAAAGTTTCTTGTTAGTGCCAACTCCAATAGACATAAGATAAAGGGTCTGGATGTTTTAAATGACCACTCTTCTTTGAATAGGATGTTCTCGATTACTCTTAGGGTCTCTCTCTGAGGTATATTTGTGTATAGAGACTCAATGTCGAGCCTGATCAAGAAGTCTTTATCCACATCAAAATCAAGGTCACTGAGGAGGTTGAGTACTTCACGAGTATCTTGCAGGTAGGCTGGCATTTTTTGCACTAGGGGGCATAAAAACACATCACAGAATTGTGAGAGGGGCTCTAGGATAAAGTTTATACCGGACACAATCGGCCTCCCTGGTGGTGGTCTAGCCACCTTATGTACTTTCGGAAGTATATAAAAGTACGGAGGTGTCGGGTTCTTTTTTATCAAAAAAGCTGCTTCCTTTTCACTAATCCATGCGTTGGTGACTGCTTCTTCGACCAAGGATCCTATTAAGACTCTCAATTCCTCTGTAGGGTCCACTCCTAGTCTCTCATAGCTCCTCCTTTCTCCAAGTAGGCAAAGGCATTCTTCATTGTATGTTGTCTGGTCCATCACTATGATCGCACCCCCTTTGTCAGCGGGCTTGATTATCACTGAGACATCCCCCTTCAACTCTTCAAGTGCTTCCTTTTCAGCTCTTGTCAGATTCGAAAAGGTTTTTTTTCGGGCTTCAGTCGCCAAAGAGTCTATCTCTCTCATCACAGCTTGTTCAAAAACCTGCACCTCAGGTGGTAGTTGGCCCAACATGGGTACAAACATGGATTTATTCCTTAATCCTGTGTCATCTTCCTGTTCCGTTCTCTCTTTTCCCTCGAAAAAAACCTTCAAGCGGACACACCTAAAGAAGCCAGCCAGTTCGCATTTAAGTTTAAAAGGGTCCATATGGTTAGTTGGTACAAATCCTAGTCCTTCCGAGAGAACTTGCGTCTGTAAGGGGGTCAGAATTTTGTTACTCAGAATCATCACTAGGTGTGTTCCCTGCTCGTGCTTGCTTCCCCGTGACCTGCCATGCTCCGTGTTACCGTCTGGTTCATATCTTCCCACTGGACTTTCTGTGTCTCTTGTGTCCCCTGCGGTCTCCGTTTCCCCCTCCCTCTGCCTTGGCCTCTCCCAAATAAAGAAGGATAATCATTGTTGTAGAATTGTGTTGAGGGACCCATCGGTGGATACATAGGTGGCCACCCAAACCCGGGAGGTGGGCCATGTTGGTAAGGGCGAGAGACACCCCTGTACCATCCTCTACCTCTAGATCTAGGTCTGTAGTCCTCATCACTGCTCATACTGCCTGAGCTAGAAGTATCACCCTTCTGTCTATTGTTTTTCTTCTGTGAGTTCTGTTGTTGGATCTCTTTTGCTTTTACATATTCATCCATAATATAGGTATATACCTTTTCTCTTGAGAATTTTTTAAAATCTTTTTGCAGTTTCTTGACCTTCGAATTCACTAGATAGTCTTTGTATTCATTTACAGTTTTATTGGCTTCCTCCAGTTTTTTCTTAAAGACCGATAGCTGTACCTGGGTTTTAAGATTGTCTTCACTAATCTGTATTTTAATTAACAGATCAAGCGAGATCTTCTTGGCTGTGTCAATAACTAAAATCAGCCAGTCCCTGGAGCATCTCAAGGCGATCAACGACCAGTTCTTCCTGAAGGAAGCATCTTCCAGGAAAATCATAGGCTCGTTGACAACCAGGAGTCCCCCAGGGGCGCTGTTCATTCTCAAATATTCCGTGAGAATTGCACCATGTAGGATTGATTTTACCTGCGTTCTCTTGAGTTCTGTTAAGGCATCCCATCCCTCGACCTCATCCTGGACATCCCCCGTCGCAGCCACATCTCCGGACACCTGAGAGATCTGCACTGGCTCCCAGTCAACAAGAGAATCACCTTCCGTCTCCTCACCCACGCACACAAGGCCCTACACAACCAAGGCCCAGGATACCTCAACAGCCGCCTCAACTTCTACGCTCCCACACGCCAACTTCGATCGACCGGCCACGCCCTCGCCGCCGTCCCCGCATCCGAAGAGCCACCACAGGAGGAAGGTCCTTCTCCTACCTGGCCGCCAAGACCTGGAACTCCCTCCCGACCCACATCCGCCTGACCCAGGACCACCTCGCCATCAGGAAGCAGCTCAAGACCGGGCTGTTTGAGCAGTAGCGGACCCCCCCCCCTAGCGCCTTGAGACCCTCCGGGAGAGTAGTGCGCTATATAAATGCTGTGATTGATTGATTGATTGATTGACCTGTGTCAGGGCTAGGGTAAGTGTGGCATCCCCTAATAGTGATGGACCCGCTAGGATCCTGGCTGCTGCCTCATCCCCATAGGAGAGACCCTAATCGTCCATTCTCACACAAAAACCAGTATATCAATTATACTATTTTCAAGATGCTACAAAAGGAGGTCGAGTGGAAATTCCGTCTCTCCGTCTCTACGACCCAACGACCGTGCTAATACTGATACCCACAAAAGAGAGACAAGGGATAATAGTTTCTCTAGTTCCCTTATTCAAATATCAAGCCCACAAAGCAGAGAAACCTATATCGCATCAATATTGGAACCCGTCTGTATTTCAAGTAATACCAGATCAAGTTCCCCAGAAATACATAAATAATGACATACAAGACTCACTAGAAACACCAGAGGGAGGTCCGCAGGTGTCTTAAAACTGCCCTCACACACCTTGCGGTGTCATGCTTCATCATTGGGCCGCATCAGACACCTAGGCGCGGACCAACACTCTAGGTGGAGCGTAAGATTTTTTTGACGAAGACAGGTGGTAGGGGTAGTAAAAGTAAAAAACAGGAATGATAATACACACAAGACACTTGCAACATTAAGTGGAAAGGAAAACATACAAAACATATATGGCGGGATTACTTCTTTCCCACACTGACAGGACCAAACTTAGCAGTAAAGTGTAAAATAAAACAGGCTAGAGGTTTCCCAGTATCTACTTTATTCCAAAAGGAAAACTCTGGCTGGATTAAAATGTGAAAATGGGGGTATGTGTAGGGAAGTTTTGAACCTGTGATCCCCTCTGCTTTTACCAACATGTTTCTGCCCTTCTTAGTTGTCTCCACCTGGATGACTTTAGGCTTTCGTAAGGATGTTGGTCCCTGCTTTCCAATCCCTACCCAAATCGGGTGAATATTACCTTAAATTCGTTTTTTGAAATGGACAAAACTGTTCCACCTTTCGATATCACCCTCGCCAGAATTTCTGTGGGGAAACAGATACCTAAGGAAGTAAACACACATAAGGTAATCCATGAGTGTCTAACATGAGTGTATGCCAAGCCATTAGGATATCTATATTTCTCACTCTACTGGTTTTCCAACAGAGTCTCGCATCATCTTCTCATTTACACGCTGCCATAAAAATCTTTTGCGTACCATTCACAAAGGGTATTGCTCACACTTAAAATATGTGGTTTCATATAACACACACATTACCTTTATCTTATGTCTATTGGAGTTGGCACTAACAAGAAACTTTTTCCAATATGATGACAAGTTCTATTTACAAACCCATGGAACTTCTATGGGCAGTACAGGTGCACAGAGCCTGGCCTGTGTCTACGTCTCGCAATTCGAGGAGGATACCATCTACTCGAGCACCAATCCCTTTTCTAATCAGATCAGGGTTTGGCGCCGTTATATCGATGACGTACTGATCATCTGGAGAGGAGATAGAGACTCTGTGGAGGCATTCCTTTCCTGGCTGAACAGCAGGAATCCTTTTCTATTCTTTACTGGAACTATCACAAAGGAATGTCTCCCTTTTTTGGATTTGAACATCATACCAAAAGAAGGGAAATTAATCAGCAATGTGTTCCGTAAACCAACTGATAGGAACAACTTGCTCTCATTTAAGAGCTTTCATCCCCGCTCACTCCGGGAAAACTTGCCCTACGGGCAATTCCTGCGACTCCGTCGGAACTGTTCTCAAGTATCAGACTATAAGAAAGAAGCCGAAGCTCTCAGTAGACAATTGAGCCAGCGAGATTATCCTAAAAGGGTAATAAACAAGGCTTGCAAAAGGGCAAGAAACTGTAATAGAGAAGCCCTTCTCGAAACAAATACGAAAGAAAGGGTTGAGAAAAGTATCTGCGTTACAACATTTAACACACCATCTGACCAAATGAAGAAGATTATACAAAAAAACTGGGGTATCTTGAATTCAAACGGGTTGAATCAACCCTTACCCCTCTTCTCATTTAAGAAAAGTGCTAGCATAAAAGATATGATAGTGCACACACGACCGAGAAATATGGAAGAAACTGTGCTATCTCTAGAGAGAACTTGGACGCTACCACCAGTAGAAGGCCACTACGCGTGTGGGTATTGCAAAGCCTGCCCGTACTCTATGAATGGGAGAGAAATTGACATTGTCCTAAAAACACCTTGGGAGAGAAGAAAACATACATCATGTAACACGGAGAACGTAATTTATCTCCTAAAGTGTCCTTGCAACATGGTATATGTGGGCATGACCACAAGGAAAGTCAAGACCCGTATCCTAGAACACATGAGTACGATTAGGTGCGGGAAAACCAACACTAAAATGACTTTACACTACCAGGAGAAAGGCCACAATGAGAAGGATCTCCAATGGACGATGCTGGACAAACCATACATACCAGCTGGCACGAGGAACGTAAGCGAAATCTTGATGTTAAGAGAACAACGTTGGGTGGAACGATTACGTAGCAGTACAGTTGGTCTGAATGACCAGATACCATGGTTCCAACTACATGGCATGCTGACAAGATAAAATTAGGTACTATGAAGAAATGGGACGATGTGTGCACTGCCCACTGACTCACGATACTCAGTAGCATGAAAGGGTAGGCGCTTTCACCTTGTCTCTATAATGATAAGATATTTAGCAGCTTATGTCATCTTCACTACTATTGTGCTCTCCACTTGGTAATAAGATTGAGAAAATCACCTTTGAAGGAGAGAACTGCAATTGTATATTTGATAATCAATGCACTGTGTCAGCAAAAACCTCATAAAAGATATTTCTTGGTTACCAATAGAATGTAGCTTTAGCAGATATGCAAATCTGTCTATGTAAAAAACTAGTATTACTATGTTAACATTAGTTTGAAGACATCGCGTCACAAAAAAACGATGTAAACACCGCTGCATGTTTTTTTGTCTCACCGGTCACTTTTCCAGCATCTGAATGGAATACAAATGAGCATGAGACTATGACGCTAGCAATAGAACTTTTTTTCAGTAAGCGCTAGAGCTCAATAACAGTAGGGAAGCACAATATTCACCCTTCTAAGATGACGCCTACATAATATGACATAGCATTACGAGCACAGACAGTCCTATCACTATGTTTAGTTTCGACCAGGAAGTTGAGATGACACGTGGGGCGGTGCAAACAGTGTATAAAGAAACGGCGTCTTTCGCGTACACTGCATCGGCGGTGGACTGCGAAAGTGGGAGCACGAGACAAGTCGTTCTCTTGTGACTAGTAAGTGATTATCCGGAAGCACTGTATTGCTTATGCAATCTAACGTTAACATTTGAAGGGACAGAACAAGGCTTATCTGTAAAACCTTAATGTCCTTTTTAATACGTGCAGTGTGACGGCGAGAGAACCTGCCCCACACAGTCCCGGGTTAAGAGCAGTTCTCTTAAACTCGTGTGAGCAAGAACCCTGAGATGGCCTTCTTTGATATGAGACATGTAGGTAATGTGAATGCGAGTTCGGAGGTAATGTGTGTGTTATTTGAAACCACATATTTTAAGTGTGAGCAATACCCTTTGTGAATGGTATGCAAAAGATTTTTATGGCAGCGTGTAAATGAGAAGATGATGCGAGACTCTGTTGGAAAACCCGTAGAGTGAGAAATATAGATATCCTAATGGCTTGGCATACACTCATGTTAGACACTCATGGAGTACCTTATGTGTGTTTACTTCCTTAGGTATCTGTTTCCCCACAGAAATTCTGGCGAGGGTGATATCGAAAGGTGGAACAGTTTTGTCCATTTCAAAAAACGAATTTAAGGTAATATTCACCCGATTTGGGTAGGGATTGGAAAGCAGGGACCAACACCCTGACGAAAGCCTGAAGTCATCCAGGTGGAGACAACTAAGAAAGGCAGAAACATGTTGGTAAAAGCAGAGGGGATCACGGGTTCATAACTTTTCTACACATACCCCCATTTTCACATTTTAATCCAGCCAGAGTTTTCCTTTTGGAATAAAGTAGATACTGGGAAACCTCTAGCCTGTTTTATTTTACACTTTACTGCTAAGTTTGGTCCTGTCAGTGTGGGAAAGAAGTAATCCCGCCATATATGTTTTGTATGTTTTCTTTTCCACTTAATGTTGCAAGTGTCTTGTGTGTATTATCACTCCAGTTTTTTACTTTTACTACCCCTACCACCTGTCTTCGTCAAAAAAAGTCTTACGCTCCACCTAGAGTGTTGGTCTGCGCCTAGGTGTCTGATGCGGCCCAATGATGAAGCATGACACCGCAAGGTGTGTGAGGGCAGTTTTAAGACACCTACGGACCTCCCTCTGGTGTTTCTAGTGAGTCTCGTATGTCATTATTTATGTATTTCTGGGGAACTTGATCTGGTATTACTTGAAATACAGACGGGTTCCAATATTGATGCGATATAGGTTTCTCTGCTTTGTGGGCTTGATGCATGGTAGTCTGCCAAGGTATCGGAGGTGAGGCCCTCTGCCACCCTGTTGGGCGAAGTACCACATGCCAAAAGTCTAAATCCGGCTCTTAGTGCTTACCTTGCCTGCCCTAGTCCGTCTAAGCTTGTAATGTGCCGTGGGTTGGCTTTTATCGTCTGATGACATCAATATGTTTCAGTTGGCACAAACTAAAAAAGTACTTGACTATTCTGCTGGTAATAGGGAATAGATAGTCAAAAATGTGTGCCACAGATTAATGTGCTAGCAACCATTTAAGCAGTAATCTGGAAACGGTATTAGACCATGCCTATTTTGCAGTGCAGTCTGCAACATGGCTGCTCCAGGACTAAATCTGTGGTAGAGGGAGGTGTGTTTTTATTGATCTCCCATCGAGTGCCAATGGTTTCAAAATATGTTAGCTGCATAACACTTCCTAACCATGAAAGGGAATAAACTCACATGAAAGAAGTTTTACAGAGTAGCTAATGTGGCACTGTGTGTTATTATTTTCATTATTATTCTTTATGGAAACTGTTGAATCAAAATAAAGCCTTTTTATGGCAAACATACCTGATGAAAGGACTATTGGAAGAAGTTTCACTGCTGATACCTAGTGGCATTGCTAGTGATTGTTTTCATATATGGGAAAATGGACGTACACAGCCCTGGCACCTGTGCTTAATGAAAATGAAAGCAAATAAAAGCAGCGCCCACCACAACCACACAACTGCTGCTATTATGGGTGTGGGGTTGTAGGCAACAATGGGTGGTGTTGCTAAAAAACAGTTGCATTGGTTTGTTCACCCACAATATGCTGATGCACCTGAACTCAACTGTGAAGTCTGGAATGATGGTTTGACAAATTGCTCTTCCCAAACCTGTGCAGAACAGTTGTACCACTGAGCCACTCCTCTGGAGGATCTTCCACTTGCAATGCAAGTGGCAACTAAAAATCTACATAAAAATAAACCAAAGGGTAGAGGAGGGCCTCAGGGGAAATTGTCTTTATAGACCTACTGGTACCTTGTCCCCCAACTAGACAATAAAACACACGAGAGGTACCTGAAGTCTGAATTCATAAGTGTATTCAAATGGAACCTATAAAGTGTCCCTTTTGGAAAACAAAACCAATAGGTTAATGTACAAAAAGAACATTACACAAGTGTTAATGTAAAGATAATTAGGAGAAAAAGATACATAGTGCCAGACCAGAAAATATACCCATCAGCCCACTCAATAGTGGAACTTCGTCATCTGGGTTGTGTGATAGTGGTATCCAGTATGCCTTTCCTCGGGATAGACCCGGGGCTAGCAGATTCTGGACCACATGGTTGACCCTCAACCATAGAAGATGACCGAGTACAGGCTGTAGGGGTAAAGTTGCAGTGCTCCAAATTCGTGAGAAAGAAAAGAAAAGGAAAAGAATTGTAATCCAAGTGTTCTAAAAATACCTTTCTTGATTTCATAAGAAAAACTTTATTATGGTCTGCCCATCAAGATGGTATGGTTAAAAGCAGAGTGAAAATAGCATGCAAGGAATTGCTATTCACCATGAATGGAAAATGGTCAACATGTTTCAGCCTTTATAGGCTTTCGTCAGGACCTATGATGCACTACTGCAACACTTACTTCGCGTGCTGTGAAAGAAAATCTACAGAACAAATCCAATGTCTCAATGGAACAATTGGTGTATCTTCTCCCAAATTGTGGGGAGGAAACTCGTCACCTCACCTGGCAACCGCTCCTCAGTTCAAGGACCGAGGCAACAACGGAGAGTGCGTGGCCTCCTTTATCCTGAGCGGTTGCCAGGTGAGGTGAGGAGTTTCCTCCCCACAATTTGGGAGAAGATACACCCATTGTTCCATTGAGACATTGGATTTGTTCTGTAGTCAAGTCAAAAACCACTTTATTCGATTTAGTTAAAAATCATAAAAGCATACTACATTCATATCGAGGTGATAATATTACAACTTGAGAAAATACAAATTAATTGAGTCAATACTATTTACACATTCGCACTATTAAAAAGTTAAAAAGCATAATTAAATACAAATGAATCATACTTAAAAATACAGCTAAGAATAGGAGTACATATTACGCTTTTAGCAAGTTACAAATACACAATACATTATCCAATTTTGTCTTCCATGCAAAAACCCCGGTATTTAATTCTTAAGTCTTTTCCTCCTGATCCTAACTGCAGCAACAAGGTAATTTGCCACGCTAAACATAGCTAAAGCAGAATCTAAAAGTTGAAGATACAGGAGGGCTGGTTTTGCCTGTTGGAAGGTTTTATCCTTTTATAATGGAACCAGGTATTTCTGCCTGGGCACAGTAAAGAAATGACAAAACAACATAAAGTGCATATTATCTTGTACTGAAAAGTTATCACAGTTACAGACAGGGGCGTCCTCCTCCCTATACCAGCATTGACTATCACAGAGCACCATATAAATCTGATTAAACCGGAGTTTAACCAGAAGCCACCTGTGGAAGGGGATGTTAACAGTTGTAAGATATGGTTGTATAGAGAGGGAAGTGATGGTCAGAAAATGAGCTCTGACCGTTGTTTTGGTCGGTTGTTGTTCCTCCCTCTCCATATTTTTGATTTTAATAAAGTTGAGCTTAACCCAATCCAAATCAGATTTCCTTAGGTCTTGGGGGGCCGAAAAAATATCGGGACGTCCAAGAACCAAAGAACACTTCTGAATATAAGAAAGCCAAACTATTTTATTAGAATTATCCAATTTTAGAGTGTCCACCAAAATTTTATGGTTCAGGCCTAGATTGGTGTTAGTCCAGGTCCTTATCCATAACAAAATTGGGGCCATAAGAAGGGTGTCAGAGATGTACCCGAGACCAAGTTCCTGGTGGACTGAAAACGTGGCTGTGGACTGAGGTAACCCTAATATTGAACGAAGAAACTTATTTTCTTCCCTCTGGATCGACTCACCGTTCACATACCCCCACAAACCTGAACCATACCTGGCTATTGCCACGGATTTCGCCCTGTAGATATTTAATAAAGCATCAGTTGGTTTCCCGCCCAGTCTCCTGGAGAAGCTTAAAATGGCGTTAGCCGAACTCCTAACTGCTTTAGTTTTAGCTGTAATCTGGGGAACCCAGCTTCCTCTGGAGTCAAAAATCACACCCAAATAAGTAAAAGTTTTGACATTAGTGATTACGTCGCCATTGCAATAGAACTGATTAGAGTTATTTTTAACAGTCCCAAAAGTCATGACGTGCGATTTAGAGTTATTTATCACTAAGTCCAGTGAAGACATAAAATCATTAAACCCATTTAAAAGTCTTTGTAAACCAATGGGTGTACGCGCTATCAAGGCTGCGTCATCCGCGTACAGTAGAACGGGAATTCTAGTCTCCCCTGCACGCGGAATGTACAAGGTTGCATTTAAAAGAGATTCCTCAAGTGAATTTATATACAGGGTGAACAGCATGGGAGCAAGAATGCAGCCCTGCCGCACCCCCCTGCATGATTTAAACCAGGCTGTACAATTCCCCTCTTAATCCATCCTAATAGAGGCTTTTAGATCCTTATGTAGTTCAGCCAAAAAATATACAAGGGGTGGATCCAGACCCAATTTTAATAACATGGTCCACAGCCGAGCTCTGTTAACTAAATCAAAAGCTGTGGACAGGTCCATAAACACAACAAAAATTGAACCCTTCTTAGCGATAGTGTATTTCGAGATTATCAGATGAAGATTGAGGCATTGATCCTCAGTCCCTCTGCCTGCGCGAAACCCGTACTGGGTTTCTGCTAGGATGTCATTCTCTAGGGACCAGGTATTAATTCTCGCTAACAGGACCTTGCCCAATATCTTCATCGAAGAATCCAATAAAGAAATTGGACGAAAACACTTGGGGTCATTTCTTTGGCCCTTTTTAAAAATGGGTACTATGGTTGAACATGCCCAGGTTTTTGGAAAGCCCCCCTCATGTACACAATTAAAAACATTAGCCAGGATCTCCGCCCACAGCTCAGGTTTGCATTTGTAGAGGTCCAGTGGTACCCCATCCGGTCCCGGAGCCTTGTTGGCAGCAGAGCCCAAAATTGCCAACTCTACTTCTGATTTACTAAAAGTTAGCTTGGTGGGGTAGGATAAGGAGTATGGTATTACAAAAACCTCAACTGTATCATTTGAGCCATATATATGGGAGAAATGGTTAACCCAGACTGCTTCCGGGATATTTATATCAAGGTCCGAGTTATTGGTGTTAGCAAACAAGGGATTATTGATTATGGCCCAGAATTTGGAGCTTTGATTGAGAGTTGTGGAATCCATTAAAGAATCCCAAGCTTCATCTTTAATGGCTTTTTTCCGTAATTTAACCGCCATAGCATATTCTCTTCTCAACTGTGCCACCAGAGACCTATTTCTGGGCGATTGTTTAAGTGCCCTCAGCAGAGCCGAGTGAGCCTTTGAACAAGTGTGGTCAAACCACCTAAACACTGGGGCAGGGCCCCTCCTAGGTTTTTCTGTAAGCTCTTTATCTATTCTTGTACAGATAGCTTCAAAGGCACCAACAACTTCCCCCCCCCTACTCACTCCATCCCAGCATTTCTCAAATTCTACTGCCATATGTTGTTCAATCTGGCCATGAAAGTCCTCCGGACATACCTTACACCATTTCAGGCGCCTTCCCTGGTCACAACTCCTTACGTCCCTTGCAGAACTAGTCATTTGTTCCCCTTTACATAAACCAGAGAGAGTATCCAAAACTAACAGCACCGGATTATGGTCACTGTACCCACTTACAAAAGCATTGTAAAACAAAACATAACGTAAGAGCCCAGGGGACATGAAAAAATAATCAATGATTGATTCGCTGCCTCTCGCGTTATACGTGGGCACTCGAGTTGTGTGGTCTTCAAACCCTGGCTCGTATAAATCGTTAGATGATAACAGGGTTTCCATTGCCACGCCCTTAGGGCTATGTTCAAAGTGAGGCAATGATGTATGGTCTGGGCCGGTATCATCTACAATGTGGCAATGAAACTTACATAAGTGTACATTAAAATCACCCATCATAATTAGCTGGACAAAAGTGGTTTGATTTGACATATAGTTCATTAAAAAGGCGGATAGGCCATCTAAAACAGCATTGGGGCCCCCCCCTGGGTCGAGTTATAGCAGTTTATGAACAAAATCTTGTTCTTGTCTAACAAACAAATTTCCACCAACTGGAAGGAAGGAGATGAACTGGGTATTTCTCTGACCTTCCCTACCAATTTAATTGAGACAAGTAATAACAGGCCCCCTCTGTCCCTTCCCGCCGTGGAGCTCTGGGCATCAACAAAAAAAGAGATATAACCATCTAGCCAGAACCCCTTTTCTTGTGACCAAGTTTCTTGCAAGGCAACTATGTCATGGTCCTTCAGTTGTTGTATCCAGATAGGGTCATCCTGCTTTGCCCGTAGGCCCGCAATATTCCAAGATAATAACCTAATGTGCCCTACGCCCATTAATAGTGGGGCATCTGTAACAGTTTTGGCCATGACCTCAGATGTGTTAGCATCTGCAGAACCTAAACATGGGTCAGTTGGGTTTTCATGTGCGGGCACTAGTCATTCAGTATCCATTCTATCAGTGAGGGCCGCAAACCTATTTGACAACAATAAATCGTTTGTGGGAAAGCTCCTCTCAACATTAAGTAACCCAATCCCCTTAATTGGCTTAGTGACCACTGATGAAATAAGTTTATCCTCCGCCCAGGATTTTTCAATAGGGTATGTCGTGTTGTTCTCTACACCTCTCAAGCTATGAGCTCGGGGATAAAAAAAGCCAAGAGGCATAGCCCGGACACCTTTGCTTACAGGGTCCAGGGGGGAATCATCCCAAAAGAGTCGACAAGCGACATTTCTGGATTTAAAATTAACAATGACACAGTCTCCCAATGCCTTTTTCTTACTTGAACCCACCCAGTTGACCCTTCTGCTTGTCAGAATATTGTCAGCAATATTGCTTTCACCTGAGCAATTAGCATTGCACCATTTTTTTACATGTCTAAGGAGGGTATCATGTTGTTCCACCTCCCCCTCTTTGAGTTTTGGCACGTTAACTAGAACTGCGACAAATGGTGTTGCCTCTGGCGGTAAATTTACTGGGGGTGCCCTTTTTACCACAGCCTCCTGCTGGCTTCTTGGGTTTGGGAGGGTAATTACTTGGAGGGCAGCCTCCGTTGGGGGAATGTATATTCCATTATCCACTTTCCCTTTTTTGTGAACGGGGTTATCAATGTTCACTATGGGGGGGCTAGGCAACCTAGTTGAGGGTTGACCCCCACCCTTAGGGGCAGACACGTGCACAGCTACTGGGAGAGATGGTGTGGATGTACAAGGGGGTGGAGCCCGGGAAATGAGAGCATCATTAATGCGTTCACATTTAGCCATAAGGTTCTTGACACAATCCTTCAAAGTCTCGTTAATGTCAGAGGCAATCTGGACCAAGGCAGATTCCAGTCTTTCTGTGAACAGTTTTTCTAATAGGGCCTGGATACATTCCTCAGTTACATAAGAAGGCTGTTGAAGACCAGACTGACTAACTGCCAGCTTTTCAGCACCCCTCGTGCTCAATGGAAATGTTGGTATCACAGTTTCAGGCAAAGCCGGGAACGGAAGAACTGTGGCGGATTGAGGCAAAGTAGGTCTACATGACTCAATAATGACCCGTGGCTCTAGCGGGATACAGTGTAATGTAGAGGCAGATACGTTAGATGAATTGGCAGCCCCAGGGCTGGAAGCAAGCCCCAACTCACGCTCTGACTCAGCGATCTGTGTAGACAATTCTCCCACCTTAGATGTTAGATAAGTGATGATGCTGGTGGTGTATTTTGGTACCTTCGCATTACCCCCGCCTGCCGCCGCTGTAGCCAGTTTCCGCTTACCCATGATGGAAGAGACGTGGCCCGACCCGTCCCTGGTCGTCCTTGAACGGCCTTAGACGGCCCGCCCTTGTCCCGGGCTTCTCCCGGGCAGCTCCCGCGCGCGCTCCTCGCGGGTGCGAGGGGCGTTCCGTTCTTTGTAGCGCCTCCGGCGCTCGTGCGGCGTCACTCCCGCCGCCGGGGCACCTGGGAGTTGTAGTTCGTCAGGTGGTGGTGGCAGGGCGCTGGAGCGCTGAGGAGCTTTGCGCTGGCCTCCTGTGTCCGCTGTGCTCGCTTCAGTTCAAGGACCGAGGCAACAACGGAGAGTGCGTGGCCTCCTTTATCCTGAGCGGTTGCCAGGTGAGGTGAGGAGTTTCCTCCCCACAATTTGGGAGAAGATACACCAATTGTTCCATTGAGACATTGGATTTGTTCTGTAGATTTTTTTTCACAGCACGCGAAGTAAGTGTTGCAGTAGTGCATCATAGGTCCTGACGAAAGCCTATAAAGGCTGAAACATGTTGACCATTTTCCATTCATGGTGAATAGCAATTCCTTGCATGCTATTTTCACTCTGCTTTTAACCATACCATCTTGATGGGCAGACCCTAATAAAGTTTTTCCTATGACATCAAGATAGGTATTTTTAGAACACTTGGATTACAATTCTTTTCCTTTTCTTTTCTTTCTCACGAATTTGGAGCACTGCAACTTTACCCCTACAGCCTGTACTCGGTCATCTTCTATGGTTGAGGGTCAACCATGTGGTCCAAAATCTGCTAGCCCCGGGTCTATCCCGAGGAAAGGCATACTGGATACCACTATCACACAACCCAGATGACGAAGTTCCACTATTGAGTGGGCTGATGGGTATATTTTCTGGTCTGGCACTATGTATCTTTTTCTCCTGTTTATCTTTACATTAACACTTGTGTAATGTTCTTTTTGTACATTAACCTCTTGGTTTTGTTTTCCAAAAGGGACACTTTATAGGTTCCATTTGAATACACTTATGAATTCAGACTTCAGGTACCTCTCGTGTGTTTTATTAACTAAAAATCTACTGCAACTTTATCAATTAGCCAAATTGATACCCATTATATCCCTGCTGAGACCCACACATAAACCCTTACGGATTGTTGTTGCTGAAGCAACAATTGATAGGATTAGACCACGGTAATTGCTTATATGTGGATCTTCTTTGCCTCACAGAACAAGGCCCAGAATTACTAACATTTTGCATCAGGGTTATGTTACTATTTAGACATGGCCCCACACAAAATGTATTTCAGGAATTACTAAGCCATGTAAAGACCAATTTGCATGGCTTAGTAGAAGAAAAGTAACAGCACTGCCTTGCATTACTTTGTGTAAGAGAGGTGTCCCATGGGTGGAGCATGGGCTTTCCAGTGCATCCATCCATAGATTTTTATGCAAACTCAGATTGACTAAATCAGTAAACTTGAGTCGGTGCCAAATTGAGAGAGACGTAAGGAGGAGAAATATCCTAATTTCTCTTCATTATTTCCTCTTTCCATGTGTTCTGCATTCTGCAGCACACATGACATATCGTCAGGATAAGGTCAGCCGGAGTCTGGAAGCACTGATCCTAGAGCACAAGCCCACTGGTTCTGTGTGATACATTCTTCAGAAAGGACATCCATCCATACTTGTGAGGCTGCTGCACCAGCCATTGAAAAATGTGAAGCAGCCACCTTGCAGAAGATTTGTTTGCTGGGTTGATACCAGCATCCACAGAAGAGACCCATAGAGTTGCCAGTGTGCATGCTCTCCCAGGAGCAAGAGAAATGCCATATGGAGAAGAAGCAAGCTGGCTGCCCAAGTGCACCAACTCCACTAAAAATTGAGTGATCAAACCTCTCTCAGTGAGATTAAAATGTAAACTATGAAAGACTGAGTGTACTTTAGCTTCTGTACCTGAGCCTAATCACACTACTTCCCAGAATAATCAAGAGCATGTGTTTTCCCCTTTGTTAGAAATTGTGTTGGAGGGTACTAGAGTATGAGCCCTAGTCAAGCAGCAACTGCAATCTGAGTCAGGGTAAAAAGTGGGCAAACCCTAAGTTAACTTGTGCTCACCCTCTGGTACCTTGGAACAAAGCAGTTAAGCTTAGCTTAAAGGCAATGTGCAAAATATTTGTTCAACACTTCAAATAGCAAAACAGTGAAATCACCACACAAGAAGATTCCACGCCAGGAAAGAGGGGTGGGGTCCTATTCCTTCCCAATTAGAATTTACACTTATAAAATGTAATAAGGTAATTCAGGTGTTATCATATGGGGGAGATAGGCCTGGCAGTAGTGAAAAACGACTTTGGGAGTTTTTCACTATCGTACATGTAAACCTTAATGGTGCATGTCTTGTCTTTTAAATACATTGCCTCCTGCCCAGTGGGAAAAATGTTTAGTAACAAAGGGTTATTTTAGCTTAAAATACATTGGGATGATGCGAATATTTACATGATGTATTTGTTCTTTGATGAAAGGATATGCTGCTGCTTAATTGAATATTGCTGTTCTTGAGCACTTTGATACTTTCGAACTTTTTAATGTCTTGATGAACTAAGTCAGGCAAATACCACAAAAAATCATATTAGACTCATTGTCAAATATCTGTGAACATTGATTACTTCCCCCTATTGTGAATCCAGGCAGGGCTTTGAAGGGACATTTGCAACAATGGGAAACACTATCTTGCTTTGTTCTTTACACTTTTGGATCAGAAAGCGATGCTTTCATGCATGCTTGCAAGTGTTCAATTAAATTACTGAATATTCTAAATTCCTTCTAAACTATGGAGTGTGTGAGCTAACTCATTCTTCTATTTAAACATCTAAATTAGGCCCTCTGTCAGACACTACCTCCTTGGGGAACCCAACATGGGTAAAGATCCCCATCAGCGCTGTAGTCCCATGGGTACAGTAACTGTCGTCAGAGGGATGGCCTCTGGGTAGCAGATGGCGGCCCACCAAGGCCAAGAGAAACCTGTTGCCTAAGGCTATCTTGGGGTCCAAGGGTCCAATGATGGCAATGCCCACTCTTTCAAAGGGAGTTCTATCAGCATTTAATGGAATCAGGAGAGCTGTGTGCCTTTTCCCTGATTTCCCACTGGTCTGGCAGGTGGGACAAGACCTGCGGAATGCATCTGAGGCTATCTTCTTTCTATGTCAATAAAACTGGGAGACAAGCCAGGTAAAGGTCTTTTCTTGCTCTAAGTGTCCTGCCAGGGGGATATTGTGAGCCAATTCCAATAGAAAGGTCTGGGGGAACACCAGCACAAAGTCTACCCCAGTACCAAGAGCAACAGGTAGTCCCTATATCTCCAGGTGTGACCTGAGATCTACCTCCCTCCCCAAAATGTGCTCCTGGTTGTTGCCCAACTCTGTAAGGCAAATACTGAGGATGTGCTCTCACATGAATAAATCTTACAACCAAACATAATTATTTACTTTGCTGCCCAGCACCCAACCATTCAGCTCCTTGTTGGAATACTCCAAAAAATCTTCCCAGGATTGATTAGGGAGCTTCTGGCTGTCCCTGAATATTTAGAGATACTTCTCAGGGGTTGGTCCAGGTTTGGAAATTAAAATAGCCTTCATAGAGGCTTGTTTTATTCACCAACCTCTAATATATGAAGTGTGTCCCTTCCCAGAGTAGGCATGTGATTCCACAAACTACCCCTTCAGTGCTCCTGAGGAAACCTGGGTCCCTTCAGTGTAACTGCAAAAGCAGAAACCAATTTGTCAATGTCATCTCCCACCACATAACTGGGCACCAAATCCTTTGGTATGCAAATCATTTTTTCTCCTTCAAGTTTTGCCGGTATGCTGTCGCCATCACTGCTGGAATCTATCTATCTGGCCTTGATACCCAGCTCTTTTATGCTCCTCTCTTGAGCCAACAACAACATTTCCTCCTCCAAGGCCCTTTCAGCCTTTTTATCCTTTGCCTCCATTTGTAATTTATCCATAAGCAGCTTGAACTCTCACTCTTCCCTCCTCTCTGCCAGTTTCTCAGGAGATAGGCCATAGTAATAGACGCTGCTCCCTGCCTTGGCAGGAAGCTCCATTTCAGGGGTCAGCCCCTCACCACTGCAGGTGTTTCCTCAGAAGAGTTATCCTCAATTCCGTCATCCTCTCCTGTGGTCTCAAACAGCACAGGGTGAGCTTCTGCCCAGGTCCTCAGTTCCTTTTGCAACTCTGTCTTCCTGGTGTTGCTTTTGGCAGGAAGTTCAACCTCCTTACAAAAGCCCTGGAGCTGGGCCACTGTGTATACTTATACGTTGGCCAGCTCAAATTCCATTCTTGTAGGTGCAGTTGTAAATCCAGCAACCAAAGACATGATTTTGAGGAAAAATCCAAAAATTCCAATCAGGAAGAATTTAAAATTCCAATTAGTCTTGGATGTGGATTGGTGGTGTAAACAAAGTTACTGTATGGCACTGCAAAAGTACTATTCTTACTGCTGATCCTCAATATTAGAAATTGGGATGTAGGTTGACTGGGGTATGAGACCTAGTCAAGCAGCAACCTTTATCCTAGTCAGGGTAAGAAGCAGGCTACCCCTAAATTAACATGTGCTTACCCTCTGATAGCTTGGCACAGAGCTGTCAGGCTTAATTTAGAGGAACCGTGTAACATAGTTATGCAGTACTTCAAAGAGTAAGACATTGAAAACACAATATAAAAAGATTCCACACAAGGTTTATGAGTCTTATCTCTTCCCAATTGAAAATTACATTTATAAAATGTATTTAGATAATCCCAAAAGATACGCTTTGCTGTAGTGAAAAAAAGATGTTGGGAGTTTTTTCACTATCAGGACGTGTAAAACTTAATGCTATAAGTTCTCCCTTTTAAACACTTTGCACCCTGCCCTCTGGGTTGGCCAGGACCTACCTTAGGGGTGACATATGTATAAAGAGAAGATTTGGGCCTGGCAAAAGCTTTATTTTGCCACGTCGATGCAGCTGTGTAAAACGGCACACATAGGCTCTGCAGTGGCAGGCTTGAGAAATGGGGAAAAGGCTACTTTAGTGGGTGGCACAATCAGTGCTACAGGCTCACTAGTACATTTCATTTATAGGCCCAGATCAAGGGGGCATCGCTTTACTAGGGACTTATAAGTACATTTTTAATATGCTAGTTGGGGATAAACCGATGTTACAATGTTCAGGGGAGAGAGCGCAAGCATTTTAGCACTGGTTAGCAGTGGTAAAGTGCACAAAGTACTAAAGTCAGCAAAAACGAGGTCAGAAAAGTGGAGGAGGTAGGCAAAAAGTTGGGGGGAAGACCACCCTAAGAGCTGTCAGGTCTATAACCCTTATGTCACACAATGTAATGGAAGACAGCACAAGCCCTTAGGTAAGATTACTGTACCACGCAGAGTCACCTTGATTGGCTCTTCCTGGCTTAGTAGATCTGGAGTAACATAAGTTATTGCATGTCACTGTCTTGCATTACCTTCCTAATGTCTTTTTTTGTTACTGAAATTCCACACATAATAATGCAACATAACATCCAAACAACTATGTCAAGAGGCATCGAGCTATCAGCATAGTCTATATCAATCCAGGTGTCTCAGGTCTGAGTAGAGGATGCATCCACGAGGGGTGAGATGTTTATTTTCCCTTGTTATTTACTCTTTCAACATGTGGTTGTTAGGAACTCAGGAACAAAGTACTCTGGTGTCAGGCTTTCTTTGCCCATTAGTGCAGATCTTCAATAGGCACATCCCGTATGTGTCTTCAAATTTGCTTTCCTATGTTTCACCAGGACAATCACCACCACCAATTTCTAGATCACTGATTCTAGAAGTTGTTCCTTTGGGTTGTTAAGTTTGCTGAAACGCTGAACTTGTACTTGGTTCTCCAGTAAGTTAAGGCTGATGAAGAGGAGAAGGTTAGGGAGTTTGAGAGGGAGAGGTTGAGATAAACTTGCCAAGAACAAGAGAAAATGAAGTGAAGTATAAATGGCACAAGAGGATAGTAATAGGAAGTGTGGGAAAAGAAGTAAGGAAAAGGTGAGATATTTGGTGACAGATAGCTTTAGAAAGAGAGTTGGTAAGTTTGACAAAAGAGACAGCTACATCTGAGAAAACAATGTTACTTCTAACTCTACCGGAGTACCTGTCAAGGTTCCAAAAAAGCTTGTGCACATCAATGTGGAGGGATAAGATATTTTGGAATGGTGTTTGAGCTTGAGATTGTGCGTATAGTGCAGACTTTGATTGAAAAGACTAATGCTGCCACTTTAACTGTGTCACTTGCCTACAGAAGGTATGACAGTCATAGGAAGAATGCCTTGGCTGAGCAGATGAAATATGATTGTAAGACGGAAGCTCTAAAAAGATGGATTCATCTGAAGCCAGCTTTGTATCTTCTAATATTTAAAAAATGCAAGCTAGTGGTTGGTGTCCTCATTGAAGCATGGATTTATGGTGTGTTATACAATTGGAAATGAGTGTGCAAGATGGATGGTAGCCAAGGATTTTCATGCCCTTAACCTGTCGAGTAGATGGAGATAGTCTGGGAGTAGTGCTATAACTTACATAGACGTTACCTCACAGATCTGACAGAGAAAGATATGCTCAGACGTGGGTCCCATGCTCTCCACACCACTGGAGTCAAGCTATCCTGGCTGAAGACGGCTGATAGCCAGAAACCGGTCCTAGGATGGTTGATTCTGGTCCAGGAAAGACATGGCTTGGCAGTTCGGGCTGGACTGTTCCCATGAGGCACAGGGTCAAGGCTGATTTGCATATGGCCATGTCTGAACTGGGGTGGTGTGGAGTGCAAAAAAACTATGGATTTAGACCCAGATCTCTGTACTGGGGTGAATGTATGACATTGTTATGCATTCTGTCCATCAACTGTTGTTTTGCATTTTGTCACCCCGAGTGGGATGGGTATGCTCAGTCGTGAGTCCCATGCTCTCCACACCACTGGAGTCAAGCTATCCTGGCTGGACTGTTCCCATGAGGCACAGGGTCAAAGCTGATTTGCATATGGCCATGTCTGAACTGGGGTGATGTGCAGTGCAAAAAAACTATGGATTTAGGCCCAGATCTCTGTACTTGTGTGAATGTATGACATTGTTCAGCATTCTGTTCATCAACTGTTGTTTTGCAGAGAAAGATACAGAGACATTTGCAGTATTAGCTGCTAAATGGGTAGTTAACAAAGTTACCAAAAGGTTAAAGCAGCATAGCTATAAGCCAAAAGGATAGGGGTGCTCTCAATAGACTAGTTTCCAAGAGGAAGGAAATGCCCTGAGCAATTCCGAAAGTTAAAAAGGAGGACACAGGCAGATAACAAATTGGGTTCCAATTTAGGAATAACACAAGGATAAGGAAGGACAGGAAGGATCTTTCAAGCCCAAGCTGATTGCTTGTTATATGTGTCACAAGAATGGACATAGCAGGATGAACTGCCAGGTTAAAGATCAAGTACTAGCAGCACCTGTTATACATAGTATGTTGACGGTGGGAGCAGGGACATGTAAGAGCCAAGTTGCACCTAGTGGCTGTGGACATTTGGGAAATAAACCTAGATGCTCTGAAGTGCATACCCTTAGCTTCTGCACCCTCATTCACAATCTGACCTCCATGCTAATGAGGAAAAATATCCTTAGAATTGCGCTGGTTCAAGATCTGTTACAGAAGAGAACACTCAAGCATCTTCAGCCCCTTATGTAACGCTGCAGTTCCTCAGGCCCTAAAATCATGATACAAACTTTATAAAACAATCTTAAGAGAAAGTGGCATCTTTTCCTGGTATGTCTCTTGTTCATTGACAGGGAAAATCCAGAAAGAAAACTGAGATTCAGTCCCTTTGAAACCCTTCAATGTTTAGTGTACTCAGCTTGATCCAGAAAAGGTGGTAAGGAACATCCTAGTCACCCAGAAAGATGTGATAAACTGTGTGAATTATCCTCAGGCGATAGATGGTGAAGTACATGGGTCAAGTGAAGATAAATCATCAGAAAATCAAAGGGATGATAAAGGTGGAGTAGAATGACCAAAATGTGATGCTGACTGGGTACCAAGAGCGAGCAGGAGGTGATGGTGCTGAAGCCTATTTGTTCTAGAACTTTGAAGATAAATATTGTGTGTGTAGGAAATGACCACCCCTTCACACCTTTTGTTCTATCTGTTTAGCTGGTATTAGAACGTTGTGCACCTTCCCACTAATGGACAAGAATAAGATGCCTCTGCTCCCCCTTTAATAATAATAATAATAATAAAGGGGCTTATAAAGCGCCTGGTGACGCCATCCCGGCGTGTCCCCGCGCTGAGGAGAGAGAGGCAGAGAGAGGCAGAGACAGATCTACAGAGTGAACAAATGTGTTTTTAACAGCTTCCTGAATATAGTTTCGGTCCTGGCCAGTCTAATTGCCGTGGGAAGGGCATTCCATTGATTGGCTGCTAACACTCGGAAGGAGCGTCCACCCATTCTGGCCCTCTTTATACGAGGTACTTTCAAAAGACCCATGCCCAAGGAGCGAAGTGCTCTATTGGGCAGATAAGGGATGGCTAGGTCCTTCAGATAATCAGGGGCTTTCTGAGTGGTTATCCTGTAGCAAATAAGAAGAGCTTTAAATAGGATTCTTTTCTTTATAGGAAGCCAGTGAAGGGCCAGTAGAGTGGGTTTGGATGCCGTTCTTTTGGGAAGTCTGAGAACTAATCGTGCTGCCGTGTTTTGTAACACCTGGAGTCGCCTTATGTTTTTCTCAGTTGTTCCTAGTAGCAATACGTTCGCATAATCTATGCGGGAGGTGACTAACGCTTGGGTCATAGGGGCAGAAGGTCCAGCGTGCGGTTTAAGGTCTTCATTATCCCAAAGCATTTCCCTGCTACTTTGTTGACGTGGTTCTCAAAAGAGAGTTTGGGATCCACCCAAACCCCCAGTTTTTTGCTTCCCTTCCAGGGATAGGTGTAGGGCCAAGGCACGGAGGCCACCAGTCCTGAGTCCAACTGGTATCCTTTCCCCCTATCACTAAAACCTCAGTTTTCGAGCCATTGAGCTTCAGGCAGTGTTGGTTCATCCAGCCTGCAAGCTCCTGCATACATGCTTTAAAATTGGCCGCTGCTAAAGTGGGTGTCTGTGATAGGGAAATGAGCAGCTGAGTATCATCGGCATAGGATACTAGTTCTATGCCGTATGATAGAACCACATCTGCCAGAGGAGCCATGTACAGGTTGAACAGGGTGGGGCTCAGGGCAGAGCCCTGAGGCACCCCCTGTTCTAAGGCTATGCTGTCTGAAAGAAACATGCCTCTCTGCACCTGAAAACTGCGGTCAGATAGGAAAGCTTTAAGCCAGCCCAATGCCGCCTTGGTGACCCCAGCACTGCTCAGAGACTGTAGCAAGATGGAATGAGCCACAGTGTCGAACGCAGCGCTGAGGTCCAGCATAATGAGAGCCATTGTGTGACCTTCATCCGCTCCAATCCGCAGAGTTTCGGTCGCTCGCAAGAGGGCCGTCTCGGTCGAGTAGTTCTTCCGAAAGCCAGATTGGGAGCTATGCAATGCCTTATTAGCTTCTAAGTGATCCATAAGCTGAGTATTGACTATTTTTTCGGTCACTTTAGCCAGAAAAGGTAGGAGGGAAATCGGCCTTAGGTTCTCTAAAAGGTCCTGGCTTACATTAGGTTTCTTTTTTATTGGCAGCACTATAGCCTGCTTCCAGTCACCTGGAAGAGAGGCCGAGGAAAACGACAGTTGGATGATGTGTCGAAAATAGGGCTCCAGTATTTCTAAACTAGCAGTCAGAACTTTAGGAGGGGCCGGATCTCGAGGGGAGCCTGATTTGACACTTTTGCATACATTTACCAGTACCTCAGGAGGCGGAACCACGAAGCAGTGTAAACCTGACCCCGTGGGACTGACCTCTCTGTCTACCCTGAGATCATAACTGACAGTTAGGTTTCCAGAGAAATTTGCATAGATGTCCGAGATCTTTCCAGAAAAATATTTCGCAATACTATTGCAAATTTCCACTGAGTCGCTGGAGGACCTATTATCATTCGAGAGTACAGAGATCTCCTTAAAGATTTTAAAGAGCTCCTTAGAAGAGTTCTCTGCTTCATCAATCCGATTTTTGTAGTGAGCGGCTTTGGAGTTGCGAATTTCTCTATAATACTCCCTTTGCATTTTTTTATATTGTTCCTTAATCACTGGGAAAAAATTAACGCGCCATTCACGTTCCAACTTTTTACAGGCAGATTTGAGCGTTTGAAGTTCAGGCGTATACCACGAAGTAGTTTTCCTCGTGTTTTTGGAGTTACTCCCAAGACGAATAGGGGCGGTTCTATCAAGGGCTCCTAAAATGCGTGTCTGTAGGTGACTGTACGCAGTTTCACAGTCCGTACCTCCGATCGGGCCTCCTATTGCAAGCAGTTCATTAAAGGTAGCCTGCGAGAAAGATTTCCATTTCCGCCGCGGGTAACGCAGCTCAGAATCTTTCTTAGAGTCATCCTCGGATGACTGAATACGAAATGGAATGACAAAATGATCGGACCAAGGGACCGGAATCGGGATGGAAGATTGTACTCTACAGTGATCTCCAAAGATGGGATCCAGGAGGTGCCCAAGTCTGTGAGTGGGGTCCTGATTTATAAGATCAAGCTGTAAGGAGTGGAGTTCGGACCTAATGTCACTGGCCTCCCTATCCAAAGGATCATCAAAGTGGGCATTCATATCGCCCAGCACAAGAACACTCTTTTTCCTAATTGCAAGGTGAGCGGTGGCCTCCAACAGGTTAGCAATAAAATCATACATCCTGCCAGGTGGTCTGTACACAAGGATGCCAGAAAGGGAGGTTTGAGGTCCTATGCTTATTGTGAAAACACCGGCTTCACAGTGGTCAATGTTCAGAGGCATTAGGGTGCATTGCATAGAAGTTTTAATAGCGATCGCAATACCCCCTCCCCTGCCATCCTTCCTGTCCAGTCTAGCAAGGGAGTAGCCAGGAGGTATGGCCTCTATAACGTCAGGGTCAGAGAGTTCTCCCAACCACGTTTCGGTAAAAAAAATCATATCATATTCCTCGTCCTCGAGTAGATGATAGATTTGAATACTATGTTTACCGAGAGAGCGGCAGTTAATCAGACCTGCCTTGACATGCTTATTTGCGTGAGCTATCCTAACTGGATTGGGGGGCTTAAATGAGCATAGGGGACAGGCGTGTAGTAGGAGCGGCTCCATAGAATGTGCGCAGGTCAGAGGGACCTTTGGACGAAGAGCGAGCAGCTCCTCTCGCGCATAGCGTAGCGTAGAGGGCGAAGTGAGACCAGAGTCCTTGGCCCCGCGCCCCGTCCTGAGGCGGACGGGCGCTGACGGGCTGGACTTTGGCTCGACTTCGGCGCGCTTCCGGCGCGCCCGCTGCACGCGTCCGCTGCGCGGCCGCGGTCCTCTGCGCATTTATGGGAGGGGTAGAGGCGACTAGAGCGCGGATGTTGCAGCCCTGAGCCCGGAAGTGTTGGGCTCCTCCTCCACCCTCCGCAACAAACGTCCAAGATGGGCGCGGCGGACCGGGGCGGGAGTAGACAGTCTAAAGTACCCAAACAGATGATGTAAGCCAATAGGTAAGGCACAGTTTAAAGATTTACCACAACAATACACTGATCAAAGATAAAATTAGCAGAACACGCTAAGTTTAAAAACGCTAATGATTCAGCGCTCACAGTGCATGCTGTGTGCACAAGCGTCAGCGGATAGAGTAAGCCGCTGCTACCGGCTGTTCTCCTCTCCACAGCGCGAGTGTTCACAAGCAGGGTATTTATAAAATTAGCATACAGCGCGACTAGAGCGCGGATGTTGCAGCCCTGAGCCCGGAAGTGTTGGGCTCCTCCTCCACCCTCCGCAACAAACGTCCAAGATGGGCGCGGCGGACCGGGGCGGGAGTCGACAGTCTAAAGTACCCAAACAGATGATGTAAGCCAATAGGTAAGGCACAGTTTAAAGATTTACCACAACAATACACTGATCAAAGAAAAATTAGCAGAACACGCTAAGTTTAAAAACGCTAATGATTCAGCGCTCACAGTGCATGCTGTGTGCACAAGCGTCAGCGGATAGAGTAAGCCGCTGCCACCGGCTGTTCTCCTCTCCACAGCGCGAGTGTTCACAAGCAGGGTATTTATAAAATTAGCATACAGCGCGACTAGAGCGCGGATGTTGCAGCCCTGAGCCCGGAAGTGTTGGGCTCCTCCTCCACCCTCCGCAACAAACGTCCAAGATGGGCGCGGCGGACCGGGGAGGGAGTAGACAGTCTAAAGTACCCAAACAGATGATGTAAACCAATAGGTAAGGCACAGTTTAAAGATTTACCACAACAATACACTGATCAAAGATAAAATTAGCAGAACACGCTAAGTTTAAAAACGCTAATGATTCAGCGCTCACAGTGCATGCTGTGTGCACAAGCGTCAGCGGATAGAGTAAGCCGCTGCCACCGGCTGTTCTCCTCTCCACAGCGCGAGTGTTCACAAGCAGGGAAAACATGGTTAAATTGGTTTATCTCTAATTACCATATTTAACTTGGCTGTTGGTCCTTAGTACATGGTTTAGAAAATGGACCCAGGGCCAGGAGCTTAAATGCCACCTGTGGACTACATCATCTATTGCACCATCTACAGGGTTAGCTTGTGAAAATTGCCTTTAGGCTAACCACATGTATCCTGACAGCGGCATCCTAAATCATTGCTGTCTTACTTGTAAAAATAACCCCTTTTGACAGGCGGGAAACTCTGCTTTTAAATAGCAATACGTCACCCCTAAGTACACCTTGGGCCATATGTATCAACACATTTCCCCATAGACACAGAATGGGCAAAACCCTTTGATACATCTGGCCCGTCACTTACAAGGTGGGTTTACTGATATAGGAAAGTGAAATATGTGTGATTTTTATTAGCCCAGAAAGGACAGTTGGATTGGAATCAGGTATTTCATCAACTTGAAAGGTGCCTAGGTGCAGCCTGTCTGCTTATAGTTTAGTGTAAGGGAAGACCTGAAAAAGGGGGAGCCTTTGTTCCCAAGTCCAGGCTCACAACCCAATAGTAAGGAATCTACCCCCAAAACTGGTTTTGAATGAACTCAGAGGAAGGGTGTGCCCATTTCCGTAAACACACCCCTGACTGGCACACAAGCTTCCTCCAAGGGTAGAGGCTCGTGCCATATTGGAATCCCTTAGAATGGTGAAATGTGGGATAGTTTGCAGTAACACAAATAGGAAGTGTTGCAAAAGAGGGGAGAGTTGTGCCCGGGATTTTTTTTTACATTGTTCAAGAGCTTCCAGGAATCACTCCCACCTATCGGCTAGTGCAATCCATAAATGTGGCATCATAAGGAACTCTCCTCAAAATATTCTCGGGACATGCAGAAGTTCAGGAGATATCTGTGACCTCAGAGGAACCCTAACAAACTGGACCTGCTCCCTCTTGTTTCCTGTAGAAAGAAGGGACCTCCAAGGGTCAGTTGGTTGCCCTCCCATGTGGCTACCGGGACACAACAAGCTAAAAGAGTCCTATATCCTGAAGGGACAATTTGACCAGGCCCAACTGGACCTGCATAAGACCTTGCTGAAAATCTTTGTATGAGTGAGTCCTAGCTCCTTACGTCCTGTCCCTGAGGTCATGGGAACCTTATAAGTAATTGTTTTTAACAAGAGGGAGAGTGAGGGAAATTTTACATATACATATATGTGAGGTGGGAACTCCTGGTCCCCGGAATTAATGGTAATAACAAAGGAGGAGTATCCCCCGAACGAGAGAAAAAACAATTTGCTCTTTCTTGTAAATATGGCTAGGTAAGCACACAAATGCCCCCAATCCGTTAGCAGGACAGTAGTAGTCCTTTAAGAAGACCCCTCACTCACCAACCTGGTTGGTGACATGCTTCATCACTGGGGTCCCACCCCATAGGCCGAGTGCCTATAGGGTGTGCTACGACACCTGTCTACAGTGGAGCGGGATATTGTATTCTTTTTTATATGTACCAATTATAGAAATGTGAAGGTATATTAAAAAGGGTCAGTACTACTCCGTTCAAGACTTTATTCTTGAGCGTCTGAACCTTAAGTAAAACCAGTGTGGCACCTTTGCCCAATTATGAAGGCTTTGGTGTCTCAAGAAGTGTGAAAGTTTGCTAAAAATAGCCAAGTGTGCTATGTGTTAGAGATTATAAAGTAAAACTAGGTCTACATGTTTCAACCAATGAAAAAGATTTTTTGGTTTTCGTCAGGACCGTGAGATTTACAAGCCCCATCGGGGCTTCGTGCACGGGAACTCAGTAGGTTTACCGACAGATGACCACTTCTAATGAAGTGACGGAGAATCGCCGTCTTGTCTCATCTGAAGCCCAAGAAGCGACAAAAACAGCTTCAGTTCTATCAGCATCCACGGAGGCATCACTTTCCAGGCGGCTCAGCAAATCGTGACTTCGCCCAAACCTCGCGGCACCCGCTCCGCGGGTGCCGCATCGCACAGGAGTGCGTGTGCTTCAACTTTCAGGCAGCAAGGCGGTGTCGGCGTGTGGCTTGGCGGGGCTGCGAGCGTGCGGGGGACTCCAACTACCAGGAGCCCCTGCTAGACCGGGAACCAGCATCAGGTCCGCTCTCCCTGCTGGCCCGCCCCCCGCCCACCTGAAGGCTGTAAAGGCGCCCTGCACCTTTCCTTGGCGGGACATCAGTTCTATCAGCATCCACGGAGGCATCACTTTCCAGGCGGCTCAGCAAATCGTGACTTCGCCCAAACCTCGCCGCACCCGCTCCGCGGGTGCCGCATCGCACAGGAGTGCGTGTGCTTCAACTTTCAGGCAGCAAGGCGGCGTGGGCGTGTGGCTTGGCGGGGCTGCGAGCGTGCGGGGGACTCCAACTACCAGGAGCCCCTGCTAGACCGGGAACCAGCATCCGGTCCGCTCTCCCTGCTGGCCCGCCCCCCGCCTAACACGCCCCACTATATTACATCCTCAAACTCCCGCAGCGCGGGACGCAGCTCGGGGCGAAGACCGGGCAAAGACCGGGCCGTTTCAGGCCGTTCCAGACCGAGTAAGACCGGACCGGGCCAACTCCCTTGGCTGTATCTGTTAAGGTATACTGTTTAATTGTGCCCTATTACCCCTACTCACCCACCAAATAATGTCTGTGCGCGAAACTCGGAGTAGGGCCACAAAGCCCGTAAAAAAGGCTACAGGGACCTTGGATGACTTTATTACAAGGACCAGCTTATCCATTGACAATGAGATTACAAAACTTCAACATAGAGTGTCCCTGGAGTTGGAGTCTGCCAGAAGGCTGTCCACAGATATAGCACTAAGGAAAGAATCTTCGTTAGGTAGCATTGCCTCTTCGAAAACTCCTGAGCGCATTACCGGCCCCATACCAATTATTACTTTGGCCGAGGTACATCCTATCCCCGAGGAAACAGCTCCTTCTGCCAACCATGACTTAGATCCCTCACAGTTATCGGTCAGTGGTGTATCTGAAAGCATTATGTCTTCAGATCCACTGGTAGAGAATGTTGAGAAGGTGTCGGGGAAAGCAGCTTCTAATACCAACCAGGGAGCTATTAATGCAATACCCAAACAAAAGAGAAAACGGAAAAATCTGTCTGTGTACGCCAGGAAAAAGGCAAAGGTAGTCTCAAGCCAGTGTATCACAGGGGGGGTATCACAACTAACTATTATTACAAATGGGCCCGACCAGACGCTTCTAACTGTACAAACCAGTAATGACAACATAGAGGTGTTAAATTCAGATTTAAGGGTTGGCCATCCTATTGATGAGGGCGAGAAAACTTCCATACCCATGGCTGAGCCAGAAGGGGATAGGGAACAGTTTTTGAAACTTGTATGGGAAACGCTAAAAAAACTCCTCAGGCCATTAGAAGTTAGGCTAACTGGCATTGAGAATCAGCTACTTGAGGTAGAAAAAAGTGTTATCACCTTATCTAGTTTAAGTCTTAATGGTAGTGATGTACCAGCAAATCCCACACAGGCTATGACCATGGCCCCAGTGGTATCCTCAAACACTAATCCATCTAGTACACAGCATCAAAAAGAGGGAGTATTAAAAAATACAAGTACCAACTCGACAACAAGTACTCTAATAAAATCTAAGGCCACACCCTTGAACCTACCATCTGCTAATACCACTAGTAAACCCTCTTTGAAGGGTTCTGTACAAAGCAAGAAGCCACAGATGGCAAATGTGGCTGTTACACATTCTCCTGCCCCCAAGACTCCCGTTCCTCAGAAGCCTTCATCTAACATACCTCCCCCTGCACACACTACATTGGGTCTAAATAAATCCCTGGCTGATAGATCTTCTGTCAACAGAATAGACACACCTAACTATCAAACAACCCACGCTTATAACAACTTTAAGGGAGGATATATAGACCTGCCTCCTGATGCCAGTCCCTTTGTAGTTGTTCTTACTGGGGTGCCTGAATTGGAAAACCAATTTGAAGAGAACTTTCTATCCCTAAAAAATAAGGTGATTTATTGGCTAAATTCAAACAAACCCGTTCCAAACCATATGAAAAGTAAAATCCTTATGGTACGCAGGGTACCATGGGTTGGTCCTATAGCCAAATCAATTCCAGGCGATTGTATAGTCATTTAATTCGAGGAACCCCACAGTGCCCACCAGATATGCATATGGAAATCATATGGAGATACGTCATCTATTGAAGCCAGGCCCTTATCGTTCCTCTATCCCCCACCTAGGCCCCCAAAGTATGGGCCCAATTGGAACACTGTTAAACATCACTATGGTTATGCACCCAATCTAGTCAGACAGGTTGACCGAAATGCGTGGAACGGAATTCCCACTTTCAATAGGTTCAGTTGCTTAGATGCAGTTGACTGACTTGAGACTTTCCCAAATTGCATCCCAAAGTCAGAAGACACCTACTGTACACCTGGTGATGGGAACATCTATCCCAGAACTAGAAATAGTGAGATATCACATAATGAGGGAGCGGGAGTTATCAACTACTGCATAACTTGGGATTTCCAGTACAGGGAAAGTTTTTCAGTTGAGAACCCACAATGTTACGACGTGGATGAGGGTTGTCTTGGTGAAGGAATTAGCATTGTACCAGGGGTTTTGATGACCGAAGCAGAGAACCAAATTGCAGACTCGGTGAAGTAGTGTGGCTCACTGGTTAGAGGCGGCAGACCCGAGAGCAGAGGACGGCCCGGGACCAGGGTTCGATTCCCGGCACAGCAGGTTTCTGGACCAGGGTCAGCGGACTCGATAATTCTCTCGCCTCGGTGCCCACTCTGATCAGCGATCACACTCGGCAACTCTGGGCATTAGCTTGCCTCATCTTCACTAACGGCCCCACCAGACCGCCGGGGATGCCTGGTCTCACCCTGGAGATACCCATTAAGGGACCATCTCTCAGGGAAGCCAGGAAGGGTTTCGCAGCGGTTGAAGCGCCTTGGGACCCTACGGGTAAGTAGTGCGCTATATAAATGCCTATACATACATTTACACTCACAGCTAGATAGCGTAAATCTTCCGTTGGTACAAGTGCCGTCTATTGACGACTCCGCCCGCCCTGGTAGTGGGTCAATCCCAAAGTTGCTTATTTTGTCATGGAATATTGCTGGAGTCGCCAAAAATCTGAAAGACCCAGAATGGGCTGATTATGTTGACTCCAGTGATTTCTGTTTATTGCAAGAAACATGGGTAATGGATATTCCGCATAGGATAGGATACAAAACCTTTGGTATCGAGGCAGTCCAGTCGGATAGGGGGAGGCCATCTGGGGGATTGATTATATGGCTCAAAATTACATTGAAAATAAGAGTCGAACCAATAGACACAGGAACCCCTGACATTTTGGCATTAAAACTTGTAAATTTAAATGGGGACGAAAGTTACATTATTAACGTTTATAACAGACCCCTTGGTCATTCGAAGGTTTCACCTACCTTGGAAACCTTGGATGCCTTCCTGAAAAGGGTGGTTGGAGATGTCCCTGTGATTCTGGGAGGCGATTTAAATTGCAACTTTGAACCGGTTCTTGGGATTACTGATGTCTTTGAGGATGAAGATCAAGCATATAATATCCCCCAGCTTGAGACTTCAAACTACGTTAAATGCTCTACCCTGGCCGTCCAATTAATGAGGCTAACTGCAGATCATGGTCTAAGAGCATGCAACGGCCGCCATCCATCAGAACTAACAAAACAGCCAACCTTCGTGAAGTCCAAAAGCAACTTAGACTTCATACTTGTTTCACTAAGCATTTGGCATTTCATGGTTGATTTTAAGGTAGCAAATAGGGATGAGAGTGATCACTATCCCCTAGAACTTCATATTGACGCATACATGTTCAGTGACATCTCTGCCTCTACATCTACTGAGATTGCCAAGCGTAAAATGTGCGAGCAGGTACATGTTAATAATAACAGACGTGCACTCAAATGGCCGTACATTCTAGCCGAAGGTAAGGCCTTAGCTTTTGCATATTCACTTTTTGAGACAATGTTCGGGCCTATTGTTGGACAACCCTTTTTACCCGACCAGTATGATCATTTTGTTGATTTACACAAGGCCTTCTTTAATGAGCTAAAAACCTGCTTGTCCAAAATGCCAAAGTAAAAGCAACAAGATGTACGGATGGGATGCCATGGTAAACTATGGTATAACCATTCATGCAGGTTGGCTAAGAGGGAGCTTTTGCTTGCTATTAAAAATAAATCAAAGGAAGATGTCAGACTTGCAAGGGAAGAGTATAAGCATGTCCAAATAACTTCAAAAAAATCATGGGAAGAATCGATCTGGGCTGACATGCTGGTTGCTGCCAAATCTAATGACAATGTTGGCTTCTGGAGGCTTGTTGCAAACGAGGGTCACGCAAGTAGAGCTGTGAAGGACACGTTTTTAGATGAATTGACTTGGGTGACACACTTCACATCCCTCTACAAACAATATGATAGTGGTGTTGATGAGACTCCATGGTTGCCTCCACCTATTGAATGCCTTGACTTTACACTGGACGAAACAAAAAGGGCAATCAATGAACTTAAAAATAGTAAAGCTCCTGGCCCTGATAAAATACCGGGCGATTTGTATAAGCACGAAATTGAAGTTTGGGCTCCATATATAAATCGATTGTTTAATGTCCTGTCAAAGAATTGCCAATTTCCTGATAGCTGGCGTGCAGCAGAAGTTGTTTTAATTTTCAAAAAGGGAAATAGATCTGTACCTTCAAATTATAGACCAATTAGTTTAATGGACACCCTGCAAAAACTCTATGCCAAACATTTATTATTTCGGATCAACGACTGGCTGGAGGAAAAAACAATACTTTCCAAATTCCAAGCAGGCTTTAGGAGTAAGACCAGCACCATAGACCAGGTCTTCAGGTTTTGTTGTATATATTGGAAATATGTGGACATTAGGAAAGGTCATCTGTATGTAGCTTTCGTAGATCTGAGAGCGGCATTTGACCTTGTCTCTCGCAACTTGCTCTGGAGATCCTTAAGTGAAGCCGGTCTGCCAGGTTGTCTTTCGGTCCAAATAATTGAGTTACATGCTAGAAATTATGCCAACATAAGGTGGGGTCCAAATGGTGAACTGACGCGTAACATTCCAATTGAACGTGGTGTCCGGCAAGGATGCGTCTTGGCCCGACCTTATTTTCCTTATTTGTCAATGATGTTCCTGATCACTTGAATGGCTGTACTAATGACTCCCCTCAGCTCAACGGAGAAAGGGTGCCTGCGTTGCTCTTCGCGGATGATACCATCTTAATATCCCAAACCAAGAAGGGCCTCCAGGCACTCCTAAACTCATTTAGCAGCTATTGTGTGATGAAAGGATTAGAAATAAACGTTGACAAAACTAAGTGTATGGCATTGAACCCCAGTAAACCGGATAGAGGGACCTTGACTTTAAATGGTCAAACTTTAGGAACTGTAGATAACTTTTCTTATCTGGGGGTGGTACTCGATTCAAATTTAACATGGAAGGCCCAAATCGAGAAAAGCAAGGTGTCATATGCCCATAATGCTAAACCAATCATTAGCAAACTGAATGCTAGCACAAGTAAGAGCGTGACCCCTGTGCTTAAACTCTTTAAATTTAAAATCCAATCTGCCGCTCTGTATGGGGCTGAGATATGGGGACCTTGGGCCAGGGATAGCTTTCAAGGCCTGGATAATAAATTTATGAGAACAATTGTAAGGGTCCCCACTAGTACACCATTAATCCCTCTCCAATTTGATTTGAATTTTAAAAGAACTGATTATTTTACTACCATTAGACCATTAATGTTTTGGATAAGGATATGGTCTACCCCAGCACTATCCGAATATAGGAACGGCCTTCGAGAGTTATTGGATCTAGACTCTTTCCACTCCATTCTATGGCTTAGACATATAAAAAAATGGTTCTCGATACTGGGTTTACCCCAGCTGTGGGAGAATCCGGATAATTTACCACCCTTCGCTAAGTCCATTGTAAAGCGAGCCTTCTGGTCCTATATGACTAATAGGCTAGTATATGAAAATAGAACTGGGTCCTTAATCCATGAATTCTTAACCTTTAAAGATGAACCCTGCTTTGAACTTTTTTTGGACGAAATAGAGCCGCCCGTTGCGAAGTCTCTATTTTTAAAATTCAGGTATGGGAACCTCATGTTGAATGCCAATATAGAACGATGGTCCAAGAGAAAACTGGATTGTCCGAATGCTATAAGTGGGAACTGCTCCATGTGCCTAGATCCTTGTACGGAGAATGAGGTACACATGTTGTTTATATGCAAAGCATACTCAAAAGCTCGAAAGAGATGGTTAAAACCCATGTGCACTCTCCTAGGAACAAGATCTTGTATCACGGCATATAGGATTATAAAAACTAATACTGCTCAATTCATTGTATTCAGTATTAGTAGGTTTCTTTACTCTGTGTATATTGTTCGCAGGAAATTTGGTCAGATGCTTTGAGCAGGAATCTTGAATATGTTTATATTTCAACTGTCAAATGAAATGTGCTTAAAAGAGGATGTCGGATATTAATTTTATACAGTATTTTAAAAGTCATCTGTTTTTAAAGTATTTGTGTATGTACATTGTCATGACCCTTTGTTTAATGTATGTATATATGTGTGTCTTTTATGGCCAACTGGCCGAAATAAATAAATAAATAAATAAATAAAATAAAAACCGCTTTAAGTGTTTTTTCCTGAATCCAGGATTGAACACACTTTTTACACTCAGACCCATATTTGTGGTCTGTAAATTACATGTGGGTAGGGCGCGCCTTAGCGTGTGCGTACCGCCCCTTGTAAATCTCACGGTCCTGACGAAAACCAAAAAATCTTTTTCATTGGTTGAAACATGTAGACCTAGTTTTACTTTATAATCTCTAACACATAGCACACTTGGCTATTTTTAGCAAACTTTCACACTTCTTGAGACACCAAAGCCTTCATAATTGGGCAAAGGTGCCACACTGGTTTTACTTAAGGTTCAGACGCTCAAGAATAAAGTCTTGAACGGAGTAGTACTGACCCTTTTTAATATACCTTCACATTTCTATAATTCGCACATATAAAAAAGAATACAATATCCCGCTCCACTGTAGACAGGTGTCGTAGCACACCCTATAGGCACTCGGCCTATGGGGTGGGACCCCAGTGATGAAGCATGTCACCAACCAGGTTGGTGAGTGATGGGTCTTCTTACAGGACTACTACTGTCCTGCTAACGGATTGGGGGCATTTGTGTGCTTACCTAGCCATATTTACAAGAAAGAGCAAATAGTTTTTTCTCTCGTTCGGGGGATACTCCTCCTTTGTTATTAACCTTATAAGTAACCCATAGCTGCTGCTGCAGACACCCTGAAAATTTGGGTCTTGGAAAAATGTTGGACTTCCAAGACTTCTGAAGCCCTTGGCAGCACCTTGCAGCAAAGGGATTGGATTTTAATTCAACTTTGCCTGATACAGTTTCAAGCTCGCCCCACTGGATGATTTTGAGCTTCATAAAAAAGACTAAGTGCTTGATTTACAACATAGTGGGCTGGCCATTCTCTCACCAGGAAGACAGAGTACATTACTAAACCACACTAGTGGAGGTATAGCCTGGCAGAGTTATAAATGATCACCAAGCTGTCGGTCATTTATAAAGCATTGGCAGAGACCACAGTCAATGCGGTTCCTGCCAATGCATTTTGCAGTTTGATAAAGGTCTCTGTCAACATGATGGAGCTCTGCACCAAATAGCTTTCCTTTTCTTCTTTTTATTTTAAAGAAAAAAAGTGATTTTCTTTTTTAAAATAAAAAATAAAAGCTCCCCTCACCATTTCGTCCTCTCTCATAGAAAGGGAAACATTGAGCAGTTTTCACTTCCCCACACCGTCAGGGTTTTCCTGGCAGTGACAGTCAGTGAAAACTGACCTCTAATTCCAGCCATCTAAATGAGGTGCTTGGAATTGCAGTTCTGTCTCCGATGGCCCTTACTCCACTGGGTGGGTTTAGCCTCCACTGTGAATAAATCTATTGCCCACAACACCAAAATCTTTTAGGCGGGATATTCTCTTGACTGTATAGACACTCTATCACCATTGCGTCAGAGTATCTAAACTGCAAAAATATAAATCTGCCCCTAAGCCAGAATGCAAAATCTTTGACTGGGGCGGACCTGCTTGATGTATCTGACCCTCACTCCATCGTGATCAGCCTGAAATCACTCGTAGGTCCTGGTCTATCAATGTCATAGACTATTGTTGGCGCTTAGTACTATTTTGCAATATTTTCACCTAAATCTTTAAAACTTCATATCTCTGATTCCCCTTATAAGTATTTTTTGTTTTTTTCGTGTCAATATTTTTATTAAAATGTATTCTATGTTCCTAATTGGGTTAAGGATTTTTATGGATTGGTGGCTTGACTTTATTACTGTGTAGGTACTGCATAAATACTTAACACATTTCCCTAAGTTAAGCCTGTCTGCTCTGTGCTGTAGCTACCAGCAGGGATAGACTAGCTTCTGTGGGCTGGCAGGGTACTGGTCAGTTTAACTGCAGTAGTGACTTATTTTGTTGCTGGGGACCTGCTGTCCATGTTCCTACTTGCAGCTCTTCAAAACAAACAATGGAATAACAAATGGTTTAACAAAGGATTTTAAACCATGCTCAAAACATCATTTAATCCATTTGTTTTTGCATGGTTTATTTAGAAGCACTGCAAGTAGAAAATATGGCTTCAGGTCCCCAGCAACAAAACCAGCCACCACTGGTAGTGAAATGTGCCCCCACAGTGCCAGTCCACCAAAACGCCTGAAACCTGGAAGGCCAGTATTGTCCTGGCTACCAGGGGAGTTCACTGCAGGTTAATATACTGATTTGGGTTCACCTGACAAGTTAGTTTCATTATTCCTTAAGGTGGTTGACAGCCCATCCCATGCAATAAACCATGTTCTTACAGTGTGGACAATATAAGGTAGTGCAGATGGTTTCTCATGTAAACTACTTGATGAGCGCAGTTACCACAAGGAGATTGGGCAGTGTGCGCCATGTAAAAAAGCTTAAGTCCTACTTCCGGAGCGATAACACACTAGGCATGATGGCTGGGGCAGAGGAATTTAAAGGAAATAATAAGCTCCTTTTTGACATACCGCATAATGACAGGGAGGACGGTTTTGTGGAGGGGTTACACTTTGCCCCAGAGTTGATGCCTAAGCAGCAGAAAGCATGTAGACTTGCACTGTGACAATTGTTTCAATATTTTCTCACTGACTCCAGAGCCTGTATGTGTTCATGACATTAACTCAGAAGATAGTCTTTCCATGAAAAACAAGACTTATTGGCCACCCAAAGGAGCCCAGGAAAACATTGTGTCAGAACTAGCCAGCATGGTAGACTTGGGAGTGATTGAGCAATCCCATAGTACTTGGTCCATCCCGGAAATGATGGTGCCCATCAAGCTTCAGCTGACTCGTGGTTTGGTATAAGCTGCAGGGCACTCAACTGTCCTGACTGTGGACCATCATTGTGTCACTGTTGCCCTGTGTTACCCAAGGCCCATTACTCTGAGGCTGGGAAGCCATTAAGCATGGGCATGGTGATGAAGGCTGTTTCCAGTGAAACCTCCTTCTGTATCATCTTTGAGGAGGTTCAGGAAGTGAGACATGTGAGGAGCAGCATTTGTGTGCATACAGGTGAAATAATGGAGACTTGTGGGTAATCACCATCTGAAAAATGCTATGTACTCTGTGACCCTTTGCAAACACATAGCAAAACAAGGACACAAGAGAATCCAACTTCTTGGAGTTTACTTTGGGATCCTAAGACAATTCAAACTACTCCTCTCTGCCATGCCTTTTGTTACGCAACTGAATACAAGTGGAAGACTCCTCTTCAGAGAACTAACACAGAGATAGAGGCGAAGGTTTCACTAAAGAAGCATATGCAAGTTCTACTGAGTCTGCAGCAGGATTAGTGATTCAGAGATGGAAAGAAAGAATTAGAACAGGAATCAGGATGGATGAATATAGCCAGTTAGTTTGGAGTAGACAACTTTTTAGATCTTTATATGCACAGTTAAGTCCTTAAGGAGTGCAAGAATGTACACAGACATTATAAAAGTAACTTGAAGGACAATCAAAAGTGATTTAAAATCAAGTACTTGGTAACGTATTTTCGTGAATTTAAGGTTAGGATTGCAATCCAAAAAGCATCATTCCTACTGAGCTGATCAGCAAGGTCAGTGTACTCAAGTCGTTAACTAATTAAAATATTACCATGGGAAGACTCAAGTTAACACAATAGATATTATGGCAGACTAGCCTACACGTGTCAGACTGGCCTGAGTAATGGACACTAACTGAGTATTAACATTAATTCTGGAAACCTTCATTACCTTGCAGCAAGAGGTTAGAACTTCTAAAGTTGAGAATCAAAGCTTGTTAATTGAGTTGGTGGTATTTCAATAGAAAGTTTGACAGCTTTTGTCCATGAAAAGTTCTGTTTCTCATGTTCAAATAATGTATCCCCTTATTGTATTTTTGCTTTCCCCTATATGCTTTTATAGGGATCATACGATTTATATCCAAGACAAGCATTTATTATGTCTTACCTGGGAGAAAACACTGCACATTGGTAACTCCTCATGAATGGATAAGACAAACCGATGTTATAGAGTTTTGAAACATTTAGTGATGAAATGAAAATGTTGTTTGATCATATGACACCCAATTTATTTATCCTTGGATAAAGAATTATTAACACTAAACCACAATTTCATTTTTATCTATAATAACACCTTTAATAGTCGAATAATAAGGACTGAATTGCCTGGGGTCATTGGCTTTTTGAGTTTCAGAGATAAACCCACACTTTTGGATCTTGTTTTTGAGGAACAAGAAAAGTTTAAAAGTTTGGTAAATGGTAGTCAACATCGAAGGGGGGTGCCCCAAAATGTTTGGTGCCTTGAAGGGAACCAGTGTGATGGTGGTTCCTTTCACGGTACTGAAATGACTTCTGGGCCAGCGGTGTGATGCATGGTAGTCTGTCAAGGTAGCAGAGGTATAGACCTCTGTCACCCTGTTGGGCGAAGTACCACATGCCAAAAGTCTAAATCCAGCTCTTAGTTCTTACCTTGCCTGCCCTAGTCCGTCTAAACTTGTCATGTGCCGTGGCTGGGCTTTTATTGTCTAATGACATCAATATGTTTTAGTTGGCACAAACTTAAAATATACTTAACTATTCTGCTGGTAATAGCGAATAGATACTCAAAAATGTGTGCCACAGATTAATGTGCTAGTAACCATGTAGGCAGTCATCTGGAAACTGTATTAGACCATGCCTATTTTGCAGTGCACTCTGTAAGATGGCTGCTCCAGGACGTACAGCCACATGCATCAATATTGCATTTTGCGATTCCTTAATCGCGAAAAATAAGGAATCGCAATTAAGGAATTGCAAACTGCAATGCATCAAGAAATCGTTTTAAAAATAGCGATTTCTTAAAATTCCTTAATTGCGATTCTCTAATTGAGAATCGCAATTAAGAAATACTTCCCCATCCATTCCTATGTGCCTAGAGGCCCATAGGAATGAATGGAAAGACTTTCTTAATTTGCAATTCACCATTAGAAATTCGCAAATTAAGAATGCAATTTCAAGGGTGCAGGGGTGTCCAAAGGACACACACCCCTGCACACATGCCCCAAGGGCATGTGTGTGTGTAAAATGGAACGTTAAAAACAAATGCACTTTAGTGCATTTTTCAAAGTTTTCGCAAATTACCATCAAGGTCAACTTCATGGTAATTTGCTCCTCTTATTTGTGAATTCGCAAATTTTCAGAGTTTGATGCATTGCAATTAAGGAATCTCAATTTGAGATTCCTTAAATGCAATCGCAATTTAAGAAATCGCAATTTTGCGATTTCTTAAATAGCGAAAATTACAAAAATGTTAATGCATCCAAAAAATGGAAATTGCATTCGCAAACGGCCGAATTTTGCGATTCGCACCGTTTGCAAATGCAATTTCCTTTGATGCATGTGGATGGTAATATGTGGTAGAGTGAGGTGTGCTTTTATTAACCTCCCATCGAGTGCCAATGGTTTCAAAATATGCTAGCTGCATAAAACTCCCTAGCCATGAAAGGGAATAAACTCACATGACAGAAGTTTTTACGGAGTAGCTAATGTGGCACTGTGTGTTATTATTTTGATTATTATTCTTTATGGAAACTGTTGAATCAAAATAATGGTGCTTTATGGAAAACATACCTGATGAAAGCGCTATTGGAAGAAGTTTCACTGCTGATACCTAGTGGCATTGCTAGTGATTGTTTTCAAACATGGGAATATGGACGGACGCAGCCCTGGCACCAGTGCTTAATGTAAATGAAAGCAAATAAAGTCAACGCCCACCACAACCACACAACTGCTGCTATTATGAGTGTGGAGTTGTAGGCAACAATGGGTGGTGTTGCTAGAAAACAGTTGCATTGGTTTGTTCACCCACAATATGCTGATACACCTGAACTCAACTGTGAAGTCTGGAATGATGGTGTGACAAATTGCTCTTCCAAAACCTGTGCAGTACAGTTGTGCCACTGAGACACTCCTCTGGAGGATATTCTACTTGCAATGCAAGTGGCAACTAAAAATCTACTGCAACGTTATCAATTAGCCAAATGGAAACCCATTATATCCCTGCTGAGACCCACACATAAACCCTTACAGGTTGTTGCTGCAGCAGCAATTGATAGGATTAGACTACTGTAATTGCTTATATGTGGATCTTCTGTGCCTCACAGATCAAGGCCCAGAATTACTAACATTTTGCATCAGGGTTATGTTACCATTCAGACATGGCCCCACACAAAATGTATTTCAGGAATTACTAAGCCATGTAAAGACCAATTTGCATGGCTTAGTAGAAGAAAAGTAACAGCACTGCCTTGCATTACTTTATGTCAGAGAGGTGTTCCATGGGTGGAGCATGGGCTTTCCAGTGCATCCATCCATAGATTTTTATGCAAACTCAGATTGACCAAATCAGTAAACTTGAGTTGGTGCCTAATTGAGAGAGACGTAAGGAGGAGAAATATCCTAATTTCTCTTCATTATTTCCTCTTTCCATGTGTTCTGCATTCTGCAGCACACATGACATATCGTCAGGATAAGGTCAGCCGGAGTCTGGAAGCACTGATCCCAGAGCACAAGCCCACTGGTTCTGTGTGATACATTCTTCAGAAAGGACATCCATCCCTACTTGTGAGATTGCTGCACCAGCCATTGAAAAATGTGAAGCAGCCGCCTTGCAGAAGATTTGTCTGCTGGGTTGATACTAGCATCCACAGAAGAGACCCATAGAGTTGCCAGTTTGCATGCTCTCCCAGGAGCAAGAGAAATGCCATATGGAGAAGAAGCGATCTGGCTGCCCAAGTGCACCAACTCCACTACAAATTGAGTGACCAAACCTCTCTAAGTGAGATTAAAATGTGAAATCACACTACTTCCCAGAATAATCACGAGCATGTGTTCTCCCCTTTGTTGGAAATTGTGTTGTAGGTTGACTGGAGTATGAGCTCTAGTCAAGCAGCAACCACAATCCGAGTCAGGGTAAAAAGTGGGCAAGCCCTAAGTTACCTTATGCTCACCCTCTGGTACCTTGGCACAAAGCAATTAAGCTTAGATTAGAGGCAACGTTGTAAAGTATTTGTTCAACACTTCAAATAGCAAAACGGTGAAATCACCACACAAGAAGATTCCATGCCAGGAATGGGGTGGGGGACCTATTTCTTCCCAATTAGAATTTACACTTATAAAATGTAATAAGGTAATTCAGGTGTAATCATATTAGGGAGATAAGCCTGTCAGTAGTGAAAAACAACATTGGGAGTTTTTCACTATCGTGGCAAGTAAATCTTAATGGTGCATAACCTGCCTTTTAAATACATTGCACCCTGCCCATGGGGGAAAACAGTTTCGTAATGAAGGGCTATTTTAGCCTAAAATGCATTGGGATGATGCGAATATTTACATGATGTATTTGTTCTTTGAAGAAAGGATATGCTGCTGCTCAATTAAATATTGATATTCTTGAGCACTTTGATAATTTCAGACTGTTTGATGTCTTGATTAACTAAATCAAGCAAATACCACAAAAAACATCACATTAGACTCATTGTCAAATATCTGTGAACATTGATTACTTCCCCCATTGGGAATCCAGGCAGTGCTTTTAACCGCATCGCTGCTTGACAAATCCCTCTGCTGTGCTAGACAGCAATGAAAACGGGTGTGGTCATGACGAGCTCAGCTCGTCATGAGCACCCTATAGGTATACCTCATGACGAGCTGAGCTCGTCATGAGCATCGAAGGGGTTAAAGGACATTTGCAACAATGGGAAACACTACCTTGCTTTGTTCTTTACACTTTTGGATCAGAAAGCGATGCCTTCATGCACGCTTGCAAGTGATCAATTAAACTACTGAATATTCTAAATTCTAAATTAAACCATGGAGAGCGTGAGCTAACTCATTCTTCTATTTAAACATCTAAATAAGGCCCTCTGTCAGACACTGCCTCCTTGGGGATCCCAACACAGGTAAAGATCCCCATCAGCGCTATAGCCCCACGGGTGCAGTAACTGATGTCAGAGGGATGGCCTCTGGGCAGCAGGTGGCGGTCCACCAAGGCGAAGAGAAACCTGTGGCCTAAGGCTTTCTTGGGGTCCAAGGGTCCAATGATGGCAATTCCTACTCTTTCAAAGGGGGTTCCAACAGCTTTTAGTGGAAACAGGAGAGCTGTGTTCCTTTTCCCTGATTTCTCATTGGCCTGGCAGTTGGGACAGGACCTGCAGAATGCATCTGAGGCTATCTTCTTTCTATGCCGATAAAACTGGGAGAAAAGCCAGGTAAAGGTCTTTTCTTGCTCTAGGTGTCCTGCCAGGGGGATATTGTGACCCAATTCCAGTAGTAAGGTCTGGGGGAACACCAGCACACAGAATACCCCAGTACCAAGGGCCTTAGGCACATCGTAGAGGAGATCATTCTCCCAGTAGATTAGGTGATCGCCAGAGGCTTCACCTTCTGAAAGGGCTGAGGCCTAGCATCTCAAGCAATCAAGAGTGGGACATTCCTTCTGTGCTTTGTAGAAGTCCTCCAATGGTCCCACCTTCAACTTGCCAGACAGCAAACTCAGGTAGATCACCTTGGGCTGCAATGTGCTTCCCGGTTGGCTCAGGGGCCTCCTTCTTAGGGACCCCGTCAACCTTCACCATGGGAACTTCAAGGACTTTTTTCCCATGCCTCTTTCCCCTCTCCTTTGCAGTTGTCTAGGCCTTTGCTCCAGCCTCCAGATGCCCTAACTCCTTTGATGAGCAGCCACGGACCAAGTAGTCATACAGACCCCCACAGGCAGTCCCAACATCTCCAAGTGTGACCTGAGATCTACCCCCCTCCACATAATGTGCTCCAGGTTGTTGCCCAACTTAGTAAAGCAAATACTGAGGATGTGCTCTCTCATGATTAATTTATACAACCCAACATAATTATTTAGTTTGCTGGACAGCACCCAACCATTCAGCTCCTTGTTGGAGTAGGCCCCAAAATCTACCCAGGATTGGTTAGGGAGCAATACTTCTCAGGAGTCAGTCCAAATTTTAAAATTAAAGTAGCCTTCATAGAGTCTTGGTTTATTCACCAGCCTCTAATATATGATGTGTGTCCCTTCCCAGAGTAGGCATGTGGTTCCACAAACTACCCCTTCAGTGCTCCTGAGGAAACCTGGGAACCTTCAGTGTAACTTCATAAGCAGAAACCAATTGTCAATGTCATCTCCCACCATATAACTGGGCACCAAATCTTTGGGTAAGCTAATCATTTTCTCTCCTTCAAGTATTGCAGATATGCTGTCACCATCACTGCTGGAATCTCTTTATCTGGCCTTGATATCCAGCTCTTTTATTCTCCTCTCATGAGCCAACAACAACATTTTCTCTTCCAATGCCCTTTCAGCCTTTTCTCCTCTGCCTCCATTTTTAATTTAGAATTTTGCAGCTTGAACTCTCACTCCTCCCTCCTCTCTGCCAGTTTCTTATGGGATAGGCCACAGGAACCAGAATTGCTCCTTGCCCTGGCAGGAAGCTCCATTTCAGGGGTCAGCCCCTCACCACTGCAAGTGTTTCCTCAGAAGGGTTATCCTCCATTCCGTCATCCTCTCCTGTGGTCTCACACAGCACAGAGTTAGCTTCTGCCCAGGTCCTCAGTGCCTTTTGCAACTCCATCTGCCTGGTGGTGCTTTTGGCAGGGATTTCAACCTCCTTACCGAAGCCCTGGAGCAGGGCCACTGTGTATACTTATACGTTGTGAAAAGAGAGAGGAACCCCTTGAAGTAAACAAGGGAATTGGGGTGTTAAACCTAAATCAAACAGAATGATTCCCTTGGGTCGTGTACAGGAGAAGCTTGGAATTAGCTATAACCACAATCAGATATAAACACACTAATTAAAGAAATTGATCAAAAATGAAGTTACATAACAATTTATTGAAACAATAAAAAGACAATTTACAATTACACTGGAAAAAATGTTAAAAAACAATTAAAATACTATATAATTTTGTGACCAGCACAAAAATGAAGGACAGACAAAACTCAATTGTAAAACATACAAATTAGAGATTACAAAGCGTACATTCACAATTAAAATTTCAACGACCCCTGGTTTTATAACCTTACAATCTTATATACACCGGGGGGGAAAAAAGATGAATTGTACAGAAAATTGCGTCGACGCGTTTCGGTGGTTTGCGTATTATTATGTGCCACCTTTATCAAGACTATTGATTTGTTGTCTGTCGTGTTACTGGATCCTTATGGTTGTCCTGTTTGGTGGGATTCCTTATTATGTAGGAGAAAAAATTCTTTCAGGATGTGAGGAGATATTCTTATTGGGCGGTAACTATCTGGAGGTTACTAATGATTCTCCTATCCGATAAGGATTAGAAAACTTTTCAAAGTCTGTAAATCTTCAGACACTTCTATGTCACTACTCTTTAGTTGTTCTTGACTTGTAGCGGGGATGAATATCAAGATCAATGGCGGTTGGCTTCAATGACCAGAACGAGTCTCTATAATGGTCAAAAAGAGATCTCGCAGTAGAAGGAATAATAGAGGCGCGGTGAGCTGCCTTTACTTTTGTGAGCGTTGGGGTAGTTTCTTAAAAAATTGTATAATCGTATCCCCTGCTACAGCAAAAGCGTCTGTTCGTATCGGGTCTTCGTTTTCATAAAATGTTAGCATATGATGGGGCTCCAGGAAAGCCCATGGAATTTCCAGTGCGCTGTAAATAAAAATGATCCTTCCATTCAAAAAAACTGTGAAATAATGCAAAATGAAGAAGTTCCAGTAGAAAGGTTGAGTGTTCAATGCTCATTTCTGAATTTAAGAATCTCCATTCGACCGCCTCCAACCCTTCCGCATGAGCTATGGACGTGTAAAGCGCTGTTACATCAATGGTGCACAATAAGATGTCTTCATTAAAACCTGTTTGTATAATGGTAATTTAACATAAATACAAGCGTCTTTTTTAGCAGATAGATAAATGACTCTTTTTTCGACCTTCTAGAGAGTATACATACTTCTTAGTGACGCACACTCAGACTACTCAGAGTTCGATTTTGGGCAGAGAAACTCTTCTTTTTTACCGCTAAGAGAACGGGTAAGAGAACAGCGTGTTTAACCCGTTGGGGCTATGGCAGGATATTCGTATCCTTATAGCACACAGTTACCAGCATGAAGAACACATCTTCATCACTTTGCATCAGATATTAAAAGCAATCATCACTAAACACATCTCTCACCCATTGGGTGCTTCTACATATTTTCACACCGTTTTTTTCTTTTCTTTTATCTTCATGCATGTTTCACTCATTCATTCATTTCATGAGTGCAAATTCTACTTCACTAACCTGTAACAGGTGAAGGTTTTTGGGTATCACAATGTATATAACTGGGAGCTGATAGCAGGCAACTTTTGTGTTACAGGCTTCCAGCGGATGCTAACAATTGGAGGATTTTGCTGATTTTTTTAACCTTGTTTATTGTTTATTCATCTATTGTTTACCCCTGACAAAGGGTTCAAATGTTGGAACCTGAAATGCATTGGGATTTTTGTTTATTCTAACCAGTATTTACCTCATCGTACAGTTGTCTAATGGTACTTTAAAAACTCAATGAAACACATCAGATATTATTGTGTTGGAATTGTTTATCATTATCTTTCATGTTCATTATCATTTCTCGCGAATGTGTAATAATTATTTTGCTCTGTTGAAATTCTTATACACCTTTGTGTATTTGTTAGGATAGGAATGTCTTTTGCATGATGTACTGTTATGTTGTCCTATGTTAATTGTCTAGTTGTGAGTATCTAGTATGCTGTTTTTTTTTTATTTTAGCCCTAGTCTCACACTAATCTTTCATGTATGCCTGTCCCTTGACCAACAAGAGGTTACAAAGAGAAGACCAAAAAGAGCATCAATCATGTTCTCATAAACAGACAGGGGCTGTAGGAAAGTAGGATCTGCTTCTTATGGTTACCCCCAATTTTGCTGATGAAGAACTGTTTTTGGCCTAGTCTGACTGGGATCCTGCTATCCAGGACCCCAGTCTATCTGCTTTCCCCCTTAAATTGATATGTACATACTTTAGGTACACTCCATATTGGATACTGGGGTAACCTTATCAGTCCCTAGTATAAGGTACACCATGTACCCAGGGCATTCTTCCCCAGAAGCCTCCCATGGGCTGAAGCATGTATTATGCCACCCAGGAGAGGCCATTCAAAATTACCCAACAGGCCTGCTACTGCAGACTGTGTAAGATGGTGCTTGCACCACTTACTGAGATATAGGTTCACTATATCCATCTAAATCACTACACTTAAAAACCTATCAGTCACCCCTATGGCAGGCCTTATCAATCCTGAAGGCAGGGTGCTGGGTTTTACGTGAGAGGGTGCCCTGCATGAGCAGAGCCCCTCTGCAGCCTTTGGAGACCATTCTCCGGCGTTGTCTGCGATTCAGCCAGAAATATATGTTTAAGTGCATTATACCCTCATGGTAAATGCTAACGGCTGCTTTAAAATATGTTGTGTTTGGAGTCAAACACCTTGGAATCATACCTCCACACCAGTAATTGGTGTGGGAGGTATGGTTCCACTCTTCTAGAACCACTACTGTTGGGTCACAGGTCTACCCGGTACCAGCTTTCACGACCTATGCAGCACAAAATGGATGCTGCCAGCCACAGACATGATTCTGCTCTCCTGCTGCTGAGCCAAGCTCGAGCAGAGGAAGGCATGACAATAGGCCTCCTGTCACAGGGAGGTGTGACCACCTCCCAGACAGGGTTTAGTGTATTGGGACTGGGTGGGTGCACTCTGAGAGTGCCAGAAAGTCTGCACTGAGGGCAAATTTGGTGTCCCTGTGCATGTTCCAGCTCAAACCAGTTCTGGGAGCCATTGGCTCCTGCTCTGGCGCAAAATTGGACAAAGGACATGGATGTAGCCACCCCTCTGTCCTGCCCCTCCCCTAGGAGGGTCCACAGAATCCATCCAACCCCTTCCCATCGGTATAAAGTGGGTTACCTGGCTACAGGACTTTTGATTTTATCTGGACAAGATTGTGCTAAGAAGAAACCAAGTACTTCAATTGCCTACACAACTCTGGACGACTGAAGAATCTCCCTTGGAGTAAAGCAGTTATTCCCCTGCAAAAGCAGGCACCTAAATGGATCTGACTGGTTTTCTTCTCCCGAGCTCCTGAAGACTCAGAAGATTTCAGCAACACAGGAGGTGGGGTTCTGAAGGTCCCTGAGGTCGATCAGCCCCCTCAGCGATTCGGAGACCAGTATCCCTAAAGGGGACCGTGCAACCCGAACCTCTGTGCCCCGCATACATTTGCAGTTGCATATGCTTGTTTATGATTCCAGTGCTTGTGCATTGGACTCCGTGTAGTCCTGACCCCGAGCAGTATTTGCTGCCTCCACTCACTGAGTGTTCTGTGGGTTGGAACTTTGCAAACTTGCTTGAGGTCTCCTCGCAATTCCTGGTCCGTTGGCCTGTGGGTCCTGGCGAGGGTCACCTTGTTTGTTCTTGGGCTTACTTGGTTGCTACAGATGTGCCCTGACTCTCCATTGCTTGGAGCATCCCCTTGACCTTGCTGGTCAACTCTGTAACCTGTTTCCGCTCATCTTGTAGGTTGCATTTGCCAAGGCTTGTTGGTGCTCCAGCCGGAAATCGACCCCTCAGCACTCTACATCCTTCATGGGACAGCTCACCTCCAGATCCTGGTCATCCTCGACATCTCCTGGTCCCCGTGGCTGCAGAGTCAATCAACCCTTCTTTGCACCTTAAGCACCCGACATCTGTGGGCATTCAACTACCGAGCCCCTGGTCACCTGAAGTGACCCAGACACAGTCCCCTCTGCTTTCAGGTTCCTCTCACCTTGAATCCAAGCTTGTATTCCACTGGACACTCTTCACCTTCCTGGCAGCAGTATTTCTTTGCAGCTCTTCATTGAAAACGACAAAGGTTTCCGACACCATTTGACGCCTACGCACCCGGCTCCTCTGGGATAGGTAACACGGGTACCTCGGTACTCACTGGTGGGTTGGCCTTAGAATCTCCTATGTTGCAAAGGGTTTGCTCGAAGTCCTCGTAGAAGTGTCCTTAAACTGTGAATTGGCAACCATGACTTTCCCATAGAGTTGTACGGAGCACCCAGTCCTGTTTCCTCACTGCATCCGTCCTCCGTGGGCTCCTTGTGTCACTCCTCTGTGTGGTTCCTTGGGGTTCCAACGGTTCTACATGCTCTAGGCACTGTGTGTAGGCAAGTTGTTGTTTTTTTTTTCTTTTTTTTTTTTTTATCCTCATTTGTGTGCATAGCTCCAATCTATCAATACCGAGAAGAAAACCACCACAGAGCGAATAGCCAGAAGGTCTTGTGCTGTGCCAACTCAGCCATATAGCTGGTGAGGGATTTATCTATCGAGAGGTACGGCCAGTTCCCATTTGGCACTAAATACAGCGACCACTCTTAGACTCGCTTAAGATGATACCTCAGTTGATAGAGCCCGAGTCATCGAGACCCCCTTGAAATTTAGACTAATAGTCTTGATAGCCAAGGTAGGCAATGCTCACATTAATCATAGGACCTGGGGAAAAAAAAAAAAAAGAAAAAAACCCCAGGTAAAGGTCGCGACTAACCAAGCATTGTCCAATATGCTCTGGTATTCGGGTTTCCTACCCTGGCTAAGTCAAGCTTAGAAATTTGGAGGAGTGATGTTCGCCATTCATGCGCAGTAGGTGGTAAAGCGTCTTTCCAGTGTCTACATATCTCCCTGCGTGCTGCAAGGGTAGAGTAAAATATCAATCTTGTTGCTGCATCATGAGTTTTATTTCTCAAACCAAAAATCACAAGCTTGAGGTCTATTGTAATGTTTTCGCCCACAGAATGCGATAACTTGTTTTTAATGACTTCCCAATATTCAGATAAACTTGGACATTCCAAAAACATATGTGTGTCGGTGGCTGCAACAAGCCCACATCTAGGACATGAGACTGGGCCAGTTAATGAGAATTTTGTTAACCTATGGGGGGAATAATATGCCCTATGCAAGGTGAAGAGGTGATTCCGACGAAGCCACGATGGTTTAACTAAATCCCAGAGCAATGAACAGGAAGCACTCCAGAGCTCTTCCACTTCCAGCCCCGGCATTAATTCTGCCCATAAATTTGTTGGTAGTTGAAAACTAACATCTATTTCATCTAATATTTTGTTATACCACCGGGAAATTTCTTTTTTCGCCACTGGGTTATCTAATAAGGAAGTTATCAAGTCACTGACACCACCTATAGGCTGCTTGCAACGTCTCATTGACTGACCATAATATGTCTGAGCCCAGCTAGAAATCTGAATATATTTAAATCTTGACAACTCAGGGCCGACTTTGTTAATAAGATAGTCCCATGGGAGTAAAGCCCCATCCATGAACAAGTCGTCCCAACAATCAATACCAGCTTCTAGTAAGGGTTTATTTAGGGCGTCTGTTGTCCATAAGGGGGGGGCGGGTAAATTCCATATCGGTGCCCTAGCTGAATAGTAGCCAATCTTATTCGCTTGTCTTATTTTGTACCAAGTAGATACAAATCCATTTAGAATTTTCAATTTGATTTTTTTAAAGAATTTGGGGTCACTGAACTTAAACAAGAAACCGGAATGATTAACACCCTCACTAAGCAGTAGAGTAGAAAAAAGAGGGCCCATCCCAGTGGATAGCGGAGTTTTAAGCAACATACGTATGTGCGATAATTGAAAGGCCCATGCATATATTTGAATGTCTGGTCCAGCCAGCCCTCCCTTCTCCCTCCGTCGTCTAATTTTTTTCCACGAAATTCTGGCACTTTTGTTATTCCAAATAAAACTAGTGATAGCACTCTGTAGTTTGGAAATTAATTTTGAATCAAAATAAAGTGGAATTGAATTAAATAAGAAAGAAACTTTCGGTAGAATGCTCATCTTCACCAGATTAAGCTTTCCCAGAACAGAAAGCGGGAGATGAGACCAATCTCTCATGAGTTTCCTGCACTCTGTGGCGACTTTATTGAAATTGAGAGAGGCGATTACATTGATATCTTCAACTATATTCACCCCTAAATAACGAATTTGACTTTTAGATGTCCCATTATTGTTAGTTCTGTTACAATTCCAGGACATTGATTCTGTCTTGAGAGAATTAATCTCATACCCCGAAACTTTCCCAAATGTATGAGCCTGTTCAATTATTTCTGGGTACGCCTCTTCGTAATCTGTGGAGAAAATCATAATATCGTCCGCATAAAGTGCCACCTTCTTATCCCAGCCACCATAAATAAAGGGTTTAATGAGTGTATTATCCCTAAGGATCTGAGCAAATGGCTCTATATATATGTCAAAAAGAAGGGGGGACAGGGGACAGCCCTGTCTGGTTCCTCTCATGATCTTAAAAGGTTCTGTCAGGCCTCCATTAATTAATAGGGAAGCAGAAGGGTTACGATACAGAAGCTGAATTGTCCTCCGAAATCCATCTCCAATACCAAAGCTCTTCAAGGCCTCCGATAGGTACAACCAATTCACCCTATCGAAGGCCTTGGTGGCATCTAGAGTGAGAACAACCAGTGGAATTTCTTCCTTAGTAGCAATATCAATTGTACCAATCAATTCGTATGTAAGCTCACAGAGCTGTCTCCCTTTTATAAAGCCCTTTTGGTTCAAAGCTATTATATCTGGAGCTATCCGCCCCAGCCGGTTTGCTAAAATTGATGTAAAAATGTTATAGTCGGCATTTAGTATAGAGATGGGCCTGTATGAGCCACAGTCAGAGGCGGGTTTACCAGGTTTCAAAATTAGGGTTATGACAGCACTGTTCCATGACTCCGGTGGTGTTTTGCCCTCTCTAAGAATTTGGTTCAACAGAGTAACTAGCACTGGTGAGAGTTCCGAGATAAGTTTTTTATAAATCTCGCTAGGCATACCATCTGTACCAACCGCTTTTCCGTTTTTTGACTTCTTTATGGCCTCCTCCACCTCTGCTATAGTTATTTCCCCATCTAAGTAGCAAGATTGTTCTTCTGTTAGGGAGGGAAGAGGTATGCCCCCCAACCAATTAGTTACGTCACAACGATTCGGCCTAAGATCGTCTTTATAAATGGTTTCGAAGAACTCTCTAAAAACTGCTCTGATTTCCTCATCTCTAGAGAAAGTACCTTCCGTTGAAATAACTGAACAGATGTTATTTCGTGCCCGGTAAGATTTTACTTTCCAGGCAAGTAATTTACCTGCCCCCTCGCCATACTGAAAATGGGCGAGCTTACTTGCTTCCCATCTCTGCATGACCCGATTCTCCAAAACTGCTGACAATGAGAGTTTCAGCCTGCTCAATTCTGCTTGTTTAAGGGCAAAAGTAGGATTTTCTGTGGGATCAGTGTTATCCATATCGTTTTGTACTCTCAAAATATCTCTCTCAATAGAGGTAACTTCTTCTATATATTGTCTACTGCGGAAGGCCACTTTATTCTTAATAAGGCCTCTTAGAGTACACTTGAACGCGTCCCAAATAGTCCCTATTGGAGCTGAATCTCTATTAGTACTAAAAAAATACTTTGTCTCTGATTGTAAAAATACAATATCCTCTGTTGAAGAGAGGAGAGAGCTATCAAAGGACCATGTTTTAGTGGGAGATGTTGTGGCTAATTTTAGTACTAGTTCAATTGCAGAGTGGTCAGAAAGATGTATTGGGGTATATTGTATTGAAATAGTATTTTCAGCGAAAGCTCTACTTATAAGAATAAAATCAATTCTAGACTTGTGTCTATATTTATGATTTCTAAATGAAAATTCTTGCCTTTGACCCTCTTTAAACCGCCAAATGTCTAAATAGTCATATTGACGCATCAAACCTAACAGGCAGTTTCTAGATTTAGAAGTTATTTTCTGCCTACTGTTAGGGGTTTTATCTAAGAGTGGATTCAAAGTAATATTAAAGTCCCCTGCTATTATCACTGGGTCTGGGAAACTAAGCAAGTTGTTAAATAAGGTTTCCAGTGTTGAGGGATCATCTATGTTAGGACCATAATATCCCACGAGTGTTAACTTTGTGCCCCCTAATTCTATTGCCGCGATAACCCATCTACCTCCGGTATCTACTTTCTGCTGCTTAACTCTGAATATGACAGATTTTCTGAAAAATATCGAGACCCCCCGTGTGTTAGAGCTTTGTGTTGTTGAGATTGATGATTCTATCCATCTGTTCCTACGGACCAAGTCAAGTATCTCACTCTCGACTAAGTGAGTCTCCTGGAGGATGATGATTCCCGCATCAGTGTCCCGGAGGTACTGCATGATTTTATTAGCTCGTGGTTTGGTGCGGAGACCATTAACATTCCAGGACAATATTTTTAATTTACTCATTAGATTGTACAGTTAAGACATTTATTAGGGCTGGCTGTGACAGGACGATGATAAACGATTCAAACGAATTGTTACTTTGCGTCTTAAGATGAGAAAAAAACATAGTGTTGAACTAAAAGCTATTTACATATAAAGATTGGAGCTCTTTACTAATAGTGTGATTTTGCCCCCTAACCCCCACGTGCCCACCCCAACACTCTCCCTGGGAAAACCCCGTACTCACCACCCGGAAGACTTCCGGAAGTAAGTGCTCCTAGCTCTTCCCCGTCTCATCACCTCGTGCCCATACTATTTAGAAGTGACTCGCCGAACATGACTGTATAGGTCGTATATTTGTGTTCGTGAGTTATTTATTTATTTATTTATTTATTTATTTTTTCCATACTTTCACCCCCTTTTTTTTTACACTTGTTGTGTGTTTTTTTTTTTTTTCATTTGTTCTATTTTTATTATTTCATTTGATTTTCGAGCTTAGGGCATTTCAATGCACTTTTCCAATACTTTTGCCTCCTCTAAGTCTAAGTTTAGGGGTTAATGGCGATACTTCTTTCCTCAAATATGAAACTTTTGTCACTCTCCTTGCTTCTTATTGCCAAAGGCTAACAGGAGTTCGTCTGCGGCTTGCACTGACCTAATATTGTGCATTTTGTTGTCCAACATGACTTTAAGGGATGCAGGGAACCCCATTTGTACTGTGGCGCCAAATTTACGAAAAGCGTCCATTCTTTTACCGAGCTCCCATTGTTTATCCAAGGTAAAGCGGGACAAGTCTGAACGGATCTGAAAGTTATAGCCTTTATATGTTTGTGACTTCAATTTAAGAGCCTGGTTCAAGATATGTTCTTTAAGTGAATAGGTGTGAAAATTTACGAGAATTTTCCTAGGCTTAGACCGTTGGGTATTGCGCCTAAAGGGGTCCCGGTGTATATGTTGAATATCCACTGCTAGCTCCTCAATGGATTGAGAGAGATTTAAAGTTTCTTTCAGAAGAGTGATTATGTAAATCTTGATGTCTGTGCCTTCAGACCCCTCCGGAATATTCAAAATGCGTATGTTACTCCGCCTTGCATTATTTTCTAACACCTCCATTCTTTCTGTGATGGCCTGGTTTTCTTTCCTTAGATTAACAATGTCCTCCACGGTGCCCTCAGCTCTCATTGATATTTGCCCCACCGTCTCTTCTAAGGCTTGTGTTCTTAAAGTCAGATTACCTAATCTCTCATCAAGAGATTCACAGAAAGTCCTTATCTCTTTCTGATTAGAGGCTGATTCAGCAAAGCCTTGCTTAATTTCTGCAGACAATTCCGCAAACATTCTTTGTACTGAGGCAACTGAGATAGTGTCCGCACTTGAGCCAGCCACATCGCATAAGTCTTGATCTTGAGGAGTTACCAAAGGGGCTTCAGCAAACATATCAGCCTCATAGTTATCTGCAATGTTAGCAGTGTTAGCATTGGCGTTAGGAATCTCAAGAGAATTCGTGCCATCTACCGGAAAAATAGAGAATAACGAATCACCCCTTGCTTTTAAAGTTCCATCATCTATTGTGTCTGTTGTAACTTGGTGGACAGAACTCTCCGCCTCAGACTCTCTCTGTGAGGTTAATGTACTCCCCTCTAGTTGTAGTAGTGTTGTGTGGGGCAGATCAAGATTAGCGGCTTGATTATCCTCTAGCTGGTTGGGTTCCATAGTTTCAGAGCCAAACTTGAAAGTGCTATTGCTTTTACCGGATTGAACTTGTTCTTTACCTAGGTTCAAGATTTGAGGGACCGCTTTAAAATATGAGCGCAGCGAGGGGGTGACTCTAGGGGGGAGAGCTGTAGCGGGGTTTGCTTTAGCACGTTTTCTTCCCCTTTTAGCTTTCACCTCAACCGAGAGGTATGAAGACGCTTCCCGATCTACTTGTGGACTTTTTTCCGGTTTAGAAACTTTTTTATCACCCTCCTCCTCAACAGCTTGTAGTGCACTCTTTGCTTTCTTTTTTCGAGACGCACTAACACCCGCTGTATTTCTTGCTACGCTCTTTCCCCTTAACTTTCTAACAGAGTCTGAAGCACTCATGTGTGCCAGGTTATGGCAGAAAGGTGTACTGTATGCTTTGCAGTCTGCCCACTTTATTGCACTCAAAATGCACACAGAACCTACTGTGGAAGTTTCACAAACTCCCGGGAACCCGCTTTCTGGTGTAACAATAGGTGTAGTACTCACGTGCAGGGAAGAGTAATCACCATGTACCTTGTTTCCTCCTTGAGCGGTAAATCCGATTTTCAGATTGCACACACGAGAGGCTCCATTTAGATATCTGGCGCTTCCCACGCCAAGAAGACACTGAAGCCATTTTACCTTATGCAACTCTAAAGCGGCAAGATTCCAGGGCTGAAGCCTTACAGTCGAGAGTAGTCCACATGCAAAAGAGCAGTTTCTTCCACGTTTATCTCCGCTGGTGTTCCTAGGTTGTAGCCTCACATACGCTGTCAGGAGCAGCCTGCATGAAGCCTGCAGTCTGCACGAAGAGTGAATGTTTCCGTGAGCACTTCCGCATTCTTCCCCGCGGGCGCTAGCGTTTCCGAGGTTGCTGCACCCTTGCCGGACGCTGCTGCCGGAGATCGAATAAACTCGGCACATTAAGCAGAAAGGGGGTATTATCCTCGCCGATCAGCCGTGGAAATAGCGTGTAGATGGTTGAAACCGAGTCAGGTGAAAATTTCTAACCGACAGGCATCTACGGGTGAGACGGAGCGGAGCACTTGCTGCAGTCAGCCGACTGCCGCCATGTTTTCCTCCTGTAGTCAAGTTGTTGTTGTTATACCATTTTCTTAGTATATGGTTTGGTCTCCCCTGGAGCCCACTGTATAATTTGTGACTTACTAATGTTCTATTGATTCAGTATTGTGTACTTTGTGCCCTAGTCTCACATAGAGACTAGTAGAGAGTGTTATTACCTACTGGCGGTCGCCAGTAGGTATATATAGTTAGGATTTTTTTGAATAGGGATTTCTGAAAATTCTATGTTGAATAACTTTGGCGTTGATGGACGGAATTGGCCTAAATTTTCAGGAAAATGGCACATTTTGGTTCTGAGCGTCCCCTGAAAGTTTGGGGGGGCTTCGTCAAGCGGGGGCCGAGAAAAAATGGGGGTCCCAAAACGTGTTTTTAACATTGAGTTTTCCATAGGGCGGTTGGACTCACTTTTAGCTCGAACGGCTGAATGGATTTCCACAAAACTTGGCAAAATTGTAGGGACTGGTAGCCCGATGTGCCTTTGCTATGTCTCAAGATATATGCTCCAGTGGTTTTTATGAAAATTAACTTTGAAAAATATATATTGGGAGAAAGGCAAGATGGCGGCCGTGATCTCGGTCGAGTGAGGAGGCGTTCTGCTCTCCTGGACCGTAGTGGACCCCTGAATGATTGCTTTGCCCGGTTTCTGCAAAACTGCCTAGGAAACTCTCACTGGTATCCAGCACGGAAAGCGCTCGACTGTGTCTATGGCACTCACCTTCCGCTTTGCCTCCATTACACTTGGAATCACCTCGATTGGTGGCTCTGGCGAGGTCTGTATCATCCCAGCCGCTTATCCGGATTTGGAACGGTGCACCGTGAGGTATTTCCATCTCTAAAGCTCGACAGCTGCTCGTCTGGTCGCTGCCTCACGCCGCCGGCTTCCGAAAACAGAATGCCGCCAAAAGCACTCACTAAAGCGGCGGCCCCCGCTCTGAAAACCCGCGGCTCGACCCGCGGTCAGTAGGAGGCAGACCCGGAGGGCGTTACAGCCGGCGCTCAGAAACCCCGTCTTGTAGGCTCAGACAAGTCCTCCCCCGCGATACCTGTGGCGGCTGCTCCTGCTCCTCTCATCGCCGCTAAGGAACAAATGCTGCCTGCGATGTTTGACAGGTTAGGAGCCAAGGGGAAAGAGTTGAAAGCAACCGAAGATTTGGCTGGAAAGGAGGGGGCGAGTCTTACTGCAAGAGTACCTGTAACAGTACCTAATATCATATTGTCTAATGTTGGAGGCTCCCCTCCCCATATCGACCCTCTCGAATTTCCTGATTTAACTCATAATAACAGCTTGCTAAAAGAGGTAGTTGTAACTCCAGGCTCAGCTCTAGACATTTCTCTTGCTAAATCTCTTCCCTCTCAGTGCATGCTGGGTAATGAAGTCCAATCTTCTAATAGCCTCACAACTGTTTCTTTGGAGTTGCCAATAGAACAATTTCATGATACTAGGGGGTCTGTGCTTAGTGAATCCACTGAGAATTTGTATTCTGTCTCTGAGCGTTCTTTATCTGAGGAGGACGATGGTGATCACCCAGAGCTCCAATGGTCAGACTATGACAGTGACTCTGCGGACTGGCGTGAGGCCTCAAATGACTTGAATATTGCCACAGTACGTACAGCTCCAGGCGCTAAGGTTCCATCTCAATCCACTCAGCAAAATTTGCAGAAGGATTTATCTGGGCAACACTCTCAATTAAACATGCATGATCTGGGTGGAGATACGAGTGAGGTCATCTCAGCTATCCCGAAGAGATTTCATTGGTTACAATTTATCAAACCATAATGATGCATAGAGAAGCAACCAAGCAAGAAAACATGCGCACACAGGGGGCCTGCCGCAAAATGCAGAATTCTCTTCACAGGTGAAGTAGTAGTGGCTCACCGGTTAGAGGCGGCAGACCCGAGAGCAGAGGACGGCCTGGGACCAGGGTTCGATTCCCAGCGCGGCAGGTTTCTGGACCAGGGTCAGCAGACTCGATAATTCTTTCGCCTCGGTGCCCACTCTGATCAGCGATCACACTCGGCAACTCTGGGCATTAGCTTGCCTCATCTTCACTAACGGCCCCACCAGACCGCCGGGGATGCCTGGTCTCACCCTGGAGATACCCATTAAGGGACCATCTCTCAGGGAAGCCAGGAAGGGTTTCGCAGCGATCGAAGAGCCTTGGGACCCTACGGGTATGTAGTGCGCTATATAAATGCCTATACATACATTAAAACTTGTACTGAGACCACCACCAGGATCGCCGAAGCTGAAGAACGAATTTCAGTCCTCGAAGATGCCGCAGCCACTCATAAAGATCTAGTTACAGAGGTTAAAGAACAACGTAAGGATATTTTATGGAAGCTCTCTGATCTTGAAAATCGGGCGAGAAGGAATAACCTCCGGGTCTTGGGGATAGAGGAAAATAAAGAAGGTGATGATGTTCGGCAGTTCATAGTGGAGCTGTTTCCCGATGCATTTCCAGAGGTCACCGAGTGGAATTGGAATCTCGAAATACAGAGAGCCCATTTAATAAAAAAAAACAACCTTCTGCCTCTGCTACTGTCAATAATCCCTTTCCCCGTGCTATCCTGGTATGCTTCAATAATTTCCTTGCCCGTGAACGTATCTTTGATCTTGCCAGACCCAATAAGAAGAGATCTGCTAAGGGCTCTCAGTTCTTTGTTCGTCCAGACTTTTGCTCAGAGACGGTCACTCGCCGCTGGCATCTTCAACAACAGATTTCTCTATTTCAGGCTAAGGGAGCCCAGGCATTTCTGCTTTTTCCGGCAAAATTAAAGGTTATTTTCAAGGGACAGATAAAGTTCTTTTTCTCTGAGATACCTGCTAGGGAATTTTTGGATTCAATATAGTTATACCTAGGCATTGCATTATATTGTCTGTTTGATAAATGCAGGGCAGTAATCATTTCAATGTCATATCTTCTTTTGTTTCTTTTTCTGATGACCAGAGAGGTATATATAAAATGCTGACTTTTTTCGCTAATGTCTTTAGGTTATCTGTTATTCTTCTAGAAAGGGGGAAAACTGTTGGTTCAGTGGAGCGGAGTGATACGCTTGCTCAACCATCACAAGGACTACAGTCCTGATGCCCAGTATGGGGGGTGAGGGGTATGGGGGGTCTCTGGGTGGGTGGGTGGGCTTAGCTGGGGTGGTTGGGTTGATTGGGGTGGGTTGCGGGGTGGTGTGATGGTGGTGGTGGTGGTGGTGGACGGAGCTGAACAGATTTGAGGCTTGGGACAGCTGCCTCTGTTTTTCTAATGTATTCAACGTGATGCCAACCTTTTCATTTTTCGTTAAAAATCAGCTGGATTGCAAATATGTGTTCTATAAAATGGTTAATAGTTCTTCTGAGCTATTTTTGTCTTTTGTCTTTAATCAAATCTTATGGCTGCTCCTAGATTGACATGTGCAACTTGGAATATTTGTGGATTAAACGATCCTAAAAAACGTAGGATTTTTCATAAGATGTTGCAGGTGATGTTGGTGGATTTAATTTGCTTGCAGGAAACTCATTTCCCTTGGGGCAATCGGGCTTATCTCAAATTTCTGGGCTATGATCTTGTGGCTTATACCCGACAAACTTCTACAATTAGGGGTGTTGCTATTATCCTAAAAACCGGGGTTGGGCGAGTTAAAAGGGTAAAGCAAGATAATTTTGGTTGATGGGTAATAGCAGAACTCTTGGTTAGGGGTCGGTTGTTTTCTGTTTGTTCGGTATATGCCTCCAATCTTGACGACCCGCAGGTTTTGAGGAATTTAAATATAGAGTTAGCTGCCTGGCCCCATCCAATGTTTTTCTGTGGTGACTTTAATATCAATATCCCCAGTCACTTAGATATAACAAAACATAATGCATATGGTGGACGAAAACCCCAAGTTTACAAGGCGCTTCGGATTCTTTTAATTGAACACGGTCTGACTGATCTCTGGCATTATCATTATCCAAATCAAGAGGGCTATACTTTTTATTCAATACCTCATAGAAAAGGTTTGCATTGATTTTGTCTTTACATCTCTTCAAACTGTAGGGTCTGTCAAGATTGAAATCAGCCCAAGGACTATATCCGACCATAATCCTATTATTTTTAGTTGTCCCTGGGATCGCCCTGTCAATCAAATTAGACCATGGACTTTTGATAGGAAACTCCTATTAGATAAATCTTATCAGGAACAACTCACTATGTGGATTTCAGAGTTTTTCGAAATCAATAGTAACACTGCCTCAGTCGGTACTGTCTGGGATACATTTAAAGCCGCATTGCGTGGCGAAACAAAGAGATTTGCCTCGTACCGTTGGAAAACAGAGCAGCAAACAGTTAAAACTAGACTGGCAGCTCTTCAACAAGCTGAACTGGATATAAGTCTTAACATCCGTATGGGGGAAGATCTAGCAGCTAGCTTGAAATCAGTTGCTGTAGCAAAGTCAAACTTACTGGAGCCTTTCTATAAAGATATAGCAACCAAATACTTTCAATTCTGATCCTCAATATATGAGCTTGGTGAAAATTCCCGCAACGCCTACAACAAAGGGCTGTAGCCAGTCAGATTATTAAGGTCAAAGACCAGTTTGGAATTGTACAAGACACAACTAATGGTGTGATGAATGCCTTTGCGGATTTTTACTCAACCCTATACACAGAGGATACAAACATAATTTTCCAACAACAAACCAGTTTCCTTCAATTTTTTCAATCTATGGACACCCAGAAGGTCACAGATGATCAGAATCGAATTCTGGCTGAGCCTATCAGCTGGGAGGAAGTGGTAAACGCTATGAAATCCCTTTCTAATGGCAAAGCTGCTGGGCCGGATCTTATTCATTTAGAATTCTATAAAATGTTCTCATATATATTCAAGCAACAAATGCTAGAAGTTTTTTGCCTTGCTCAGACTGAGTCGGTTCCTGACTCCTGGCGTCAATCGACTATTGTTCTTTTAAAAAAAAAAGGAAAGGACGAATTAAATCCTGCATCATATCACCCGATTGCGCTAATTAATACAGATAGCAAAATCTATTCAAGGATATTGGCTTTCCGTTTAAACCAAATAATTCTCCCTCTGTTCTCTATTCGCCAGCACGGGTTTATTCCCGGTAGGGATACGACTGACCACATCAGGCGTGTTGTAGCTCTTCTAGATTGGGCAAAGGTTACAAACTCTGCCCTTGGGGTGATCCTGTTGGGCGCCGAAAAGGCGTTCGACAGGGTCTCCTGAGGGTATTTATGGGGTGTTCTATGCAGGAAGGGCTTCACACCAGTGTTTATCCAGGCTTTGCAAGCTATGTATATATCCCCAACGAAATCAATAGTAACACTGCCTCAGTCGGTACTGTCTGGGATACATTTAAAGCCGCATTGCGTGGCGAAACAAAGAGATTTGCCTCGTACCGTTGGAAAACAGAGCAGCAAACAGTTAAAACTAGACTGGCAGCTCTTCAACAAGCTGAACTGGATATAAGTCTTAACATCCGTATGGGGGAAGATCTAGCAGCTAGCTTGAAATCAGTTGCTGTAGCAAAGTCAAACTTACTGGAGCCTTTCTATAAAGATATAGCAACCAAATACTTTCAATTCTGATCCTCAATATATGAGCTTGGTGAAAATTCCCGCAACGCCTACAACAAAGGGCTGTAGCCAGTCAGATTATTAAGGTCAAAGACCAGTTTGGAATTGTACACGACACAACTAATGGTGTGATGAATGCCTTTGCGGATTTTTACTCAACCCTATACACAGAGGATACAAACATAATTTTCCAACAACAAACCAGTTTCCTTCAATTTTTTCAATCTATGGACACCCAGAAGGTCACAGATGATCAGAATCGAATTCTGGCTGAGCCTATCAGCTGGGAGGAAGTGGTAAACGCTATGAAATCCCTTTCTAATGGCAAAGCTGCTGGGCCGGATCTTATTCATTTAGAATTCTATAAAATGTTCTCATATATATTCAAGCAACAAATGCTAGAAGTTTTTTGCCTTGCTCAGACTGGGTCGGTTCCTGACTCCTGGCGTCAATCGACTATTGTTCTTTTAAAAAAAAAAGGAAAGGACGAATTAAATCCTGCATCATATCACCCGATTGCGCTAATTAATACTGATAGCAAAATCTATTCAAGGATATTGGCTTTCCGTTTAAACCAAATAATTCTCCCTCTGGTCTCTATTCGCCAGCACGGGTTTATTCCCGGTAGGGATACGACTGACCACATCAGGCGTGTTGTAGCTCTTCTAGATTGGGCAAAGGTTACAAACTCTGCCCTTGGGGTGATCCTGTTGGACGCCGAAAAGGCGTTCGACAGGGTCTCCTGAGGGTATTTATGGGGTGTTCCACGCAGGAAGGGCTTCACACCAGTGTTTATCCAGGCTTTGCAAGCTATGTATATATCCCCAACTGCTAAAATCCGTATTTCAGGCACCAAATCACATTATTTTCCTATCAGCAGGGGCACCAGGCAAGGTTGCCCCTGTTCTCCCCTTCTTTTCGCCTTATTTATTGACCCCTTTTTATGTATGATAGAAAAATCACAGACTATCACTCCTATCACTGTCCATGGAATTGAATATAAGGCATTGGCATACGCCGATGATATTGTAATATTAACTGATAATGTCGCCCGATCTTTTCTAGCATTGGAGTCTCTGGCAGCTCAATTCGGCTCAATTTCGGGCTATAAGTTAAATATTGCAAAGACCCAAATCCTACAGTCTACCGCTATGCCAATCTCTCATCTTTCTACAATTACAGAGGCAACATATCTTGGTATTCAAATCTCGCCTGCTGTGGATCAGATTCCAGATCTGAATAATTCTCCCATTATTGATTCTCTTCATAATAAGTTAGAACGGCTGGATCATTTACATCTTTCGTTGTTTGGCCGATGCAATATCCTTAAAATGATTGTCCTCCCTAAATTTTTATATCTTTTCAGATCCCTTCCATTGTTAATCCCTAGTTTAATTTTAATAAAAGCAGAAAGGATATGTCAACGATTTCTATGGTCATATCGCAAACCAAGGAGGGCGGCTAAGTGGACATGTCTCCCGCAGGATCGTGGGAGCTGGACTGTTCCGAACTTATTGTATTAATATTGGGCAGCTATGATTCAACATTTTGCTTTTCCTCTACTAGATTATACTCCTGAGCTCCGGTACATATATCTCCATCAATATACTCAATATCATTGGGAGATACTACAAAAGGCGTATTAACTCGTATTCTCGAACCAAGCTATTTAAAAAAAAACAAATTTAAGGTATTGTGGGCTTTATTTTCGGTATGGCAAAAAATCCGTCGCCATTTTCATATTCCCAAGATCAATTATTATACCCCATTAAATGCTTGTGGATTACTGCCAGTGATATTTCAAGAGGGGGTGGCAACTACTTGGATATCTCTTGGTGTGAAGGAGATAGGCGAGATAGGCTGATCTTGGACAATTGGCTTCTTTTGCTTTTTTGAAAGAGAAATTTCATTTGCAGTCCAATCATTTTTTTAAATATTTGCAATTGAGAAGTTTTCTTGATAAAATATTTCCTCAAAATTTAACAATGTTTGAAAAAGTTATAATCGTTGAATCTATAAGGAAGAAAGAAAAAATTGGTAGTCTATATCAGATTCTCCTATCTCAACTTCCTGATGATTTAGATGACCAAAATTATAAGTGGGAGATTAAATTTGGAGTACCCTCTATTGATTTAAAATTCCCATTGGTTTTAGCTAGGTCTGTTTTGGTTTCAGGCACTCTGCGTACGCAAAGCTATATGGCTATATATAATCTTTATTATACGCCTGCAAAGCTTGTTAGATGGGGGGTTGTTAGTGGGGGTAAAGGGTCGTTTTGCTCAAGATGTAAATTTCATTCTGCAGATTCAGTTCATATGTTTTATAAATGTCCGGAGCTATCCTTGTTTAGCAATCAAATTGAAACCTTTCTTACTCCGATAACTCAAACTTCTGTTAAAATTTCAGCCGAAATGGTAATTACTGGTTATGAATATTCTACGGCTCCTGAAAAAACGAGACATTTGCAAGCGTTTTTGTTTATCGCTATGGCCATGATCATACTCTGTATTACATCACTCTGGATAAATCCTGGACCCCCTACTTTCTGTCATTGGAAGACCAGGATGCTGGCATGGTTTAAACTAGAGACTTCTGTACAGGCTTTTAGAGGAAAGAAAAGACGTTTAACTGCGTCCAAGAACTGGGCACCTTTTGAAAAATGGTTGGCGACTTAAATATTAATGTTCTTTAATAATTATTTTATAATTTTTTCTTATGTACAATTATGTATGATTTATGTTCGTTTGCTTTAACCTGTCTCCCACCACCATGGGTACAAATGGGGAAAAAAATCAATAAATAAATTAAAATAAAAAACCGAAAAATATATATTGGGCTACATTGAGCTATATATATGTTAGAGCCCAAATGTAGCCCAATGTAGCCCAATGTAGCCCAAAGATGGCCACCAGAGACAAAAAAAACAAATGTAGCCCAAATATCAGCCAGATGTAGCCCAACTATAGCCCAGTGACAGAATCTCCCAGAGTGTTCTAAAGAACAACTAGAGCGCTAACAGTCTTACTTATGACAAAAGTATGGCACACCTGAAGTCATCTTGATTGGAATAAAGTGTTAACACTTAAAACCTTTAATTTGCAAAGGAACAAAATGAGGGGGTTCATTTTGCCATAGACATTATGATTAGTGCTGAAGAAAGAAAAATTAGGGCACATTTTGAGTGACTTCTCAAATCCTCTTATATTTCATTTAAAAAATTCTGATATGCAGTCTCCCAAGATGGCCACCAGAGACAAAAGAGCCCAAATGTAGCCCAAATATCAGCCAGATGTAGCCTAACTATAGCCCAATGACAGATTGTCCCAGAGTGTTCTAAAGAACAACTAGAGCGCTAACAGTCTTACTTATGACAAAAGTATGGCACACCTGAAGTCATCTTGATTGGAATAAAGTGGTAACACTTAATACATTTAATTTGAAAAGGAACAAAATGAGGGGTTTCATTTTGCCATAGAAATGTTATATATATATATATATATATATATATATATATATATATATATATATATATATATATATATAACATCTAATAACCCATATACACACACATGCAGCTACTCACCAACCCATGCAGCCACTTATACACAAAGTGAAACACTGATACATATATTTAAATATTTAAACATTACTCGCTAATATATGTATTCACTAAGATACCCTTAATAAGCCAGTTAACCGATCATTTAAAAAAAAAAAAAACATCAATTTAGACACTTATTTAAACATTTATTCTTCCATCGACCTTTACATATACATATATGAAAAATATGTATTTATTTTTCAGAAAGGCACACATTCACTGGATGGTGTCATCAGTGATGTCATGAGTGATGTCACTGACCATGTCATGAGTGATGTAATATGTGATGTCATCAGCAGTGCATTACACGCGCAAGTTATAGTGAGTCCAACTAACTATAACGTGGGAATTTCAATGGTTTTATGTCAGTAAAATTTCCAGGTAACTATAACTGGTGTGAAACCTATGGTTTTTTCAGTGAATTTGATAGGTTTTTTAAATGCTAATTCCTAACTATAACTGGTGTGAAACCTATGGTTTTTTCAGTGAATTTCAAAGGTTTTTTAAATGCTAATTCCTTTCTATATCGAGTTTCTAACCTTTTTTTTTTTTACAATTTGCTGTTTTGTGTAAGTATTCATTTTTTTTTTTTTATATAATTTTTTTCTTTTGCCCTCTGGGTGCGCGATCCGGTAACCTCTCCGGTATGCTCTCCGGTTAGCTTTCCGGTAAGCTAACCAGTAAGCAAACCGGAAAGCGCACCCAGAGCGCTACTTTCGTTCGTGAAAAAAAATATGAATGAAAAGTTAATAATAATGCAAAACATTTCGTACCATACAAATAAAATCTGTTTTTTTTTATAAGGAAAATGATTATGCATTTCCGTAAAAGTTTGATGACGTCACTTCGGCGCGCAACGTAAGCGCCCTCGGAAGCGCCTACGTTCGCGCCGCGTAAACGCACCCGGAAGCGCCTACGTTCGCGCCTTGTATGTGCCCCGGAAGCGCCTACGTTCGCGCCGCATAAACGCACCCGGAAGCGCTCCGGAGCGCGCAGCGTAAGCGCGTCGGGTCATGTGACCTTAAAATAACACTTTTCATTGGTTGCGAACAGTTCTTTTTACAAAGAATGAAATCCCCACCCATTTCCTTCACTTCTTCTTTCACTATTGTGACTGAAAGACCTGCCTTTTTGCTCCAGGATATTTCTTGGTGTTACAATGGCTGCCAGACAATCCAGCAGTGAGGATGACCCAGAATTCATTAATGAAGAGCCCTCCTCAACAAAAAGTTAAGGAACATTTCATTTGGAAATTTTTGGAAATCCCACCTGGACAAAAAAAGGTAAATGCTCCAAAAGTGCAGTGCAGGATCTGCAAAGAAGAGCTGTCACGAGGTAACCCTTTGAAAAAGTACTCTTTTGGGAACTTCACAATGATCCGGCATGTGCAGAGGAAGCACCCCCAGAATTTTGCCCGGGAAAGTGTCAGGGCTCTGGCACAAGAAGTTCCCAGTGATGGGGCCTCTACATCCACCGGAGGAGCAACTTCTTCTGGGAGGGGGCAATCACAGGAGCAGGTGCCAAACATTCAACCTGCATTTAACCATGGTATCGTCAGATGCAGATACTGCAATCAACTCCTCACCTATGGGGAACAAAGTGTCCAGCTCATGGTTCGAGCATTGGAGAACCATCACTGCCCTTCCCACCCCTAATTTTTTTTGTTTTTTTTGCTCCTGTTGAGCAGTTTCCATTCCCTGTTTTTGTTCCTGTTTTGAAAAAAGAAGAAAACCAAAAGTTCTTTTCAGAACTACCTCCAATTCTCATCAAAGAGCTATATTCTTAAAAAAATGAAAAAGAGCAAGTGAAATAGAGTGCATTGATAATTGAAAGGAGAATGAGTAAGAAAGAACAGAAAGGTATGAGAGGAAAAAAGAAGTGAAGTAGGAGGACTGAAAGAAGGTGAGTGTTAGGAAAGAAAGTTATGAGAAGAAGAGTGAATATGGGGAATGTTGATATTCAATGAAAATGTTGAAAAAGAACAGGAGTGTTGAAGGATAAGAAAAGATGCATTGCTGGAGTTGAAGGTAGAAGGCCTCATTTATGAAGCCATGCGTCACTTTAACGCCACAAAAGCATCACTTTTTGTGACACAACATTCCAATAAAAAATGCACCTTATTTATTCATATTTAAAAAGTGGCGTTTCTAGGTAAATACATCACTTTGTAAACCCCTGTGACACATTATTCCTACGTCAGGTGTAATGTATGCAAAAGGGACGTATTGACGCAAGAAAGGGTCGTAGAGGTGACACAGTGAATAAACTGGAGGCCTCATTTCTGAAAAGTGACGCATCGCTACGTGAAAACAGCGATGCGTCACTTTTCTGGGCGCACTCCTTATGACATTCCAGATATGTCATATTTAATTTATGACTAATCAATTCGCAAGGAGTTACAGATACGTCAGTATTTCTGACGTATCTGTAAACACAAAATTGACACATTACTGGAGTGCGTCACAAAAGTGACGCAACTCCAGAAATGCGTCCTTTCACATGGGGAAAGCACCATGTGAAAGGTCTTGCGTCAGTCTTACACCTGCTGTGAGGCAGGCGCAAGATTTTGACGCAACAGCATCCTAAAAGTGACGCAGTGAAATCTCATAGATTTCACTGCGTCACTATTACAAAGCTTTTTGCAGGGGAACACCCCCTCTGCATAGATTATACCTGACACAGGTATAATGTACAGTCAAAAAACAATGTCCCAGTAGGTAAAATATAAACAGTCAATTAAACAAGCATGCACTTCGCATTGCTACCAGGAAAGAAGGAGAACACTCTAGAATTTTAAGACAAGATAGTCAAATCATCTTATTTATAACATACGGTCATGGTCGAGAGTATACAGTTATATAAGCAGCACTGTGTAAACTCAATTACGTGACAACCATAAAAACTTGGTGCTCTACAAAAGTGACTGTTGTGAAAGTGAAAGTGGCGACGCAAGTGAGGAAGTAAACAGCGTGAACGGCGCACTGTGAGTAAAGTGCAAATTATCTACATTGGGTGGCTCGTATCATGTGACAAGGTGATATCACAGATTACAGTTTTTTCCTTTTATTTGAACCACATTGGTAAAGTACGCCAATTATTAAGCTGTGGAGTCGACGGCGTTTCGATCCACGTTAATGAGGATCATCATCAGGACTTGGTTGTCTAACTCGGGAAGTGCTGGGAAGAAACTTGGTTTAGAAGCGATCAGGGGCGATCGTCATTAATGGGTTGGAAACCTGCCCAAGGGCATGGCTTGTGGGGTATGAGCGGTCGTCTGTGATCCGCCAATTATCTGAACGTGTCCTTAAGTCATTTTCAGATTTACTCCGGCTCCAGCACGCAGATCATAAGGACACGCGCAGCCACCCGGCGAGCCCTGAACCATTGGATTGCTTCCGGCTCCTGTTTTATATCAATTTGAAATATACTTTGAAAATGACTTAAGGACACGTTCAGATAATTGGCGGATCACAGACGACCGCTCATACCCCACGAGCCATGCCCTTGGGCAGGTTTCCAACCCATTAATGACGATCGCCCCTGATCGCTTCTAAACCAAGTTTCTTCCCAGCACTTCCCGAGTTAGACAACCAAGTCCTGATGATGATCCTCATTAACGTGGATCGAAACGCCGTCGACTCCACAGCTTAATAATTGGCGTACTTTACCAATGTGGTTCAAATAAAAGGAAAAAACTGTAATCTGTGATATCACCTTGTCACCTGATACGAGCCACCCACTATAGATAATTTGCACTTTACTCACAGTGCGCCGTTCACGCTGTTTACTTCCTCACTTGCGTCGCCACTTTCACTTTCACAACAGTCACTTTATGGTTGTCACGTAATTGAGTTTACACAGTGCTGCTTATATAACTGTATACTCTCGACCATGACCGTATGTTATAAATAAGATGATTTCACTATCTTGTCTTAAAATTCTAGAGTGTTCTCCTTCTTTCCTGGTAGCAATGCGAAGTGCATGCTTGTTTAATTGACTGTTTAAATTTTACTTATTGGGACATTGTTTTTTGACTGTACCTTCCTTACCCAGTCCTAATCAGGTATATGTGTCATACTCCTGTTAACTATAACACAGGTATAATGTGGCGCAGGGTTTTAAAAAGTGACCCATCTACCTAGATGCGTCACTTTTTAAATATAGCGCAACAAGGCGCATTTTTTTACACCGCTGGTGCGATGCGTCACTTTTCTGTGCGCACTCCTTACGACATTCCAGATGTGTTATATTTAATGTATGACGAATCATGTCGCAAGGAGTTACAGATACGTCAGTATTTCTGACATATCTGTAAACACAAAAGTGACGCACTGCTGGAGTGCGTCACAAAAGTGACGCAACTCTAGTAATGCGTCCTTTCACATGGGGAAAGCACCATGTGAAAGGTCTTGCGTCAGTCTTACACCTGCTGTGAGGCAGGCGCAAGATTTTGACACAACAGCATCCTAAAAGTGACGCAGTGAAATCTCATAGATTTCACTGCATCGCTATTACGAAGCTTTTTGTGGGGGAACGCCCCCTCTGCATACATTATACCTGACGCAGATATAATGTGGCGCAGGGTTTTAAAAAGTGACCCATCTACCTAGATGCGTCACTTTTTAAATATAGCGCAACGAGGCGCATTTTTTTACACCGCTGGTGCGATGCGTCACTTTTCTGTGCGCACTCCTTACGACATTCCAGATGTGTCATATTTAATGTATGACGAATCATGTCGCAAGGAGTTACAGATACGTCAGTATTTCTGACGTATCTGTAAACACAAAAGTGACGCATTGCTGGAGTGCGTCACAAAAGTGACGCAACTCCAGTATTGCGTCCTTTCACATGGGGAAAGCACCATGTGAAAGGTCTTGCGTCAGTCTTACACCTGCTGTGAGGCAGGCGCAAGATTTTGACACAACAGCATCCTAAAAGTGACGCAGTGAAATCTCATAGATTTCACTGCATCGCTATTGTGAAGCTTTTTGCGGGGGAACGCCCCCTCTGCATACATTATACCTGACGCAGATATAATGTGGCGCAGGGTTTTAAAAAGTGACCCATCTTCCTAGATGCGTCACTTTTTAAATATAGCGCAACGAGGCGCATTTTTTTACACCGCTGGTGCGATGCGTCACTTTTCTGCGCGCACTCCTTACGACATTCCAGATGTGTCATATTTAATGTATGACGAATCATGTCACAAGGAGTTACAGATACGTCAGTATTTCTGACGTATCTGTAAACACAAAAGTGGCGCATTGCTGGAGTGCGTCACAAAAGAGACGCAACTCCAGTAATGCGTCCTTTCACATGGGGAAAGCACCATGTGAAAGGTCTTGCGTCAGTCTTATACCTGCTGTGAGGCAGGCGCAAGATTTTGACGCAACAGCATCCTAAAAGTGACGCAGTCAAATCTCATAGATTTCACTGCGTCGCTATTACCAAGCTTTTTGCGGGGGAACGCCCCCTCTGCATACATTATACCTGACGCAGATATAATGTGGCGCAGGGTTTTAAAAAGTGACCCATCTACCTAGATGCGTCACTTTTTAAATATAGCGGAACAAGGCGCATTTCTTTACCCCGCTGGTGCGATGGTGCTTTCCCCATGTGAAAGGGCGCATTACTGGAGTTGCGTCACTTTTGTGACGCACTCCAGCAATGCTCACAAGTGTACCCACAAGGGGTTGAGAGGCGCACTCTAATAGTAATCCCTGCTTTAACTATTTTGACAAGGGTGCTACACTTAACACATGTGTTGGCTACACATGTATCTACCTAGTGAAACCCAGAACAGGTCAAACCTGCTCAAGTGTGCACTGTTCCTAATGAACTCACTGTTCACATTTTTACCACACAGTAAATTCCAGTATCAAATTAAACTTAAACTGAATATACCACAAACATCACTTTTGTTTGTACTATTATTTACTTCATTCTCTTTTTTCACCATTTAAACATGTAACTAGTATTCATACTGATCCTCAGTAGTTCAACATACAATTACAATATGTTTCAAATTTCCATATTATTTACACTCAAATGCATTATCTCATTGAATAGTTTAACATCATTGTTTAACTGTTGCACCACGGTTAATTGCTGGCCCAATGCATTTCGGAACCGAGGTTCCTTCCTCAGGGGATGTATTCTGTAAATTAAAGAATTGCAATTACTAAACGCATATCACAACCATTAATATCTACAATTGATAAATTCTAGACCTTTTTTGGGATCTAACAATGCATATATGCAGACTTCACTGGCACTAATGATCTTATACGTGAATATCTCCATTTGCAGTCTGTCAGTTCATTACATCAAGAGAACATAAACATGTACACTATTCATCAAATTAAACTGTCCTATAACACACTTACATAAACCTATAAAACATTCAACAATGTAAAAAATGTTCCAAATCAATATTGTACTATATGCTCATTTCACACTGATTCCCTGCCTAATGTACCCATTAATTTGCGCAACCTGTGGCAGTCGAGGGAGAACCCTTCCTTATTTCATAACCTCGAACAAACATAGAAACTCGGTTAGTTATCAGCATTCAAGTTATGTTGCTACATACTTGCTAAGGTATTAAAGTGTCAGTGAAGAAATAACTTACTCTAATGGAGGCGATACAGCTCATTAAGCGACCATTTAGCTAGTACGGTAGAACCCAGTTGTCAGTTCCTCCTCCTAACGTGATATCAAAGAAGACAAGAAACTGTTGTCACTAACTTAATAGGTAAAGTATAAAGAGTTTAGTCACCAATCGTGTGTCTCGTGCACTTACTTGAATGCTGTTGTGTGATAATAATATTGCTCCACTGGAGAACATAAAAGGAGACGGGAATTCAGATCTTTATTTCTACACGTGCTAAATGGGGCAAATGAATAATCGTATTACTCGCCGACTATACTGGTTAATGCTTGATGTGTATACCAAACTAAAAAGCTTCAGGCACTTACGCGAATAAACGCTAAGAAAAGTCTCAGCCGTATGTTTCCGTCGTCCTTCGGGAAACTGACTCCCTGATTGATTGTCGGCTTGAAAAGCGTATAACGGGTTCGTATTTCTAGTCGCGCTAGGCAGAAAAATAAACAAATGCCGCTGTTACTGGCTCGCGTCACTTTTAGACGGCTGAATTTAGTGACCTATTTAAAGGTATTGCTACTTACTTCAGCTGTTTTGTAAGCGGCGGAGTACGTCTGCTCGGTGCGAAGTTCAGAAAGTGACTGTTGTCCTAATTGTTTTCGCGCCAGATTAGTAAGCCCCTATCTGCCCGGCGGGTTTGTCATGTGACTCATAGGATTGTGGGATATGAAGTTTCTTCATGTGTAACCCGTGTTGCCCCTATACTAATATCCTGTGGGAAGTAGAAACTGATATTTAAACATTTCTAAGTCATGAACTAAGTGCTATCTATAGCACATCACATGTAATATATGGATATTAGCACTAAAGGCTCGGAATTCATATGAAAAATTATAATGACTTCAGTGAAGCTTAAGTCTTGCACATGTAAACATCATCCTCTCATTATACACTGCACATATATCATAATGCACAATATGTTGATTTTTCAGTGAATCTTGCATCAATGGCATATTTACACATATAAACAAATTATATAAAAACCAATGAATATTATACACTAACATTGAAAGGGGTCTCTAGATGGATTCAATAACCAATAAACATATTGTGTCATATATCAGGTTGTCTCTTCTTCGCATATTGAATTATTTCTAACTGACAAGTTTTTGTCTGAATACATCCAATTCACAATATACTGTTGTGTCACATATCATGTTTATTCTTCCTAACATGTAAAATTATATGATGTGGTTTTCTTATTTTGAGTAAATGTTTTCCTGGCATAAATCTCCGCCCATGTGTAGACTTTGTTGAGCTTATAGTCTACTGTATCTCTGCGATACTTTCTGATTTTACCTTCTTGTAGCTCCTTACTGTATTTATCCAGTCTGGCATTCATTTCTTCTAATGTCGCACTCCAAGTTGAAGTCTCTAATTGGCGTTCTAAATCCTTCTTTAGATTAAAGATCTCTTCCTCAAGTTCACGTATGGTTTTTGATAATTCCTCAACTATCAGAAAAATCAAATCTAAAGAGCATTTGTTTAAAATCGCAAACCATTTGTTCATAAATTTAGCATTCAGGTGAAATCTGAACAACATTGGATGGATTGCCAATCTTAAACCTCTAGGTATGCTCTGTGCTCTGTGGTATTGTACCAGCGTGGAGGCATGTAGCCTTTGATTTACTTGATGTCTTGTGAGGTATTCTAGTTGTTTTAATTGTTGCATTGTAGATCCCCCATGTGTATCAATTAATTTGACTTCATCTATCAAAGCATGAATATCGGTTGCTTGAGCATCTGTGTATACATGCATTTCTGCGCTGTTATCTGTGATATTGGTTATAGAATCAAACGTGGCCATGTTTAACAAACACTTGTAGTAGGTGCTACCCCTGGTGCCAAGGCTAATAATCACAAGTGTACCCACAAGGGGTTGAGAGGCGCACTCTAATAGTAATCCCTGCTTTAACTATTTTGACAAGGGTGCTACACTTAACACATGTGTTGGCTACACATGTATCTACCTAGTGAAACCCAGAACAGGTCAAACCTGCTCAAGTGTGCACTGTTCCTAATGAACTCACTGTTCACATTTTTACCACACAGTAAATTCCAGTATCAAATTAAACTTAAACTAAATATACCACAAACATCACTTTTGTTTGTACTATTATTTACTTCATTCTCTTTTTTCACCATTTAAACATGTAACTAGCATTCATACTGATCCTCAGTAGTTCAACATACAATTACAATATGTTTCAAATTTCCATATTATTTACACTCAAATGCATTATCTCATTGAATAGTTTAACATCATTGTTTAACTGTTGCACCACGGTTAATTGCTGGCCCAATGCATTTCGGAACCGAGGTTCCTTCCTCAGGGGCTGTATTCTGTAAATTAAAGAATTGCAATTACTAAACGCATATCACAACCATTAATATCTACAATTGATAAATTCTAGACCTTTTTTGGGATCTAACAATGCATATATGCAGACTTCACTGGCACTAATGATCTTATACGTGAATATCTCCATTTGCAGTCTGTCAGTTCATTACATCAAGAGAACATAAACATGTACAGTATTCATCAAATTAAACTGTCCTATAACACACTTACATAAACCTATAAAACATTCAACAATGTAAAAAATGTTCCAAATCAATATTGTACTATATGCTCATTTCACACTGATTCCCTGCCTAATGTACCCATTAATTTGCGCAACCTTCCTTATTTCATAACCTCGAACAAACATAGAAACTCGGTTAGTTATCAGCATTCAAGTTATGTTGCTACATACTTGCTAAGGTATTAAAGTGTCAGTGAAGAAATAACTTACTCTAATGGAGGCGATACAGCTCATTAAGCGACCATTTAGCTAGTACGGTAGAACCCAGTTGTCAGTTCCTCCTCCTAACGTGATATCAAAGTAGACAAGAAACTGTTGTCACTAACTTAATAGGTAAAATATAAAGAGTTTAGTCACCAATCGTGTGTCTCGTGCACTTACTTGAATGCTGTTGTGTGATAATAATACTGCTCCACTGGAGAACATAAAAGGAGACGGGAATTCAGATCTTTATTTCTACACGTGCTAAATGGGGCAAATGAATAATCGTATTACTCGCCGACTATACTGGTTAATGCTTGATGTGTATACCAAACTAAAAAGCTTCAGGCACTTACGCGAATAAACGCTAAGAAAAGTCTCAGCCGTATGTTTCCGTCGTCCTTCGGGAAACTGACTCCCTGATTGATTGTCGGCTTGAAAAGCATATAACGGGTTCGTATTTCTAGACGCGCTAGGCAGAAAAATAAACAAATGCCGATGTTACTGGCTCGCGTTACTTTTAGACGGCTGAATTTAGTGACCTATTTAAAGGTATTGCTACTTACTTCAGCTGTTTTGTAAGCGGCGGAGTACGTCCGCTCGGTGCGAAGTTCACAAAGTGACTGTTGTCCTAATGGTTTTCGCGCCAGATTAGTAAGCCCCTATCTACCCAGCAGGTTTGTCATGTGACTCATAGGATTGTGGGATATGAAGTTTCTTCATGTGTAACCCGTGTTGCCCCTATACTAATATCCTGTGGGAAGTAGAAACTGATATTTAAACATTTCTAAGGCATGAACTAAGTGCTATCTATCGCACATCACATGTAATATATGGATATTAGCACTAAAGGCTCGGAATTCATATGAAAAATTATAATGACTTTAGTGAAGCTTAAGTTGCTATTTTAATTACATGGCCAACACTGTGCGCTCGAGGGCAAGATTTTCTTGGCACCGAGGCGTGCTTTATTTACCCCCTCATCCCGGCGTGGCCGATTGCGGGCTGACGACACGGGACAGGGGCGCCATCTTGGAGGGAGGAAGAGTTGGTGGTCCAGTGGCAGGACGCCTCCCACCCTCCTCGGCTGGATATAAATTAATGGGGTCACTCCGTCCGCGCAGCGGGCGGGCGCAGCGGGCGCGCCGGCGGCGCGCCGAAGGCGCGCCAAAGGCAAGCCCGTCTGCGCCCGTCCGCGCCGGGCACGGGCCGAGGGCCACCCCCCCTGGTTCTTCCATGCCTGCCCGCCTTTTAACCTACACACATGCTATGTTAACTGACTTGCAACCACAACCAAAGGAAGGATGTATTAAGCATAGCTTGAACGATTTAAAATGCTCTTCCACGTTAACCTGCAAACACTGTCAGGTATCCATTCCCCTCCTAAATAAATTAGTGGGAAGCGACGATTACAATCAAAAACAGATACCAAAGAATCCCATTTTTGCTCTTATTAATGTTCGGTCGTTGGCCAAACATAGGCAAGAAATTGCGGACCTAATTGTAGATAGGAATATTGATGTGATGTTCCTAACGGAGACCTGGATGGACAAAACATCGGACCCAGATCTTGTCATAGCCATCCCAAAAGGATTCAAAGCCTATAGACAGGATAGATCAGGCAAAAGAGGCGGAGGAATTGCTATAATAGCCCGGGACACTTTTAAAATACGGATTACGACAATTCCTACCACGACATGTGAGTCGTTTCAGTATGACATCTACCTGTCCCCGTCTTACAACTTCAGAGGTGTGTTATTATATAGACGACCTGAGACGCGGTCGGGATTTCTCATAGAAATAGCCACTATTCTAGAATCACTAGCAACTGAGAAATCTATAACACTGTTAGGAGATTATAATTTCCACTTAGACAGCCCTGAAGATAAAGACACAATGGCCCTTCAGTCAGAAATGGAGGTCTGCGGCCTGTCACAGTTGGTGACGGGACCTACCCATAACGCAGGCCACACCTTAGATGGTGTATTTACCAATCTACAAAACCTATCGATAACTGATGTCCTCCCTATGACCTGGACAGATCATCATCTAATATTAGGCACTATAAAAATTAGTGAGGCCCCCTCCCCTAAACTACCCTCCTTAAGGCAGGAATCTTTCAAAGTATGGAAAGATATTAGCATACCTAATCTTGGAGTATCTCTGGACAACTCTAAACCTACTCTTTCCACTGACCCAGAGATTGCAACAACACAGTATCATGACTGGCTGGTTCATGCTACTAACGAACTAGTACCAACCAAACAAATGTCCAAAAACAGAAACTCCCCTTCGGCACCCTGGTACACAGAGGAACTTAGAAAACATAAACAGCTTTGTAGAAATAAGGAGAGGCATTGGAGGAAAAATTATGATGAGGAAAGTAAAGATGAGTATAAGAAGCTGCTAATCAAGTACAAGCTTCTGATCCTGGAAGCCAAAAAGAAATATTACAGGGAGCAAATTGAGAATTGCAGTAACTCTAACAAAAAGCTCTTTGATATAACTAAACAACTTGCAGGAGCAACTCCTGATCTGAATCCCCCAGCCTCACAAAAGTTTTGTGATTCAATAGCTACTTACTTCTTTACTAAAGTAAATGATATTTTCTCTTCATTTACTACTTTTGATACACAAAAAAGTAATGATATAAAGAGGCCACATACTGACAAAACTTTCTCGCAGTTTGTGGAAATCTCGGAAAATCAAACCCAGGATATCATCAAATCCATTAAATCAGGCTCAGCTCTGGACCCTTGTCCTTTGAAAACCTTACGCCCATTAATGGACATTTTGATTCCGGTCATAACCCAGATCTGCAACCTAATGTTCCAAACTGGAATCTTTCCCACCCCTTTAAAAAAAACTTTACTAAAGCCACTCCTGAAGAAATCTGGCCTAGATAAAGCGGAGTTAAAAAACTACAGGCCCATAGCTAATCTCCCATTCTTAGCAAAAGTGGCAGAAAAAGCCATGAACACTCAACTTGCGGAATTCATCGAGCAAAACCAGCTGCTCGATGAAACTCAATTTGGTTTCCGCAAGTTTCATGGTACAGAAACAGCGCTCATCAAGGCAGCAGATGACATCCGACTGATCCGAGATCAAGGGGGATCAGCACTATTGGTGCTTCTAGACCTATCAGCTGCGTTCGACACGGTCGACCATAATATCTTGGTCGACCGTGTCGAGGGGATGGGAATAAGGGGCCTAGCGAAGAATCTACTGACATCATTTCTGGCGGACAGATCTCAGGCAGTCGCTGTGGGACAATTCGAGTCAACAGAGTTGTCCTTGCCATGTGGGGTACCACAAGGTTCATCCCTGAGTCGACACTCTTTAATATCTATGTGTCGGACCTCGCAAAAACCATCAAAGCGCACGGGATGAACCTTACCTCATATGCTGACGACACCCAGTTGATTCTGACGATCAGAGATGATGGGGAAGAAGTAGCGCAGAGTTTTAGGGCAGGAATGCAGGCTATTGGCCGATGGATGTCCGAAAGTCGCTTAAAGCTGAACTCGGAAAAAAACGAAGTGGTAACTTTCGGTCACCTCAGCCCTAGCTGGTCCTCGGTGTGGTGGCCACCATCTTTTGGAGCTCTGCCTAAACCAACAACGAAGGTGAGAAACCTAGGTGTCACCTTCGATGATAATCTGAATTTTATGGCCCATGCCAATCAGACGACCTCGGTGGCTTTTTACAAATTACGGTTGGTAAAAAAGATCTTGCCGTTTCTACCTGATTCTGTAGGCAGAACCTTGGTAAGTGCCCTGGTCTTGTCGGCACTAGATTATTGCAACGGCTTGTTTGCCAATGCTCAAATTAGGGTCATAAAAAAAATGCAGCTAGTGCAGAATGCTGCGGCCCGGCTACTCTCAGGTGTCCCCAGATTTAAACCAATAACTAATACCCTGAGAGAGCTTCACTGGCTTCCAGTAAAGAATCGAATAAAGTTTAAGACCTTGTGCATTGTGTACAAAGCCTTGCACCAACAAGCCCCGCAATTTCTGAGAAAACACCTCATCCCGTACCAACCTTCCCGACCACTCCGGTCCGCGAAGATGAACGATCTAGTAGTGCCACGTACTAGATTAGTAAACTGGGGAGACAGACGCTTTCTGGTTGCTGCCCCTAAATTGTGGAATACTCTTCCACAATCAATCAGAGTTAGCCCAAATCTGTTGTCATTCAGGAAACAGCTGAAAACATGGTTGTTTAACCTCTAAAAAGCCAAGAAGCCAAAGGTAGGAGAGTTTGCAGACTACAGCGCCGAGACGCCTGCGGGCATTTGTTTGCGCTATATTAAATGTTAAAAATAAATAAATAAATAAATTAAGTCTTGCACATGTAAACATCATCCTCCCATTATACACTGCACATATATCATAATGCACAATATGTTGCGTCACTTTTATGTTTACAGATATGTCAGAAATACTGACGTATCTGTAACTCCTTGCGACATGATTCGTCATACATTAAATATGACACATCTGGAATGTCGTAAGGAGTGCGCACAGAAAAGTGATGCATCGCACCAGCGGTGTAAAAAAATGCGCCTCGTTGTGCTATATTTAAAAAGTGACGCATCTAGGTAGATGGGTCACTTTTTAAAACCCTGCGCCACATTATATCTGCGTCAGGTATAATGTATGCAGAGGGGGCGTTCCCCTGCAAAAAGCTTGGTAATAGCGACACAGTGAAATCTATCAGATTTCACTGCGTCACTTTTAGGATGCGGTTGCGTCAAAATCTTGCGCCTGCCTTACAGCAGGTGTAAGACTGACGCAAGACCTTTCACATGGTGCTTTCCCCAAGTGAAAGGACGCATTCCTGCAGTTGCGTCACTTTTGTGACGCACTCCAGCAATACGTCACTTTTATGTTTACAGATATGTCAGAAATACTGACGTATCTGTAACTCCTTGCGACATGATTCGTCATACATTAAATATGACACATCTGGAATGTCGTAAGGAGTGCGCACAGAAAATTGACGCATCGCACCAGCGGTGTAAAAAAATGCGCCTAGTTGCGCTATATTTAAAAAGTGACGCATATAGGTAGATGCGTCACTTTTTAAATATAGCGTAACAAGGCGCATTTTTTTACACCGCTGGTGCGTCACAAAAAGTGACGCACAGGCGGCGCAAAACTGGCAGCGCAAGGCCTTCATAAATATGGTCCTGGATTTTCCCCATGCTTCGATCCCCGGTGCGCTTCCCGGTGCGCGTACCGGGCGCTCCCCCCCGCGCAAATTCGAAAAAAAATATTTTTTTTAAATGCCCCACAGGACCCTATTTTAGCCCCCACATTAAACCTAGGGGGTCAGGAGGGGGTCTACCCTGCCCCCTTATGGTCAATTCCCCCCTTTGTTTTTGCCACCTCTTGTGTCTCGATTTTACCAAGACACAAGATGGCGGCCACTCCAGACTGTTTAGAATGTTTACAGACACCCAAGAGCCAATCAGCTTTCTGCGCGCAAGTTGCGTGGCGCGCCCGGTGCGCTCCCCGGAGCGCGTACCGGGGTGCGCCTATAGATATATATATTTTTTTGAACCTAAATTACTCAAAATCCACTGGAGCACATATCTTGAGACATAGCAAAGGCACATCGGGCTACTAGTCCCTACAATTTTGCCAAGTTTGGTAAATCCATTCAGCCGTTCGAGCTAAAAGTGAAATCGACCGCCTATGGAAATTAACGGTACACAGACAAAATATCGATTTTTAAATATCGATAAGCAAAAATATCGAAGTTTAAATATCGATATACAAAAATATCGAAGGTAAGTAATATCGACAGTCTAAATATCGATATTGGTATGATATCAGTAATATCGAAGTTGTAAATATCGATGTTAATAATATCGAAATTAATACCTTTGATGTTACTAATATCTATTTTTAAATAAATTTAGTGTATATTATATTGTATTAATTATGTTTTATTATTGTTTTTTAATGTAATTTTATTAAATATTGTGTTTTACTACTGTAGCGGGTTGTGGGTTTATAGGGGAATAGGGTGGGAAGTAATTTAATTATGTTAAATTAATTATTAATTATTAGGAATTATTAATTAATTAATTGAGAATTAATTTTAAATTATTTTTAATTAATTTATTAATTGATAAATATGTTCTGTAGCGGGTTATGGGTTTATAGGGGAATAGGGTGGGAAGTAATTTAATAATAATTAATTAATTGATATATGTATGTATATATTTTAATTAATAATTAATTGGTAATTAATTTCTATTAATTACTTAATTAATTATTATAATTTTTTTCATATTTATAATGATTCATTAGTTGGTAATTATTATTAATTATGTAATTAAATTAATTATAGTAATTTTTATATAAAATTTATTGTTATTCTTAATTAATTAATTGTGCAAAATAATATTAATATTTAAATTAGATTAATTACAGCAAATGTGCTAATATATTTACTTTATTGTTATTGTTAATTAATAATTAATTGGTAATTAAATAATATTAATTAATTTTGGGTACAGGGGTATTTTTAGGGTTCAGGGTCAGTTTTCAGTTCATGGGTACAGGGGTATTTTTAGGGTTCAGGGTCAGTTTTCAGTTCATGGGTACAGGGGTATTTTTAGGGTTTAGGGTCAGTTTTCAGTTCATGGGTACAGGGGTATTTTTAGGGTTCAGGGTCAGTTTTCAGTTCATGGGTAAAGGGGTATTTTTAGGGTTCAGGGTCAGTTTTCAGTTCATGGGTACAGGGGTATTTTTAGGGTTCAGGGTCAGTTTTCAGTTCATGGGTACAGGGGTATTTTTAGGGTTCAGGGTCAGTTTTCAGTTCATGGGTACAGGGGTATTTTTAGGGTTCAGGGTCAGTTTTCAGTTCATGGGTAAAGGGGTATTTTTAGGGTTCAGGGTCAGTTTTCAGTTCATGGGTACAGGGGTATTTTTAGGGTTCAGGGTCAGTTTTCAGTTCATGGGTAAAGGGGTATTTTTAGGGTTCAGGGTCAGTTTTCAGTTCATGGGTACAGGGGTATTTTTAGGGTTCAGGGTCAGTTTTCAGTTCATGGGTAAAGGGGTATTTTTAGGGTTCAGGGCCAGTTTTCAGTTCATGGGTACAGGGGTATTTTTAGGGTTCAGGGTCAGTTTTCAGTTCATGGGTAAAGGGGTATTTTTAGGGTTCAGGGTCAGTTTTCAGTTTTTGGGTAAAGGGGTATTTTTAGGGTTCAGGGTCAGTTTTCAGTTCATGGGTAAAGGGGTATTTTTAGGGTTCTGGGTCAGTTTTGGGTTTTTAGGGTACAGTCGTACAGGGTAAAAATTAAATAAATGTAAATTAAATCAATTAAATGAAATTACAAAATATAAAATTACATTAAATTAAGTTTTTAATTTATTTTAAATGTATATGTATTAGTTTTAATTTTTAAATTATGTTTTAATATTTTTAATTAATATTTGTAACATTATATGTATTTTATAATTATTTTAACATCATTATTAATACATTTTAAAAAACAATATTTTTTATTTCGATATTTTTGTACTACGATATTATTTTTCCGATATTTTTGTACTTACCTTGTTAGGGATAGGATTCCAATATTTTTGACTTCGATATTTTTGTCCCGATATGTTTGTAGGTCGATATTTTTAATTTCGATATTTAGTCAGACATTCGAAATTAACATGGAGAAAACGCGTTTTGGGACCCCCCTTTTATCTCGGCCCCCGCTTGACGAATCCCCCCCAAACTTTCAGGGAAAGACCGGAACTTGACGAGGCCATTTTGAGGAAATTTTCAGGCAGATTCGTCAACCGGTGCCAAAGTTATTCCAAATAGAATTTTGAGATTTAACATTGAAAAAAATCCTAACTATAACTACCTACTGGCGACCGCCAGTAGGTAATATATATATATATATATATATATATATATATATATATATCAACAAGGTTCCCAAAAGGAGTTGGAACGCACACCACGGCAGCTTGTTGCACTGAACTTTATTTGGGAGGATGCTCAGCTTGTAGCACCCACCGGAGGGTTTTAATTACAGACACACTACAAATACTGGCATGCACCCCACCAAGGGAGAACACGTGACCTTTGAAAGCCGCAATGATCGGAAGGTGATGAATACGTGCAGTGGTGTGGTTGTCAGCTGCTGACTTTCAAGGTAAAACGCCCGTGAAGAAGGAGCAGGAGGCTCCGAAACCGGTCGGCGTAAGAAAGACTGTGTCCTACAAGCTGAGCATCCTCCCAAATAAAGTTCAGTGCAACAAGCTGCCGTGGTGTGCGTTCCAACTCCTTTTGGGAACCTTGTTGATATATTTTTCGCGGCCCCAAAACGTGAGGAACGCACCGCCATCAAACCTGAGATGAGACTGCGTGGGCGGCAATTTTCAACCCGACAGCAGTACGACAGCCATGAAAATTAGCTCAGCGCGCTGGGCACGGAGCCCACCAGAGGGATTGAAACAATTGCCTTACTATTGGAATAATGCAGCACCCACCGGAGGGTTTTAATTACAGACACACTACAAATACCGGCATGCACCCCACCAAGGGAGAACACGTGACCTTTAAAAGCCGCAATGATCGGAAGGTGATGAATACGTGCAGTGGTGTGGTTGTCAGCTGCTGACTTTCAAGGTAAAACGCCCGTGAAGAAGGAGCAGGAGGCTCCGAAACTGGTCGGCGTAAGAAAGACTGTGTCCTACAAGCTGAGCATCCTCCCAAATAAAGTTCAGTGCAAACAAGCTGCCGTGGTGTGCGTTCCAACTCCTTTTGGGAACCTTGTTGATATATATATATATATATTACCTACTGGCGATAGCCAGTAGGTATATATAGTTAGGATTTTTTTCCTATGGGACTTTTGAAAATTCTATGTCTAATAACTTTGGCGTTTGTGGACGGAATCGGCTGAAATTTTCAGGAAAATGGCACATTTTGTTTCTGAGCAGCTCCTGAAAATTTGGGGGGGGTTCGTCAAGGGGGGGCCGAGAAAAAAGGGGGGTCCCAAAACGCGTTTTTCCCATGTTAATTTCCATAGGGCGGTTGGACTCACTTTTAGCCCGAACGGCTGAATGGATTTCCACGAAACTTGGCAAAATTGTAGGGACTGGTACCCCGATGTGCCTTTGCTAGGTCTCAATATATGTGCTTCAGTGGATTTTGAGAAATTAACGTTTAAATCAAGATATATATCTGTAACAGCGCTCCGGGCAGCTAACCGGTTCGCGAACTTTTCGCGTATCGGAACTTTGCAAAGCGAAGCTGATTGGCTCTCCGGTGTCTGTCAACATTCTAAACAGTCCGGTGCGGCCGCCATCTTGTCTCTCGGTAGGATCGAGAGACAAGAGGAGGCCAAAACAAAGGGGGAAATGAAGGAAAGGGGGCAAGGTAGACCCCTCCTGACCCCCTAGGATTGATGAGGGGGATATTATAGAGCCACGCCGGGCCCAAAAAAAAAAAAAAAAAAATCCGATTTTTTCGCCGTAGAGACGCGTCTTGGTTCGCGAACCGGGCAGCTAACCGGGCAGCTAACCGGGAAGCTAACCGGCAGTGTAACCAAAAAAAAAAAAAAAAAAACAGATTTTTTCGCCGTAGAGACGCGTCTTGGTACGCGAACCGGGCAGCTAACCGGGCAGCTAACCGGGAAGCTAACCGGCAGTGTAACGGGAGTCTGAGGAGTAGCTGATTGGCTGTCAATATTGTAAACAGTCCGGAGCGGCCGCCATCTTGTCTCTCGGTAGGATCGAGAGACAAGAGGAGGCCAAAACAAAGGGGGAAATGAAGGAAACAGGGCAAGGTAGACCCCTTCTGACCCCCTAGGATTTATGAGGGGGATATTATAAAGCCACGTGGGGCCAAAAAAAAACAAACGCCGTAGAGACGCGTCTTGGTACGCGAACTGGGCAGCTAACCGGGCAGCTACCGGGAAGCTAATCGGCAGTGTAACGGGAGTCTGAGGAGAAGCTGATTGGCTGTTATCATTGTAAACAGTCTGGAGCGGCCGCCATCTTGTCTCTCTGTGGGATCGAGAGACAAGAGGTGGAAAAAAAAAAGGTGTAAATGAATGAAAGGGGTAAGGCAGACCCCTCCTGAACCCCTAGGATTGATGAGGGGGCTATTAAAGTTCCCTGGGGGGTGAAAAAAAAAAAATTGCGATTTTCGCGGTAAAGGTGCTTCCTGGTACGTTAACCGGGCAGCTAACCGGCAGCGTAACGGTAGTCCGACATATTGTGTTTTTTGAACGTTTGTGATATGTGCACGTGTGGATTTTGTCTAATTAAGGTTAAAAAAATATATATATATCTTTAAGCGTGTTCTGGCGCGCTTACGTTTTGGGTTTGGTTTGCGCTGCAGAGACGATACGTCACGGTTATGCGATGCATCATGAGGCGTCTCACGGGCTACGTGATACGTCACTTAATAAAGAATATATTTTACAGCTATAGATATTAGCTTTTAAAAAACCAATGAAATTCACAGAAAAAACCATAGGTTATAGACCATATATAGTTAGGAATTTGCATTTACAAAACCTTGAAAATTCACTGAAAAAACCATAGGTTATAGACCATATATAGTTAGGGATTAGCATTTAAAAAACCTTATTTTATTTGCACAAAACCATTGAAATTCCATATATAGTTAGTTGCACTAACTATATATCGCGGACCCGCAATCCACTGCTAATGATGTCACATATTACATCATTCATGACATGGTCAGTGACATCACTGATGACATCACTGATGACATCTCAAATGACATCACTGATGACATCACTGATGACAACACCCAGTGACTGTATGTTTCTGTAAAGTTAAAATATGTCTTACATATTGAAGAATGAGTGGATGTATAAGTGTCTGGATGAAGGATTTAGTAGGTGCATGAATGACTGTATGAGAGAATGATTAAATGTGTCTCACTGAGTGCATGGGTTAGTGATTAAAGTGTCTTAATTTGGCAATCAATATTTATGTTCTTCTGTAAACTGCTGCATGTTTAAATCAGTAGCTATATCAGTAACTATATGGGTTATTGAATGGTTGCCCAAGTATTTGTATGGGAGACTGAGTGTGTGTGTGGGTGGCTGGGAGGTGTATAACTCTGTGCATAGATGTGTGAGCGGTTGATTCCCTAGGTGTATGGGTTCAAAGTGCATGTAGAAACAGCTGTATGGACAGTTGACTGTGTGCATGAGTATATTGGTGAGTGAATGGATATCTCAGTTCTACATGTCAAAGTAAGTACATATGTAAAACACACTCCATGTGAGAGTTGACATATATAAATAACTGAACATAAGAGTCAGTGAATGTGAGAGTGGCTGTATGAATCATTGTGAAGTTGTATCAAGGATTGTATAAGAGAGTAAATATGTGTTAGTATATGTTTGAATAAGTAAGGTGTGTATAACTGTATAGTTAAGGAAATGGAGATGTGATTGACTCTTTGCATGACTGAATAGGTGTGTGAGTAACTCCATGGATGTGTGACAGTCTGTGAGTGCCTGTTTACACTGAGTGTATCAAAGGTTATATTAGAGTCTGAAGATGTATTATCACATAAATGATATCATCAGTGATGTAATCAGTAATGTCAAATGAGATGTCAGTGATGTCATCAGTGATGTCATTTGAGATGTCATCAGTGATGTCATCAGTGATGTCATTTGAGATGTCATCAGTGATGTCATCAGTGATGTCACTGACCATGTCATGAATGATGTAATATGTGACATCATTAGCAGTGGATTGCGGGTCCGCGATATATAGTTAGTGCAACTAACTATATATGGAATTTCAATGGTTTTGTGCAAATAAAATAAGGTTTTTTAAATGCTAATCCCTAACTATATATGGTCTATAACCTATGGTTTTTTCAGTGAATATATATATAGTTAGGATTTTTTTGAATAGGGATTTCTGAAAATTCTATGATGAATAACTTTGGCGTTGATGGACGGTATTGGCTGAAATTTTCAGGAAAATGGCACATTTTGTTTCTGAGCGTCCCCAGAAAGTGTGGGGGGGTTTCATCAAGCGGGGGCCGAGAAAAAAGGGGGGTCCCAAAATGTGTTTTTAACATTGAGTTTTCCATAGGGCGGTTGGACTCACTTTTAGCTCGAACGGCTGAATGGATTTCTATGAAACTTGGCAAAATTGTAGAGACTGTTTGCCCGATGTGCCTTTGCTAGGTCTCAAGATATATGCTTCAGTGGATTTTGAGAAATTAACGTTCAAAAAAATATATATATCTGTGACAGCGTCCCGGTTAGCGCCCCGGTTCGCGTACCAGACGCGTAACGGAAATTCGCGAGGAGAAGCGGATTGGCTCTCCGGTGACTGTCAACATTCTAAACAGTCCGGAGCGGCCGCCATCTTGTCTCTCGGTAGGATCGAGAGACAAGAGGTGGAAATAAACGAAGGGGGAAATGAATGAAAGGGGGCAAGGTAGACCCCTCCTGACCCCCTAGGATTGATGTGGGGGCTATTAAAGGGCCCCGCGGGGCAAAAAAATTAAATACATTTTTTTTCGATTTTTTGCGGTGGAAGCACTTCCCGGTACGCAAACCGGGTAGCTCACCGGTAGCGTAACGGGAGTCCGCCATCTTGTGTTTCGGACGAATTTAGTCACAAGATGGAGGATAAACAATGTTGGGAATGGGTATAAGGGGGCACGGGAGACATATCCTGACCCCCTAGGTTTTCTGAGGGTGGCTGAGGAGGCCCATATATGTAAAATAAAACCCACTTTTTTTTCAAATTTTCGCACTGTTAGCGCCCGGTCCGCGCACCGGGTAGCGTTCCGGAAAGCGTAACAAGGGGAAAACCAAGGGAAATAGTAAAATAATATTTTAGAGTGCTTTGAGGTAGGGTAGCTCTGAATAGAGCTGTTGTGTTGTGTGGGTGATGTAAGTACCAACATGTAGGTACCAATGAAGAATCTAAAATTCAATGTACACCGTCTCCTCTGTAGATATTTTGTATGTTCTAATATGGGTTATTTAAATGTAAATGTGTGGAATAGCACTTCATGCTTTAAAGCAATTGTATTTTTGAACTGATTGTTCTTTCCTCTCAGTCCTCTTTGTCTATTTTTTTCCCCACACTCTTCTTCAGCATGATAGTTGATAAATTCGTTCCCTCAAAAAATTTATATACAGAAAAAAATTATATTAAATACATATAAAATATATTTTTCCTTTAAAAGAAGAATACATTTTACAGCTTTTGATATTTGCTATTAAAAAACCATTGAAATTCACTGAAAAAACCATAGGTTATAGACCATATATAGTTAGGAATTAGCATTTACAAAACCTTATTTTACTCACACAAAACCACTGAAATTCGCATATATAGTTACTTGCACTAACTATATATCGCGCACCCGCAATTCACTGCTGATCATGTCACATATTACATCATTCATGACATGGTCAGTGACATCACTGATAACATTACTGATAACATCTCAAATGACATCACAGATGACATCACTGATGACAACATCCAGTGACTGTATGTTTCTGTAAAGTTAAAATATGTCTTACATATTGAAGAATGAGTGGATGTATAAGTGTCTGGATGAAGGATTTAGTAGGTGCATGACTGACTGTATGAGTGAGTGATTAAATGTGTCTCACTGTGAGTGCATGGGTTAGTGACTAAACTGTCTTAATTTGTGCATCTTTATGTCTGTTGTTCTGTAAACTGCTGCATGTGTTGATCAGTAGCTATATGAGTAACTATATGGGTTATTGATTGGTTGCCCAAGTATTTGTATTGGAGACTGAGTGTGTGTGTGGGTGGCTGGGAGGTGTATGACTCTGTGCATAGATGTGTGAGCAGTTGATTCACTAGATGTATGGGTTCAAAAGTGCATGTGGAAACAGCTGTATGGGCGGTTGACTGTGTGCATGAGTGTATTGGTGAGTGAATGGATATCTCAGTGCTACATGTCAAAGTAAGTACATATGTAAAACACAGTACATGTGAGAGTTGACATATATAAATAACTGTGCATAAGAGCCAGTGAATGTGTGAGTGGCTGTATGGATCATTGTGAACTTGTATCAGGGATTGTATAAGAGAGTAAATATGTGTTAGTATATGTTTGAATAAGTAAGGTGTGTATAACTGTATAGTTGAGGAATTGGAGGTGTGATTGATTCTTTGCATGACTGACTAGGTGTGTGAGTAACTCCACGGATGAGTGACAGTCTGTGAGTGTCTGTTTACACTGAGTGTATCTAAGGTTATATTAGAGTCTGAAGAGGTTCATCGTATAATCACTTGAATGATGTCATCAGTGATGTGATCATTAATGTCAAATGAGATGTCATCAGTGATGTCATCAGTGATGTCATTTGAGATGTCATCAGTGATGTCATCAGTGATGTCATTTGAGATGTCATCAGTGATGTCATCAGTGATGTCATTTGAGATGTCATCAGTGATGTAATCAGTGATGTCACTGACCATGTCATGAATGATGTAATATGTGACATGATCACAAGTGGATTGCGGGTGCGCGATATATAGTTAGTGCAACTAACTATATATGCGAATTTCAATGGTTTTGTGTGAGTAAAATAAGGTTTTGTAAATGCTAATTCCTAACTATATATGGTCTATAACCTATGGTTTTTTCAGTGAATTTTCAAGGTTTTGTAAATGCTAATTCCTAACTATATATGGTCTATAACCTATGGTTTTTTCAGTGAATATTAATAAATACATATTTTTATATAACTACTCTGTGGCTCTCCTTTCATTTAGTCATTTAGGAGGTGATAGTCTGGTAAAACAAGCTACTTTACATTCCTTCAAGATTAAGCCTGAAGGGTGCTCTTCACAGCTACCACTAGGATATCTTTCTAAAAGTTATCTTTGACCTCATACATCATAAAGGTCATGTGGACTGGTACAGGGTGCCCACTTTAATTAGTGGGCAGCATATACCAGGCCACCTTCTCACAGGGGCCTACTTTCAATGTTATGTATTTAGCACTTAGAGCAGTGTAAGATAACTCGGCTTAGAACTTTATTCACTGGAGTGGAGACCTACTGTCCAACATTTGTAAACTTCTAATTCAATGCATGTACCCAGAAGTTAAGGCCAAAATCGTAACTGTATGCTGTTACTGTTTTTATAAGTAGCCTCTGCAGTACATGCATTGTGTTTGAAATAACTTAAATCATGGTCATGGAGGCCTGTGAGTTCCATTTTGGATACCCATGGCCTGGCCTTTGTACAAGATAGAGAGGAGGTTGATTTTCCAGGCAGTGAAAGTGCATTGTTGATATTCCGAAAGCTATATGAGGAAACCTAGATATTGAACTAAGGTAAGAGGAGACAAGCCTCCTTCAACATTTATATTAGGTCTTTTTCTTAGCAAGGAGCTTCTGATTAGTATCCCTGTAGCACTTCCATTTGACTGACAGTGGTGGTGAGGTTTGGGACGGCAGTCTCTGTTGTGCAAGATGAAGGGGACTCTTAAGGTGAGGTCCGGACTATTATCTTTCCCTGATCACACTCTTCTGTTTGGCTGATAATAGTCAGGTGCAAAAAAAAAACCTCAGACCTCTTTGTGACTTTATTGTTGAGTGCTCCAGACTGAATACAACCCTGCTATTCCAAGCATTACAAAACACATGTTATTGCTGGAGAGCATCCTGGCAAGGGCACTAAAAAGAGAACCATCCCTAACCAGTTCTGGAAGTACAAATTATATTTATAGAGTTAATGGAGAATTGATGAAAATGTTGGATCAGGCTTATGGAATAAAGAAGACATTAGATGGAGCATATTACTCAAGGGAAGGGGATTCAGGGTGCTGGATAGATACTATTTGTGCAAATGGGCTACACCTGTTTAGTCTGCCAGGATATATTTCTTTTAACTACCCAGTGTGTAAGCCTCTACTGTGGGTGAATCCGACTACCTGCATCTCACTTATGGTCAGAATCAGAATAAGCTCTATTCAATTTCAATCATATAAAATCACAAAAGCATAATACATGAAAAAGAAACCTTTTGAGTATATTGATTTAAAAACACATATGTACGGTAATTCTATGTTTCATCTATTTACATATGCACATAAACCATATATATTTAATAAAAGTAATAAGACATATTTAAACTATACAGTGAGAAAAAACATTTCAGAAAAATACAACCAGACAAACATTCTATGGGGGTTAGATATCAACAGTTTTCCTTACTCTCAATATGCTTTTTAAGAAACCGGTCATAGCTCCAATACAGTAGGGGCTATCCAGAGATTGTAGGTATAAAAAAGCGGGTAGGCATTGTATCCATCCCCCTTCCTTAATAAAGGCCAGATCCATCTTGATCTCTCTTTAACATAAAGTTTACAAAATAGGATCAGATGTATAGTTGTTTGTTGCGACAAGTCATCACAGGGACAGCAGCATTATTCTTTAGACCAGTTGTTCATCTCTGGGTAGCTGATTAACCGGTAAAAAATCCCAAATCTAAAACGTGTTAAACATATCTGTCATATCCCCCCAAACAGCATGAAAGATATGGTTGTATATCATATGTTATCAGAGTCAATTGATGCTGGACTACTGAGGATTTATTAATTTCATGTGTAAGTCTAATGGTCTCTAGGTGGGACAAGCATATTTTTTTGAACTCCTTTCTAGGGATAGTAGTCATTGTCTCTGGGCAATTGTAATATTCTGGGTGCCCTCGGCAACACATACATTTTTTTATATACCTCAACCAATTGATCTTAGTAGCTTGGTCAATTTGCATTGCATCTTTAATTATTTCCTGATTTAAGCCTGTGCGGCTTGTGGTCCAGATTCTATGCCAAAGTAGCACTGGTTGTACTTTGACAACATCAGCAATGTAAGGAATATCCAACTCACTATGTAAATTAAAAATGGATGTATGTCATTACATCGCATAGTGATACCACGCGTGCCATTACAACGCGGGTATTACTACACAATGTCAATGACAGCGACATGCCATTACATCTCAAACTTTGACCACGAGTATGCCTTTCCCAAGCATGCCATTACAACGCAAAGGCATGCGTGGTAAAGCTATACTCGTAGTTAAAGTTTGCAAGGTAAGTGACAACCTTACCCCTACACCTACACAACACCCTACTCCCACCCCTACACTACCCCTAACCCAAAAACACTACAACACTACCCGCACTACTCCCATCCCTACACTACCCTAAACCCTAAAACACTACTACACTACAACACTACCCAGACTACTCCCACCACTACACTACCCTAAACCCTAAACCACTACTAAACTACAACACTACCCACGCTACTCCCACCCCTACACTACCCTAAACCCTAAAACACTACGACACTACAACACTACCCACACTACTCCCACCCCTACACTACCCCTAACCCTAAAACACTACTAGCCTACTTTAAACCACTACCCATACTACTCCCATCCCATCCCTACACTACCCTAAACCCTAAAACACTACTACACCACAACACTACCCACACTACTCCCACCACTACACTACCCTAAACCCTAAACCACTACTAAACTACAACACTACCCACGCTACTCCCACCCCTACACTACCCTAAACCCTAAAACACTACGACACTACAACACTACCCACACTACTCCCACCCCTACACTACCCTCAACCCTAAAACACTACTAGCCTACTTTAAACCACTACCCATACTACTCCCATCCCACCCCTACACTACCCTAAACCCTAAAACACTACAACACTACACTACACAAACAGTACAATACTACACTAAAACCTGAAACACTACACTACCCTAAACCCCAAAACACTACACTACACAAACACTGCTACACTACCCTAAGCTCAAAAACACTACACAAACACTACTACACTACACTAAAACACTACATAAACACTACTATACTACACTAAACCCTAAAACACTTTACTACCCTAAACCCTAAAACACGTCACTACACAAACACTACAACACTACCCTAAACCCAAAAACACTACACTACACAAACCCTACTATACTACCTAAAACACTAAAACCCTACACTACCCTAAACCCTAAAACACTACAGTACACAAACACTACTACACTACTCTAAACCCTAAAACCCTACACTACCCTAAACCCTAAAACACTACACTACACAAACACTACCCTAAAACCTAAATCACTACACTACACAAACACTACTACACTACCCTAAAACCTAAACCCTAATACACTACACTAAACAAACACTACAACACTACACTACACTACAATACAAATAACCAAATTAAACATTAAAAAACACACAAATATTAGACCACTACTTTTACACTACCCTAAAGCCTTCAAAAGTAACCCCAAGCTCAAACTCCCTTACCTCTCTCCTCTCCAGCGTCGCCATCTCTGCTCCTGGTTCCTGTTTCCTCCTTTCTGCTTGGTGCATGTAGTTTGAGGAAACAGCCTATGTTTCCTCCCAACGACTTGGATAACTGCCGCAGCCGCCAGCGCCATTACACATTACATCGCATGCATTGTAAAAGCGCATTCAATGTAATGGTATGCATGGTTTTTACCATGCGTTGTAATGCATGCGATGTAATAGCAACGCGTGGTAAAACCCGCGTTGTAATGGCTGTTCCCCATGAAAAACAGGGAAACTGGCAGGTACAGCTAAAGTAAATTTTAAAAAGGCATTTTCGACATATTGGATAGGAGATGAATCATGGAACCCCCATAGTTCCCCCCCATAGATGGCTATACTCACGCATTTTGCCTAATAAATTTTCAAAAGGATCCCCAGGGTCCGCTTACCCATTTTGTTAGAAAAATTACCGACAGCCACAGTAGCCTTCATCAACAAAAGACTCCTATTCCCTACCGCCTGGGTCCTTCAGCCAGTACGGTGGAAAAAAACACCTAAGTTAGTAAACATATTTGTTGTTTCTATTCGGTTTTCCCCATGTGGTAGTGCCATGCATTTCTGTTTCCCCCTCCCACAGGACATAACAAACGTTTTCTTGGCATTTATTTTTAGACCCAATGTATCCATAAAAAATGTATATGCTGCAAGTGCCTTTTGAAGGCCCAATTGCGTGCGGGTCATAAGCACTGCGTCATCTGCGTGGAGAAGGGAGACAATTGGGCATTTAATAATGTATGATGGGTCCTTCACCTTGCTCACCAGTTCATGTTCCAAAGAATTAGTATAAAGAGTAAACAGGAAAGGTGCAAGGACGCATCCCTGTCTGACCCCCCCTCTCCACGTTAAACAACGCAGTGCCTTCCCCTTTAGTTCCATTACAGACCTTAGCAGGTCCCCTAGAGTATAGTTGAAGCAAGAATTGAACCAGAACCGGTTCTACCTTTAGCTCTCTTAAAATTTTCGACAGATTATTATGAATGACACAGTCAAAAGCCGCTGTCAAATCTACAAAGGCCAGATAAAATTTCCCTGCCTTTGCCTGTGTATATTTTCCAATCAGGATGTTAACATTAAGGACCTGTTCATTTGTTCCTAGCCCCTGCCTAAAACCATACTGGACATCACTTAGAATATTATTTTCGTCAGCCCATACTTGTATCCGCTCTAAAAAAATCCTGCCTGCAACTTTCATCAAAGAATCTAATAGAGATATGCGCCGGTAAAAGGCAGGATTCCCCCGGTTCCTTTTTTTAAAAATCGGCACGATCAATCAATTAATCAGGACACTTGTAAAGCGCACTACATACCCGTGAGGGTCTCATGGCGCTGGGGGGGGGGGGACGCTGCTACTGATCGAAGAGCCAGGTCTTGAGTAGTCTTCTGAAGGCCAGTAGGTCTTGGGTCTGCCGTAGGTTGGTGGGGAGGGTGTTCCAGGTCTTGGCGGCGAGGTGGGAGAAGAATCTGCCTCCGGCTGTCGTTCTTTGGATGCAGGGGACAGCGGCGAGGGCGAGGTCGGCAGAGCGGAGCTTGCGAGTGGGGATGTAGAAGCTGAGTCATATGTTGAGGTACGCTGGGCCGGTGTCGTGGAGGGCTTTGTGTGCGTGGATGAGGAGCTTAAAGGTTATCCTCTTGTTGACGGGGAGCCAGTGTAGATCTCTCAGGTGAGGAGTTATGTGGCTACTGCGGGAGATGTCGAGGATCAGACGTGCCAAGGCTTTTTGGATGCGTTGTAGCCGTCTTAGGAGTTTGGCCAATGCTCCTGCGTAGAGGACTGTACAGTAGTCCAGCCTGCTGGTGACAAGGGCCTGGGTGACTGTTCTTCTTGTTTCAGTGGGGATCCATTTGAAGATCCTGCATAGCATTCAGAGGGTGTTGAAGCAGGAGGAGGAGATGGCGTTGACCTGCGTAGTCATGGTGAGGGTGGATTTGAGGATGACCCCCAGGTTGCGTGCGTGGTCTGTGGGAGTCGGAGCGGTTACCAGTGCGGTCGACCACCAGGAATCATTCCAGGCCTAAGGGGTGGACCCAAGGATGAGGACCTCTGTCTTGTCCGAGTTCAGCTTCAGTTGGCTGGTCCTCATCCAGTCGGCGACGGCCTTCATTCCTTCGTGGAGGTTAGTTTTGGCTGTGTGAGGCTCTTTGATGAGGGAGATGATCAGCTGGGTGTTGTCGGCGTAGGAGATGATGTTAAGGTCGTGTTGACGGGCGACGTGGGCGAGGGGTGCCATGTAGATGTTGAACAGCGTCGGGATGAGGGACGAGCCCTTTAGTATGCCACAGATAATCTCAGTGGCATTGGAGTGGAAGGGGGGAGGCAGATGCTCTGGGTTCTACCGGAGAGGAAGGATGTGGTCCAGTCCAGGGCCTTCCATTGCATTGTGTAGGCATGTGCGTAGGGTGCAGTGGCAGACTGTCTTGATGGCGGCTGACAGGTCCAGGAGGATGAGGGCAGCTGTTTCTCCTGATGTCATCTGTGGTGGCGATGAGGGCAGTTTCAGTGCTGTGATTGCTGCGGATCCGGACTGGGATGGGTCCAGGATGTTGTTGTCTTCGAGGTGGAGGGTCAGCTGTTTATTGACGATTTTCTTGGTGACCTTAGCCGGAAATGGGAGCAGGGAGATGGGCCGGAAGTTCTTGAGGTCCTTGGGGTCCGCCTTTGGTTTCTTGAGTAAGGCGTTGATCTTGGCGTGTTTCCAGCTTTCCGGAAAGGTTGCTGTCTCAAAGGAGATGTTGATGGCCTTGCTGAGATGGGGTGCAATGGATGCGCTGGCTTTGTTGAAGATGTGGTGGGGGCATGGGTCTAGCGGTGAGCCGGAGTGGATGGTCTTCATGATATCGCTGGTGTCCGTGTCGTTGACGCTTGTCCAGTAGAGTAGATGGTTGGGGTCTGTGGTGATGGTGAGGGGGGTGGTCGTCTGGGCCGTCGTGGCATTGAAGCTTTCATAGATGTCGGTGATCTTGTGATGGAAGAAGGTAGCGGGATGTCGTTGACGTTGGAGCTGGGGTTGGAGAGTTCCGTGACGATGTTGAAGAGCTCCTTGCTATTGTGTGCGTTGCTGTCTTGGCGGTCCATGAATGAGGCCCTCTTGGTGGCTCTAATGAGTTGGTGATGTCTCCGGGTGGCGTTCTTGTGGGTGTTGTAGCTATCTGGTGAACGTTTGCGGAGCCAGTTCTACTCCAGTTTTCGGCATGTTCTTTTGGAGAACTGGAGGTCTTTGGTGAAACAGGTGGCTTTCTTGCCGGTGTGGCTGTTGGAGGGTGTCTTGAGCGGGGCGAGGGTGTTGGAGCAGTTGTCGATCCATTGCCTGAGGTTGCGGGCACCAGTGTCAGGGCCGGTGGTGTTGGCGGGTGGGTCCTTGGTGAGGGTGGTGGTGAACTGGTCATTGGTGACTTTGCTCCAACATTGTTGAGGCAGCAGTTGGGTGCGGTGGTGCTTGGTGGGCTTCCTGAAAGTGAAGTGTATGCAGTAGTGGTTGGTCCAGTGGGGATCGGTGGTGCGGTTGAAGGAGACATGGAGGCTTGGTGTGAAGATGGGGTCGAGCGTGTGGTCGGCGGTGTGGGTGGGTGTTGTCACAAGCTGTCTGAGTCCGAGAATGGCGAGGTTGTCGAGCAGGGCGGTGGAGTTAGTGTTGTTGTTGTTCTCGAGATGAAAGTTCAGGTCTCCTAGGAGGATGTATTCCATGGAGACGAGGGTGTGCGTGCTGATGAAGTCTGTGATGGAGTCACTAAACTGTGGTCGGGGTCCGGGGGGTCTGTGGATGAGGGTTCCTCTGAGGGTGGTGTTGGGATCGGTGTGGATCTGGAAGTGCATGTGTTTGGCGGTGCTGAGGGTGTCGTTGGTGTTGGTCGATACTCTGAGGGTATTCCTGTGGACGATGGCGATTCCTCCTCCTGTTCCGTTGGTGTGGTCCCTGCACGTGATCTTGTATCCTTAGAAATGGCAATGGCGATGTCGCGTGTGGAGGCAGGGTTCAGCCAGGTCTCTATCAGGAAGGCGAGGTAGAGTTGAGGAGGTCCCAGAGCTCGAAGGCGTGTTTGCAGATGGAGCGGGTGTTGAGGAGGATGCATCTGAGGTAGTTGGGTTCCTTGGTGTGCGGTGTGGCTGGCCGTATGCTGGAGTAGTTGCAGTTCAAGGGTCCTTGGGTGTGCTTTGGGGTTGCCCGGTAGCTGGTGTGTTCTCGACCGGGGTTGACTGCGTGGAGGGTGCTGGTGTTGTAGTGTATTCGGGTGTTGTGATGTCTCTGGGTTTCAGGTGTTCTGGCGCTGGGCGCGGTTGCCGGCATATGTAGGGGAGGGACGGATGGCTGGGAGGCGTGAGCGGGGCGGACGCCGGATGTGAGGGGGAAGAAAACGGCTGGAAAGTAGGCAGGGAATGCGGGCAGACAGTAACAAGCGAAAAACACAGGCAGAATCAATTGAAAATAACAGAGCAGACTGATAAGAGAATTCAAAAAGAAAATTAAATTAAAAAGCAGCTGACACAGGCGGGAGCAGGCTCGAACCCTGATGCAGAGGGTTGGCTGGCAGAAGGCAGAGCAGATCACCGCAGAGCTGTGGGGAGAGTGACGACCGTAGCACAACACAGGATTAATGCAACAAATTATTTATGGAGAGTCGGAAGGCAGATGAGGTCACTTATGTAAAAAGAGAAAAATACCGGAGCAGCCATTGCAGGGGCTGCTGATGTGAACCCTGGAGGTAGGAGGAGGGCTCAGGATGCAGTGAAAATCACGCAGAGCTGCTGGGGAGAGTGCCGGCCTGGACCGAGGTCGACTCCGACCTAGAGTTAATGGCTTATGGTCATTCCATGGTAAATTGGACTGAGGGTGTTTACTGTCAGTGTCCACATCTTAAGAAAACATTACTGTAACACAGTTAGGGTAAGGGGCACTGGGCTGGTAACAGATGAACAGGAAGCATGATATGTGAAAGCAGGACATCTGGAAATTAATGATGAACATGCCTATACATTGAAATATCCCCAAAAATGATTTTTGCTGTAGCAAGGCTGGCTGCTTCCATAGGGATTTATTGGGCTACATTGTTACATTTATTAAATGCTACATTTGGACTGACAGCAGCTAAAAAAATATTTAAAAGACTAATTTTAAAAGTCATTCCAAATGCCTTGTAAGGGTGAAGTAAAATTGTGTCTAACTATTAGCACCTGGTACTTTTAGAAAGTTACCAGTTTTGCGCCTAAAGCTTGTAAGACTTCAACTGTCAACTGGCAGCTTGATGGATTCCATGTGATGAGATGTGGATCGCTCCCAGAGAGAGGACAAATGGCTTGGTTGTGGGCAGATGCTGGTTTTCCCTTGATAAGATGACCTGAAGGCTGTGCCCAGGGCTATTTGTACTTCAAAGAAGCATCCCCTGTCACAAACATATCACACTGACACCAGACCTGCCCTCATTCTTCGTGTTTCAAGCCAACTTGTCTTTAAACTCAGTGTGGGGAATGCTGTCTCAGAACTAGTTTGTCATGTTGGATTGCACCAGAATGCTGTGAGAGAGGGTTGGAACAGGTGGAGTGTTAATGTGGCATCCCACGATTGGCTAGGGGTGCCAGACATGTAGAACTTTCCACCCACACTGATAAACCCCTGCACGAGGGTAGACAAAGAGCAAGACCCTGGACCTGACAACAACAACACCAGAATCATGAACAGTTGGAAGAACAAGCCACCTGATGCCCCTCATGGGCCAAGAACTTTGCCTGAAGCTGGCCCACTGGACTGGATGCATTTCTCTAGGGCCAGTGGTACTGGCCCCCTTACAACACTTGAGGGCCAGTTGTGGGGAAAACCTGGACTCCATTGCCACAGCAGATTCCCTGTATAACAGTCAGGGCACCATGGTGTTTGTAGAGGACAAAGCAGAGGAGAATTCTGAAGCAGTGAGTCAGAGAAACCAGCTCCCCAGGTGGTCTGCCCCTCTTTTGAGGCCAAGAGACTTGCTAAAAATGTCCTGTGCGCTAGAATTCAACACCAAGTGTAAAATGAGCCCAAAAGCATGGAAATCGGTCAATCAGTGTTGGAACTTTGACCCTCTCACCAAAAATGAAGCACCTGGGGCTCCGTCACAATTGCTAAATATGCCCCTGGGGTGGGTCAGTTCCCAAGGGTCAGAGCAGGTTCAAATATTTACTTTGCCCAGGGGCATGCCTGGGGCCCCATCCACAGACCCTTCCTGGCCCAAGAACACCTAGGCCTGGAGCGGTAATACTGGGAGCCGAGATTACACTTGCCGTGGCAGGCAGAGGAAACAAAAGTTGCTCCCACCTAGCTGGAACAAAAGAAATTACTGCTGACTCCTGAGCCTGACAGAGAAGTTGCTGGGGAGACAGTCAGGCACCACTGGAATGGGTTCCCCTTGGGCAGTAAATTAGTGAGTGTTATTGATGTGTGCCAGCAAATTGGGATGATTAGCGCACACCAACATCCCCCCCCCCCCACACTATATGCCTCGGACTGCTCTACTTCGCTACTCTGTGAGAATGGGAAATTTGGTTCCCAGTAAGGAGACAATCACTGACCAATTATTGAATTTCTTATACTATTCGTGAAGTTTAAAGGTGTTGGCTGTAAAGTGCTGATTGAGTGAAAGTGGAATAGAGGTGTATTATTAATTTAGTTAATGATTTGGATACATATTGCTTGTGGTGTAAATCAGAGGTTGAACATGTATTGCTGACCACAGGGGATGGGGCTGGATACTGTGAGGATCAAAAAGGAAGATCAATTTATGTTTTCCATCAGGTGAGGTTCAATAGACAAGGATTCATCGAATAAACTGATAGTTGAAGGGATCTTATTAGATACAAAGTTCTCTTGGATCTATAATAAACTGTGAGTGAAGTGGGGCTCATTCTCATGGACTAAAAGGTTACTAGATTAGTAATGTAAATTACATGAAGCAGAGGTAGGGTGAATACTGATCAAAGAATGACGTTGAAGTTCAATGAATATCATAAACGACTGATGGGGTAGAAGGATGATTCTCATTGAGGGAATGGGGTCTGGTTTGGACAATGTGGAAGGTGGGCGAATGAACAATTCTTCTAGAATGAAATGGTGGTTGGATATTTAGTACTCCTGATGTGGAGGGCATATTGCTCAATTAATGTTCGCAAGGGGAGATGAGTGAGACTGGACTTGGATGATGGTGAAATGGCAAAAAGGGTAACCGGGAGCAGAATCTAAATATAATAAAGATAATACCCATCCAGAGAGGATACTCTATGGCTAATACTCATACGTTGAGGGGAGATGAAATGGACAATGCTTGAAAGTGATGGTGATATAGGATGGGTTAAATATTTAAGGTGTGAAGGAAAGGTTGTATGAATGAAATCCCTAGATTAGAAGAGAGGAAGAAAAAAATAATTGAATGAATAGTATGCTGTATCACCAGTGCTCATTGTACATCTTTTAATTCGCTAGAATTAGCGCTCCTGAGGCGGAAGCCGGGAGCTAGGGCACTAACTCTGAATTGTAGCACCAGCTTTTTGATATTCCCGCATTTTAAAAAACGCACAAAGTTCTCTCTGTGCAATCTGCTACCCTCTTATTGGACTGCATCTTACCATTCATGGTTGCCTTCCCCTCTTAGGACCTCTGCCATCTTTCCCGAGCCGATCTAGGGCTCGATAGGCTTACGGTCCTCTACCCCTCAGGCGCAGACATCGGGCGCCATCTTGTGTGAGGAGCAGGGCAGCCCTCTAGTGCTACGGCCGATTTGGGGCCCTCGCCCTATAAAATGAACGGCATTCCCCTTCCGCGCAGCGGGAGCGAGAGCAGCGGGCGTGCCGATGGCACGCCGGAGCCGCGTCAGAGGCAAGCCCGTCTGTGCCCGTCCGTGCCCAGCCGGGCCTAGGGCCAGAACCTATGCCCATTTCTGCTGACGGTCACATTAGTTATTCACGGAGTGATCTTCTCCTACTAAGACCCCCCAAGAATACGCGCTGTCACTATGTGCATAAGCAGGAAGATACATACACTCATTGCGGTCTTTGCAGCCCTCATTCATGGGAATCTAATCTTAATCCCCCAGCCTCTACTCTTTTGCGTATGGCCCTATTGAACTGTAGGTCCCTCCCTAAGCACTCTCTGGAGATCAATTTTATGCTACAGGACCACGATTTAGATATCTTGCTTCTTACCGAAACGTGGTTAACCTCTAACTCAGAGGCCGACATTGTCCGTGCACTCCCCCCGGGGTTCTTAATTCATTCTCAGACAAGGCCCTCTGGTAAAGGGGGCGGCTTAGCCATATTGTATAGAGATCACTTTGTCTGTAGAGTGAAGGATGGCAGCATCTCGGAGTCTGAAAGCTGCCACTTCTACTTCCAATTATCTTCTACCACCTCTTTTACAGGCCTCTTATTGTATCGCCCTCCAGGGAACTCAAGCCACTTTGTTAACTCTCTCCTGGAAACAGTCACTGTCCTGGCATCCTCCACCCCCAATTTCACCATTCTAGGGGATCTCAATCTCTACTTTATTGACCCCCTAGATAAAGTGGCGGTGGACCTCCGACTCGATTTTAGATCATACGAGCTTCGACTAGTTAATACGGGTGCCACGCATAATAAAGGCCACCTTCTTGACCCGGTTTTACCAACATTCGGTCATTTCAGGCTAGCCCCTCCTTTCCCTTCCCCTGGTCAGATCATTTTTTGGTCCCTTTCTCCTGGCAGGGTGATTTTAAAACACCACAAACCTCCAGTACTTGCATTTTTGAGAGGGTTTGGTCCAAGATCTCTGTGGAAAACTGGACTCGCACACTTGAACATTCCATTCCTCTCCATGATCCAGACCCCGTGGTTGCAGACACCAACTTTAAAAACTGGCTTACGAGTTCACTGGACCTAGTCTTGCCAAAAAAACAAAAAAACTGGGAGAGTAGGCTCTGCCCCCTGGTATACACCCAAGCTCAGAATCTTAAGGAAAGGCTGTAAGAAGCTTCAGCGCACCTGGAGGAAAGATTGGGACAATGCTAACAAAGATACATACCGTGCTGCTATTAGAGCGTATAAAGTCGCCCTTAGAAACGCCAAGACAGTATTCTTTGACAAAAGAATTAAAAGTTCCTCTAACTCTACCAGAGAAACCTACCAGATTGTCAAAGAACTACTGAAGGTCCCCGACCCCCCATTGTCTCAAGACACGTCAGGAACCAAATGTAATGAACTTGCCAATTATTTCGACTCAAAAATTAAAAACATCTTAACTACCCTGTCCCAATCGGACAGCCATGTTAATGCCGGTAGCCTGCCCCCTGCCTTGGGTCCTCAGCTCAATGCTTTCAATCCAGTCTCAGTTGAGGAATTTCTTAAAGTCCTAGCCATTATTAAAAGTGGCTCCCCTAGTGACCCGGTCCCTATGCGGTTTCTCAAACAGATTGCCACTACCATTGCTACACCGGCAACTGAGCTCATTAACAATTTTCTTTCCCATCATTGTTCCGCCAAGTTGGAAAGGGGCCATTTTGAAGGCCCTCCTAAAGAAACCGCATCTCGACTCACTGGAGCTGGCAAATTTTAGGCCGATCTCATTACTCCCAGGACTCAGTAAGATCACAGAAAGATTGGTGAATTTACAACTCTCCCACTTCCTGGAGTCTAATGAGCTACTGCGGAGCTCTCAAACCGGATTCCGCACAGGCCAGGGCACGGATACGGCCCTCCTCTCTGTCATCGAGGAGGCAAGGTGCATCTTGGATTCGGGAGGATCAGTGGCAGTGATCCTCCTGGATCTGAGTGCAGCCTTCGATACGGTTAATCATCGTGTCCTTATCCAGCGCCTGGCTGAGGTGGGAGTAAGGGGGCCGGCCCTCTCATGGCTAACATCATACCTGAATAATCGCACCTTTCAAGTCTGGGAAGGCAACTCACATTCTGCCTCAATCCCCCTCCAGTGTGGCGTGCCGCAGGGCTCGTCTTTACGCCCCACATTGTTTAATGTGTATATGGCCACCCTGGAGGATGTGGTTGTCCCGTTTGGGATGAAAATTGTAAGTTACGCAGATGACACCCAACTGGTCGTCTCACTCTCCCAACTTGATCAATGCCCTGACAGTCTTCGTCTATGCTTGACAAAAATACATGCCTGGATGTGTGATTCCTCCCTTAAATTAAACGGGTCGAAAACCGAAATCATGTTACTAGGTCACAAGGTGACCTCAATACCCACCACTATCTGGTCTGCCTGTCTGGAGGATTCTCCCAGCCCAAAAAAAGAAATTAAAAGCTTAGGGATCTGGTTGGAACAAGATCTCTCGTTCAAAACACAAGCAAAGAAAACGGCAAGAATCTGTTTTGGCCTTCTCCGGTCTGCCGGGAAAGTCCTTCCTCTCCTCCCGCAGCATTCTAGGAAGCTGCTAGTACAAGGACTGGTTTTGTCCACACTAGATTATAGTAACGTGATTTTTCTGGGGGCCCCTGAAGCCACTATTAATAACAACAGACTCAAAATGCTGCAGCCAGGCTACTGATGGGTACTACAGCCAGAAAGTCAGCAAAACCAGCACTCAAATCTCTCCAATGGCTCCCGATACGTGAAAGGATTAAGTTTAAATCTTTATGTATCACCCATAAGCTTCTTCAGGGTAAAGGACCCTCTATCATGAAGAGTCTAGTTACGCCCTACAAGGCTAATAGGCCCCTGCGCTCTGATAATTAATGCCTGGCGAAAGTGCGAAGATTCAAGAAAGCACGCACAGGAGGCCGCCGCTTCTCCGTGAATGCGGCCTCGCTATGGAACTCCCTCACCTCGAAACTGCGTGCGGAACCCTGCCGTTTGCTTTTCCGGAAGCTCCTGAAAACCTTCCTTCTGCCCAAATGACCCTCTGTTTTCCTTTTTCCCTCTTGAGTCTGATTCTAGTGCAGCGCTGGTATGCCTCCGGGTAAGCATGCGCTTTATAAAACTGGTTACATTACATTACATTACATTACAGTATCACCTGAATGAAATGAAAACGAAAAGAAGAATACATTAACTCAGTGTTATGTAGCATGGAATACAGATGTGCTAATTATGGCAACATGTTTACTGTAAAGAGTAAATGCCCTGAATCTTGAACGTTAAAGGAGAACTCAATTATAAAATTATTGATTTTGCGTTTTATACCAATAGATATTTAAATTGAAAAATGAAAAACAACATGACATATCTTTAGAATATAGACTATTTACATTAATGTTCAAAGTAGCTCTTAGACGTAACTTTTTCCATTTTACTATGTTTTATTCGTTACACTCTTATAATGGCTAATATGTTGTTTTGCATATTTCAGATACACAATAAGGTCAGTTCCAAAGAGAAGACAAACGTTCCTCATTATGGTCCCAATTTAGTATGGAGAACTCACCAACACCACAATGCCCATTCGACGACCTCGGTGATAGAACAATCTTACAACCACCCATCTGGCTGTGACAATATCCACACGTGTGAAAACAATCATGGCAAGTATTTGACATCAAGCTCTGTGTTATATTCCTTTATCCACACTATGGTGCTAGTGATTCCCTTTCTGTTGCATTATAAAGAACCCTTCTCCCATTCTGAAGAAGGATATAATTACCTACGTATTACCAGTTGTAACATGTGATTCACAGGATTGTCTCCTGGAGCAGAAACATCTATTGTAAATCGCAAGGAACAGTTAATGTAGTCTTTGATCAGCCTTCAACTTGTAACATTACCTAATCATCCCATTTTACACCATTGTCCTTTTCACTGAGATTAACAATGTTTTAGCAAGTTCAATCTGGTATTATTTTATTGAAACACCTATGATGGTGTTGCCCCAAACATGTGTTCTGGTTCCAGTAATGCCCCCTTCTCACACCATATCTTACTATATAATGATGCACCTTGACAATAAAACAAAGTCTGTCACAATTTTGAATCCTTTCAACATCCTTGAACAAATAAGCGCTCTGTACCCTCTGCCTTCAAGATACTTGTGCTGATATGTATTTTGAAATACAATCCACAGAACCAAGGACATGCTACTAAAGGCATTTTGATAAGCACCAAGCCAGCGTGGGCTCATAGGAAGGGAAGCAGTGGACTTTGATCTCTACCTGCATCAGGGAACAAGGGAGTATGTAACTGAGTGGGATACAGAGCATGGTTTGAGTGACAAACAGCTGTTTGAAGAGAGTAGCAAAACATGTTACTACACTTTACCAGTACAAATATGAGAAAAGTCAGTCTTTCACAGGATATACCTATTTTGAAGAAATATCTGACAAAAGTCTATATATTTACGTTGAAGAAATACAACGTGGATATTCCATTGAGACGATGATACATTCTTCTTTGTAATTTCATTAATTAGTTGATTTTCTTATAGTTGTGCTTACTTTTTAGCTATATATGAGGAATTTATATAACAGCATTAAAAGTATTGTTATGAATATTTTATTGAGATGATGACAGTGGCGTCACTAGGGTTGGTGTCACCCGGTGCCGGTAACTCATGGTGTCACCCCCTCACCACTTACAGCATGGACCTCATGTGCCATCAGCGGGTTTGCCTTCCAGTCTGCACCCTTTCCACTGTTTACCTAGGGGTACCCTGCGCGAGTTTCAGGACGCTCACCTGCGTGTCCAGCGTTGTCCCCTCTTTTTTGCAGCATTTGTGCCTGTATTTGCTCAATATAAACTCACTTGACTGCAGTTTGGTTCACTCTGCGTCTGGGCGTTATACTTAGTTCATTGGTTTCCACCGTATTCAATTATTCTCTGGTTTAGGCTTTTCCTGAAGCCATTTTTAATAACCACTAACTGTGTTGATACAACCATTGCCAGGCAGTTTTCTCTGTCTCAACCCACTGCTCACTAGGCAAACTAAAATGATCTTGAAAATACCAAATGTGCAGAGGGTCAAAGGGGAAATAGTTTATCGACCTGTCAGCTCATGCCCCTAGAATCAACGTAAATACATAGAAAGAGAAGACCAGGTCCAAGGGGGTGTGCAGCCCTGAATGGTGAACGAAGATCACGCAGGTGCATGTGGGAAAAGAGTGTGTTGGGTCACACTGGGCTAAGAAATTCCCATCAGACCACCCTCGTGCGGCATTTCATCATATGGGAATGAGCAGTCGCTCCATGTGCCGCCAAAATCGTCACGTGGCGGAATATAAGTGGAGAGCGGCATGCTGAGCCACAGTCATGCTCAAAGAAAAGTATAGGATGAGTGCAGTGCTCTAGAAGAAGTGATTACTAAAATTGACTACCTAGACTAAGGGGAGTACCTATAGAAGTTAGTGTAGGTGTCAAGATTAAAAACACGGCTAGTAGTGGATGAGTAAGACTACACTATGGCACTGTGCAGGGTGGTCGACTAGTTTCAGCTTGATGGAGCATTGCTCCAGCTTTCGTCAGGACCTTAAAGATGATAAGCTACTGCAACAGAATGTGATAGATGTACAAATACAGTAAACATTAATGGCAAACATGCAATGTACTTAAGGAAGTCATATATCCCCCCAGAACTCGGAACCTGAATATCCACTGGAGACAGAAAGGAGATCTTCTTCCTGTCAGGAAAACAACAAAAATTCATGTACCCTGTTACACACATGAAACCACATAACCCCACAGACACCATCAAGACAAAACACACCTGCGAGAACAATTTGCGTTCCGCATAACATATAAGCATACTAGCTTCATCACATAGAGGCATTTCCTCCTAGTGATACTCACCCAGCTTTGTGTGGGTGAATGCCTCACCTCGCCCGGCAACCGCTCGGGAAATTGAGGCCTCGCTCTGAGGTGTAGAAAAAAGGACACAATTAGCTCACAATTCCTATGTGTCCAGCCCAATTGTTTTACACATACAGCCCAATGGACGTGTGGTAGACTCCCATCTGTCCTGCCATAAACTAGCCCCGCCACTGAACCAACACTAATTTACTTAAGGTAGGTCACTGACCCTCGGAGAGAAAGAAGGGCAAACTCGGATGGTATCACTGCCATAGGCGACCATTTGTGTCTCCGTATCTGATACTGTGACTAACACTCCGAGTGCCATGGAATGTAGCAGCAAAAAGATGCTTTTGCAGCCGACTAGAAAAGACCCAAGTCTAAAAGCATTGCCTTGGAAGAAGTAAGGACTGTTAACTGACAGCGCTGTCTGTATAATGCTAGTTGCTACAGGGCAGTAACCCCATCACAACATCACCAAACTTACCTATCCGTCGGTACCCATTGCTCTAAGACGAGCGGAAGGGGAGGCACCGACAGGTCCGCCTACTTCATTTAAGTATGCGCGAGAGTGAAGTGTCTTCCGCTTCTCAGCCGAAGGACCTCTGCGCATGCGCGTTAAGATTAGTGCTAGGCTTGCGGCACTCCCAGGTTCCAAGTTGCTTTTTAGCTGCTCGATTCCTACTAACGCAGGTGAGCATTGTTTTCTTCGGATGCATTCGAGATCTGGTGACTCGGAGCGGCATGGCTATATTGGATACTACAATTGGCTTTATAATTTAGAAGCCCCGATACTTAAATGAAGTAGGCGAACCCGTCGGTGCCTCCCCTTCCGCTCGTCTTAGAGCAATGGGTACCGATGGATAGGTAAGTTTGGTGATGTTGTGATGGGGTTACTGCCCTGTAGCAACTAGCATTATACAGACAGCGCTGTCAGTTAACAGTCCTTACTTCTTCCAAGGCAATGCTTTTAGACTTGGGTCTTTTCTAGTCGCCTGCAAAAGCATCTTTTTGCTGCTACATTCCATGGCACTCGGAGTGTTAGTCACAGTATCAGATACGGAGACACAAATGGTCGCCTATGGCAGTGATACCATCCGAGTTTGCCCTTCTTTCTCTCCGAGGGTCAGTGACCTACCTTAAGTAAATTAGTGTTGGTTCAGTGGCGGGGCTAGTTTATGGCAGGACAGATGGGAGTCTACCACACGTTCATTGGGCTGTATGTGTAAAACAATTGGGCTGGACACATAGGAATTGTGCGCTAATTGTTCCCTTTTTTCTACACATCAGAGCGGGGCCTCAATTTCCCGAGCGGTTGCCGGGCGAGGTGAGGCATTCACCCACACAAAGCTGGGTGAGTATCACTAGGAGGAAATGCCTCTATGTGATGAAGCTAGTATGCTTATATGTTATGCGGAACGCAAATTGTTCTCGCAGGTGTGTTTTGTCTTGATGGTGTCTGTGGGGTTATGTGGTTTCATGTGTGTAACAGGGTACATGAATTTTTGTTGTTTTCCTGACAGGAAGAAGATCTCCTTTCTGTCTCCAGTGGACATTCAGGTTCCAAGTTCTGGGGAGATATATGACTTCCTTAAGTACATTGCATGTTTGCCATTAATGTTTACTGTATTTGTACATCTATCACATTCTGTTGCAGTAGCTTATCATCTTTAAGGTCCTGACGAAAGCTGGAGCAATGCTCCATCAAGCTGAAACTAGTTGACCACCCTGCACAGCGCCATAGTGTAGTCTTACTCATCCACTACTAGGCGTTTTTTTAATCTTGACACCTACACTAACTTCTATAGGTACTCCCCTTAGTCTAGGTAGTCAATTTTAGTAATCACTTCTTCTAGAGCACTGCACTCATCCTATACTTTTCTTTGAGCATGACTGTGGCTCAGCATGCTGCTCTCCACTTATATTCCGCCACGTGACGATTTGGGCGGCACATGGAGCGACTGCTCATTCCCATATGATGAAATGCCGCCACGAGGGTGGTCTGATGGGAATTTCTTAGCCCAGTGTGACCCAACACACTCTTTTCACACATGCACCTGCGTGATCTTCGTTCACCATTCAGGGCAGCACACCCCCTTGGACCTGGTCTTCTCTTTCTATGTATTTACGTTAAACTAAAATGATCGCCTTATTGTAAATGGTTCCATTTACTCTGTAGCGCCAAGAGGCCTGCATAGTTAATGTGTGCCATCTGACATACATTGATAGTGAAATGAATGTCACAGCACCCAAGTAAGGACCGGAATCATTCTTACAGGTTTGAAGCAGCGGCCACGGGGCCATGTGTTTAGCTCTCCTTACAATATCCGTTCCTTCTCTCTTTATTATACATATTTCTTTTTGCTCTCTCGCCTGCCCACCGACCTCTCAATTCTCACTGTAGCCTATCCTTCCATGTCCACTCCTTCCTTTCAGACATCATACTAAAATCAAATTTGCGAATTTCAGGAAGGTGTGCTGTTGGGCTCTATTATAGTGACAGCATGTGGTGTGCCTTCTCCTGCACAAATCTTGGTTGCAGAAAGGGCCTGATGTCGCTTTGCAAAGTTGCTCGCATACTGAAAAACTGTGAGGTGCACGAATGTCTCAACCTTATATAAACTTATTTTTACTTGTAATTATTTTGGTTATCTATTTACTTATATACTTGTGTGCTACCTCCTCTGATATGTCTGTAAAATGTATTTTTTGCCTCAAATTTTTGACCAGTGGAGTCCACGGGGGCACCATCAGTGAAAACATGACGATCGGCCTGACTCTAAACAGAGCAGGTAGACTATCAGTTTAGTGGACAGATTACTGGGCCACATTTGTGGTGCAGTACCCTGCCTTCTAAATTCTAAATAAACACAAAAGTAGCTTTTGGCTGGAAACTAAAGAGATTTCAGCAGATGATTAACTTACCAGTGGAGAAATCAAAAAATGTTAAGTACTGGGCCATGTTTGAGCATATTAGACCTTGGGAAAAATCAGCCACGTTACCCCTGTCTTTCCACTTGCGTTGAAATGTATCGATTTTAGCGCGGCCAGTGCGGCCTTTAATAATGCAATATAGCTCCACATAGAGCTTTCTTCTCAGCTAAATCCAACTCTTCAAACAGGGGGGAGGAGCAGTTAGACTTCCTCCAGCGACAAGCACAAGGCCTTACAACCCACAAGAACGAAACTGCATGAACATGCGAACTGTTGTACAAACCGTACGCCCGAACAAGAGTTTCCACACAATGCCCACTGCCACTTCCTGCCAGTCACAGCTCAATATCCCTTTTTAAAGAAAAGTGTCACCCTAATTTGATAAATCTTTTAAGCGCGTGATCTGGCGCTCGTCATGGAAATTAACCTCGGTGAAGATCACATTTACTGAAATAAGGAATGCGCTGTTTTGGCCTAGTGCAGTGAAATGAGAGACACTGCTGCCTTTCATGCAAGCCTTCATAAACAGGACCTGTTCGGTGCGCCCAACTCGGACTCCATTACCTCTGCCCGCCCATCGTCGTACTGTCTCGCCCACGCTCACACAGCCCGCTCACTTGCCGTTCAAAAAGTACATACGAACAGCTGGAGTACCAGCGGTAGGGGCAGATCTGACAGGTGCGTTCCTTACCTCTGCACATGAGGTCCCGCGGGCCCCGGCCGGTCTCGGAAACCCCCGCCGGTGAGCCATGGTGTGGGGGCGCAATCAGGAAAATATGGGGTAAAGCCCCAGGAGCTAAACCTTCCGGAGCGGCCAGGTGGGGATAGGCCGCGCGGTACTCCTGGGTTCAGTGGATCACGCAAAAGCATTGCGCCGCTCCTTGCGTGAGTGACGTTTGGAAGTTGAACGTCATTGACGTCTGGACGTTGACGTCCTATAGCAGCCCTAATAAACAATTATCCTGGCCGGCGGCCGGGTAATAAGTTCCTCGCCTCCTGATATGTAGCACTACGAATGATTATTTAAAGCAGAGGCTCGGTGTCACCCCATGTGACGGTGTCACCCGGTGCGGTCCGCACCCCCCGCACCCCCCTGGTGACGCCACTGGATGATGACTTTCTTTTTTCTACAATCTCATCATTTTGCTAATTAATTTATTGTATATTAGAAATTATTCACATGACATAAATTAATTGTTGAAATTTGGACTCAAAGCAATTGTACTCTGCATTTAGCAGATAATGTGGTTATTTGGGGAGTCCCGTACATTAACATTTTTTGGTTTTGAATTGCTAATGTTAGTAGACAACTACCACTTACTGTGCACTCTGCGCTGAACAGTATAGCTTTGCCTTACCCCCTTTCTTGTACTGTGGTAAATGGCTGTGTTGAGAAACTCAGAAGAATATGGAATTCTGTGCAGAATGCTGGCCAGAAAAATATGGTTCCATACTGTTATTTCCGACTCAATTGGATTAGCCTGGTAATTGTAGGAATTCCATGAAGAAATTCTGACCAGCAACTGAAACTCAGCTTAATAGTTGGCAGTAATATGCCTCTAATAACAAAATGTAATTCAAACTGTAGAACAACGATCAGGAAGTCACATTTTTTTCCCCTTATGTCCTCATTTGCCTTGTTTCCATCCTTCGTCTTTCTAACGAAGCCAACCTAGGGTTATGTAACTTCATTTGCTGTAGCTGGGGGGTAATAGGGTAGAGTATCCCAAGACAGCATCCGCACCTCCTTTCACAGAGACCTCCTCTTTCTTTCGACTGCAGACCCTACCCCATCCTTCTGCTCAAGCAGAAAGACTATAAACAGCAGAGGCCGAAGAAGGCTTAATCATTGGGCCAATTCCTCCAATCACAGAGTTCCCCTAGACACAAAGGGAGTCCAAAATTCATATTTCTTTTTCCCATGATCCGAAATATCCAAATTACCAATATAACTCATAGATTTCAACCATTACTCCAATGTTGGAGGTGTTGGAGACACCCATAATTTACATATCTCCCTACGAGCTAAAAGCATAGCATAAAAAAATGTGCACAATCTTTAGTGGCAATACTTTGGCATTCCAAAATTCCAAAAATAACCAAAACAGCGCTTACCTTAATTTGCAGGTTTAAAGCGCTTGCCAGGCATTTACTTATGGCCTCCCAGAAAGAGTTATAACTTCGGACAGTGTAGAAACATATGTAAGTCGTCAGCACTCTGACTGCCGCACTTGGGACAGACCACCACTCTTCCTGACCCAAATTTAGAAAGCCTTCATGGAGTCCAGTACGCCCTGTGCATAGAAAAGAGATGATTCCACCTCAGATATGCAGGTTTAAGTATTTTATAAAGCATAGACATAGATACTTGCCATTCGTTTTCCAGCTCGGTCTCTGGCAAGCATCCTCCCCACAGATCCACCGGCAAGCTAAACACACCATCCTCCATCTCCAGGATCATCCGGTATCATAGTGCAATTTCTTTTTGAAACACTGCAGTAGAGAGAAGCTTTTCTTCAAATTTGTTTGAATATCCTAAAGTTACACCCGTTGCCTTGAACCAACTTTGTACCTGGAGGAATTGAAATCTTGAAAGCGTTGAGCCTACTGCCTGCTCACACCAACTCCATGAAGCCATCTGACCCTCTGACAGCAGGTGCTTCCATCTTAATATGCCAGCTTCTTTTAAAGGTAAGGCCAATGCTTCTTTTTTCCATTCAGGAGAGCCTGGTGCGTCCCAAATTGGAGCCCAATATCTAAAATATGGTATGTTTAAAACCTTTCTGATTTTAGAATCAATCATTTTTATTAAGCGGCAAGACATCAGATAACACAGCCCAGCTGCCTACATCAACCTGCCGGCAGGGCGGATACACAAATCAGAGACACAGCGTATGGGTCTACACCCCGGAGGTCGACCCCGCCTTAATGAAGGCTCCACCGCCCCACCTCTAACAAAGCCACCATTTTATACGGAAAACAGCAAAAATAATAAGCAAAAAGGAAACACTCTCCCCTCCCAAACCCCCACCCAACCGAAGCCCTCCTCCCTTCCCGCCTCCCAAACCCACCCCACTCCGCATCAGCTCTATTTTGTCCTAAATAACCTTGTGATCCTACCAACCAGTCTGGCCACCTGCATTGTCATTCAAGGGCCCGGCGTGGCACCCACGGGTTCCAGTGGGATAAGTTGTAGGATTTGTAGGTACTTCGGGCATGTCACTTCCCGTAAATCTTTTGACAAGAGTCGCAGAAAAGGGCCCCGTAGCTTAGCATACTCCGAACCCTTCCCATCCATACCCAAGGAGAGTCTTTCCATGGCCAGGGTATGCCACAATCTTTGAATCCAGTCTCGGAAGTCAGGCATCGCCGGGGAACCCCATTGAGCCACCAGGACCTGTCGCGCCGCTAGCAAAGCCAATGCAATCTGTCTGCCCCTTAGAGAGCGCAGCGGAAAAGAAGTGGAATGCGATAGCCCCAGCAGTGTATGTTCAGGAAGTCATGGAAGAATAATCTGAAAAGCAGAATCTAGCTCATCTAGGACCGCAGCCAAGTAGCGCTCCAGCTTCGAGCACCACCATAGCAAATGGAGCAGAGTCCCAGCCATCCCGCAACCCCTCCAGCGGAGGCCTGACTTCGCTTTGTCCCACGCCTGGATGCGTGGGACAATACCAATATGTTGGTATTTTGTAGGCCGATTCAGTCCCAGCAGTGTTGGATGTTGCGTGGTGCGCACTATAAAACACTTGCTCCCACTCTTTGGGCGTCAGTGGGCGTCCTAACTCTACCTCCCAGCAGACCTGCGCCTTGTTACGTTGCTTCTGCGGGCAGTGTAGGATCATTGCGTAAAGCTCCGATTTAAGGCTCCGGTCATCCTTCTTGCACACCAGCCATCGTTCAAAGGCCGTGAGGGGCCGCGACATGAGTGCAACATTCGCTGGTTGAGTCACCCAATGTGCGACTTGCGCATGATAGAAAGCGTCCTCCTTGTGCAATGGAAAGTACTCCGAACGTAGAGTGTGAAATAGAATTAGTCCGTCCAGATCGAAGAGCGAGCCCACCCTCTTGCATCCCTCCTCTCGCCAATGCTGGAAGATCGGGGATGCACAACCCGGTGAAAAGTCAGGATTATCCACTATGGGTGTCATCGGAGAAGGGAAGGACGTCCATCCCTTGCGCAACGCCAACTGATCTCAAGCCTTGAGCGTTGGCGAAGTTACCGGGAAAGAGTTCAAACCCCACGCTCTATGTTTGCGCGGCAACCAGAGCTCCCGCCAGATGTTACATCCAGCCACTGACTGGTCCATAAAGTTCCAGTGTTTACTGGACAGGGGCCTATTCCACTTGGCTATCTACCGAAGACAGGATGCCTGATAATAAGCAGCAAGTAGTGGAAAACCTAAACCCCCGCGGCCTTAGGAGTAGTTGTCACAGTAAAGGCAAATCGTTGCCTCTTATAATTTCATAGAAACTTGTTAAGGAGGCCTTGAAGTTTCTGCAACATGCCCGCGGTGGGCTCAGAGGCAGCATCTGGAAAACATAAAGAATGCGGGGCAGCACCGTCATTTTGAAAGCGACCAGTCTCCTGAACCATGCCAACCACAGGCGGGACCAGTCCGCCAAGGTCTTAGCGATCTGTTCAGCCAGAGTTGAGTAATTTAAGGAGAGCGTCTTAGGGTGGGTGGAAGCCAGCCGAACACCCAGGTACGTGATATCCGAGTGGAGCCACTGGCAAGGGAAGTCCCTCTGCAGGTCCGCCACATCGGCATCGGGGACCGAGATATTGAGAATTTGTGATTTGGAGAAATTGACTTTAAAGCCTGCGCATTTTGAAAGGCCAACAGTTCCGCAGATAGACACCGCAGAGAGGGGTGGGGGTTAGTTAGAGCCAAAATGACATCGTCCGCATACAGACTGACTTTATCGACATCCGCCTCGAACCGGAGCCCCGAAATATCGGCATGGGATTGAACGCGCTGAGCAAAATGCTCCATATAGAGCACAAAAAGCAGCGGGGATAGGGGGCTACCCTGCCGCGTCCCCCTAGTAATAGAGAAGGCGCTGGACCGACACACATTTACCCGCACCACTGCTGTAGGAGCTGCGTAGAGGCACTGAATCCATTTCCGGAAATTGTCACCAATCCCAAAGGCCTGTAGTACTTCGAACATGTAACTCCAGTCGACGCGGTCAAATGCTTTCTCCGCGTCGATAGAAAGCAAGAAAGCCTGTGACCCGGAGCGGCGTACTGAATCCAGCAGATGGAGCAGCCTCTTGGTGTTATCACCCCCCTGTCTAGTTGGTATAAAACCTGCCTGGTCAGGGTCAATCACTCCATCCATCAAAGGGCTAAGCCTCGCAGCCAACACCCCTGCAAACAATTTAGCGTCGATGTTGAGAAGTGAGATTGGCCTATAAGAGCCGCATTCCATAGGGTCTTTCCCTGGTTTGGGGATGACAGTGATGGCCGTTTCAGTCATGGAGGGAGTGACCACCCCGGTGTCTAGGAAAGAATTAAAAAGGCGAGTGAGGAGAGGAGCCAGCTCCTTAGAATATTTTTTTATTAAAAAAAGCTGAAAACCCGGCCGGCCCGGGCGATTTAGCCAGCTTCAGCCACGCAATAGCAGAGATAACTTCCTCGACTCGTATCTCAGCATCCAGCATCTCAGCTGAGTCACGATGCAAAGGTGTAATACCAGAGGATGCAAGATACTCCCTCATGCTCTCCGGGGCAGTACCCTCTTTCTGGTAGAGTGATTGATAAAAGTGACGGAAGGTGTCTAGGAGGTCAGCGTCCGCGGTGTGAGTCTGTGCCCGGCAATCCTTGATTGCGTGTATTGTGTGTGCTTGTGTTCGCGCACGAAGCCTATATGCGAGCATCTTACCCCCTTTATCCCCGCCAAGAAAGAATTTGTGCCGTAAGCACAGTAAGCATGAGCCGCCCTGTCAATATCAAGATGTTTGAGCATGCGCCTTTTGGTTTCAAGCTCTCTCCAGACCCGGGGCACCCCAGTTCTCTTATGAATCGCCTCCAGGCTGCGCACATCCCCCTCCAGTTCCGCTCGCTTCTCCCTGCGTAACTTAGCATGCGTTGCCGAGAGTGCTATCAAATCGCCCCTCACCACCAATTTGAGCGCTTCCCAGATCGAGGCAAGCGGAGTGTCCTCTACCCTATTTTCCTCCAGGTAGTGTGTAATAGTGTCTCGCAGCTTCGCCACTACAGAGTCAGAATGGAGCATTGTATCCCGGAGCCGCCAGCCGGCCGAAGGCGGCCGAGCACCGATAAGCGATACTTCCACAGAAATTAGCGCATGATCGGAGAGGGAGCGCAGTGTAATGTCTGCAGAAGATAGATGGGGTAACAAGGAGGATGAGGCTAAGAAGTGATCAAGGCGTGCATAGGTCTTGTGAGCGGCAGAGTAGTAGGTGTAATCGCGCTCTTGGGGATGCTGGACGTGCCACAGATCATGCAGTTCCCCCTCCAAAAGCCACTGCTTCCCATCCTGCGACCAAGCGCCTGTTTGACGGGAGCGCTGCTCCGACCTATCCATGCCTCCCTCCATGACAAGATTGAGGTAACCACCCATCATCACCAGCAGATCTGGGGACGCAAGCACCTGAGCAAGGGCTGAACACAGGAATGCTTCTTGTTGGACATTAGGGGCATAGACGGACCCTATCATAAAGGTCCCCCCACCCACTGCACTTGCACAGCCAGGCACCTTCCTCTGATGTCAACTACTCAGGACAATACTTTACAATGCATACGGGCACTAAACAGTAACGCCACCCCTTATTTCTTACTCGGGCCAGAAGACCAAAACTGCAGAGAGAAACGCTTACCTTGCATGAGCCGGACATCTTTAGCAAAGGAGATGTGTTTCTTGTAAGAGGCACACATCACTATCCGCACCCTCCAGAAGGGACAAAATTGCATCACGCTTCACCGGGTTATTGAGTCCCCTAACATTGAGACTCACCACTTTCAAAGACCTGGGCATTTGTCATACATCAAAGACACAGCGTAAACCCCAGTATTATATCCAAACCAAGATTGAAGGACAAGCACATTACAAGCCTTCAAAGAGTCCCCGTCAGACTTCTTGCACATGTATGTAGGACATTCAGCAGCCTACTCATAGCCCCCCAAAGCTGATGCGGACCCCCACCCGCCTCCCCCGAAAGCAAAAGACCCCTGGCAGCACAAGCTCCAACAGTAAACTCCAGTATTATATCCAAACCAAGATTGAAGGACAAGCACATTACAAGCCTTCAAAGAGTCCCCGTCAGACTTCTTGCACATGTATGTAGGACATTCAGCAGCCTACTCATAGCCCCCCAAAGCTGATGCGGACCCCCACCCGCCTCCCCCGAAAGCAAAAGACCCCTGGCAGCACAAGCTCCAACAGTGTGCCCATAGAACCCAACAAGACAAGCAGAAGAAGTGAACGATAGTCGGTTAAACAGGCCCTAACAGCAGGGGAACATGGCTCCAACCCACCCATCACCCAGTTCCTGATGCAGGACATTCCCCAAAGTAAGGACACATAAACATTACTCATCTGGATCCTGTGTACAGTCTCCTACGGCGCCAGCTATTGGCCTGCAAGGGCCAAGCGAAAGATCCGGTCCTCATGTGCCCGCTGGGGCCTCCGTCACCAAAGCCACAGAAGCCACTGCCGCTCCTCTTTCCTGCAGGCTCACTAACAGGTCAGGTTTCGTCGTCATCGCCAGCTTGCCGACCCTCTGCCACTCCGTGGAATGTCGCCGTTGTCTGTTGGGGGAGCTGCCGGTTTCAGTCGGGGTAGCGGGCCGATCCAGACCCAAAATGTCCCAAGCTGTGTCCAGCGACCGAACCTGAATCAGCTTGGTCTTCCATCTGAAGATAAGTCTGAACGGGTGCCCCCACGAGTAGGGAATGCCTTGCTCCCTCAGAAAGTTAGTGACAGGCGTAAAGTCTCTCCGCTTGACCAGGGTAGAGGCCGCAAGATCCTGAAACAGCATAGGACGATGATCTCGAAGTTGAAGGGGAGTGTGGTCACGCGCCTTCCTCAGAATCCGTTCTTTGAGCTGAAAATCGTGGACACACACTAGTATATCGGGGGAGGAGCCTTTGGTCCCCACGGCAGGCCAACCCAATGCACTCTGTCCATTTAAATCTCCTGCAGGCCCTCCTCGTTCAAGACGTCCAGAAAGAGAGCTTCTATGTATTCCAGCAGGTCCGTTCTGTCCTCTTTTATAGTAGCGAACACTTCCATCATCAATGCTTTTGCGGCTGGTGCCTCGCTGTCGTCGCGACGTGGGGACTTATCAGCAGCCGGCGAGGCCGTTTGTGGGGCACTTTTCTGGGAGCTTTCCTTCGGCAGCTTGTCTTTTTTAGTCCTGGTCGCCGCCATTTTGTCCCCCACCTGTAGCAATGAAGGGCGTGCAAGCCACTGTCCAGTCGCCCCCAGCTGCTTCGCTGTTGCGGTGAGCTCACCGACCTAGGCGCCAGGGAAGACCGAGGCGGGACGGTCCTTGCAAACTATCTCGCGCCACACCAGGGTTTTCGGGCCCTCCCAGGCCATCGTGGCCCACCACTGGCAAAGTCTGGCTAAGGGGGGAAGGGACAACGCCCGCCAGACTGTCACCCACTGCCAAAGTCGACACAGGGCCCTCTCTGTTATCGCGGCATCAGGCCTCCTTTGCGCAGATCTAGCCCCAGCTTCCACCGGGTCCCAAACGCTGTAAGGCTCTGCCCTGGTCGGGGCGCTGAGAGCTCCACGAGCCCCTCCAAAGCACTCAAAGCGCCAAGCGCTGCCGCTCGAAAGGCAGGGGCAGGCGACGGATCCCCACACCACCCTCAGGCCTCCTCCTTGTACTCCGGTTAAGGATCCACCGGGACTCCCCGCTCTGCCGTTATGGGTCCAGAACCCTCCGCCAGGTCATGGGGGACCCTCCGGTCGCCAATGCTTGCCTGCAGCAGGCCTCAGAGCTGTCCGCTGGACTGCGGACTGAGAATCAGGCGCCCCTCTCTGTCTCTCCCAAACTCCTCACCTCCAAGGGCCTAGCTGACACAGGGCCGAGGGAATGCAGGCCTCCGGCTGTTGCACGGCAATGTCAGTGTAATCTCGTCCAGCCACGCCGCTTCTGTTTTGGCGTCACCACTGGGTTCTGTCGCCGCACCGTGCTGTGTAGCTTCACGTCTAGCTACCAACCACTTTCGGGTCAGTACCGGCTCCGATCCCCCCCGCATCTCCCGCTCCAGGCACTTCTCTTGATGCGCAGCGGTCCCCCTCCACTTGTCATGTGGCTCTCCGGGCTCACTGTTCGTGCGGGCCGCACCTCAGCTCACCTCCGTTCCTCCACCTCAATCCTGGAAATAACGCCGCACAGCCAGTCTGGACAGCCCCAGGGTACCGGACACCGCTTTTGAGCCATGGATGGGCACTCTGCAGGGTGATTTACAAAGCTATAAAGCATGCTGCGCCGGAGGGACTGAAAAGCACGTCCTACTCCGCCGCCATCTTGGCCATGCCCCCCACATTTCTGATTTTAAACCACACCTCCGCCATTTCTCTTAGAATATTAAGCCTAACCTTCTTAAAATATTTTGGATCCGCAAATGTATACATAAAACCCACACCAGCTCCCTTTTCCTTTGTCAGCATTACTCTAAACATTCTACCTATCTCTGAATCTATGGGGATGTCCAGTATCATTCTACCATTTTTTAGTAGAAAGGCCCAGGAATAAAACATGAAATCTGGAAGAGCTAAGCCACCCTTTACCAGCTTTCTTCTAAGTTTGCGCCATGATGTTCGCAGCCCTTTTGATGCCCAAATAAACACATTTATATCACTCTGTAGCTTAACAAACCACTCATTTCTAAAAGTTAACAGAATGTAATCAAACAAGAAGGTCATTTTTCGGCAGCACGATCATCTTTACTTAGTTCACTCTGCCAAACAAAGTTAAAGGAAGATGCATCCACCCCGTATACTAGCACATATCTCCTTTCTAACCCGGTTGAAATTAATCTTAGTGAGGTCCATAATATTCTGAGTGATCCTAACTCCCAGATATCTAATTTCGCTCTTAGTATCGATCCCAGTCACCCCCATATTCCAACTCATCACTTCTGTCTTGTCCTCGTTAATATCATACCCTGACACTTTGCCACACTCAGTTGTTATTTCCATCACCACCTTCAGGGTTTGCAGAAGGTTAGTTGAGAAAATTAAAATGTCATCTGAGTATAGTCCAATCTTCTTTGTCCAACCATTAAATTGAAATGGCAAGATACCGCTGCTACTCCTAATTCTCCTGGCCAATGTCTCAAGATAAAGGTCAAACAGAAAAGGGGAAAGGGGAAACCCCTGCCTAGTGGTATACAACGTTTACAACACGCGCGTTACAACGAAGTACCATTACCACGCGGTTATAACAACGAAAATTGTTACAACGAATTGCGCTGGGTGGCGCTCAAGGATAATAAATCATTTAATTTACTATCCCAACACCTTCCCTACTATCCACGGGGACTGGTGTTGGAATAGTAAATTATATTTTTTAAATTTGCGCCCCCCCCCAACGCAAGTCGTTGTAACGACTTGCGTTGTTACAACCGCGTTGTAATGGTACGCGTTGTAACAGTGTGCGTGGTAGTGACATACATCCCTGCCTAGTACCTCGCATGATCTTCACTGGCAAAGTTAGAGCCCCATTAACTCACACTCTGGCTTCCGGAGCATCATAAATGCTTTTCTAAACTCTACAAAAATTAGGATCTAAGTTAAAATGTTTAACAACATTCTGCAAATAGTCCCAATTAACACGGTCAAACACTTTGGCTGCGTCTAACGCTATAACTGCCAGGGGAGTACCAAAGGGAATGATGGACGGTGAGCAAAAAAACGATGGATTTAGGCCCAGATCTCTGTACTGGGGTGAATGTATGACATTGTTCTGCATTCTCTCCATCAATTGTTCTTTTTGCATTTCTCACCCCGAGTGGGACGGGTATGCTCAGACGTGAGTCCCGTGCTCTTCATGCCACTGGAGTCAAGCTATCCTGGCTGATGAGGGCTGAAAGCCCGACACCGGTCCTAGGATCCTTGTTTCCAGTTCAGGGAGGACTTGGCCTGGCAGTTCGGGCTGGACTGTTCCCAATGGGCACAGGCTCAAGACTGATTTGCATATGGCTGGGTCCAAACTGGAATGGCATGGTGAGCAAAAAAACGATAGATTTAGGCCCAGATCTCTGTACTGGGGTGAATGTATGACATTGTTCTGCATTCTGTCCATCAATTGTTCTTTTTGCAATCAATGAGTACGTCAGCTCTTTAAGCACTCTTCCTCTTAGAAACCCCTTTTGAGCCTCATTTACCATCTGAGACATAACACCATTTAGCCTTCCCGCCATAACCTTTGCAAACAGTTTGTGGTCAGTGTTTAGCAGGGAAATGGGCCTATACGAATCTACTTTTTGGGGGGATTTCCCAGGCTTTGGAGTTAGAGTTATAATTGCCCCTTTCCAAGATTCAGGCAGGGCAGTATCTGTCAAAAATATTGTGTTAAAAAGTTGCATTAAAATAGGATTTATAGTAACAGCCAAGGCTTTATACACCTAAAGAGGAAGGCAATCTGGCCATGGAGTCTTCACCCACTTACCTCCCTTTATCGCCTCTTCAAGCTCCTCCACCCTGATCTCATTTAGTACCTCCATTGTTTCTTCAGGAAGAGCCTCAATGTGCTCCAGCCATGGCAACACCACCTCCTCTTTTATGACCAAATCTTCTTTACATACTTTCCCAAAGTGCCTAAAGAAAGCCATACTAATCCCTTGGCTGTCACTCAGCACTGCCCCTGTCTCTTCACAGCAGATCTCTTTTATAAAGTTTCTGACTTGATCACTCTTCGCCTTCCAAGATAATAATTTACTGCATTGTGTGCCGTACTCAAAATGTGCCAACTGGCTGTCCTCCCACCTCTTTCTAACTCGATCATTTATAACTCCCGACAAACCAGCCTTTAGCTTCGTAATTTAGGCCAACTCCCTCTGACCTTCCTCCGATCCTCCTAAGTTGCTCAAAACCCCTTTCAACTTCCAGATCTGCTCTTCTAATTTCAACACTTTTCCAAAATAGGCTCGCCTTTTACTTGCAGCTAAAGTTCCTAGTCTTCCCCTTAAATAAGCTTTATAAGCGTCCCAAACCATCCCAATTGTGGCTGAGTCCAAAAAACTCTAAAAAAATGCTTTGGTCTCTTCTCTTAGAATGTCGACAGCCTCATCCTCCAGTAAAATTGTGCGATCTCGCATCCATCTAGAGCTTACACTCCCTTCTTCTAACCTCAGATGATGGAGAATAGCTGAATGATCTGACAGGTGTACACCTATGTGTTTAACTTCCACTACAGCGTCCTTTCAAACCGGGTCAATCAGAAAATAAGCAATTTGAGATTTATGTTTTGGAACACTGAACTTTGAACAGTGCGGGTACAGTCTGTTTGTTGCGACCAGCAATGCTATTCTTGCCGGCAGAGACCGCGTTTATAGGCTGTGAACTGTCGGCTTCCCGCCCCTCAGAACTGGGAACAGTAGCGTAAATCTTTGCCGCAACTCCTGAAGCCGGCATTGTTGTGCCGCGGCCGCTGCTGGTAGATCCCTTTGGCTGCACGGCTTTAGAGGGGCGACTCGCAGGCTGAGCAGATACTGTAACAAGTGCAGGATTAGGTCAAGACCAGGACGCCAAATAGCAAGGGAGCGGAGTATGCTACAACCAAGACCACAGGCGTCAGCTCATCCGGGTAGGTGTTCCAGGTTGACCCACGTTCGTAAGTATCCAGCTTCTCTCGACCGGATCACTCATGCGGCAATGTCCTTCATTGTTTGGGCAGATGGGTCAGCAGTGGAGAGCGGGAAGAGCAGCTCACCCAGCCGTCCGTACGGCCGCCATCTTGCCGCTCATCGATGAGCGCTCCTGCCGTGACAAGGGGTTCAGGCTCTTCAAAATCTCCGCCTTCTACCATGGCAGCACCGGTCGTTTGTACTAACGAGGGGGCTCCCTCTGCCTTTGTGCCTTCATCGGTAGGTGAGTTAGTACTTCGGGATGCAGCGCTTGTTATTTCCAGTTCCGAGAAGTTTGTTCAAGACTTGCCTGAAAGCTGTGAAATCGACTCTGGTGCTGCTCAGCAAACCAGCTGCATGCTGGGTAATGGAGTCCCTTCGGCAAAAAAACAGGATTTAGAGGGCGCAGGGCTATGTGAAACTATACTATCAACTAATCTAATGGATCAAAAGGAGGACTTAGAGCTCAATAAGGAGGATGACCCAGCAGACAAAATCTTCTCCCTATCAGATGTGTCTAACTCTTCAGAAGAGGATGTCCAAGATAAACCCTGAGCTGGTGATGGTAGCGATACCAGTAGCTTTCACTGGGATGGTGAAGGTGATCAATCTCAGTTGAGGGCAGAGACAGTCAAAAAAACTAGTGCAATCACGGCTTGCCCTATTCAGAACGGAGTGACCATGGGAGGTATGTCTTGGGGTTACTCATACTCATTGGATCTGGCTGATAAAGATGACATAGTGAGCAGTGCAGTGTGTGGCAGTAATGGCACAGCCTTCCCCTCTCCTGAAGAAATCATGCTTTCCACCATTTATCAGGTGATGATAGCACATAGAGAGGAGTCAAGGGTTGAAAGCTCCCGGACACAAGGGGTCTGTAGGAAACTACAAAACTCCATCTGCAGGATTGCGAAGACTTGCTCGGACTTCTCCTTCAGAATTACAGAGGCAGAAACTAGGATCTCTCAATCAATCAATCAATCAGAGTGGGGTGCTGCTACTGCTCGAAGAGCCAGGTCTTGAGGAGTCTCTGAAGGCGAGTAGGTCTTGGGTCTGCCGTATGTGGGTAGGGAGGGTGTTCCAGGTCTTGGCGGCGAGGTAGGAGAAGGATCTGCCACCGGAGGTTGTTCGTTGGATGCGGGGGACAGTGGCGAGGGCGAGGCTGGCGGAGGGGAGCTGGCGCTTGAGAGTGTAGAAGCTGAGTCTGCTGTTAAGGTAGGCTGGTCCGGCGTTTTGGAGTGCTTTGTGTGCATGGGTGAGAAGCTTGAAGGTGATCCTCTTGTTGACGGGGAGCCAGTGTAGGTCTCTCAGGTGGGGGGTGATATGGCTGCAGCTGGGGACGTTGACGATTAGTCGGGCGGAGGCATTTTGGATGCGTTGTAGTCATTGTAGGTGTTTGGCTGGGATTCCTGCGTAGAGTGCCTTGCCGTACTCCAGTCTGCTGCTGACGAGGGCCTGGGTCACCGTTTTTCTTGTTTCGGTCGGGATCCACTTGTAGATTCTGCTGAGCAGGTGGAGGGTGTTGTAGCAGAAGGAGGAGACTGCGTTGACCTGCGTAGCCATGGAGAGGGAGGAGTTGAGGATGAATCCTAGGTTGCGTGCATGGTCCGTGGGTGTTGGTGCTTTTCCAAGTGTGGTTGGCTACCAGGAGTCGTCCCAGGCTGAGGGGTGGGTCCGAGGATGAGTACCTCCATCTTATCCGAGTTCAGTTTCAGACGGTTGCTCCTCATCCAGTCGGCGACGACCTTCATTCCCTCGTGGAGGTTGGTTTTGGCGATGTGTGGGTCCTTGGTGAGGGAGAGGATGAGCTGGGTGTCATCGGCGTAGGAGATGATATTGAGGTCGTGCTGGCGGACCACTTGTGCGATGGGGGCCATGTAGATGATGAACAGCGTTGGGCTGAGGGATGAGCCCAGGGGGACGCCGCAGATGATGTCGGTGGCTTTGGATCGGAAGGGTGGGAGGTGGACGCTCTGGGTTCTGCCGGAGAGGAAGGACGTGGTCCAGTCAAGGGCCTTCTCTTGGATTCCGGCAGGAGGCCTTCCCGGATCTCCCGCAGGGGGACTGGAAGACACAAATCCAGAGGGCTCACCGCTTTCCTTTTAACCAACGTAGCTCTGGTGCTCAGTCTGATAATCGTCGTTGTGCCATCCTGATTTCTCTGAATAACTTTTTAGCCCGGGAATTCTTGTATTATTTGGCCAGGCCTAACTGTAAAAGAACCGGGAAAGGCCACAGCTTCTTTGTGCGCCCTTTCAGAAGACAGTTGAACTGCATTGGCACCTTAGGCAATTGATTCCGGAATTTTAGGCAAAGGGGGCTCAGGTTTTTCTCTTGAATCCGGCTAAATTAAAGGTGATCTGTAAGGGGCAAACTCAATTCTTTCCAACAGAGGTTCAGGCCAAGGAGTACCTACTTACTTTGAAGACAGGGTAAAGGGCCACAGATGGTACTGGTAGATCTCCTTGGTCTGCGATTTACTGTATATGTATCTATGTTCTGTAGGATTCGATAGATTTTGTTCTAATTGCCTTTGTAATTAGTTTTCAGTTCCCCGTTCTTCATACTTGCTCTTTGTCAGATTTTGGTTTCTCTCAGCTCGTCCAGGTCATCATCTTTTTAGTTTTCTCTCACTATATAGATAGGTTCCTCATTGTTTCCGTAAGACTGCTTTGAGTATATTCTGGGTGCAGGGGTGGTCTGAGTGGGGGGTCTGCCGCTCAACATCACAAGGGACAGTTGTCCCCTTGCCTTTGAAGGTGGGGGGAGGCAGGGTGGGATTTAGGGGGGGAGGGGTCAAGGGGTGCGGGGAGGGATGGTTGGGTTTGGTGGTGTGTGGTGAAAGGGGGTCAATCTACTTTTTTACAAGACAGTTATGGCAATTTATATAAAAGTTTTTTTCAAGTTTTCTTGTGCTAATCTCATTTTAGGTGTCATCTCAATTAGTGTCACAGGATTGTTGGGTCCTGGTAGTATCAGGGTGATCAGGATTGCTTTTAAGGATGGTGGGTAGGCACAACATTATTCGAATCTGCTCTCTAAACTGCTGTGGTTTAAACAATAGGAGAAAGAGGGGCGTGCTAGCTAAACTTGTCAGACATTGGGACATAGACGTATTGTGTTTGCAGGAGACACAAGTCCCTTGGAATAACCGTGCTTGGTTGAGGGAAGTGGGTTTTGATTTGATTACCTGCTCCCGTCAAACAACCACTACTAGGGTTGAAGCTACAATAGCTAGGCGAGGTGTCAATGCCATTAAGCAAGTGAAGGTGGACAATTTTGGTGGATGAGCTCTTGCCGATATAACAGTCAGGGGATCTCCATATACCGTCTGCTCACTATACGGCTCTATTTTGGATGACCCACCTCTGTTTTGCATTTTTTGAGTATCGAATTCGCCCAATGGTCCTCCCCAAAAATCTTGTGTGGTGATCACAATATTGATTTGAATTCAAACTTTTACCTAGATAGCAATGTCCCATACCCGGGGAGGAAAGGCAAGACACTTAAGGCTGTTCGGGGGCTTTGCCTTGAACATGCCCTGGTCGATGTCTGGCAGAAGCTGCACTCGGCCGACCCCGGTTATACTTTTTATTCAGCCGCCCACAGCAAATTTGTCTGATTAGAATATTTTTTGGTGTCAGATTCGATTCTCGAAGGAGGTATATGTGAGCTGCATCCTAGAGTAATCTCGGATCACAATCTACTGATTTTGCAACTTCCATCTAGGGGGATAAAACCACCTGGGTCAGCCTGGACATTCGAGCAGAAAGTACTGCTCGACCGGGAGTATTGCAGTCATATGTCAGAATGGATAAAAGATTTTTTTCAGCGAAATAATGGCTCAGCCCATGTGGTAATTGTTTGGGATGCCTTTAAGGCAGTAGTGAGGGGGGAGACTCTCAGCTTCTCATTACACCACCAAAAGGCGATTAAAGAGAGGGTAAATTGTTGGAATAACCAGCTGCAAGAGGCAGAGGAAGCACTAATTAGAGTCATTACTGATCAGGCAAAGAGAGAGGAATGTCTTAGGCAGATAGCTATCTGCAGGAATAGAATTTACCAGCATTTTGGGGAGGAGCTTGCCGCTAATTTTATTCAGTATTAAACAGATATCTATGAGTATGGTGAGAATACTGGTAGACTGCTGGCCAAAAGACTACAGCACAAGGGGGTTCTGAATCGGATATGTCGTATTAAAGACAGTCCGTTGGAAGCCAAACTATTCATGGGGAAATTGCCAGATAAGGTGTCCCGCATCTATCAAACTCTTGTACGGCACTGCTCCTCTGACCTGCAGCGGCTTAAAACCGCGTGGGAGCGGGATGTTGGTGACTTAGACAAGGAAGATTGGGTGGAGGCCCTAGAGAGTCCCAGGGGGGCGGCTATCTCTGTGCGCCTGCACCTTATTCAGTTTCGGTACCTCCACCGCACGTTCTACACTAGGCAACGCTTATGGAGGGCGGGCATGGTAGCGCCTCCAGACTGTCTACGATGTGGGAGCACAGAGGGCACATTACTTCACACGGTTTGGGACTGTGGGGTGCTGCAGCGATTCTGGAATGGGGTCTTCCGCTGTTTGGGGGCGGTCCTGGCTTGGGAACTTCAGAGGGACCCTCGATTGGCATTGCTCCATGTTCTGGCTGGAATAGGGGGCAACAGGTTCAAACGCCACTTATTATTGCTGGGGCTGACGCTGGCGAAACGAGACATTGCACAAGCATTAAAGGCATCGAAGGCTCCGCCGTTGGCGGCCTGGAAAAATGGACTAGACTTCTGCATGGGGCTTGAGTTGCCCATTTTTATGACCAGGGGTTGCCCTCGGAAGCATTTTAAGATTTGGAAACGGTGGGCGGACTATCGGGCCTGGAGCTGGACCCACCACCGGAAGACGCTGCCTCACTGCCCTCCATTTGAACTGTCGGGTAGGATGGTTGGACTGTGTTTAATGTACATGGCTGATACTGTCTGTGTTTTACACTCTGTGTGGGTTGAGCAAGCTGCAGCACTTAGGGGGGTGGGTAGGGCGGGTGGGGGTAAAGTTGTTCCTTTACAGTTTAAGTATTCACGTATGTAAACTACTGAAGTAGACAATGCTACTATGATTCTGGCATTGGCTTCTGGCTTACAGAGCAGTGCATATGTTTTCCTGTGCCTTCAGTCAATAAAATAGTTTTTTTTAAAAAAAGACAGTACAGATCAGATTCAAGATCAACAAGATAAAGTCCTTAAAGTATTTCAGGAGTTCTATAAATTTCTTTATTCCTCTGAAGAGGATTAAGAAGGCGATTCGGGGGAGGTATATCTGGGTGACAATGTAACTGCAAAGGTGACACCCGAACAGTCGGATGTTCTTTCTTCCCCGATTTCTAGGGAGGAGCTATAACTAGCTCTAGTACCATTGGCAGCTAGCAAGGCGGCGGGCCCCGACTCGTTGCCTCTTGAGTTTTTTCTAAAATGTAGGTATACTTTACTCGGGGAGCTAGAATCCTTGTTTGCACTTGCCAAGAATGGTCAGACCCCTGATTCTTGGCATAATACCACTATCGTAGTCTTTAGAAAGAAGGACAAACCAGAGCTCAGCCCTTCTTCCTATCACCCAATTTCATTAATATGTAAGGATAGCAAAATCTATGACAAAATCATTGCACTTAGGCTAGGAAGGGGGATTGCCCCCCAGGTTTCCAATCGCCAACATGTTTTTATACCTGGCCGGGACACCACAGATCACATCAGGCGGGCAATAGCATTATTTGACAGGGCTCGGGTCTGCAAATAACCTATGACACTGATCCTGTTGGACGCCGAAAAGGTGTTCAACAGGGTCTCCTGGGGTTTCCTAGGGCAGTTATTAAAAATGAAGGGATTTCCACAAGATTTTATAAAGTCTATACAAGCCTTATACATTTCTCTAGTGGCTTCAGTCCGCATCTCTGGTCAAGAATCATGTCCCCTCTCTATTAGCCGAGGAACTCGACAGGAGTGCCTCTGATCTCCTCTTTTATTCTCAATTTACATAGATCCCTTTCTGAATAAACTAGATAATAGTCTAAGGATCAAGGCCGTTTTGGTTAACGGTGTAGCTCACAAAACACTGGCAAATGCTGACGACTTGGCCATCTTTATGAAGGAGGTATGCTCTGCTCTTCCGGCAGTTTATGATTTAGCTAAACAATTTGGTGTAGTTTCTGGTTATCGACTTAATGTCGATAAAACACAAGTTATACACTCAGATTTTTCAAAACCTGCAGGGATCCCAATAATCCCGGGCGCTACCTATCTGGGGGTAAATATCACACCGTCAGTGTAGGACATAACAGAAATTAATATGACACCGATTGTTAAAGAGGTAAATCAATCATTGGAGAGACTGGACCATCTCCACCTCTCACTCCATGGTTCCTCCAATGTAATAAAAATGTCAATATTCCCTAAACTCTTATATTTATTTCGGTCTATCACTATTGAATTCACAATGCATTGCATTTCGAGTGCCGAAAGGGCTAGCTCGAGTTTTTTATGTGGCTATCATAAAGCAAGAAGAGCGTCTAAGTGGTTAATACTTCCTAGATCAGTGGTCTTCAAACTGTGGGGCGGAGTCATCTCAAGGGGGGTGCCAGTCCACGTCCCCCCAGTGGCAAGCAGAAGCCCCAGAACGCACCCACTGATTGGAACATTTTGTAGCCTATTTACGTTATTTGTGTTTTGGCCTTAATTTTAAAGGCAGATGGGCTTGTACTGAGAAAGCCTTGGATTTGTGTAAGGAAGGGCAGGAGCACCCTCGGAAACTTGTAAGTAGCGAAGGATGGACAGGGAGACTGAGCACTGCGTAGTTTACAATTTGTCTGTTTGGGAGTCAGTTGAGGGGGGCTGGTTGTGGTTTTAAAAAAGACTGCCTAGTGGTAGTTTGCAGAAGTGTTTTGGATGAGTATTTGAAGAGCAGTTTTAGATTGGGGTTTTTAGCAGGTCTGGTGGTGCTATGAAAAGGGGTACTGAATGATGAGCTTGGTAAAAGATGTCTTAATTTTGCTTTCTAGAAAGGGGCGTGAGTACTGTTTTTACAGGTGGGATCTGTGTAGTTGTTTTCAGATAAAATCGAGGTATGGCTTTGCAGGAGGGAGTGCGGGGTGATCCATAGTGGGCTTTCTAGAGGACGTCTTGTTGAAAACTCTGAAAAATGAGTCTGGTTACCCTGTCAAGTACCATGCATGGGTGTTAGACTAAAGCATTTTAGTGCTGGTGTACACATCACGGCACTAAAATGCATTAGTCATTACATTTTCTGTTAAGGTCGGGTCATTAAGGGGTAGTACGTTAGTGACCTTCATTACAGATGTTTTTCAATAGTTTCTAGATTTTTTTAATGCTTCTCATTGCTTAAAGGGTGCAGTTTCTGAGATCAAGCTCTTTCCATGCACTTCATTGCTTATTTTTGTTAATAGGAAAGTCTTACTTTAAGTGTCGCACATTTGGTTATTGAATATACTCCTAAGCACACTGAAACCCTGGAAATGTGACATAAGCCTTCAGAAAACTTAGCAGCTATAGTCTGCGTGCGAATTTCCAGGGCTGTCAGGATAGGGCATTGTAAGTACAGCTCTGGAGGGTGCTCTGCAGTAGATCTGAATGGGGCTTTGGTTAGAGGTCCTGGATGGGGCTTTTGCCCAGTGGAAATCCCAATTTACTGACGGTTTAGTTAGCCTTATTACCCTTGTCTCGATCTGGCCTTTCATATGTTTGAGGGAGGGCCTGACCCCCAAACATTTTGCTCAGGGGGGGTTGGCATACCAAAGTTTGAAGACCACTGTCCTAGATCAAGGGGTGGCTGGGGTGTGCCCTCTTTGTTGTTATATCATTGGGCTGCACTGCTACAGCATATTAGCATGAGGGAAGACCGTAGTGTCAGAGTTTGTCAGCAGACCTTCAATCTTTGACATACTCCTTGGGGGATAGGCTTGTAATTGTTTGGTTAGTAACATTGAACCAAGTTATTACAAGAAAGTCAAATTTAAGATTATACAATCCGCCTTTTCGGTCTAGAAATAAATTCGCAGACGATCTGGCATTCCCCTTTTTGTGAAAGAAAACAATTTTTGCCTTATTCCAGGAGTGCGGGGCGGCCCCTGTTCTACTTGTATGATTGATTACTTCTAGAAGAAGGGGTGTTAACTCTTCCAAGCATGATTTATACAATTCTAAAGGGATAGCGTCCTCCCCGGCAGCTTTACCTGATGGCAATGATTTTATAGCTTCTCTTAGTTCTTCTTTAGTTGTTTCTATAGCCAGATTTTCAGCTTCATAGGTTGTTATTTTGTTCGTTGGGTTTTCTTTTAGGTAATTGTCAATTGCATTGCCATTAGGCGTGTTCTCTGGTGTATACAAAATTTCGTAATATTTGGCAAACTGTTGTATTATATGGTCTGTCTGGTTATATATTTTATTATCAACCCCAATAATCTGTGAAACCGTAGATTCTGCTCTATCCTCTGCTACTTTGAACGCTAAAATTTTGCCAATTTTGTCACCCCCCTCATATTGTGTAAATTTGTATTTGTGAATCTGTGCGCTCCTTTTTTTTAATAAAGCTTCTTTAGTCTTACATTTTAGCTGACTCAGGTTTATATTTATAGTCAGAGTTGATAGATTCCGTCTTAGAGCCTCTACTAGTTTAGTCTCTTCTGCAGCAATATCCGAAGTCAGGGTTAAATTACATTTACGTCTTACTTGATTTTGTTTTAGGACATATGCCTGTACGTACCCTCTAATACTTGCTTTGCAAGTGTCCCATACTGTTAGGCAAGAAGCAGTATTTCTGTTAAAGGTCAGGAATTCTATAATGTGTTGTTTCAGTTGTGTAATGAAGATCATATTCGATATTAAATTTCTTGGAAATGTAAAGGCTCTAGGAGGATTGCGTTTTTGAGAGAAGGTTAGTTCAACCATAATAGGGTTGTGATCAGATGTGATGCGTGGGTGTATGACCATTGTTGTTATAGAGCTCATCAATGAATCTGATATTAGGGCCATATCTAAGCGTGAACATAGTTTATGAGGAGCGGAGTAGTATGTATAGCCTGGGGTATTTGGATGCAGTGAATTCCATACATCTTTAACACTGTGTAACTTGCATAAATTAAGGATAGATGTTCTAGTTCTAGGCATTCGAATATAATTACCTGGGCGTGTTGTATCCATCTGACCATTCATAATACAGTTAAAATCACCCATTATTATAACTTCTCCTTCCCAATCTAATAGGGCTATACTTAATTGTTCAAATATTCGAGGGTCTTCTCTGTTTGGTCCATATACAACGCATGCGACATACTTCTGATTATTATGACATAATTGAGTAATTGCCCACCTCCCCCGTTTATCAGATTGCGTCCTAGTTATTTCTACCTTGTATCTTTTATCTTTTAATATAGCCACCCCTCTAACATGAGAGGCAGCTGCTGAATAGATTATCATCTCGAAACCTAGTTGATTCAACAGCTTCTTATCAATGTCTATGATATGGGTTTCTGACAGAAATACTAGATGGGGATTATATAAGTTTAATTCTGCCGCAACTAAATGTCTCTTACGCTTATTGTTTAGCCCTGAGACGTTCCATGCCAGACATCTAATACTTTGCATTTTTAAAGCAGTAAATATAGTAAATGGTGCAAATTATCAACATCGGTTGGTGTTCTTCCACACGTAAAAAGTGGTACCTTTCGAACATAAATCTCTCCTCGAGTCTTTCTACCAGGTTGAAAATATTTTTTTCCCCCATTTTCCCCCTACCTTTTCTCCACCCATCCACCCCACACACACCCACCCCAAACTGCGAAGATCTTCCCTCCCCCTCCCTCCCCTTACCTACTGCTGCCGTTGATGAGGCAGCGCTTGCGGCTGGAAACCTAGGCCTTCCCCCCCCTCCACCTTTGATAATTTTGTATCTGCTAATATTGTTGATTCGTTTCCTGCCCCCCTTTTTTTCTCTTTTTTTTTTCCCCTTTCCCCCCCCCCCCAGCTAGATATGTCTATTTAGTCTATATTTCGAAATGTAGAGATAGATATAAGACCTCCGCCTTTTTTTCAACTCTGTGACGGTTTACTCTTGTTAACGCTGGTTAAGAATGCCTGCGCTTCCTGGACCTCATTAAAGAAGTTTGTATGTCCTTTCAAAATCACTTTGAGTCGAGCTGGTTCCTGCAGATAAGCTGAGCCCCCCAATTTGTTGATTGGGTCAATTAGTTTGCGCATTTCCCATCTCTTATCCATCGTGGCTTTGCTTAGGTCCGAGCGTGCAAAGATAGTGAAGTTATCGATTGTTATAGGAGTGTTGGGTTTAGCTTTTTGCCACACCGCTTGTCGTAGAAGGAAATTACCAAAATGAATCAGAAGTGGGCGCGGAAATTTGCTGTTAAGGCGTCTTTGGCCAAGTGGAAGCCGATGTGCTCTTTGGATTTGAGAGTCCCAATCCCAATCAGAAAGTTCTGGGAATGCACGGGGCATCAGTTTTACCAAGAAAGCCCTTGGGTCGGACCCCTCTGCCCCTTCCGGAAAACCATACAGTTTAAGATTTGATCTTCTAAGACGATCTCCAAGTCTTCTACTTTCCCCTGTAGCTGAGTTATGACTGTGTCATGTCGCTCCACATTGGCGTCAGCCCTTTGCATTTTTTCCTCTACCGTAACGGTACGCTGTTGTAGCTCCAATATCTCCTGTGTGACTCCTTTTAATATGGTGGCTATATCGGTTATTGAAGTTTGCAGTCTTATGTTGTCGTTTTTCAACTGCTGGTAGTGTGTCTCCGATTCTGACCTTTGATTTACAAGGAGCTTTAAGATAGCGTCTAGCTGGGGGTGGTCGACATTTCCCAACCTGGGCTCTTCCATTGATTTTCCCTGCCTACTTTCAGCGTGAGGTAAGTTTATTTCAGAGTCTGAGCCCAGGTCTACTGAGATTGTTGGATCTGATGTGGATCCAGTGGGGTCTGGTGGGGAAGCAACTGAAAGAATTTCATTCCCCCCTATGAGTTGTTCATTAGCCTGCTCGTTAATGATTAAATTAGGAGTTTGCGTTATTGGGTTAGACCCATTTGCCTGTAGTAGCTGTGTCCCATTATCATTGTCTGTGGGGCTCCCCCCAGAGAGCCTTAAAGTCATATTTTTAACTAGTCCTTTAGCCTCCATCCACTTTCTTAACGGACTCTTATCAGTAGCATTCTTTTTTGTGCTCAAGGGGATTGCTCCTGCTATCGTGTTGGTCAAAGTTCTACCTACAACTCCCAGGTCCCCCGCGGCGGGAGTGACGCCGCACGAGCGCCGGAGGCGCTACAAAGAACGGAGCGCCCAGAGCTCCGGTGGGGAACCAGCACAAGCCGTGAGGGAAACGGCCAGCGAGCGGAACGTCATCTGCCGGCGGTCTCAGCACAACGCATCGAATCCCGCTGTATGCCGCCGCACTGCACATCTGAACGACGAGCAGGCATGGATCGGTAAAACGCCGGAAACGCTGGAAATTCCGCTGCAACATTGTAGCAACTAAACAATTATTCTTCTCCTGCATGATTAACGGCTGACGGATGCTGTTGCACACAACAAAGATCTGGCGAGCGGTGAAGGTCTGGCTCAAGAAACGGCTCAGTCACTCTGGGCTCATTGTGTTTTGTCTGGCCAAATCAAAGCCCTCAACCACAACCACAACCACAACTTTGATCACTATCGTAGAAGGCATGTCACCTAAACACCCCTCGCGAACCACGCGAAATACCAAAAATTCAACAACAGCCGCTGCGGCAGCAGCAGTGACGACTACTGCCCCTGCATCGTCACCCACAGCAGCAGACTCAACAGCAGCCTCAACCTCTGCACCGACCCCTGCCCCAGCCCCGGCTAAGCAGATCACGGGGATTTCAGCAATCAAGGCACCGAGGGGAGCTGAGAAACTGGCACTAAATATGGAAGTAGAAGCAGAAGCAGAAACGATTACGCAAGTCTCATCAACCCAAGGAGGGAAAGACTTCCCCAATAAAGCAGACATCATCAAGGGGAGTGACAAGAAGATAGCAGGTAAGACGGTCCTGCTCCCCCCCTTACTTAATTGTGGAACAATCCCTAAAAAAACAATGCAGAAAAAAAATATAGACACTAATGAAAATGCTAAAGTCAGGGCAAACATAGGGGAAGAAGGTGGTTTAAACAATAATAAAAGCAAAAATGATGACACTCCTATCATGACTGAGGAAAAAAAGACTGAAGAGATAATCGAGTTAAAAGGTCTTGAGGAAACCATTGGGGTAGGAATGGAAAATGAGGTGGCAAGTGAGAGACTCTCACCACTAAACAACGATAAACCAACATTATCGGTTGCTAACTCAGAATGCTTCTCTAAAAGTACAGTAATCCCTTCAAAGATGGAAGCTATCATAGGCGATGGACAAAACATAATGGGAGAGAATAATCGTCTCGCCATGGGACCTGTGAGTAACCACGGGATAGAGCAAACTTTGGAATGTAATGAGGAACATTTCTCCTCTGAGGATTGTGACTATGACACAGAAGAGGAATTAGACAAACCTGTGAATAAGTCTCTGAATAAGCTACCCACACGGAAACGCAGAGGGAAGGCCAAGACAAATCAAAAAAAAAAAGGTAGAACTTTGACCAACACGACGATCTGGCATTCCAACTATCAATTCATATACTCCCCTGATCTCCTATTACCTCCTGCCCTCGATTTTTCAGGACTTGATTACTTTTAGTTGGGGTTCTCGTGGGATTAAGATTTTGGGTGAGTTTTTTTTTAGGGGGGGGGGCAAATCGCTTCTTTTTCTGACCTTCAAGACAAGTATGGCCTTCCCACCAGACATTTTTTAAAATGTTTACAAATTATGAGCTACCTCTTGAAGCATGTAACAGCTAGAGCAGATATGTTTGAGAGTATCCCGCTGGTGGGGCACATTGAGAAGAGATCCAGGATTGGGTCAATATATCAAACACTCATCTTTAATTTACCTGATGATCTAACTACACAAAATGACAAGTGGGACAGGACATTTGATCAAGAAGCCTCCTTGGAGTTGGCCGGCCAGATGCTAATTACTGGTAGCTTGAAGTGCCAACATTATATGACCGCCTTTAACTTATAATATACTCCCGGCAAAATCGCCAAATGGTCTAATCACCGAGGGAATCTGTCTAGCAGATGTGGAACTAGGCTGCGGACACAATACATATGTTTTTCTCCTGTCCTAAGCTAGCTAAGTATATTGAAGATGTTGATCTGTTTATTGTTCACATCACTGATAAAGCCCTGACTTTAACACCTGCTTTAGTGATCTTGGGGGTCAATCAGTCACAAAATGGCGCCTTGCCTGAGCAAGACTTTCCATTCATTGCTATGTCTATCTTTAGGGCATGTATTACTCTACAATGGATTAGCCCTGATTCCCCACCTTTATTAACTGGAGGGCCCGACTATTGGCAACATACAATATGGAGTTAGCTGTGTATAGAGCAAAAGGTCGGAGAAGACAGGAAGTGGGTCAAAGAAAAGGGGTCCTGTTACGGACTGGCTAGGATGAATTCTCAGTGTTTGGTCATTGTTTGTGCTTATTATTTGTTTTGTTTTATCATGCATCTCTTTATTGTGTACCAACTCATGCCATCTATCTGTATAAATTTCTAGTATGTATTGCCATCACTTTTTGTTTACAGACAAAATAATTTTTGTTTTAAAAAGAGATTTATGTTTATACTTTTTGTTATAGGGTGAAACCAAGTGGCGACCCTGCCATGCACCTCCATATGTCACAAAGACCCCACTGGGCCATCAACATTCGAACCCTTTCTGACGTTTTGGGGTTAACCGCCGCTCTAATGTGCTGGGAACTATCTAGTTTATGGTCCAAGATGGTGTCAAAATCTCCTGCCATAATAATCTGATCCGGGAAACCTAAAAGCTTATTTACCAACTTATCCAATGGACCTGTTTCATCCTGATTTGGTCCGAAAACTACTCCCTTCGTAACCATTGTCTGCTTCATATAAACAGCATGTGCAACCCACATTTGCGATTTAAAAAACTTCCTACTTTCTATTTCTGTAAGATGTGTCTCAAGCAAGATAAGAACTTGTGCTAGGCAGTCTTTCACATATTGCATTATCCTATCTATCCTGTTCTTTACCCAGAGCCTATTTACAGTTCAGGCTAGGACGTTAATCGTATTTACCCTATTCCAGGACATCAACTAAAAACTAAAAAAGATGGCATTGCTGACTGATTTGGTGTAAAACAAGACATTTGAGGTATTTTTTGTTTTTTTCACCTTATGCTCCCCACCCTTTTCTCCCTCCATATTGACCCCCCCACCCCACCCTTGGAAAACCCTAACCAACTTCCCATGGCAAAAGCCCTATGGGATAGCCTCAAAGGCGTGGAAACAGACGTTAACCAAATAGATACACAGTGGAGCAACTGAAAGGGACCTTCTTATTAAACCTCCGATTGGAGCTCCTCAATAAATGTATAAACCTCCTCCACAAATCAGAAAGTATGCATTTTGTTGTTTAACATCACTTTGAGTAGAGCTGGGAATTTCAGTTGAACTGATGCGCCTAACTTTCACAAAGGTTCCATCCTTTTCCCCAGCTCCCATTGTCTATTAGATGTTACTGTTGAGAGATCCGATCTTATTTCAATTTTTGCTCCATCTAAATCTAATGGCTTATTCTTCAGGACTTTGGCCAGGATCTTTTCTTTTAAGGAATACAAAAGAAAATTAACTAAGATTGTCCTAAGTTTCTGGCAATTTTATCTTCCCATTCCTCCAGTTTAAGCACCTTTTTGAGCAGTTGAACCACAAAACTCTTATTATCATTGCCTTCTTTGCTTTCAGGGAGTCTTAAAATGTTGACATTATTTTTCCTCTGGAAATTCTCCAACCGCTCCACTCTTTCATCCTGATCTCTATCCTTACCTTTAGGACTTCTATCTATTTTCTATTTACTGCGCCACCTCCTTAAGGTCTCTTACTTCTTCTAGAACTAGAGGAAAACATGGCGGTTGGCTAGAGGCAGGTCGCTGGTGAACTAGGAGGTGTGCAGCAGGTGTTGGCGTTTGGAGTTAAGATCGGGAGCCGCAATGGATTGCGGTTAAGGATGGGACCGTAATTAAGCAGCAAGTAGTGAGAGAAGTCTGGTAGGAGCAGCGCGAATCACATCAAAATTGTTTTTTTTTTGCTCTGGGCAGCACGGAGCTTCGGCGCGGTGCGGCAGTTCTCTTGGGTGGCCAGGTGGCAGCTTATTAGTTATGGCTAAAGGTAGGAGGTATCCTGGGGAGAAAGCAACCTCGGCAGAGCAGCCGTGGCGGAGAGCGGCTCTGGAGCTGCGTAGAGGGCGTCGGGCAGCTGCAAAAAGTCTCTTTTGGTGGCGGAGCCAGTAGAGCCAGTAGAAGTGAGGAGCTACAAGAGGGGGTTGATGACAGTAAGTCATTTACAAGATTATCCTTATTATGCTGTTTCGAGTATTACACAGGGCAAAATACATCCACCAGCGGTGTCTTTAGCTGCAGAGGCCCCAGATTTAAGGACAAATGGTAAGGAAAAGTGAGCCACTGTTTACAAATTAATCACACAAAGGGGGAGAGGGGGCATTGGTTCTGATTTAAAACCTGCTGCCAGGGAATCTCCAGATACGCTTCGAGGAGTGTGGGTAAGGGAGCAGGTTGGAAATCCCAGCACTGTAGGAGAACACTGCTAAATACATTAAACAGCAGGGGTGAGAAGTAAAGAAGTAAAGGAAGCAAAACCTAGAGGAGGAGTATTAACCTGTTCGTTGCGTGCATCGGTGAACGGCCGTTGGCCGATGCGGCCCCACCTGCGCACGAAAACATCCGCACTGCGACGGATTCTACACTGCGCTAAAGGGGTTAAGTAATGAAGCCACAGCTTGAAAAAAGAATCTAAAAGGTCAACGTGCCCACTCTCTAAGGACTTACTTTAAAGTAATACCAAAAACTCTAGTGTTAAGGCGTAATCCAGTTATGGCGGCAATTGAGTCTCACCCCACTCAACAACAACAATTAGTAGGAGATGGGACTATGAGTAGAGGTCCAAATCTCGCAGAATGGACAGAGCATTTGAGCCCGAATCACTTTCAGTTGTTGGCCTCAGAGATGGGGGGAATGGAGGACTCTCTGGAGGAGGACATTTCCTCAAGCACCTGTACTGAATTTTTAGATCAGTCTCCCCCTGATGTAAAGGGGGGGCCCTGAAATAATAAAGCGTTTGGGGATAATTCTGGGGTTTTGCAGAAAGAGACGGGTAATGTTGGTACAAACCATGACAATGGGGTTCCCCCTATCAATAGTTTGTTTGCCTCTCTCACGCTTGAGATTCATAACCGTTTTGAAACTTCAGAACTGAATCGGAAAGAAATAAAGTCTGTATGCAATGTTTTGGAGAAGAAGATAGACGATTTAAGTGGCAGGATGTCACATTTATGGAATGTGAGAAACAATGAGTCACAGACAAAGCAAAAACACTTGACAACCATGACTATGGTCCCTGGGAAATGTGTGCAAATGCACCCCAAGGATTATGGAACAAGGGAAACCATGAAATGGAGATGCAACAAAAAATACCTGCCTATCCAGAAATGCACCCCAAGAATGCTGCAAGACCATGCAAAGGGATAAAATTCACAATAAATTGCTTATGTTTATAAAATACCATTCTATGTTGAAATGGCTGTGAGTCTGTGTGTTTTAGAGAAAATTGTCCATGATTGTTGACAATGATTCTCTCAAATCAGAAGCTCAAAACGGGACATAACATTGCTAGGTGCGCGAACCCGGCCAAAATTAAAAAACGAATCGCGGGCTTCCACGCAACGTTTGTTTCAAGCCCCAAAATGGATCAGGTCCTGGGGGAAATTCCTAATTATGATCTGGGGCCAATGGGGGCCCACATCCCCGGGGATTGCAACATCCCCGGGGCTTTGTTTATCATATACGGGGGCAAACGGCTACCCCGGAGCCCCGGGGACTGCCACCTCCCCGGTGATTTTTGTTTAAAAATGCATGGGGGCTCCTGCCCCCCATGTAGCACCGGGAACTGCCACCTCCCCGGGGCATTTGTAATTATGTGCAGGGGCCTCATGGGCCAACCCAAGGCCCGGGGACTGCCACCTCCACAGCGCAATTTTAAATAAATGGTGGGGGTCCGTTGCGCACCGCCGGCCCCAGGTACCACTACCTCCCTGGGGCTTTAAAACTGCTGCAAGGGGGGCTGTGCCACCCCCCTGCTGGAGCCCTCGATGGCCCTGGGGACCGCCACCCCCAGGGTCGGCTCCTGCAATGTCCCACCCCCTGGACATTGACGTTTGCTGTGGCAGGGCAGGAAGCAAACACTGCTTTGCTTCTTGGAAGCAAGAGCAGAAAATCTGCTCTCACTTCCATGAAGCGAAGCAGAATTGCTTGTTGACAAAAGCAATGCTGGCTTCCACAGTAGGTGTGGAGTTGGCTGGGGCCGCGTGGGCATTGGGGCTCCCTCCGCATTCCCCAACGTGAAGGCCGGCCCCAGGGATGTTGTTCCCGGGGTCAGAAGGGGAGGCCTGGCACCCCCCCTCCCTTTAATGAAAAAGAAAAGAATGGCCGGGCCCCGGGGGAAGGTGTCCACAGGCGGAAATTGGCCTCCGTAAGTGGGCCATGTGGCCCCCTCCTTATATTAAAATATTTTTTAAATGGCCAAGCCCGGGGGGATGGGGTCCCTGGGGCTAAAAGTGGCCCAGGTAAGCGGGGCCACAAGGCCACCTTCCCATATAATTGTAATTTTTTATTTTTTAAACAAGGCCAAGCCCCGGGGAATGGGGTCCCCCTTCGCTATAAGTATAAGTATTAAACAATAAAGGAGGCCATGTTCCTTTTTTTATTTCTTTTTTCCAAATGGAGCAGGCCCTGGGGGATGGGGTACCCAGGCCGCAAAAAATATTAAAAGAAGGGGGGGCACACAGCCCCCCTTCTAGCAAATAAAAGCTGGCATCTCTCCGGAGGCCCAACCCCACTCCCTGCACCACTCTGCAAATGTGCCTCATGACACATTCTAAGTTGGGGGATTAAGTCCCCTTGAATCCTGAGGGTCCCTGGGGGCCAACTAGGCCATCAGGTACCTCCAGTAATCCCCACACAGTGGGATTGCTGAAAGGTTGTCAGAGGCCACACCACATTTTATACCACTCTGCAAATGTACCTCTTGTGTCCTGTGGACCTCAGGACTAAAGTGGGCTTAATCACCCAAGCAGCAGTGCACCAGAAGGTACGTTTGCAGAGTGGAGTAAGAAGGGGGAATGGCCTCCGACTAGTCTCAGCAATCCAGCTGTGTGGAGCTTACTAGAGTTTCCTGGTGGGCTAGTTGGCCCCCAGAGACCTTCTAGATTCAAGAGGACTTTATCCCCCAACCCAGAACGGGCCAGGAGGTGTGTTTGCAGAGGGGTGGACAACAGGGGCATGACCTGCTACCACCTCTCAGCAATCCCACTGTGTGGGGCTTACTGGAGGTAACATGTTGGCTAGTTGACCCCTAAGGACCCCCAGCAGCGAAGGGAACTGTAATCCCAATCCAAAAGCACACCAGGGAGCGCGTTTGCAGGGTGGTGGGGAAAGGGGGCGTGGCTTGCTAAGAGATCTTAGCAATGCTGCTGTGTGGGACTTACTTTAGGTAATAGGAGGGGTAGATGGCTCCCAAGGACTACATCTTCTGTTACCTCCACTAAGTCCAACACAGTGGGATTGCTAAGAGGACTTCGGAGGCCACACCCTCCTTTCTTCAACTCTGTAAATGCACCTCCTGGCACAGGACTGGTTAGTGGATGATGTCCACTTTACTCCTGAGGGACTCTGGGAGCCAAGAAGCCCTCCAGGTACCTCCTGTAAGTCATACACAGTAGAATTTCTGAGCACTGGTTGGAGGCCCAGCCCCCTTTCTTCACAACTCTGCAAACGTGACTACCAGTTAAAGAAGTATTTGTGATTTAATAGGTCTCTCATTTGTAAGAGTTAGAGCTATTGGCGTTGTAAATGTAAACATTTTTACTAATGTTTTTTGGAGTGGAGTGGATGTTCATTGTGTGTAGTGGAATTATGTGCCAAGTTGTGCAGTGAAATGATGTGGATAGACAGTATGGTATTTAGTGTATAGGAATTATGTAGAGCGGGATTATATGTTTTGGAGAGCAATTATGTGGTATGGTAATCTGTGTTGTGGAGTGGTAACCTCAGGTTTAGTTTTCCTCATTTCCATAGAAGCTAAACTATGAACTCAATGAGAAAAAAAAAGAAGGAATAACTGAGTAACACTATTGGACCTAGTCAGAGGTATGAGCAGGGCCACTGGAATTATGCAACTGTTTGGCTGCACCAACTTTCGCACAATTATACATTTTTTGCGCATTAGCCACATAATCCATCATGTGCTGCTGAATTTCTCAGATTTGAACAGAAAAAGCCTTGTTTCTAGCTCAAAAGTTACCAAAAATGCAGCAACCAGTGTTACAGCTTGGTGGAAGGTCCTTTGTAAACCTCGAATGGACACCTGTTACTTACTGCTAAATGTGGGTGCTAAATTGGTACTAACAGTGTGCAAGCCACTCTTGCTTCTTTCGGTACCTCTCTTGCCTCTTTCTGCATTTATCTTGCGTCTTTCTGTACCTCTTTTGCCTCTTTCTGAACCTCTCTTGCCTCTTTCTGCACCCCCTCCTCCCTCTTTCTGCACCCCCTCTTCCCTCTTTCTGCACCCTCATGCCTCTTTCTGCACCTCTTTTCCTTCTTTCTGCACTTCTATAGTTACTTTCTGTACCTCTCTTGCTTCTTTCTGCACCCCTCTTGTCTACTTCTCCATCCCTCTTCCCTCTTTCTTCACATCTGTTGTTTCTTTCTGCATCTCTCTTGCTTTTTGTGCACACCTTGTGCCTCTTGCTGCACCCATCTTCCTTCTTTTTGCATCCATCTTGCCTCTTTCTGCAGCTCTATTTCACCTTTCTGCACTACTCTTGCATCTTTCTGTACTTCTATTGTTCTTTTTGCACCCTCCCGCCACTTTCTCCACCCCTGACCCTCTTTTTGCATCTCTGTTACTTCTTACTGCACTCCTTTTGCCTCTTTTTTCACCCGTGATCCCTCTTTCTGCACCTCTGTTGCTTTTTTCTGTACCTCTGTGCTTTCTTTTTGCAACCCTTGTGCCTTTTTCTGCACCATTCTTCCCTCTTTCTGTTCCCCTATTGCCTCTTTCTGCACCTCTGATCCTTCTTGCTGCACTTCTTTTGTATTTTTTTCTGCAACTTTCTTGCTTCTTTCTCCATCCCTCTTTCTACACCTCCGTTGCTTCTTTCTGCACCTCTCTTGCCCCTTTCTGCACCCTTTTTCCCTCTTTATGCAACTCTGTTGCTTCTTTCTGTACTTCTCTTGCTCCTTTCTGCACCCCTTGTGCATTTTTGTGCACCCCTGGTCCCTTTCTATACCCTCTTCCCTCTCTCTGCACCTCTGTTACTTCTTTCTTCACTTCTTTTGTTTCTTTCTACAGCTCTATTGCTACTATCTATACCCCCTTTCCTCTTTCCACACCACTCTTCCCTCTTTCTGCACCTGTGTTGCCTCTTTATGCACCCCTGTTACCTCTTTCTGCACCTCTGTTCCTTTTTTCTACACTTCTTTGTTTCTTACTGCAACCTTCTTTCCTTTTTTTGCATCACTTTTGCCTCTTTCTGCAGTTTTCTGTCAATTTCTGTACCTCTCATGCCTATTTCTGCACCTCTTTTGCCTCAATCTGCCTACCAGTCCCCTCTTTCTGCACCCCTTTCGCCTGTTTCTGTAGCTCTCTTTCCTCTTTCAGTAGTTGTCTTGCCTCCTTCTGCACCTCACTTGCCTCTTTTTGCACCTTTGTTGATTCTTTTGCACTGCTCTTTCTTCTTTCTGCACCTTGCTTGCATATTTATGCACCCCTCTTGCCTTTTTCTGCACCCCTCATGCCTCTTTCTGCACCTCTCCTACCTGTTTCTGCAACTCTCTTGCTAGTTTCTGTACTGTTTCTTTCTGCACCTGTCTTGCATACTTCTGCACCCCTCTTGCCTCTTTCTTTACCCCTCTTCCTTCTTTCTGCACCTCTCTTACCTCAGTCTGTACCCTTCTTGCCTCTTTCTGCACATCTGTTTCTTCTTTCTGCACTTCTCTTGCTTCTTTCTGCAACCCTCTTGCCTCTTTCTGTTGCTTCTTTATACAGTTCTCTTGCTTCTTTCTGTACTCCTTGTGCCTCTGTGTACACCTCTCTTGCATCTTTCTGCTCCTCTCTTGCCTCTTTTTGTACCCCTCTTGCCTCTTTCTGCACCTTTCTTGGTTCTTTCTGTACTTCGCTTGCCTCTGTGTGCACCCCTGTTCCATCTTTGTGCACTTCTTTTGCCTATTTCTGCAACTCTCTTGTGTCTTTGTAGACGTTTCTTCTCTCTTTCTGAATCTCTGCTGCCTCTTTCTGAACTTCTCTTGCCTCTTTCTATACCTCTGTGGGTTCTTTCTGCAATTCTCTTGCATCTTTCTGCACCCCCTCGTCCCTCTTTCTGCACCTCTGTTGCTTTTTTCTGTACTTCTCTCGCTTCTTTCTATACCTCTCTTGCTTCTTTCTGCACCTCTCTTCCCTCTTTCTGCACACACAGGACTACTTTTAAACTGATATCATGTTCAGATGTGCACACATGCAAGTGCAGAAAAGGGCGGCTGGGCTCTAAACTGTCATGCCTTATTATATGCTAGGGACTTAGAGGTAGTTTTAATCCCCCCTGCCCTATTATGTTCTAGGGACTTACAGGGGAGGTCATGCCAATCACACGGGTACTCCAACCCATTGTGTAGAATGTAGGTGTTTTCACTGTATTCTAAGTGTCTTTCAGCATATCACTGGCTTTGGACCTGGTTAGGGAGAGCCCATGGTCAGTCAGAGCCAGTTACCACCAGTACCAGTCAGCAAAAAGTTGGGTGGTGCCCACGGCACAAGATAACAATGCAACAAGGTCTCTTTCTGCACCTCTGTTGCTTCTTTCAGCAATTCTTTTGCCTCTTTCTGCACATCTCCTCCTTCTTTCTGCAGCCCTCCTAACTCTTTCTGAACCTCTCTTGCCTCTTTGTGTACCTCTTCTACCTTTTTCTGCACCCCTCTTCCTTCTTTTAACTCCTCTGTTGGTGCATTGCTCTTGCTTCTTTCTGCATCAGACTTGCCTCTTTCTGCACTCCTCTTGCTTCTTTCTACACCTCTGTTGCTTCTTTCAGTAATTCTCTTGCCTCTTTCTGCCTTTCTCTTCCTTCTTTCTACACCCCTCCTGCCTCTTTCTGTACCTCTCTTGCCTCTTTGTGCACCCCCCCTACCATTTTCTGAACCCCGCTCTCATCTTTTCACACCTCTGATGGTACTTTCTGCACTACACTTGCTTCTTTTGGCAACTCACATGCCTCTTTCTGCACTTCTCTTGCTTCTTTCTACACGTCTGTTTTTCTTTCAGCAATTCTCATGCTTTTTTCTGAACTTCGCTTCCTTTTTTCTTCACCCCTCCTGCTTATTTTGGTACCTCTCTTGCCTCTTTTTGCAATTCAGCTGGTTCATTCTGCACAGCTCTTCCTTCTTTCCGCACCTCTCTTGCCTTTCTCTACCCCTCTTTTCTCTTTCTGCCTCTCTTGTCTCTTTCTGCACCCCCGTTCGCTCTTTCTGTACCTTTCCTGCCTGTTTCTGCACCTCGCTTGCCTCTTTCTGGCCCTCTGTTGGTTTTTCAAGCACTTCTGTTGCTCTTTCTGCACCCTTTGCACATCTTTCAGCGCCTCTGTTACTTCTTTCTGCACGTCCCTTCCTTCTTTCTGCTCCCCTGATGCCTCTTTCTGTACCTCTATTGCCTTTTTATATACCTCTCCTACCTCTTTCTGTACTCCCCTTGCCAATTTTAGCACCTCTGTTGCTTCTATCCGCACTTCTTTTTTCTGTACTCTCTTGTCTCTTTCTGTACCTCTCTTAGTGCACCTCTTCTACCATTTTCTGTACCACTATTGATTCTTTTTGCACCTCTGTTGGTAATTTCTGCAATGCTCTTGCTTCTTTCTGCACCTCACTTGCATCTTTCTTTACTTCTCTTGCTTCTTTCTACACCTCTGTTGCTTCTTTCAGCATTCTTTTGCCTCATTTTACACTTCTCTTCCTTCTTTCTGCACCCCTCCTGCTTCGTTCTGTACCTCTCTGCCTCTTTTTGCACCTCTCCTAACACTTTCCACACTCCTCTTGCCTTGTTTTACACCTCTTTTGGTTCATTCTGCCCTGCTCTTACTTCTATCTGAACCCCTCTTGCCTCTTGCTGCACCCCTCCTGCCTCTTTATGTACCCCTCTTTTCTCTTTCTGCACTTCTCTTGCCTCTTTCTGCAGCCCTGTTCCCTCTTTCTACACCTTTCCTGCCTGTTTGTACACATCTCTTGCCTCTTTCTGTACCTCTGTCAGTTCTTTCTTCACTTCTTTTGTTCTTTTTGCACCCTTCGCACCTCTCTCAGAACCACTGTTGCTTCTTACTGCACTTCTCTACCTTCTTTCTGTACCCCTCCTGCTTCTTTCTGTACTTCTCTTGCCTCTTTGTGCACCTCACGTTTGCTTTTAGCACCCCTCCTGCCTCTATCTTTACTTCTCTTGCCTCTTTGTGCACCTCTTGTATCCTTTTGTACCCCTCACACGTCTTTTTACACCTCTGTTGGTTCTTTCTGCATTGCTCTTGCTTCTTTATCCACCTCACTTGCCTCTTTCTGAACATCTCTTGCTTCTTTCTACACCTCTGTGTCTTCTTTCATCAACTTGCCTCTTTCTGCACTTCTCTTCCTTCTTTCTGCATCCTTCTGGCCTCTTTCTGTACCTCTATTGCCACTGTGTGCATCTCTCCTATCTCTTTCTGCACTCCTTTTGTCTCTTTATGCACCCTTGTTTCCTCTTTCTGTACCTTTTCTGCCTGTTTCTACACATCTCCTGCATCTTTCTGTACCTCTGTTGCTTCTTTCTGTACTTCTATTGCTTCTTTGTGCATCCCTCATGTTTCTTTCTGTACCCCTCTTCCCTCTTTTTGCACCCCTCTTGCCTCTTTCTGCACCTGTGTTGCATTTTTCTGTAGTACGCTTGCTTATTTATGTACCTCTCTTTCTTCTTTCTGCACCCCTCTCACCACTTTCTCGACCCCTGTTCTCCATTTTTGCATCTCTGCTGCTTCTTTCTTTCTATTCACTTGCATCTTTTTTCACCCCTCATCCCTCTTCCTGTACCTCTGTTGCTTCTTTCTGCATTTCTCTTGCTTCTTTCTGCAACTCTGTGCCTTCTTTCTGCAACCCTTGTGCCTTTTTCCTATACCCTTCTTCACTCTTTCTGCTCCCCTCTTGCCTCTGCACCTATGTTCCTTCTTGCTGCACAACTTTTGTTTCTTTCTATATCTCCGTTGCTTCGTTTAGCAATTCTCTTGCCTCTTTCTGCACTTCTCTTCTTTTTGTCTGCACCCCTCCTGTCCATTTCTGTATCTCTCTTGACTCTTTGTGTACCTCTCCTACCTCTTTCTGCACACCTCTTGCCTCTTTTTGAAATTCAACTGGCTCATTCTTCACTGCTCTTGCTTCTTTCTGCACCCCTCTTGCCTCTTTCTGCATGTCTGTTTGTTCTTTCTGCACTGCTCGTGCTTCCTTCTGCTATTTTTCACCTGCCTCTTTCTGCACTTCTCCTGCTTCTTTCTACACCTCTGTTGCTTTCAGCAATTCTCTTGCCTATTTCTGCAGTGTTCTTGCTTCTTTTGGTACTCCTTCTGCCTCTTTATGTACCCCTCTTTCCTCCTTCTGCCTTTCCGTACCCTGTTCCCTCTTTCTGTACCATTCCTACCTGTTTTTGCACCTCTCTTGCCCCTTTATGGCCCTCTGTTGGTTCTTTCTGTTCTTTCCTTGCTCTTTCTGTACCCTTCGCATGTCTTTCAGCACCTCTGTTGCTTCTTCTGCACTTCTCTTCCTTCTTTCTGCACCCCTCATGCCTCTTTCTGTACCTCTCTTGCCTCTTTGCATACCTCTCCTACCTATTTCTGCACACCTCTTGCCTCTTTTTGCAATTCAACTGGCTCATTCTTCACTGCTCTTGCTTCTTTCTGCACCCCTCTTGCCTCTTTCTGCATGTCTGTTTGTTCTTGCTGCACTGCTCTTGTTTCTTTCTGCACTTTACCTGCCTCTTTTTGCACTTCTCTTGCTTCTTTCTACACCTCTGTTGCTTCGTTTAGCAATTCTCTTGCCTCTTTCTGCAGTGTTTTTGCTTATTTTTGTACCCTTTCTGCCTCTTTATGTACCCCTCTTTCCTCTTTCTGCCTTTCTGTACCCATTCCCTCAATCTGTACCTTTCTTACCTGTTTTGCAGCACCTCTCTTGCCCCTTTATGGCCCTCTGTTGGTTCTTTCTGTTCTTTTCTTGCTCTTTCTGTACCCTTTGCACATCTTTCAGCACCTCTGTTGCTTTTTTCTGAACCTTACTTCCTTCTTTCTGTACCCCGCATGCCTCTTTCTGTACCTCTCTTGCCTCTTTGTGCACCTCTTCTACCTTTTTCTGTACCACTCTTACTTCTTTTTGGACCTCTGCTGATTTTTACTGCACAGCTCTTGCATCTTTCTACACCTCACGTTCCTATTTCTGCACTTCTCTTCCTTCATTCTGCATCCCTCCTGCCTCTTTCAGTTCCTCGCTTGCCTATTTCTGCACCTCTGTTTGCACTCCTCTTGCCACTTTATGCAACTCTGTTGGTTCATGCTACACTGATCTTGCTTCTTTCTGCACAGCTCTTGCCTCTTACTACACCCCACTGTTCTATTTCAACATTTCTCTTGCCTCTTTCTGCACCCCTGTTTCTGATTTCTGCACCTTTCCTGCCTGTTTATGTAACTCTCTTGCCTCTTTTTGTACCTCTGTCAGTTTTTTCTGCACTTCTCTTGCTCTTTTTGTACCTTTTGCACCCCTTTCAGCACCTCATTTGCTTCTTTTTGCACTTCTATTCCTTCTTTCTGCACTCCTCTGGCTCTTTCTGTAGCTCTCTTGCCACTTTGTGTACCTCTCCTACCTCCTTCTGTCGTCCTCTTGCCTCTTTTTGCACCTCTGTTGGTTCTTTTTGCATTGCTCTTGCTTCTTTCAACAATTCTCTTGCCTCTTTCTGCAGTGCTGTTGTGTCTTTCTGCACCCCTCCTGCTTCTTTCTGTACCCATCTTTTCTCTTTCTGCCTCTCTGAACTCTTTCTGTACCCCGTTCCCTCTTTCTGTACCTTTCCTGCCTGTTTTTGCACCTTTCTTGCCTCTGTCGGGCCCTCTGGTGGGAATGTCTGTACTTTGCTTGCTCTTTCTGCATCCTTCGCACCTCTTTCAGCATCTCTGCTGCCTTTTCTACACTTCACTTCCTACTTTCTGTGCCCCTCCTGCCTCTTTCTGTACCTCTCTTTCCTCTTTGTACACCTCCCCTACCTCTTTCTGCACCCCTCTTTTTTCTCTTTCTGCACCTCTCTTGCCTCTTTCTGCACCCCTGTTCCCTCTTTCTGCACCTTTCCTGCCTGTTTCTGCACATCTCTTGCCTCTTTCTGTACCTCTGTTGGTTCTTTCTGTACTTTTCTTGCTCTTTCTGAACCCTAGTGCCTCTTTCAGCACCTTTGTTGGTTTTTCTGCACCCCTCCTGCCTCTTTCTGTACATCTCTTTTCTCTTTGTGCACCTCTCCTACCTCTTTCTGCACCCTTCTTGTCTCTTTCTGCACCCCTCTTTTTTTCTCTTTCTGCACATCTCTTGCCTCTTTCTGCACCCAGTCCCCTCCTTCTGCACCTTTCCTGCCTGTTTCTGTACATCTCTTGCCTCTCTCTGTACTTCTGTTTTTTCCTGATGTACTTCTCTTGCTCTTTACTACCCTGTGCGCCTCTTTCAGCACCTCTGTTGCTTCTTTCTGCACCTTTCTTCCTTCATGCTGTACCCCTCCTGCCTCTTTCTGTACCTCTCCTGCCTCTTTGTGCATCTCTTCTACCCTTTTCTGTACCACTCTTGCTTCTTTTTGTACCTCCGTTGGTAATTTCTGCACTGCCCTTGCTTCCTGCTGCACCTCACTTGCCTTTTTCTGTACTTCCCCTATTCTTTCTATATCACTGTTGCTTCTTTGAGCAATTATTTTGCCTCTTTCTGTACTTTTCTTCCTTCTTTCTGCACCCCTCTTGCCTCTTTCTGTACCCCTCTTGCCTCTTTGTAAACATCTCCAACCTCTTTCTGCACTCTTCTTGCTTCTTTCAGCACCTCTGTTGTTTATTTCTGCAATTCGTTTCCTTCTTTCTGTAGCTCTCTTGCCTCTTTGTGTACCTCTTCTATCTTTTTCTGTTCTGCTCTTGCTTCTTTTTGCATCTCTGTTGGTAATTTCTACATTGCTCTTGCTTCTTTATGCATATCACTTGCCTCTTTCTGCACCCCCCTTGCTTCTTTCTACACCTCTGTTGCTTCTTTCAGCAATTATCTTGCCTCTTTCTGTACATCCCTTGCTTGTTTCTGCACCTCTCTTCTGTCTTTCTGTACCTCACTTGCTTTATCTATACCCCTCTTGCCTCTCTCTGTACCACTCTTCTCCCTTTCTGCACTAACCTTACTTCTTTCTGCACCCCTCCTGTTCTTTCTGTACCTCTCTTTCCTCTTTGTACACCTCTCCTACCTCATTCTGAATCCCTCTTGCCTCTTTCTGTACCTCTCTTGCCACATTCTGCACCCCTCTTCCCTCTTTCTGTACCTTTCCTGCCTGTTTATGCACACCCCTTGCCTCTTTCTGTACTTCTGTTGGTTCTTTAAGCACTTCTCTTTCTTTTTCTGAACCCTTTCTGCCTCTTTCTGCACCTCTATTGGTTCTTTCTGCACTTCTCTTCCTTCATTCTGTACCCCTCCTGCTTCTTTCTGTACCTCTCTTGCCTCTTTGTGCATCTCTTCTACCTTTTTCTGCACCATGCTTGCTTCTTTTTGCACTTCTATTGGTAATTTCGGCACTGCTCTTGCTTCTTTCTGCACCTCACTTTCCTCGTTCTGCACTTCTCTTGCTTCTTTCTACACTTCTGTTGCTTCTTTCAGCAATTCTCTTACATTTTTATCCACTTATCATGCTTGTTTCTGCAGCTCTCTTCTGCCTTTCTGCACCTCACTTGCTTCTTTCTGGATCACTCTTGCTTCTCTACGTACCCCTCCCCACTCTTTCTGCACCCTTCTTACCTGTTTCTGCACCCCTTTTCCTCTTTCTGCACTTTTCCTCCTTCATTCTGTACCTCTCTTGCCTCTTTCTGTACCTCTGTTGGTTCTTTATGCACTTCGCTTGCTCTTTCTGAACTCTGTGCCTCTTTCAGCACCTCTGTTGCTTCTTTCTGCACTTCTCTTCCTTCATTCAATACCCCTTCTGACTCTTTCTGTGCATCTCTTGCCACTTTGTGCACCACTTCTACCTTTTTATGTACTGTGCTTGCTTCTTTTTGTACCTCTGTTGGTAATTTCTGCACTGCTCTTGCTTCTTTCTGCACCTCACTTGCCTTTTTCTGCATTTCTCTTGCTTCTTTCTACACCTCTGTTGCTTCTTTCAGCAATTCTCTTGCCTCTTTATGTACTACTCCTCCTTCTTTCTGCACCCTCTCCAGCCTCTTTCTGTACCTCTATTACCTCTTTCTGTACCTCTACTACCTTTTTCTCACTCTTCTTGCCTCTTTTTTCACCTCTGTTGGTTCATTTCGCACTGCTCTTGCTTCTTTCTGTACCCCTCTTGCCTCTTTCTGTACCCCTATTTTCTCTTTCTGCATACCTCCTGCCTCTTTCTGCACCCCTGTTTCCTCTTTTTGTACCTTTCCTGCCTCTTTCTGCACCTCTCTTGCCTCCTTATGTACCTCTGTGTGTTCTTTCTGCACTTCTCTTGCTCATTCTGAACCCTTTGTGCCTCTTTAATTACATCTGTTGCTTTTTTCTGCACTTGTCTTCCTTCTTTCTGCACCCCTCCTGCCTTTTTCTGTCCTTCTCTTGACTCTTTGTGCACCTCTTCTACCTTTTTGAACCAGTCTTGCTTCATTTTGCACCTCAGTTGGTTCTTTTTTGCACTGCTCTTGCTTCTTTCTGCACCTCACTTGCCTCTTTAAACACTACTATTGCTTCTTTCTACACTTCTGTTGCTTGTATCAGCAATTCTCTTGCCTCTTTCTGCACTTATCTTGCTTGTTTCTTCAGCTTGCTTCTTTCTTTCTGTACCTCACTTGCTTCTTTCTGTACCCCTCTTGCCTCTCTCTTTCTGCACCCCTTTCTACTCTTTCTGCGCCTCTCATACCTGTTTCTGTACCCAAGTTCCCCCTTTTGCACCTTTTTTTGCCTGTTTCCACACCTCTATTATCTCTTTCTGTGCCTCTGTTGCGTTTTTCTGTACTTCTCTTCTTTCTTTTTGCACCCCTCCTTTCCCTTTCCTGTACTTCTCTTGTCTCTTTCTGCATCTCTTGTACCTTTTTCTGCACCCCTTTTGCCTCTTTTTGTACCTCTTTTGGTTCTTTTTGCGCTGCTCCCGCTTATTTCTGCAACTCACTTGCCTCTCTATGTACTTCTCTTGGCTTTTCTATACCTCTGTTGCTTCTTTCAGCAATTCTATTGCCTCTTTCTTTACCTCACTTGCTTCTTTCCGCACCCCTCATGCCTCTTTCTGTATTTCCTTTGCTTCTTTCTCTACCTCTCTTGCCTAATGGTGCATTTCTCTTGCCCGTTTCTGCACTTCCGTTACCTCTTTGTAAACCTCTATGCCTCTTTCTGCATCTCTCTTGCCATTTTCTTCAACTCTCTTGCTTCTTTCTGCTCCCTTCTTCCATCTTTTGCACCCCTCTTTTCTCTTTCTGCTCTTCTCTTGCCATTTTCTGCACCTCTCTTGCCTCTGTCTGCACCTCCATTGCCTCTTTCTGTACTTCTCTTGCTTCCTTTTCACACCTCTGTTGCTTCTTTCAGCAATTCTGTTGCCTTTTTCTGTACTTCTCTTCCTTCTTTCTGCACCCTTCCTGCCTCTTTCGATACCTCTATTGCCTCTTTGTGCACCTCTCTTGCCTCTTTCTGCACTTCACTTGCTTCTTTCTCCACTTCTCTTGCCTGTTTTGATACCTCTGTTGCTTCTTTCTGCATTCATGTTGCGTGTTTCTGTACCCCTCTTGCCTCTTTCTGTACCTCGGTTAGTTCTTTCTGCACCTCTTGGGCTCTTTCCACACCTTTTGCATCGCTTTCAGCACCCCTGTTACTTCTTTCTGCACTTCTCTTCCTTCTTTCTGCACCCCTCCTGCCTCTTTCTGTACCTCTGTGGGATCTTTCTGCACCTCTCTTCCTTCTTTCTGCACCCGTCCTGCCTCTTTTTGTACCTGTCTTGCCTCTTTGTGCACCTCTTCTACCTCCTTCCATACCACTCTTGCTTCTTTCTGCACCTCACTTGCCTCTTTCTGCACTTCTCTTGTTTCTTTCTACACCTCTGTTGCTTCTTTCAGCAATTTTTATGACTCTTTCTGCACTTCTCTCGCTTGTTTCTGCACCTCTCTTCCGTCTTTCTGTACCTCACTTGGTTTTATCTATATCCCTCTTACTTCTTTCTGTACCCCTCTCCCCTCTTTCTGCACCTCTCTTACCTGTTTCTGATGTATGATAGTACAACGCGATCATTTTGATTGTGGTACTTTACATCCCGAATTTTACAACGCAAGTCGTTACAACGATTTGCGTTGGAGGGCGCGAATTGAGGATTATTATAATTTTCTATTCCAACTCCAGCCCACGTAACAGTAGGGAAGGTGTTGGAATAGAAAATCACAATATTCCTTAACCAAGAGCGCCATCCAGCGCAAGTCGTAGTAATGACTTGCGTTGTAATGGCAGCGTGGTAAAGGTCATACAGTCTAAACACCGCGTTGTAAACAACGTTTACCCCTGTTTCTGCACCCCTGTTCCCTCTGGCTGTACCTTTCCTGGCTGTTTCTGCACCTTTCATGTCTTTTTCTGTACCTCTGTTTCTTCTTTCTGCACTTCTCTTCCTTCTTTCTGCACCCCTCCTAACTCTTTCTGTACCTCTCTTGCCTCTTTGTGCACCTTTCCTACCTCTTTCTGCACCCCTTTTGCCTCTATTTACTCCTATTTTTGTTCTTTCTGCACTGCTCCTGCTTCTTTCTGCACCTCACTTGCCTTTTTCTGCATTTCTCTTGCTTCTTTCTACACCTCTGTTGCTTCTTTCAGCAATTCTCTTGCCTCTTTATGTACTACTCCTCCTTCTTTCTGCACCCTCTCCAGCCTCTTTCTGTACCTCTATTACCTCTTTCTGTACCTCTACTACCTTTTTCTCACTCTTCTTGCCTCTTTTTTCACCTCTGTTGGTTCATTTCGCACTGCTCTTGCTTCTTTCTGTACCCCTCTTGCCTCTTTCTGTACCCCTATTTTCTCTTTCTGCATACCTCCTGCCTCTTTCTGCACCCCTGTTTCCTCTTTTTGTACCTTTCCTGCCTCTTTCTGCACCTCTCTTGCCTCCTTATGTACCTCTGTGTGTTCTTTCTGCACTTCTCTTGCTCATTCTGAACCCTTTGTGCCTCTTTAATTACATCTGTTGCTTTTTTCTGCACTTGTCTTCCTTCTTTCTGCACCCCTCCTGCCTTTTTCTGTCCTTCTCTTGACTCTTTGTGCACCTCTTCTACCTTTTTGAACCAGTCTTGCTTCATTTTGCACCTCAGTTGGTTCTTTTTTGCACTGCTCTTGCTTCTTTCTGCACCTCACTTGCCTCTTTAAACACTACTATTGCTTCTTTCTACACTTCTGTTGCTTGTATCAGCAATTCTCTTGCCTCTTTCTGCACTTATCTTGCTTGTTTCTTCAGCTTGCTTCTTTCTTTCTGTACCTCACTTGCTTCTTTCTGTACCCCTCTTGCCTCTCTCTTTCTGCACCCCTTTCTACTCTTTCTGCGCCTCTCATACCTGTTTCTGTACCCAAGTTCCCCCTTTTGCACCTTTTTTTGCCTGTTTCCACACCTCTATTATCTCTTTCTGTGCCTCTGTTGCGTTTTTCTGTACTTCTCTTCTTTCTTTTTGCACCCCTCCTTTCCCTTTCCTGTACTTCTCTTGTCTCTTTCTGCATCTCTTGTACCTTTTTCTGCACCCCTTTTGCCTCTTTTTGTACCTCTTTTGGTTCTTTTTGCGCTGCTCCCGCTTATTTCTGCAACTCACTTGCCTCTCTATGTACTTCTCTTGGCTTTTCTATACCTCTGTTGCTTCTTTCAGCAATTCTATTGCCTCTTTCTTTACCTCACTTGCTTCTTTCCGCACCCCTCATGCCTCTTTCTGTATTTCCTTTGCTTCTTTCTCTACCTCTCTTGCCTAATGGTGCATTTCTCTTGCCCGTTTCTGCACTTCCGTTACCTCTTTGTAAACCTCTATGCCTCTTTCTGCATCTCTCTTGCCATTTTCTTCAACTCTCTTGCTTCTTTCTGCTCCCTTCTTCCATCTTTTGCACCCCTCTTTTCTCTTTCTGCTCTTCTCTTGCCATTTTCTGCACCTCTCTTGCCTCTGTCTGCACCTCCATTGCCTCTTTCTGTACTTCTCTTGCTTCCTTTTCACACCTCTGTTGCTTCTTTCAGCAATTCTGTTGCCTTTTTCTGTACTTCTCTTCCTTCTTTCTGCACCCTTCCTGCCTCTTTCGATACCTCTATTGCCTCTTTGTGCACCTCTCTTGCCTCTTTCTGCACTTCACTTGCTTCTTTCTCCACTTCTCTTGCCTGTTTTGATACCTCTGTTGCTTCTTTCTGCATTCATGTTGCGTGTTTCTGTACCCCTCTTGCCTCTTTCTGTACCTCGGTTAGTTCTTTCTGCACCTCTTGTGCTCTTTCCACACCTTTTGCATCGCTTTCAGCACCCCTGTTACTTCTTTCTGCACTTCTCTTCCTTCTTTCTGCACCCCTCCTGCCTCTTTCTGTACCTCTGTGGGATCTTTCTGCACCTCTCTTCCTTCTTTCTGCACCCGTCCTGCCTCTTTTTGTACCTGTCTTGCCTCTTTGTGCACCTCTTCTACCTCCTTCCATACCACTCTTGCTTCTTTCTGCACCTCACTTGCCTCTTTCTGCACTTCTCTTGTTTCTTTCTACACCTCTGTTGCTTCTTTCAGCAATTTTTATGACTCTTTCTGCACTTCTCTCGCTTGTTTCTGCACCTCTCTTCCGTCTTTCTGTACCTCACTTGGTTTTATCTATATCCCTCTTACTTCTTTCTGTACCCCTCTCCCCTCTTTCTGCACCTCTCTTACCTGTTTCTGATGTATGATAGTACAACGCGATCATTTTGATTGTGGTACTTTACATCCCGAATTTTACAACGCAAGTCGTTACAACGATTTGCGTTGGAGGGCGCGAATTGAGGATTATTATAATTTTCTATTCCAACTCCAGCCCACGTAACAGTAGGGAAGGTGTTGGAATAGAAAATCACAATATTCCTTAACCAAGAGCGCCATCCAGCGCAAGTCGTAGTAATGACTTGCGTTGTAATGGCAGCGTGGTAAAGGTCATACAGTCTAAACACCGCGTTGTAAACAACGTTTACCCCTGTTTCTGCACCCCTGTTCCCTCTGGCTGTACCTTTCCTGGCTGTTTCTGCACCTTTCATGTCTTTTTCTGTACCTCTGTTTCTTCTTTCTGCACTTCTCTTCCTTCTTTCTGCACCCCTCCTAACTCTTTCTGTACCTCTCTTGCCTCTTTGTGCACCTTTCCTACCTCTTTCTGCACCCCTTTTGCCTCTATTTACTCCTATTTTTGTTCTTTCTGCACTGCTCCTGCTTCTTTCTGCACCTCACTTGCCTTTTTCTGCATTTCTCTTGCTTCTTTCTACACCTCTGTTGCTTCTTTCAGCAATTCTCTTGCCTCTTTATGTACTACTCCTCCTTCTTTCTGCACCCTCTCCAGCCTCTTTCTGTACCTCTATTACCTCTTTATGTACCTCTAATACCTTTTTCTCACTCTTCTTGCCTCTTTTTTCACCTCTGTTGGTTCATTTCGCACTGCTCTTGCTTCTTTCTGTACCCCTCTTGCCTCTTTCTGTACCCCTATTTTCTCTTTCTGCATACCTCCTGCCTCTTTCTGCACCCCTGTTTCCTCTTTTTGTACCTTTCCTGCCTCTTTCTGCACCTCTCTTGCCTCCTTATGTACCTCTGTGTGTTCTTTCTGCACTTCTCTTGCTCATTCTGAACCCTTTGTGCCTCTTTAATTACATCTGTTGCTTTTTTCTGCACTTGTCTTCCTTCTTTCTGCACCCCTCCTGCCTTTTTCTGTCCTTCTCTTGACTCTTTGTGCACCTCTTCTACCTTTTTGAACCAGTCTTGCTTCATTTTGCACCTCAGTTGGTTCTTTTTTGCACTGCTCTTGCTTCTTTCTGCACCTCACTTGCCTCTTTAAACACTACTATTGCTTCTTTCTACACTTCTGTTGCTTGTATCAGCAATTCTCTTGCCTCTTTCTGCACTTATTTTGCTTGTTTCTTCAGCTTGCTTCTTTCTTTCTGTACCTCACTTGCTTCTTTCTGTACCCCTCTTGCCTCTCTCTTTCTGCACCCCTTTCTACTCTTTCTGCGCCTCTCATACCTGTTTCTGTACCCAAGTTTCCCCTTTTGCACCTTTTTTTGCCTGTTTCCACACCTCTATTATCTCTTTCTGTGCCTCTGTTGCGTTTTTCTGTACTTCTCTTCTTTCTTTTTGCACCCCTCCTTTCCCTTTCTGTACTTCTCTTGTCTCTTTCTGCATCTCTTGTACCTTTTTCTGCACCCCTTTTGCCTCTTTTTGTACCTCTTTTGGTTCTTTTTGCGCTGCTCCCGCTTATTTCTGCAACTCACTTGCCTCTCTATGTACTTCTCTTGGCTTTTCTATACCTCTGTTGCTTCTTTCAGCAATTCTATTGCCTCTTTCTTTACCTCACTTGCTTCTTTCCGCACCCCTCATGCCTCTTTCTGTACTTCCTTTGCTTCTTTCTCTACCTCTCTTGCCTCTTTGTGCATTTCTCTTGCCTGTTTCTGCACTTCCGTTACCTCTTTGTAAACCTCTATGCCTCTTTCTGCATCTCTCTTGCCATTTTCTTCAACTCTCTTGCTTCTTTCTGCTCCCCTCTTCCATCTTTTGCACCCCTCTTTTCTCTTTCTGCTCTTCTCTTGCCATTTTCTGCACCTCTCTTGCCTCTGTCTGCACCTCCATTGCCTCTTTCTGTACTTCTCTTGCTTCCTTTTCACACCTCTGTTGCTTCTTTCAGCAATTCTGTTGCCTTTTTCTGTACTTCTCTTCCTTCTTTCCGCACCCTTCCTGCCTCTTTCGATACCTCTATTGCCTCTTTGTGCACCTCTCTTGCCTCTTTCTGCACTTCACTTGCTTCTTTCTCCACTTCTCTTGCCTGTTTTGATACCTCTTTTGCTTCTTTCTGCATTCATGTTGCGTGTTTCTGTACCCCTCTTGCCTCTTTCTGTACCTCGGTTAGTTCTTTCTGCACTTCTTGTGCTCTTTCCACACCTTTTGCATCGCTTTCAGCACCCCTGTTACTTCTTTCTGCACTTCTCTTCCTTCTTTCTGCACCCCTCCTGCCTCTTTCTGTACCTCTGTGGGTTCTTTCTGCACCTCTCTTCCTTCTTTCTGCACCCGTCCTGCCTCTTTTTGTACCTGTCTTGCCTCTTTGTGCACCTCTTCTACCTTCTTCCATACCACTTTTGCTTCTTTCTGCACCTCACTTGCCTCTTTCGGCACTTCTCTTGTTTCTTTCTACACCTCTGTTGCTTCTTTCAGCAATTTTTATGACTCTTTCTGCACTTCTCTCGCTTGTTTCTGCACCTCTCTTCCGTCTTTCTGTACCTCACTTGGTTTTATCTATATCCCTCTTACTTCTTTCTGTACCCCTCTCCCCTCTTTCTGCACCTCTCTTACCTGTTTCTGATGTATGATAGTACAACGCGATCATTTTGATTGTGGTACTTTACATCGCGAATTTTACAACGCAAGTCGTTACAACGATTTGCATTGGAGGGCGCGAATTGAGGATTATTATAATTTTCTATTCCAACTCCAGCCCACGTAACAGTAGGGAAGGTGTTGGAATAGAAAATCACAATATTCCTTAACCAAGAGTGCCATCCAGCGCAAGTCGTAGTAATGACTTGCGCTGTAATGGCAGCGTGGTAAAGGTCGAACAGTGTAAACACCGCGTTGTAAACAACGTTTACCCCTGTTTCTGTACCCCTGTTCCCTCTGGCTATACCTTTCCTGGCTGTTTTTGCACCTTTCATGTCTCTTTCTGTACCTCTGTTTCTTCTTTCTGCACTTCTCTTCCTTCTTTCTGCACCCCTCCTAACTCTTTCTGTACCTCTCTTGCCTCTTTGTGCACCTTTCCTACCTCTTTCTGCACCCTTTTTGCCTCTCTTTGCTCCTATTTTTGTTCTTTCTGCACTGCTCCTGCTTCTTTCTGCACCTCACCTGCCTCTTTCTGCACTTTTCTTGGTTCTTTCTACAGCTCTGTTGCTTCTTTCAGCAATTCTCTTGCCTCTTTCGGTACCTCACTTGTTTCTTTCTGCACCCCTCCTGCCTCTTTCTGTACTTACCTTGCTTCTTTCTACACAAGTCTTGCCTTCTTCTGCTCCTCTCTTGTCTCTTTGTGCATTTCCCTTGGCTGTTTCTGCACTTTTGTTGTCTCTTTGTGAACCTCTTTACCTATTTCTGCACCTCTCTTGCTTCTTTTTGCACTCTTCTTTTCTTTTCTGCATTCCTCTTGCTTCTTTCTGCTGTTCTCTTGCCATTTCCGGCACATCTCTTGCCTCTGTCTACACCTCACTTACCTCTTTCTGTGCTTCTCTTGCTTCTTTCCACACCTCTGTTGCTTCTTTCAACAATTCTCTTGCCTTTTTCTGTACTTCTCTTCCTTCTTTCTGCACATTTCTTGCCTTTTTTGGCACCTCTGTTGCTTCTTTCTGTATTCTGTTGCCTCTTTCTGTACCTCTGACTTAGAGGTTGTTTTAATCCCCCTGCCCTGTTATGCACTAGGGCCTTCCCAGGGGAGGGCATGCCAATCACAGGGATATCCTAACCCATAGTGTACCCTAGTGTAAGTAGGTGTTATCATTGTATTCTAAGTGTCTTTCAGCATAGCACTGGCTCTGGGCCGGGTTAGTCAGAGTCAGTTACCACCAGGACCAGTCAGCAAAAAGTTGGGGACACAGGGTGACTTTGCAACCAGGCCGCTCTCTGCACCTTTGTTGTTTCTTTCTGCATATCTCTTGCTTTTTTCTACACCTTTCTTCGTCTTCCTGGACATCTATTGCCTCTTTCTGCATTTCTCTTGCTTCTTTCTGCGCCTTTCTCTTTCTGCACATGTCCTAACTCTGTAGGCATCGTTAGAAATTAGCATTTAGAAAACCTTATAAAATTCACTGAAAAAAACACAGGTTTCAGGGACACTATAGTTAGTCGGACATTTCACTTTGTATAAAACCAGAGACATTTGGCTGCTATAGTTAGTTGGGCTAAGTATAACTCGAGCCCCTGAAATGCACTGCTGATGATGTCACATATAACATCATTCATGACATGGTCAGTGACATCACTGATGACATCTCAAATTATATCACTGATGACATCATACACATGATAATCTAATGCACCTCCTCATACCCTAATATAACCTTAGATCCACCCACTCTAAAATACAGACTACCATTTTTGAAACCATAGACACACCAATACCAGTTACTACATACCCACTCACTGATTCCTAGGTCTACACACACACATCTACTCATTCACCATACAATCACTCATACATGCAGTCACTTATCAATACATCGCTATCATATGCACTCATACACCTATACAGAGACTCACACACTGCCACTCATCGATAGAGTTACTCACACACCTAGTCAGTCATGCAAAGGATCAATCACACTCCCATTTACTCACCTATACAGGTATACACACACCACCTCACACATTCATACATATACTCTCTTAAGCAATCACTGATACAAGCACACACTCATGCATACAACCACTCTCACAATCACTCACTCTCACATATAGTCATTTATATACTCTAACACTCACCTATGCTGCCTTTTACATATGTAGTTACACACACATGTACCACTGAGATGTCCATTCCCTAGCCAACACACCCATAGACAAACTCACCCACCTACAAAGCCCTTCACAGATGCACTCTTGAATCCATACACCCAGTGAATCAACCACTCACATACCTATATCATATCTATGCACAGAGTTACACACCCCCACCTACCCACGCAGACACTCAGGTCCCCATATAGATACTCAGACAACCAATCAATAACCCATATAGACACTCATGTAGCTCCTCACCAACCCATGCAGCCGCTTATACACCAACTGACAGACTGATACAAACATTCACACAGATTAGTCACTAACCCAAACATTCAGTAAGACACGTTTACTCACTCCCTTATACACTCAGTCACGCACCTACTAAAACATCCATTCAGACCTTTATACACCCTCCCATTTGTCAATATACCTTGGCATACATATATATAAAACATATTTAAACTTTACAGAAACACACAGTCACTGGATGATGTCATCAGTGATGTCATCCGTGATGTCCTTTGAGATGTCATCATTGATGTCATTTGTGATGTCACTGACCATGTCATGAATGATGTAATATGTGACGGCAACTGCAGTGCTTAGCTCAACTAACTATAACAGACGATTTTCTCTGGTTTTATACAAGTGAAATGTCCAACTATAACATCCCTGAAACCTGTATGTATATATATATATATATATTACCTAGTGGCGGTCGCCAGTAGGTATATATAGTTAGGATTTTTTCTCTATGGAACTTTTGAAAATTCTATGTCTAATAACTTTGGCGTTTGTGGACGGAATCGGCTGAAAATTTCAGGAAAATGGCACATTTTGTTTCTGAGCAGCCCCTGAAAATTTGGGGGGGTTCCGTTAAGGGGGGGCCCAGAAAAAAGGGGGGTCCCAAAACGCGTTTTTCCCATTCATTTTTCCATAGGGCATTTGGCCTCACTTTTAGCTCGAACGGCTGAATGGATTTGCACGAAACTTGGCAAAATTGTAGGGACTGTTAGCCCGATGTGCCTTTGCTGGGTCTCAATATATGTGCTCCAGTGGATTTTGAGAAATTAAAGTTTAAAAAAACAGATATATCTGTGACAGCGTACCGGATAGCGCACCAGTTCGCGTACTTTTCGCGTAACGGAGCTTTGCGAAGCGAAGCTGATTGGCTCTCCGGTGTCTGTCAACATTCTAAACAGTCCGTGGCGGCCGCCATCTTGTCTCTCGGTAGGATCGAGAGACAAGAGGAGGCCAGAACGAAGGGGCAAATGCCCATAAGGGGGCTTAGTAGATCCTCCTTGACCCCCTAGGTTTGATGTGGAGGCTTTAAAAGGGCCCCGCCGTGCAAAAAATTTAAAAAAAAAAATTTTTTTTTCGTGGGGTGCGCCCGGTACGCGTACCGGAAAGCGGTCTGGGGAGCGTACTATAAGGAAACAAGAATGATTGACTTTTAACTTATTGTATGTTTATCAATTGTTTGTTTTGTTGTTTTTTTTTGTTTTTTTTTATTTACGTAACTACATGTAGGTACCAATGCAGAGTCTATAAATTAATAAACGCGGTCTCCTTTGTAGATATCTTGCCTGTTGTTAAAGAAGTTATTGTGGTATATGGAATTCATACCATAGTCTGTCTGGAAAGCCGAAACAACATGGAGGCAGGAGATGATAAAGAGATGTTAAATACACATTGGGGATTATATAGTGGGAGAAAGGAAGTAACTATGAACAAAGTTAGTATGTAACACCAAAAAGTTGCACAGTATATTTAAAGTCTGACTTCACGTTATAATCAATTTGCTACTAGTTTACAATATACATATAAAAATAAATAATGTGTCAAACAATTTTTGAATTAATTAATAAAAATTTATTTTTCAGATTGTTTTTCAAAATTTAAAAGAAATTCTAAAAAATCATGATCTTTTTTTTCTTCATTTTCCAGTAGAAAATCTACTGCATCTACACATTGCACAAGCTCATTGTTTATTGTATTGTCGTAGAAATCCTGGTCAACTTCCGTCTCCTTTTGTGTTTCTGTTTCAATTTTCAAGTTGTTTTCTTGTCCTTCCATTTTGAAATCTGAAAAATGAATTTTTAAAAAATATATCAGTACAGATAGGGCACTGTTGGGTTTCAGTACAGACAGGCAGTTTGGTTATTTGAACAGTGTTTTTTTCTTTGGGCAGTGTATGGTATCAAATTGGAAGTAGAAATTTGAAGAAAATTATCAAATAAACTCTTAGTCAATTCTGAATTATACTGGAGAAGTCTAACTCTATCCTTAACTCAGGGCCGGCGCTAGGCATGGGCAGCGTGGGCTGCCGCTCAGGTCCTCGCACTCAGCCCACCAGCATGGGGCCACGCACTGGTGATGTGTCCTTTTGTTTTCCTGGAGATCTATCACAAAGAAAGGTGTCGCCTGCAATTAAGGTCTATTGCAGGGGGCCCCCTCCTTGGGCCTCTTATGGATGGTGTCAGGAGGTATAGGGGAGGGAGAAGGAGACGCTCCCTCAATTGCAAGGAGACTATTCATAGGCACTGTGGGGGGCCCATTGTCCAGCATTTTGGCGCACCCTCAGTTTTAACTTTTAGACCACAATCAATTCTCACACCTATGAAGGTGTGAGAAATGCGTGTGGATTAAAAGTTAAAACTGTGGGGGCGTCAAAATGCAGGACAAGGGGGCCCCCACAGTGTCTGTGAATGTTCTCCTTGCAAGTGGCTACTTATGTAAATTGGAGGGGGCCTCGCGCACGTTTCCTTTTAGCCCAGAGCCTCGCAAATTCTTGGACTGGCCCTGCCATAACTAAAACAGAGAAGTCTATTTTATTCTATAAGTATTACAGAGTGATAGAATATAACTGTCAGAAAATGTAGAACATACTTCAGTTATAAAAATAATATCTTACCTTTTAAATATAATTTGAAGTTATCAGTTGATTTTTAGTTGTTATGCACTTCACGAAGTAGTAGTCAAAATGGCTGTGTTTCTCTCTCTTTGTTTATATATATTCAGGTACATAACCAATCAAATGTCATGATATAATAGTAGAAATTGAAAGTAATATTTTAATTGGTTGTCATTTCCAACACTTCCGATATGTTTTGTGAAGTAATTTACTTTAGGGATTTTAGAGAGTTCTACATGCTAAATGGCTAAATGGTATTCCAACGAAATTTGTGAAAATGGTAGGGATTGGTATGTAGTATGAGCTAATGTTTAATTGGTGAAAGTGTCTCCAGTGGTTTTTCTGTAAATTACTTTCCCACCTTTTTTGAGCCAGTGCTTGTCAGTGCGTTTCCCGGTACGCGAACCTGCAGCGTTACGGGAGTCCTCCATTTTGTGTTTCGGTAGAATTGAGATATAAGATGGAGGGTAAATAATGTTCAGAATGGGTAGATTGGGGTACTTTGGACGCATCCTGTCTCCCTAAGTTTTCTGAGGGTGGCTGAGGAGGCTCATATATGTCGAGAAAAAAAAATAGATTTTTTTCGCGTGGTTAGCTGCCGGTACGCGAACTGGGTAGCGTACCGGGAAGCGAATATAAGTGAAAATAAGAGAAAAAGGGTATATTCGAAATTTCAAAAGAGTAAACTAAGTTAAGGTAGCTCTGAAAAGAGCTTTTGGGTTCTGTGTAAGTTCTAGAAACTTATAAGTAGGAACCAATACACATTCTTAAATTTAGTATGAAAACTCTGTTCCCCTCATCTGAGAAATGCACGCCATCTCCTCTGTAGATATCTTGCATGTAGTAACGCAAGTTATTGTTGTAGATGCAGCCCATTCCATGGTCCCTCATGTAAGCTGAAACAGACTTATTTACATGCTTCCTCGATTTCTCAATTTGTGGACAAAATTGATTGGACCACCTCCATTTTTGTCTTTGGCATATATTGGAATATACCAAGGCAGTTTGAGGAAAAAGTGTCATCAATTGCTCAAAGGTGTCTTTTAGGAGCATTTCCAGACCTACCCCAGTCAAAGTGCTCAAATCGTTTCCTCCACAGTGCACTATTATGAGGTCAGGGGTTGGCAAATGTAAAAAGGTTTTCACCAATGGTATCAATTGGTGACATTTCAATCCTCTTCGACCAATCCATTTGATTTCCACATTTTGTAAATTGAGGTTGTGTAAATTTCTGTTATCAGCATACCTGTGAGCCCAGTGGATGTAGCTATGTCCAAGAATCCAGACTGAAAACATGGCTAGAGGAGTTTTTGCTGCAGTCAGATGAAGTGTGGGAATGAAATGGCAGTTGAAATAGTGAAGTTTGTAATGTAAAAAACTTTGGAGTTTAAGTGCAAATGATTCATTAGCAGTGATTGGTGTATTTCCATTGCTGAAAACAGAAAGTTAGGGTGCATGGATGTGTTCTTTGAAAGATGTATTTTGAATGGTTATTTAAAAATGTTGTTATGAAAGATTGCAGTGGATTAGCAGGTGTACTGAGAGTTCAGAGTTCATTTGAAACATTGTTGTGTGAACTTGTGACCATGACAGGTCTAGCAGGCGGTAGTTGCTATGGAAAAGAGGTAGAAAGGGCAGAGGGGGGAAGGGTGTTGATTTGAAAAAAGTGAGGGAAGAGTTTTTATTGGCTGACATGAGAGATATGTGTGATGAATATCAGCGTTTCAGTGCCTTTGTTGGTTCCAGCCTCTGGAGTGCATACCTTTAATTCTGCTAAAGAATATTTGGTGTGTTTCTGAGTCTGTTTTGAATTTCAAAAAGAATTTGTAAAGGTGAGTTATCGTTTATATATTTTAGATAAAGAGTAGTATGCTTTTTTGCATAAATAAGAAAGTCAGCTGTGTATTTAAAATGATGTTTTGCGTCAAGTGTTTGCATTCTGCATGTGCCTGTTTTGAGGGTGCCAGAGGGTGTGAAAGTGATACCCCCTGCACCCTTGTGAATTTTTTAATTACCGATTTGGTAAATACCGAATCGGTAATGCCTAATCATTCCTATGGGCTTCAAAGCCCATAGGAATGATTAATTGTTTGAGTTACATAGCCATATTAAAAGAAAATGATGCATAAGTGTTGCACGGGCATTGTAAATACCCTCCTATGTGTGCTTAGCAATTTCAAGTCACTTCCCCCGGGTACAAGGGCCTTGTAAATACGTCCCCATGTGTGTCTGGTCATTTGAAGTCACTTTCCCCGTGCTGCAAGGCCCTTGTAAATACGGCCCTATGTGTGCCTGTAAAATTTTCATTATGACTGTTTGAGTTACATTGCCATGTTAAAAGTTATTGAAAAAAAGGTGCAAGTATCTTAAAAAAACGTTTTGATGTGTATTAGGGCATTTTAAGTCAGTTCCCCATGAATGTAGGTGTATAATTGTTTTACATAAAAGGTTTTAAAACTTTGTTTGAAATCAAATGCATGCACACTTAGGGCTCGATGTAGGTGGTCGTTTCAGGCCATTTACCGACCGGTTACGGCCGATTTCGGTCGTTTCCGACCGGTAAATGGCGAATCGGTATGTAGGGGCCTAAATCCAAGGCCACATGTAGATAAATCTACATTTACAGAATCGGTGAAATTGTTTTTGATGGTAAAATGATGTGACTCCTGCAATGCGTCGCTTTTGCGGAACAGATATATGATGCATTTGTGTTGTTATTGTTACGGTGTATATGTAAAAAATGATGCATAAGGGTTGCACGGGCATTGTAGATATTCTCCTATGTGTGGTTAGCAATTTCAAGTCACTTCCCCCGGGTTCAAGGGCCTTGTAAATACGTCCCCATGTGTGTCTGGTCATTTGAAGTCACTTTCCTCGTAGTGCAAGGCCCTTGTAAATACGCCCCCATGTGTGCCTGGCAAATTTTCATTTTGATTGTTTGAGTTACATAGCCATGTTAAAAGTTATTGAAAAAAAGGTGCAAGTTCCTTTAAAAAACGTTTTCATTTGTATTAGGGCATTTTAAGTCTGTTCCCCATGAATGTAGGTGTATTATTGTTTTACATAAAAGGTTTAAAAACTTTTCTTGAAATCAAATGCATGAACACTTAGGGCCCGATGTAGGTGGTCGTTTCAGGCCATTTACCGACCGGTTACGGCCGATTTCGGCCGTTTCCGACCGGTAAATGGCCAATCGGTATGTAGGGGCCTAAATCCAAGGCCACATGTAGGTAAATCTACATTTACAGAATCGGAAAAATTATTGGTTTGGTAAAATACCGAATCAGTAATTTTACTGATTCTGTAAATTTGCTATGTAGGGGGGACTCTTCTGAGTCCCAAAGGCCTTAACGAATCGGTATTTTAGCATGAAGTCAAACCTCATGCTAAAATACCGATTCCGGTGTGCATGCACATGTGTGCATGCACACCTATGTCATGTGAAAGTCAGACCTGCCCTTAGGGCAGGTATGCCTGCCACATGGCACCTGTGCCTGTTTTGAGGGTGTCAGAGGGTGTCAAAGTGACACCCCCTGCACCCTTGTGAATTCTTTAATTACCGATTCGGTAAATACCGAATCAGTAATGCCTAATCATTCCTATGGGCTTCAAAGCCCATAGGAATGATTAATTGTTTGAGTTACATAGCCATGTTAAAAGAAAATGATGCATAAGTGTTGCACGGGCATTGTAAATACCCTCCTATGTGTGCTTAGCAATTTCAAGTCACTTCCCCTGGGTTCAAGGGCCTTGTAAATACGTCCCCATGTGTGTCTGGTCATTTGAAGTCACTTTCCTCGTAGTGCAAGGCCCTTGTAAATACGGCCCTATGTGTGCCTGTAAAATTTTCATTATGATTGTTTGAGTTACATTGCCATGTTAAAAGTTATTGAAAAAAAGGTGCAAGTATCTTAAAAAAACGTTTTGATGTGTATTAGGGCATTTTAAGTCAGTTCCCCATGAATGTAGGTGTATAATTGTTTTACATAAAAGGTTTTAAAACTTTGTTTGAAATCAAATGCATGCACACTTAGGACTCGATGTAGGTGGTCGAATCGGTGAAATTGTTTTTGATGGTAAAATACCGATTCGTAAAGGATCCTGGCACTCTGAAGAGTCCCACCTACATATGGGTGGCTTCAAATCGGTATATTTATTTATTTTATTCATTTTTATAGCATTGTTGAATCTAATTCTTACTGTTATTGATTTACTGTTTGGTAATAGTGGTTAATAACATTTTTTATTATATTTCACCACAGATTCAACTGCAGATTATTTGGAAATTAGACAATGCCGTCTAAGGATAGAATTCGAAAGGCTACGAAACATCAAAGACAGCAGTTGACTAAAATTTTGCAGCAGTCCTCTACATTAGAATTACCTCAACGGACGAAGAGAACACCGGGTAAGAGAACAAAATCATTCCTTAGAAACATTTGTAGAAACAAAAGTATAACTACAGAACAAGTTTTAGTCCAGAAAAAGAGAGCCAATTTGAATGGAAAGGAAAGGCCCGTCAAAAAAGTTTCTGCTAGAGCAGGAGATAATTCTGTGCATGGCAGTAGAAGGGCAAATATATTCAGGGACATTCGTAAGCGAATGTTCCTCAACAGGGTAATTGTCAATTTGCTAAAACAATTTAAAAAAGGTCAACAGAAAGTGTCATTTTATAAGAAAAAGAAAAATGTAGAGAAAATTATTGATCAGGCTTTCGAAATTAAGCGAAAGTTATTTATTTTGGTAATTAATAGAATTAGGAAACTAAACAAGGTAATCCATGTTTTCAAATCTAATAGTAGATGGAAGAGAGAAGTTAATCAAAGTATTTTTGTGAAGTTTTCTTAGGAGAATGGATGCATAGTTCAAATAGTGAGGCATTTTTTAATGAGGAGAGTAATTCTCAGGACAATGTTTTGGTGCATGCAGTTGACGTCGAGCATATGAGGTAAAAGATGGTCATCCGGTTGAAAAAGAAATACTTGTGTCTGCAGATGCAGAAGAGGCGCTAAGTGATGAGGTTTTAGGGAGACGTCCTAAGGGACCAGTGTACACCTGGAAGTGTAGTTCTATTTGCAGTGTGCGACAGGATTGCATCAATTTGCTTTGTGATTTTATACGGACATTTCATAAGAAAAGTGTAAAGCAAAAAATAAAGTTGTTGCAAGAATTAGATCCTTGCAGAGTGAGACAAGTGACAGGTTTGCGTGGTCATTCACTGGCTTGTCTTTCTAGGAGAGTATGCCAGAGTGTATTTCATCATTTCAGGAAGCTAGCAGTGCATCATAATAAAGTGAGGAAATTAGTTAGAATGTTGTATTATGCTAAGAGTCCAGCAATTATGCTTAAAAAATTAAGCAGAGCTCTTTTGCATGGTTCTGAAGTAGATGTGAAGAATATTTGTCAAGAAATTGAGTTCTGTTACTTTGCTGGTAAAGAGAACAATGTTGATATTGAACCACTAGAAGAAGGTAATGCGGAAGACAGTGTACAGATTTTCAGTAGAGATAAGTTTCACAAGGAAATTTCCACGTTTATGGTGAAATCAAGTGAGAGGCCTAATTTCACTTGTGTGTGTTGTCGACGGACTTATTATAAGAATCAGACTAAGTTAGTGGATATATATGCAAAAAGTGATATGGAAAACAATAGTGAATGGAAGGATTTTGCCACATCCTATATAGGTAGAAAATTGTTTTGATTTAGGAGCGGACCAACTTATGTGTACTTATTGCTATAACAAATTAAACCAAAACCAGTGCCTGCTAGAGCGGTTTATAATAATCTGGAATTAGATGACATTCCTTCTGAATTGAAGGATTTAAATACTTATGAATCTATTTTGATTCAAAGTGTCCATCCCTTCCAGGCTATTGTACGAATGGAGCCAAAGACAGGGAAGTTGCCTCCATCAGATTTACAGAGAGGATTAAAGGGAAGGGTTGTTTATTTGCCTTTGGATTTGAAGAAAAACATTAATACAATTGGAGTAGAGAAAGTGGAAGAGGAACCTCTGGTTATCATAGTTAATGGTGTTCCGACAAAGAGTAAGAAAATCTGGCAAGATTTAGTGGATGTTAGGAAAGTCAAAAAGGCAACATTGTATTTGATAAAAAATAATAAGTACTACAAGAATGTATGTGTTGCAGAAGAGGAAGTAAGTGAAGAAGAGGACAGCGATTTGTGTCCTGGACAAATTGAGAAAGTAGAAGCCTCTAAAAAGGAAGAAATATATGAACATTATAGTGTTCATCCTTTGCATTCCAAGGAAGTCATGGGGAATGCTATTGAGTTGTTTCAAATGAAACAAGCAAAAGGGAGTCCCATTAGTGTTTGGGAGGAAAGTTTGGAAGCTCGATGTTTCCCACAGTTATTTCCCACAGGTCGAGGAGGACGATATGATGAGCGACCTGTTCAAATTCCTGTTTCAGAATACCGGACTTTACGATTGTATACAGAAGATCCTAGGTTTCGACAATGCATTCCCTATTTATTTCATCTACTGTTTGAAAGTGATCTCTCTGGATTGTCTTATGCAGTGAACCACATCCTGAAAAGTGGTGTACAACTGTGAAATATCTCGGCAAGGGACTTTATGGATAAAGTCAATGTGCAAGACAGTATTTTGGATTCTCACCTGATTAATCTCATGGCTTGTCAGCGTGGTAATAATGAGTATTGGTACCGCCGTCATGGTGACTTAAAATGTATGCTGAGGAATTTAGGAACTCCCACATGGTTTTTCACTCTCAGCTGTGCTGAGTATGGCTGGGAAGACTTACTTGAATTTCTACGAGAGGTAAATGGAAACATTGAAAATATTGAATTCAAGACACCCGGAGAACTGTGCTCTTTGGATCCAGTGAATGTATGCAGGTACTTTAATCATAGATTTGAAGCTATGATGTCTTTCATCACGAACAAGAAAAATCCACCTCTTGGAGAGGTGTTGGATTTTTTCTGGAGAAAGGAGTATCAAACAAGAGGTGCTCCTCATATACATATGCTGCTATGGATCAAAGATGCACCCAAATTTGGAACAGATCCGGATGACTTAGTGATGAGTTTCATAGAACAGTATGCTACATGTGCTGTTCCAAAGACAAACGAAGACAAAAGTCTAAGAGAACAAGTTTTACGGTTTCAAAGCCATCATTGTGGAAAGTACTGTCGTCGTAAATTCAGAAACAAGGACAAGTACTACACCAAATGTCGTTTTGCATTTCCACGGTCGGTGATATCAAAAGGAAGAGTTAACAATTTGATGTCATCGCTGCGACATAATGTGACGAGGAAATCACCCAAAAACACATACAATTTGAAAAGAAACAAAGAGTCCAAGTACATCAACGACTACAACCCAGTGATTTTGTCCATGTGGAATGCTAACATGGATATACAGTTTGTGGCTGACAACTGTATGGCTGGGGCTCGGTATGTGACGTCTTACATCACCAAAAAAGAAAAGACAGAACTGAAGGTTATGTGGGAGGATATTTCTCATGAAAAGAGCCTCAGTAAGAAGTTGTACAGTTTCAGTCTGAAGATGTTGTCGCATCGAGAAATCGGAGCTTACGAATGTTCTGACCGGTTATCTTCAGCAAGTCTCTATGCCAAATCTAGGAGTATCATTTGGGCGAGTCTTGGTCTTGCTGCAACGCGTAATCGAGTTCTGAAACCTGTACGGGAAATTGAGTATTTGGCGGAGAAGGAGCCAAACAGTACAGATATTTTGAAGAGCAACATGTTGGATACATATTATCCAAATAGAAGCAGTCACCTGGAGAATGCTTGTCTGTATGATGTTCTTCAAAATTACATATTCAAGAGGAACATCAAAGAAGATATTGATAAAGGAGTGTATGCTGTAATTGGAAGTGAGGGATGTCTGGTCAAGCAAAAAAAATGTCAATTGATAAATCATCGAAAATTGGATTGCGAATCTCCCGAAAGAAAAGAGTTTTTCTATTTAGCTCTTTTGCATCTTTTCAAGCCTTGGCGTGCAGAAGAGGAACTGCTTGGGGATTTCCTCTGTTACGAGGACTCTTTCAATGCAGCCAAGGAGTCTATAGAATGTCCTGTTTTTCCAAAATATCTACAAATGTTGAATGCAGAAATTGAACAGGAAGCAACAATTGCAGCCAAGATTGCTAGAGACAGTTCTCAGGACAGTCAGAGTTCTGTTTCATTGAGTCAGGATCCACTAGGAGAACCAGTTATTGAAAATGAAGCTGCCACTGCCATGATTGAAGTGGAAAGAGCCACGGAACATGCTCAGAAGGATGCGGTTAACTTAGAAGAATTGGGAAGACAACTTAACGTTGAGCAGAGGAAAATATATGACGAAGTTACCAACCAAATTGAGCATGGATTAAGTCATGAGAAGGAAGAGTGCTCATGTACGTTGTTGAAGCCTGTCCGACTGTACGTGAGTGGAGAAGCAGGAACTGGAAAAAGTTTCCTTATTAAAGCAATTTCATGTTATCTGCAGAAAAGGACTGAGTCATCGCTGTCTTGTGTTGTGACCGCTCCAACTGGACTGGCAGCTCATAACATTAAAGGGATTACTTTGCATCGGTTACTGATGCTGCCAGTGGAGCATGATAACAAATTACAATACCACAAGTTATCTGGAGATGCTTGTTGTGAAGTATCTAGAGTCCTGAAGAAGATGAAACTTCTTATCATTGACGAAGTAAGCATAGTTTCCAATGTCATGCTTGCTTTTGTGCATTTGAGAATGCAGGAAGTTCTTAAAACAGAGTATGATGTGTTATTCGGTGGCAAACACATCATTGTTTTTGGTGATCTTCTGCAGCTGACACCAGTGAAAGGACAACCAGTGTTTAAACTGCTTACACATGAAGATACCAAGAAGTGCCTGGGGAGCATTGGCAACGTTCACATTTGGTTAAACTTCAGTTATGCTGAGCTGCGTGAAAATATGCGTCAAGCGAAGGACGAAGATTACAAGAATATTCTGCAAGATGTTAGAATCGGGAAAGTGACTGAGCGTGGTAAAGAAGCTTTACATGCACACTTACTGTCAAATTTATATCCAGAAGAAGACGTTTTGCCAGAGGATATTTTTCAGAAAATTACTGTGAAGAAATCTGGAATATGTTTGATGCCAACTCTTGCAGAATGTTCCATCTTCAACAACAAAATGTTGAATTTAGAAAAACAAGAGATTGTGAAACTGGAAGCTATTGACAAAATAGAGCCTATGGGAGCAACAATTATTTTGTTTGAGAATTTGAAATCTAAATTGGATTCATTAGAGAAGACTATATCTAAAACTGCGGGTTTTGAAAAGACTTTGAATGTGTGCTTAAATTGCCGAATGATTTTGAGAAGGAATTTACATGTTGAAAGAGGTCTGGTAAATGGATCAATGGGTAATGTTGTTGATTTTGAGAAATACAGAAGTAGAGATGGAATTGAATTTTTAAAAATTAAATTTGATGGCATTGAGGAAGTACAGCTAATTGGTCGTTGCTCTGCTAGGTTTTTGCTTGTTAAAGACTTTTATGTTCGCCGTAAGCAGTTTCCTGTTTGCTTGGCATATGCGGTGACAATTCATAAATCGCAAGGTTTAAGGGTAGACACTGCTTTAGTGAATATTGGCAGTTCTGTATTCAAAGAGGGTATGGCTTATGTAGCATTGTCACGAGTCAGAACTTTATCGGGATTGTACTTGATTGACTGTGATGTCACAAACATTTGTTAAGGAATACAATAGGTTAAGAAGAGAGTATGCGCCACATTTGCCTCAATATCCTTTGTTTGAGAAACGTGTGGTAGGCCGGAAACGAAGAAATATCAGTAATAGTAGGGAGGTTGTAGCAAAAAGACCAAAAGTCAATGAACCCCAAATTGTAAGCAGGAATAAAATGAATTCTGTTGAAAATGTTGTTTGTTTTAAATTTGAAAATAGTTCTGGTGTCAACTGCTATGCTAATGTAGTTGTTAATGTTCTCTTTTCACTAGAGACTTTCAAAGAACAGATTGTGATCAATTCGGAACAAAGTTTATGCTGTTTGTTGAATTCTGTGTTAGAGAAATGTAGTGCTGATAGAACCAGAGTAGAAAGTGTGTCTGAAATTCGTTTTCTTTTAGACGAATGTTCAGGTCAAACAGAATTCTCTGAAAATATTCAGCAGGATTGTCAGGAGTTTTTAATGTATATGCTTGATGTATTGCAAGATGAGGGTGTAGATGTAGATTATCTATTTGGCCTTTCTTATCAATGGCAGCATGACTGCGAGAACTGTAGGCTATCAAGTACTACTAGTGTAGACTCAGAAAGATTTATATATTTAACTTTGCCTGACAGTAAATCAGTATCCTTCAATAAGCTAGTAAAGGCAGCCGATCAAAATATGGAGTGCAGCCAATGTAAGTCTGGAATGCTGTCCACATTAATTTTACGAAGTTATGGCCAGTATGTAATTTTAATGTTCCAACGATGTAGGCCTGATGGAACTAAATTGACAACTTTAATTAATAATTTTGTGGCTTCGCAGTTGTCAATATCAGGAAGGACTTTTATAACTACTGCAATTATATATCATAACGGTCCTTCAACTAATTCAGGACATTATACAGCTTATTTGAAAACTGGAAACGGTTGGTCATTCTGCAATGATTCTGTTTTAACTTTCAAAAAAAGATTGCCTTTCCACCTTCAAAATTCTTACCTGGTGTTCTTACAACCAAAATTTTAAGGAAGGAAGCTTGGGATTTGTTTAGAGGAATTTACAGAGGTTCTAATGGCTCCTACACTATATGGCCTTGTTGATAATTGTAGTACAGAGCGAAAACTGTCTGTTTTTATAAGCTAAGTCAAGCAGCAGATCAAAATAAAGAGTAGAGGAAACGTAAGTCTGCAATGCTGTCTATATTTTTTATAGAAACTTATGGGTGAAATGTCATTTTACAATTTGAACTACATAAACTGGATGAAAAAAAAGTTGTTAAGTCTAATTAAAAAATTATGGGCTACACAGTCATCGATTTCAGGAAGAACATTTGCAACTGCAGCTATTATATAATATGCTGGTCCTTTGACAATATCTGGATATTACACAGCTAATTTGAAATTTAAAAAATGACTAGTCTTTCAGCAAACATTACTAATTGAGTACGAAGCAATGTTGCCTTTTGACTTGATTTTTGAAGTCAGAATTTAGGGTAGGTACTTGGACTATAATGATTCTAGGTGTTGCTGTAACTTAGTGTGCAGTTTTAAATTGCTTTGTATGTCTCAGTTTTCTTAAAACAATTGAGTTTATCTTTCAGAAAGTGTGCCTGCAGAAAATAGTAACAGCACAACAGAGTATAAGCTGTTCATAGGATATCCTTTGACGTCATAGAAAGTAAGTTACTTTGGAGAAGTTCCTATTTCTGCCTATTTATATTATTTGGGTTTTTTAAACACAATCATTTTGATTGTGTTTTTTTTCCCCCGCTGTTATATGATGAATCCCTTCAGCTCACTGTTTTCAGTGAAATTTGATATTTTCTGATAACAGCAAAAATAAACCATTAAATATGTTTAATTATTTTTCTACTTTGCATTGTGATTACTAATATGTATTCATTTTGTCTCATGCTCACTCTTTTTTTACCACCTTCTATTAATTTAAATTTTTTTGTTCTTTCTTACACAGATTAAAAGTATAACAATGATAATTTAGTACGGTAATGACATATATAAGGTAAGTGTTTAGTACTCTTTACGTTACATGTCTATCAGATTTAACTTTTATTAGTTCCACTGCTTCTTTTCTTTAACCCTTAGTTTCCTGTCTTTGCTACTTCCTTCATTTCTTTTTCTATTACTTATTTATAGTACTCTTTTCACTTCTTTTATCAGTCCCTCTTTCAACAGTAACTGTGTGTTACTCCCTCTATTTGTCTTTCTTTTCACATTACTCTCTGTTTATTTACTTGTCTTTTTAAAAAAAATATTTTTTTTAGTTCGCTCCCGGTTCGCGTACCCGAACGCTAACCGGGAAGCGAATCAAAAGTAATAGAGGATGCTAGAGTGCTCAACATTCTAGCAATTTTTTTAAAAAGGGAAGGTAGTTCTGAAAAGAACTTTTTTTTATTATTTTTGATGTTTTATATTTTTTTGTGTTTTTTTTGAGGAAGGGGAAACAAAAATGATTCACTTCAAAGGGCTCAACAGGAGCAACAAAAAAAAAAAATACTTTCTTGGACGTTTTGGACATTGATGATTTTCAAATGATCTATTTATTAAAGTAATACTCATCTCTCAACATGAAATTAATTTTCCACAAGCTACACATGTCAATCTCATTTGCCCAAAGTTCTTTTGGAGATTTGGGACCGTTTCCCTTGCCTCTGACTCACTTATTGCTAAGTCATTGGTGGATGTTTTAGCCGGTCGGGGGTTATCCACCAAATCTCGAAGTTGTGCTTTAGAATAATTAAGAGGGTGCCAACTCTCCATGTGCCGATGCATGGTATGATTACCATAGCTATATTTTTTTTCGGTCCCTCTCGAGAGTTTTTTTTTTGCACATGAGGCAGGTAACGTACCTGGCATTTACTTTCTTTTCATGAGAAGGAAAAGAAAAAAATTGCCAGATAAAATTCACTTTCACATGGCACGTCCTTGGCATTTCTTTCAGAAAGCCACTTGTCCCTTGCTCCTGTTCCTCGTCTTCCTCTTCTTCTTCTTCTTCTTGGAAGATGACCTGGCTAGTCGGTCCTCTCTTATTTGGTGGTGGTGGAGGTGGTGGAGATCCACCAGCTGCTGCTAATACAAATGCCATGTCTAAGCAAACACAAACAGGTCTTTCTCTCATAAAAATGAAAGTCGGAGTGAGGAAAAAAGGTGGGACTTTCATCATTTGAGAAAAGAAAATGTCCTAAACCAATGAAAAGTGTTTATTTTACGTCATATGATCAAGCGTTCCATCATTAGGAAACTAAAAGTAAAATGAACCAATGAAAAGTTTTATGAACTAGTCACATGACCTGTTATGCTTACGTTACGCGGTCCACGCCGTGTCTCGGATCGTTTCCGGGGCTTTACGTTTCGCGCCTTGGTTCGCGTTCCAGAACGCTTCTGGGTGCACTAGCGCAGCACGTCATAAGGGGCATTACGTAGTAACGCGATATGTTGAGTTTACGGGACGCGTCACGATGTGCCTTTCTAACGCGAACGTTTACCGGTTCGCGGACCGGCAGCGAAACAAGAAAAAATAATTTAAACTATAATATAAATTGAATTAAAAAAATATAATACAAATATATATAAAATATATTTGTGAATTAGAATAAGAATATATGTTACAGCTATAGATATTAGCTTTTAAAAACCAATGAAATTCACTGAAAAAACCATAGGTTATAGACCATATATAGTTAGGGATTAGCATTTACAAAACCTTGAAAATTCACTGAAAAAACCATAGGTTATAGACATATATAGTTAGGGATTAGCATTTACAAAACCTTAATTTACTGCTGATGATGTCACATATTACATCATTCATGACATGGTCAGTGACATCACTGATGACATCACTGATGACATTATCCAATGACTGTATGTTTCTGTAAAGTTAAAATATGTCTTACATATTGAAGAATGAGTGGATGTATAAGTGTCTGGATGAAGGATTTAGTAGGTGTATGACTGACTGTATGAGAGAGTGATTAAATAAATCTCACTGAGAGCATGGGTTAGTGACTAAACTGTCATAATTTGTACATCATTATGTCTGTTGTTCTGTAAACTGCTGCATGTGTTGATCAGTAGCTATATGAGTAACTATATGGGTTATTGATTGGTTGCCCAAGTATTTGTATGGGAGACTGAGTGTGTGTGTGGGTGGCTGGGAGGTGTGTGACTCTGTGCATAGATGTGTGAGCAGTTGATTCATTAGATGTATGGGTTCAAAAGTGCATGTGGAAACAGCTGTATGGGTGGTTGACTGTGTGCATGAGTGTATTGGTGAGTGAATGGATATCTCAGTGCTACATGTCAAAGTAAGTACATATGTGCATGTGGATACATCTGTATGGGCGGTTGACTGTGTGCATGAGTGTATTGGTGAGTGAATGGATATCTCAGTGCTACATGTCAAAGTAAGTACATATGTAAAACACAGTACATGTGAGAGTTGACATATATAAATAACTGTGCATAAGAGCCAGTGAATGTGTGAGTGGCTGTATGGATCATTGTGAACTTGTATCAGGGATTGTATAAGAGAGTAAATATGTGTTAGTATATGTTTGAATAAGTAAGGTGTGTATAACTGTATAGTTGAGGAAATGGAGGTGTGATTGATTAGTGGAGAAGTGTGGCTCAGGGGTTAGAGGCGGCAGACCCGGAAGCTGAGATCGGTCCTGGACCAGGGTTCAATTCCCCGCCTCGGCGGGTCTTGGGCTAAAAATTCCATTGACTCGATAATTCTCGCTCCGGTGCCTTCTCGACTCACGGGTTCACACTCTGCGACTCTGGGCAATAGCTTGCTTAATCTCCACAACGGCCCCTCGCGGCGGGATGCCTGACTTTCACCTTGTGGATACCCTGCCGGGGTTATCTCACAGGGGAATACCAGGACGGGTTCCCTAAGCAAGCGCCGGGAAACCCTTTGTGGTAGCTGTGCGCTATATAAGCTCAACTACAACTACATTCTTTGCATGACTGACTAGGTGTGTGAGTAACTCCATGGATGAGTGACAGTCTGTGAGTGTCTGTTTACACTGAGTGTATCTAAGGTTATATTAGAGTCTGAAGAGGTTCATCGTATTATCACATGAAAGATGTCATCAGTGATGTGATCAGTAATGGCAAATGAGATTTCATCAGTGATGTCATCAGTGATGTCATTTGAGATGTCATCAGTGATGTCATCAGTGATGTCATTTGAAATGTCATCAGTGATGTCAACAGTGATGTCATTTGAGATGTCATCAGTGATGTCATCAGTGATGTCACTGACCATGTCATGAATGATGTAATATGTGACATCATCAGCAGTGGATTGCGGGTGCACGATATATAGTTATTGCAACTAACTATATATGCAAAGTTCTATGGTTTTGTACGAGTAAATTAAGGTTTTGTAAATGCTAATCCCTAACTATATATGGTCTATAACCTATGGTTTTTTCAGTGAATATATATATATATATATATATATATATATATATATATATATATATATATATATATATATATATACAACACAGGTGGCTCCTTTCTCCTCGCTTCATCTGCGCTTCCTGGGAGGTGCGCTGCTTTTGTGGACGAACCTTACCACTAGCAATTAAACAACAACGTCTTCAAGAAGATAATGAAAGCTGCCACACCAGCCGATTCTTTCCTGAAATTAATTTATTTTTAAATCAATTAACGCCTAGCACAGGCTTGACCCACGCGTTTCGGTAGCACTGTCTACCTTGATCACGGTCGACCGTGATCAAGGTAGACAGTGCTACTGAAACGCGTGGGCCACACCTGTGCTAGGCGTTAATGGATTTAAAAATAAATTAATTTCAGGAAAGAATCGGCTGGTGTGGCGGCTTTGATTGTCTTCTTGAAGACTTTGTTGTTTAATATATATATATATATAGATGTAGTGAGCAAGGTGGTTCCATCCGCCGAAACGCGTCTGATCGCTTGTATTGGTGTATAAAAGAACCTTTGATCACATCCACGGAGTCGGTGCCTGTTCTTCTTGAAATCTAAGCCAGGATTGGGAGAATATATAAATATATATATATATATATATATATGCAGGTCCACAATGCGTAGCAACGCTACGTAAAATGCACTCCCCTCGATATACCAGGAATCAAAAGTTCTCAACAAAGTGCGCTTTTCCAGGAATCCATATTTATTTAAAGTGCAGCATCGTGATAAGTCATGGAATCAAAAACCCAACGCGTTTCGGCGAGGAAACTCGCCTTGATCACGGGTAATTTCAGATCCAGTCAACAAACATTTAAATAAAGTTTCACGTGATAAGTGCAACATAAACAAAGGACTCATAGCTTGATTATGGTGGCCATCTTTGAGTGGAGTACACATTCATTAGTCACGTAGCTCAAACAGTACGTTTCAATGGCTCCTTCTCATAAATCAAAAAGCATTTGACATAAATAAGCCCATTATTGCCACTTATATATTGTCCTGACATGCAAAGGAAATAATAACAGGAAACGCTATTTGCGCGTTCTAATATCCCGTCAGCATCTCAGATAAATTTGAACAATATCCGTTTACCGTGCCTTCATTTAAATAAAGACTTCAAATGAAAATGCCCCAAACGTAAAATAAGAGATAGCTTCATATGTATACAACCCCCAGTGAGGTTTTGCACAATGTCGTATCCGGTCCTAGAATTAGTGAAAGGTTACTTTTGACCAACATACATTCTTGACCTCTATTTAAATAGTATTCAGTTTTATACGACATTTAGCTGTCCAACTTGTGTGAGTTGAGTTTACAAGACGGTGCCCAATACGTTCAGTGCGTTGCATGCTACATGTGAAATCCCAAGTGAGATATGAAGCAGTCATTCGTATCAATCCAAGTATATAAAGTCTTAGACGGATGTCTCTTCATGTGCATCATAACATAGTCAGTACCTATAAGTGAAACACAAAAGAAAGGTGCCAGTCAGAGTCTATATCATGCTTAGCCAGAGACTAATGAATTTAGCTATGAGTTTTGAACTGAGTGAATAAAAGTGACGAAACAAAATTAAAATTTTAGAATACATTTAAAAACAGCAGAAGGCACTAACAAGACCCGGGGCTCAAAACCATTTACAGTTCCAGTTACATCCAAAACAAATACATTAGTTACCATATCCAGACTGCAGCTTATATTAATCACCTAGATGCCATTTCATTTCTTCCTCCGAGTTTAAACCTCTAGGCATAAGGGTGTCGAGCTCAATGATGTACCTGTTCTCCATTTGTCTTAATTTGCGGATCTTATCTCCACCTCTCTCTGCACCAAGCCAACATTGATGCAGTAGGTGCTGGGGCACCAGTCTCGGAGGAGGAAGTAGTAGAGAGTGACGTCTCAGAAGACGGTCAACTACAGGCACCCAAGGCTGCATCAAAAGATTCCAGCAAGGCTTCAAATTTTCGGGTGGAATTCAAGATGATGAATCAAACCACGCAACAACAAAACTGGCAGATAGACAGAGGCCGGGGACAAGGAAGAGGATTCAGAGGAAAAGGCAGAGGAAGAGGCAAGCTTGGAGAAAATACAACAAAGAACGACGGCCAGTCAGGAGGGGCGGCTGGAACAAGTGGATTGACAACAACCCCAGTGGGAGTGGAAACACGGGGTCAAAAGAAAACATGCGGAAAATGAATCAACGCAATGTGGTAAACCTTTCATCCCATATCCTATCTAAAGTAGAATATGATGTTTTACAGTTTGGCTTATCCTTTTGCCCCTCGGCTAATTTTAACTACTCTCAGGAACGAATAGACTTGTTCAAATTTACTAGAAAGTTGCGTTTGCATAAATGGAACAAACTTAAAGTGAAAAATGCACCAATGACTGCCTCAAATGTGGAACCAGCTAGTGAGACTATTGGTGAAGTAGAAACACTCATTGCTATGAAGGATTTGGAGTTTGGTAAACCTGATAATACCCCCAACGATGCAACTTCCTTGGGTTATAGAACAGATCTTAACTGTCCAAATCATTTTAAATCTAAATCGACCTTCAATCCAACAATACCTGCTTGTAGCATCAATACCTTTAAAACCCTTGTCATAAATGACCTTAAAAACCTTGCAAAAAATAAGTGTTGGTTTAAAGACAATCTGAGTAAAGCAGAAAGAGTAGCTATAAAATCATTGGAAGAGGACCCCTCTATTGTCATTCGTCAATCTGACAAAGGGGGGAATGTGGTTGTATTGAATGTTAATGACTACATAAATGAGGGTAATAGACAATTGAATGTAAAAGAATGTTATGAAGTCTCTTCCTTACAGCAGATTGAACAAAGCAATAACATGTATTTTGAAATGTTAACAAACTGGCATACAAATGGCATCATCGAATGGGATGAATACTCCTTTTTGTTAAAAAGACATCCGAAAATAGCAGTTTTATATTTACTGCCTAAGTTACACAAAGACCCAAAAGACCCCCCGGGCAGGCCGATAGTATCTTCGATTGGTTCTCTTTTGGAGAACACGTCAAGATACATTGACTTCTTTCTGAGACCATTCGTTGAGAATGTACCATCGTACTTAAAAGACAGTAGGGATTTTATTAATAAAATCACTAACTTTGAATGGCAGGATGGCTATTTACTCATCTCATTAGACGTATGCAGTCTGTATACGTCTATTAGACATGAAGATGGCATTGGAGCATGTTGGAAATTTCTGTGCACCAGGTCTATCTCCTATCTGAATCATTCTGAGATGATAATCCAAATGATCCGATTCTGTCTGGAACACAACTTCTTCGTCTTCAATGATGTCTACTATAGACAACGGCAGGGGACGGCGATGGGAACTTGCTTTGCTCCCAGTTTTGCTAATCTCTTCATGGCGAACTGGGAGCAGCAAGTAGAGAAGACTCATCCAATGTACCGCAGCCATGTGAAACTGTGGCTGCGCTACATTGATGATCTTTTCATCATTTGGGACGGGACACAGAGTGAAGCAGAGACCTTTATGGCAGACCTAAACAGAAATGATCTGAATGTCAGGTTGGAAGGTCACATGGACACCCAGAATATGGTATTTCTGGATCTACATGTGAAAGTGCTCAATAAGAAACTGAAAACCAGTTTATACCGCAAAGAAACTGCGGGTAACACCCTGTTGCACGCGGACAGTGGACACCCAAAAACCTTGATCAAAAGCATTCCTTTTGGGGAATTCCTCCGGGCTCGGAGGAATTGTAGCACTGAAGAAGATTTCATGACTGAAAGTGTATGCATGAGGAAGCGCTTTGTTGAAAGGGGATATCAATCCTCTATCATAGTTGCTGCTTTTAAAAAGGCTAGTGAAGTCAGCCACCAATCCCTGCTAACAACCAATGTAAACCTTGAAACTGCAAATGCCAAAGAGGTAGTGAGGTACATCTCTACTTTTCATTCCAAATCATGGCAAGTATTTAATACTTTTAAACGCCACTGGAATGTCCTTAAAACGGAACCCACTCTGATTGAAGTCCTTAGTGAGAATCCCATGATGACCTACAGAAAAACACATTCCCTGAAGGACAAATTGAGCAAAAATGAAGTAAGCATGAACACAACTAAATCAAGTGACATCAAGGGCTTCTATACCTGCATGAAATGCAAAGCTTGCAGGTATAGCCAGAACATCAAGAAAGTCTTTTTTCCTGTTGAAGCAGTTGAAAAGCCTATTAACAAACATCTCACATGCCTATCTGAATATTGCGTGTATGTTCTGACATGCCCGTGTTCAAGGAAATACGTAGGGAGCACAATGTTCCCTGCCAAAAAACGGGTCCTTGAACACATGAGATCTATTGAAAACAAGGATCAAACTTCACCCATCGCACGTCATTTCGAGGAACAACACAAAAGCAATAGAAATTTGCTCAAGTTCTTCGTAATTGACAAGCTCCCTGCCATGAAGAGAGGTGGAGATAAGATCCGCAAATTAAGACAAATGGAGAACAGGTACATCATTGAGCTCTACACCCTTATGCCTAGAGGTTTAAACTCGGAGGAAGAAATGAAATGGCATCTAGGTGATTAATATAAGCTGCAGTCTGGATATGGTAACTAATGTATTTGTTTTGGATGTAACTGGAACTGTAAATGGTTTTGAGCCCCGGGTCTAGTTAGTGCCTTCTGCTGTTTTTAAATGTATTCTAAAATTTTAATTTTGTTTCGTCACTTTTATTCACTCAGTTCAAAACTCATAGCTAAATTCATTAGTCTCTGGCTAAGCATGATATAGACTCTGACTGGCACCTTTCTTTTGTGTTTCACTTATAGGTACTGACTATGTTATGATGCACATGAAGAGACATCCGTCTAAGACTTTATATACTTGGATTGATACGAATGACTGCTTCATATCTCACTTGGGATTTCACATGTAGCATGCAACGCACTGAACGTATTGGGCACCGTCTTGTAAACTCAACTCACACAAGTTGGACAGCTAAATGTCGTATAAAACTGAATACTATTTAAATAGAGGTCAAGAATGTATGTTGGTTAAAAGTAACCTTTGACTAATTCTAGGACCGGATACGACATTGTGCAAAACCTCACTGGGGGTTGTATACATATGAAGCTATCTCTTATTTTACGTTTGGGGCATTTTCATTTGAAGTCTTTATTTAAATGAAGGCACGGTAAACGGATGTTGTTCAAATTTATCTGAGATGCTGACGGGATATTAGAACGCGCAAATAGCGTTTCCTGTTATTATTTCCTTTGCATGTCAGGACAATATATAAGTGGCAATAAGGGGCTTATTTATGTCAAATGCTTTTTGATTTATGAGAAGGAGCCATTGAAACGTACTGTTTGAGCTACGTGACTAATGAATGTGTACTCCACTCAAAGATGGCCACCATAATCAAGCTATGAGTCCTTTGTTTATGTTGCACTTATCACGTGAAACTTTATTTAAATGTTTGTTGACTGGATCTGAAATTACCCGTGATCAAGGCGAGTTTCCTCGCCGAAACGCGTTGGGTTTTTGATTCCATGACTTATCACAATGCTGCACTTTAAATAAATATGGATTTCTGGAAAAGCGCACTTTGTTGAGAACTTTTGATTCCTGGTATATCGAGGGGAGTGCATTTTACGTAGCGTTGCTACGCATTGTGGACCTGCATATCGACGAAGGGGAACCTTTGCCCCTTAATGCACCGCTGTCCCGGTGTTACAAAGGATGTGGATCTGATATATATATATATATATATATTCACTGAAAAAACCATAGGTTATAGACCATATATAGTTAGGAATTAGCATTTACAAAACCTTGAAAATTCACTGAAAAAACCATAGGTTATAGATCATATATAGTTAGGAATTCGCATTTACAAAACCTTATTTTACTCACACAAAACCATTGAAATTCCATATATAGTTAGTTGCACTAACTATATATCGCGCACCCGCAATCCACTGCTGATGATGTCACATATTACATCATTCATGACATGGTCAGTGACATCACTGATGACATCACTGATGACATCTCAAATGACATCACTGATGACATCTCAAATGACATCACTGATGACATCACTGATGACATCTCATTTGACATTACTGATCACATCACTGATGATATCATTCATGTGATAATACGATGAACCTCTTCAGACTCTAATATAACCTTAGATACAATCAGTGTAAACAGACACTCACAGACTGTCACTCATCCATGGAGTTACTCACACACCTAGTCAGTCATGCAAAGAATCAATCACACCTCCATTTCCTCAACTATACAGTTATACAAACTTTACTTATTCAAACATATACTAACACATATTTACTCTCTTATACAATCCCTGATACAAGTTCACAATGATCCATACAGCCACTCACACATTCACTGGCTCTTATGCACAGTTATTTATATATGTCAACTCTCACATGTACTGTGTTTTACATATGTACTTACTTTGACATGTAGCACTGAGATATGCATTCACTCACCAATACACTCATGCACACAGTCAACCGCCCATACAGCTGTTTCCACATGCACTTTTGAAACCATACATCTAGTGAATCAACTGCTCACACATGTATGCACAGAGTCATACACCTCCCAGCCACCCACACACACACTCAGTCTCCCATACAAATACTTGGGCAACCAATCAATAACCCATATAGTTACTCATATAGCTACTTATCAACACATGCAACAGTTTACAGAACAACAGACATAATGATGCACAAATTAAGACAGTTTAGTCACTAAGCGATGCACTCAGTGAGACACATTTAATCACTCACTCATACAGTCAGTCATGCACTTACTAAATCCTTCATCCAGACACTTATACATCCACTCATTCTTTTAACTTTACAGAAACATACAGTTACTGGATGTTGTCATCAGTGATGTCATCAGTGATGTCATTTGAGATGTCATCAGTGATGTCATCAGTGATGTCACTGACCATGTCATGAATGATGTAATATGTGACATCATCAGCAGTGGATTGCGGGTGCGCGATATATATAGTTAGTGCAACTAACTATATATGGAATTTCAATGGTTTTGTGTGAGTAAAATAAGGTTTTGTAAATGCGAATTCCTAACTATATATGATCTATAACCTATGGTTTTTTCAGTGAATTTTCAAGGTTTTGTAAATGCTAATTCCTAACTATATATGGTCTATAACCTATGGTTTTTTCAGTGAATTTTCAAGGTTTTGTAAATGCTAATTCCTAACTATATATGGTCTATAACCTATGGTTTTTTCAGTGAATATATATATATACATACATATATAAACATATATCATCTGTATATCTATATAAATACAAACATAAATGCATGCATACATATACTTATATGCATACAGATGCATGTTATTTACATGAAATTTGAAAAAACACTAATAAAAGCAAAGCTAAAAAGCCACCTCATTACAAACAGAATGGCTTTAACTTAAACGAGGGCGAGATCTATTGCATTTTCAATGCTTGTTTACTTTGGTTCCATCAAGAAGGCATTCAGATGTGTCACACATTTGTCATAAATTCTGAATGTTAGCACTCTAGTTGCACATTAGATCACTGTAGTAAAGCTACTGCTCACCAGGGACGTCTGCTGCTGGTATTCAAAGTGCATGTTTCAGTCTGCATGTCAGAATTTTTTTAATGAAATAGAAGAGGATTTGAGAAGTCACTCAAAATGAACCCTAATTTTTCTTTCTGAAGCACTAATCATACTTTCTATGGCAACATTAACCCCCCTCATGTTGTTCCTTTTTAAATTGAGTGTTTTCAGACTTACCACTTCATTCCAATAAAGATGGCTTCTGGTGTGCCATACTTTTGTCATAAGTAAGACTGTTAGCGCTCTAGTTGTTCTTTAGAACACTCTGGGACATTCTGTCATTGGGCTATACTTGGGGTACATCTGGGTGATATTTGGGCTACATTTAGGCTCTTTTGTCTCTGGTGGCCATCTTGGGAGACTGTATGTCAGAATTTTTTAATGAAATTGAAGAGGGTTTGAGAAGTCACTCAAAATGTGCCCTAATTTTTCTTTCTGCAGCACTAATCATAATTCATATGGCAAAATATACCCCCTCATTTTGTTCCTTTTTAAATTAAATGTTTTAAGAGTTACCACTTTATTCCAATCAAGATGGCTTCAGGTGTGCCATACCTTTGTAATAAGTAGGACTGTTAGCGCTCTAGTTGTTCTTTAGAACACTCTGGGACATTCTGTCATTGGGCTATACTTGGGCTACATCTGGGTGATATTTGGGCTACATTTGGGCTCTTTTGTCTCTGGTGGCCATTTTGGGAGACTGCATGTCAGAATTTTTTAATGAAATAGAAGAGGATTTGAAAAGTCACTCAAAATGTGCCCTAATTTTTCTTTCTACAGCACTAATAATACCTTCTATTGCATAATATACCCCCTAATTTTGTTCCTTTTTAAATTCAATGTTTTAAGAGTTACCACTTTATTCCCATCACGATGGCTCCAGGTGTGCTATACCTTTGTAATAAGTAGGACTGTTAGCGCTCTAGTTGTTCTTTAGAACACTCTGGGACATTCTGTCATTGGGCTATACTTGGGCTACATCTGGGTGATATTTGGGCTACATTTGGGCTCTTTTGTCTCTGGTGGCCATTTTGGGAGACTGCATGTCAGAATGTTTTAATGAAATAGAAAAGGATTTGAGAAGTCACTCAAAATGTGCCCTAATTTTTCATTCTGCAGCACTAATCATACTTTCTATGGCAAAATATACCCCCTCATGTTGTTTCATTTTAAATTAAATGTTTTAAGAGTTACCACTTTATTCCAATCAAGATGGCTTCAGGTGTGCCATACCTTTGTAATAAGTAGGACTGTTAGCGCTCTAGTTGTTCTTTAGAACACTCTAGGAGGCTGCAGTAGAACACAAAGGAATCAACTGACAGTCTCTGTCCTTGTTGGATGTACATGTTTTACTGAGAATGTCAGACTTCACTTTCACATGACTGAGAAAGATAATGTGAATTTACAGAAAATATGCTTTCAGTTTAGCTTATAGATCCCCTTCCAAACCACTGTGGGAAAATCATGAGATATTAGTTTTCTTTCAAACAATATTCATGATATCACAGCAGAAGGTTTTTTCACATGGTAAAATCACCTTAGAACCCACCACAATTCCTAAAACGAGTATGGTACAATCAACAAATGATTTATAATGTAACTAAAGTCCTAAAACCCTTTATTAACTACAATGCTTTTTAATGAGGTGCTATCATGTATATTGGTCCCAAGATGGCTGCCAACACTTCTTGGATGAAGTGCTGACAGCCAATCAGATCAGATGTGTGGTTAGGCTCCGCCCAGATATATATCTTTTTTTGAACCTAAATTACTCAAAATCCACTGGAGCACATATATTGAGACCTAGCAAAGGCACATCAGGCTAACAGTCCCTACAATTTTGCCAAGTTTCGTGCAAATCCATTCAGCTGTTCGAGCTAAAAGTGAGGCCAACCGCCCTATGGAAATTAACATGGGAAAAACGCGTTTTGGGACCCCCCTTTTTTCTCGGCCCCCCCTTGATGAAACCCCCCCAAATTGTCAGGGGCTGCTCAGAAACAAAATGTTCCATTTTCCTGAAAATTTCAGCCAATTCCGTCCACAAACGCCAAAGTTATTAGACATAGAATTTTCAAAAATCCCATAGAGAAAAAATCCTAACTATATATACCTACTGGCGACCGCCAGTAGGTAATATATATATATATATATATATATGTATATATATATAATACCTACCGGCAGTCGCCAGTAGGTATATATAGTTAGGATTTTTCCCTATGGGATTTTTGAAAATTCGATGTCTAATAACTTTGGCGTTTGTGGACGGAGTTGGCTGAAATTTTCAGGAAAATGGCACATTTTGTTTCTGAGCAGCCCCTAAAAATTAGGGGGGGGTTCGTCAAGGGGGGGGCCGAGAAAAAAGGGGGGTCCCAAAACGCGTTTTTAACATTGAGTTTGGCCTCACTTTTAGCTCGAACGGCTGAATGAATTTGCACGAAACTTGGCAAAATTGTAGGGACTGTTAGCCCGATGTGCCTTTGCTAGGTCTCAATATATGTGCTACAGTGGATTTTGAGAAATGAACGTTTTAAAAAACAGATATATCTGTGACAGCGCTCCGGGTAGCGCTCCGGTTCGCGTACTTGACGCGTAACGGAACTTCGCAAAGCGAAGCTGATTGGCTCTCCGGTGTCTGTCAACATTCTAAACAGTCCGGAACGGCCGCCATCTTGTCTCTCGGTAGGATCGAGAGACAAGAGGAGGAGAAAAACGAAGGGGGAATTTAATGAAAGGGGGCAAGGTAGACCCCTCTTGACCCCCTAGGAATGATGTTGGGGTTATTAAAGGGTCCCGTGGGGCAAATAAAAAAAATTTGATTTTTCGCGGTAGAAGCGCTACCCGGTTCGCGAACCGGGTCGCAAACCTGTAGCGTAACGGGAATTCGCCATTTTGTGTTTCGTTTTAATTAAATCACAAGATGGAGGAAAAACAATGTGGGAAATGGGTATAAGGGGGCACGGGAGACGTATCCTGACCCCCTATGTTTTCTGAGGGTGGCTGAGGATGCTCATATATGTTGATACATGTCTTCCAGCGGCTGCGCGTGAGCGGATTTTTTTTTTGTTGCTGCGTGACGTCTGTTAACGTTCGATTCGAAGGAAATCAGGAAGTGTTGACCGCCATTTTGTCACTGCGAGTAAATATATTGTTCATTTCAAAGCGTTGGAACATGAAAAAGGGAGAAGGTAGAGATTGTCTTGCTGCGTAGTTTTTCTCAGGGTGTGCAGTAAGGCCCCGGTTGTGCTTATACTCACGGTGGGGTCTTTGAACACTTTAGCAAATGATGATCCAAGCTGAGGCAAAGGAGGGTGTCAGCCGGGGAGCAATGGTGCAGTTTTCACTTTCATGTCTAAGTGTTAAAATCTGGTTTGCGATGTCAACATAATCGGCGCCACCTTGTCCCCACTCAAGTACGTACGCTCTAGCAAGCAGCAGCCATTTTGAAAGCGCTATGGCCCCTCGGCCCCTCGCCGGTCCCCAGCGCGTCTCCCTGGCGCTACGAACACCCCCCCCTCTCTGACCTCCCCCGTTCTCTCTGTGGAAAATTAATCCGTATTGATAAACATTGTCTGCGCCATCTTGCCTTTTTTCCAATGCCACACTTTTGTCGTGCACGGCAGCCATTTTAGATGCCTTGACCAGACCCACTCTCTGCACGCCGCCGATCCTCAGCACGGCTCCCCACCCTCGCAAGCATCCCCCCCACGCACTGGTCACCCCCGCTCTCTCTCTCATGCATGGGCCATAAACCTCCCCCCATCTGCGCTGCTCTTCCCTGAGAATCACACCCTGTGCCCGCCCTTTCACCCTATTCACTACCGCACCGTCTGACACTCCTCTTCCTCTGTGTCCGATTGTCCAGGCCGGTCCCAGGCTATCACCTAGCCCTGCGGATGTAGATTATGGCCCCAACTGTAAAGAATCACCCCTCTTCAAAGGAGTTACAGTAGATCAAGGCCCCCACCCCATGAGATCCGTCACACCACACGCGTTCCTACTATCTGATAACGATCCTGTATTGTGATTGGGGAGGGGATTCTCACTGTAAGGGTGTGTGGGACCGAGCCTGAAGGGATGCCTTTCTGTACATCTGAGATGCATTCCCTTGTGTTTCGGCAATGGTAGTCTGTTCATTACATAAATCGCCCGAGGGCGGTAGTACAGACCGCGCGTAGGAAAGGGTCAAAAGCCAGGGGTATAGGAGTATGTAACAAGCGAGCCATTTAATTGAAAAAACTAAACGTGACAAACGGTTGCAGGATCATTGAAGGTTGATTTTTTAATTGAAAGTATAACAGGATCAGTTACAATAAAATCGTCCATACGCACACCATGGGCGAGTATCATGGGTAACATTACTTAGAAGCTTTATTCATACAATAAACAATAATGAAAAATCGACATCAATAGGGTTGTCCGTATTCCCAGTCAGTACCCTTCCCCACCCGCCATGTGCACAAAGACCGCATACATCCCCCATAACGTCAAGGCTAAGTGATTAGAACGTCATAAGGAGTTGCAAGTCGCTACCATACTGCCGCCATTTTGGTCGAGGCCAGGCAGGTCCAGAGTATAGTTCAATGTCTCCAATAAGTAGCGGCAGGACCAGAATCCCTTTCGGCAGTTCTGGCTTCGTCATTACAAGCACTAGAAAACAAGACATTCTGGGCAATACCACCCTTGACGCAGCCCTTTATTCTACAAGATAGTGTCTTTCAAAAGCCAGGGGTATAGGAGTATGTAACAAGCGAGCCATTTAATTGAAAAAACTAAACGTGACAAATGGTTGCAGGATCAGTGAAGGTTGATTTTTTAATTGAAAGTATAACAGGATCAGTTACAATAAAATCGTCCATACGCACACCATGGGCGAGTATCATGGGTAACATTACTTCGAAGCTTTATTAATACAATAATCAATAATGAAAAATCGACATCAATAGGGTTGTCCGTATTCCCAGTCAGTACCCTTCCCCGCCCGCCATGTGCTTAAAGACCGCATACATCCCCCATAACGTCAGGGCTAAGTAACTAGAACGTCATAAGGAGTTGCAAGTAGCTCCCTTGTCTCAAATAAGTAGTGGCAGGACCAGAATCCCTTTCAGCAGTTCTGGCTTCGTCATTACGAGCACTAGAAAACAAGACATTCTGGGCAATACCACCCTTGACGCAGCTCTTTATGCTACAAGATGGTGTCTTCCATTCAGAAAATATTGTTGGTAGCATTTTGAAAGGAAAGATAAACGGACGTTCTCCTAGTGAGTCTCACATTGTTACATTTATGAAGAATGTTGAAGAGTAGTATGTTGAAAATCTGAAGCCATTGTTCTACAAACTCTCAACCAGCCTTGGATGGAAAAATCCTGAAGAATGTACAAACTGAAAAACATATCTGAAAAGGAATGGCTGAACCATTTTGAAAAGATATATGGTAGCAACCTTCAGATAGAATCATTTGTACCAGTAGTAAGTGAACAATTAGTGTTACCTCTGAGATTCACCATTAAAGAAGTCCAAAAGGCTATAGAGGACACAACTGCTCATAAGGCCCCGGGCCCTGACGGGGTACCAGCAGACATGTACAAATCTAACTCCACTACATGGTCAATTGTCCTCGCAAATATCTTTAATATAGCGAGTATAGATAAAAGTAGATTGCCTAAAACCTGGTCTCGGTCTATAATAGTCCCAATTTTTAAGAAGGGCCAGAGAGGGGACGCAAGATGTTATAGGCCGATATCATTGTTGGACTCGTCCTTTAAAATACTAGGGAAGGTGATCCTAGCCAAGATCTCTACATGGGCAACCAACAATGACATTTTGTGCGATGCACAGTATGGTTTTAGATCTGGCAGAGGCACTGAAGATCAGTGCCTCAATTTACATCTTATAGTCAGCAAGTACACTGTGGCCCAAAAGGGATCAATCTATTTGGCATTTATGGACCTGTCCACAGCTTTTGACCTAGTCAATAGGTCAAGGCTGTGGACCATGCTGCTGGAAATGGGGTTAGACCAGGCATTGGTGTACTTCCTGGCTGACTTGCATAGAGATCTGACAGCGGCCATACGCATGTCGCAGGACGGGAAGTGTACGGCTGATTTTAAGTCCGGAAGGGGAGTGCGCCAGGGCTGTATTTTGGCCCCAATGTTATTTTCATTATATATTAACTCTTTGGGTGCTAATCTGACTGCAACGTCTGTAGATGTTCCATGCATGGGGGGTACCCCATTGCCAGTCCTACTGTATGCTGACGATACAGTACTACTGGCGAGGCTTACAACGTCTTTTAAATTCCTTTGGGAATTTTATGCGAAATCTAGACCTTGTGATTAATGTAGAAAAATCGCATGTGATGTTCGTTGGGAAAGGTAGAAATAAGATCAAGACCCTCTCTTGCAATGACGCAGTAATATCAAAAGTAAAAATCTTTACATACCTGGGGGTAGTGTTTGATGATCTGGGTAGCTGGGTCCCCCAAGTTACCAATAAAAGAATGGCAGTTAAAAGATCATCGGCCGCTATCCTAGGCTTTGCGAAAAGATTGGGTGGGAAACCCCCAGAGGCAATCTTGGCGATATATAAAGCCAAAACAATAGCCATAGCCAGGTATGGGGCAGCAATCTGGGGCTACAAAGATTTAACTGTGTTACAGAGAGAGGAAAACAAATTTTTACGATCCCTTCTGGGCCTTCCCCAATCCACACCATCCTTTGCGGTTCACTCTGAGCTGGGAATGGGATATATCGAGGACATCCTAAATATGGCACCGCTTTTATTATGGATTAGAACTTGGCTTAACGCCAAACTTACACTGAATCATAAGATTCTTACTGATTGTCTGGGGCGGGACGAAGGGGCTGATATTAAATGGCTGGCCTACATTAAAAAATCTTCAGCAACTTTAGGTCGACCGGAACTATATTTAGACCCGAAAAACTTGAAAAAAGAAGACATCAACTGGGTAAAACTGAACTTTATTAAGATCAGAGAAATGGAGAGAGAATCGACTGAAATCTCTAAACCCACAGTAAGGTCACATTTTATGCTGATTACTTCAATATCAGTGCAACCATATCTGACCATTGTCACACGCCCATATCATCGCTGGTTACTGACCAAATTTAGATTTAATCAGGCACATTTTCTGCTGGGTATTTACGAGAAATGGTGTGCCCCAATGGATAATGTGCCATGTGAATGTGACAATTTCTCTGACCAGGATTTGATACATTTCGTATTCTTTTGCCCCTTCTTTTCGGAAGGAAGGGCAAAATATATTAAGCCCCTTCTAAGAGAAATGGGCTTTTTACAGTTAAAACCTGCATTGTTGTTTCTTCAATTAATGGAAAATCATCGGGTCATGTTCTGTGTAGCGAATTTTTTGATTGCATCAATTCGCGCTAGACGGAAGAGACTTCAGACGAGTATAGCTGAATGTGTGCCATATGCCTGATAGTATTATTAAATTTCCAGGTTCTGCCTAATTTTATATACGCTCTATAATGAATTGTGAAACATTGTTGATATTTGGTGTAAATCATGTGTGTTACACAACCCCTATGTATTGCTAATGAATTTTAAATGTACAGTTCTTAACAGCTCTGTATGATGTTTTTATGTATTTGCATAGTATACTTTTATGATTTTTATTTAATCGAATAAAGTATGTTTTGACTTGACTTGACTTGAAAACCAGTTTTTGTCTGCATAGCATCAGCAGCAACACTTGAGTCAGCTTTGTGTGAAGCTGCCATCTTAATTCAATCAATACCGTCCCCCTGCACACATTCAGGGACCTGGTCGTGTCTTCAGGTCAAACGGATTGTGGGACAAGGTGCAGAAAGGAAGAGGAAAAAAGTTCCGCCGGACCCCGGGAGCCGGCCGCCTATGTCGGGGCCGATCTTAGGCCACACCAGGGCAACAAGACTTGGGGAGGGGGCAGGAGCCAAGCGCCCCCTCCCAGTCCGTGCCACCACACCGTATGTTGCAAATCTGAAGCCATCGTTCTACAAACTCTCAACCAGCCTTGGATGGAAAAATCCTGAAGAATGTACAAACTGAAAACCAGTTTTTGTCTGCATAGCATCAGCAGCAACACTTGAGTCAGCTTTGTGTGAAGCCGCCATCTTGATTCAATCAATACCGTCCCCCTGCACACATTCAGGGACCTGGTCATGTCTTCAGGTCAAACGGATTGTGGGACAAGATGCAGAAAGGAAGAGGAAAAAAGTTCCGCCGGACCCCGGGAGCCGGCCGCCTATGTCGGGGCGATCTTAGGCCACACCAGGGCAACAAGACTTGGGGAGGGGGCAGGAGCCAAGCGCCCCCTCCCAGTCTGCGCCACCACACTGCCCCTCGGGGGCCTCTGTCATGCGGTTCAGGGAGGCACCGCAGGCAGCGGTTCTTCAGATTAGTGGCTCTCACCGGCAAGGCTCCCCTCCATCAGCAGCAATCGTTGGCGCTGTGGTTGCGGCCGGAGGCCCCGCCTAGTCAACGCCCCGGCCTCTCCATGTCGTAGGCCGCAAGAGTGGGCGCAATTCAGCTGTCCGAGCGAGACTTGGGGAGGGGGCAGGAGCCAAGCACCCCCTCCCAGTCCGCGCCACCACACCGCCCCTCGGGGGCCACCGTCAAGCTCTTCAGGGAGGCACCGCAGGCAGCGGTTCTTCAGATCAGTGGCTCTCACCGGCAAGGCTCCCCTCAGTCAGCAGCAATCGTTGGCACTGTGGTTCCATGAACCTACACTCACCTATGAAAATCTTACTATTGATGCTTGACTGAGGCCAAGGCCGTGTAAGGTGATGTACCTCTGGGGAGATGATGTTACGTTTAAACGTAGCCCCTGAGTGCTTAGTTCGCTTCTGTTCTCTGTCACTGTTGTTGATTTTGAGCCCCAAATACAAAGGCTTGTTGTTGCTTGTGAATCCCGAAGTGTATATTTGCCCATACTGATCCATAACGCCCCGGCCTCTCCATGTCGTATGCCACAAGAGTGGGCGGAACTCAGTTGGCCGAGCGAGACTTGGGGAGGGGGCAGGAGCCAAGCGCCCCCTCCCAGTCCGCACCACCACACCGCTCCTCGGGGGCCTCCGTCAAGCTCTTCAGGGAGGCACCGTAGGCAGCGGTTCTTCAGATCAGTGGCTCTCACCGGCAAGGCTCCCCTCCGCCAGCAGCAATCGTTGGCACTGTGGTTGCGGCCGGAGGCCCCGCCTAGTCAACGCCCCGGCCTCTCCATGTCGTAGCCCGCAAGAGTGCGCACAACTCAGCTGTCCGAGCGAGACTTGGGGAGGGGGCAGGAGCCAAGTGCACCCTCCCAGTCCGCGCCACCACACCGCCCCTCGGGGGCCTCCGTCAAGCGGCTCAGGGAGGCACCGCAGGCAGCGGTTCTTCAGATCACAACAGAGTCTCATGCTCGATCGATTGAGCTGGCCGAATCAGGCAACAAGAAGGTGTGGGGGGGGCACCTCTTGCTCAACCACTACCTGAGGAGGTGGTACTCTCTTCCTAGGAGGTGGTGGTGGTGGTGGGGATGCACCAGCTGAAGCTACAACACTTGCTATTGCTAAGTGATGAAAAAAGGTCTTCCTCTCACAAAGATGAAAGTCAAAGTGAGGAAACAAGGAGGGGTTTTCATCATTTGGGACAAAAAATAGTTCTAAAGCAATGAAAAGTGTTATTTTTAGGTCACATGACCTAGCCTTACATCATTAGGAACCCAAAAGTGAAATGAACCAATGAAAAGTTTTATTAACAAGTCACATGACCTGTTATGCTTACGTTACGCGATCCGCGCCGCGCCCCGGATCGCTTCCGGGAAGCTGCGCTTCGCGCCTCGCGCACCGGAGCACTTCCGGGTGCGCTAACGTGGCACGTCATATGACGCATTACGCGACAACGCAGGTCCAGAATATAGTCAAAATGTCTCCACCAACCAGCGGTCGGAACACAACCCCTTTCAGCAGTCCAAAAAGTTCTGTTAAATGACAACAGAAGGGACAGGCAACAAGAACCATTAGTCAAAGAGGGGAGGGCAAGTTCTTCTCTACCGGGTCACGTTGGGGCTCCACCGGAACTGATCGAATTGGTAGTCTACAGTGTTTCTGGATGTTTCAGACTGAAGCTGGCGTCAGCATGAGAGCACCCCGTGGCTCCGTCGTGGCCATTCCACGAGCAATTATGGCAGTCGCTCCCCACCGGAAGTCTGCGGGAGTCGGGGGCCCCGGTGACTCTTGTAGAATCTTCAAGGCTGAGGGGACGCATTTGGGAATGGGGCCCATGCCCTAGCAGTCAAGCGTCCAAGTTCCAGGGTTGCCCAGAGCCATCCTTGCAGGCCAGGCCGAAGTCTGTGGAGCCGACCGCCATTTCGTGAGCTCGATGGCAGCCGCCTGTCGCTGTACCGCAAGATTGGGTGCCATTCCGTTGGATGGCGGGTGAGACGTAATAGCAAGAGCAGGCGCAATTCAGCTGGCCGAGCGAGGCACTGTGTCGCAAGAGCGGGCGCAAGTCAGCTGGTCGAGTGAAGCGCTGGGGTGTAGCTGAGAAACCTCCACCTGGGGAGGTGGGGGAGGCTCGTTCGCGCCGCCTCTCCCTTCTAGTGCACCCCACGCCGTCTCCTGGCGCAGGTATATGTGATGATCGGATCAGGGCACCGCAGGACGTGTCTTCAGGTCAAACGGATTGTGGGACAAGGTGTGGAGCAGGCGCAATTCGGCTGGCCGAGCGAGGCACTGTGCCGCAAGATCGGGCGCAAGTCAGCTGGCCGAGTGAAGCGCTGGGGTGTAGCTGAGAAACCTCCACCTGGGGAGGTGGGGGAGGCTCGTTCGCGCCGCCTCACCCTTCTAGTGCACCCCACGCCGTCTCCTGGCGCAGGTATATGTGAGGATCGGACTAGGGCACCGCAGGACGTGTCTTCAGGTCAAACGGATTGTGGGACAAGGTCCAGAATGGAAGAGTCACCAAAAGGCAAAAAGTTCCGCCTGACCCCGGGAGCCGGCCGCCTATGTCGGGGGCGATCTCAGGCCACACCAGGGCAACAAGACTTGGGGAGGGGGCAGGAGCCAAGCGCCCCCTCCAAGTCCGCGCCACCACACCGCCTCTCGGGAGCCTCCGTCAAGCGGCTCAGGGAGGCACCGCAGGCAGCGGTTCTTCAGATCAGTGGCTCAAAACCGGCAAGGCTCCCCTCCGTCAGCTCGATCGTTGGCGCTGTGGTTGCGGCCGGAGGCCTTGTAGGCTGCAGAGTAGTCGGGGAGAAATCCCGGGAACGGCGGCATGCATTTGGATCGATGTTGCAGCAGGATGCCATGTAAATAGTTATTTAATAAAACGTTTTACCCTGTTACTTTGCTGGTGTGTTGTATATATTTATAATATTTGCATAGGGTTTGTCGTTGTTTTGGGCGGGGTGGGCGGCGGAGCCAAGCTGTCTTGCAGCCATCATGGCGTCGAGCTCAGTTCCTCTCACTATTTTCATATTTATCATGAGGTGTTGTTCCTTATATTTCTATTTTAGCGAGGTCAAAAAGAGATCCCATTAGTGGCCTACTGATTTTGCTTGATTCCTTTTGTTTTTTTTAATGATTTTTCACTATCTGCAAAGACTAAATAGAGTATTGCGACTCTGTGCTTGTTTATAAATAGAGAATGAACCAAAGAGAACCAATTCCAAAGCAGTAAATGCTTGGATAACAATCAATCAAATGGAGAGGGAAGCAGGCACGACGGATTGCAACGGGGGCAAAGGCCTGCATTACCTACCCTTCACTATCTGCAAAGAGAGAATACTCCTAAAAGAAAAGAGGGGGGGGCAGCGTTCAAAGCACATCAGCGTGCATAAACACGAAAATGTTTTTACCTACCACGTACTTGACATTTTAAAGCTTTTGATATTTGCTATTAAAAAACCATTGAAATTCACTGAAAAAACCATAGGTTATAGACCATATATAGTTAGGAATTAGCATTTACAAAACCTTGAAAATTCACTGAAAAAACCATAGGTTATAGACCATATTTAGTTAGGAATTAGCATTTACAAAACCTTATTTTACTCACACAAAACCATTGAAATTCCATATATAGTTAGTTGCACTAACTATATATCGCGCACCCACAATCCACTGCTGATCATGTCACATATTACATCATTCATGACATGCTCAGTGACATCACTGATGACATCACTGATGACATCTCAAATGACATCACTGATGACATCTCAAATGACATTACTGATGACATCACTAATGACATCTCAAATGACATCACTGATGACATCACTGATGACATCTCATTTGACATTACTGATCACATCACTGATGACATCATTCATGTGATTATACGATGAACCTCTTCAGACTCTAATATAACCTTAGATACACTCAGTGTAAACAGACACTCACAGACTGTCACTCATCCATGGAGTTACTCACACACCTAGTCAGTCATGCAAAGAATCAATCACACCTCCATTTCCTCAACTATACAGTTATACTCACCTTACTTATTCAAACATATACTAACACATATTTACTCTTTTATGCAATCCTTGATTGAAGTTCACAATGATCCATACAGCCACTCACACATTCACTGGCTCTTATGCACAGTTATTTATATATGTCAACTCTCACATGTACTGTGTTTTACATATGTACTTACTTTGACATGTAGCACTAGATATCCATTCACTCACCAATACACTCATGCACACAGTCAACTGCCCATACAGCTGTTTCCACATGCACTTTTGAACTCATACATCTAGTGAATCAACTGCTCACACATCTATGCACAGAGTCATACCCCTCCACACACATACTCAGTCTCCCATACAAATACTTGGACAACCAATCAATAACCCATATAGTTACTCATATAGCTACTGATTAACACATGCAGCAGTTTACATAACTACAGACATAATGATGTACAAATTAAGACAGTTTAGTCACTAACCCATGCACTCAGTGAGACAGATTTAATCACTCACTCATGCAGTCAGTCATGCACCTACTAAATCCTTCATCAAGACACTTATACATCCACTCATTCTTCAATATGTAAGACATATTTTAACTTTACAGAAACATACAGTCACTGGATGTTGTCATCAGTGATGTCATTAGTGATGTCATCAGTGATGTCACTGAGCATGTCATGAATGATGTAATATGTCACATGATCAGCAGTGGATTGCGGGTGCGCGATATATAGTTAGTGCAACTAACTATATATGGAATTTCAATGGTTTTGTGTGAGTAAAATAAGGTTTTGGAAATGCTAATTCCTAACTATATATGGTCTATAACCTATGGTTTTTTCAGTGAATATATATATATATATATATATATATATATATATATATATATATATATATATATATATATATATATATATATATATATATATATATATATATATATATATATATAACATCAAATTGAGAGAGACAAAACACCCACTCCGTTGAAATAAACTATTTTATTGAAAATGTTGAAAAACATATATATGTTGCTGTGTTTTTCCAGATCCAAATGAAATTGATTTGAACTTTCAATGTTTACTTTTATCACACTTTTGTACATTTTATCCCAAGACAGATTCTACGCTGAGATGTCTGAGCCATGGAGACAGTGATCTAAGATTGATACTTCTGGGTAAATCAGGAACTGGTAAAAGTGCTTCGGGAAACACCATCTTGGGTGAGGATAAGTTTATCAGCAGAGCCAGCTCAACATCAGTGGACCTAACGTGTAAGAGTGAGATGGTATATTGGAGAGGGAGGCAAGTTAACATCACTGACACCCCAGGCTTCTGTAATACAGAGCTAAAGTATGATCAAGTTTTAAAAGAGATTCATGCAAGTATCTCAGTGCAGAGGCCTCAAGTCCTTGTGTTGGTAGTGAAGATTGACCGATATACATCAGAAGACATGAAAGCCATTAAGAAAATCAAAAATCTGTTCGGAAAGCAAGCAGCAAGCAACATGATTGTCTTGTTCACAAAAAAAGATGATTTACAAGGTGTTTCCATTAGAAAATTCTGAAAGAAAACCACTGGGAAAGCTCATTCAAATGTGTGGGGGCCGGTACTGTGCTTTCAACAATAGAGCACAGCCTGAGGAATGCCACAAGCAGGTTGATGAGTTTCTTGCCAAGGTTGCGCAAATGGTGAATCAGAATGGTAAAACTTTCTACACAACAAACTATCACAAAGGCAAAAAAGGGGCAGTTGGAATACGAACCAAGAAAAGGAAAGGAAAAGTAGGAAAACAGGGAAAGACACAAAAACAAAAAGGTCAATTTGATGAGGTAAGCAGGGGCTCTAATGAAAACATTATCCACAACTCTAATAACAGAAATGTTCTACAAAATCAAATTCACTTAGAAGGATTGGAAATGACAGAGGGAGAGAAACAAAGTATGATAATAGCAAGCCAAATGGACAAAACCAAAACTGAATCAAACACACATCTTGGCCGAGACAGAATGCAGAAAGCAGAAGAAAATGACAAGCAATGTAATAAACACAGTGAAAAAGAGAATGAAAAATGTGCCAACAGTTTAGCAACAACTCCAATTCCCGGAGCAACGGGTGGATTTACGGATCGCTGTAGCATCTGTTAACTCTTAAAAGTGTTCTGTGCGTTAAGTTGGGGGCAGAGGTGTACGCACAGGAGAAAAGGTAAAAAGACGGTTCAGAACTGTAAAGAAAGAGTGATATCAGTGACCTCAAAATCTGGCAAAATATGGTTATAGTTATGTCTCTAAATTAAATAGGCTGCATTGTTTTTTTTTTGTTTTGTTTAAGCACTGCTACTTCTGTGCCAATACCTTTTATAATACATCGGATTCTGCAATTCCTCTATAAACTCCTGTCCATAATTCCTTTATAATTTGTGGCTTGTGACACACCCATTCTCCAATTATAAAGAAAAGAGGTCAGGACTCAACTGTAATAAGCTATTATAAATGCATTCTGATGTCACAATGGCTGATGGCAAAGCCAGCAGCCCTTGTGAAAGCAGGCCAGGTCACAGAGCAGCTGTTTAAAGCAACAAAATATAAAGTTGCTTTTCTAATTCTGCTCTATTTTTCTAGCTTTCAGTTACTAGCAGAAAGAACATGTTTGTTTTTTTGCATTCCTTAGATGAATATAGAAAAGTTAGAATCTTTCTGAATGTTTCTACACATTCTGAACTAATGCAGCTTTTCTTTTTTTAAACTGACTTGTATTGAACTGTTTGTAATATCTTTTTCAAAAAATATCTAAGAGGTTTTTGATGTGTTTAACTTTCCACTAGAGGTTCTATTTTTATTCTTCATGTTTGCAAGCATGCTCTCTCTTTCAAATGAAAGAGATACACACCAGGTTTTTCAGTGGTGTGTGGAAACAATCATGATTTGACCATGTGTTACATAGGATAAAGTACCCCAGCCGTACATGATAAGGATATTGTAAGTCATATTGGAGTTATAAAGGAACTCAGCCTTCAGCCTTTTTCCTTTATATAGTTATGGAACTCCTTAGCGATCAGCAATATCCTTATAATGAACGGCAGGGGGGACTTTGTCCCGTCACACAATGATCTTAGTTGGCTGAGCCATGATATTCCTAATGTCAACCATAGATGCAACCCCAAATTCACGAAGGTGAAGATGCTGTGTTTCTATCAGAGACTAAAAATTAGGTTTTGGTCATAGTATTGAGCGAATTGTTAACCCACAAGTGCAAGTCAGTTGAAAAGTTATGAGAATTGATTCTCTATGTTCAAGGAGAGCGAGAACTCATAGTGTTCTACAATACTTAAATTGGGATACAGTGTCCTTAAAATCAAAACTGATCACTGATATCACCAAAAGTTCCTATCACTTGATCATGATATCACTGCAATATGGTTTGAATTTTGGATGTCACAGAGGTGGCACTGATGGTAGATCAACTGGAGGTGCTTCCAGTATGACATTAAGACCATGGTTTTGAGTTTATGCTCCTTGTACATATGTAGTCAAAGCAGAAAATAATTTAGAAAATGGGAGGATATCGCTTGTACCTTCATAATTAAAATTGAAATGTAGTTTGATATCTAAAATGTAGTCTTGGCACTATTTATGTTTGACTATACACAAAGTAAGCCAGAGTGTCCTTCAAGGATCTTTGTGAAAAACAAGAATTCCCATTCAAGCATGGCAGTTCCATATTAAAGCATTGTGTCTGGCCCTACAGACCAAAGAGACCACTGAATTGAATTAGGCAGAGATGGTCCTTTTAGTTATCAGAGATTTTGGTCCTTTTATAGGATACAGAAAATAACAAATACATTGCCAAAAGTCTAGGACTCCCAAATATCTGATGTTAAGACACATTGGGGCATTGATCATACCCAGTAAAAAACAGTTTGCCTGTAGAGGATGAATATCCACCTCTTCATGATTACAAACATTCTTAAACTAGTCAATGAGGTTGGATTGGAAAATCACACAAAACAGCTTTCTGTCCATATTACTTTGCTAGCATATGAATACAGGCAATGAAGGCTGACCCCAACTGAGAAAAGATTTTGAAGTGCACAGGCCATGGGGCAATGTTTTAATTGTTCAGCTGTCTTTTATGGAGTATATCCTGCCTTACAGTGGCTTAACAAAGTTAACAATAGGCAAAATGTAAGAGATAAAACTGATAAATAGAGAACGTATTCATCGACAATCATCAAAGGTGAATTATTAATCAACAAAATATCAATTGTGTAGGTCATTATGACCAGTGGCTATCACACATTGCCATGCTTATGTCACATAGCACTTAGAGCCAGATCAACAAACATTAGGAATACCTACTTCCTAATTGCAGTTGTCTCTGAATCACAAATAAAAAATCGGTATTCCTAACGCATGAAACTCATTGAGTTTTATGTAGGGATTCCTTGTGTGACAAAAATTGACAGATGTATGACAGAACTATGTAAGCCATTACCACGCATGGCTTTATAACATAATCATTAAGATGACCATGACAGTACCATGCAAGTCTTTACCAAGCAAGTCTTTACCAAGCATATGCCTTTACCAAGCATGCCTTTACAATGAAATTTACATTGTTAAGGCATGAATGGTAAGGACATATGCGTGGTAAAAACTTACCAGTTAAGTTTAACCCCAACATATTAATATATGAGACAGCGGCTGCATCTCCTCCCAAATCATCCATTCCATCACGTACAAAATAGCACAGCACCATCGAGGAGGTAATTCTTCAGAAAACCGTGATTTATTTAAACATGGACAGGACTCCATAATATATATATATATATACATATATCCCAAAAGTAAGTTCGCCCCAGAAGAGAGAGACCACAAGCAGCTCCAAATCGTTCCGCTTTATTGGGTGACAACCGCAAACCAGCAGCTAAACAGCATTCTTCCTTCATCAATTCTTACTGTTGCCAGACGCGTTTCAGGAGAATAGAACTCCCTTCCTCAGTGACATCTGCTAAAAACGCCGGATGGTTTCCACCTTGCACTATTTGTATCTTGTAGTCCCGCCCAGCAGGGCGTTGCCAGCCCCGTGGCATCATGGTTCATGTAGTGCAGGTGGGTGTGACTACATTGAGTATCCGTAGTTCAGAGCAGTCAATTAAAACAAATATTCACCCCAGTGGGTTGAAGGTCAGATACTGTAAGGATGCACGGTTTCTCTGCTTTGTGTTGTTTCCGGGAACGCTGCCTCCCGTAGAGCCAGCTCCACCTGGTACCCCGGCCTGCACACTCGCAAGGGGCCTCTTCTCGCGGCCGGACAGAGCCGCTAAATCCCAAAAGTAAGTTCGCCCCAGAAGAGAGAGACCACAAGCAGCTCCAAATCGTTCCGCTTTATTGGGTGACAACCGCAAACCAGCAGCTAAACAGCATTCTTCCTTCATCAATTCTTACTGTTGCCAGACGCGTTTCAGGAGAATAGAACTCCCTTCCTCAGTGGCATCTGCTAAAAACGCCGGATGGTTTCCACCTTGCACTATTTGTATCTTGTAGTCCCGCCCAGCAGGGCGTTGCCAGCCCCGTGGCATCATGGTTCATGTAGTGCAGGTGGGTGTGACTACATTGAGTATCCGTAGTTCAGAGCAGTCAATTAAAACAAATATTCACCCCAGTGGGTTGAAGGTCAGATACTGTAAGGCTGCACGGTTTCTCTGCTTTGTGTTGTTTCCGGGAACGCTGCCTCCCGTAGAGCCAGCTCCACCTGGTACCCCGGCCTGCATACTCGCAAGGGGCCTTTTCTCGCGGCCGGACAGAGCCGCTAAATCCCAAAAGTAAGTTCGCCCCAGAAGAGAGAGACCACAAGCAGCTCCAAATCGTTCCGCTTTATTGGGTGACAACCGCAAACCAGCAGGTAAACAGCATTCTTCCTTCATCAATTCTTACTGTTGCCAGACGCGTTTCAGGAGAATAGAACTCCCTTCCTCAGTGGCATCTGCTAAAAACGCCGGATGGTTTCCACCTTGCACTATTTGTATCTTGTAGTCCCGCCCAGGAGGGCGTTGCCAGCCCCGTGGCATCATGGTTCATGTAGTGCAGGTGGGTGTGACTACATTGAGTATCCGTAGTTCAGAGCAGTCAATTAAAACAAATATTCACCCTAGTGGGTTGAAGGTCAGATACTGTAAGGCTGCACGGTTTCTCTGCTTTGTGTTGTTTCCGGGAACGCTGCCTTCCGTAGAGCCAGCTCCACCTGGTACCCCGGCCTTCACACTCGCAAGGGGCCTCTTCTCGCGGCCGGACAGAGCCGCTAAATCCCAAAAGTAAGTTTGCCCCAGAAGAGAGAGACCACAAGCAGCTCCAAATCGTTCCGCTTTATTGGGTGACAACCGCAAACCAGCAGCTAAACAGCATTCTTCCTTCATCAATTCTTACTGTTGCCAGACGCGTTTCAGGAGAATAGAACTCCCTTCCTCAGTGGCATCTGCTAAAAACGCCGGATGGTTTCCACCTTGCACTATTTGTATCTTGTAGTCCCGCCAGCAGGGCGTTGCCAGCCCCGTGGCATCATGGTTCATGTAGTGCAGGTGGGTGTGACTACATTGATTATCCGTAGTTCAGAGCAGTCAATTAAAACAAATATTCACCCCAGTGGGTTGAAGGTCAGATACTGTAAGGCTGCACGGTTTCTCTGCTTTGTGTTGTTTCCGGGAACGCTTCCCCCCCCGTAGAGCCAGCTCCACCTGGTACCCCGGCCTGCACACTCGCAAGGGGCCTCTTCTCGCGGCCGGACAGAGCCGCTAAATCCCAAAAGTAAGTTCGCCCCAGAAGAGAGAGACCACAAGCAGCTCCAAATCGTTCCGCTTTATTGGGTGACAACCGCAAACCAGCAGCTAAACAGCATTCTTCCTTCATCAATTCTTACTGTTGCCAGACGCGTTTCAGGAGAATAGACAAGTCTTTACCAAGCATATGCCTTTACCAAGCATGCCTTTACAATGAAATTTACATTGTTAAGGCATGAATGGTAAGGACATATGCGTGGTAAAAACTTACCAATTAAGTTTAACCCCAACATATTAATATATGAGACAGCGGCTGCATCTCCTCCCAAATCATCCATTCCATCACGTACAAAATAGCACAGCACCATCGAGGAGGTAATTCTTCAGAAAACCGTGATTTATTTAAACATGGACAGGACTCCATAATATATCTATATATATATACATATACATATATATATATATATCAGGCAAACACTCCGACCACTTCCACCAATGCCTCGGCGGCGAAGAAGGAGAAGCGAACCTCTTATTTTCATGCAAGATGTTCTTTAGTCAACCATAGATATCCACATCAGCAATCGACAGATGACGCGTTTCGGGCTCAAGAGCCCTTGATCACATAGAGACTGATTTGGTTGTAGCCATTTTTAAATGATATGCCCCATCCTATACAGGTCACGTGGTCAGTAAGTTAGCATAGAACTAGAAAACAGATTCCGGAAATGACCGCTATTGCAGATAAGTAATTTCACATGCTATTGTGCAATATTAAAATCGCTATCTACAAAAATTTCGAATGTGTATATTTGACATTCAACACGGGTTCAAGTTTTTTCAAAATTAAAAACATTTTCATTGCTACCCGATAGAAATGACATCATTCCTTTTATCTATATAAATGTGTAGACTAAAAAAGGGAATGTATTCTATACAGATGCCATGTCTAGAGTCCTATTGAGTAGTTATCAAATTTTCAAACATGATTTATCATAAAGTCTTGAGCAACTAAAAACATTTCTGGATAAATCCATATACAATTTCTTGTATATAAAAAACACTATCTGCATAAATGCAAGAAACTTACTTCATTCATGAAACTGATTTAAAGGATGTGCAAAATTGAGCATAGCAGCAATTATTATTATGTGCATAAAATCGTGCAGGATAAGATCTCAAAACAGAGATAAAGTTGAAATAACAAGGCAGACAAATAGATTATAACACGAGATTACAGATATAATATCGAACCAAGAAACATATTCTTAGTATCAGAATCATCCACATCTTTTATATATAAACTATTGTACACATCCCTGGCATTAGGGCAAATAAGCAAGGTGAAATGTTACCAACTATCCCTATATAAACAAAAGAAACCCAAAAAATCCTTAAAAAAACAAATTTAAAATACATACAGTAAACAGAATAGTCATAATCAGATCGTCATTTCATTTTTTGATACATGCAATATTTGGACCATAGAACAGAAATCTCAAGTTTTATTGACAAGTGTACATATCTTCCGTGTTGTTAAGTCCATTTGGACACTTGCTATTGAAATTCAGAATGAACTTAGTTTCCAATCTCCTGAGTAGTACCTCTCTATTGCCTCCTCTACGCTGTTGCGGAACAGAGGACACCACATAATATTGCAAGCAGGTTAAGTTATTCTCATGCACCTGTTTGAAGTGGCGCGCCACAGGATAACTAGGATCACTGTGCAAAATTGCACGTAAGTGCTGTAAAATTCTCACGTGCACCTGTAGCTTAGTGCTACCAATATAATTGAGACCACAGGTACACGTGAGGACATAGACTGCGAAGTCAGTCTTACAATTATAGTTACCCACTATTCTGTGTGGTGTTGGGCAAAAGGGGGTTTGATACTCAGTTTTGTTAACCCCAAATCTACAAGCACGACACGTGGAACATTTTTAAAAACCCGGTTTGGGTTTTAGCCAGTTGGAATTAGTTCTAATTTCAGGACTGGTTGGATCTAATATAGAACCCATGTTCCTTGCTCTGCTAAATGTTATAGTCGGACTTTGGGGCAAACTCATTCTCAAAACAGGATCAGTTAGTACTATTGCCCAGTTCTTATTGACAATAGACCTGATTTTCCGCTCGTTCTCACTGAAAGTTGTTATCAATCTAGGACATTGGTCATTACACTCCATGTCTGAAGTGGCCATAGGTTCAAGAGAGTTGTTTGAATCCACTACTTCTTCCCTTGACAGTGGCAACAGGCTTGCTCTCGATCTAAGAGCGGTTTTGGCTAGCGCTGCATTCAATAATTTATCAGAATAGCTCCGAGCTTTCATTCTCTCCATTGATTCTGCTGCACAGGTATCAAACTCAGTATCCACACTGCATATTCTTTTGAGGCATAGGACCTCTCCATAAGGGATGCTAGCAATAAGATGCCTAGGATGAGAACTAGAGGCATAAAGTGTTACATTGCCAGCCGTAGGCTTCCTAAATAAAGTACTTTCCAGAAACTCTATACTGGAGTCATCTATATGGGAGGTGAAGTGTAGGTTTAAATTGTTCATATTGATGTTATCTATGAACTCCACTGCTTTTTGTCTGCTCCCTTCCCATACTATGAAAATATCATCAATACATCTAAGGAAGTATTTGATGTTGATGTCAAAAATTGCTTGGTAGTCCCTCCTAAGAACCTGCTCCTCCCACCAGCCAACGTGCAAGCACACATATCTGGGGGAGAAGCAGGCTCCCATTGCCACGCCCCTCAATTGCTTAAATAACTCCTTCCCAAAAAGAAAGAAATTATTATTTAAGCACCAGCTCATCAAACTGATTAAAGCCTTATTGTGTTGGTAATATTCACACGGCCTTTGGTCCAGAAAGAATTTCACTGCGTTAAGTCCTGCCTGATGGTCGATGCTAGTGTATAAAGACTCAATGTCTAATGAAATAAGATACATTTCCACTTTACTAAGAAAATCCCCAGTGTCTTTGATATAGCTAGGAAGTGACTTAACAAGATATTGCAGGAAAAAAATCAACATATTGACCAACTTGTTCAGCTACGCTACCTATAGCAGAGATAATTGGCCTGCCAGGGATGGGAGAAACAGCTTTGTGCACTTTCGGTATTAAATAAAGAACAGGCACAATAGGGTTGTCATTGTACATGAATTTGAATTCATCATTGGACACTAGTCCATCTCTACGTAATTGCATCAGCTGTTTCTTTAGAGACTTAGTGGCTATGTTATAGTTTTTGATGTTTGACAACTCATAACAGTCAGCATTGTTGAGTTGACGTTTGGCCTCTTTGATGTAGTCCTCCCGAGGCCAGATAACTAAATTGCCCCCCTTGTCCGATTTTTTGATGATAATTTCATTGCTCTCCCCCAGTTTTTTTATTAGATTAGCGTAGTCTCGTTTCTTTTGCTGAATATGTTTTTTCCTTTTTATTTTTCTGGACTGTATTTGTGTGTTTAGCTTTTTGATATCTTCAACCACACAATCATGGAAAGTATCCAAAGCGTCTGGCACCACCCCGGTCCCCTGGGGGCCACTTGGCTTCGTATTCTGTGGGGCCGACATGTGGAACACGGCTGTGGGATCTAGAGCGGACTCTGCTGGCGGTGGCCCATCCAGGGCTTGTCTAATTTGTGGGACAGACATTAGTGCTACCATCCTAAGGTTTAATAACCTGGACTACATTTCCCATAGTGCTGTGCTGTTATTCACAGGCCCATAAGGGGCGGGATTTACAGCGCCATGCGAACCAATCCAGGAGCACGCATTCACCCAGCGATGGCCTCTGAGGAAGAGAATTCGAAACGCGTCAGGCTGTCGCATCTGTGACTGTCTGATTGAAACTGCAACCAGCGCCTGCTTTTACCCTGCCATTAAAGGTTTGCCACCTTTCAACCGTGTTCGTGTGCCGTTTAACTGTGTGGGCAACTTGGAGCGAATATATATATATATATATATATATATCTATATCTATATCTATATCTATCTATATCTATCTATCTATCTATATATATATATATATATATATATATATATATATATATATATATATATATATATATATATCTCACATTCCCACAGTCCAGTAGGAAAAAAGCACTCACGGGCAATAATCCACTGGCTTTTAATCAACCAAGCAGACGCATTTCGGCTTGCAGCCTTCCTCGGTGTTAACAACTCACCGGGAGGACGCCAGTTTTAAGGTCATAGACATCATTAGCATTGTCATAAACAGAGGACCATTATACTGGCAATGTTTTTTAAATGCCATTTTGTAATGCGTAATTATCACATACATATCACTACGTTACCAGTGTTCCATAAATATACACAGCATTAACAGAGGTATACAATCATTATAAACTCATATCGAGTGGCAAAAGATATTATGCTTTACCCTCACCTGCTTACTCAGTGCGTAGTTCTCAATTGCGTTACGTGCACATTATTGGCTGTAGTCACAAATTTAATGCAACAGCAATGTCAATATCAAACATTGCAAGTAAACACATATATACCTCTTAATATGTACGATCACGGAGCTCTCAGTCTTTGTTGACATATAGCTGTCTTTCTCTCTCGCATGCGCATCATTAACCAGCAATGTGATTCCCTCGGTCAGCACTCTAACAAAATGTTAGCCCCATATTGTAAATTGCTTATGTCGCATTTCAAGCACATATTACAGATTTCTCTTTATAGCCGTGTATCAGCTTATTCTCAGAACAGTTTCCAAATTATGAGTCTTAGAATTTATAGACCTCTGTATCAAAGATATAAAGCCGTGGATCGGCTGCGGTCCCCTACAGACAATTGCATAAATGGCATGTTCAAATCACATATAAGACATTTCATTCAGTTATAACAACTTTCGGCATCTCCAGGTTCCTAGGCTTCACAATTGAAATTCATGCGATACTTTCTGGCGAAAGCTAATTCCCTCTGTATCTCACTTTAAACTCCCTATGATATTCAAAACCATGATTAGAAATTTAACAGCTGCATCAAATTCAAATATTGATGGTTTAAAAATTCATATCCAAAGTACTTTAATATATTTTCACACTCCCAAGTGGGATGCTAACTCTTCCCCACTGTTCAATCCCTTGGGAGCCTTAGTTTGCAAATCAACGATAAATCTGGATTCCAATCTACGGAGCTTTTTCAGTCTGTCACCCCCCTCAAATGTTTTCGGGTACATGATCTAACCCATAATATTGTACAAGTTTCTATTGCTGGTATGTTTTTCTGTATAGTGCCTTGCTACTGGGTAAGAATTTTGTTATTGGCTATTGCCGTCTGGTGTTCAAGTACCCTCATTTTGAGGGGATGAATGGCACTGCCTCTGTAGTTCAAGCCACATGGGCATACTAGACAATACACGGCATAAGGCGTGCTGCAAGTTAGGAATTTAGTGAAGATTTTATTTTCTTTCATACCTGGAATCTCAAGATTCTTTTACTACTTGCACAAGTTTTGCACCTACCACAAGGGTAGAATCCCTTCATGTCTTTTAGTGTGCCCTTGATTTCTTTCTCAAGATGACTCTTTACTTATTTATCTGTAAGTGATCGGGCTTTTTTAAAGGTCACTAAGGGGTATGCCGAAATGTCTGAATTTATCACCTGTCTGTTCTTAGAATGTGCCAATTTTTTCTCAGCACCCGTTTACAATGATTAGCTTCTGCTGAGTAAGTCGTTATCATCCTAAATTCTCCTCCCTGCGTATTTTTAAATCTAGTCACCTTACTATCCTTCAGTAGATTGGTTCTTGGAATGTTCCTTACTTTTTGCAAAGTGTTCTGTAGATGAAAGGGATCATAACCCCTTCTCTCAAATCTTGCCACACAATCCCTCACTGTTTTTTTAAAATCACAACTGCGTGAGCTATTCCTCTTTAATCTCAATAATTCCCCGTAGGGGATGCTCTGTACTAATTTGACTGGATGGTTACTAGTTGCGTAAAGTGTGCAATTACCTGCTGCGCTTTTTCGATACAGCGATGTGTGTAATGCCCCTTCTGCCACAAACACCTTCAGGTCAAGGAAGTCCACTGCCACTGGACTCCTTGTACCTGTAAAATGCAAATTCAAATCATTGGTATTCAACTCTCTGATATATCCCTCTTCCAACTCTGCATTGGCCTGCCATAATATGAACAAATCATCTGTATAGTGATACCATTCAATCACTTTGCCGCCCACATTGCCACAATCGTAGCTTCTGGACACCTGCTCCACCCACCAGCCAACTAACAAATTTGCAAAACTGGGGGCGAAGCAGGTGCCCATCGCTGTCCCTGATATCTGTTTAAAATATACATCCTCAAACAGAAAGATATTATTCATCAGACAAAACTTGGTGAACTCCATAATCATATGGTTGTGTTCGGCAAATCTCAGTGATCTCTTGTTCAAAAAATATTGCAAGGCTTGTAGACCATGGCCATGGTCAATGCAAGTGTACAGACTTGCAATATCTAAAACCATCACCTGGTAAGAGGAATCCCAGGTTACATGCTGTATTTTATTGAGGAAGTCCTTAGTGTCCTTCAATTATGACTTTAATTGTAACACAAACGGGAAGAGAAAATAGTCTATAAAAATAGACAAGTGTTCAGTGAGACTCCCTTGGGAAGAAACTATTGGTCTGCCAGGAGGACATTCTGCGTTCTTGTGCAGTTTGGGGAGGTGGTAGAAGGTTGCAAAAATCGGGTTCGAATTTCTCAGAAACATATGTTCATCCGATCCTAGCATGGACTTCATATGCCACTTTTTAAGCATTATTTCATACTCCCGCATGCTTTCCAGATGGACTTCGCATGTAGTTTTCATGTAGTGCTTCTCGTCAAATAGTTGTCTCAAAGCTTCGTGGCATTACATTTTCCTAGTCTGTAACACCACATTTCCCCCCTTATTAGAGGGTTTTATGATCACATCTTTATCCTCTAACAGATTTCCCAAAGCAATCCTCTCTTCTTTAGTCAAATTGTCTTTCCTGGTGTAGTCGCTTTCTTTCCTCTGAATTTCAACAGATCATTGATCATTGCTTCTAAGAAGACAACTGTTGCATCAAACCTGCTTATGTCGCATTTCAAGCACATATTACAGATTTCTCTTTATAGCCGTGTATCAGCTTATTCCACAACAGTTTCCAAATTAAGAGTCTGAGAATTTATAGACCTCTGTAGCAAAGTTTTAAAGCCGAGGGGATTCGCTTTCGCCTGAAAGTATTGCATGAATTTCAATTGTGTAGCGTAGGAACCTGGAGATGCGGAAAGTTGTTATAACTGAATGAAATGTTTTACATGTGATTTGAACATGCCGCTTATGCAATTGTCTGTAGGGGACCGCAGCCGATCCACGGCTTCATAACTCTAATACAAAGGTCTATAAATTCTCAGACTCTTAATTTGGAAACTGTTCTGAGAATAAGCCGATACACGGCTATAAAGAGAAATCTGTAATATGTGCTTGAAATGCGACATAAGCAGGTTACAATATAGCACTGGATTCAAAGAGAGGAGAAACGGGCTATTACTACTTGGAGGTAAGTAGAAGGTCCAGCTACAGCAGTGCCCAAAAGGTAAATTAATACAAAACGTGCTGTGCTGTTCCTAGAGAGGGAGAGACGGAGGGAAGAAAACAATATATGTGTCAGGAGATGCGGAGGATGTTGTTAGGGTAAAGAGGAATTACCCCTGGGCATCCATTTTGTTGGATTTAATGCCCTCACACACCCTTTCAGGTATCATGCTTCATCATTTGGGCCTGCTCCTCATTGAGTCGGCGGTGCAATACCCAACGGGCAACACCTCAAAGAGGGTCTCTGTGGCGGAGATCTTTTTCCAACAGCCGTATGGATGAAGTGCGGGTGTGAGGCCTGAGTAGGTTAGTAGACGTTTAAAGGTGATTTAAAACAAAGCTATGGGTACCAAAGAATGATTTCTTCAGGCGGTCCACTGCTTTAATTAAAAAATAGATTTTAGAGGGAAACACTGGAATATTATGCTTCCAGATATCCTCCAGATTGTGTTACTGTCCGGTCAACATGTTTCTCGCTGGCGTTTATTAATAAGCGATTCTTCAGGACCATTGGAACTATTAGCTGGTATCTAAGAGGGTAACTGCCTACTCTGAGTACCTAATGTATAATATGTGTACACTAGTGTGAGTGAAAACCAAAAACAACTAGGAAAGAAGGGGATTGGAAAGGGGATTATCCCTATATTACCCTTCTTCCATGAATTGCCTTTGTTAAGCTGTCATTACCTAAAAAGTATAATGGTCAGATAACAACAGTATCCAGCCGGTAAAGCTTCAGGTTAGATCTTCCACCGCAAGGCTGGGAGTGCCTGAGCGGCGTTGCTAGCGCCTACTCCTCGCCACTGGATCCGGGTGGCGCTAACATATAGGTAGAGTGCTTACCGGGGGAATCACATTGCTGGTTAATGATGCGCATGCGCGAGAGAAAGAATGCGCTATGTCAAGAAAGACGGCGAGCTCCGTGATCGTACATATTAAGAGGTATATATTTGTTTACCTGCAATGTTTGATATTGACTCTGCTGTCGCATTAAAATTGTGACTACAGCCAATAATGTGCGTGCGATGCAATTGAGAAATACGTAAGGGTGGGCGTAAAATCTGTTTCGCGGGCGAATTTGCGGATTTTCCGCGATTTCGCGATCCGCGAATCTCGCGAAATCGCGGTAAAATCCGCGAATCAGCGGGGACGAATTTTCAGCCAAGCAAGGGTTACAGCAGCAGGTGCAAAAGTTGAACCTAATTTCTTTGTAACCTTTTACAAAAGGGTTACAAACAAATTAACTTCAACTTGGACACCTGCTGCTAATTGCTTCCTGGCGCCTCGTTGCCTACTTGCAACTATTCTCTGACCCTGCTCTGACCCTTGAAGCAGGGTCCGAGAATAGTTACAAGTAGGCAACGAGGCACCTGTCCAAGGAATTAAACCTCAACAGGAAGCACTTACAGATATAAAAAACAGGAAGAAGGGAGAGGATGGCAAATACACCCATTTTGAGGTGTCAGGAGGGGTTAAACTAAAAGAGACCTTTACAGCACAATTTTCATATGCATTTTGCTAAAAATAAAAAGCTGTATGTTCTGTAGGGGCAACTCAGGAATCTGGCCCTTCAGAGATCCGGCCTCTCTTTCTTTCTCTCGTTCTCTCTCTCCCTCTCTCTTTCCCTCTCTTTCTCTCTCTTTCTATCTATCTATCTATCTATCTATCTATCTATCTATCTATCTATCTATCTATCTATCTATCTATCTATCTATCTCTCTCTCCCTCTCCCATAAACGACTGCATGGGTAACTTCGCTATGCAAGCGGCTCGCGAAGACGCAAAATGCCCCGCAAACACGCAAAAAACCCTGTGAACACGCAAAAAACCCAGCGAACACGCAAAAAACAAAAATCCGTAAATTGGCACAAATTCGCGAATTTTGCGGATCGCGAATTCGCAAATTCGCGGATCGCGAATTCGCAAAATTCGCCCATGCAGTAAGCACGTGAGGGTAAAGCATAATATCTATTGCCACTCGATATGAGTTTATAATGATTGTATTCCTCTGTTAATGCTAAGTATATTTATGGAATACTGGTAACGTAGTGATATGTATGTGATAATTATGTATTACAAAATGGCGTTCAAAAAAACATTGCCAGTATAATGGTCCTCTGTTTATGACAATGCTAATGATGTCTATGACCTTTAAAAATGGCGTCCTCCCGGTGTGTTGTTAACACCGAGAAAGGCTGCACGCCGAAACACGTCTGTTTGTTGATTAAAAGCCAGTGGATTATTGCCTGTGAGTTCTTTTTTCTTACTTGACTGTGGGAATGTGAGCCTTATATTACTGTGGATGGTACCGCCACTTGGAAGCACCCGTTTGTGAGTTACTCCGGTCGGAAGGTACGCAGGGAGCATCATATACATATTTGGCTGAGCGATGACTGGTGTCTGCTGTTGAAGTTTTTGGTATTCCCGAGGTATTGGATTCTGCTCAGCCCGTCTTCACAAGTGAGACATGCAGGGACTGCGGTGCAACACAGCTCGGGATTGACGAGGAGCAGGTCACATTGCTTTCCTGCTCACAGCCTGGCAGAAACTCAACTCAACAAGGCTGGGATGTAAGCGGGGGCCAGAGGAAGCATATTGTTCAGACATTTCATCATTCAGGACACTTTCAAACCGGCCACCTGGCGCTTTGTCTTGCCGAGCATAACACCTTTATGACAATATTACTATCAAAATCACTGCGCAACATCGGTCCCAGTGAGGTGACTTCTGGGAGTTGCAATGCCTACAACATTCCCACGGATGGGCAGTCAGGTGACTAAGAACTCTTTGCGCGCCCACCAATGGGAGAGTGCAGGACATTATATCAGTGCGGGTGGGGCAGCACACTGAACTAACAGAGGCATCCGATGAAGGCTTGAATACGTAGAAATGCATTATGCCAGTATGCTGTTTCATTAAAGGCGCTTCCATGGCAATACCCTTCCTCTCCCCTTCCTTTCTACACAGGAGGTTTTTTTGGATATATATATATGTATATATATAAATACACACAAATGTCCTCTGCGGGGGGAGCAACATTAAGCCGGTGCTGGCGGCAGGGTAAGAACGACCCTGCAATAATTTAGAGCAAAAATGACAAATTACGCCGCACTCTTCCTGAGCGTTTTCAAACCAGGTTTATTGACCCATCTTCATCTCGCACTCCTACGCGTTTCGAACTTTACAGTTCCTGTTCACGGTAGCATGGCATTCAGTAGCAAAACTGGTAATACATACCATGTCAACATGTGCCTTCTAAATACTGAATCATGAATGTAAAATGTGATTAGGTTACAGGTCACCAAATTCAATTTTTATGTTTGAGAAAGCATTTGTCTGTTTGCAACCAGAAAATGATTTGTACATCTGGCCCTCATTGCTTTACTCCTCTATGTAGCACTAATGAAGAAAGGAGGGTCCAGAGAGCGTCGTACCTGGTCAATCAGCATTCTGCATAGGTCTACCACACCAATGCAAAGGTTGCAGATGTGGTACGACAGCCAGAACGGCAAGCTTTGGAGATAGAAAACTATGTTCGAGTCTCTTTGTGGGCGCAACATCATCAGATTCTGAGCACATTACTTAATCTCTGTGTGCCTATAAAAATAAATGTGTGCTAGTGTAATGTAACTGACGCATATGTAAAGTGCTCCAATACCTGTGGATCAAGATTGTGTTATTTACAACTGCTAAATAAATGTTGATGCCACACTAAATTGCCACAAACAGTTTTTAAAATTGTGCTGCACATCGGCATAGTTTAATTAGTCAGTCAGGATAAATGTACAAAGTTTAGGTCTAATTTTTCCTAAGCACTTAGACAACAGACATCCATATCGTACAAATAATACAAATCAACCACAGTAGGAACATTTGTGTAAGGACAATCTTTCCAAGAATAGAAAAGCAGCTCCCTTAATTCTAAAAAGCATAAACAAATTAAACTGAAAACGTATGCATACAAAAAAAAGCTTTAGAGCAGAACTCTGGTTGTCTGTGAATATGAAGACCTGAATGTAGCTTAAAGGACTTTGATCGACAGAGGGCTGCTACTTTAGCATTCAAAGCAAAACCAGGGTAGCACAGTCAGTAAACAGACATAGATGAAACAAATTATTTTCTATGCTAGGTTCTGGCTCACATCGCATGCAGCATTAAACCAAGAGTCCCTTATATTGTCTCTTTACAATTCCTTGTTTTGTACTTGTTAAAGGAATAGTTCATATTCAGGAACTTACCTCAAGTAACCAAATAATATAAAGCAATGAGACATCCTATAGATCAAATCTCAAATCTTGGAACTGTCTAGTGTTTCCATATTGTCTGAAGAAGCAAAAAGTACAGAGGCATTGACTGTGGATTTCCAAGATATGTTTCTCTGTCACAAACACACCAATGGTTTGAGAAATACATTTTACTTTTTGTATAAGTTAGACCCATAAACATTCGTTTCGATATGATTTTTTTTTTCTGTATTAATTTTTCAGCCAAAAACCGTTGAATTTATAATTCTAAAGATCTTAATGGAATTGATTTTTTTTATAATTTGTAATGCTTTCTGTGATATTTACGCTGAGGATAAACCTTGCAAAATAAAGGTGGCTTTATGTTTAACTGTAAATTTTTATTTCATGTATTTAATATTGTTTTTTAATGCATTACCAATTATTAATATTGATTTTAACTCGGTCCACAAATATATCTGACCTACATATAAGAAATGGTAAAAGGAACACGTCATTGGAACATTCTTATTAAGAAAGATTTAAAAGAAAGGAAATCTTAATATATCACACATATCACATTCTGAAAATGTTTTGTTGTAAAAAAAAAAGTCTGATGCAGTACTATAATTGTGGCACACTCTCAGTTATAGTGTGAGCAAACGGAAACAGGAGCAACAGAGAAACCAGGTATTAAAAAGAGAAATGCTTCTAGCTGAGGAGCAGCTAAACGAATGTATAGTAACAGGCAATCCACTGGAGGCTTCACTTACTAAATTAGCAAAGATAAGGATGGAGGCAGAGGAAGATATAGCAACCAAGGGAGCACAAATATATGTGGCAAATAGAGAGAAATGCTATGAAGCTAGTGAAAGTGTGAGACGAACATTAGCAGTACGAGCAAGGCAAAAAACAGCGATAGGAGAGATAAGGGCGATTAAGGATAGCTCTGGGAATGTGGTAACTGATACGCAGGAGATCAGAGACGTTTTTAGACAGTTTTATATGAAATTATACGAAGAGCAGCAAGGAAAGGATCTCGGGGAAATTGCACTCTATTTAGAGAATATTCCAAAAGTGATGTTAGAAGATGAAGAACGACAGAGATTAGATACTCCATTAGATTTTCAGGAGATGGTAGCGGCTCTTATGAGTCTCCCTTCTGGAAAGGCAGCAGGACCGGATCAGATACCGATAGAGTTTTTTAAGGTATTCTGGAAAGTATTGGGGAAGGACATGGTGAAGACCATGCAACAGGCACAGATAGGGGTGTCTGTACCAGGCTTATGGTCAGGCGCAGAAATTGTGGTTATATTAAAGAAAGGGAAACCACCAAAACACCCCGGATCTTTTAGACCTATCACACTCTTGAATGCCGATACAAAGGTTTATTCAAAGACATTAGCAATAAGATTTGCAAGCGTGATAACACCACTAGTCACTAGCAATCAGCATGGATTCATACAAGGGCGTGGAACTACACATCATACCCGGAAGCTTATTACCTTATTTGACACCATGGAAGTCACGGGGGACCCGATGGCGGCGCTGTTTTTAGGTCCCGAGAAGCCTTTTGACCGGGTCTCCTGGGACTATCTATGGTGTGTTTTAAAAAGGGTGGGATTTGGGGAGGGTTTTGTTAATGCAATAAAAACATTATATAGGGATCTGGTAGCAGCTGTCAGGGTAAATTTAGGATTAACTAGGGCGATTCAAATTAAGAGGGGAACAAGGCAGGGGTGCCCGTGCTCCCCCCTGTTGTTTGATATGTATTTGGACCCTTTGATTCAGAGGATGGAAAGTAATGAAGACATCGCTCTATTGATTACGCATAGGGGGGATTGCAAGATACTCGCGTACGCCGATGATGTGGCAGTTCTTACACCATCACCCACGGAGGCTATCCAATAATGCCTGTGCTGGTTATCTTCACTTTGGCTTCAAGCTGGACTGGTGCTGTCGCTGACTCCCCAGGCTGAATCTGATGTCCGGGCCCTTCTGGTAGTGGTTGTAACGCAGCAAATATCTATTGGTGGACAGAACAAAAGGTCTTTAGACAAGGCACAGAAACAGTCTATCAACAGAGAGGATAGAGTCAAAATACTTCCTAGTCTTGGGACGCCTCATGTATTAGCAAGGCACCCAAGAACCACTTTCATCTATGTGAGAGTAAGAAAAAAAACAACAGCCTGGACCTATTGGTAAGTATAAAAGGAACTCTTTGATGAACAAGAGTAATACATCACCCAATCCCAAGCAGCCAAGGAAGTCTGTATTCATTTACTAAATGGTGAGGAAAAGAGAAAAACAACACAGACATGCTCTAATCCATACATTGGTATATTCCTGTGTGCTAATCTGAAAACCCTCAAAAAAAGGAAATGTTCTACACTTTTGCTCATAAATATTACATTACTTGTACATGACTGCAGACACTTCTAAAATGATTCTTCTTAATAAAAAGAACCTACATCCCTACATTGTACATTTTAGGACCATGCTCTCATGTTATAGGAGCAACAGGAAAATCTAAAACTGCTAATTTAACAGGGTTTCTTATCTATAAAACTACAGTTTCTTTAAAACATTTTTTTGCTAAGGATCAAATGGGCATCTTCCCTACGTTCTACTTTTCATGATCCAGACTATGCAACATCAGCTCTAATATGGACTGTCAGTTTATTTCCATGGACTAGTTAATAAAAACTAGCAATGCCCTTGCAAAACTATGTAGCATGGAATAACATACAATAATGGTGTTATCACCTAAGAACTGTAGAACAAAAACTACCCACATCTAGCTCCCCTTAAAGGTCAAAATAAGGGAACAACAATATAGACTATTTATCCTGTCATAATTTCATCAAACAGGATGGGCAGTAACATAACATATTTATTCTTTTTAATAATGACAACAGTGTTTAAAACAGTATTACCAAATAGCCAATTAAATGTCTTATTACTATTTTACAGACAGTTTAGACAGGCTAAAAAAAAATTGAGAAAAGTAGAGAGCAACATACATATTACCTAGCCTTAATTTGTAGAGGAGTTAGCCTCCTTCCCCCATTTTGACAGTAGGAAACCTGAAACAGCTTTCACTTCTGTCAACACTATCAACCCCTATTTGTAGAAACTGGCCATAAACAAAGTTATAGGAGGTACATAGCACTTTTGAGAGGGCTAAAAAAAACATGGATACTCAAACCCCAATCCTTTTAGCAAATGTACAAATGTAACATGAGGGCACATGAAGTTAAATTAATTTTCATTGCCTCAGCTTTTAAGCATTAGTGCTGTATAAATATGGCAAAGCTTATCTGTTAATCAAAGTTCACATACACCATTATATCGTTTTCTATCACATGAGAGCATAAAGTGCTTGTTTTTTGCCAAAAAAAAGGAAAACTTCTCCTTTTTCCCCTGTCTTCTTTCAAAAGATTTCAGAGGACAAAATGGCAACGCAGACCTTGCTCTGGGAGCCATGCTATGCTTCTAAATATAGAACTGACTTTTAACTCTTCCCAGCTGTCCTATTCTGTGTGCGAATGCAGCCCCATTCCCCTGTTTGTCAGTTCACAGTTATGAGAATAACTTTTGCTGAATTTTATATATATTTTCAATTATAAGCAATGTGCAATATACTTGTCTAACAATATATTAGTCAGCTATTTGTATTATACCTATATATATGCATTTACTGAAGCCTAAATCACTTTAACGCTGCTCAGAATGGAAAAAAATGCTGTTTAAATAATGAATTTTGCCCAATTTCGACTTTGATATTTGGGGCACTTAAAAATGAATATCCTATCATTTTTGTTTACAAAATATTCATCCTCAAAATGTTTTCTAGATAGCCCAGGAGTGAGAAATCAAAAATAATCATATATACCGTTATAAAAATACGTTTTTTACGCCTTCGCAGAGTGAAATTCCATATGCAAATATCCTCATTATACGGTACAACACAACTTAAATTTAATTTTAATGCTAGGAGGACACAGTATGAGTATTAAGCTGTATAAATATTAAAAAACTAATTTAAAAGCACTTATTGTTTTAATAATGTTTCATAATTAATAAAATAAATGTAAAAAAGCTATCATTTTTGATAATTCCACATGAAAAGCAAGCTGCACCTCTTGCCTATCATATTTAGACGCATTCATTCACAAGCCTAACTTGAAACATGAAAAGTTTTGCGCCACTTTTTTTAAAAGGACAATTATTTTTTAACATCAGAACCAAGAATGTGCTGATGTAAAAGACTTTAGGAAAGGAAATCCCTACCCTCAAATGTTTTCCTGGTATCTAAAATAAGGAACCTGATTTTTTGCAACTTTTTAAAACAGCAGTCTGAAATGCAGGATTTTACACCATGCTAGCACTGCAAAATCCTAAATAAATCAACATCCCTGTCTCTCCATGACCTACAAAAACAACAGCTGTTTGCTTAGCGGCAGTAAAAACACAGGTGGTGGAAAGCTTTTCTCAGTGTTGAAATGTAAGCAAGGTGAGTGTCTATTTAAAACTGAGGCATTTCAATGCATGTTCTATAATATGTGTTCAGTTCAGGAAACATTTACTCAGATGAAGTGTTTGCCTGTTAATATCAAATACAATGTATCCAAGAAAAATGATGTAAATTTATTTATTGCAAAACACACAATTTCGTTTTTGAGGTCTATTTTATTCCTATTGAATGGGAATTCTAATTTTATCTTTTAAGCATTGGCAGTTTGTACATGTGCATAATTGCTTACTCTTATCAATTTAATAATAACATACAGTTATTTAGCATATCATACGGTTCATTTCTGGATTTTTATTTAATTTTTATTTAATAGTAATTCTCTGTTCTCTACGCCGAGTCCTGTTGCTGCTGTCCTGTTGGTGTCTGGCTCCCTTCTGCTCCTGGCTCCTTACTCCCCCTGCCGCCGCAGCCTTTTCCATCTCGGCGCGGTCGCAGAGACGGGGGAGACTTCCAGTCCCAGGGTTCTTTGCAGCAGGAGCTGCTACAGCTGAATCACGCGCCTGGAGGCGCTTTAAAAATCAGGCCAGCCCCCGCGTCGCGGGACGTGACTGGGCTAAGTCTGGGCCAAGGGCGGGCCTGTCCAAGCCCGTCACAGACCGGAGGAGACCGGACCGAGCCCACTCTCTGACGTCTATCAGAAACTGTGAGTACTGACAGCAAATTGTCTGGATATTCTGGTTACTATGGCGGCTCGTAGTGGCAGGAAACCCACACCCACAGGGCATATAACTGGGACCCTGGATCAATTAATACTGAGGGCTTCATCAGTGCTGGAACGAGAGATAGCCATGACGGAGTGCCGGATGTCACAAGACCCAGTTTTTCCGAGGAGATACTCTCTGGGACTAGTAGCTCAAGCTCGCTCACCAGGACCCCCCTCCCAAACTATCACAAGCGAAGGGGCCCTGGGAAGCCCAATTTCCTCCCTTAGTAATACACCGGAATTAGAGGATTCGACCATGAAACCCCAATCTGGGCATGTCGTTCAGAAGGCGATTATACATTTAGAAGCAAACAATACCCCACCTGACTCTGACTCACGTAAAAATAGTGCAATCCCTAAAAGGAAGCGGATGGGAGCTCCACTCCGGGGGAGAAAACCTAAGCAGCCCAAACATAACAATCAAGTTGAACTCCCATTTGTAGAGGAAAATGGTCCCAGCGTGCCGGAGGCTCCTCTAGCCAGCTCATGTGAGGCCTGCATTGATTCTGCCTCCATAAGTCCTCCCACTCTAGACATGTTGGTAGGAAAACTGAGTATGGTCCTATCCACATTCATACAGCCTCTGGAGCAAAGACTGAATTCCATTGAAAAAAGGTTGGCGACAATGGAGGACCTACTCGGGAAAAACGTGGATCTTGCAAAATAATTTTCAGCTTTTAAATCTCAAGTTCGAGCCCCGACAGCTGTAGTGGATGCACCGCAGATCCAGCCCAATTCAACAACTATTTGCTCCAGTAACCAACCACCTGTGACTGCTGAACATTCATCCAAATCACGTTCATGCAACACTGGGTCCATACCCATGGGAAAAGTACTGCCTCCGAATCCCCCTAAACCAAAATCCCTGGGCAAATTCTCTAAAAACCGTCCACGGGATAACCACCCCTCCTTGGATGTACCTTTAATCGATCTACCCCCGGAAAGTGCTCCCTATATGGTTGTCCTTACAGGGGCCCCCAAGTTGGCCCATAATAGACTAGAATCTTTCGTGGAACTTAAGAACAAGTCGATACTTCAGGCTGGCTTTAGGGCCAAAACATCAACAATTGACCAGTCATTCCGGCTACAGAATCTCCATTGGAAGCACGTAGTACTGGAAGGGGGTAGTTTATACCTTACCTTAGTGGACCTTAAGTTTGCATTTGATATGGTGGACCGGAATCAGGTCTGGTCCATTCTACTATCAATGGGGGTTCCACCATACCTATGCTACCAACTTAAACTCCTCCAAGAAGGTACATTTGCCAGAGTTCGTTTAGGCAAGCAAGGCCAATTAACAGGGCCGTTTCCGATCGAGAAGGGTGTTAGATAGGGCTGTGTGCTTGCCCCAGCCCTCTTCTCCCTTTTCCTTAACGGGCTCATAGAAGATCTCCTTGCTATTAAAGATATCGACTCCCCCAAATTGGCCTCTCAAAGATTTCCTGCCCTTATGTTTGCGGACGACACCCTGCTGCTTTCTAAATCGCCAATGAGCATGCACAGGGTGTTGAACCAGTTTACCAATTTCCGTAACAAAAGAAACTTGATGGTCAATATTAATAAGACCAAGTACATGGTTTTCAACGCTAGAACCACCAACTGCCCATATCGTATGATGGAAGGCAGACCGCTGGAAAGGGTCCCAATTTTTGATTACCTTGTTCTATCCCTGAATGATAAAATGGGGTGGGGTGCTCAAATGGCTAAGGCCAATTTAAGGTTAGCCCAGGCAGCAGGGGGAATTCTAAAAGTGCAAAAAAAATGTGTATACAAAATTGTAAGTGCACCACTTGAAATCTTTAGAGTTCAAGCCCGGTATTCATCTCTTTACGGGGCGGAAATCTGGGGGCACATAGCGGCAAACAACTTATCTATCACTGAAAACAATTTTATTAGGCAATTACTGACTATGCCAAAAAGTACTCCGCTAGTCCCGCTCAGATTGGACCTGAATATCCGCCCGATTGCAGATGACATTGCTGCACAGCCACTCCTTTATTGGAGGCGGCTGTGGAGTACTCCTGAGCTGGCGAGCTACAAGGAGGAACTAAAGGTGGTGATGACCTCACTAGGTGCCGCTAGGATCCCGTGGCTATCCTTTGTAAAGCACTCTCTTATTCCGATTGGGCTCGAGAATCTCTGGTTGAACTCCGAGGTTTCCTGCCCAATCATCTTTAAAAAAAACATGTCTTATATCAAAAAATCTAAGGAGGGTATTCCTTTTAGTTAAAACTCCAACTCTAACCTATACCTTCCTGGACTGCAAGTCTAATTATAGCTTCGAGCAGGAGATTGATGTCATTCAACCTACCTTAGCGAAGAAGCTTTATCTACAATTTAGATATGGAACTCTGTCTTTATATTCAACGAACGAAAGATGGACAGGGGGTCCTGCACGCCCTTGCCCAGGTTGCCAAATAGAGGACTAAACTCCTGTACATGTCATCCTCTTTTGTCCGGCATATGGCAACATCAGGAAGAAGTGGGATTATTCAGCTGTGCAAAAATCTGGGCATTAAAACTATCTTGCCTTTTTTAGGATTCTGAAAACTGATACTAACTCAGTGATAGTGTTCGCTGTAGCTAAGTTCCTGCTTCAAATGTGGTCAATCTGATTAGCTAAGATCACTACACATTTGTACAAAGTTTCATTGCAAAAGAAGGAAGTGAATGAGCGCACTAAACGCCTATTTTATAAATTTTAAAGGCTTTTCTAGATTTAATTCTTAATTTTACAATTTTAAACAAAAAAATGTTTATACTTCCTTATTGCTGATTTTATGATGATGGATTGTATTAACGAATTGTAGAACACTCGTTTTGGCGGAATAATACTCCTACCTGTTCACCGCTGATGACAGGAACACTCTGCTATCCTCGGTGTTTCCCTCCCGCTGCCGCAGAACTACAGGCTTGCGGGCCGCCGTGGGGTGGGGAAACTACATCCCCCAGACTCCTCTGCTGACATTTCCTCGCCCGGAGGCGCTAGAAAAAGGAGGACAGCCCCGGTGGAGTGGGTCGCTCCTAGAACACTCGTTTTGGCAGAATAATACTTCTACCTGTTCACCGCTGATGACAGGAACACTCTGGTATCACGCGGGCTCGCGCGCAGGGTAAGCCCGAGCAAAGGGCGGGCCATCTGTGGCCATCCGGGGCCAGTGGAGGCCGGGCCGGGCTACCCCGTAACACTTTTAACAACGGGCTGCGTCATCTGCAAGGACTGTGGGTCAGTGGAATTACTCTGTGTCTCTTAAAGTTGTCCCACAGTTTCCCGGCAAAGTGTAAAGGTTAAGGCTGGCTAATTGTCTGGGATTGAAGGTTCATTTGGGTCATTAGAACATGTCACCCAAACCAGGGAAGGGGAATAAAAGTGTGACAGTCTGCACGGGTGGGTCCTTGACAAGAACCATGGACCAGTATATAATTAGGGCTGCTGTAGCGCTGGAACGCAAGATAGCCATAACGGAGAAGAGACTGTCACTAGAACCTATCTTCTCCAAGCGTTCCTCACTGGGTACCATTAGGGACACCATCACCTCTGAGCTATTATCTGCTAATTCATCTAAGGGCATTATATGGCTGGATACGAGTCGGGATCTGGAGGCAAACAATGTATCTGACACCTGTTCTATGGTTCAGAAAAGGGGGTGGTGATGGACAGAGTATCTGAATTAAACAGAACACTCATACCCAGTCAAGAGATCAGGGCTTGATCCATCACCGTTTTTTAGCTCACTGCACCATCCCAGCTCAGAACCTGGCTATATGCAAATTAGTCTGTCCCTGGCCCAGTGCATCATGGGAACAGGGCAGACCAAACTACCAAGCCAATTCTTATACTGGGAAGGAAACAAGCCTCCGGGGACCGGTTTCTGGCATTACCTGTTCTATGGTGGCCCCCTCTATCTCGAGCTCAATTTCAGAGGATAGCCCCTTAAAAACTTCTAAAAGTGAAAAAAGGAAACAAAGGGGGGAGTTCATAAGGGTAGATGCCCCAAAGTAATTAAATCCACCATCCCTGGAGGAGCCTCTGCTACTCGGCCTCACCCTGTTACCGATAGTATGCTGCTCACTACCGTACATTCAGGGGAGCAGATTCTTGTGTTGCCTCAAAGCTCGCCGTTGTCCGCACAGCTCCCCGATAGCATCTTTGGCCAGATAGAGCACTTGATGAAATGAAGTCGCTGATACTTCCCCTATTCGAAAGAATTAAATTAGTCCTTGAAAATCTGGGGAAGTTGGAAAATATTGTAATGGCTAATACTACTGTCTTGGAGAAGTGTGTGGGCTGTTCTATGATCCCCAATAGTGTATCCAAAGGGGTTCGTTTGTCAGTTCATATTGGAAACCCTGCCGTTATCCCGAATACAACACACCCCAATCCTCCCAGGCTCCCAAGTCAACAAGATGATAGGGGCACTTCAGGGGCACATAAGACAAGTCACACCACCAGTAAGAGAGCTGAAGTACAGGGGCGGGAGGGTAATCTGGTGATAGAAGCCGGCAAAGTGGTGGTAGAGCCAATCCCTAAAGAGAAGGAGGTTGTAGTTGCAGAAGATAGGAAGAGGAAGCATCCCTGTATTGACCTTTCCCCTGACTCAGAGCCCTACAGGGTGATAATGTCAGGGGTACCTGAGCTACAACAGGACAAACAGGAAAATCACAGGGAATTGAAAAATAAAGTTATTGTTTGACTCAGCAACTATAGACCACTCCCAGGTTGTATCAACGGTGAAATCCTTCATATAAGGAGGGTGAGTTGGTGGGGTAGCCGATATAAGGACCTGGCAGGGGACTGCATATTTATAAATTTCAGGGACCCAAGGGCAGTCAGGTTCATCTGCGAAGGGTCGGTACCCAGAGGGGAGGGTGGGATCCTAACACTTGATCTGAGCTACTTTTATCCTCGACCATCTACAGGAATCCCTCTGTTGTCACGAAATTGGTACGATACACCGTCTAGACATCCTACCTCTGGCTTTAGGGTGGAGCGCCATCTTTCCTGGGCTCATCAATTGGACACCCCCTTCAACCACCCCATCTATACACATAATCGTTTTGCTCCCCTATGCACCCTAGAGGAAAACGACTGACTCGGGATGGCAAGATTTCGCACAGATCATCGCATAATGGAGATCAGTATCAAAGTTTAGGGGTTTCTATCAGTAGCAGTGTTTCACCGCCACATGATCTTTTCCCTCCCCAGACCTCCTTTTTTATCAATAACTGCATTGTCACGGGGAATCCTGTTCCTCGCCACACAGGGGGAGACCAGAGGTGAGTTCAAGTTCCGATGACCCCTTGGTAAAGGTCTCCTCATGAAACATTGCGGGCCTGGAATCTAAATTACACATACCAGATTGGGCTAGCTTTATGGACGAGTCAGACATCTGGTCTTTTCAGGAAACCTGGGCAATAGCCCCTCTCTTTCGCTCTGGTTACCTAAATTTTTCAAAACCAGCAGCCAAGGGTAGTAGGGGAAGACCGGTGGGAGGCCTGTCGATATGGGTACTCCAACGTGAGGGTGTCTCTGCGGTCGAGATCCCGATAGACAGCCCGGATATCATGGCAATAAGGATTACCTCCACAAAGGGTCTTAACATCATTATTATCAATGTATACATTAGGGGGCTCCCAGACGGGAGATGTTTCCCAACAGCCCTTTTATTAGAGGAATTTCTTTGTTCCATTTCCAACAATGGGAATAGGGTTGTGGCTGGGGATTTGAACACCTGTTTTGAGCCACTCGGTATGGTTGGCGGGATGCTTACAGAGGCAGAAGATTCTCTGTGGGGTATTCCCCAGTTGGAGCTGGCGCCCATCAAAAAATGGACACAAGCGGCTCTGTTTATGAAGGGGTTTTGTCTTGAAAAGGGCTTGCGGGCTGTTAATGGCAGAACAAAGTCAGATAGGGCAGGGGTAGTTACTTTTGACAATGAAAGATCCGGGTCTCGCATCGACTATATACTGGCGAGCTTGGAGTTGTGGCCGGTTATTGCCGATATGGTGGTCACGTGTAGATCCGAGAGTGACCACAACCCCTTAGTCTTGTCTCTGACAGATAACAGCTTTACCACTACAATCATGGTGGATGTCCCTACTGTTCAGGGAAAGGTAACCCTAACTAACGACAAGAGAAGGGTACGTTGGCCTAAAATAGCCATGAATGAGGGCGCCTTGTCCAAGATAAGGAATTTGCTCATTAGTACAGTGGACAGATTAAACAGTTTTGAGTCACAGGTTGAGATCAATGGGAAATTCCCAGAAATCTACAATGGTTTATTTTCTGAACTTAAATCGCTCTTTGTTATGAGTCTACCCTCTAACAATAAATATAAAGAGTTGAAACCCTGCTCCTGGTATGATAAAGGCTGTAGACATGCACAAAGAGCCCTGCTTGCAGCCATTAAATCCAGACTACCAGAGGACATTCGTAGTTGTAGGGCTTCTTACAAACTCGCACAGCTAACTGCCAAGAGGAATTGGAACGAGGACCATTGGAGGGGGTTGCTTCAGGCCTGCGAGGGGCGGAATATGACTCAATTCTGGCATCTGCTCAAATGGGGTAATCGCTCGCAGGATCTGGTTCCTACAAATCATGTTGGGGGGATAAGGGCACTTTAAGGGCCTCTTTGAAGCTGGAAATTTTTGTAAAATGAAAAGAGAAATCAGCTTTTTTAAGATCATTTGCCCATGCAAACCATTTATTTGGGCTCAATTTAAATTGTTACTCACCCATGCCAAAGCATGTACTAAAGTTTTTTTTAAAGAAGTTTGTAAGCACGATTAGTAAAGCAAGAGATATAGCTTTAAGTCATCCTAAAGTTCGTAATGAGGTGATCCGTGTGAGTGCAAAGGGGAGCGGACCCCGGCCCTATCTCTCATGGAATGTTCCACATGGCATCAGAAGGTTAATACTTCTTTTTAGAACTAACCTGTTGCCCTTGAGAGACGTAACGGGCATTTGGGGAAAAACTCCTAGAGAGGAGAGAATTTGTGAACTGTGCCGCTCCCAAATACAGGATCTCAATCATGTGATATTTGTGTGTCCAGAACTCTGAAGGCAAGGCGTATATTTTTGAGACCCTCTTTTATTAAATTTAATATTCGTTCCGCTGAGGAGGCCCGATCTTTTGTGTTGTCCCCTCCTAATGAAATGATCTGTCATAGAATATTTCAATTTTTTAAAACATTTCTGGCTATTTATTAGAATTTCTGATTTTTTGTTCAGTTGGTATGTGTAATGTTTTGCTGATTGCTTAAGGCAGATTTTTGATTTGTTATAAAGCATGTTTCTTTTATTGTATTGGTGTATTTTTGTGGACCTCCGTTGGAGTTCTGTAACAAATAAACTAATTGACTTGACTTGATGTGGAGCCACAGGCCTGGGTCTCGTACATCGAAAACCAGTTTAAACTTAAGAGTAGGTCAACAGCTGAGATTCAGCCCCCTATGAGTGAGGAACCCCTGGTTTTTGTACCAAGTTAGGTGAAGGCTGTTCTAAAAGGCATTCCGAGTGGCAAAGCTGCTGGGCCAGACTGTATCCCCGCTGATTTATTTAAACATGAGTACGATCTATGGGTTTGATACTTGACCATGTTAGCCAATGCCCTTGCTAGTGGAGCATTAGTACCCGATTCTTGGCTAGGGGCAGAGATATTGCCTATCTACAAGAAGGGCGATCGCTCTGCCCCCGCCAACTATCGTCCAATTAGTCTTATAGACGCAGTGCAAAAGGTTGTGGCCCGCCTCCTCTTGGGTCGCATACAGGCCTGGATGGCCGATTTGTTACGTGGTTACACCCCTCAAGGCGGGGTTTCGGTCCCACATTGGCACCCTAGACCAAGCATTCAGGGTTATGCTCCTATATTGGAAGGATGTTCTCCTGAGGAGTGGCATGCTTTTTGAGGCCTTCGTGGACCTACGGTCCGCATTTGATCTTGTCCCTAGGACCAAGTTGTGGGAAGTATTGTTGGGGACGGGTATGCCTAATGAGTTGGTAGCTTTCCTCATCAACATGCACGAACACACGCATGCTAGAGTTCGATGGGCCAAGCCTGGGGAGGTGACCGACAGGTTTGAGGTCTCCAAAGGGGTTAGACAAGGTGTGTGTTAGCTCCTACCTTGTTCTTTCTGTTCATCAACGGGGTTATAGAGTATTTTTCTAATCACCCTACTGACGCACCCTCCCTTGCTGGCAGAAAAGTACCACTGCTTTTGTTCGCGGACTACACGCTCTTAATCTCTAAGACGAGACAGGGGTTACAGCTTGCACTGTCTCGCTTTGAGCTTTTCTGCCGAGAACATGAGCTGGAAGTCAATGTGGGGAAGACCAAATTTATGGTCCTCCGTGGCCCAAGACCTGTTAAAGCTAGGGTTAAAATATGTGGGGTTATCCTAGACCAGACAGATGTCTTTACGTACTTGGGTGTCACCTTCAGTGAAATCCTTAGTTGGAAACCGCAGTTAGACCTCCTAACTCTTAAGCATGCCCAACTTGGCGGGGCTTTGCTGAAGGAGCACGGAAACTCCCTAACTAAACCTCTGACCCCTTTGATCAAAATTTATGGATCTGAAATATTACCGGCAATTATGTGTGGAGCAGAACTGTGGGGGTTTAGTGATACAACCCAACTTAAGCAATCTAGCAAAAGAAGGGTTGGAGCAAGATGCCTGCACCTGTCGTAGTCAGTGACTCTTGAATAGTGTGATGGTGCTTGGGAAACCTAAGAACACAACCCTATAAGTTCCTTTTAAGGACAGAGTCCTAAACAAACAACATAAGCTGTGGAATCAGCACCCATCTACAAAGTACAATTGCAAGTAATGTCCTTTAGAACAATGGTTAGCATCCATATCAAATGAACAGGTCCGAGCTTGGCAATCGTATATTTTCAATCCTTTATTTTGATTTCACAGTAGAAAAATGATCCAATTCACAATGGATTTTCTTTTTTTCTTTTTTTCTAGCCAACGCGTTTCGTCTCTACAAATGAGACTTCTTCAGGGCTCAAACATCTGTCTTATGGTATGCAGTATGAGCTGGCGAGTTCTTAATATGCTTGAAAAACTTGTGAGAGATCTGTCATGTCCTACGAGTATTTAGAAATGACTTGGGAACGGCATGGTGACCCGCTGAAGCGAACGGAAAGAAAATCCATTGTGAATTGGATCATTTTTCTACTGTGAAATCAAAATAAAGGATTGAAAATATACGATTGCCAAGCTCGGACCTGTTCATTTGATACGGATGCTTACCATTGTTCTAAAGGACATTATTTGCAATTGTACTTTGTAGATGGGTGCTGATTCCACAACCCAACTTAAGGTCGCACAGAACAAATTTCTTGTATCGACTATAGGGCTACCCCAATCAACACCTCGTATTCCCCTATTATATGACCTAGGATGTGACCCTGTTGAAGATGAGATTCGGTATAGACCACTCGCTTTTTGGCAGCGCCTGTGGACTACACCGGGACTGTCATTGTACGCTGAGGCCCTTTTGGAAGTAAAGGGGCTTCGGGCGCATCCAGGATTCCCTGGTTATCAGGAATAAAGGCATGCCTGATGGATATGGGGTTGGGGTCCTTGTGGGTTGATCCAGTTACTGCCGTTTTCCCCTCTAAGAAGTGTTTTAAGGACATTTACTGGAGCAGGACCAGGGAAAAGAGGATGGTGTCTGTTAAGGGAAGTGGTATGACTGCTCTATTCCTTGTTATCAAGGACACTCCCCATTATGAGGAATATTGGGACATTATTACCAAATCGTTAGACCGTAAACTCTACCTCCAGTTAATAGTAGGTTTCCTCCCGCTCAGAGGGTTAACCTGCTCCTGGAAGTCTGTTAGTACTGATAAATGTCCCTTTTGTGCGGAGGAGGTGGAAACAGTTGACCACTTCCTCTTTTGCTGTCCAATGTACTCACAACCCAGATGAGCATGGCTGAGGCCTGCTTGCCGCTCGTTGGGCATCAGATCCGCACAGGCTGCTAGAAGAATTTTGCAATCGGACACCTCAAAATGTATTGATATTTGCATATCTAAATTTGTTCGCTGGGCGTGGACAATTCGGATTCGGAATATAAGTACTTAATACATTGTGTACAATATGAACTAGGTGGTTCAGTATGATTGTTTACTCTACATGAATTTGGTTTTTAACCTTAATATGCCGTATTGATTGCTTCAGTCGTGAGTCTTTGTATATACAATTTAATCCCTTTTTATCTTGTTTTTATTATGCTTTGTATTTATGGATTTTATCAGGATATTTTACTAATGTTGGCTGTATTTGTATAGTATGTCTTTTATGATGCAAATCGAATAAAGTCTTCCTAGACTGACTGACTGACATTTACTGGAAATTGTATACTTTTTATGTGCTTTTATGGTAAAACTAACCACAATAAAGCTTTGTCGAATTGAATTGAATTAATTAAATGACATTTTGCATACCAGACTGATGACAGCAAAAAAAACCACAAACACACACTTTGAGCTCATTCCAGACATATACAGAAGGGGGTAAAACACTCAGGACACACAGTACAGCGCGCTTAAGGCTAGCAATCCTTACACAAAGAGCGCAATCGCTATTTACTTACAGAAGTTGCAATGTAAAACCACGAACCACATAGACATTTAAACAAACATTTAAGCCACAGATCAACACTTAAGACAGAAACAACGGACAGCCCACAGACTGTACTTAAATCAAACCATTTGTAAATACTAGTTGTAAGTCATATTTACAAGAGGCGCTTTTCAATAGTGGTCCAAAAGACTGCAAAAACAGCCCAACAAACTGTTTTATTTCCAATAAGCCAAAATACACTCAATTCACTAGCTTTGGCTGGCAGAACACCCCAAAATCGCTCTGCATATCTCCATTAAGCATGGGCAAATTTTGCGAATCTCGCGTTCGCAAATTTTGCGGATTTGCGAACTCGCAATCCGCAAAATCCGCGAATTCTCGCGAATTTGCGGATTTTTTTTTTTGTGTTCGCGCGGGTTTCTGCCAGTTCGCGAGGGTTTTGTACAATTTCGCAAACGCGAACTTACCTGTCGGGTCGCAAGTTTTGCGAACTTGTTGTTTCTACGTGTCCAGCCTGTTTGGGACACTCTTCTTCATCACTGCCACTCTCTGTCACCACTGCCACTCTCTGACTACTCATGCCACCCTCTGGCCCACCCATGCCACCCTCTGTTTCATCACCGCACCCTCTGGTTGTCCAGTGTACATTATTTTCGGAAAAGCAAAGCACACCTTCCCTGCCTCAAGTGACCTGAATTAATTTGGGGCTGATTAATGTGTCACAGAATATTTTTTTAGCTGGCACCTGCTTCCTTAGTGCTTCCTGATTAGTGATCTTTTGCACTTGCTAAGTGCTTTCATAGTTGCAAAATTAGTTACAACACCTGCCCTGCCCCAACTGACAATAATGAATTAGGGGCTGATTAATGGATTTGAACTTCCAGCCTGGCTCCTGCTTGTCTCCCTTAGCTGTAATTCAGGACCTTTGTGGCATATGTGTAACTATTCTGAGGTTCAGAGCAGGGTCACATAATAGTTGCAAGTAGGCAACTGAACTCTGGAGGGGCCCCTCAGGAAGCACTACAGGAAATGGCTACTAATGATGAGCCTGAACTTTTGAACCTGGTAAGTAGTTTCAGTTTTGCTAAGATCGTATTTCTGCAATTTAGCGCTTATTCGCGGGGCGCGAAGTTGTACTGGGAAGCCGCGAACTCACGCGAACAGTGCGAGCAAGCCATAAAATCCGCTGCTCGTGGATTTGCGGATTTTGCGGGAGATTCGCGAATCTCGCGGATTGCGAATTTACCGAAAATCCGCGAGCGAAACGGATTTTCCGCCCATGCTTAATCTCCATTCATAAGATTGCGCAGTAAAAGGATCCTTGTTTGTATTCTGTACATATTTAAATTCCATGGGGATACAGAATCACCAAGGAAGAAATATATTTTTATACCAAAACCTATCTATCTATTCCCTCAAGGGAGCCGACTTATTTAATTTACTTCTCACTATGGTACCTCCATAAAGCAACACATTCTTCGATGTGTGCTTGAAATAGGCATGCCAAAAATATTGCAAAATATGCAAATATTATATAATCAAAGTAGCGCTTAAGGTACTCTTCGTACGTTGCGCCGTTCAAACAAAGTCAAACAGAGATAAATCTCCTCATTACCTGCCTACATAAATTGCAATTTACACATTACATACATACTAATCAAAAGTTGGCCAACTCAAATCTAAGCCACAGTAAGTGTTACTAAACTACTTTACCAATCATAGGCAACAAAACCAACAGCAAGTGCTGCAGAATGACTCTTACCAAACAAATGGTTGTCCAAATTCTAACTGCCAAGTTCTGAATGGCCTAATGGTCTTTTTAGAATACTAAAGCCAAATAGGTTCCCAGTCAGGGGTGACATCATATGCAGGATCAAAATCAGGAATATCAGAAATATACTGGGCTGCAGAGACAGAGAATTCCCAGAATCTCCGTCTACAGAGTACCTACTTAGTAGAGTCCTGTCCTGTCCTCCACAGTAGATTTCTGTCTCCTGACAAGATCACTCCCTCATATAACCACTTCTCTGATGAGGTCCATGTTGGAGCACCATTCGAAGAAATCATCAATGGTTCCTAGGGGTCCCACTGATACTTGGTCCTTTTAAACCAACAAAGAAGAAATTTGCACAGAAGCTGAAATATAAAAGAACATCTTTATTAAACTCAAATGAGTCAGACTATGTCACACAGAAGCCTTATGGTCACATGCATCAATGTTCCCGTTTGCGAATTCTTAATTGCGAAAATTAAGGAATCTCAATTAAGAATTCCCAAACGGCTATGCATTAAGAAATCGCAATTTTTTTATGATTTCTTAATTTTCCTTAATTGCGATTCACAATTTGCGAATCGCAATTAAGGAATCCCTTTTCATTGATTCCTATAAGCCTAGAGGCCCATAGGAATGAATGTGAAGGCATTCTCATTTTGCGAATCACAATTAAGGAATCGCAAAATGAGAATGCAATTTCAAGGGTGCAGGGGGGGTCAAAAGGCCCCCCCTGCACCCCTGAAATGTACCTTTAAGTACTTTTTACACACACACATGCCCCAAGGGCATGTGTGTGTGTAAAATGAAACTTTCAAAAATGCACTTTTGTGCATTTTTTAAAGTTATCGCAAATTACCATGAAGTTTAACTTCGTGTTAATTTACCACTTCCTATTTGCGATTTAGCAATTTAAAAAAAATCATGCATTGCATTTAAGAAATCGCAAAATTACGATTTCTTAAATGCAATTGCAATTTAAGAAATCGCAAATAAATTGCGATTTCTTAAATTGCGAAAATAGCAAAAAAGCTTAATGCATCCCAAATCAATGAATTGCATTCCCAAACGGCTGAATTTTGCGATTCGCACCGTTTGCGAATGCAATTCAGTTTGATGCATGTGGGCATTAGCAACTGAATGAGGCAGTCTGAGGAGTACAGAAAACACAGGCCTATATATGCTGAGCGTTACATAGTCAGCATAAGACAAAGGGGCAGTCCTGGCTCATGTAGGCATGCAAAATGACTAATATGGACATGCGAGATCTGCTTGCTCAACAAAGTGGGAGGAGCTAACAGTTGCTAATTCTGGTGAACACATCCTGACATTTACAGACTAGGAACAGTTGCAAGTACAGCTACAAGCTCAAATGAGCGTGTGTGAAGGTGGAAGATGCTGAATATGGTTAGTTTCTAGGCAGATTACAAGAGTAGTCAGCACTGAGGGAGGACAGAGCACATGGTGAGCACGTGGCAGCACATGGCAAACTAAAATGGCTGCCAGAAATATAAAATGGCTTTCAGCTCATGCTAACAAATCCGTCCAATATTTTACACAATGACACAAAAACATTTTCATTTACTTTGCTCTCCTCAAACTCAAGAATATATATTCATGACAATAACCTTACACATAGCTATGCAACGTATGAAAGTTCTACTTTGAATACTTTGTGACCAACATTTGCCAGAATAACTTCTAGAATTCGGCCTTGGGATCTGTGGATGGTGACTGCATATAGAAAACGGTTCTCTACGTGCGTATTGGTCTTTCAGCAAAAGTAGCCTTGTACTACAATGTGCAATCGGGTTTGTATAATCTAGTCTGTCTAATTTAGCCAAAGCAATTTCAAAGATGTCACAGTTTGGAAGTATGAAGAACATAACCACATTTCTCCTAACAGCATTTACTAAAGCATTTCAATGCGAGATTGTGTCATAAAATTACTTGAAAATCCATTTGCATGGGCAACCAATCTCTCTAACTCATCTTGCTCCTTTACAACTTTTCGGTGGTAGATTTAATCCTTCAATCTCCATACTGGCAATGGTTTAAAATGTTATAATTTCTCAGGCTGCAGCATTGCAGAATTAAACCTAGCACACTCACTTAGGGTATGCATGGGGCACACAGCTTCTGTTTTCTTTAGCTGCTATTCCCTTATGTATGGCCCTTTACTTGAAGTGCTAAATACGCTTGAAAGTGTTTGGTTTCTTAAGACACTTTTGGCATTTTGATAATAATGTAAATACAAATACCATATATAGTCTATCACCATATTTCCTATCTATAATTTACCTCATATTTTGTGTTATCTCATCATATAGCAAACCTAACTAAATATTTTAATTTCCCCAGGCTGCCATAGGAGTTCTGAGTTTCTTCCTGCAACTTGTTGAAACACATGTGGCCTTTTACTGGTGTCAACTCTAAACAGTACTTCATAATCATTTCAGAGTACTTGCATTATCAGATGAATGGAATTTATCATTAGTTTTGTAAATTTATTACGTTTATTGGTGATATTCATTTGCATTTTTCAGAAGACTTTGTGAAATTCATGGCAAGCATTAACAAACAATTTATGTTATTGTAGTTTTTTTTATCATTTTCCACTGGCAACATCAGAAGATAGTTTAAGGGGATTCCTTTGATGTTGTGAGCTGCCAGTCCAGTTGGTGTAGTATCAATCCATGAACAATTACAGCCTGGTATTTGTGTACATAGGCCGTTAGTGATTCAATGAGTGGACTTTCCTCAACTCTTGCCTGTCCACTTACATACGGTAGTTTAGGCTTGAAATGTGTGCAGTTGCAATGAAAGGCTGAATGGAGGATACCAAGATCCACTGATTCTAAAACAGCTCATTACCCTGAGAGCCTGCAAGCCAACTGATTCATCTATGAATTTGTCCACAACATTTTCTGCCTCATTCATAGCTATACTACCTCACTTTCTAGGAGAGATTGACCGAGTGGATGCTGTCTCTCTGCCCTTGAACTTTGTCTTGCTTCGGTAATGTCAATTTCTGCTGCAACTAATTCCTTTTACCAAATGCCATCTTCTAAGATTTTTATAAAAGTAGAAAGGACTACTTGACTTCTTTCACTACATTGTATTCATCTTCAAAAGAGTCATGTCCCAGTGAAGGGATCAATGACTTAATAATTGTTCAAAACAATATTTATTAAAAAATATATCACAAAACAATATTGTTTACAAAATATTACCATCCTATACTTAATTGTCAAAAAGCCAAATATAGACAAACTATATACCCTTGTTACAAATATATATTTCCAATAATATCAGAACCACAAATATTAAAAATAAAAATATTGTTACCTTTAAATACCTATATAAAATGTTAAAATTATTGAAATACACAATATTCGCTACACTAATATCACACAAAATACAATAAGTTATACTAAAGTACTATATGACCTCTATTTTTTAAACAATAAATATACAATGAATTTATTTATGTTAAGCATAGTTTTAACTACATTATACAAATAGTATTACTTCAAAATTACCTTAAAGCACAAAATAAAATAAAAGTAAAAAAATAACATAAACTAATTAAGAAATAATAAAAGCTTTATACAATTGATATCATATAGGGGGCATGGCCAAGGGCGCATGAAGTCAGATGTCAGAAGCCTGTGCGCTGGCATCCCAGACCCACAGACACAATTATCCTGCCCTCCTTGGGCTGCCAACTTACAACACCCTATTGCCCTCAAAGGGGAGGATGGCGGTGGAGCAGTGATGCAGAGCCAGGTTTAACAAGTTGGCGGCCTTGGCACAGACTTGAAGCTAGTCAGTGAGTCATCGGCCCACATTGACATGGGGCAGACACGAGACTGCAACTTCTCACTACGCAGGCCCAAGGCAGTGGAGGAAACACGCAGAGGTGTACCCCAAAGGGAAATTAGTTTGGGGGCAAGGTTGTTATGAGCATTCAAGGGCTGAGAGGATAAGGCAGGCCCGGATGAGGTGGGGAGGGAGACACCTGAGGAGATGAGGGATCCCCCAGCTAAATAGGAGCTGCAGCAAGGAGGAGCATGAGGGGGTGGATAGATTCCCCTCTTGAAGTGAGCTGGATAAAGAGCCCACTAATGCCATGGTATACCTGGGCCCATGTACACACTGCTACTGATGGGGCTACAAAGTGACCGAGGCCTGGACCAGTGATAGAGCCCCAGAAAAGCATCAAGCGGAACCATGTGAGACTTCATGCGGACCTCATAGCCGCTGACTACAGGATACAAGAGGCGCACTGCCAGCCCAATACTCCTTGAGGAGATCCCAGAACTGCCCAAGAATCTGAAGGGCCTTCAGCCCATGATTGGGAATAGTGCTCCCTGATTAGAAGTGGAGGTGCTGGTGCCCGAGGTGCTGCCAGCAAACTTAGCCTGGGGGGGGGATCAGTTCAACATACCCAGGCTCCCCATCCAAGGGTTGGTCCGGAATGCTGGGGTTTGCTCAATTCCTGGACAGCTGCAGTTCTAACAGGTGGTGGCCTTCCACTAAAAAAACATGCATCTGGAGTCGCATGCTTTAGTGTTGGCTCCCTTGCAGCAGATAGGTGCCTGGGAACGGAGTAGAGCCACAGTGATGGTGCAACTAAAACCAGCCAGGACCACCCTTGTAGAAACAACAGTCCAGATCTTGGATGGGAGAGAAGACACCACACCAGATGGGCTTAAGTTGACTTGACAGGACATACTGTGACCATCCTGGCAGCCACACAGGATACCATAATGTCTCTAGAACTGAAAATATATATGGTGGCCTAGAACGTGTATCTCCTGATGGCGGACCGCGGTAATTCTAAGAACAGGATAATGGAGGCGGATACCTCCCTGCCCAGATAGGCCATGCAAACAGAATTTAGTCCTTGAAAAAAGCTTAGCAGAGAAGTTGAATGGTGGTAAAAGGGGGATCACTTAGGAATAATGTCCATTTGGTGGGGATTCCAGAGAAACCGGAGGACCCTAGTATGGAAATGTTCTTGGAGAAATAGCTATCCTTCAGGGTGCTGCCTGTCAAAACCTCAAAATGGTTGAATGTGCTCTGAACATCCCCAGGAGGCCGCTGTTGCAGGGATTCTGCTCATGCACAGTGGAATGCAAAAAAACGATGGATTTAGGCCCATATCTCTGTACTGGGGTGAATGTATGACATTGTTCTGCATTCTGTCCATGAACTGTGGTTTTTGCATTTGTCACCCCGAGTGGGATGGGTATGCTCAGACGTGAGTCCCATGCACTCCACACCACTGGATTCAAGCAAGCTGGGCTGAAGACGGCTGGAATGCCAGAAATCGGTCCTCGGAAGCTTGTTTACGGTCCAGGGAAGGCATTGCTTGGCAGTTCGGGCTGGGCTGTTCCCATGAGGCACAGGGTCAGACTGATTTGCATATGGCCATGTCCGAACTGGGGTGGTGTGGAGTGCAAAAAAACTATGGATTTGGGCCCAGATCTCTGTACTGGGGTGAATGTATGACATTGTTCTGCATTCTGTCCATCAACTGTGGTTTTTGCATGCACAGAACTATGCGCAGGAAACCAGGACCTCTGTGTATTGTGGTGTACCAAAAACCCACCTCAGTGCCCAGAACCCCAATCCGACTAGCATCAGTGTCTCATTTGTTGCCCGTACTACAGCGAAGCTACCAATGATTAGACAACCCAGAACAAGCGACTTAGGTACCTCTCAGAAATAGTGGGTATCAAGAACACTCTTTTGATTTTATTCTCATAAATATCCACAATGTGAGTAATCAGAGACACAGTATTGTTTAAAATGTTTATTTCAACTACGTGCTCTAAGATGTAGTATCTTTGCTAACATAAGTAAAAAGATGCATAAAACCAATACAATCAGCATTGTTACAATTCCATAAAATACAAAAGGAGAAATCATATTATAATGATAGTGGAACCAGGTCTATAGTGCCTTGTGTACCACCCTCCCTTGCTAGGAGCTATGTATTATAATAATAGGAGATCTCTAGGATAAAATGAGGAACCCCATACCTCCAAGATTAGGTGAAGTGAATCACATCCCAGATCAGCACAGCTCTTCATCGATGGGAAGATGTTCTCCAAAGGATGCCTCTCTAATGCATGCAGTGCAATATTAAAAGCACCAGAGTTTCAGAAAATGAGATGCTGTGTGAATGATGTGTCTAGAGCAGAGGTCTTCAAACTTTTGGATGCCGAGACCCCCCCTGTCAAAATTTTGAGGCGTAAGGACCCCCTCCTGACAAACATTTCTAAACCTGTAGGCAGGGCTACTAGAATTATGAGGCAAGTGAGGACCAAATTACGCGACAGGCTTGACTAAATTGTGGGGGAAGAAAATGTAAGTGATGTTATATGATGCCGCGTATTTTGGGATAGCATTAAATGGTGGTAAATATCGAAAACCTTTAACCTCATAGATGCTAGTAAACATCCCTCCCCAGTGCCGCGCTGTCCATTGGAACTAGTGCTGAATGGACATCCAATGGCCGTGCGCAGCACTGGGGAGGTAGTGCTGCCTTCGTCCAACGCACCGACGCAGCACTTAAGGGGCTATAAAAGCAATGTTGGGCTTTTTAAAAGTGCCTTGTGGCAGTCATACATACCCTTAGGGCATGTATGTGTGCCACATGTGCACACATGCACGATTCAGGAGTGCAACAGGGTGTCAATGGGACACCCTGCCACCCTTGAATATGTGCCCCCTTTTACAGATTCGGTATTTACCAAATCGGTAACAGTGAATGGCTTCCAATTCATTCCTATGGGCCTCCAGCTCATAGAAATGAATGGGAATTACCGAATCGGTAAATACCTATCCTTAAATACGGAAAAGTTACCGAATTGTTTTCAACTTACCATTTACCGATTCTGAAATACTGAATCATTAAAATTCGGTATTTTAGAATCAGTAAATGTAGATTACCTACATATGGCCCTTAGTGTTGTGTGAAAAGACGGAAAAATGCTTTTGAGCAACTAACTTACTCATGCTAACATAGCAATGTGTGTAGGCAAAACTGTATCCTCACCACACTGCTACTGCTGGGGACTTCACAGAAGATAGTGTTGGCCAGACTGCTATACTTCAGCTATCGAGATGCAACTCTGCAAGAAGCCTGGATGTGTGGCCCATGGAACACAGAGGGCTCAGATGGTGAACATCTACCCAGATTGTACAGCCACAGTGCAGCACCAAAGTGAAACCTTTCTCAGGGTGAAATGGCATTTGTAGGAACTAAATCTCCTTTATGCCTTGTTGTAGCAAAGCTACGTAAGCGTAATCATATTTCTTTTCTGTGGCAGAGGAGATGGAGGATTGTCTCAAGGCCTGAGGACATGCCGGACTAGAAAATTGCAACGGTACCAGGACTTTAGAAAGTCAGTGCAATAAAAAGAATCATCAAGCATGACCTAGGCAGCGAGTGGCTCCCTCAGAGAACAAACCGAATCCTAGAGGGTCAGGGTGGTGGTGAATTTTCACCAAAGACAGACAACTTTGAAACAGAATAGGTGGTCAATCCTGGCTGTAGATTATGGGTATTCAGAAAAAGGAAATTCCAATTTAGAGAGGAGCCTCGAGGAATCCTCCCCACCAACGGTCATCCCAATGACAGCAGACAAGATAACCTCAGGGTGGGCATGACACCCACCTGCACCCTTGAAGGGGGTGATTTGAGATCTGTGTGGAGTGGATAAGGAGGCTGGTTCCAGAGGAGGGACATCAACAGGGTGGTGAGACTGGTCTGTGGGTTACGTCTCACCACATTTAATATTAGCTGTGTATTCTTTGTTCACATTATGATTGTTAGATGTGAAGGGGCAAGACACCTTGGGCATTGGGGGGCAGGTAGTTTTGAGCTCACAGCGCAAGGTTTTGGGAAGGGAACATGTGGGATGGTGGTCTGCAGGCTGCCACACATATGCACAACAGCAACACTCAAGGGGCATGCAATCACATGAAGGCACAGCTCATGCCAATATCCAGGGAGCATCTCCTCACGAACAAACAGGCTACCCTTTAAACAGTTATCCTGAAATGTGAATGACCTAGGCAACACACTAAAGAGTAGACTAGTGCCCAAATATTTGAGCAGACACGGCCTAAGCATTATAATGCTACGAGAAACCCACCTGGCAGGGAATACATTTGGCCTCTTAGGAAGAGGGATATACAATTCACTGGCTCACATGTGGTTCATGGGCGGAATCTAGAGGGACAAGTATACTGGCTTGTAGATCCCTACCGCTACAAATCAACAACAGCTGAGTGTACCCACAGGGATGCTTCCCAGCAGTCAGAGGTCAGTGGAATGGCATAGACATAGCGGTAACTTCACGGTATTTTGCCTCCAGGTCTGAAACTGGAGGAGCTGGATAAACTAGGAAAATGGTTAAAAGAGATGCCCAATGGGGTCCTGGCGATGGGAGGGGATCTCGACCTCACCCTTAATGGGGACCTGGACAGAGTGACCAGATTGGACAGACCACTCAAGCCATATGTACATCTGTAAACCTTTTTAGAAGTGACAGGCCTGGTGAACATCTAAAGGGAGAACCACCAAACAAAGCGCCAAAACTCATATGCATCCAACCCAATTTGTTTCTTGGCCAGATTGGACGAATTTTTCATCTCCAAGCACCAGCAGTGATAATTTGAAGAAAGACACTACCTTCCAAGGAGCATATCATACCACTCTCCAATCATTACCACTCTTCAGTCTACCCTATCCAGGTGGGGGTAGAGACTTGATAATTGGGACCTGATAGACTGGAGTACACAGAAATGTATACTTCGGGAAATGGAGAACCACCTCCAAAAAAACACTGGATCTTTTAGTCCAAAATACAACCCTTTTGGCAGCGCACAAATTGATAGCCCTTACAACTGGGAAACGGAAGGAACAGAAGGAGGACCTGAGGGAATTAAATGAGCAAATTGTGGGTGAGGAAGCAGGTTACATTGCCACTCCCACCAAGGAGAGGGCAAGACATTGATCTCCTCATGCAGGAATATAAGACCCTGGCCAGTCACTAGGTGAGGGCACTCTTTCGGAATAAGCATGCATGCTTAAATGAAGTGGGTAACAAGGCTGGGAAATCACTGACCTGGTTGGTCTACAAGGAGGAAGAACAGCGTTGGGTGCATTGCAAATGGGCTGGATGGGACTCAGGAGACCATGGCAGTTGGCATAGCAAAGGCATTTGGTACCCATCTGAATAGACTGAATAGAATAGACAAGGTTCTATAATGTCCCTTTATGTTCAGCTTAAGGTTGACTCTGTGGGCACTTTTGCAATTTTTTTTACCCTTCCCTGTACTAGATTAGTGTTGCATAGAGCATATCCCTTCCTCCAGGTGTGAAATCTGTTGATAGTAGAATTAAGTCAAAGCACAATAATTGATCTCACAACTTCGGAGAGAAGCGTTAGGATATCAATGAATCTATCAATAGAAAGAGAAAATACAGCATTCAGGCAGCTCAATGAGCATGTCGTATCTGTCATGGAAGGAAGGTTACAGTTGGGTTAAACTATTCAAATAGTCTTTTGCAGAAAGACAACTCCTACATTAGTGAACTACTTCAGCTGAAATGCAAAATATGGAAGAGACTCATAGTTAACAAATATTTTTAATAAAAGTAAAGAAAAATAAGCTCTATGCAAATGGTGCAACTGCATGTCTTTTAGCATTGTCCATCTTGGAAATAGAGCTGAACCTCAGAGCAGGAGCACTACAGAGGTTCCACGCAAAATAGAATGCATGTTGAACAAGAAAACAAATGGACAACATTTCTATTTGAGAGTGAAGTTAATCATGGTGGATAAAGAGTCAAAGAGTGCAAAGCAGAAACTGATGTAGCATTATTAAAGGGCCATTCTAACAAATCCCAGACAAGTAGCTGCATGTACTCCCACTTGATTGATCAACCGAACAATAAAAAAGTTTATTTATGCTCTTTATGTCTTGAACATATAATAATTCAGGATTTGCCCCTTGAGTTATTAATCTGGTTTATTCCAAAGAAACCACTCTATTCAGTCTAGTTTTTTAGCCTTTTGTCTAATGCAGCTAGATAGGGAAGGGTGCTACTCCGAAATGTTGTAGACACAACTTGCAGATTATATATCTTCCAAAAAAGGAGGCTTGTTGAAGATGAAAATAAAAAGAAACTGATTGTTAGTCTATTTCAAGTTAACTGAACGGTCTTTGGAAAACCAAGATATGCTGGTGTGTAGTTAACAGGAGACATTCAATGACACTCTATGTGACACATCAAAGTATTCATCCAGAATGATCATCTAAACATTAAAATCACCAAGCATACCCAAACCCCTCTCATTCATTACATGAATCATTATTTGGCGAATATTGATGTTAGTTACCTGTTCCAAGTTAAAGGTATCTTTACATCTTTTAGGTCTCTTTTGCCATGGAAGCAACATATATAATCCTTTAATCCTCACTGATTGCTGAATAAAAGATTAGGCATAGGAGGTATTGTTCTTTTAGGAAATGGAGATCTCTATTGACCACTGCTCATTGCAAAGTCCAAGGCTGACCCAAAGGTTGATTTAGTTTCTTTTCGTTGCCACCTCTCACCACTAAATTACCAGCCCAAAATGGCGGCACCCTTCCTATCTCCTTTTGACTTGCACACTTGTCAATTTAATTTTATTTACATTAGCACACCAAATATAAAATGAAGCAGCAATTTATCCGGCCAATGGGTAAATAATACACAAACCCTGTAACTTACCGACTGGCGAGCAAAATAGTACATAATCAGTCAGTCAGTCAAAAAGGTCTTTATTTCGATTTACATCATAAAAGACATACTATACAATACACCACACAATTCATAAGTAAAATGTCATAAAATGGCAATAAAATCCATAAATATATAACATGCTAAGACCAGAAATAAAAAGTTATTAAATATATATAACAAAGACTCGCGACTGATACAATCGATAAAACCATCTAAACAGAATCCAGTAATCATATAAAATAGACAGTATTGCTAAAGCCACCAACAACATCATATACACTATTATATTAAGGACTCATGTTCCGGATCCGAATTATCCAGGCCAACTGACAAATTTAGATACACCTATAACAATATGTTTTGAAGTGTCAGATTTCAAGATTGTTCTAGCGGCCTGTGCGGATCTGGTTCCCACTAGACGACATACGGGGCTTAGCCATACTCGTCTACGTTGTAAATACATTGGACAACAAAAGAGGAAATGGTCAACAGTTTCTACCTCTTCCACACAAAAGGGACATTTATCAATATCAGATTCTCGTTAGCTCTCGGAGCAGAAGAGAGTCTACTCTAAACTGATGATACAGTTTGCGATCTAATGGCTTTGTTATAATGTCCCAATATTCTTCATAAATGGAGTCATCCTTGACAACAAGGAATAATGCTGTCATAGAACTACCTAGAACAGATGCTAATGTTTTTGCCTTAATCCTGCTCCAATAGGATTCCTTAAAAAGCTTCTTTGAGGGAAAAACAGCAGTGACAGGGTTGGCCCATAAGATCCCCATCCCCATGTCAATCAGAGTGGCTTTTATTTCAGATAACCAGGGAATCCAGAACGAGCCCCTTAACCCTTTAACTTCTAGTAGGGCCTTGGCATACATGGACAGTTCCGGTGTTGTCCACAGACGTCGCCAGAACGCCAGTGGTCTATACCGTACCATGTCCTCAACGGGCTGACAACCTAGGTCATATAATAGGGGAATACGAGGTGTTGATTGAGGTAACCCTATTGCTGGCCTAAGTAATTTATTCTGTGCAACCTTAAGTTGGGACATGTCGCTAAAGCCCCACAGTTCCGCTCCGTACATAATGGCTGGAAGAATTTTAGAACCGTAGATTTTAATCAGGGGAGCCAATGGTTTGGTTAAAGAGTTTCTATGTTCCTTCAACAGAGCTCCACCAAGTTGGGCATGCTTAAGGGTAAGGAGGTCTATCTGGGGTTTCCAACTTAAGTTTTCATTAAAGGTAGCCCCCAAATAAGTAAAAACAGCTGTCTGGTCGAGGATAACTCCACCCATATTAACCCTTGCTTTTACACATCTTGGTCCACGAAGGACCATAAACTTTGTCTTCCCTACGTTGACTTCCAGCTCATGTTTGCGGCAGAAAAACGCAAAGCGAGACAGAGCTAGCTGTAAACCCTGTCACGCCTTAGATATTAAGAGCGTATCGTCCGCGAACATGAGCAGGGGAACTTTCATACCGGCAAGGGAGGGTGCGTCTGTCGGATGCTTAGAAAATTAATTCGGAACCCTGTTTATGAACAAAGAAAACAGGGTAGGGGCTAGCACACACCCTTGTCTAACCCCTTTAGAGAACTCAATCCTTTCAGTCACATCCTCTGGTTTGCCCCATCGAACCTTGGCATGCGTGTGTTCGTGCATGTTAATAAGGGGAGCCACCAGCTCTTTAGGCATGCCCATCCCCAATAAAACTTCCCACAACTTGATCCTAGGAACAAGATCAAAAGCGGACCTTAGGTCCACGAAGGCCGCGAAGAGCATGCCACCCCCAAGGAATACCTCTTTCCAATACAGGAGCATAAACCTAAATTCTTGGTCAAGGGTCCCAATATGTGACCGGAAACCCGCCTAAAGCGGTGTTAATATGTCAGAATTGGCCATCCAGCCCTGTATACGTCCCAAAAGTAGACGGGCTACGATCTTTTGTACCGCGTCTATAAGGCTAATCGGTCGATAATTGTCTGGGGCAGAGCGATAGCCTTTCTTGTAGATTGGCAATATCTCTGCCCCTAGTCAAGAATCGGGAACCGATGCTCCATTAGCAAGGGCATTGGCTAACATTGTCAGATAAGGGACCCATAGGTCTTGCTCATGTTTGAATAGGCCGGCAGGGATACAATCAGGCACCGGTGCTTTGCCACTCGGGATTACCTTTAAGACAGACTTCACTTCACTGGTGACAAACACCAAGGTTTCCTCACACATGAGGGTCGGTGTTACAACAACGGACTTACTCTTAGGCTTAAACTGATTTTCAAAATATGAGACCCACTGCTGTGGCTCCACATGGGTTGTGGGTTTCATATCTTGCGGGATGTTACCCCATTTAAGGAGGTGCCAAAATTGTGTCATATTCCGCCCATCACAAGCCTGAAGTAACCCCCTCCAGCGATCTTCGTCCCAATTCCTCTTTGCTTTTAATTGGGCGAGTTTATATGTGGCCCTGCAACTACGAATAGCATCTGGTGATCTAGATTTAATGGCTATAAGCAATGCTCTTTGTGCCTGTCTACAACCATTGTCAAACCAGGAACAAGATCTCAACTCTTTATTTTTAATGATGGGGGGTAAGCTTTTAACAAAAAAAGTCTTGAGCACTGAAAAAAAATCGCTATGGATACCGGGAATATTTTCTTTAATCTCAGCCTGGGACTCAAGGCTGTTGAGTTTGTCCATTGTGATTGTAAGCAAATTCCTAATCCTTGCCTGTGTACTCTCATTCAAGGCTATTTTTGGCCAGCGTACCCTTCTTTAATCATTAGTTAGGGTTACTTTTTCCTGAACAATAGGGTCATCAACCATGAGGGTATCGATAAAACTATTATCTATCATAAACAGGACTAAAGGGTTATGGTCACTTTCTGGTCTACACGTGACCACCATATCAGCGATGACCGACCACATCTCCAGGTTAGCCAATATATAATCAATACGGGACCCAGATCTTCCATTATCGAAGGTCACTGCCCCAGACCTGTCTGACTTCGTTCTACCATTAACAGCCCTCATGCCCTTATCAAGGCACAAACTCTTCATAAACAGAGCCGCTCGAGTCCATTTTTTAATGGGTGTCAGCTCCAACTGGGGCATACCCCACAAAGAGTTCTCAGCCTCTGAAAGCTTCCCATCATCCATGTCCAGGGGCTCAAAACAGGTGTTGAAGTCCCCAACCACAACCCTGTTTACAATTTTGCTTTCGATACTTAAAAAGTTCTCCAATAAAAGGGCTATTGGAGAGCATCCCCTACCTGGAAGGCCCCTTACATAAATGTTAAAAATAACAATATTGAGCCCCTTCGTAGAACTGACCCTAATAGCCATAATGTCCAGGCTATCTATCGGGATCTCCACCACTGACACACCCTTAGGTTGTCATACCCAGATAGACAAACCACCCTCCGATCTAACCCTGGTACCCTTAGCTGCTGGTTTGAAAAAGTTCAAATAGCCAGAGCGAAAGAGAAGGGCTATTGCCCACGTTTCCTGAAAGGACCAAATATCTCATTAATAAAGCTAGCCCATTCTGGTAAATGTAATTTAGATTCTAGGCCCGCAATATTCCATGAAGAAACCTTCACAGAGGGAGTAACGGGGTTGGGGTTCTTCGCCTGGCAAACCACCATATGGCAGAGAACAGGACACCCCATGGGAGTGCTATTGTTAATAAAAGAGGAGGCCTGGGAAGGGATAGACTCTTGAGACGTTGGTTCAACACTAGGAGTAATTACCCCAGGAATTAGAGCCAGACCCCCCTGTAACGGTAACCTATACAGATCATTACCATCCCCAAGTCAGTCGATTTCCGATAAGGGATCAAATCGATTGTATATAGGAGTAGGCTGATTGAATAGTGTATTGAAATGATTAACCTGGGGGAGATGACACTCTTCCCTATATGCAAAGTTAGAGTGTCTGAATGATGTTTTGATCCGATTTCGTGAGAACAGTGGGATACGTGAAACTGATCGAGGATAAAAATAACTTAGATTAAGCGTTTGGATCCTACCCTCCCCTCTAAACTCACTTCCTTCACAGATGAACCTTACAACTCTAGGATCTCAGATGTTTACAATTATACAATCCCCTTCCTGAACCTTACATCTCCTGCCCAACCAACTCACCCTCCTCACATGTACAATTTCCCCATTAATATAGCCTGGGAGTGGTCTATGGTTGCTGAGCCAAAAGATGACTTTATTTTTCAACTCCTTGTGATTTTCTGATTTTTCCTGTTGGATCTCTGGTACCCCTGTCAGTATCACAGTATAAGGCGCTGAATCAGGGGGGAGATCAATACAGGGATGTTTCCTCTTCCTACCCTCTGAACCTAATACCTCCTTCTCTTTAGTAATTACCTCTACCGCCACTTTAGAGGAAGCCAACTCCTTCCTGCCCTCACACACCAGCACTTCAACTCTCTTACTGTTAGGGGGACTTATCGTATTTACCCCAGTAATGCCCATACTATCGAATTTACTTAGATGCATGAGTGATCTTGGGAGGTTTTTATTGGGGCTAGCTACTAAAATACCGCCAGGTTCTGTCACTAATCCTCCTTTAGCTATACAATTGGGGTCCGAAGTACAGCCCACAGCCTTTTCTAAAGCAGTCGTATTGGCCGTGACAATTCTTTCCAACTTGGAAAGATGTAGCAGAAGGTGGGTGAAAGAAAGGCAGGGTGGTTAACGTTAAGTCTTATGCTGCTGTGACAGCATTTTCTCCATCAGCCAAACTCTAAATCAGGCCTTTTGCTTTGAGGCAGGTGCAAGAGTGAAATTGCATCGAGAAACAGTAATGAGGCTTCTATGGAACAGAGGAACTTAAATAAGGGGACACGTAAGCACAGCATCTGGGTTATCTACAAGGGAAGTCTCTATCAATTGACTGCCAGCTGAATAAATGCCCTTTTTCATACCAGTCACCCAGCAGGGTTTCAGGGATATATACTTAGTGGTTCAATTTCATGAGTGGTCCCCTCCTGCAACACTGGCATTTTAGTCATCCTGCTAATGTATTTTATGAGTTGTAGAAGGTACAGGAGTTGATAGAAAAATAAGATGGGCTCTGAGGCTCGGCAGAGGAGCTCTGAGGACTGACCCAAGGTAGGAGAAATCCCAAAAATGGCAGGAAGGGCTCCGTCTCGGAAGGGAAAATTGAAGAGCTAGCAATGATGTTATGAGGGTTAAAACACTTGGTAAAGAGATTTCAATGCCCTGTAAAGAAGCAGGATTGGATGGGATTTGGTAGAATGATGCATCAATGAGGTTGTGCTGAAGTTTTGAAAACAGGATGGTGTGTATGAGGGTAGTTTGAATGGATGATGTAAGTCTGGATTGGACTGTGCAGAGGCAATGATATGGGCTGTAAAAAGACTGAGAGATTGATCATGCAGAGGCAAACCTGCTGCTAAGAGCAGTACACTGCACCGATTTGAATTCGCAGTTGAATGAATTAGATAGTGGGTCCTTTCAAAGTGAAATCCACCTGTGCCTTATCATTGCCTTTGCCCATAGTTTATTCGAGGGTCCGTAGACATTAAGAGAGCATCGGGAACTGTGAGAAGGCACCATATGGGGTGTAGTGCTTCACTGAAAATGATAGATGAGATTACAGCCGAGTTACTCTATTCATATTTGAATTTTGTTCTGAGATTAAAGTACTCTCTTTTTACCAGGATATGCACAGGACTGAACAATTTGTTATTATGTATGTTGGTTGGCTGTGGAATTCTGAAAGTGTGTCTAAGAAACGTGGCTATCGAATTTAAAGTAAGAGCTTGCATTTCAATATCAATGTTTACCTTATATTCTTATTCATATTTTCAATCTGTGTCTTTGTGTGCTATCACTCAGTAGATTTGTTGAGCGATTATTGCCACCCATAAGGGTACCCAGGCACTGGTAGTGTCAAGGTGATTAGCCAAATAGCCAAGTCTTCATGGACAAATAAACTCTGGAAGAGATGGGGAGGTCCATAGACGAAAGGGTAGCCTATTCCATGTCATCGCTGCTAGGTAGGAGAAGGCGCAACCTCCACATCTGCTACATCCCATGAGTGGAGTGAGAGTTAGAGTCAGGGATGTGGAGTGGAGGTGTCCGGTGGGCTGATGGAAGATAATGCGGTGGCTCAAGTAAGCGGGTCCAGATTTGTGAAGGGCTTTGTATGCATGGGTCAAGAGTTTGGACAGGCATCATTTCTGCACAGGGAGCCAGTGAAGTACCCTAAGGTAGGAGGTGATGTTTTTGTGTTTCCGATTATAGTAATAATAAATGAAAATAATTTTTTTAAACTGTTGTCTTTTTCCTTTTTAAATGATATATGTGAGAGCTGGTGATAAAATAGCTAGATATGTGCATGCTACATGAATACATGAATGAATTAATGAAGGATTCGTAAATCAAGCATCTACTCTGAGGAATGTTTGTGTGCTAAAAAGGGGGAGAGACTCATGCGGAACATGACTATTCCCACAGACCTTACTGCCTCACTGAGAGAAAAGCCATGATTTCATTTCTTGCAGAAGGCAGTCTCAAGAGGACTCAAGGAAAAGTCCACTGGAATTTATTTTCAGGCTTTGGCTGCCTGAAAGGAAAATGGTTTGCCCTTCTATGGATGCATTTAAAATGGTGATTCAACAAGAGAGAAGCTGAGGAAGAATACAGTGATCTAGAAGCAGGATACTGTGCAAATCTCTTTTCCAGATAACCCGGGCTGTACAAAAACACTGCCCTGTGAACCAGGACTAAGGCTTTACATACAAACCGTTCCTGATTGGTAGCCAGTGGGGAAATGGATGAGCATCTGGGAAAACACAGAAGGAGCCAAGCAGCTGTGTTTTGGACTACCTGAAGGGGGTATCCTAATGCCTCCGCTACTCCTAAATAGAGAAAGCTAACAGAATCAAGTAATGAGGTGATCACCACAAACACCACAACTCTCCTTAGTTCCAAAGGGAGGGAGGGAAGGAATTTTGTTAGAGTACAGAGTGTGAAAGATTGTCCCACCACCACTGAGCTCTGCTCACACATAGAGCTGCATCCAGCTTTACCCCTAAGGTTTTAAGCACAGCAACTAGAAGGGGAGGGGCCAGAAGCACAGGGGACAGAGCTCTTCCCACCTATTAGATGAGATCTAAACTGGATAATTTCTGTCTTTTCCAATTGCATTTAAATTGGCTGCCCTGCATCCAATCAAAGACGGCTTGCGTGCAGTCCATGTAAAAGGTTGCAATAGATGCATTGGAACCATCAAATACAAAAAGCAGCTGAGTATCATTGGCATCTGAGATAATTTGACACCCCAACAGCTCCACCACAGAGGAAATCAGACACATGAAAATATTAAAAAGGGTGGGGATGAGCGAAGAGCCCTGCGGCAACCCTTTTTTGACTGCTGAAACTTCAGAGGGAAAGTAGCAAGCCAGACTAACTAGCCGCTAGAGTCCAAAAAAGACTTACACCAGTCCCACAAAGTATTCCCCACACTTAAGGCAGACAATTGGTGAAGGAGGATGGAGCATGGGATACTGTCAAAAGTTGTGGACATGTCAAGAGGGTCAGGATTTCTTTCTTTCCTGCATCCATGGAACATTTTCAGTAGTCAGATATCTCTAGAACTGCTGTACTGTGAAAGAAGTGGAAGCTGGTCAACTATTTTTATATTAGCAAAGTACTCACCTAGGAATTCAAGTAGCCTAAGCTGCAGAAATAGGATAATACTTTGGAAGCAGTGATTTTAGTATCCTTTTATTTCAGAAAGTAATTTCAGTATTTTCTTACCTAATGTTGACTGCCATAATAAAGGAAATGTAGCTGGGTATCAGCTGAACCAGAGTCTATGAGAAACACAAGGAATGTAATTGGTTTAGGACTAAGCTGCATTCCTACCCATAGCATTCTTTGCATGACTATGGTGTACCATAGACATGGGAAGAAATGCAAAAAGAACAATTGATGGACAGAATGCAGAACGATGTCATACATTCACCCCAGTACAGAGATCTGGGCCTAAATCCATTGTTTTTTTTGCTCACCATACCATTCCAGTCTGGACTCATCCATATGCAAAGCAGTCTTGACCCTGCACCCAATGGAAGCAGTCCAACCTGAACTGCCAGGCCAGGTCCTCCCTGGACTGAAAACAAGCATCCTGAGACTGGTTTTGGGCTTTCAGCCCTCATCAGCCAGGATAGCTTGACTCCAGTCGCATGGAGAGCACAGGACCCATGCCTGGGCATACACGTCCCACTCGGGGTGACAAATGCAAAAAGAACAATTGATGGACAGAATGTAGAACAATGGCATACATTCACTCCTGTACAGAGATCTGGGCCTAAATCCATCATTTTTTGCATCAGCCCTCATCAGTGAACAAACTCCGGACAGCCACGCAGCACACAAGGATGCCATCCGCAACCACCACCACCTCATCAGGGCGGCCAAGAGGACCTCCTTCAAAGACCGCCTCGACAACAATGCACACAATAGCAAGGAGCTCTTCAACATCGTGAATGAACTCTCCAACCTCAGCTCCAACACCAACGACATCCCGCCGTTACAGGCCCTGTGCGACTGCCTCGCCACCTTCTTCCAACGCAAGATAGCAGACATCCACAAAAGCTTTAACACCAAGACAGCCCCAACCGACAGAAACAAAACAGACCCTCCGTACATTATCAACCACGACCCCCTGCTAGCCTGGGCCAGCGTGAGCATCGATGACACCATCAAGACCATGCGCTCAATCCACTCCGGCTTTCCGTTAGACCCTTTCCCTCACCACGTCTTCAACAGAGTAAGCAGCTCCATGGCACCCCACCTGCGCAACGTCATCAATCTCTCCCACGAGACCGCAACCTTCCCAGAGATCTGGAAACACGCCGAGATCAACGCCCTACTCAAAAAACCTAAGGCAGACCCAAGAGACCTCAAGAATTTCTGGCCCATCTCTCTGCTCCCCTTCCCGGCCAAGGTCATTGAGAAAACCTTTAAGAGACAGCTAACCCGATACCTCGAAGGAAACAGAATCCTGGACCCTTCCCAGTCAGGGTTCCACAGCAACCACAGCACCGAGACTGCCCTCATCGCCGCCATCGATGACATCAGGACCCTGCTGGACAACGGCGAGACCGCAGCACTCTTCCGCCTAGACCTCTCTGCCGCCTTCAACACCCTCTGCCACTGCACACAAAGCGCACGCCACCACACCGCAGGGATCCGAGACAAGGCTCTGTATTGGACCACCTCCTTCCTCTCCGGCAGAACTCAGAGCGTCCGCCTCGCCCATTCCGTTCCAAAGCCTCCAAGATCACCTGCGGCGTACCCCTGGGATCCTCCCTCAGCCCGACGCTGTTCAACATTTACATGGCCCGCTCGCACATGTAGCCCAACAGCACGACCTCAACATAATCTCCTATGCAGACGACACTCAGCTGATCCTCTCCCTCACCAAGGACCCCATCACCGCCAAAGCCAACCTCCACTAAGGAATGAAGGCCGTCGCTGACTGGATGAAGACCAGCCGTCTGAAGCTGAACTCAGACAAGATGGAGGTCCTCATCCTCGGCTCCAACCCTTCAGCCTGGGATGACTCCTGGAGGCCGACGGCACTGGGGGCAGCCCCGACACCCATCGAGCACGCACGCAACCTGGGAATCATCCTTGACACAACGCTCTCAATGACCAAGCAAGTCAATGCCATCTCCTCCTCCTGTTTCAACACCCTCCGCATGCTCCGCAAGATCTACAGATGGATCCCGACAGATACAAGAAAGACAGTCACCCAGGCACTCGTCGGCAGCAGACTCGACTACGGAAACGCCCTCTACGCGGGAGCCCCGACCAAGCTCATCAAACAACTACAACGCATCCAAAATGCCTCAGCATGACTGATCCTCAACGTACCACGCCACGGCCACATCACCCCCCACCTGAGAAACCTGCACTGGCTCCCCGTCAACAAGAAGATATCCTTCAAGCCCCTCACCCATGCACGCAAGGCACTCCACAAGACTGTCCAAGCCTACCTCAACAGACGGCTCTCCTTCTATATCCCCAACCGCCAGCTACGCTCCACCAATCTCTCACTTGCTACCATCCCCCGCATCCGAAGAACAACCACCGTGGGGGATCCTTCTCCCACCTCGCCGCCAAGACATGGAACACCTTCCCACTGAGCCTATGACAGACCCAAGACCTGCTGACCTTCAGAAGGATACTCAAGAACTGGCTGTTCGATCAGTAGCAGCTCCCCCAGAGCCTTGAGACCCTTGCGGGTATGTAGTGCACTTTACAAATGATTGATTGATTGATTGATTGATTGATTGATCAGCCAGGATAGCTTTCCTCCAGTGGCATGGAGAGCACAGGACCCACGTATGGGCATACCTGTCCCACTCGGGGTGACAAGTGCAAAAAGAACAATTGATGGACAGAATCAATCAATCAATCAAAGACATTTATAGAGCGCACTACCTACCCGTAGGGTCTCAAGGCGCTTGGGGTGGGGGGGGGGGGGTGCCGCTACTGCTCGAACAGCCAGGTCTTGAGCTTCTTCCTGAAGGAGAGGTGGTCTTGGGTCAGGCGCAGGTCGGCCGGGAGGGAGTTCCAGGTCTTGGCGGCCAGGTAGGAGAAGGACCTTCCTCCTGTAGTGGCTCTGCGGATGCGTGGGACGGCGGGTAGGGCGTGGCTGGCAGATCGGAGGTGGCGTTTGGGAGCGTAAAAGTTGACGCGGTTGTTGAGGTAGCTCGGGCCTTGATCGTGGAGAGCTTTGTGTGCGTGGGTAAGGAGGCGGAAGGTGATTCTCTTGTTGACCCGGAGCCAGTGCAGGTCTCTTAGGTGTCCGGAGATGTGGCTGTGTCGTGGGATGTCGAGGATGAGTCTGGCTGAGGCGTTCTGGATGCGCTGGAGTCTCTTCTGGATCTTGGCGGTGGTTCCGGCGTAGAATGCAGAACAATGTCATATATTCACCCCAGTACAGATACCTGGGCCTAAATAATTTTTTTCTTTGCTCACCATGCCATTTCAGTTTGGACCCAGCCATATGCAAATCAGTCTTAACCCTGTACCCAATGGGAACAGTCCAGCCCGAACAGCCTGGCCGGGTCCTCCCTGGACTGGAAACAAGCATCCTAGGACCAGTTTCAGGATGTCAACCCTCTTCAGCCAGGATAGCTTGACTCCAGTGGTATGGAGAGCACGGGACCCACATCTAGGCATACCCGTCCCACTCAGGGTGACAAATGCAAAAAAAACAATTGATGGACAGAATGCAGAACAATGTCATACATTCACCCCAGTACAGAGATCTGGGCCTAAATCCATAGTTTTTTTGCTCACCATGCCATTCCAGTTTGGACCCAGCCATATGCAAATCAGTCTTGACCCTGAGCCCAATGGGAACAGTCCAGCCCAAACTGCCAGGCCAGGTCCTCCCTGGACTGGAAACAAGCATCCTAGGACCGGTTTTGGGTTTTATGCCCTCACGGGCCAGGATAGCTTGACTCCTGTGGCATGGAGAGCACGGGACCCACGTCTTGGCATACCCATCCCACTCGAGGTGAAAAATGCAAAAAGAACAATTGATGGACAGAATGTAAAACAATATCATACATTCTCTCCAGTACAGTGATATGGACCTAAATCCATTGTTGTTTTTGCTCACCATGCCATTCCAGTTTGGACCTACCATATGCAAATCAGTCTTGTCCCTGCGCCCAATGGGAACAGTCTAGCCCGAACTGCCAGGCCAGGTGCTCCCTGGACTGGAAACAAGCATCCTAGAACCAGTTTCAGGCCTTCTGCCCTCATCAGCAAGAATAGCTTAACTCCAGTGGCATGGAGAGAACAGGACCCACGTCTGTGTATACCCGTCCCACTCGGGGTGAAAAATGCAAAAAGAATATTTGATCGACAGAATGCAGAACAATGTCATACATTCACCCCAGTACAGAGATCTGGGCCTAAATCCATAGTTTTTTTGCTCACCATTTCAGGTTGAACCCAGCCATATGCAAATCAGTCTTGACCCTGCTCCCAATGGAAACAGTCCAGCCCGATCTGCCAGGCCAGGTCCTCCCTCGACTGGAAACAAGCATCCTAGCACTGGTTGTGGGCTTTCAGCCCTCATCAGCCAGGATAGCTGGCACTATTCGCCCTAAGTCAGATGGTATGCCCAGACGTGGGTCCTTTGGTCAATGTGCCACTGGATTCAAGCTAGCCTGGCTGATGAAGGGTAATAGCCTGAAACTGGTCCGAGGATGCTTGTTTCCGGTCCAGGGAGTACCTGAATGAATGAATGAATTAACAAGTTTTTTATATAGCGCAACGTTCACTCTAAGGAGCATCTTGGCGCTTTTGGACAGGGACCGAAGAAGAGACAGGGAGGGAGGTGGTGCTGGATAGAGGATGACAGAAGAAGGATCAGATTAGTGCTAAGATTTCCTGATCTGTGGTGCTAAAGATCCAGGTTTTTAGTAGCTTTCTAAAAATGGGTTTGTTGTTAGTGTGCCTTAGTTGGGTGGGCAGGTAGTTCCAGGCCTTTGCTCCAAGTGTGGCCAGGGTTTTCCCTCCTCGGGTTTTCAGTTTAAAGTGGGGGGTGGTGAGTAAGTTCTCAGTGGAAGACCGCAAAGTTTGTTTGGTTTTGTAGGGTCTAAGATGTTTCTCAGGTAGTGTGGCCCACTTCCAATAGTGGCTTTATAATTGATGGTTAGAATCTTAAACAGGATCCTTTTATGAATTGGTAGCCAGTGGAGGGTTTTTAGAGCATCGGTCGAGGATGACCGTTTGGGGAGTCCCAGTACCAGCCTAGCGGCGGCATTCTGGATCACTTGTAATCGTTTTATCACCATTTTTATTGTTCCTGCATATAGACCGTTGCCATAATCAAGGCGAGATAGAATCAAAACCACTGCAACAGTCTTTCTAGCGTGCAGGGGAAGCAGATCAAATAATTTCCTTAGCATTCTTATTATTTGAAAACAAGTACCTGCGATTGTGAGTGCCTGTTTGTGAAAGGAGAGCGTGGGGTCAAATTTAAAACCTAAGTTTTTGGCCGTGTCTACTGTGGCGGGAGGAGGGTCTGAATTACTGGGCCACCACAGGGTGGGGTTAAAGTTGTTAGCTTTCCAAATAGCATAATCTCTGTCTTGGAGTTGTTGCACCTGAGATGGTTTGACTCCATCCATTTCATGACCGAGGTGAGGCAGTGGTGAAATATTTCTTCTGCTACGGTGGAATTTTAATCCAGGGTGAGAATCAATTGGGTGTCGTCAGCGTAGGTGATTGCTTCAATGTTGAAGGAGTCAATCAGGGTGAGCAATAGGGACATATATAGGTTAAAAAGGGTCGGACTCAGGGAGGATCCCTGTGGACCCCTGAGGACAGTTGTTTCCCTGTGGATTTGTACCTACCCAAAGTGACGACCTGGTTCCTGTTTTTAAGAAATGCGGTTAACCATTCATGGGCTTTATCGTTTAGTCCAATTTGTTTTAGTCTGTTTATCAAGATGTTGTGGGAGACCGTATCAAAGGCCGCTGAGAGATCCAACAGAATCAACACCGCCTCTTTGCCTTGATCTAGAGCCCATTTCAGGGTATCTGTGGTGTGGAGCAGTGCTGATTCTGTTGAATGCCCTGCTCTGAAACCTGATTGCTTGGGTGAAGGCAATTGGAGTTTTGCAGGAACTCGTTTAGCTGTGTGTTAACCATTTTCTCCGCTATTTTACTCAGACATGGAAGAAGGGAGAAAGGTCTTAGGTTGGAAAGAGTGGTGGGGTCTGATAGTTTCTTTTTTTGGAGGGGTTTGACTGCGGCTGTTTTCCAAAGATCAGGGACCTGGCTTGGCAGTTCGTGCTGGACTGTTCCCATGAGGTACAGGGTCAAACCTGATTTGCAAATAGGGCGGGGTTAAACTGGGGTGGCACGGTGAGCAAAAGAACAATGGATTTAACACAGATCTCTTGATTGGAGGTGGATGTATTATTTATTCAGCATTCTGTCCATCATTTGTTTGCGTAACATTAGGTTGATAAGCATGAGCAAGCGTTTGGGTGCCCTAGTGCAATGTTTTGGCACTAGAATTCCTCCCGGCAAGATTTTTCAATGAGGGCTGTTGCAGCAAGTCGGGCAGTCATGCCATGTATAAAATCTACTCGACCCGCAGACTTTGCGTTTATAAATCATTGGTTTCAGCTGTTATAGTTTGATTAGATTATTTGAACTGAACTAGAACTGCAACTTCCAGAATATGCAGATTTCCTCCATAAAAAACTTAGTGGGGCAAAAAAGAGGGGTTCTGATCAATTAAGCATTTTAGTAACCCTATGTTTGGCCTTGGCTCATATGTCTTTGTGAGTAAGAGTGAGTAAATAGATCTAATAGTTTAAGTTAGTCTTACAAAGGACCTAATCATCTTTATCATTAGCCACCTCTTCAGATGAGCTTAAAACAGTAGAAGTATTTGTGTAGTAAACAATGGCTTCAAAACGGGCATCCCAAGTGGCTGTACCTTGGCTGTTGGTATGATGCAGTGGCATTCTGTACTATGTCTGCCAAATTAATTTGAAAACATTCAAAGATTATATTCAATGGATATTGGGAGCTTTAAAATAATGAGTTACAACTATGTAAGACAATTTCAGCACTAACCTCCATAGTGAAGTGTCTCTACTATTTAAACAACAGCTAGGTGAATAATGAAGTTTCTTTGCTTTTTGCACTGCCACTAGCCAAATTCTGCATCATGTTTCCTACATAGTCTGCAGCCAAGTAAATTATGAAGTTTCTTTGCTGCTTGCATGGCAATCATCCAAATAGTATATTGTGTCTATTATTTGGACAACAGGTGGTTAAATAGTGAAGGTACTTTAATATTTGCAAGACCACCAAAAAAGAATATTGGGGCAGGTTTACAAGAAAGTGATGCATATGTAGAGATGTGTCACTTTTCCTGCACAACCCCGATAAACCCTTGCGCCACCATGGATGTGCCATATTTACAATATGGTGCACCGTGGCCCAAGGATTGACAGATGCTTCAGAAATTCTGAAATATCTGTTGGCCCAAACGTCATGCATTGCTAGAGCCGTGTTGCAAGCACGCCGCAATTCCAGCAATGCATTTTGAGGCCTATTTCCACTACACTGCATCACTCCTTACACCTGCTTCAAGCAAGCATAAGGTTTTTATGCAGTGGCATCCTAGAAGTGAAGCAGTGAAATCTTGTAGATTTCACTGCATCACTTTTAAATGGCTTTCCTTTGTTGGAACGCTCACCCTGCATACATTATACCTGACGCAGGTATAATGTGACACAGGGCTTTACAACGTTGTAAATTGGCTGCATTTTTTACGCCGCTGCTGCATCACAAAAGTGACACAACAGTAGTGCAAAAGATTTGCAAGCAGCTTGTAAATCTGCCCCATAGTGTCTGCTATTTAGACAGCAGCCGAGTACATAGTTACATTTCTTTGATATTTATAGGTCTACCATCTACATATTCCATAATGTCTGCTAGTTAGCTAGCAATTGGGTGAATAGTGAAACCGGTAAGGCTACATGCCAAATAATACACAATCTCTGCTATTTAGTCATCAGCTGGATAAACTGTACATGGGCTGATGTCCAGGCAGTGCCTAATCTCTACTATCTAACCAATGGGCAGGTACAAGTGAAGTTTGTCTGCTATTTGGAAGGCACCTGCCAAAGAGTGAATAATCTCCGATGTCGGTCTAGTAACCAGATAAATATCTGTGAAACTTCACTATTATCTGGCAACCATTTCAATAGCCCTCACAAGTATACAAGTTAAACTTATTTGGATATGGTAGATACTTTTTTCGTGCCTGATGACTTTTGACAACTGTTTCTTTTTCCAACAGCAATTGATCAATGGCCCCTGATTACTTAGACTTCAGTTTGGTTATCCTATTAGTGATGGACCATCTTCTCTACTGTCATATTTTTTTAAATTGGCTGTGTCTGTGTTTCCTGAACCCATGTGCCTGATTGAAGTCTTGGAATATTCATTATCCAAAACACATATCTAATTTCGGATGAAGTGATGCTGTTGGTGTTGTTCTCTTACTAGCAGGTGTGTCTTAGAGTAGTGATTGTGTTACTACTATTGGCTGCTACTGCTGAAGTTGCAAGAGGCTACTCATCTTTGAGCTATTACAGTGCTCTCTTGAGGTTGAAGGTATCACTACAGTTCTCCTATGCCCTTGAAATCTTTCCTATTTCAGTTCATTAACTTTCCTAGTCATTTTAGTCTTATAAATGAAGACATCCAATGTTGAAAAACAAATGAAAATGGGCCAGCTTTTTTGTACTTTGGGTCCAATTTTATGGCACAGATATACTCTTTAGAAAACACAATTTAATTGTTTGCAGCCTGGGATTTGTACTCACACAAAAGGTAAAACTGCTGACCAAATCAGTTATTTCATTGTTGACTTTGAGATATCATTCTTTTTCCATATGCAAATAGTCCTGCAACATGTGTATCAATGCAGTGTCTAAGCATTTAGTGCAATTCTCCTTGCTACTTTCATGAGTCAGAGTCTCAAAAAGGCACTAGCATTTGGATCAGGCACTTAACTAGCTAAATTTTACATCCACTATTATCATAGCTTCCTAAGTTAGATCCTTCTCCTTTGTAGTACGTAATAAGTGTTAAAACCAGTGCTGCTCAGACAGGCATTGCAGCTTGTAGAAGGTGGAGTTCCAACAAGTTAGGACATCCTATATGAGGGCTTTCATGGGGATAATATTAGCAAGCTGAATAATCCTCAGCTACTTCCATGTTTGTAGGATTGGCCGATATGAATGCAAATCCTGCTACAGGTGACAATTATGTTTTTAAATGGTTCTTTTTTGAGGAAATCCCACACAATTAGGTTGATACAATGAGCTCACATAAGACTCTGAAGGATCCCCCCCATAGGCTATGGCTTTGAAAAGGTTACTACCACTGTGAGCAGTAACAAACCCAAAGCTGAGTCTTCAGGGTTAAACTCATTTGTGGACATTCATATTGAACTCTTCAACGAGGTTGGCAGGTGTTTGTGCTTTTTCCACTAAAAACATTGTAACTATTGTATGCCGATGGGGGAGGCGCTAGGTGGTGCACAACCAAAATGGCCGCACGCCTGTGAAGCGCTGGACACTTGGCTGCCTTATTTGCCTGTTATCCTGATTTAATGACCACAGCTATCCACCACAGAATGGGAGCAACTTACTGATGTCGCCAAGCTCCTACCGCTCTAAGCTCAACCCCTGAGAGTGCCTGCCTGTGCTGATATTGAGTGGGAAAAGCTGCTCGAGATAGTGGTGAGACTCTGTCGTGCTCCATGTTCGGCTGTGCAGACTGCAGGGGTTGGGGACCCACCCGTGGCGACCGCGACGCGTTGCTTGTGAGGCTGCCGCCCCTTCTCCATAGACGATCACCAGACCTGTCAGCAGCCTTGCCTGCTTCACCGAGCTTCAAAGCGTAAACATCTGGCTTCCTGGCACTGGAACGAGACACTGCGCACGGTAGGGCGGATTGGGTCTGCACACTCCTCCTGACTGAGTGATCATCATAGAGGCACCCAGGATCCCCTTCACCCCCGCGGCGCACTGCAGCTTACTACACCCCGCTCCCCCCACCACTCCGTACTCCTACCCTCCACGGGGGTCTGAAGTGAGCACGGGGCATTTCAATACACATTGCGGGGAGACGCGTCTGCAAATAGTGACTTCTGCTACACCGGTAGGCGCCATTTATTGTAGCTTGCGAGTGCCTTCTTTCTGGCTGACGTTCAGATCGCGTACAGCACCATTGGATACCAGCCCGTTATGCCACCTCACTTGCACAGTCCCTACAGATATCCCTCCCTGAGCTTCAGCATTTTTTCCAAATCTGTGCCTTATACCTCCTTGAAGGGAGCCTGGACTGGCCCTGCACATGAATCTGCAGTAGACTGTGCTAATCCCCCCTATATACCTTCTGAAAAGCGCTGCCTGCTTGATACACATAGGTTGTTGCCTGTGAGCAGCTCCTCTTTGTATCCGCTCCAGTAACTGGTCTTCTGGTCTTTTGCTCCATCCAACCTACAGCCGCCATTATAACAGAAGCACCGCCTCTGACATCCTACACCGTGCTGTGGCCTCTTTGTCTCTCTTTGCTTGGACCTAGCTAAGCTCACCTCTGATCTATCACCGCAACACCACTATCCCTATGCCTGGTCACTATACCTGATGCACAGGCAACATGGGGAAACCTGAGGGCTGAAAAACCAAAGTCCCCTTGAAAGCCAAGCGATCTGTCACGCGATCTTGTGCTGATGATACAGACCCATCGACTAATGCGCCCTCCTCTGCCCCTCCACCAGTTCCAGAGGATGGGGTCAAATCCCTACTATTGGACATGCGATGCAGCCTGACTGACCTCTCCACAAAAATTGACTCAATGTGCAAGGGCATGGACTACATAGTCCAAAAGATTGAGAAGCACGATGAACAGATCAAGGAAGCAGAGAAACGCATTTCGGATATGGAAGACAACACCTCGCAGATGGCCCGCCAAATGACCTAGATGGATAAGCTCCTAAAGGTGATTGCTGCCAAGAACGAGGACTTGGAAGCTAGAAGTCGGCGCAAAAACATCTGAGTTATCAGAATTCCCGAAAGCACAAATACTGGTAGGATGGAGGACTTCCTCCAATGACTCCTATGCACCACCTTTGGAGCGGATGCCGTTTCCTCTAAGTTCATAGTGGAGCGGGCGCATCATTCCCTCGGTCCGCGCCCGGCTCCGGGAGCTACCCAGAGGCCGTTAATTGCAAGCCTCCTAAATTACCGAGATCGGGATGCTGCGCTGAAGCTGGACAGGGATCACCAGAACTTACAATTTGAGGGCACCAGCTTCTCAATCTACCCCGATTTCACGTTGGCGGTGCAAAAGGCCCATCGCAAATTCCTTCCAGCTAAGCTTAAACTCTGCAAACTCCAGCTTGAATATGCTCTGCTATATCAAGCTCGTCTGAGGGTCACCTCCTGGGATAAACACCACTTCTTCAAGACTGAACAAGAGATAGATGACTTTCTTCGTACCATCAAAAAGAACACCCAGACGAGAGAATCCCCGGATCGCCTCTCAATCACCTTCACTGAGTGCTGACTGACCTTCATTGTTTTCCTTCCCTCGTCATACCTGACTCCTGTTTCCTTCCCCTTGAAAAGCTCCGTAGCCTGATTGCGATTTGTCCTCCTACTTCTGGAACACCCCTTGACCAGTCGCCGTCCCGGCCCTATTGCTGGGAGCTCTAAAGGTGATGTCACGATGCACGTGCTTTCGCAGTGCCCAGCTTGTTTCGGACTAAACCGCCCTCTGTTCATCTCTCAAACCACAGATAAGTGCAGATGCTGAATGCATATCGACTGTAATATTTTACTGTTACGTGTTATCATCTTCATAATGTGCAGGTTGACACAAACTGTTTCCCAACTACTGATATCTCAGGTTTTTTTTTCAACTGTGTTATATAGATATTTGATCACCGCAGCATGCTTGCCAAATACCCTCCCCCCTTTGACCAACAACTCTGGGGGAGGCATATTTAGACCTTTTATTTCCAATATGAGTCTGCTCAAGTGCCAAATAGTTTGAAGTCCAAGCGCCAGGATACCTGTAGGCTGACAGTTTTGCGCTATATAAATATCAGATACAATACAATACAGTACAATACTCGGTGCACATTGGCGTACCCCCACATGGGAGATACCCCTAGATCACTCTTTTCATATAATGACTCTTTCCTTATTGTACGTTTGCAATGTGTTTGTTGTGTTGGGTGATGGTAGTCCTGTCGGCACATTTGGGGTGCCGCTGTGGGTGGGGGGAGGGAGAGGGGACTATGCTCACTGTTTGTATTGTTTTTTAAACCAATTGACATGCACAGACTCTGCTCGAAGACATGCATGGTATTACACTGCCCACCGGCCACTTCCCAACCACAATAATGTAATCCCCCCTGTAACAACATGCTGAGCCCTACCGTAATCTAATCTCCTGGAATGTTAGGGGCATTCAGGATCCTCGGAAATGCAGGCAAATCCTCTCCTACCTGAATAGACATCATGTACACATAGCGGTCCTACAGGAAACCCACCTAGACCCCTCTCGCTCCCCTACGTTTGCTAATAAGTGGGCCATGATGCGTTTTTCTCCTCTTACTCCACATACTCCAAGGGGTGGCAATCCTGGTTAAGCGCAACTCTACCTTCATCCTGGGAGGCACACAGCAAGACCACGCCGGACGCAGCTGTATAATCTCGGTCACAATAGTGTGTAGCTACGGCCCAAACACAGATGGCCTAGATTTTTACACCACATTATGGGGTCGAATTCTGCTGGTAGGCTTCACTCATATTATCTGGGGGAGATTTTAACTCTGTTTTTAACCCGGCGTTGGACAGCTCTAACCCCCTCACCATTCACTACACCAAAACACAGGCAGCTATACAGGGCATACTCACAGCCCATGAGCTTACTGATGTTTGGTGCCACCTCTATCCCAGAGATAGGGAGGGTACTCATTACACCACTCTCCATGCCTCATGGGCCAGACTAGACTACTGGGTGGTTTCACAAGGTGCTATCTCCTGGACTGAACGTGCCACCCACCTCGCTAGGACTTATTCGGACCATGCGCCACTGCTCATAACCATTGCCCCACCTGATATGCAATCCACCCCCTGACTGTGGCAGCTAGCTCCGAAGGCCCTAATTGACACAGTGTTCAGAACAGAAATTGAAGAAGAAATCACCTCCTTCTTCCAGACTAACATTGATTCCGTTTCCTCAGTGGGAGTGGTGTGGGAGGCTTTAAAGGTCACAATATGTGGTGCGTGTATGACCAAAAGCTTTGGGGTTTTGCGTGATCTGCGTTGTACCCTTCATAAACTTGAGAATGAACTCAAACAGCTAGAGGCCGGACAATAGGGACCTAACTCAGGCCAAAACCTCTCTACATTTAGGGATAAACTTACGGAATGCAAAGAAATGGCTGCATTTGAGGCACGCTTTCGCGGGAAATACTACACTGCGTGCAAATACGGTGAGGGCGAGCATCCAGGCAAGCAGTTAGAGTAATTGATACGACACCCTAGATTCGCCCATTATGTCCTTGGGATTAAGGACTCAGAGGGAATACAGTACAGAGACAGCCAGGACTTTCTGAGCACCTTTACTGACTTCTATGCCACTTTATACAGCACTTGCAGAAACAAACCCCCTGACTTAACCCCCTTCCTACAAGATATCACTCTGGGCTGGTTAGGCAACACGCAGCAACAGTTCCTTGCAGCCCCCTTTGAAAATGACGAAATACACGAGGCAATAATGCAAATGCAGTCTGAAAAGGCCACAGGCTCTGATGGCCATCCCGTACATTTTTATAAAGCTTACATAGCCCAATTGCTTTCCCTGCTTAAATTAGTCTTTAATGAAGTGCTGGAAGTTGGCTGCCTGCTAACCTCCATGAGGTAGGCATTAATCTCGTCCATCCTCAAGCCTGGCAAAGCAGCAGAGTGTTGCGACTCATATAACCTTTTTCCTTAATTAATACGGACACTAAAATCCTTGCCAAAATTCTAGCCAACCGCCTCAACCTATTGATGGACAAACTGGTACTCCCTGACCAAGCTGGCTTTGTTCCTGGCTGAGCGACCTCAGATAAACTCTGCACGCTCCTCTCCACTCTGCATACGATAGACCCAAACATACCCCTTGCTGCTGTGTTTCTTGACGCCACGAAAGCGTTTGACTCGGTGGAATGGGACTACCTCTTCGTGATCTTCCAAAACATGGGCTTCCCGAGGGGATTTATATCTTGGGTTCGCCTCCTCTACACTGAGCCCGTAGCCAAGGTCCTTATCAATGGCCATTCCTCATCTTCCATTCCAATATCTCTTGGGACCCGGTAATGGTGCCCACTGTCACCACTCCTGTTCGCCTTGGCGATCGAACCCCTTACAGCCAAAGTCAGACAGTACCATCAGGATAGGGCCCTCTGCTACCCTCTCTGACATATCCTGTTTTCTCTATACGTGGATGACATCAGGCTATATGTCAGAGAACCCCCAGATGAACCTCAACCCTCTTCTCCGACATTTTGTGAGATTTGGAGGTCTCTCCGGGATCCATATAAACTGGTCCAAATCTCAACTCTTCCCACTCACCCCCTCAGTCACGGAATTTGCCCCAGACTTCCCAATTGAGTGGTGCCCTGACGAGGTTAAATACCTTGCTATCTGAATATCCACAAATCATGCCTAATTGATGCGCCTTAATTAAGGTTGTACCCTAGATGGTATAAGGGACAATGTTACGCAGTGGATTGCTCCCCCGCTATCGATTGCAGGCGGCATATCCTTAATGAAAATGGTTTTCCTTCCTAAATTCCTTTATCGATTCATAAACATACCCTATAAACCAGGCAGGGTTTTTTTCCGATGCTTCGGACAGAGCTTATTTGCCTCACTTGGGGTGGTAAGCAGCCCAGAGTGCAGTGGGACACCCTCACCCGTCCTTACGCTCAAGGGGGTTTTGACGTTCCCAATATCGAACTCTATTATGTTTGCACGCCCGCCTACTACGCACATTTCTGGTGTCACCCCCTCAGATA